>NC_141702.1:67724505-69028256 GCF_971803275.1 Cyanistes caeruleus
AAATTATAAGATTACTTAAACATACACCATATTTCTACAAATCATGCTAGAAAGCATATGAAAATCTAATTAAGGCAGACCTTCATCCTGATGAATGAAATCCTAAGGTCAGCTCAGTTCCTAATTTTGAAATTCGTGTCATAATACAGGAAGGCAGAAGTAGAGTGACAATTTTACTTGGTAGTGAAAATATCAAGTCCCACAAGTGCGATGGTCAGGGCAAAGGTCAGGACACAGTTCTACGCTTGTGCTAATTATGTAATAAACTTCCTGCAGCCTGACAGGATCCATCAATCACAACACTGGGGGGAGCAGGACAAAATGATGCTGTTCCTCCAGTGGCAGTGAAGTAACATGCCAGAGTCCCTTATCTAAAACCACCAGGACTTTTCTTCTTTGAATAAATGATTTGCAGTGTTACTGTTACGTAAGGAAATGCAGATGAATGCCTTCTTACCACTCTTGTGCTGTCTGGAAAGTAGCTGTAAATAAAATGTTATCAATGTATCAAATGCTATTGATCTTTGCTAAAACCATGCTGCATTTTGTTGTATTTCTTTACCCTTTTGTCATATACCCAATAGTTAATTATATCTTATCATTTCCTCCTTCAAGATTTATTCCAAGGACTTGCTTGCTGCTGCAGTCAAAAACATGATGAAAACTGGCTTGATTATTTGCAATAACAATATTTTACATTTTATAAAAAGCAGTTATTATAATTTTGCCATCATCAGAGCTCCAAAATGTATTAAAATATTTGTGATAGGCTGTGACGGTGCTTTCAGCATTCTTTCAGATTAGCAAGTCTGTGAAGCACTCTGTCTCCCTAGCTTGAACATAAGCTCCTTGAAATGCTGCTTTCATGGTGACTAAGATTTTACACCTTTCCCCCACAGTGAATTTTTTCTTACATGTGACATATGTATAACAGGATAAGCTGAGACAGAATATTAAACTATTCTTTTGTCCCTACCTTTTTTTAGATGTCAATTATACATGTCATTTAGTGACATCTACATGTGACATATATAGGAAAAGATAAGAATACCTCTTTCAGAAGCTTTCATACAAGAACTTTCAGAAGCTCAAGATTTTAAAATTATTTTTAAATGCCAGACAATTTCTCAATTATATTATAGCCGTGGCACAGAGTACAAAATACCTTTCTAAAAATATTAACAAGATGCCCCCCCCCCCAAACATTAAATTACTTATGTCCTTCCACCTTGATTTCTCTTCAGGTACTAATGCAGTATTATTGCAGCTTACAGAGGTACATTTATGAAGCTTCTTTATTATACCAATTTTTCATGAAGGATAACTTATATGTGTCTGTCTACCAAATCCTTTAGGGACCATATGTATCTTTGGCAAATTTCATATTGTGTTTTCCAGGTACTTAGCTTCCTCTCAGCAAGTATTTAATTCTGTCCTCTTTACCCTTTTAGTTTCTGTGGTGATTTGTGATGTGAAAGCAGCAGTCTGTGCCAGGTTCTCACAGACTGCTGGAAAGCCACAATTCTTTCTGTCTAGCTCTTTTAAAGTATGAAGCTCCTCTGATGTCTTTTTGGGCATCTATTCCTAGCAGCATCTTTCGTCAGTCCAACCTGATACACCCTGTTCCTTACAACCCAATTTTGCAAAACTTTATTCCCGATGGTTCAACATTTTATTCCACATTCAACACAGTCTGGCCTATCTCTACCTTAGAAGTAAATTGAAGTGTATGCTCAAGCAGCCACAAGTCACAAGACACAACTGAACTCACCCAAACTAGGTGATCTTTAAAGAGCAACACAAATAACACATTTCCTTCAACCTACTCATTAGCTCCCAGGCATGCCTTAGCTTTCTTGCCCCTCCAGGAGCTGTGTTCACAAGGCCTGCTAATCTCCAACTTTAATAACTGCTTTTCCATATTTATCAAGATGTACCAAAGCTTTTCTTTGCATCCATAACAAACAACAGTTAGATGAAGAAAGGGGAAAAGCAGAGAGTTAGAACTACATCCCACAAAAACTAAAACCAGATATGCACATCTACGTATTTGTGGCGATATGTTCTTCTAGACTTTGTTTGAAGAAAAACAGCTCCCTTGCTATAACTGGACCTTTACATTCTTTCACTGCTGTAAGCAAATATTGCCCTCAACAGTTTCTCAGCATAAATTATTTCTTGACTCTTTGCATGACAAAATAGCACTTGAATACACAACCTCTTTAATGAAGGCAATGGCTTGGGTTTTTTCCCCCCTTTTTTTTTCTTTTTTTTTTGTTTAAATGAAAACTCCATTTTCTCCCATGACTTTTAAGAGATGTTAATGTATAGAGTTATTGTGTTACTACAGCACAGATTTCTTTCTTACAGTGATTTTTTTTTTTTTTTTCCTTATCAGTGTAAAGAAGAGGAAAGGATAGGTGTTATTTTTTCCCTGGTACATACTATCTCTTCATCTTCAAGGGACATCTGAGACAGATCTCAGCATCAAAAGAACTCTAGAATGCAAGGTGCCTTCTGTAATTTGTTCCACAGTAAAATTGTCAGTGTTTTCTCCTGATTCAAATTCACACCAGGTTTGGAGCTCTGGCATTCCTGATAACATTTATATAGATCCCAAGGCCAAAAAATTCATACTTATACTGGCAAATAAGAATGTCTCAATAAATCTCATTTTGACTAGGCTTTCCTGCCTCTACTTAGCTATATATGTCAAGACATCAAAAAAAAATAAATTCTCAATATTTATGTACTTCTTCTATATTTATGTATTTACATTTAGCTTTAGACATATTAGAGTTTACTTTTACAACTTGTGATGTTTACACAATCTCATAACCACTGCTTCTTACTATTGCAAAACTGCTAACTTAATGTTCCTACTGCTGTGCAACTACAGATGAAAGAAGAAATGGTCAGTATTTATCTGAGAATAAAACAAGGTTTGGCATCCGAAAACATAACCTACTTCCTGATCAGAAAGCCTAGCTATTTCCATCAGTGTGAATAAAAAATTCTGGACAGCAGCAAGATGGAAATAAAAGGAAGAATAGACATTTTTTCACTCAAGGTAACACAGCCCATCTTGTCCCTAATTTTTCTTTACATGAACTGCACTGTAGGAATGCAGGAAGCTGCTATTTCTTAGAGAAAATAATAGCATGATACAGCTCCTGAACCCCCTTTTCTGCCTTTTCTAAAGCACTTAATGAAATGCAACTGGCCTTCTATTATCATATGAAGAGGCAGGAATGAAGTGACACAATGTAATGTCCTAACATCTGTCCATCACCTTCCTTTCACAGCTTCTTTCTGCTTCTTCCCTGTTCCCTTTGTACCAACTCACCCCATTCCCAAAAAAGATCAACTGCCTGCATAAAGTTTCTGGAAACTTGCAGTCCAGCTAACTGCTACAGAATGGTGTTTTTAAAAGTTCCTAAAAATAACCAGAGCTGCAGTCACCCGCACCTACACATATATGGTTCATCACCGCTACTCCTTATGTAAGCTGAAATTTTGGCAGAAGTAGTTCAATACACTTGGCCATATCCTAAGCTTGATTAAAACACTAAACAAACAAAATACCTTGGGTAACTAGTTTTTCTGTAGTTTTTTATTGCCATGATTCACATTAAAACTTAATCCTTCATATACAATCAGCCTAAAATATCTCTAGAGTTGCTTTTCAAATCCAAGTTTGTTTTTCCTTAGACAGAGCAGTACAGGTAAAAAAGAGACCTGTTTCAAGAAAAAGATGATTTCTTTTTTTCTTCAAATAAGTCCTACACACAGTTGTTTTTGCTATTTTTTTAAATAGACCAACCATGCCCCAAGCTATTAAAAAATGCATACATATTAAAAAAAAAACAAAATTAGATCCAAGAAATATAATCAAACAAACTCCACATAATTATTCCCACTGGAATAATCCACTGCTCATTTCACATAAATGAAGTCACTGAAGCACACAACATCCTTTAATGGTCAGTTCCAGATAGATGTCTCGTGTGACAGATATTCATCTCAGAACCAAGCAGAGATGCATAGGCCTCAGCTATAATTTTTCCCTTTTTCTTTCTCCCTTTTCACCCCAAAAAAGACCATCAGACAACCAGGACCACATGTTGGTACTCCAGGCACATCAGGCTGCCAGTCATACCTCAGAATGTGGTTGCCTAAGAGAGCCACTCAATCCCATGACCAAAACCTGCTACTCCCAGTGAAGTTCTAGATAAAGATCAAAGTATTAATCATGAGATCCCATCAAAACAAGCCTGTGGCTGTACTGAATTCCAGTGAAATTAGTCATGTTGCTCCAAATCCCATATTGCAGTGCTGGCACAGTAACACTAAAGTAATTTATCAGCACTCAGCACACTTTCAATAATATATTGCAGCCCACTTTCACACACATTTTAGTGCAGTTGAAGTGCAGTATTGGAGCCATCCCCTCACCCCAAGTTTTGTGTGTACAAGGCAAAAAGAGGATTTTCTCCTTCAGATACTTGCTAGCAACACTCAGTGTAGCGTGTGATCACATACCACATGTAGGGCTGCTGTTGGGCAGCTCCCTTAGAGGAGGCTACACCCATCTGATAAAAGAATCATTTGTATTACTGCTAACAAACATCAGCAGTGAAACAGCAAAACATAAGTAATCTTAAATAACAGCTGCATGATAAACAGTCTACTCAGGATGCCAACAGATACAAATCCATATTGTGTGCAGCATCACATGAATCAAAAAGGAAAAAAAAAAAAGCCTTGATAGAAAGATCTACTTTATGTCTCAGAAACAAACTTTGATCCAACTTTTTCAAGTCTCCACATACTTATTTATACTAAACCTTTGTAGGCACTGCACTGCAATTGCAAGTGGGAAGATGGCATTAGCACAGTACAAAAGTGAAATAAAGTGTCAGAAATCAGACATGAGTACACAAGCACAGCACCGGCTTCAGGTTTTGTTTTATGGTAACCAGGACTTTTTGTTTGTCTCCTCTTTACAGATAGAGCAGAAAAAAACATAAATCTCTGAAAAAGAAATTAAAGTTAAATTATCTGTTTGAAAGATCTTCATGCAGCAAGTGTTACAACCAGCCAGCAGAGATTAGGAAGGGCATGGGTTTGTCTGGGACAAGTTTAATTACCATCTGGGGCAGCTGATGGGACTCATTCAATTTATGTAAAAGACACCCTTATTAGCTCCTCTGAAATCACTGCACCTCAAATTAATGCAAGAATTAAATCCTTTAAAAATCTGTCTATTGGCTCTTTCATTTCAGTTATGTTAATGTTTGGAAACATAAATTTCATTTTCCCACTAAGATACTCACTTCAAGTTAGTGCAAATCATTCACTGCCACACACCAAAGTGAGAGAACCAACTACTGTTGAGCCCTTGTTCTCCTGGGACCATAAAAAACCATGGCTCCAGTGTGCATTGGGTAATCAAGAACTTGTAATTACTGTCACTACAAATTCAAATACATCTGTCCACATAAAAAATGAAATAGATCCAATGCCTGAATTACAAAATGCCCATAAACTTGTCCATACCACTTTTGTAAGAAGAGTATCAAATTCAAAATTCTGTACTTTCCTTCTTATATAAAGCAAAATTAAAATATGCAAATTCTCTGCTGTTCAAGTCCTTGGCTTCCATCTACATTTTATATTAAAGCAGACTTAAAGAGTTAGTATGGCTCACTGTGAAAACCAAATGGGACACAGCCAAACCACAACATGATGCAAAAGTAGGCCAATCATCTGCATAGAACCTGCTGTCATTGAAATCGATGATAGAGTGTTGTGGAATATTTTACTTGATCCCAGTTAGAAATGCAGAGCAGCACTGCAGTCACTGAACAACAAAATGGGATTTAATGCTGTAGGCAAGAAGTTGTCTGGGATTAGTTTTGCTTTGTTTTTGGTTTTTTTTTAACTATAAATATCCCACAATAAAAAATGTTATTTCTAAAAGCCTGATGCTAATCCCCAAATTAAAGTATCTCATGTATGCAAGTAAAACACAACATTTTTCACAAGTAGCATCAAGTTACAGGGAAATTATTTCTGTAATAATTGCTGTACAGAATGGTTTATTAAAAGAGGATTTTCTGCTCTTACAGCAATGGCAGTTTATGGAAATAGTAATGTGAAGTTTAATTTCCTTTTTTTTATGTACACTAGTTGTTATTTTTATATTCTTGATAAATTTTAGCTTGTAAATACATTTTTAAAACTATGAATGGCCAAACAGAGATGAGTCATTTCCAGTTCCCTCACTTTAAGCTTTTCTGCATGAACTGAAAGATATAATTGTCCTCTGCCCGTAAAGACAGCTGGTATGTACATGCAAATGAGGGTCACTGTAATTTCCATAAGAGACAGAACTACTGTTGCATTGGACACTGGTCCCTTCACAATAACAGTCTAAAGCATTGGTGGGAAAAAAAACAAACCAAAACAAAAATTATTAGTAAGTAAATCAAGACCTTGTGAGGAAATGTGAAAAAGTCTACTTCTCCAGAAATCAGGTATCTAAAAAAGAAATACCATGTTCTTGAAGCTTGCCACAGAAAATTTGTTTCCATCATAGCACCACCATAAAATCCAATTACTGATGTGGCAATTAAAAATTTTCTGGGTTGCTTATAAGCTGTCAAATGTTGATAGCTTAAAAAAAAAAAGTGTGCATTTTATATGCTATAAATATGAAAACAGTGAACACCTCAAACTGGAAAAGTTTAGGTAGCATGTCTGAAATTAGTAAACAGATGAAAGTGATTTAAAACAAAACAAAAAAAGATTCAGCTCTCTTCACAGAGGGCTAGTCTCAGAGGGGACTGGCTTTTCTTTGTTAAAAAATTTGAATTCTAATTTTCTAGGCTGAAATTGGGAACTTTTGATCAAGGCTACTGAAGAATGAAAGCATTGTGATTTGAACATAGAAAATAATTTTAGTTATTTACTTCATAAATCATACTCTTTTATTTACTTTTCATAATACCACAAAAAAAATCTCACTCCATTTTTGAAAGAGCATGTGCACATATATGGTTGCTGTCCTCATGCATCTAGAGGTGACTTTATTCAAAACAAAACTTATTTTATCTAATAGCAGGTGCTGTTAGGGTATGTTCTCTTATGTTCTACAGGTTCCTTAAGTGAAAATACATGTAATATGTTGCTGAGTTTTCTCTCCATAAATACCTCCTATGTGGCAGAAGTGTTCCTATTTATGAATATATTACCTTTAGAAATAAAATTCAGATGCGGGGAAGGGAAAGGGAAAAAAAACTCAGAAGGAAAATATAACCATCTACTCACACTACTTCATTTGTGAACTTTCTATTCCCATGTCTTCGTGACAGGATGCAAGCTGTCTAACAGGCAAGGTAAAGAATACTTAACTGAATGAGTCACCTTATGTAGCCTGAGCAGCAGCCTGTCACAGTTACCAAAATCGTACAACCCCCAGTTTCCCTTCTCCTCCCCTGTTTTTGCTGCCTTTCAATGCATTAACATTTCTTTCTTCTCCCCCTGCCCCCTTCTGAAGAGGAAATTGGTTCCTTTCTGAAGTGCTGTCCATCTGTGCTTGCATGGCTTTTTCCTTTTTGTACTAAGCAAATCCTCATCATTGCCTCTGTCTAACACCAGGTGCAGCTCTCATATGTTTATAGTACACTGGAAAAGCACCTAGCATAAGAAAACCCCAAACAGGATCCTGGTTACAGAAAGCTTTATATTTGAAAGATCTATTTATGAAGAGAGTTGGTCTGCCTACAACAGTGCAGCTTTTAGCATTTTTCAACAAGAATAATTTAAGGCATTCAGCCTTTTCCTACAGGATGTAGACAAAGGAGACAAGTAGAAAGAAAAACTTCAAAGAGTTATGCACTTCCTTTACTGGCAGTACTGCCAGACTGATGAAATGTGGCTGTGTTTGTAAGATCAGGCCTTGGATTTTAAAGCTGTTGGCACACATAAAGAAGATAATGCATGCAAAGTATTGCATGCAAGGAATTAAAGTATTTAAAAATATTTTCAAAGCTGTTGTGGGGGGAAAAAAAAACCCAAAACAACTGTTAATACATATCACTCACCTGAAAAGACATTGGGAAATGTCTCTGTAGAAGCCTGGACCCCTGAGGACTTCCTTGAATGAGTCAAAGGCACTCTTTCCGTTTGAAATTTCTCTCTAAACCCCTTGTGCTCCAAATAGTCTGCAGAGCTCACCTTCTCCGTTACCTCGCTTTTGTGATTAGACACCTCTTCTGTCCAGTCTGCAGAGCGACTGAACAAACCTGCCAAACTAGCAGACCTCTTCTTCCTGACCGAGACTTTTTCCTTCTTGTGGAAGGACTCCTGCCTCCTGGTGAAAAGCGGGCTCTGGGATGGGGAGGGAGAAGGTGAATGGTTGGGAGAACTCAGTTGCCTAGTGGTGGTTTTGATGTAACAGGGATTAATTAGATAGGGCTTAAAACATCGGGAACCAAGCATCGGGCTGTCTGCGGTTCCTTCAGAGGACAAACTGCCATTTTTCATTTCTGTGGACAAACCATTGCGCAGCTCCTCTTGACTGCCTGACAGAGCGCGTCTCCCTTCCTGAGTCTCAGCGGCACGATCACGGCCTGCATCTGAAATACCACCCTCTGTTACTGAGTCCTGAAAATCAACAGCCTGCACTTCAGCAGTTTTAGCCTCAGCATCTGCCACTGAAGTTGGAAAGGGTTGTGAGGAGCTGTGTGTCTCAGACCCGTTTTCTACTGCAGTTCTATTCAAACCATCTTGTAGTTCACTGGCTACAGCATCCACTCCAGCAACGAGCTGTTCCTCAACCAGTGGCTGATGTTCTTGTGTTTCAGTCGAGCCGCTTCCAGGAGAGCCTGTGCCATTTACCGCTCCTGTCGGTTCACGTTCAGTCGCACAGGAGACGGGAATGTTTCCCACGGTTTCCGATACCGCTGGAAAAGCCCCCTCGGTGTCTGGGCTCTTCTCTCTCTCAGTGCTAGCTACCGAAAAAAAACGTTCAAAATCTAAGGGGGTTGCCTGAGAATTAGCCATGTGTCGGCCCATTGTTTTGGTGGCGAGGTCCTCAGTTCCAATGTTAATTGCCCCCTGCTGCTGCTGCTGCTGCAGTCTAATAGCTTGCTGGATATCAGAAAGCAAATCCTCTTGTTCTGCGGCTGAATGGAAACTGTATATATCCGTATCAGAGCCAGAGCTGGTCCTTTGTCCATCCTGTGTCTCTGCAGCAGCTGGAACAGTTTCATTTCTGATTTCAAAATGTTCAGCATCTGTGTCTGAGAGACCCCCTTCGTCTGCAGAGATGCTTATATCGGGAGTTTTGGCTACAATTGAATGAGTGCTGTCCAGCTCCCCAGGCTGCAAGGCCTGGCTTTCCAAAACATCCTCCCGTGAACTGCTATTCCCATCTTTAGCCTTGGACAGATTTTTTCTGATCCTCAGATTTGAAAACACAGAGGGCCTGGAGTCCGACTTACCCTTCTTCTTGCCCGATTCGCCTCCTTTTGCATGCTTCCCCAGTCCCCTTCTGCCTCCCGATACCTTCTTTGTGCCGTCCGTATCCTTGGGCCCAGAGGCATCTTCTCCTCCTTCTTGCACATCACCTGTATTTTTCTTTAGCTTCCCATCTTGATTCCCCATGATTTTTCGCAGTGCACCACCTCCGGCAATCAGGCCATCCTCCCGGGTTTCATTCCTTCGGCCTGCCGGCGAGATCCCCTCTAGCGATCCAGGTTTGTTTTCAAGCGGTGGTGATGCAAGTGAGGCAAAGGCTTGCTGTGCCTCTCTCCCATCTGCTAGAGCTGCCTTTTTGCATAATGTGCTGCTGGCACTGGGCTCCGCTGGGACATGCTCAGTGCAGCACTGAGAGCTGCAGACAGCTCCTTCCAATGGCTGCTGCTCCTGGAGCTGCCTGCTCGCCCGGCTCCTGCTGCACTCTGGCTGCTTCAGGAAGGATTCTGTGAAAAGCGTTTCCTTTATAAAAGTCACCTCTTTTTCCACGGTTTTTATTGCCTGCATTGCAAGCTCAGCTCGTCACCAAATCATTTATAATTTCAGTACTTCCAGCTCCTGAAGGGAAAAAGGACACAAAAAGATTAAAGCGAGGTACTTTAATTATTCTGCAACTGCTTAAACAAATCAACTAACAAACTTGGAAAGAAAAATATCATGATTATTTAATAGTTTATAAGGTGCTTAAGCATATGCTGCTTTGACAGATTACACAATACCTCTGGTGATTTATATGTTTGCTTTTTAAAGGCCACCAAAACAATACACAATTTTAAAAGAAGAGTCATTCTCATTTTAAAGCAGATAAAATGAAGACAATAAACAGAAAGTTCTTTCCACGGTTTTAAAGAGTTACGCTTAAAATTCAATGCATTGTGGTAATTACGCTATAAAAAGGCTCCCACAATTTGTATTCTGAGAAGGTAGATATACTGTTATTCCCAGGAGAATCAACTCATCAATATTAAAACACATCACCATTGTTTCCCCTGATAAGAACATCTGGCATGAAACAAGATAAAACAAGAAAAATAGCAGTATTCAAATGCTACTGAGGAAAAAGATACAGTAAAATATTCCTCTATTTCACCCTACATATTTAATAACTGATTTAGATGCTGACACTTCTTAACTACTTTGGAAGTTTGTGCAAAAGTTTTAATCAGTTGCTGCTTCTCCTTCATTTTTGCTTTAGATGTATAAACTTCAATATTTCATAAATACATTGCCTGAACTTCTAGACAAATATTTCCTTCCACTATTAAAACTGAGAATTAAAAAAACTGGAATAGAAACCAAAGGACTTGAGAAAGCCAAACTGCCAAGTTGGATCAGCTGTTCAGCTGCCCAATACCTCGGTTCAACACCAAACAAGAAGTAATCAGATAGATTTTCTGTTTATAATTTACCATCTCTAAACTGCCCAATCTATTTTGTTCAGTTTCTGTGAAAGACTATGTTTTCCTCATGGATATGAACTTCCTCAAGCCTTGCAGTTTTCCTTTCATCAGGGATTGCTGAAATGAATACATCATTCCAGAGAAACACATTCCACTTGTACTGGTTTATCTAAATCTTACATTTGATGTAATTCCTACAAGAGTTTTCACTTCTTTCCTCTGCCTTAATAGGCATTAAAGAAGGAGTATCATTCACGTTTTAAAAAATACACAGGCATCCTCCCCACTACCCTCTCGGTCCCTCCAAGACACACACATTTTTTCCCCAAAGATTTCTAAATACCATCACAAATCTAGGCTCTGGTTATATAAACAGCAAATAATTACTGTTTATTTGGTTTGGAAACAATAACACTGTAACACATGCAAATTAATTTTTTGAACTATCAAAATTTCTTCCTTCTGCTTCTTGGTCACTTACTGCTCTGATGCAAGCCCTGTCCTGAGGGGCCTGTGGTTCAAGCATAAGAAACCTCTTGTCTACAAAAACTTGAGTGTTTTATGTGGATCAGATGACTTTGTATACTCAGTGGGATCATTTTGTTGCAATTGGGGTTCTTTTTAATTATTTTTCCTTGTCTAACCAAGTCAAACATAGTTTTTTTCCACTTTTAACACTTAAAAATATATACTAACAAGACCTAGTATAGCAAAACTTGCAAAAGCATATTATGTGATTTTGCTTTTTTACTCTATTCCTGCTTTTGCTTTCTGTTATCCTTCTTACTTTCTACATTGTTGCAGTATTTTACCCCTTACATCATTATTACGTGTTTGCAAAAGGCTTTTGGAAGCACATATAATTTCAGTCCAACTGAAGATCCACAGTAAGAATTAAGGCACAGTTTGAGAGAACCACTGTAGTAGAATAATACCTTGATGGGTATGTTACCTGACTAGAACTGACAAGGATCTAAGCCTTGATTACAACTGGAGTACTTGTATCTTCCAACCTCACTTAAAAACCCTTTTTCCACTAAAATCTGCCAGAAATTAACATCATGCAGGAGTAATATAAAGACAGAATGGTCTGAGTGTAAGTGAACTGTAGAATTAGTGTAATGTTCTGAAACACTCCCTCTCCTTCCTTCTCTGTAAACATGGGATCTTGCCTGGCAGATCCAATACACTTCCATTACAACTAATGATAACGAACCAGCAGTGATTACTCTGCAAATTGTGTTCCCAAACCAACTCATTGACACAGCTAGGCTTATAGGAGAGTCAATTTAAAGATCAATCATCATTTTTTAATTAGATACTAGAAGCTTATAATAGTTTCAATCTTGTAGGAACATTATTTCCTATAAGTTTTCATACAGCATATCCTGATGAGTCAGTTCTTAAAAAAAACCCACCTAATGTATAGCCATAGATATTTTCAAAATATTAATTAATATATAAAAATTAAAATATATTCAAAATATTAATTAAATATAAATGATTAATTAAATATATTCTAAATTAATTAAATATATTACAATAAAAAACAAATGTTAATATTTTAGGGTCTGTTTATTCTCAGCCAGTCTTTTAAGTTCTAGAGAAAAACATGTTATCAAAAGTCAAGCAAGAAACCAGAACATTTTGGCATCAGTATATGCTACATTTTAAAAGGTAACATGGTATTTAATATTCTACATAAAAAAAGGAGATATTTTCAACAGACACAAAATAGAAAAAAGGAAGGGATTGAGGTGTTCAAGAAGGATATTTCATTTTAAAGAGTGATAATAACTCATTCTGAGTTACTATAATTTATTCCTTGTTTGCTTTTTTTGACAACAAACTACTGAGGCTAGTCAGGGAGCCTGCCTGCCTGGCTCATTCAGTATTTGCCAGTGCTCAACCAAAATCACTGAGGGGTGAGACTACAAGCTGAGATCCTCCTCATCTCTCTCCTCCTAAGCTCAGGAGATGCAAATAGCAACACACAGAGGAGAGTCAAAACTTACAACTCAAGACACGTTGTCCTTGCGCTCCCAGAGACCTCCACAATAGCACATTCCTGTTAAAAACACAAAACCCTGTTATGGGACTGGGATTATTTTCAAGATAGTTACCATTTCCTGCAGCCTCTCTGGAAAGGTGAGCAGCTCCCCCGGCACTGCCCGCCCACCCCCTTGATCAGCTGGGAGGGGAAGGGCAGCAGGATTGCCCACACCTGGGCTCAGGGCTCAGCCTCCTGGAGCCCAGTCAAGGCAGTGCTGCCCTCCTGTCGGGTCAGGAGTTCTCCCTCTCATTCCTTACACAAAGGCTGGGTGACCAGTTGGCATCCTGCTGCTTTGGACCTGTGGCAAACATGGGCTTCCTGCAGGAAATGAGGGGTGCCTAGGGGAGCCTGCTCAGCAGAGACACAGCTTTCTTGGGGTGGATGAGTTTTCACCATGCTTTACTGACTGTGATATTTCATTCTGCTCTCAACAGTAGTTGTTGAACAAGTCCCAGTAGAGTGAAGACAACAAACACCCTGTTACTGCCTCAGGCCATGCCTGCTGGGGTCCAAGCCTTTGGGCAGGGTTAGGCTTCACCCACAGGACCCACAGGAAGGGGTTTAATCCACAGGAGTGCTGGCAAGACAAAGGACCCAAAGCAGCATCCCAACAGTGATGCTGCACCATCAGCACCGTGCAACAAAGATGTGGAGGGCAAAGAATGAACTGTACCCTGCACAGTGACTGAGGGACAGGCTCTGTAGTCACAGCCAGCTCTTCCAGGATCCCAAGGTGGCTGGTCAGGCTCCATCCATGCATACACATGGGCTCTGTGGCCTGCCACTTCCCTGCTGGGACACTCAGGGGGAGATGAAGCTGCTGTAGCCCAGGGCAGGGCTCTCTGGGCTGTAAGACACATGGCAGGCCAGGGTAGAGGCCGACTGTAGGGGGCTGATCTCAATCTCCAAGGACTCAGGCTCCACACAGAGGTGGGCTGGGGCTGGGGCAGCAGTGTGAGAGCCTCAGCACTGTACTGCAGGCCCTGGGAGCTGGGCTCTGCTCCTCCAGTGCAGTGGTTTCCAGTCTCCTCTCACACTGCTCCCAGAGAAGACATGGCTGCAAGGGATCCTCACATCTGCCATAAACACCCTGCAGAGATTAATTTTAATGAATGGCTCAATGTGTGTGGGTTTGGTTTGGAGATAAAGGCACACAGAGTAACAGGAGGGTTTTAAAGTACTCTGGTGTCACATTACTGACTGGGATATGGCAATGCAGAGGATGTGAAGAAAAACTCGTTTAAGCAGAACGAAACATTCCACCCATCGATGTTACTAAAACTTGAATTTTCATACTCATTCTCATTCAGCTCAGTGCTGGAACCTGGTGCCAGTTCCTGCTGCCCTGTGTCAGCAAGAAGCTGTCCCTGGCTGCTGTTCTGAGTGTTCTGAGCCTAATGTAAAATTTATCTTCCAAGAAGGCCTCAGCTACCATTAAATATTCCCTTATTTACCTTTATATATATATATATATATGTATGTATGTATAAATAAGTAAATACCCTTAATTACTTATTTGGTAATTACCAAATTACCAATGCTCCAAGCAGTTGAAAATTTTTTCCTGGCCCCACACTCCCATTTCCTTCAGCTGTCAGGAAAATTGCCTTTCAGGACTTCACCTTTGCCTTTCACTTTCACCAGCTCCCGGTGTGACTGGCAAGGGACAAGTCAGGAGATCAGAACATATAAAGTGAATTAAGAGGCCATAGTGACCAGGATTAAAGTTAGCCCTGCCCTTGCTTCATTTAGTTTCTAGTGGATATGAGATTCTGCTCTTTCTTTTATTACTTGTTTAAGCAGTATGAAACCATGCCTACCTAATGCATTGTATTTGCATTATGTAGAGGTGATCCAGCTACTGGGAAACCTCATTTTCCTACTAAAAGGCTTCTTTTAGGAAGGTTCAAGGAGCTTGAACCTAGCAAGCAATGATCCTAGGTTTTGGAACCTTTATTTAGTGCATGAAAAAATACTGACTAGGATTTTCAAATTCCTGCTGCATAGTGCTGAACTTTCTCATAATTTCTACCTAGTGAGAGCTATCATTTAAAATTAATGTATCTGAAGAACCAGTGTCTTCAGCAATGCAAAGCTTGCCAGCTGTGCGCTGCAGAAGGGCACTGGCTAGGAGCCAAAATCTCTATGAAGCATTTAACCTCCTGAATTTTTCACCTAAACGCAGTAATACATTTATGCATTGTGAAATAGAGCAAAAATATGATCAGCTTGACATAGCAAAACTCATACACATTCCAATAAGTTGCTTTATTGTTTTCCCTTTGCATTTCCATATTCTTACTGCTTATTTATTGTAAAATATACTATTCATGATAAAAGTAAGGGAGGAGTTTGCTGAACAGCTGTACTCAAGCCCTTGGCAGCATTCCGGCGATTTATGCATTGCATTTCAGGGTCAGGTCACAGAAACAGCCTCCAAAAGTCCAGGCCTCCACAAATACTACAGCCACAGACTCCTGTATTTGGAGCACAGTGTCCTACATTGCTACTGTGTCCAAACCCAAACAATGAGGAAACCTGAAAATCTGGTATATTTCCTCTTACAGACTGAAAAGTGAGGTATCTTGTGGTATAGCTTTCCCTATTCCTTGTGCAAAGTTTATTTCAGACAAATTTAATTTCTAGCTAGTACTTGCTTGCTAGTTTATGCTGAATGAATTCAATGTAACACAGTTTAGGCTACACCGAGGAAAAAATAATTAGCAAAACATCAGATGACCAGATTGTTAAAGTAAAGAAAGAGCAGTTTCTACCATTCAAGCTGCTGTAACGTACAAGCAAAAATTTTCATTTGTGGTCTAAGTTATAATGTTATTTTCTAAGGAATGAAATCAAAGCAATAAGGTTATTTCTTCAGATGCTTTTGGATACAGTAGGAAACACTGACCAAACTTTTAAGATGGAAATCATTAAACCCCTGTAAAATTCACACATGTGCAGAATCACTATTTGCGTAGAGGGGGGAAAGATACGCAGAACTGACTGTGTCAGTCCATCAAACAGGATTAACGTAGTTCAGAACTACCCACCACAAGCAAGCATTTCATAGGAAAAAATGAGAGTGGACAAGATTTATTGTACTAGAGGATAGAGAAAAGAACAAAGAACACAAAACTGTAGGAAACTGGGCCTCCTCATTTTCATTCCTTAGAAAAGAACATATTCTGTTAAATCAAGCAGAAAATTACATATTGTCTTGTTGGTTTTCTTGGACAACTCCCAGAGCACTTAATGACAGGTTTGAAAAATGTAGACTTTGATCGTATCAGTGAACCTCTTTGCCTGCAGAGAGCCCAAAACGCCACGAAACAATGGCGTATTTTTGAGCCTACTCCTTTTCTGCAGGAGACAAGGGATTAACTAAAGTACTTAGTGCTCTAATTTTATCTTTTCTACTGGAGAATTACCTACTAGTCTGAAGCAAAAATTGAAGATCAGTTTTTCCTGAGATTCCTTTTAAAGGTTTTAAAAATCTCAACTGATTTCATTGATTATTTTTAGAAATATGTAAAGAGAATAAATAATATTAATTATTTACCATCTTATTTTAGACACCAGTTATTATTCTGTTGCATACACATATGTGGATGTGTAAAATTTGGATCAAATGAAAAAAAAAGAGAACACTTGATCAGCTTTCATTTCTTGTTGAAACACCAACTGTTCTACTGTCAGTTGCTGTATGTTCCCCACAGAGGGAACAGCCCTGGGGCAAACTCTGTAAAACACTTGTCCAAGTTTACGAAATGCGATAATTTTTATTTTGTACTAATTTGTTGCATTGTTTCAAATACTTTTGGCTATTAGAAAGCAGGACAGTGGACATCAGCTGGTCTACAAGTCTACCTGGCCACACTACTTGCTGACACCCAAGCAGTCCTGGCTGCCTCACTAGGCTGAACTAGCTGTGATAGGAATTACCTGTAGTGACACAGCTGCAGTTATGCAAAGTGGGCTAAATCCATAATTTAGGTTTTATGTCCTCAGCTAGGCCTTAGCATGAGGGCCTTAAAGCCCAGTTAGCACAAAGATTTCCTAATGGTTTTGCAGTTAAAATGGCTTTACTTTTGTCAGAGGAATGGTTATCATAATAAGCTGAGTTAAGGTCCTGATTTTCAATAATGATTGAACAGGTGGCAAACTATTTAACTACAGTACGACAGAAGAAACATGGTAAGACAAATAACCCAGAAATTAAATTAGGCTGATGATGTTTTTGTATCAAATGTGATATGCATAGAAGCCACCACTGAACTACAGATTTTGTAGGACTAAATATGTAGAGCAATTAGTGTGATCCTGTTAGAGGACTGAATGTTCATTCCATGACCAATAAAAAGCTAAATTTTTCCATATTGCTGGTCTGCTCACTGTACCCATTCCCAATCTTTCATAGTTTTATGCCTTCTTCCTCAACTTCAACATCTTCATCTGACCAAGTATCTAATACCAACTGTCCTACTGAATTTTTTGTCCTGTCCTCTCCTTTGACTTAATCTCCACCACTGCTGTACGCAGTATTTTTTTGTTTGATGTCTCTTCTCATTTAATGATTTATCCAAGGTCACCCACAGACCAAGAATATCCTCAATATGACACTTCTAAATACAAAATGACACCTCTTTTTTTTATATTGGTTTATCTTCATTAATTCCTTTTTCTGAAGTTGTTGATCATTTCAAACCCTTACATTTATGTGCCAATTTTTACTGCACCTCCCCTTGCAGTACCATTTCTCCCTTCTGCTAACTAACCCCATTCTCATCTATACATGATAACTGTCCTGTCCTTTAATGGTGTATCATCACTCATTTTTTAATCTTAAAATCCAAAATCTTGTTAACTGTACCTAGAGGCACTTGTGTGGCTATGATGGAAGGAGTCACTTCCAACTCTTGATAGATAGTAATGAGTGGAGGCATGTAAGACCAAACATCACTTTCTTTCACCTATTAATATCCACCTATTAGTGTGGATAAGGAATAGAGTGAAATTAGCTCACCAGTTTACAGTTCAGACATTTTAATTATTTTTACTTCTGCCTTCCATATCTTGGTTCTTGGATAACATTAGTAAATGTTAATGCCCATGTCCTTCAAATATTGTCAAGACATGACTGACAGTGTAAAGGATGTTCTGTATTCATCTATTTTACCTGTAATTTTTATACAATCTACTTTAGCTTTATGCAGCAGATACATTTCCCCTTTGTGAAAACCCTGAATTGGATTCCAGTTTTCTTCAGTGTCACAGTCCAAACAGAACTGGTCATAAAGAGAAAGGAAAGAATTAAATATTTGCCTCCCTATCTTTTTAAAGAGTTTACACTGTGAAAACATGTAGAAAAGAGATTAAAGAAAATTATATTTAATTGCTAAAAACTTCAGTTCTGAGAGAGAAGTGTAGAGTGTAGGGAGTTATAATTCAGAGAATGCTTGCTTGCTCAAGATCTTAATTTCTCCTAAAACTGTAACATGATCCCCAGGGAAGCGGTCACAGCACCAAGCCTATCACGGTTCAGGAAGTGTTTGAACAATGCTCTCAGGCATGTGGTGTGATTTTTGGGGTGCTCCTCTTAGGGACAGGAGTTGGACTCAATAATCCTGATGGGATCCTTCCAACTAAGCAAATTCTATGATTCTATGACAGCCTAGAGTGCTTTTGGAAACTGGTTATAGAACCTGAAGTACTACCCAAGGTTTTATTTATGCAACAATTGGCAAGAAAAGTTTTCAGCAAATGCTTTACTATGATCTGTCCCCAGTCTTGCCAATACCCTCATATTAAGAGCTTACATAAAATTATTTATAAAGTAGAGCTCTTCCCAGCATCCAAGCTGGTCAGTTTCACTGTTAAATGACATGACATTTCCATTTCTTTTATGTACAGGAAAGATGTTCAAGTAACAAAATTTAAACACTCAACAACAGCCCTAAATTAAAGAGACTTTGTGTGAGCTGTCCATAGAGCAGCTCACCTTTTTGTGTGTGTTCACAATAAATTACTTCCTAAGAGGTCTTACTTTTCAATTTTTTAAAATGTACACCACCTGGGGGAAAAAAGATTAAATGTTCAATTAACAAAATTCCGATGGGCTTCTGTGATCCAGCTCACCTGGGGTATTGTTACAGGAGGTGTTTGCTTTGCTAAAGTAATGTCTAGCATAATGTAAAGAAAGAGAAAAAACAAATCATAAGGGGACCCAAGAGTTTTAAATAGGGTATTCCCATTATCCTCTGGTGCTTTAGTTGCTTCTGTGCCAGAAATCTTCCCAATATCCACAGATACTGAAATATTTCATGATATATTACCTGAAAAAGTAAAAAAATCCCAGGATTTGGACTGGAGATAGATCTGGTTCAAGATCAAGCTTCTGTCAGTCTGACAGACTGCAGACAATGATGTAGGAAACACTCTAAGTGTAAGCAATGGGAAATTTAATTCCCCACATCTGTCATTCAGGTTAATGGATGTCCTTAGATAAGGGGGTTGGTTTGTTTTAACTGAGCCTCACAACTCCAAAAAGTCTTGTGCTCGACACCCTGGACTCAGGATGTGTGCTATCATGTTAGCTGTGTTCTGTACTCAGACACACAGTCAGAGGTGGGACCAGCTGCACCAAACCCTAAGCAGAGTGCTACAAGCACACCGTTCCTACAGCACCATAATCTAAGCAGACTCACATGGATAACCTCATTAACTCCATTGCATTTATTCTCTTCCCCCTGGCTTTCACCGCTTTTGCTTTTGCATCACAGTGAAGTGAAGAGGTATTTGATGGATAAATATCAGTAGCCTTCCAGAAAATATGAACTAGATTCTTAATGTGGAAAGAATAGACATCCTGGCCTAGTAAAATTAAGTGGTTGTTTCGTGGTTATATCAAATATGTGTAAAGTGGGAAAGAGAGTGCTAAATCTGTCAGTACTTTCAAATCAAAGGACAATAAGCTACAGAAGGGCTCAGGACAGTAAAGATCATGGGTGTCACTGACATGGGATGATTATGACATGAAATAAAAAAGTGTGATAAGGAAGTGAAGGAAAGGAAGAAATGGAAAAGCTGAAGACAGATGGAAGATCTGTCTTTTCTGTAATACATCATAAGGAAGTATTGCCTTGAAAACTCTGATTTATGGGTGGTTTAACTGTGGGTGTAGACATTAACCTCATGTTTCCATTCCATCCAAATACATGAATGCTCAAGCTCTGAAAAAGCAAAGACGACCTTTGCTGTCTCACAGATACCAGTGTTGGACTTCTCCTGCACAATTGCAGGAACATGTAATTACTCATGTGGATGTGCTAAGTTATTTTCAGCCATTACTCTTACCAGTGCTACTTTTGTGACAAGATACTGTAGCTCAATGTGAGTATACAAAAGAGCAGGAAACTCATGTCAGGTCTAATACTAACATTAGGCTCTATTATAGACCAAGGGTTCACTGTGCACTAAGCATCCTGTAAGAAGAGAATGCTTTTAAGACAAGGTTTGGGATTTTGGGGAGTCTGCCTGATGATTTTCATTGGTGGTGGGTGTGGGTTCTTTTATTTATATGGATATTTTTTTTTTTTTTAATTTAACTTTGTGCACAAGACGATTATTGATAAAGCAGAGATATGCAATATTGGAAAATACACCTGAAGATAAATATACATAAATATATCTTACATAAGATAAATATGTAATACCAGTCTGAAAAATAAGGAAAAAAGAATTTTACAGGTTATTTACAAATCCTTCTTTTTTTTCTGTTCCACTCCACTGACCTTACTGTTATTCACTCATTCATACAGGGACTATTCATGACACAATTGTTTTTCTTCTACTGTCATGTCAATATCTGATTAGACACAAATGATCTTCTTCTGTTCCTTCTATTTCAATGCTAATAAAAAATATATCAAGCAATATATATATATATTTAAAATACATATCTAATATAACAAACGGGCTTCTAAGCAATCCAAAGTTTCTGTGTGAAATTTTATATTAACAGTCTGACATTTTTCCCTCTGATGTGGAAATCCAGCTGTGTCCCAGAGAGAAAATAAGATGGTTTTCCATTAAACCACACCTCTCAACATTGTCTGCACAGGCAGGAATGAGTGAATTGGAAATAGCTGTGAATAAACATCTGTTTAGCAGTATGCTGGATATACGATTTTTCTGATAATAGAAGTTGAAAAACTTCCCTATATATGTATCATAATTCATTTTAAAGATATAAAAGGCATAAAAGAGATAATTTTAAAATTCAACTCCTATAGTCTGCAGCACAGTTACAGCTCCTTAAACTGGCATAAGCCAAAATCATGTATTAATAAGGTTGCTTATGTTGCCAATTAAAATCCTAACTGCATGGAAGATTTCAGGGAGACCTTAAGGCAAAACCCACACCAAAGACATCTTTATTTATAAATATACATGTATCTTGACACTGTTGCCTTGATCCCTCAATTAGGGTCTGCTCCAGCTGTGTCCTAGAACCCTTGATACTCCTGTTGTAGCTTGGAATTAATAGATCCTGCCCACTGTTTTCTGGGGAAGGCATGCAGATAAAAGACAGAAATACGTTGTTCATGACCTAGAAAACCATTTCTTACTCAAATATTAGTATGCAGTATAGCTTATATTTCAAAGAGATAGAATGTCATGTTACTTAAAAATTCCTCTAATAATAGCGTCTGCTGTGAGTTATTCTATTTTGATTATGTTTCATTCCACATTCTCTTCTGATTCTATCTTGAAAATAAGTGCAGAAAGGAGAGCCTTGAAATATTTATAATGAGTACATGTAAAGGCAGCTTTAGAGAACGCAAATTTGAACTCTCCATTGAAATATAGCCTGCATATAAACATCTGTGTTACAGAGTATAACATTCAAGAAAGTCATAAAGTTCTGACAGAAAAAGCTTAGGCTATTGCATGAGGCAGAGAAACCTCCAGATCGGAATGTAATGATTAAAGCATTGGAAAGAAACTCAGTTTTCTTATGTACAATTGTGAAAACATCATGAGGAATTTAGTATAGGTAAGGATTAAAATTTTGAACGTGTAAGTTTTTTCTACTTCAGATCTTCATAGGGAACCAAGAGTTCTTTTCTTATTCTGCAAAATTAATTTAATTAAAAAAAAAAAAAGAAAAAGAAGGAAGTTTGATCCAGGTCAGGGATGTGTGTACACATAAATCACAAAAATCTTTGTATATGTTCAGTATGATGATAAACTTGGAAAACTGCTAGGTTTGGGGGGATTTTGAGTTGTTGTCACCTGATATCTGTAAGACTTCACAGTGTGAATCATTTTGTAAACACAAAGAATTTCAGTAACTGGAAGTGATTACAAGATTTTTTCGGATCTATCTAAAGTAAGTTCTAACTACTTAAATGTCCTTTTACCTGACACATCTAGATTTTTCTGTTATAGAACCGTTTGTATAAAGACTTCATGAAAGAACATTCAATTTCACTCCTTTTTCTCTTAAAAAAATTCTTAATAAAACCTCAAAACAAGATGCTTTTGAATTCTTCTGTATTCTGGAGTGCAACTGGTTTCTACAGGCACACAGATGCAACTTTGATTATGTGGTATTAGTTATTTTAACAGTTTGTGGCTTTTTGCATGTATATTACACTGTTTCTTCTGCTAAAGAAATATCCAGAGAAACTGGGTTTATATTTCCACCTCATTTATCAGCTCAAACCAGCTAAAAAGCATCTGATGTTCTATGCTACCTACTTGGTTATTCTTAAACACTGGGGGTATGCCTTTTTGTCTGTGGTAAGATTTCCCCCTGCTTCTCCCTCAACATCACTAGACAACTCAAAACTTTTTATCAGTTAAAAGTGGTAAGACAATGATGACAGTCCAGCTTAGGGAAAACACTTGTAGATCTTGGATGATGGAACATGAGCTTCTGTAAAGCATCATTATCTGCTATTTATTTATTTAACACACTCGTCATGTTTTTCTTTGAGGATTTGTCTTTCAATCAAAATCCACATCCAGCGTAGTTAGGATGAGCACAAATAGTCCAACACTACACCAAGGCTATTTTGGAAATATTAGTCTCCTTTGTCAAATTAATTGACACCTATTTTTCCTAGTTTATCCCTACTATACCTCCTCTTGGAGGCACGTAGGAAAGAACTTTTTTGATGAAAGGAAATGATAAACCCCCCACCCCATACAATCTATCCATTCAATCAGGTAGCCTGAGTCACATAAATATATGTTAGCCCAGTGTTATTTGGGCAGCCTGAAGCCCCTGCTTTGAAAACAAGTGCTGTCCTGCCAAAGCAGCAAACCTCCTGTGTGGTGAAGCTGCTTCTCTATCCTATCCTGTTCCTATTTGTGCACATGCTGTAGGCAGGATGCAGAGCAGAGAGAAGGGAAAGAAAGCACAAAGCAGTCATGGTCTGAAGCTACTGCTTGCTTCCACAGACCCAGGTACATGCAATAGTACTGGGTAATAACAAGAGAAGGTAGCTGGAGGCTGGGGAGAAAGAGTTAATTACTCTTCCCTGTTTCTCCTTTCAGCAAAGCAGTATCTTAACCTACACCTTAACTATCTGCATTGGACATGCAGAGTTTAACTTTAAAAAAGGTTATTCCTAAATGACAGATAAAGTTCAAAAATTCATCTGGATCTTTAATTATGATGAACCTTTTTACAACAACAAAAAAACCTTTTCTCTTTTGGACTGTGAGCTTCATAGGGAGTTAGGGATTCAGTTAAAGATCTTCTGCTATGCTTTTAGACCTTCCAATTTCTCTGAAAGTATGTGCATATGTCAAGTCTTATGTCTTAAATATATTTAGCTGCACTAACACCTTTGGAGACAAATGCAAGTGTAAGTCTGCAGCTGCTCCTAGTCCAGTCATCTCTGACTGGCACAGTTTTCTGCCTTTGATACCACCATGCAACGCTCCAAATAAATCTCATTCACATGTGCACAGAATTCAGTTTATCTCTTTCAGTCTTCATTGCTTAAAACGCCCCTTACCCTTATGCACAGCTAGTTGCTCTGTGGTGTTCCTTCTATTTAAAAGGTGGAAAACCTCTTAGAAGCCTAAGGCTGTTCAAAACTGCTCCCTGGAGTGGTTATAAGCTAAACCCCAAATTCAGCCTCCTATCCTGTGAGATAATTCCAATGTAATCCCAGAAGAGTTTCAGATACTGCCAGCAACATGTGAGCCACTTAGCCTTGTGTCCAGCCAGAATCCTTATTTAGATCATTGTGTTTTTCTTCAGCTCTTAGACCATATATTTCCCAAACATACCTTAATTAAAGGTAATAATGATAATAAAGTGGTCATAATGCAGCCTTACCTTGTTTACTGCCAAAATGTATTCTGATGTGAACTCAGCAACTTCTACTTCTGCTCAGAGAAACATTTCCACACAGACTATACTTATATGAGAGTCAGGATGTCTGGCTTTTTTGCTCTGGGCACCA
The DNA here is from genome assembly GCF_971803275.1 of Cyanistes caeruleus. Classification (NCBI taxonomy): domain Eukaryota; kingdom Metazoa; phylum Chordata; class Aves; order Passeriformes; family Paridae; genus Cyanistes; species Cyanistes caeruleus. The sequence continues at coordinate 67,748,985 of NC_141702.1, forward strand.
TTTCCAGTCACATGAACTGGGAATAGTTTGATTCAGATGTTAACAGCCACTGACATTCGCAGGAATGTTAAAAAAAAATAAATCATAAATGCCTTAAGAAATTTCACTGCTCAAAAGACTTAGCACAAAAGTTATTGAAAATGTGGTATGTGTTTTTTTTGGAGGAACATAGGTGTTCATAGTAATATGTCACATAAATATCTATTATGTTATGGAGTTGAATAAAGTTTCCTTCCTAACTTTTGTGTCTTTACAGTCTCACTAAAGTTGAACTTGTATGCAAATGCGGGAAGACTGACATTTTAATTTTAAATGGATGTTGGAGTTTGAGAAATTAAATGGGATGAATTCTGCAAACTGACAAAAGTAGTGGATTTGAATAAATCTGTGATTGGCACCTAAGCCTTCCAGTAAGCTTCCTTTCCTCCCTTTATTTATTTTAAACAGTTTTTAATTCTGTAAAGTGATTTATTTTTTATTGTCTTTATTTGAAGTTCAGCATCGGGGCGGTGGGGGAGGAGGACAGATTTGTGGTTTACATTTCATAGGACCGCAGTAATGGAGACACTCAGAATACAGCTCTCTGTTCCAATTCATTTCATGCTCTGAGGAAGCCTCATGCTCAGGTGACCTTCAAGGGGCATTGCTCTGTCCCTGAATCACTGTATTACAGGATAAGTCTTAGCTGACAGACTCTCATTCCTCTCAGTGTAAATTGAAGTTACATGGATTATTTTAAGCCTTCCTCCCACCTGAGATACTTCCTGCACTCTCTGGTTTTTTAATGTGAAGAAAAAAATATATCTAAGAACCTCATGAAGCCTACAATGAGCATTCAGAAGTTTTGAAACCTTTTCCCTTTTAAAGTCAGTGAGAGAGAGAGAAAGAAATAACTCCAAGCCAGATAAATGTAGATAAGAGCAATACATGGGAATTGTTCCTTTACAACTTCTGCATGGTTCTGGGAGCAGAATATTGGTATTTTTCTAAGAAGAAACAGGAGAAAATAAGCAATATATTTCCTCTTTCCCCATTAATATTTCCCACACCTCTTGCACCTTTACTAAAAAGGTAACCAAATGATTGGCAAACCAAGATTCTGTGCTATGTACAGGAGGAAAAATAAATTGGTAAGTGTGCAGAGACAAGTTGTTCTAATGCAGCTGGTAAACTCCTGCAGTGCAAGTTCTGCAGGAAGAGCCAATACGTATTTTGTGGCCATCAGACTTCCTAAGAGGGCACAGATCACCTGATTTATACTTCTACATTAAGTCCATCCAACATTTGTCAGAAAGGGGACTTTTTATCAGATGTTTTGTGTTTGGATGAGCAAAGGACAGAAGCAAAGGGTATCCCTTTGTAAATGACATTTTTTGTTGTTGTTCAGAAGCTCCTGTTAATCTAAATTAATGATCACATCCCTCAAAGATGAAGTACTGACAGGAAACTGCCTCTTCCATAAGAATTTGGGACACCAGCAGCCTGTTGTAGTGAATAAGAATGAGCTACACAACCAGTGCTGGTGTTCCACAGACATGGCTGGAGTGTGGTGTTTCAGTAAGAGCTACTATCCTCTTGGTGTAGCACCACACTGAAAAATCAATTTGAAGCCTGCAAGTAATTGACAGTAGATATGATCTTGTAATTTGTTTTGGAAATTCTCCTGAAAGATATACAACTCTGGGGAATGATCCTACATGTACATCCCAAAAGTTAAATGTAATGAGGCAGTGAGTAGAAAAGTTGTTTAATTTAGTTTGAAAGCATGAGATGTTGCTATTTAATTGCTGTATTTTCAGTCTAGATTACAGCTGAAGTGTTTCTTTAAAACCATATATACTTTAGCCAAAAGGTGTGAAATTTCCATACTCTAGAATAAAGAATTCCAGCAACCTTCAAATGCAGCCATGTGAACGACACAGTACTCCTGCTTCATGAGATTTCTTCCCCAATCTAAGTTTCAAAGGACTAGAGCTAAAGAGTATTAACGATATCACTATTTTCTCCACTCTAACTTTGACTACATCATCATTACTAAGACACAGAATCAGACAGACACACCATGACCATCTGAAAACTCCATAATTCAAAAGAGGAGGAATTCTCCTGCCAGAGTGCGTTATGCACAGTAGGTCAGCAAGATCAACATGAGGACATCATTTGAGATTATTTAATGAAGAACACCTTATAAGCAAAGATATTGAGAAGAAGGAAGATAACATAAGCAATATAAGAAGCTACAAGACAGTCAGAAAAGTTATAAAATATATTTTGTTTAAAAAACCCTGAACTACCTCCACCCCCACAAAAAACTCCAAACCAAAACAACAACAAGACACCCACAAATTGCGGCAAGATTTCTTTAGAAATTGAATGGGAACATTTCCTTTTGACTACATTTTGTCTATAGAGCTGTCACCACAGCAAATTAAATTGATACTGAGTATGCTCAATCCCACCTGCCTACTCTCCCTCCACTTCAATTACAAGACTTTGTGTGGGATCCCCTGAATTTACAATCCTGGTTTCAACGCTACACAGAGGGCTGTGTACTGATCATTTATTGAGTCACATGTAGATGGATTTTGTATCTTTAGCACTACATGAGCTAATTTAACTGCAGACACAAGTGAAAGAAATTGCTCCTGAACCCATTTTCCGTCAATTATTAAATTATTCTATCTTAATGTTTAGACAAACATGATGAGAACTAATGCCCTACAAGAAAAGCACCTGTATGGAGGTGTTGTGCTTCATCTCCCATTGTTACAGTCAAGAGAGGAAAATTGATCTTAGTTTTTCCTATCTGTCAGGAAAAAATAATATAGTGAAGTTGCCATATTTAAAAACACTGTCTAGAAAATCACAGCAGTGGAAGAGCCAGAGAATATGGGATTTTGATTTTATTTTTTTCTTGGTTGGTTGTAGGTTTTTGTTAGTTTGTACTTTTTTTTGGTGGGTTGGTTGGTTTTTTGGGGGGGTGTTTTGTTGTTGTTGTTGTTGCTGGTTTGGGAATTTTTGTTTGTTTCCATGTGTGTGTTTTGCTTCTTTTTGGTTTTTGTGCAGGACATAAGTAGAAACCTAACCTTGGTCAAATATAAATAGAAGGCAGTATGCCTTCTTAAAAATCTTAAAATCATTGCCCTTCCAAAAGTCATGTGTAGGGTATCAACACTGGAATGGTTTTCCACTGCCCAAAGCAGCTTTTAGAGTGAGATGAAATGAGAATAATTGCCTTTTTCTCCCACGGGGTTTTGAAAGCAAGCTACAAATGTTATTTCTTGGACACTGAGTCGCCAGGTACCATGGCTTTTTTGAAGAAGAATCTTGCAGAGGTTCTCAGTATTAAGAAATCAGAACTCAGGTTTCCACATGTAATACAATCTTTGCAGAGGAGAAAATCCCATATGCTGGGAATGAAAAGTTACATTAGATTTTGAAGGATCACAGGGTACTTAGCTGTAACAAATTCTAATCCCACCCCTGTTACCAAAATGGGGCTTTAAGACTGAAAGCCACACTTGTGACTTAAGAACGGTAACTTGGAACACATCACTCCAACGATTTAGGAGTGCAAAGCAGCAAACAGACTAGTTTTAATATAAGGAAATGTATTCAGCAAGTACACTTTCCTTCGACTGAAAATTCAGCACTGGGCAAGCTCTTTCACTGCTCTCAAATCCTGTGATACCATATTTGATTTGCTTTCTCGGTTCTGTTAGATGTGGTGTGATGCACTAGTACTTGTGGTGGTCTAGGCACTGAAATTCTTGCATACAGAAATACTAAGCATTTTAACCTGAGCTGTTGATCAACACAGAAGAGGATCACACCTCAGTGAAGGCACTCCAAGGACACAGGAAAAAATCAGATTATGGAGAAACAAAGATCTGCGCTGTCATTATAACTGCTCAGAAGTATATCTTATACAGGGAAAGAAAGAGAAAATTGCCAAATTTGTATTTTTTTAAAATTTTGGTGGATATTTTGCCAGGTAAATAATTTCTCTAGCACAGAAACCCATAACAGATTAAGTGATAAATCTCTATAAATTTGTCTTTAATTTTCAGTCTTTATTTTACTTTCTGGTCATCATTTCAAATCCATTTACAGAAATACTGCCAAACATACTGTTTTGTCAGAGTTTCTGCAGAGTAACTTAAGGCAGTTATTTTGAATAAGCAGCTTTTTATGTGATATAAAACATCCTCAGTACACCAGATGGATATTATTAAATTTTATGATAGCCCATACAGAGATAACGCTCATTTTATGGAGACAGAAGGAGTCATAAACCAATTAGAGTATCAACTTGGTCTTTACATTATGTTCTGCATTTCAAAGGCAGAGGCAGAGTTCCCAGTAAAGTCCCATCAGACAGCACAAATGATCAGAAATAATACAGAATATGTCTACAGTAACTGTACTATCGAAAAACATGCAATTCTTGCTCTCAGCCAGAAAAAGCAACTTCATTGCTCTACTAGCTGCTGTCAGCTGCGGGGAAAAACACCAGGCAGGGGATTCTGAGGAGAATCATAATCCCAGTATATGGGATAATACCCTATTACCTCAGAAATTAGGTGCATGCCAGAGAATATACTCCAAATTTTAACACTGTTCCTACTGGGTCTTTCATGCAGCTTCTAAAGAAGAATTTGTGATGGGAGAGACAGATAGCAGGAAGATAAAATGAGAGTTGATAATTAAGAAAATACAGCTATTGACTTTTTTTATAGGAAACCATAGAGTTTCTTTCTGGCAATTGCAAGGATTGGGGAAGTGTTTCACAGTTCAAACTGAAACTTAATTCTAGTGTCTGTCATTGTTTTCTGGGCAGATCCTGGGTAATTCACACAGCTGAACTGGTATATAATCCTCTTCATGCTTGGCAAACACACAAATCAGAAGGGGTCCAGCAACAGCAACCTCACTGACACCTCAGTATTGCTTTGTCCCTTTTACAAGCATGGACACACAACATACCTTGTGTGCCAAAACCTGTTGAGCAATTAAGAAACAGAACTTCCTCGAGCCCAAGGCTCGTGTCCAAGTCACTGAAGACGACAATCCTTGCAAAAAATCCGATTGCCTTAGCTAAAGCTGTATCCCTGTTTCGGGGCCCAGCTGGCCCTCAGACTCCACTCGTCAGAAAGGTCTAAAGCTGTCCCTACGTGGTTGTGCCAGTTGCACCAAACAAGACAGACACTGCTTAAGAATGGAGGAAGACTGGGCTGTAGATGAATCTCCTTTCTGGTGCTTCTCAGGGAAGAGATGGAGATGCCATATGCCAGCAGCCACACAGATTTATGCTCTCTAATGTTTGTTACAAAAACATTTCCTGCATAAAACTGAGACCACAAGTGCTGTGACGGATTTTCTCACATTGCTTTCCAAACTCACCCACCAGCTTGAAGCTCTCTACTGACAAAAGCACATTGTTTAGATGCAGTTTGTATACTTCATATGCCACTTCCTCACTCTTCAATTATTTTTTTTTCATTTAGTGCTCAGTTCCTTATTTTAAAAAAAACAAACCAAATTTGCTTCTTTTCTCCCTCCACAGCAAGCTCTGAATATTTTAAGATATGTACATCAATGAAGTTTTCCATAACATTCTTGTTCTTGAACTTGGTGACCTTCCTGTGTTTTAGTTTGAAATAAAGCAGTTACATTTTGCTACAGGTTAAAAGGTTCCTACCCTTAAGATGTAAAACTTTAGTTCTATACATGTTTTTTAAAAAAACATTTTTTATTCCATAAAACCATAATTATTTCTGTTTACAAAAGGCTTACTAGACATCTTTACGGTATAAGTATAACTTTTACAGAGATAATATTGTCTAAAAAATATAAAAATATAAAAATATAAAAATATAAAAATATAAAAATACCTCCTGCAAACATTTTAAAAATTCTTATTTTAATAGGTATATAAAGATACATTTATTGAGACAATATGACAGCAAAACTTACCTTAAGAAGAATCAGAACAGAGGCTCTAGTTTTTCTCTTACCTCATATTCAATCAAATGCTTATGGCAAGACTTAGTGCTGACTCCTTCCACCTCTCTCGTGGTTAAAGAACAGATAGCCAGAATCTAAGTGCTCCTATAGGTTTGTCAAGCTGAATGGGAGTAACATCTGGCTTTCTGCCTGAAATTAATTGGAGAAATGTATTACAGTCTGTGTACTTATCATCAGCTGCCAAGAAGCATTTAGATAATGCTTCTTTACAAGAAGATAAAGGAAGATTTTTCATTTCATTTCCAGAGAGATGCATGTACACCGGCAGGCAGATAACAATTAAGGACTGACTGGTGAATATCAGAGGAAAAAAAAGTGACATAATTTAGTTTTTCCTTAAAAAAAACCGCAACAGCATATACAGAGCGGGGCACCTACGTTTTCCTACAGATTTTAGGATGAAAAGCCCAGTTAATAAACTTTCAGTTTTAAGGTGCTTTGCCTATATGTCTTGTTTAAGCACTGAAAGTCAGACCAACTTTTCCCTCTTTTGATAAATCATCAGTGGAAATGACCATTTCTTCAGGGCTGTGAAATTGCACCTGTGACTCTTTACCGCCTCTCCTGACTCTGCCACAGGTGTCACAGTGCCTGTGTTAGAGCTGCATTACTAATGTCAGCAACGGATATTCAAACAGCTTTCTCTGTGGGCTGTATTATGATCCTATAGAGACGAACCAGAAAACAATAAAAACTGAAAAAATACAGGCAAAGGGGAAAAGAAGAGCTCTCTGAAGAGCACAAGTTGAAAGACTCTTTCCTGCTAAAAGGCCATTAGCATTACAGTGTATATGGTACACAAACATCATAGCGATCTATGTTTATTAGTAGTACTGTTTATTATATTATTATTATTATGAATATTTTTATTGTTATTGCTCTTAAGTGAGCAGCTTAAACCAGGCATACATTTGGATGAAGATGGATGAATACTGTGGCAGAGAATAGAGCAGGAAAAAGGAGAAAATTGCAGAAATAAAAGAAGGTAAAAATTAAGCAGGAAAGAAAGAAACTAGAATAGGACACCAAAAGAGTTTGGGTACAAAAAATATGGCACAAACTTTTTTCTATTCCCTTTGCTTCTTGGATCACAGCACATGTCAGGAAAGGCCTGGAGTGGCAGGCATTCCTTAAGAGCATGGCCAGCAGCCTGGCTGCCTTGGGAGGAGGGTCCCAGCAGGATGCTGCAGGCAGTGGCAGCAGGAGGGTCTCCCCAGCCCAGGATCAGCTCTGTGCCCACTGTGACTGGTGGGATCAGGGCTTAGCCAGGCTCACAAGGCTGTGGGGCAGGAGACTCAGCATATTGCTAAATGAAGCACTGTGGGATGCAAAACAGCCACACTTTAAAGCAGGAGGGAGCTGTTGAATCCCATAAGACTCACAGTCCTGCTGGCAGAGCAGGAGGGTTTTTTGCCTCCTCACTGGTAGCAGATCCTCTTTGCTCTGCCTGCATGGTGCAATGCCAAAATGTGAGGGCTGGCACTGAATTCTTCTGGAGCTGTTTTAGGCAGAACAGATGTAGCATGGCTTTGCAGTCCAGAACCATTCACTGTAGGCTGGCAAGGCAACTGGAATGGTAGCTGTAGGATTCCCATTCTTTTGGCATTAACATCAATGAGCAACACCAGTTTTCCCCACGCATAAAAACTCTTTTAAATCATCCAAATCTTTTAAGTTATCCAAATCATCTTTTAAATTATGCAAATTTACCTTGAGGTAGTCTGAAAAAAATCAAGAAGATTTGTTTTGTGCACAGTAACATCTTGTGTGAGTTCTGAAGCACTAGAGTTACGCTTGGTGAGGCTCAGTACTCTCACAGCTACCCACACAGGGAGCTGGATGCAGGTAGAGTAATAAAAAGAGGAGATATCTGTGGTACAGCGCAGTAATTAGAATATAAATCAAGATTAATCTCCTTGAAAATATTTTTTTTTTGGTCCTGACAAATACTTTATTTCAATTAACAGAATAAAATTATTCCCAAATTAATTTCTGCAAAGGTTTTATTGTGATACTGATTTATTAATTTTATACTTTTATTCCAAAACATGGTATAATTCAGCACACAGGTAGCAGACTTTTATGCCTGCACAGAGATGACTTTTCTATCACTTAACCAAAAACACAAACTAACTCAACAATGAGAGTAAGGATGATGGCCCCAGTATGAGAATATATATATCAGCTCTTATACTTAACTTTTAATCAAGTAAGTTCTCTATATTGGTATAAAGGCAAGCAGGTGGATGCTGAACCAAAAAAGCTGTAGGTTCATACCTCTGATTATGATTCTACCAGCTATACTTTCTTCAGGAAGTCATTGTAGTTAAGCTGTGAAAAACTTTGTGCATGTTTGTGCATTTTTGATGATACTAAGCATGCCTCTTTCATTTGGTTTCATATTCATTTGTTAGGCTTTTCTGTAGTTTGATTAGCAAAACAGCATAATGGAAAAATAAACAGTCCACAGGCATGGGTTGTCTTTCATATTTATTGATACAGCAAACTAATTAAGTGCAGCTAGGCTTAGCCACCAAATTAAAAATCTAACGCTGAAATTGGGAATCAATCTCCCTGTTAGTATTGCCAGTGATGTCAGCAGGACAGCACTTAGGAAAGGTTATATTGGTCTCTTTACTGTTCAATGTTACATCCTTTTCTTCTGCATCTAAATAAATAAGTATGGCTAAGCTAGCAATCTATTTGAATAATTACTATTATCAAATATAGCTCATAGATTTTGAATCAATTTTCTAATTTTCCCCTAAACCACACAAATAGGAAATTTCATATAACTATCAACACTCCAGACAGTGGAGCATTGGAAAATTCTGCAGTAAAACACCAAACTGATGGAAGCTGCCAGTTCTTCAGCTTTTAGAATACCTGTATTTCTCTTTCTGGTCCCCAGTTTTCCCTTCCTAGGCTCCTTTTCTGATCCTTCTTTTTGTATACCCTAAAGCTGCTCTCTTTCTATAGGCTCTAGTTCTTGAACTTGGCTCTTACTAAAAGAGTTGTCTTTTTCTGTTAAAATAATATGAAAAAAAATTATACCTGGAAATGAATGTGAGAAATCTCAGGTATGATGGTGGGACTGTTAAGAAATTACAGTGTTTTTATTTGTCATTTGGGCTTAACAGGGAAAGCAGGCTGAAAAAATGATGATTGTTTACTGCCAGGGCAGAAAGAAAGATTATATAGGCTAGAGGCTATTAGCTCTTAGGTTAGTTGATCCTGAAGGAAGCAATATATTAAGGTAAATACTTTTAAAATGAAAGCATTCTTACTAGCAGAAAAGAAAAAGATCTTTCTTGATGTCAGTGGCCCACATAAATGTGGAAATCTTTAGAGCTTGTTGTGAGGTGAAGGCTGCTGGAAGTGGTAACTTAATGTCCTATAATATTATAAAAGAAAAAAAAAAGAAAAGCCTAAACCAAACAAGCAGAAAACCCAGAGTCTGAGATAATATCTCAATAGTTTTCAGTTTCTGAGATAGGTGTATCCATGAGCATGGGGTTCAGAATTTCATGTCCCCCCAAAGAACAGCTTTCTAACCGAAGTGGGGATGCCCTTGACAAGAATTAGCAGTGATACAGTGCTTTTGCAGAGCAGGAATTGGCTAAACATGTAGGAAAGATGGTAAAGGTCAAGCTCCCAGTCAATATGTCCAGGGGATCTCCCTGGCCACCAGTTACAGAAGTGGTACTTCTGAGTACCACCTGCAGAGCCTGGGGCACAGCCAGTCTGAGCTGGGAGGGAAGGAAATCCAGCACAGGGGACTCTGGCTTGTCCAGTGTAGCTAAAAGTGATCGTTTCCTTCCAGTGCTTTCTTCCAGGAGTCTGTTTGTGCATTGGTCTGCATGGCCTTTAGAGAGAGAGACACTCTGTGCAATACATGTTCAGATCACCCTCCTCAGGTCCATGTCCCAGCTGCTCTCCTTCATGGGCACCTGGAGAGCTGGCAACTGGGTAGGGGGCCGTGGTCAGATTAATGGATTTTGCTTAGAGTGAAAAACCCTAAGATGACACTGACCCCTCATGACTAACTCCTGGCTGTTCTGCCTTTGAAGAAAACACCAGAGGAACAATATTAAGTAGCTTTGTTACAAGCTTTCTTTTCCCTTGTGGCATGTAATATTCACTTTCAAATCAAGAGCCACAATCAAGGACTGTTTTACCAGAGAGATATCTTCTTCATTTTTTATTTGTCCAGAAGGTAAAATTTAGGAATAAATACCATTTAACATACTCTTTTGGCTGGAGAGTATATATGGTGGAGGTATGTATAGATACATAGATACAGATACTCATGTAGTATATATTATATACTTAATGTTAGAGACTTCAAGTGAATTTAATTTATATTTAATCAATTTTTAACAAGCTCAATTTTTTAAAAATTCAGAAAATAGCTATCTTGATGTATTTTTATGCTTTCTTTCCTTTCTTATAATATTTTTTCTCTCAAATGAACATGCAGTGCCACCTAGTTGTTGCTGCTGAGGTTTGCAGAGAAAACTCTTCATTGAAAACGACTTCTCAAAAAACTTATTAAAGTGATTTTCTTCGACTCTTAGAAGGAAGGATGATTATGTTGTTCCCTCCTACCATCCCTAAATATTATTCTAACATCATTTTTTTACAGAATATTTAAAAATTTTATGTCAATTTTAGAATGCTAATGTTTATTACTATGTCACACAAAACATGTTTATCCGAACCACATACAAAGTTACCCAACTTCCAAAAGACGATTAAGAAGTGATGCTGGGGAGGAGCAGTTACAACAAATACAAATGAACACAGAAAAATAATTTCTCTCTATATGTTACATGTGGAGGTAGGAGCAAGAGGTAGCTTACATTGCAGCCTCAGGAAAAGGTGAGTGTTGGCATGAACATGTGGCAGTAACACAGCTGCTCCTTGGGGCTGATCCTGCAGTTAATAAAGGACACCCCTCAGCCCAAACAACAGCAGCCATATGGTCAGCCTCAACTTAAATATGCAGGTATAATGTAATTGTCAGAGGAGCTTGAATGGTTGCTTTTCAGGTCTTATAATTAGGGTGTGTCTTGTCACAGTTGTACAAAAACTTTTCTGTTTTTCTGTGCATCTGCATCTCAAATACTTATGTGGTAATCAGCACCTGCATGTAGGCAATCAAAAGGCAAAAAAAAAAAAAAAAAGTATGATTCCATCATGTAACAGCTAGAGAACACAATTTGAAAGCACAGACATCAAAGGGTTAAAAACCTGAAGTGTTAAATAAATGATTTCTCCTACCTCCTTGCTTCCTTTAAATATACATAAATATTTTTAAAAGTCCCTAATTCCGGGAGTACTAATGCATGACTTTTCCATTTGTAGTGTGGAAACTGACTACATATCCTGGATCAAAACATTTTCCCCTCAGAGAAACGGTGAATGAACAGATTTTTGCAGAGGAATCATTTTATACAGGTTTCTGAGTGCCCTCTAGAGTATGTAACAGGTTGAATGAGTAATGCATGATACCAGTTCAAATTCAGGTCCTTTGATAAATTAATAATTTTTCATAACCAGCTAATATTTCATAACCAGCATTGTCTGTTCCATCTGACTTTTAGACTTTTTCTTGATATTTTTTGAAAGGTGAGTATAAGGAAGTGTCTAACTAATACAGGACAGCTTCTTGCAAAATCTTTCTTAGATCCATGCAGACATAAGAAACTAATCCATTAAAAAATCTAACCAGACCATGAAATAGGCTTTTTTCTTTATTATTTGTTAATATGTTCAAGAGGATCCTGTTCTTTTAAGCAAGCATCCTTTAAAATGCTTTTAGGATGACCTGTTGGTTTAGAAAATCCTGAAGAGTATCTGTGTGAAAACATACAAAAAAATCAGTGGATGGCACTGTTGGCTTGCATGTAGAGAATCATCTCCTAAATGATAACATATATACGGATTTTAAGGCTGGTTATATATATGGATTTGTGTTTGACTAGTACTTAACAGATTATGCTGTATTTGAGGAAATCCATTTCTTTAAAGTTTATCTTCATGCTAAAGCCTCCAAAATTAATAGTTATTTAATTCTGACATTTTGTGGCTCACTTGAAACAGAAGGTGTTTGGACTAAGTATTGGACTGAACAAGTCATCCCTTACAATCACTGCAAGGAACATACTGGGTCCTGCAACACTGAAAAATGACTGATTTTACCTCTTTAGTCTATAAGCACAGAGCATGAAAACTTGCTTCATTGAAATCTTGTACAAAAAAACACTTTTTCTGACCTATAGGGTAACTTAGGAACTTACTCATTAAGGCTCTGATCACTTCATATGCATTGATCACAAGTTCGCCTAGAGCCCTTGAACACTCTTTGAAACAAGGTAGGACAGAGAAAATTATGTTGTTAGAAGAGCATCACACGGTCAGTGTGGAGAGGCAACACAAACCCAGTGACAAAGCAATTGCCTTCCCCAGAGCACAGGGCTCTGAGACTATTTGATGCTTGGCAGCATTTATTCTGTGCTGCAGCTCAAGCATTGCATGAGGGAGGAGGAAACCTGCAAATCTTTCTGCTGTGGATCATATGGGTAGCTGAAGGGATAAGGAACTGCCAGGCTCCTTTGCCATGGAGAGGCTGAGGCTTCCATCATTCACAAAAGAGTTAATTCCATTGAAAACAAGCACACTTGAAAGTTGTACCTTGGCTGTGAATACAAACCAAACCACAGCCTCAGTGTCAACCTCACTTTGAACACACACCCTGGACACAGTGTTGTACACTCTGTTTGTGAGCTTGCTCACAGAAGAGAGATAAAAATGCTCATTTCTGTGATGGATGGACCAGGAAAATGAGGCATGTTGTGTCTTTACAGCAGGATTTGCAGTCAAGACAGCCAAGTGTTCCCCTCCTGGCTGAGCCCCCACGTAATGTGGCAATGGCACCAAAAGTTTGTAAGTAGCCCAAAACTTACCTCGTTGTTCTGACAGCGTGGCACTTACCACAAGTGTGCAAGTGTCCCACCCTAAGATGCACATGAGGCTACATGGAGCTAAATCAGGAAACCTGCTAAGGCTCCCAGGAGCTTGGAACACTTTAGAATGCCCGTAGGATGATTCCAGGTAGAGGGGAATACAGCTTGAGGGCCAATAAGCAAAGAATACAAGAAAGAGAATGGTTCTCACTGAAATTAAAGTCCTTTAGGACCTTTGTCCTGGGTCCTAAATTGAAGCTGGATGAATATCTAGCTAGGGGCAGAGGGACCAGACCTTCCTTCCCTCCTTCCCTCCTTCCTATGAGGGTTTTTGCAGATATTTGTTCTGTTATATTTTATTGAAACTGAAATTTTAAAACTATTTGCTATTTTAAGACAGAAAGAAAAATCTCACTTTTATTTTTAAACTGAGTGCTGTAACTCTAATGTACTAGTCAAGATCCTAAGGAGTGGAATGCAGACAGGGATTGAATAAAGGTTTAGGGATTATTTTCCATTCACTTGCTGTGGAGCTTACCTTGCCTCTCACACTGAAAATGATTTAAAACACCCTCTAAGGGACTTTGGTTTTGTGACTCAAAGGTCTTGAAGGAGTCTTTTATCATGTCAGATAACACATTTCTGGCATGTCTGTTGCATTTCCACACTTTTCATCTAGGCACACACGGTTGTCATGGCTACAGTACACATACTCTGAAAAATACTAAATAATAAAATCCCCTTGATTAGAGTAGGAAAAGAACATTTTTTTCTGAGTACATGGGAAGCAGTTTTTTGGATTAGACTTATTTTAAGGTTATAATTTCAAATTATCAGAATTGTGTTGCAAATTCAGTTTTATGCCCCCAAATGTGAAGCTGGAACACACTGGGTGCATCTAATCAACAACCAAGGTCACAGCTGGGCACCTCTGGAATAACAAGAAACACTCAACCTTGAAATAGATCATGAATCAGCATCTCTGTGTTACCTGTGAAAAGAAAACTCCCCCAGAAATTTGGTAGGGATTTTTATGCAGAAGGGGCCAAGATTCCTTAATCATGAAGATAAAATATTTCAAGGTGCAGGTAGAAAAATATTTCTGCAATGTAAGTAACATGGGAAGTGGGGACAGAGTCTGTGGTGTAGCTCCATTAAAAATGGAGGGATTCAGCTTCAGGAGTACAATTAAAATGACATGTTTCCAAATGCAACCTCAGGATAATTCTGCTAACTAGTAGATGACTGTGCTTTGAGGCAAATCTTCTAGCCTCAGGGATTGAAAAGAAATGTCACAGAGATTTAATTCTCTCACTATTGAGTTTTGTAAAGCTAGCACTATTACAGATTGACAAGAGCATTATTTTGATCTAAGTTTACATAAGGCACTGTACCTTATCAGACAAGGCAGACAGTCCCTGCTGCCTCACTCATGGCTGTTGGGAGGCTTTTGTGAAACTCAGCACGCTCTCCTTGTCACGCCATCCTTTCCCTGTGGCTGCTCGCAGAGGTCTCCGCTTGAGTCCCACGGCCAAATTCTTACCTCGCTTGTGCTGCTAATAAGCAAATGCCTTCACTGTGGTGCACAGGCATAACTGCAAATAGGGTGTGCAAATTGCACAGCTTGCCTTCACTCGGTACCATTCTTCCCAAAATGTTCAGAGGAAGCCTGCTTACATTACTGGTTGTCAGAGTGTCTCTGTAAGGTCAGACCTTGGCTGCCACAATGCTTGCGTAGATTTCTTCCTTATTGAAATGGAATAGCTCCTCTGCCCTGTCACATATAAACAATTCTGCTCTGGATATTGTCATAGGTGTCTGATTCTGAAAGATTTCATTTCTTGCTGGCAATAGCAAACCTACTTGCTAATACAATTTAGTGGAGTTTTAATCAGCAGCACCAGGCTGCTCACAGAGCAGCTCCCAGACATCTGCCATACATTTCCCATATCTGACAGGACTTTTCCCAAGGCACATGCCATTTATCAAGGAAGGCATGTGATGCTGTCTCTTACCAAAACCTGTTCTCTTAATGCAAGTGTAATGAGGTGGCTAATGCTTTGTGGGTAGGAGTGCCCAACCTTAATAAATACTGACATGCACTAAATGATATCATAGGCTTTGGAATTATCCTGCAAAAAAACCCCCTCACGTATATATTTGCATACAAAAAGAAATTTCCAGTTATGAATACAAATTGAATATTTTTGTTTAAATTTTCTGCTGCTCTCTGTTAATCATATGAAAACAAACAGAAATTGCAGTCTCTTGCTGTTGTAGTAATATTAACACAAAGAATTCCACAACACCTATGCCCAAAGAATGCATTATAACTAAACACTGTAAAGCTAAAAATAAACATCTATAGAAAAAAATGAATAATTAAACACAATGTGTAAGTTCAGGGGGATGAATATGCTTATCTGGCCAATAGCCTTTTTCAGCTCAATACTGCAGACAGCAATTCTGATTGACTTCTGATTTTTGTGTGTTCTGAGAAAACTACAAGTTCTTGTCTTCTGGTATAAGTAAGAGTCTAATACTAAGAATGGTTTTTAAAGGCAGTCTTTCACCTTGTCTCTGATACTCAATACACATTTTCCTTTGCTTTTTTGTTTCTTAGAACGTCACAGCACTGACTCTTCACCTTTGCTGTGCAACATTTCTGCAGGCTAAAGCTGCTGTTGGGACTACACAGTCCCTCCCCCAAGTCCAAAAGCCCATTATACCATGCACTGCCTTCTCCAGTTGCATGGATAACAGCTCTGCATTTCTCAAGAACTGTGTCCTCTGATTTCCTGTTTTGTTCTGGAGTTTTTCTACAGCCATTCACCTTCACAGGGTGCTTGGTACAGACAGCTACAGCCCCACTCAGTGATTTTAACAGTAGGAAGTCCAACATAGTTTTTGGACAGAATGTTTCTTACTGGGAAAAACTACTCCACCCCCACACAATTTTGTCCAGCTATGGCAAGGGTGTCTTATTTCCTTCTTCACAAAACACCTTTTGTACAAAACCCAAAGAGCCACAGCATGTTCCTCACTGGGTTCTCTGTGAGCTGGCATGCAGGGCTACAGCCACCAGCTTGGTTTAGGATCCTGGGCAAGCTGCTTCACTTCTGTGAGATGTTATCGGTGAAACTGGAACAGCTTTCAAGACCACACAGCCGTCTGCAGCTCCCTCCACAAGAACAACCATGTTAGTAATTAACTGATCTGTATGTTTACAGGATTAAAGGATCTGGTTTCTCTTACTGGGTCAGTTTACTCTGCTGTAATTAGCCTTATCCTCTTCTTACAATTAGTGTCACACCAAAGCCTCAGAGCTTAACATGGGCCAACTTTGGGAGGGATCAAATTCACATCTCACAGGTGTAATTGAAAACAGAGTTTGTAATCTTGTATAACTCTGTATGTTCCACTTGAAGCTATACAAGACAATTTAAAATAGTAGTTTAGGCTTGACTGTAAGAGTTTTACCCAACACAGGGGTGCTGAAAGTGGCATAAGTTTCCAGAGAAATCTGTGTGAAGCACTACAACAAGGGAGCACACAGCCCACTGCTGAATGACCTACCTTCACCAAACCAGGCTGGCTAGATGTGAGCAAGGTCTGATTTGAAAGCAAGCATACCACCAGCAGGGCTTATGGATGTGCTGGAGAAATCAATGCTTCTAATTGAAGCATTCTAATTCCTACTGATGCTCTCTTCAACAGTGTCTGGATCTTCACAGCCTTTGCTCCTTGATTGTCTTGAATGATTTATCACTTACCTCCTCTCTTTGAATAATTCGTGACTCCAGTATTATGTGTCCCACCAAAGCTAAACCACAAGCAGCAAACTGTTTAGCAGTGATAGTCATGCCAAAGCACGTAAGAAATGTTGCACCTGCTGTGCTCTGTGAGTAAGGAGGTGCTGAGAGAGTGTGCTCTATTGCCAGGTGTTGCACACACTTATCAGTCGTGACGTTATCTGTGTTGCTCCTTATGACAGAATAATTCTTTATACAGAATCAGAGGTGATGCCCCTGTATGGCATTTAATCCTCCTCCCAACTGGATATGCTTGTGGCAGATGACAGAAAATGCTGGTAACCCAGTCCCCTCCTTGTAAGGGAATGGGCTCAGCAGAAGAGCCAGACCTCTTTGTGCTTTGTGTGACACCTGAGCTGGCAGGCATCCCCTGTGCAGCAAAGCATCACAGCTTCTGATTCTTGGGCTTTAATTTTACCTTTCCCATTTGGAGTCACTGTCCTAGCTTGAAAGGAGCTTCAAAATCTAATCCACCAAGGATCTCCCTCATATAGCAGAAAAGAAGTCAAAATTTTTCAGGCCTAAGCCATTCCAGTTAAGTTTGATTTCTGCCACTTCCCTTAACTTTTGGATGTCCTGTCTTCAGCTTAGCTCAAAATATCCCAGGTTTATAGAAGACTTTAGCCCTATATGTCTAACTTCACAAAACCAGTAGATGAACTGACAGAAAATTTAACTTACCCAAAATTTGTCGAATCTATTGCTTTAATCATTCTATGGTATAGTACTGGGCTGTTGTTAATAGCTAGCAATAGCAGGAAGTTGGGCTTTAAAATTCTTTAAAATACAATATTATGTCATTAAAATAGTGAATATCTGCAATGTGAAGGAATTCTTGAAGAAAGTGATCACATGTAGATTAGATGACCTGCCAGTCAGGTAGCTCTAAATAAGTCTTCTGACAAGAAACTACCAGCAACTGGAATTCAACTGTGGTTTGACAACTCACTGAACCTCATGGGTGTTCCATCACCACTCTGCAGCAGCCGAGATTGACCTATGAATCAAGGCCTGTTGTTCACAGCAGGGAAGGGTTATCTGTCTGATGCTTTTGCAGCTCTTTTCCTTTTTTGTCTCCTCCAAAAAAGGCATTCAAAACAAGGTTAATAACACCCCATATTGACAGATAGAGAATTCAAAGCACTCAAAAAAATGATGAGAACAGTCCGAAGACAAGATGTTATTTTCTCATGCTTTCTATAAGAGAACCAGGCTGTAATGTAATAGACTTGGTCTCCATGTACACTTCCTATATCTTTTCAGTTAATTTTTATTACAATTAAATAGTTCTTACCACTGGAGACATTCCATCTCAATCAACCATCTGCTATTTAGTCATGCTCCTTATTTTCCAAAAAATAAACTAGATGTGAAAGGCCGAGCATTTTCTATGTTTTATTACTGCTGTGAATCACTCAAGCAAAATGTATTCCTATTCAGGAGGGATCAGACTTAGGCTTGAAAATTAGGAAAAGTTAATTTCATTACAGTTTAAGTCAAAAAACAGCTGCTGAATCTGACACTATTTCTTAAAATGAAATCTGTGAGAGTCCCAGATTATTTTCTTCCATGCACCATCCTTTCTTCTTTTCCCCCTTCCCTCCAGTTCAACAAAATACCCATCTCTATCCTCACAAGGAAAGATGCTGGCAAAGAGTGCACAGCTTCAAAAGTAAGGCAGTGGGCTCAGACTAATTTTTGTAGTATACAGCTACAATAATTTTTAAGAATATAAAACATAATAAAATCATAAGTATGCATACAACTGTAGTTGCTCCATATCGTTCTTCTATCTGCACTCAGTAGATCTCTCTTGTTAACATTTATATCCACTTCTCATTTTTCCCTGTTTTTCCAGTAAGTTTCCACAAGGAACATTGCTATGGTCAAGGCAACATGCAGACTTCTTGCCTGTATGGATTGGATCTGTGTTTGGGGGACTCCTGTCCTTCCCTCAGTCCTTGTACATATCAAGAGGAAAAGATATTTTTTCACAAACTTCACAGCTTGGCACAGGCAGTGAAGGAAAAAAAAAAAAGTGCTTTTTCCACAGCATCTGTAGACTTTTATTGTTATAGGCAGGAGAAGCAAGAGGCAATTATTTCCTCATTTCGAAAATCTTTTGATCACATAATTAATAAATCCAAGGGATTCTTGCAATTGTTCTCATATTCTGTTCAAATAATCCAAAAGCAAGGCACATTCATACTGTGCAAGATCCTTCCTAGCTTGTTTTGTGTAGAGCTGCCATTAAGGTAATTATCTTTCAGACTGGCTACAATCAAGATGACAAATCTTTAAAACTGCAAAAAAGCACAGAAAATAAAATTGAGGGTTTTTTTTTTACTTGCATCATGCTAACTGGAGATTTTTGTGCTGCTCTTGCTTTGTATCCCCAGTGGATATCTGGGGGGGAGAAAAATCTCTTCTTTCTCCAAGTTAAGCACTTTTTAATTTAAGCCATGTAAAAATCCACTAAATAGCCATATTTCATAGCTACAAAATGACACCTATCCACCATAGTGCAGAGAAACAAATCTATTTAATTATATACATTTAATAATAATAATAATGCAAATCCTTGCTGAAGGAACTGTAAGAAAGTGTGTGTAACTTTGGGAACAGACTAACATACTCTCAGGTTCTGTTTGAGCAGCATTAGGAACTGTATTACTTTTTCTTTGACCTCAGCTGAATGGAAGTAACAAAATATTGCTGTTAAACCTTTTCAATAAGTCAAATTCCCATGCTTCCTTGCTGACTTACTACTTCAAGGCAGAATAAACAGCTTCAGAGAAGATACAAACAACTCACTAGAATTCATACCTAGTTGCATTAAGCAGCACAACAAAAAGCTGTGAAGGGTTGCATCAGCTGACATAAATACTGAAAAAGAACAGCATATGGATATTTGTACAATGAAGCAGAAGTAAATTTCCATTTTGAAAGCATCATCAGGAAACAGCTTGCTGGCTAGAGTAAAGTGTTTGTGATTTTACATTTTCTTATTGCAGCAGCCAGATGTATTTAGCTTCCATAGTGGCAGATATAACTGGTTATAGAACATAGACTATTGTTTTATTTGATAAAGCACCCTGGATGGTACTTATGAGGGCAGCACAGAGTCCTTTGCATTAAGGAGAAGATTGACAATGTTCAGAGAATTAGGAATGAATAGGCTATTATCAGGGCATCTGACCAGGAGTTGAACTATAATACTTCAAGACACATTCAATAGGAGCTTACTTTATTCCTCATCCAGAGTTTCTTTAGAAATGCTTAAAAGCACCTTTGAAACTTCAATCCAGAATTTTAATCTATAACTGCTTTAGCTTTACTTGAAGCAATTGACCTTTGAATGCAGTAACAAAACGTTTCAAGGCAGGTCTTTCCCTGCCATCCCAATGGCCAGGCCTTTTTTAGACTGCACAAAACAAACTCACCAGCCCTTTTCAGCCACACAAAGTACTGCAAAAAAAAAAAACCCCAAACTCCCTCTTCCTTCTCTCCCCTCTTTATTTAATTTCTTACAACATAAATAGGTCAGTTTGTATCAGCTGTGAAGGCACTCCTAATCTGGGTGGAGTGTTTCCACTTTCAGCCATAACAGGGAGCATGTGTTGTTGCTCATCTTCCCCCTGAGCCTGGCACAAGCAGCTCACTAGATCAGCTGGCTGGGGCTGGAGGAGTGGCACCTTCAGCTGCTCGCTGCATCCAGCTGTGCTCCAGCTGCTTGAGTTATTCTGTGATCCAAAGTTCACAATCATTCCTGAAAGGAATAAATCTACTCCATCCTGTAACGAAAGGAAGGAAAATGGACAGGTGAAATTTGATAGTGATGTAAAAGAAAGGCTCCTGACACAAGCAGATGCCAAATGACATATAACTAGAAAATAATCCACCTTTGCAGTAACATTAAAAGGCAAACACACCCATTTCACAACATTAATTTCTCTTTTCTATTATGTGTGGGTCAATGTCCAGGGTCTTGTCTTTGTCTTTTTTGTATTTTATCTATTTCCTCTACCATGTTATTGCAGAGAATATCATATAAAGTGACCTTTATTGTTTCTAGCTCCCTTTATATTTATATTCCTCAGACCAGCAGGAGAAAAAGAAGTTGAATCACTGGTCAAAACCCCTCCAGTTAACCTCATTCCTCTCATATCCTCGCTTTTATAGTGGCTGTAGATATGGAACTTAAATGTCTGTAGATGATTGCATTTCATACTAACAAGTGGTCCTTGATGTATGAAACATACATTTTGCACCCTGTTACACACCTGGCCTTTGGGCTGGACCAAGGAAAAAGCTGGAATTGTGCAATCATTCCAAATGGCTGTGAATTTGCGGGTACACCCCATAGAGTTCAAGGTGAGAAAAGTACTTGAGACCTCTACAGGTTGTGCTTGTGGAGGAAAGTTCTAAAGCCTTTGCTTCAAGATGAAAGGACAGTGGAGAAGTACTATTTTACTGAATCATATCTCAACAGTGGGACTGATATTTTAAGGTGCTCTACAACTTTGACCCACATTCATTGTTGTAAGAGGTCTGAATGCCCCACACTTCAGAGAGCCTAAAACAACATGTAGTGCAATGTGGAAGCCTTCAGTTAAAAAATAAAAGCAAACTTCATAGGAAAAGAGAGGGAGTTCTGACCTTTTGTTCCCCTCCACTTTCTGATGTCCTCCTGGCAGGATGCACTGAAGTGGCAATCCCTTTCCAGGACTTCTGCAAAGTGTATCCCCAAGTTCTCACAGCTGTACAGGCAAGAACAGCCCATGTATTCACCAAGAGCTGGAAGACATATATATATATATGTATATATATATGGACACTATAGACATACACTATCTGTTTTAGTAAGGAACAGGATTAAAAGTATTAAAATAATGTATTAGATATAAATGACAGCTGTGACAGAAAAATGAGAACAACTTTCATGTTTTTATTGCTGCCTTAGAAGCAATTGATAAACAGTACACTTCATATATAAATGAGCATGTGTCAATATATGACAACAAAAATAAATTACAGTGACATAGTATTTAACTTTACAAGGTTGTACAAAATTTCCAAATATGAATAGATTTCAACTTAAAAATTTGAAATAAGTTAAAACTTCAACTATTCTGAAGACTTAAAAATATACATACAATTTCACTCAATCACAAAATTTACAGTATGATTTTTTTTTAAGCTGTTTATTCTTATACACCCATATATTTTTGACTGTATTAGTGGAATATATCCTGCTATATGCAGCTTTGCTGCAGTGGGATAAAGGGGTTCCCTGAGGGCACAGAACAGGCTTTGAGTGTTCATATTTTAAATAATTTGATTAAATTTATTAGCTAGAAATATAAACCCAGAGTGTTATTTATCTGTCCTATAACGAGAGACTGATTTGACTGCTCTTCCTAGAATTTTCATTGATGCTAATGAGAATTTTGAGGAGAGCTTAACAGGAGGATTGAACTAAACTAAGTCTTTTTAGCCAGGATGAATTAGATAAAAATATTTAAAGAAGTATTTTAAGAATAGCTGTTTATTATTAGTTGTCCTTACATAGCTAGCCCAGACTATGCACTGACATATTTGCTTCCACAACTGATAGGAAAATATATTTGATATGGTACTTTGAAACAATGGGGTGGATTATGAATTGGCATTTTTAACACCTCAATTATATGCACATGATTACTTTATTAAATATTATGAAGACTAAAAGCATTGCCCAAAACTCCTTGGCTGTTAGGTGTGTGATAATTGAGAATGCCAAGGGTGTAATTCAAGCTGTAAAATAAGGTAAGGTGGAGGAAATTCGTACTGTGGCTGGATCTCTCCTGATAACTTAAACTAAGGCTGATGCAGACTCTGTGCATCAGCAAAAATGCAAAGGCTTGTTAATTCAGAAACCATTAGTGAGAAAACAGATAAAGAAATTTGAACAAACTGGCACATGTGAGAAAATTGCTCAATTGGCAAAAGTACAGGAAGACACTCGTGCAGAAGTGAGTCTTAAACTGCCTGCGATTAATTTGGTAAGAAATAGAAAAGAAATCCAAAATGTCTATTTGTGAATTTTGTCCTCTCTGAATATGTTAAAATATCTATCAGAATTCTGCACCAGTAATCCCCAATCTTTTCCCCAAACAAACAAATGTTCTGTGTACATCATTTAAATGAGAAAGGAAGAAAAGGAGTCATAAAGAGGGCAGAGCCACGCAATTCCTCATTTCCATTTTTCTCTAATGTTATTGGTAATAAAGACCACTGCAGTCTACAATTCAGCTGGAAATTATTTTAGAAGCCACTGTTTTCGTTGTGTGAATATGCTGTCATTGGGCAGCAGGAAGGAGGAAGGGAACTGGAAGGAGATATACATACATATATGTGTGTATGTACATATATATATATATATACACACACATACACACACACACATATATAGGTATGAAAATGGCTGGGGGTGGCTTGCTCTGTTTGCTCTGTTTTCCAAGAGAATTTCTTTGCAGGCTCATGCCCAGGGAGTGCAAGGTGGGGACACACAAGTGGAGGTTTTTAGTGCTGATGGGAGGCCACACAGTCCAGCCCCACAGTATGATGCAGGGGCCTGGCTGCCTCCTGCTTTTCTGGGGAAAAATGTTCATTTCAGAAGCACAGAGGGAGCCTTTCCAGCAGCTGGAGCTGGGCTTGGATCAGCCCCCAGAAAAGGCTGTTTTTCACTGTCGCTAGGAGAGCATAGAGCAATTTCACTGTGCAACAGACTGGGTCATTAAGTGAATTAATAGCAGTCAAAGAATACTGTAGCATTTGACTGGAGCCAAAATTTCCTTCAACAAATCGGCACCTGAGGGGAGTCCTCCCACTCTGAGGGGAAGGACAGTTCCCCCAAAGGAAAGCATCTACATGATGAAGACTTCAAAACACTTTCTAGATTGTTTACCCTTCTTGCAACTTCTAATCTCAAATTACTTCAATCAAAACAATTACATTTCTCTTAATTGCTTGTTCTGTGTTCTGCCCCTGTTTTGGCTCCAGAGAGGAAAAAATAACATGGAAATATATCTCAAAAGTTCAAGCAACATCTAGTAGTTATGTAAACCTTACCTCACTGACTGCTTGGCACACAGTGTATTACTGTACAATCAGATATGTCTTTTATATCCCATAATTTGCTTTTTATCTTAACTAGCAAGCCACTCTATGAGCAGCAACTAAAGAAATGAGTTTATCTGCTTATATTAATGCAATTGTTATCAGGGGCATACAGGGTAAAAATCATTTGTAGATTACAGTAATGTATTTGCAAGGAAATTTCCACACGGGAAGGTGCCACCTGATTAGTTTTCTGTGCAGAGTTAAAAAAAAAAAAAAAAAAAAAA
Organism: Cyanistes caeruleus; assembly: GCF_971803275.1. Lineage (NCBI taxonomy): Eukaryota > Metazoa > Chordata > Aves > Passeriformes > Paridae > Cyanistes > Cyanistes caeruleus. The sequence goes on from NC_141702.1 coordinate 67,773,180, forward strand.
AAAAGATGTTAAAGTATCTTGGCAGGAGAAAATCTCTTAAGAGCACAATGTTCCACTGTGATGGTACAGTGGGAGCCAAGTTTTGACAGCACATTTTGGGCTGATACCCATGCAGTGAAAGGAGAAATGTGAGCTCTCGTGGGACACTGGACCTGGACTGATATATTGATTTTTCTACCAAGACACAGCCATCCACCTTCTGCCCTCAGGACTGCAATGGTGGCAGTCATGCCAGAGGGGAGAACAAAGTATTTGAATTTCTCTCAGTACATCTTCTCTTACCCTCATTTTTATTAGCTGCATAAAGGAAGGTTCCTCTAAAACACTGAAGCCAAGGAAAACGATTGCTCTTCATCATTATCTGCCTCCACTCTTCCAATTACTGTGCTAGTGTTTTGCAAACTGCTGTCAATATGAGCTAGGGCCAATTATTCTTTCTGAGAGTTTACCAAGACATGGAATTTAATTACTTGGTGGAAAACTGCTACACAGTAAGGTAGGTGTTAGCAAAAAAAGATCAATTTGGCCAATAATTTAAAAAATGTTAATATTCTGTCTAGAACCTGAATGAGTAGCTATGACTAGATCACTAGACACCAGATTTTGAGTGAATGCTCAAGCACTGTCTTTTAACACAGCAGAAGTTGAGGGGCTCCTTTCCACTGTTTCCTGTTATGAGTTTAAAGTACATTCAACTCCATGGTTTTGCTGAAGAAAATCAGTTTTATAAGGTGTAAAATTCCAAATTCTTTTTCATGAACCTTTTTTTCTGATATGCCTAATTATTGCATGTAATTTCTCCATATATTTCAAAATCAGAAAGCAACAGGCAAGTCAATTTATTTAAAATGATCAAGCCTTAAAAGTATGTATTCAGATATTGTCTCTGGGACTTGTTTTGCTCCACAACCAGCAGAACAGAAAGCTTGCAAGTAATAGGAACATATCAGGAAACACATAAAATATGTTCATCAGATTCCTGCCATGTTATCTCTATTTCTATCACAAAAATACCCGCTATCTCCAAATAGAAGCAGGAAGCTTATGGCTCTTTCTTGTAACAACTTGACTGGTGTGTCCCACACCCTTCCTGATGTGAGGTGGCAGGGGCAGGAGCTCCAACTTCCTGTGAGGCACAAGTCCCATGACTGCTGGTCAGCTTTGAGGCAGGAGGAATTGGGTTAAGAGGCAACTGGATGATGGGATAACTCATATTCAAAAATGAAATCTCCTTCACTGACATCTTCTAACATCTACAGCTTTCAACTACAAAACTTCATATTATATTCATAATTTTCTTACTTCTTTTGGAAAGCAGTGAATCATTATTCAGACTTTTTACAGCCTTAATTAAGCTCTTGTGTGCACTTAGTACATGGACTTCAATGATCCAGCCCTATGCAGCTTTTGAGAGCAGCTGTACATCCTTAAGTCTTTATATCTCACCTCTGATGATGGATTCTGTGTCAGTCAATACACGTTGCAGAGACTAAAAACCAAACCAAAACAAAACCAAAAGTGGCACCTGTGCACATTAGTTTAAGTCTTTTGCATTTTTCATGCTGATCCTTCCTGTCTCACAGCAGGAGAAATATGCAACTACGTAATGTAGCTGGACTGTTTTGAAAACAAGTGAAAGGACCTGTAAGGACCTTCCATCATATTCAGTGAAGTGCAGGGGCAGAGCAGGAGGTAAATGCTGTTGTTCTACCCTTTACACAGAGGATTTTGTTCAGATTACCCTATGGCCAAGAGATCACACTAATTTTGAATAAAGGAGCGAAACATTTAGTCAAATGTGCTTCTACAGCCTGCAAAGTAGAAAGTTTTGGTTCTAATATCACTTGTAAAATAAGTAACATTAATGGTGATATGGGGCAAGCAAATGGAATGTATTTCTGAATCAGAAAAAATCAAGCCAATGGAAGATAAAAGCTGCTTAACTCCAGCTATATATGATTTCATATAGCTTTGCAGATGCATAGAAATGACATATTTGTCTATTGATGGCAGAGGGTATTCAATAGGTATATTCAATAAATATATGTGATAGGTGTGTTCAATAGGAGGGGAGTGATCTATGTGAAGGATAAAAGAAATGAGTGGAGAAAAGTACTGAGCATTAGGAAATACAGCACAGGCCTGTTTCCTGTGATGTATCTGCATAAGCAGATTGCAGCACTGTGCAGAGTTCAGAGTAAATTGGCTTATTTCTTTTGCCCCATGGTGTTAATTACTCTGTGCCACAATGGTAACAATAAATCTTAATGTGGACACATTAAGCACAAATTAGGAAGGCCATTTGGCCATTTCCTCATCCCTTTGGCATCTCTAGATTAGGCAGTATTTCAGGAATGACTACAGTTGCTTTGTTACTCAAAAATTTCAATACAGAAGAAAAATAGGCTCACAACAACTGGATGTTTTGAAACTACATCAGGAATCAGATTCTTGTCCAGAGACTTTTCCACCATGGTGTAAAATTTTTCAGATCTTTTCAGTATTTTCCATAAATTAACTATGCCTGTATGAATGAATTGAAAAATAAATTTAAGTTCTCTTGGCACAACAATATCCTGTCCTTTTCTGATTGTTAGGCATGATTGAGTGATGATTACCAGATCATTTTAAGAGTACTTTCATTCCAGAAAGTGCATGAAATAACTTTGGTCCGTGAGCGAGAAAGAATCTCCCATCAAACTCCTGGAAAATGCACATGTGCTCAGACAAAAAAACCCACTTACATATTAAGGCCTTGTTATTTAGTCCTAGAGTGCTCTAATAAGGATCTCTGCACAGAGGCCTGAGTGGGGTGTCAGAGTGCTCTGCCAACAGTGTAGCTGATGGTGACGCGTGCGTTTGGCCCACAGAGTCATTCATACACTGAACTTTTTTGGGCACTGTTTACATGTGTTTATTCACCCTTATGCAATGAGGATGTGAACATCTATAAAGCCTTTAAATGTCTTGGGTTTTTTTCCACACTTTCTGCCAAGTTACATAAATTTTATAGCTTCACTAGCTTGGAAAGAAGTTACCTCTCCTCACCACCGTTAGATTGAATGGTCTTGTCAACATTTTCTTAAGACATTCCCTTAAGCCAGCATCACACAGTCAAGGATTTATTGTTTGAAAACCCAGAAGGGGGTGAATGATCTAGATATAGTGGGTATTTCTTAGTCTTACCAGACAAATGAGGTTTTTAAAGCCTGCAAAATTCTACCCATGGGACTGGAAAATGAAAAGCACTGCACCATGCAACATAAAGGACAGAGCAATAGGATGGGATGAGGAAGGATGGTATTTTTTTCCCTCTCATTTCTAATGGAAGGAGTGCTGTTCTTACCTTAAAAGAATTCTTAAAAGAATTTCCAGTGGTAACTTGCCTTTTTATGTTTATGACATTTGCCTCAAACTGTTTTTATAGTGACTGGATTTCTCTTTCAAATTTGAGAAACTGGCAGCGATGTTCACACAGACAGGAGTTTCTCTTACATGAACCCAGGCAAAATCTAGTCTAAGAGGCTTTTTTTTTTTTTTTTTATTTGAAAAAAGGCAGCATGAGTTTGGGAAATGTAATGGAGTTAAGCCTAGTGCAGCCTTGATGCAATAGCTCAGTAAGTGAAATATGTTCATGCATTTCTAAATTTTGGGTAATGTCTAAAAAGCCAGCTCAATACACTGAAAACACCATACCCAGAAATAATGACAATGCAACTGTATAAAATATGCACTAAGGAAAGATGTGGATACTTTTCTTGCAGATAAGCAGAGGAGACTCAAATACAGTTTCACTGTCCAGTTACAACTGATGAGGCATCAAAGGCAACATTTACCCTGGCTGACAATTTCAGCCTAAGTTTGTACATACATCTGTAAACATTGCTGTAGATGTGGTACAAGTCTCTGTATGCGTACACACAGCAGAGTCACACACATGTTATCCTTCTGAGATATACATAGTGCATGGAGAGGTATAGGTACAATAAACACACTGTACAATACTTGTTGGAATAGGCCATGAAACAAGAATCACTTATCTTAATGTTTTCCCAGGTTACCTGTGTTCCTTCCATTAAACAACCCCTGACAGGGATTGGCTCTCTTGAGCCATCTTGATATCTAAAATTAAGCAAAACATCACTCAAGCACATCTAGGAACACATCTGGAGGTAATAACAATGATATTTCTCAAGAAAAAAATAAATACACAATCTATGTTATATTTTGAGTGTGCAGTGTGAGTGGTGAAGAGCAAAGTCCTGAATGCCAGTACAGCATGGGTAAAGAGTTTGCCAGTTAAGACTGTGAAGAACTGTCAGTGACATCAAATACTGTGATGCTCAATCTCAGCCAGTTGCAGTGCCATGGTGTATGAAATGAAATAAATATAGTGCAGGATTCCCATTCATACTCAGCTCGCTTTCAACAAATAGCACAACTGCATTATCTCTGCCTTACTTTAAAAGCTGAAGTACAAAAATGCTCAAGTATCAGACATTATAAATTAGCATTTTGCCTGTTATCTTTCTGACAGCTCAAAAATGTAGGAGTAGAAAAATACAGATACTCTAAATGATCTATGCCTGCTACAAGGAAGAACATCCTAATTAAATGAAGTTTTTAATTCCATGAAAATCTGAATCTCATGCATGCTTCCACTAAGCTTCAAAACAGAAGTCTTTGGGTACCATGGGAGTGCAGTGCATGAGTCAGAAAAAACAGCCATCACTGTGAACACCTCAGCTCCACCAGACATCTCTGCATACCCTTCAGGCTAACAAGAAGCAACCTACAAATATGTACCACTTTGTCTTGCTCCCAGAAGCCAGTGCAGTGATACTTGAATGGGCAGATGCATAAAATATAAAAAGAATATATAAAATAGAAAATCACAAGGGCTGGAAGCAGATTGTGAATAAGGACAGTCAGTTTGCATGGGTCAAAGAATATTCAGAACTACCACAATGAATATGTATGTTGTTTTTTTTAAATTTCCAAATGCATTAAAATACATGAGTATTCAGGAATTGTGTGAAGTTCAAGCTAGTGGGGGTTTGGGAGGACATCCCTAGGGACAGGTCATTCCCTTGGTGAACAGACCATTTGTGGCACAGACCATTGCTGCCAATAAGGACCTGGCAAATGTGAAGCCTTCTCCAGTTGTTTTTGGTATGTTTTATACATCTTTAGAAAATAAACTATCAGAGCTCAACACTATACAACTCCTGAAATTAGTAAAAGCGTCTTTTGATAATATAAGATCAAATAGCTTGGCAAAGGGAGATTGTGAAAGGAAAAAAACCCACACCTGATAACAAGGCAGGCTTGTAGAGCACATTTTAGCATAAGAATGTAGGAGCCATCTGGAGGAAAATGAAGGTTTAGAATCTCAAATATAAATTTGAAAAGCGATGCATAAATAGTCAGATGAAAAGAGGTGAGTGAAAATAGTTTATAAATATGACTGCTTGACCATCCCTACTGTGTATAGGGTAGCATAATGAAAACTATTTTAAAAATTATTGATGCTGCTGATTAGGGTAAAAAAGCTAAAATCTTTTTGCTTTGATATTTGCATTCTGTACAGGCAAACCAAGTGTACTTTGAGATCTCTACTCACTTTTTAGATATAGAAAGTTGATAATGAACCCAGATTTCTAGAATATTCTTGCAGAATAAGTATAGAAATATAATAATCAAGACAGCAAAGTAAGAAAATTAAGCTGTACATAATTGAGAAAAGTCAACAGCTCTCTCAGATGTGTGCATATTCCTACTGCCAGAACCCTTCAAGCCATTTATTGTTTAGGTTGCACAGAGCCACAGGTTCAGAACCTGGGAACGACTCAGGCCATTCCTATATCTGTTTAGCTTTAGATCACTGCCAGACTGATTTGCTGTTTACTTTTGTTGGAAGTGTATTAGGCAGGAGTAGGAAAAAGTGCTTCATGCACCTCAGCCCCTGCCCTCGGATCTTCAGATCAGACATTTCTCAAAGTACAGAAGTAATAAATTTCTATCACAATTTTACACTAAAAAGCCAGCCATGTATTATAATGTATTTTGTTGCCTGCTCAGAGGCTGACAGTGACTGGGGTCTATTCTACAAAGCTTTCTCCAGACTACCCAATGGCTCCTGTCTGGCTATCGCTTCTGACTTTTTGGTCCTCTTCATATGGAGTCTAATCTTGTATTATTGCAATTAGTGGAGACTGGTCTCTGAAAAGCCTGCTTTCAGAGCTCTGAGGAGAGTTAATGGGACTGAGCTGTTTGTCTGACATCAGAATGATGCTTTCTACTGTGTTTCTGACTTAATTTTCCTCAAAACAGATGAAATATTACACCATTTGTACTTCTTAAAAGTAATTCTGCGTCACTGGTCTTGCACTGGTCTTCTTCTGCAACCTATTATATGTGCCTGTGTTCATAAATAATATATCCACTAGTGCATACAGCTAAAATTTTGTGTGCGCATGGGTTTAAAGCAAACACAGAAACATATAAAATACAAATTAAATTGATGCCCACTGTACTTGTAACACAGCCAAATTCTTAATATTTTATAGTGCATATTCCATTAAATAAATAATAACTAAATTGATCTATGCTACAATATGTGTATACATACACATTTTATGATGCCTGTAAATAACATTTTAAAGCCTGTTCACACATCAAAAGACAGGTTGTTTATTTCTCTGTTAAAACAATCCAAGGATTTAACTCTTCCTATTATGTAAACAGTGGTGACAGACGCTTTCAAGGAAGCTTAGCTTCAATAAAAATAATAGTTTCCCATTTTAAAATCAATACTAATATACCATAAATCCCCCGATGAACTCTGGCTTCCTTACATGCTCTCACATTTTGTGTATTAGGGGCACAGCACTACTCTAGATATCAGAATATAATAATATGGCAATATATATAGATATAGATATATATTTAAATGTTAAAACAGTTTTAGGTCAACTTGAGTAATGAATATATTTCAAATATATGCAGTTTTCTATGAATAAAGGTAATTAGTTTGCAACATGGGTACCTCTGTATGTGGCTAGCAAACTAGCAAAACAATTCTGGTATCTAGCTCAAAATGCACTTGTGACATAGATGAAGCTTTAACTTCTTTTCTGTTTTGTACTAAAATTGTACTTGCAGCAGGGTTTGAATATAATTTATGAGATTACTTTAGGGTAGACATTTTAAATAACTCATACAAAAGAGAATTTGTTTTAATGACAAGAAAGCTAGGTATAGTCTATTCATTTCTCAAGCAGACCTTTATGAATCACTTTAAAAGGACACTACAGCTGAAGACTGAAGAGCAATATTTATCAACATTAAATAAAACATTCGGTGAAATATGTATAAATATTTTTTCATATGAACATAACACAAAATTAAATAGTTCAGATACACAGACACCATTTAATATATTTCCACTGTTGTCAAAATCATCTGTAAACACCATCTCACACTGAATACAAAAGCAGCTTTAACATCAGTTCTGTGTTCACAACACTGATGCCCCTTTGTAAAATAAGATACTTGTTTTATTTTCAGCAAAATAAGAGTCTAAGCAATTAAAAAAAAAAAATTGGTCAGTTCAAAGGAGAATACAAAATAATCTTTCAACATGTAACTAAATCAGATTTAGAGCAACAGTTTAAAGTACAATCCTTTCCCCAGGGGACCTCTGACTTTTATAAATCATGTTTGGTGCAGACCACATCACAAATACCAGGAAATACTGGTCATGTCTAAACTATAAATATTAAAGCCCTTTTAAAATTGTCTTTATCAAAAATTGCCAGGTAACAAATTGGCAATATCACATTTTTCACACCACCAAATAACCTGGCGTCAAACGGATTTAGGTGCACTTCTCCTGATGATTTTTAAAACAGGTTGTGGAAAACAAACACTTTTTAGTGAGCATCCTTCACATGCAAAAATAAAGCATTTCTTTGAAACAAATCATTTGCATCTGAAGATCACCTGGGCAGACAGTGCAAGCAGTGGGCTCCACCAACTTCTGTCAGAAAATTACAACTTGAACTTTCATCGGAAGCCGTACAGATACAGGATCTGAGCTGGCTCTGAGAAGGGTGGTGCATCCCCACGGTGCAGCTCAGGACAAGGTGTTGCAGGAGCCACATGTGCCTTGACAGCAGCACAGCCTCCCCAGCAGGACACGGGGCTGCTGCTGATGGCTGTGCCTGCCTGGCTCCTGAGCAGCTCCCTTTGAGCATCGGTAGTGTGCAGCCCAGATCTGGGTTCCCATCGTCCTACGCCCTGCAAAGATAGCTTCATGCTCTTCCCTGAATGTAGCCTTCAATTCCTTTCCCCTTTGTGTCTTTTAAAGAGGCACGATAGTCTCTGTGCTCAAGATTAAGGTTTTACTGGGCAAGTACCCCATTCTAAAACTGTAAACTCACTGGCTATGGTTTGGTTTTCTCAGTTTGAAATGTGGACATTATGTTTCGGCTCCAGAGATAAACTTGAATTTCAGACGGCAAATAACGAGCTATATACTTATAACATGATTTTCTGACTTTTTAAGAATTTCAATCTTATGTAATCATGATGGTAGGCCCTGTTAAACCTAGCACAATAGGTCACCTCTTTCCTGGTATGTGTGCATTGCGGAGGTGTGAATGTATGCTATGCATACATACACACTCTCACACACACACACATAACATCAGCTGCACACATAGATACTCAGAAACCAGGAATCAGGGGTACAGTTAAAATATACCAGAAGAGAAGTAGACAGGAGGCTCTACTGGGACAACAAGGGGCAATTTTTCAACTTACACAGTGTCTCAAATAATTTCATAATCCTGTTTCACTAGCTTGCTACATCTGTATGTAACTTGAATTGAAAGTTGTTGGATTCCTTGGAGAAAGAAGAGTTGGGCTAGCTAGATGTGCTTACCTGAGATCCCAGAGTTGATTATAATCAAAGAGCTGGGCAGATCAGTAATGGGTTTATAATTGCTATACAGCTTCTCGCAAATTCGTAGGAAAACTTTATTAAATCTTTCACTCCTTAGTAAAAATGATGAAGTTTCTTAGTTTTTGCTGAATGTAGATTGACTTTTATATTAAACTGGATTTATTGAAAGGATAAATAAGCCTGGCAGCTGCTTTCATGTTTTGATGTTATAGAATCAGAACCCTGGAACCATTTTCCCACCCCAACCCATCCCATCCCATCCCTCACTATCCTGCCCATCCTGCCCTGTCCCGTGCCATCCTGCTCTGTCCTATCCCATCCCATCCTGTCCCATCCCATCACATCCCTGCTTCGTTATTGTTTCGATTTGTTTAAAAAATACTATTCTATGAAGCCTCCCTAGGGATCCGCTTATGAAAAATGACGGACTGCCTTTGCTGATACTGCTGCTTGCGTCTTTTTCGCTTGTCACACTGGCACAGCAGCAGCATCTTGAAAGTGTTTCTGAATGTTTTGTTACACAGTGCGTAGCACATGGGGTTTACTGTGCTGTTGATGTAGCAAAGCCAATACCCCAGGTGCCAGAAAGTTTTGGGGATACAGCTGCAAAAGGTGTTCACCAGAACCATGATGTTATATGGGGTCCAGGTAATGATGAAGGCAAACAAAATGGCACTGAGTGTCTGTGCTGCTTTCTTTTCTTTGATAAGTGACATTCGTTTCCGTTTTGTGATCTGACTTCTGGTCTTCAAGGCAAACTTTTTTGCCAGGGTTGCTTCCTTAAAGGACAAGGGCAGGGCTGTCGATGTCTTGGTCACTGATGAGATGCCATCAGAAGCTGTGGTTGTCTCTTCTGATTCTGGTTCGATTGGAAGCTTATTAAAGCTCTTTTGGAAATTTCCACCGTCCTGAACACTTTTGGGAGGGTGCGATTTTTTAGGTTTCTTTTCCTTTGAATCTGCATCGGATTTCTGCAGTTCATCCCCTGACTCATGCAAATCTTCTGAGGAGGGTAGTTTTGTGGAATTGAGGATAGCACTGTGACCAGGAAGCTTCAGCACGATTGAATAGATGGCTCTGGTCTCTGCAGCAATGTCTTCTTCGTCAGACGAGGCTGAATTTTCAAGGGAGGCAGCAGCATCGTTGTTGTTCCAGCTGTCACTGCTGCTGTGCTCTTGGTCCCCCTGATCTGTGCTGGGTTCCCAGCTCTTCATGGTGAGCCAGAAGTGGCAGCGTCTATATTTCTTTCGGGAGGAGCGCTTCATGTTCTGCCGCTGCAGCTCGTAGCTGCTGCAGCTCCGGGAGCTGCCTGTCTGGTGCACAAAGCGTGCCGCCTCTGCTTCGCTGCCCGAAGCCTGGAGCCCTGCTAACTCTTTGGTGCGTTTCTCCGTCTCCTTGTAGATCCTCCAATACAAAATACTCATAATGGTGACCGGCAAATAAAAGGCAGCTATGGCAGTGCCAAAAGTGATGATAGGTTCACTTAGAAACTGGATGAAACATTCATCGGGAGGCACAGTCCTCTCCCCAACAAAATACTGCCAAAACAAGATGGCAGGGGCCCAAAGAACAAAAGAGACGATCCACGCTAAACCAATCATTACCCCAGCCCTTTTGGTTGTTCGTTTGGCTCTGTATGTTAGTGGCCTAGTGATGGAAAAATACCTGTCAAAACTTATCACAAGGAGATTCATGACAGAGGCATTACTGGCGACATAGTCAATGGAGAGCCAAAGATCACAGGCCAAACTTCCCAAAGCCCAGTGGTCCATGATGATGTATGTGGTATAAAGGTTCATGGAAAGAACACCGATGATCAAATCTGCACAAGCAAGGCTCAACAAGAAGTAGTTGTTGACTGTTTTCAGTTGTTTGTTAACCTTAAATGCAACAATCACTAAGATGTTTCCAATGATGGTCACCAGTGCAAGGATCCCAGTGAGGAAAGCAATCAAAACTACCTGCCAGACACTGTGTCCACCCAGAGGGTCTTTGCTTGTGGCATTTAGGGTCATGTTTGTTGATTCCACAGTGGAGAAAGGAAAACTCTCTGTGGTCTGAGGGAAATCATAGCTGCCAATGAGTGATGCTGCTTCATCGAGGAGTCCTGGTCCATGCGAAGCTCTCTTCCAGAAGGAGCTCACATTTGGAAAAAGGGGCGAGGATGAACTGTTATTTTGCATGATCATTGTGGCTCTCTGACATAGTCTGTAGCAGAGAAAAACCAAACAAAAAACAAGTGAACAGGTGAAGATGTTAAATAATTGTCCTCATACTTGTACATAAAATCACTTTAGCATTTTGAAAGATGTCTTTCAAAAGGCAAGCTGCCTGTGACACATTCCAAGTCAAACCTGTATATGATAGTACTCAGCTTCCAGACTGTGATTAATCTGAGCTCTTTATAGTGATCATGTTGTGTTTCCTTATAAATATTGCATAACAGAGGAACCAAAATCACAGAAGAATTTGAATCCACAGTAGTATTAAAATGCCCCCGAACTCTGAATTAAAACACTCCCTGCTGGATCTGTCATGAAGTCAACATCTCAAAAATCCGCTAACCTGAAGCCTTCAAAAATAAAGTTCCAATCACACGAACCCACAAATCTTCCAAGTTCCAATCAACACTTGTCCCCAGTGCTATCCTGGCTCTGGTAAAACACAGCCCCTGTCTCTGCTGCCTCCAGCTAGAGCTGATGACAAACAATAATACTGTTCTGCCTTTCCTTAAACTATGGAGATACAAGCCAGCATCATTTCACTGTGTCGAGCTACTCTAACCTGTGAAGCTGCAAAAGTCTTCCCACTGTCATCTCTGTTCAGCTATCTGATAAAAGTAGTAGAAGTTCTCATTACCACATGCCACTATTCATTTTTTTCATGCACATTTTTATACTTGGACTAAGGATTTTGCACATCTAATGACTTCAAAATTTCTTTGGGGGTAACACATGGTAAAAGTTCCTTTGAAACTATGGTCTCTAGAGTCAGGAAAAAACCTTTGGCAGATGTATGTCAAAGCAATCATTAAACACTTTAGGAAAATAGGGGGAAAAAGCATGAAAGGGATTCATAATTAAGCTTTAATCCTTTTCCCTAAGCACTAACACAAAATGAAAACATGTTCAGAAATAGGAATTTGCATTTCTCTTATCATGTTAGCTTCTCTAGTCAGCTGACTGGATCCATAGAAATAAATCAATTATATCATCAAGAAGAAAAACTTCTGATGAGAAAGTCCATCATTGACTGTAAATGTTGAGCAAAATATGCTGTCAATGTTTGTTTGTTTGCTAAATATGAATCTTTCCAGAGTCAATATATAATGGCATGAGATAATATTAATTATCACAATACACTGATCTTACACAAAAATATTTACCCAAAAGAGGGGGGTTTGGTTCTTTTTTTCCTAATTAATTTCTAAATTTTGCTTTCCCTTGAACTGTACTTGGTTTTGTTATGAAGCCATAGGACACTGTGTGAATTTAAACAGTTCAATTTCTTTAACATATGCAGTAAATAGATTAGGAATTCCTTTCCTTCACTCATGCCCTATAATTAACACAAATCTCTCCCCTATTTTGATATCTAGTGTAAATGAAGTATTAATGTTTCTTTTTTTTAATAGGAACACAAGGTTACAATGAAGATTCCACATTATAATCTAATTCAGTCTACTTCTAATTCATTCATCAATGTGTAACTCAGAATAAGAACACAACATAAATGAACAAATACTCCTCTGGTAAATCACACAGTTAAAATTTAAGTCTTTTCCTGATAGAATGATTGAAAACTCAGAGGAGCTCAACTTCTAAAAAGGAAAAATGGTAAGACAGGACTGCTGGAAATCATCCTCCTGCAATGTTTTATTTAGGAAGCAGGCATTTTTTCCAGAGCTGTCAGACAGGATGAGGTCAAAACCAGAATAGTATGAGAGAGATCTCAAATAATGATATTTTCTAAATATATGCCAGAAATTATTAATGTTATAGGGTGCAGATCTTCCTTCACTCACACTAGGGACAGGGAGCAGAGGATGAAAGCCAGGAAGCATCCGCTCTGCAGCCATGAATTTCTAAAACCTCTGTAGGGCAATCCAGTCAAGTATTGGTTGAGAAGTCTGACAGGTATATTTAGATGTCAATGATATTATTATGCCACTTTTTCACAAGAAAAGACAAGCTGGTATCTTCTAACTCACAAGAAAAGATCAGGAAGAATATATCAATAAAGGAGACCAAACTTCCACTAAAATGGATAGAATAAAAACCAAATATCACTTAGAAGTGATGATGAAAAATAACAGTATTACTAAGAAATAAAAATAGTTAACAGTTAAGCAGTAGTTCCCATTTTCATTGTACAACACAACCAGGAACTAATCTGAGTGCTAGCCTTGGAAGTCCAAAACAAATACCACATAAGAAATACAAATACTCTTGTAAAATGAATATGTAAATGCCACACTATCTATCACTAAGTCCATAATCCAATTGTGAATTCTATTTAACTGTACACTTTGAAACAGAGTTCCAATGGAAATGTGGTGATAAATCCTTTCAGAAATGCCATGATTCAAAAGATGCATGATGAGGAGTCCTGGGATCATCATAATTCAGCTGCAGTCTTTCAGACACTGAAGTGCTGGAACCAAACCTTTCTTTCTCAGGTCACTTCTTTCATGTCTTTCAAAGTAGCTTCTCTAAGTTATTGTTTCAATGGAAACTTGAGCAGCCCTCAGCAGTCCAGTAACTGAGGAAAAGGAGAACCTGAGAGCAACGCACTGTCTGTCTGTCTCCTGCTGTCCAGTGCAATCCTGCATCTGAAATTCAGCTTTTTAAACTCCACAGGGATTAAAGGGAACCCTAAACTCGCACTGACTGCATGATAAAATGGAAGTGCTAGTGGGATGATTAGTACAGTCTTGTTATTCTGCCTCTTCTACAAGCTCCTGCAATTGAACCATTTAATTCAATAAAAAATGTATTAACCGTATGTTCATCTGCACAGAAGAAAGAAAATATCGCTACCACCACCACCACCACTATAACATGCCAGAGCAGCCCAACTGGATTTTCCTGCCTTTAGGAAGCCGAGGCATTACATTACTACATTATCCATCATTCTCCAAAACTGCCATGCAGTTTCTGCTCTCTGTGTAAGTGCTACAGGGAAAGAGTGTCCTGGGTTTGACGAGATGACAGCAGGATCTGCAGTGCAGCCGCCAGCACCTGCCCAGCAAGCCAAGCTCAGACAGAATGAAGTGTGACCAAGTGGGAAAGCAGCCACACATACTTTGGTAAAACAAACAGTGCAGCACTGTCTGAGTGAGGCAAACAAACCAAACTGTGAAATGATTACAGGTTTACATACCACAATAAGAATTTACAAATCATTGGTATGATGCACTACATTACAATTTGAAGGCAGGGAGTAGCAAAGGAAATTTCTTTTAGCCTAAGAATATACAATTACTTACCTAGGATCATAGTAATGGTATTCCCTGTGGGTTTGAGTATTTTTGTTCTTGTTTCTGCTTTTTAATAGGATCTTATGAAAGGTACAGGCCAGAGAACACTAGATGCAATGTACACTTCCCAGGATTATTCAGGGAAAGTGTAAGCCCAGTAAAGGCAATGGGCTATAAAGACTTTCATACACATCCATCCAGCACACCTCTGCTCTCTGCCCAGCCAGAGGGAGTGAGATATTTAATATCCCACTAAGACTGGCTGTAAGGGTAGGAGGAAGCATCTACAAAAATGGTCAATGATTTCAATAAATGGGTATAACCCAGATTTAAAAGTCTGAAATTTATTATAGTCTAATTTATTGCATATTGCTGTAAATAGAAAGTAAAACAGAATAGACAGTAGTAACAGTTCTGTCACACATTTTCAGTGCATTTAATTTCTCTCTGCTTATTTCATATTTAAATGCTTTTCTGAATATCCCACATTTTACCAAAACTTTTCTTTTCCTTAAACCTTCCTATTCAAGAAGTCTATTTTCCTTGCTGTCCTTAAAGGGCTCTAAGAAGCATTTTCTGGGAAGTGAGATGGTAATCTATGGGTTTGGCTATGTCTGAGCTCAAAACTAGCAAGCCTTTATGGCTGAAGAATTTCACATTGCATCTGTTTACACAGACAAGAAAATTGCTTACCTTATTTTTCCATTTTCTTCTGCAGTGCTCTTATATACACATTAGTCTAAACAGCAGAGAGCTCCATGAAGTGATTTATAAAAGTCTTTTCTAACACAGAGAAAGCCTTCAGAATGCTTAATACAGTTACCTAAACTAGCACATATACTTTGTGCCAAAACTATTATTTGGTAAAATAAAAATATACATCTGAATTTTAAGGTCATCCTAAGATTATTAGCAAGATTATGTGCAGCAATTTCTCAAAACACACTGAGGTATTTTTCTGGTTGCTTTTTTCTTCAAAATACAGTGCATTTTTTTCAAAATACAATAAAGAATTTTAAAAGCTTGTAATGGAAGAGGAAAGCATTCACAGTTTTACATTTATAGTAGCCCATATAAATTGAAGTTAGTGTAGCACAAAGTACAGGATTCCATATGAATGTTTATGTGGCAACAGGAAGCACAGTGTAATTACTGGTGAACATGACCTCAGATTTACCATGACTAAATTAAACTTATATTAAATATATCATGCTAAATATATTCTTTGCAGAATGAGAGTACAGAACAGAAATCAAGCATACCTGGAAAAATCCTGGCCACTGTCTTGCACATTCACAGTGGATAAAAACAAATGACTGATCGTCACATACTTTTATTTATGTATGTACAAATACACACATCTACATACAAACGTATGTCACAGATAGTGTGTATATATATATGTATATATGTATATATGTATATATAGAGAGAGCTGCAGGTGAAAGGATATGTATATATACAATTATGTGTATACACACACACCTATATCTGCAGTTACATATACACATAATTTTGTCACATTGTTCCAAATATTGATATAAGGGAAGACTATATCTTTCACTAATAAGCTATCAACTTGATACAGATAATGTTCAGTCAAACATATCCCAGTAACACTTCAACCCAAACTCTTCCATTTTGCATCGATTAATATGTTTTGTGTTCTAAATTCACCTAAATTAAATGTCAGTGCTTTAAAATCACTTTTGTGATTAATAAATTAGATTTGCCCATTATTTACTTACTCTATTTCTGCTGCTAGTGTGAGGTCTAGCATAAGCAAATTAGGAATTAATTTCTCTAATCATATGGATCCTTTTCATTACTTTGAAGAGGGTATAGAGGACCTAGTGCATAGTACCGAGCTCCCTGAGCCATCTCCCTTGCAGCCCTGCAGCCAGAGGAAAGGAGCATCCCTCCTGGGGGGGCAGAGGCAAGGGGATGCTACCTCATGTGTTCCTGCTGGGACACCTGAAGATGCCAGACTGGGAGCACCTGAGTCTGTGTACCTGGCACAGCCAGGACATAGACTCTAAAGCTGGCCCATGGCTCTTCTGTGCCTTAATTTGCCAATCAGCTTTTGACAAACATCTACCATCTCCTTCACTAGGACTGAGAGACTTATGTTCATATTGCCCAGCTATACCTGCAACATCCTCTGGGGACTTGATTGCTTAAACTGTGTTTGCTTTTACAGAATTTGCTCTGTCAAACACCTTACTTCTTGCAGTATGAACACTTATATTACAACAGAAATGTAACTTTGAATAGTAATGTGTTTTAATGGCCAATGACTTCAGTGGAAACATCTGCTCATTTACATGGCCTCAAAAAAAGAGAATAAATACTGTGTTGCCATTAGGACCAAAGAAGAAAAATCTCAGATGCTGCATCTGTGCAAAAATCCAGATATGCATTTCTGATCTTTTTCACTTAAGACTTCCATCAAGGATTGAATTTATTATACAACCTATATAATTCTCTTGCATAATTTTTTTTATAGGTGGCACAAATATGCCATCTATAACAAATACACATCCTAGTCTGCATAGATAAATGACAGTGATTTTCACAGATTTACTGAATAAATGTTTCTGTATTACTTATTATTTATTTACTCCGTGACCCAGTACTCATTCACACCATGACTTTCAGTTTCAAAAATAATCCTATCTTGAAATCCGCTGAAATGATTTCTAGAAGTTCCAGAAATGAGCCACTAATCTCATTTGTGATAGGTCTCAGAGAAGTGCAGGCTCCTCACATGCAGCAGCAGCAGCAGACTCGCCAAAGGAAGGGTACTTGTCTTTCTTGCACAAGTGCACTTAGTGGTTATTGTCTAAACAATTCATACAGAACAAAGAGAAACCTTCAAAAGCCTAGGCTTGGACATGTCTAGAATTTTTAAATGCTTGA
Source organism: Cyanistes caeruleus (assembly GCF_971803275.1). Taxonomy (NCBI): domain Eukaryota; kingdom Metazoa; phylum Chordata; class Aves; order Passeriformes; family Paridae; genus Cyanistes; species Cyanistes caeruleus. The sequence goes on from NC_141702.1 coordinate 67,790,546, forward strand.
AAACCAGAGCAAATCAAGTCTAATTAAGGTTACAGTAAATATTGACTATCAGCTTAGTTAAATCTATGAGGTACAATTCTATAAAGAGAGGAAATTATTTAAATTCCAGGCAGTTTCAGTGAGCTTTATGAGAATTACACCCCATCTGTCTAATTGATATTGAAGGAAACAGACATGCAGCCTGAAGTTAATAAGAATTACAAATACTGAGAGTTTTACTGACTTTGAGGAAATGGCTGCAAACTGACTTTGCAGGTATCTGAGGACAGGAAAGTTTGGAAAAAGGGTTTATTACTAGACTGAATATAAAGATGGAATTAGATTTCAATGAAAAAAGACTACATGCCATTCAATTATCTCCTCTATTTGTGAGTAGTGCTGTTTTTTCCCTTGAACAAAACCTGTCCATCTTAGAGACTTGAAGTATTTTATTATATATGCACTTTTTAAACCAGGATTTATTAACATTTTATTAATTAGTATAATGTTGGATCAGAGTTGTGATCTAGATTTTCAGCTCTCTCTTTATGAAACACCATCCATTGACTACACAGATAATCCTCCCAATAAGATATTTAAAGTCACATTAAAATGTTCACGACGTGAAACGAAGTAATGGGAACTCTTAGGCTTAATTATATCATTCTCCCAGATGTTGGTAAATGCTTGAATACCTTGAATCAACATGGAAAAATAGTGTCTAAAGAGAAAAAAAATCATGCCTTGTAAATGATATCTCCTCTTTTACTGAAATGGCATCATCCTCTATGAAAATAATCACGCTTAGCATATTGATATTGAGAAGAGCTGGTTATCAATTCTAGATAAAGCAAAAAAAAAAAAGTTATTATATTTCTAATCCTGCCCTACTTTTAGTAATACTAGAACACATTTAAATTCCATATTTAATGTGAATATTAGCCATTAAAAACCTTTACAGGGAACAACAAACCTCATAGGCAGACCCCTTCACTATCTTAAATGGAACTGCTTTAAAATGAAGTAATCAATTGATTATGCCTTAATTAGAAATAAACTTTAGTTTTTCTGTTTGCTCACTCCACAATACACCTGCAGAGAAAACTGGAACAACGTGCAAACAACTTGTCAAGTATCAGAGAATTCAGAGAGCCTGGAAACTGACATCTAAAGAAGCTCACCTGGAACCTGACACAATCTTTTCAGTTTCATTTGTCTTCAAGAAGAAAATGAAATGACAAAATTTCTGTCAAGCCTTGAAACCAGAAAATTGAAAATATTTTTTTATGGAAATCTTCTTCATGGTGGGAAAATAAATAGCCCAAACAACAACAGCAACAACAACAAAACTGTAAAAAAGCTCCCTCAAACCACAGATGTTCTGCTTTTCAAAACAATATTGTTTTTACCTTCAGAAACGAATTTTCTCCCAGAAATGAATCTCAGACATTTTGTAACAAAAAGTGCTTAAAGCTCCATTCCATTGTTCATTGAAGGAAAATTATCAAAATATTTGTGTTTCCATCAAGGTTTTGCATAGAGCTACCCAAGTCTGGACACGATGTCATGTTTACCTGGTGTCAGGTCCTGTTATACAGAAGATCTCTAAAATGCATCATTTAAATGCATTAAACAAGGTGAATTTGAACTTCCCTGGAGTGTCAGAGAATCCAAAAGTTTCTAAATTGAACTATTGCTGACCACTAGGTTTTCTACTGTAACTATGGCACTGCATGCAGGTATTAAAAGAGCAGACTATCTATTTTGGCTTTTGTCGATGATGGATAGTGTAGCAATTTAACATAAGATGCAATAAAGTGATTTGAAAAATGCTAGGAAATGCTCTATTAAGGGAAATTTATTGCTATTGGCTTTAGTGATTGAAATATTGCTGCTATCTACTGTGGCAAACCCAATACTCCCACACAGGACAGATGGCTTATTTAAAAAGTGAAAGAAAAAAAACCCACAACCCTGTTGAGAGGTTTCAGCTAGAGGAGAAAATTCACTAAGGAATAACTACTGGCTAATGAAATCTACATAGCTTTTTGGACACAAACTATTTATATGGGAAAAAAAAAAAAATTATGAGAAACTTTATGTCAGAATGTTATGATTTTAATATAAAACACTGTTTATTATTTTGTCAAAATAATGCCTTAAAGCATGCAATCGTAATAATGTGTTAAAGCATTTTTTACTTGGTGCCAAGTTGTCACAGTTGGTGAGAAAATAATATTTTTGGTGCATTTATTTATTTAGCTGTTTTACAGAATGGAAATTCCTATCATCTGAGATTTGGGGATATCTTTTCACACTGATAAGCTTACGAATTGTGCTAGTAATTCATTGGAATGGATTTATTTGCTGGGGTGATAAAGAGCTCTGTGTGCATCTTTTTTATGTATTATATTTCTTTAATAAAATTGCAAACAAAATGCTGTATTATGGTTGGAATGGAATATTTTTCACCTCAGTGGAAAACTTTGGTAAATAATCAAGAAAAAAGGGAAAATAATTTTTGTTTCAACATGTCACTCAAAATATTTTAATAAATGCTTTGTTTCTTTATTTGCTAGTATGTTTAAAGTCAATCTCTCCATCTATTTAAAAGTGCAGTTTAACACTCACTAGGTGGCACAATAGTTATTCAGAAGCAAAAGTCTGGATTTAGCAACAAAATCTTAACCAGTCTCTGATAAAGCCTTTGTCTTATTCATAGAAATTACAAACCAAATTATATCTGTTCCTTGATAGGGACAGCAGATAAAGTAAATGCAAATCATCCAAGTACTGGTCTGAATGCAACTAGCACCCAAATTACAGAAAACAGTGTTCTCTGCTGCAGTTTAACTTAAGTTCTTTTTTTTTTATTTTTCCCTTGGAATACACACATCTGCAAGTCCTAGTGGAATTCTGTAGATTAATCAAAATGGCCCACTCCAAACTTCAACCTCCTTTATGCATGCTGCCAGGAATTTGTAAAGTCTCTGGGAAATTGATGGTGGCAGGCACTGTGGATTTTAATGCATGCAAGCAATTGTTCTTTAGTGAGATACAGACAAGTAATCAAATAATGCTCTAATGCTATGCTCCTTTTTTAGGTTTCGTTTCCAGGGCTTGTGAGTTTCTTTTGAGTTACAAGAGCAAGGATGTGCCCAAGTGGGTATGTCACTAAATGGAGACATCTCCAGCCAAAACAGACTTGACAGAGAGAGAGGAGGCGCTAAAGAAACATTCATCTTTATTTATTCTACATAAATGCCTGTAGGTAGCCCTCATGACAGGGTCCTCTTCCTGCTAAGATTTAACTAGGTTTGCTGGACTATCTCCTTTTCTGCCCACTTGAAATATATCCCTATAATTTAAAGGTTTTGAACTACAGTTTTAAAAAAATCAGTGCTAGTATAGAGAACACACATTCACAAGGCAGAGATTTTATTCTGTGTGCAAAATAGGTCTGCTCCAGATATTCACTGCAGTTACAGAGCAGAGTACTGATTTCTTTAAGACCCTCTTCTCTGATGGTTGTAGGAGGTTTGTAGTAAAGGAAGCACAAGGCTGAGGACAGAAAACGAAGGACTCAAGGTTAAGAAAATTAAATGTGGAAGTCAAGTGTATTCCAAATTTTATCATAGGATTTCCATACACTACAGGAGTGATGTATTCAGATCTTTAAAATAATGTCACCTTACCTTGAAAGGGTAAAGTGCAAAGCTGAATTTAGTAAATCACAGGCATTCCTCAACGTTCATATAAACAACTTTGTAAAACGAAGGATCTTGAACTGTATCTTTGTATGGCTTTGTCTACACAATTCTAAAATTTTAAAATCATACCATCAGCAAAAAAGACCATTTTTAAACTCAGCAACTATATTTTCATCTATTACACTTTAAGTTTTCTATTCATTATCTACCTAACACAGTCATGGTACTCTGCAGTCCCTCTTTGTTCCTGTTTCTGAGGATTCAGGCATTCTGTACATGATAAATAGAAAGACATGGAGATATAATTACATTAGCTGTAAAGGTTGTTATCTAAGTAACAGGATTTTGCTTCTAAAATAAGAAGGTAGAGTGGACTCATGACTGTTTGCATTTTCCCTTTCAAGCCTATAAAGCCTGCATTTTGTAAACCCATTACAGTCTAGGATAATCAACAAAAGACTTAAAATCAGGAATCCTACATAAATTAGAAGGAAAATATTTTTCCTTGCTTCAATAGGGTCGCTCAAATGGCAAATATAATACATTATTTTCAGAAAGTAGAAAACTAGAAGAAAGAGAATATGTACCTGGAAAAAATATCTCCTGCTCTAAAAGGTCAGAAGTATTTTAATGCTTGAACTAAGAGTAGGCATACATGCTGCACATCTTTTCACAAAGTCTCATTGCCTCAAAAAAAATGCAATAATGCTGCATTATTTCTTTCCATCCATCTGCATTTTCCAGCTGCCCCAGTTTTATGCTTTGATTTGCAAGTGAGCTGTACTTTTAGGCTGATGTGGGTCTATTCAACCAATTATTTTTTAGAATCAGAGAAGAATGCTCTATTTAGTTGCCACTCAGGACAGTATTTTGTTTGTTGTTCTTTTAATCTTAGAAGTCCTACAGGGACACTTGGGTAAAAGCTCCTAGGACTGAGTAGTCTTAATTAGGTAAGTATCTGCAGCAATCCGTGAACTCCAGAGAAGACAAAATGCCTTGGGATTTCCATGGTGGACATCAGAGAAGAGGACAAATTTAAACCTCACTTGCTGTTATCGGTACCTTCTCACCCCATTCCTTGCAGGATAAAAGGTTTACTGTAGAAAGGCCAGTGCAGGCTTTGTCTTTTGTTCTCCTGCATGACCTAAGCAACAGCTCTAGAGGTGTTTCAAGATCAGTGAGTTTCAAGATCAGTATTCCCAGTTTGCAGGACTTGTGACCTGGATCCTTGCATTCAGAAAAAGGTCTGCACTGCAGTGTCACTGTGTTCTTAAAAATCTGTCCACATGTCCTGTGGGCCAGGACATGTCCTTTGGAGAGAAGGAGGTATGGTTAGGGTTTGCATCCAGTGCAGGGGTAGCAGAGGAAGAGTGGAATGGTCAGTATAAACTGCACATACTTGTGAATGCTCATATGCTAAAAGCTCCTGCATGAAATTTCACCGCACAAACAAAACCAATCTAGATAAAGATAAAAGGGACACAAATTATAAAATACAAAGCAAAGATGGATGTTGCAGTGTTGTAACTCCTTATGGGAACCTGAAGGTAAAGCAGGTAAAGCAGGGCGGGCAGGCAAGCAATCCTTCCTTTAGGGATAATGAATCTTGTAGCTGAAAGTAGCAACAGAATCACTCGAAGGAAAAAGGCATTTCCATTAGTTGGAGCAACAATTCTCAGTCACCAGTTCTCCCTCTCCCTATGGTGCTCTCATGGCTAAAAGAAGGGCTATTATTACAACCACACACAGTGAGGAGAGGAGTCCAGGTATAATGGACTGAACAGGTCAAGAACGGCTGGGGCTTGTAAACCTCTTCTACAGAGGAAAGCACCTTCAGCAATGAAGAGAAAGAACTTCTTGAAAATGGCTGGAACCTTCAAGAGAAAGAACTGATTGAAAAAAGCTAGAAAAATGTCTCTTTCCTAAGAACCAAAATTTTTGTTTGTCATGGCAGAAATAGAGATTCAAAGAGTAGGAAGAGAAGAGCAAAGGTTCTGTTAGTATCAGAATTTTGTATCAGAACAAGACAAGTACATGGAGTTGTTTTGGCACATATTATAAACAAATCAATGTCTTATTTCTCATATGTCTGAAAACAAAAGTGCCAGTGATGATCTTAGTGAAGAGAAGGAAGAAGCCACACCACCGCCCAGGCTTTCAGGAAACCCACACTTTTTGTTAAATAAATACATGAAATCCCTACCCACTTACATCACTTTAATACCATTTCAGCTGGTGAGATCTGATCACAGATGCTTGGTACAGTAGCATGAATAACAGAGCTAAAAAGAGAATCGGGTTTCCAAAGAGACCAGGCACTATGGCAAAGCCAGTGAAGCTGTGAGCTGGAGCCAGGTGATGACAGATAAACACGTGGGCTTCTGAGTCCAGTCCTGCTCTCTGCCACTCCAGCTGCTGCAGATGAAGCAAATCTACCATGCTTGTTCCTGAAGTAGTAATTGCATGGGACCTCTCTGGTTCAGTATCATTTCATGAAAGAAAAGAGGCAGGGAGAACTGAATCTCAGTGAAGCAGTCAGACATTAGAAATGACAGACGATAAAAAGAATGCATTTCCAGGCTTAACCTCACATCAGTCAATAGCAGTAGCAGGGAGCCTCAACAACTCCTTGCTACCAGGGAGGCAAGAGTTGCTGAACGAGGAGGAGTTTATGGTATTTCAACAAACCCATGGGCACAAGGAAAATGCACTGGATTTATCTGTGTCACCTGAAACACAAGGGCAGAAGACATGTGGAAGGAAACAAGCTGGCTGCTCAAGTGGCTCCATGCTGAAACACCATAAAAGACCTGGAGTCCACATCCCAGATGGTTTCTTTATATTTTTTTTCTTGGAAGTGATATTCATATTAGAGTGAAGAGAACATTTTAGAGAATTAAAGGCAAGGGATATAGCAATATTATTAAGAAAGTGAACAGGTTCATGTTGTGTTAACATTTGGAAAACCTTTGTCTTCAGGAGGCCAAACACCTGCAATGTAGTACTGGTAGCATTAGCCAGGCAGCACTGAGCAGTGTAGGAATGTGCCTGAGCTGCTATATTTGTGCACATCATCAATACAGCACACAGCAGGATTTTCTAGATTTATTGCTGTACTGTGGATTTATCATCAAAATGGTGCAGGATTTCCCTGCCATTCTCAATGCTGCATGCCAAAAGTAGATTTTCTAACTAAATAATTAATGAAAATTAAAGCATTGGTATACTTATCCATCACTGAAAAGTACCTATTGACTTTGAACAGGCATTTAGCAGCCAGTGTCTCCAGCTTTTTCAAAAATCAAAAAATTCTACCTTGGCAAATGTGGCCCAATTTCAGAGATTATCTGCATTTCTGCTGAAGTTCCTGATAGATTATAAATTAATAAAAAAATTCAAAGATTTTGAAGGAAGTAATATTAACTTAACTACTGATATTCAGAATATTAATTGCTGCCAGAGTGCTGGTAGGACTTTCAAAAGGCAAAATGTATAAATGATGGACCATGTTGAATCACAGTTGCTTGGATATGTATTAATGTTTACCTGAGCTTTTGAAACAGAAACTAACACTTAAATCTCACTGTAGACTGTTTTGATCTGAGCTTGCTTTTCCAAATGTCTCTGTGCCCCCATCAATCCCTTTCATTAATCCTTACTGCTGCTTCACAGTTTTTCCAGCTGAAAATATATCCATGCAGGCAGTATCCTCCAAGCTCTACATTATTAGTGAATACAAATAAGCTGTGACTCTTTAGGATTCATGTAAACCTATCAATATTCCCATGCTGGCTGTGCTTTCAACTGCAAGAGAAACACTCCACACCAACAGCTGCAGCATATTAAAAATCAAAAATGAGGGTTTTGATGGCACTTGCACATTTCTGCCCTTTCATCTGTCCCCTATCACTCATTTACTCACAGGAGGAAATGACTTTTCCTGCCAAGGTAGAGGTAAAATGTGTCAGACAAGGGCAAATAAAAAAAAACCAAAAATCATTAGTGAACCAGAGGAAACAATTTCTGAGATACAAAGTGTCAGCAGAAATGAGTTTGTACTGTTGCATCCTGTGACCTTATTCAAAAAGGCATAATATTCCATCTGTTTTTTGCTACTAGAAATAATTTTCAAATGATAGTACCTGGATGAATCAATGTTTCACTGGAGTCTCTCTACTTACCAACACTTGTTTTTTCTTTCACAAAAATGAGGAAAAGCTTTTCTGAGAAGCTGAAATAAAAATGTGTGCTTTACTTGTAAAAATCTGAGAGTTGGAAAATAATAAATGCCAGTGTAATTGGAAATATTGTTCCTAATTCCACTGAGTTTATTTCAACACACTCCGTGTGCAGTTTAAACTTTTTGTCTACTTGAGTAATTTTAGCACATTTGCAAGGGGAGGAAGGGAAGGAGGGAAGGAGGGAAGGAGGGAAGGAGGGAAGGAGGGAGGGAGGGAAGGAGGGAAGGAGGGAGGGAGGGAGGGAGGGAGGGAGGGAGGGAGGAAGGGAGGAAGGGAGGAAGGAAGGAAGGGAGGAAGGGAGGAAGGGAGGAAGGGAGGAAGGGAGGAAGGAAGGAAGGAAGGAAGGAAGGAAGGAAGGAAGGAAGGAAGGAAGGAAGGAAGGAAGGAAGGAAGGAAGGAAGGAAGGAAGGAAGGAAGGAAGGAAGGAAGGAAGGAAGGAAGGAAGGAAGGAAGGAAGGAAGGAAGGAAGGAAGGAAGGAAGGAAGGAAGGAAGGAAGGAAGGAAGGAAGGAAGGAAGGAAGGAAGGAAGGAAGGAAGGAAGGAAGGAAGGAAGGAAGGAAGGAAGGAAGGAAGGAAGGAAGGAAGGAAGGAAGGAAGGAAGGAAGGAAGGAAGGAAGGAAGGAAAACTTATCCATCACTGAAAAGTACCTATTGACTTTGAACAGGCATTTAGCATCCAGTGTCTCTAGCTTTTTCAAAAATCAAAAGTATAATCTAACTTGTAACTGTTTTTCAAAAAATCTACATCAGTATTAAATAGGAATGTCTTTTTGAAAAATCAGGAAGTTATAAAAGAATAATTTCTCTATTAGAAGGTTACTTCAAGGCAGATGTTTCCATTAAATAATTTCATTGCAATGTATACTTGAATTGATAGAAGTGAAATACAAGCAAATTCAGACAACTTAATTCTCTAAGAGCTGTATATTAAAAGTGGATGGCAAAGAGGTTTTTCCTTCTTCAGGAAGATTTTTTTTTTTTTTTTTCCTTCTAACATGTGAAGAATTTTCCAGAAAACCAACCTTTTGGTTTCCTTCATGTTGTAAAAAACAATTCATATATCAATACTTTCCAGTAAAAAGACCCATTCAAACATCTTCCCCTGTATATACTCAAGCACAGAGTCCTTCAGTGTGAATTATCACATAGTTAGAGAAGACAACAGCTTACACTCAGCTCCCTTCTCAAAAGGAGTCACTGGTGTGCCATTCTGTAAATCACTTTAATCCCTTATTTTTATAAATGGGTACAAAATCCATTTACCTAATCGCTATGTCCAAGCCCCAGCTGAACTATTCTGCATGACATATTCATGTCTTTGGAAGAAAAGTCCCCAAAGCTAATAGGAAACAGCTAATAGCTATTTAATTTGACCTTTTCCTTAAAGCCAGGTAAATATCAAACCCTAGTTTGCATGTCAAAATGAAATTTTACCTGAGAAACCCAAGTGGAATAATGATACTTTCCCAGGTCTTGAGCAAGGCTATTGCACCTGATTAGAGCAGCCACTCAACAGAACCCTGACTCTGCTCCCTTTGCTCATCTTCAGTAGTGGACATAGAGACTGCAAGTAAACCTTGAGGGGAAATTCAGATTGTTCAGTGTTGCAGAAGACTGCCATCAGATAAATTAATAAATCTGCACTTTTTAAATTGGACTTTATAGGTTTCCCTCTGTGTATGTGTCCGCTGCTAACCAATAAAGCCTGGAATTTAACCTTCAAGGGATTTGCATGGGAGACTTCCACTGGTTATGGGTTCTTTTGGGCCTGTTCCATGTGCTCAAAAGCTTCTTGGAGTGACTCTTCTGTCCTTATGAGGCTTCTGTTAGACTACTCATGCTCTTCACTTCCAGGCTGCTGTGCACTATCATGCTCTTAATAGACTTCGATGTAGCCTTTTAAATAACAAACAGTCCTGATTTCTTTTTCATTATTTTATTCTTCTGTTTGCCATAAGATCTTCACCCAAACCTCTTCTAAATATACGTAAATGTCAGTTTCTTTAGATCTGCCCTAATATGACTTTTCTAAAAATTTTTATAGACCTCTTATTTTTATCCAGTTCATTTCCATCCATGCAGAACTGGAATAAAGCCTTACTGTTCTTATTAATGATTTATTCCAATAACCCACAGAGGCAAATAAGTTCAGAACATATAAAAGAGTGAAGAAGGATTATTTTTAAAGCATTTGTTTCATGAAAAAATAATATTAAGTCTGGATCATAGTAAATGACAGACAGCATTTTTATTTTCACTCAAAATGCTCTCAACAGGAAGCAGCAATTTCCAAATACGCTTGTCTGTAAAGTCTTTGTTTCCCTACAAGTTTAGACCTGCAGCTTATAGAATGGATTCTAAAAATTAATTACTAAACTGCATTAAAACTCTATAGAACATATCAAGTACCAAAATGGCTTGCTGTATTTTCCAAATTTTTTTCCACAAGGCAGAAAAAACTAATGATCTGTATATGCTTGGGTGATATTTGACATTATAGGTAAGCCAGGATCTGAGTGAATGTGGCATATATACAAGAAACAACTTTTTTGTTTTTACACTACAAGAACTGATAGCATAGAGCATATATTCATTAGATTTTTTTTTTTGCTGTCAGAGAATGATGAGGACAAGTAGTTCTGTAGCAATTCACCACTGGAAAAATAGAGACAGTTTAATTCTGAACTGTGTCAGAGTTGGGTATTAGACAGGTGACACTTGAGTGTGGGAAACCACCTGGACCACTGGGAAACCTTTAACTCCCCAGTGCTGTGCAGCTCAGCCCTACAAACACCTCCTGTGCTGGCCTGCCTTCTTCATGTTGCATGTTCATAAATCTGGTTAAATCTACTATGGGTTTAATGTGCCTAAGTCTACTTTATCTGGAGAGAGAGCATGTTACCTGTAGAGACCACACACCTAGTTATGACTGAAAAGCCTGAAAAATAAAGCAACCTGAATATAAAGGTATGCAATTTTAAAATTAAGGAAAATTAATCTGATTTACATGTTGTTTTTATGCAGGTGCTTTTAAGATCCTAAGGAAATAAATTCTGCTGAAACTGTTTTCTACAACTGACATTCATTTGAGTGTTTTATAAAATGTTGGAAATTTGTTACATAAAAATCCCAACAGTAAGCTGTAACATATTATTTCTCTGACTAAATGAACACTATCCCACACACTGAAATGGTAAAAATCCCCATGAAGAAACCCATTCATAACCTAGAATATTTCCACCAGCCTGCAGCATAACAGATCCTAATCTCATTCAACAGATTTAATATGTTTTTTTGAGTTTTTTCTAGGATTGTGTGTGGTAGGTTTTTGTTGCTATTATTTTGGGACATTTAATTTGCTAATGTCCTGTAGTTTTTTAAAGACTAAAAAGAATACTAGAAAGAAAACATAATTTTTAAAAAAAGTATTGAAAAAGTTAATTCTTGCTGAGGACCAAACTTGGAGCATTTACCAGCCCTGACAACAAATATGGTCTGTGGATCACTTTGCCCTTTCAGCATCAGCCTCTGTCATTCTCCAGCCAACATTTACATGTTAAGGAGCCATTCCTGTGTGCCACATCCTCTCCTGACAATGTGATGGCACTTTCCTTAAAACAGCAAATGGAAGATCTCCTGAAGCAAATACAGCTGTTTCTTACACAAATAAAATACTGCACAAATCCTGGTGGAGATCCCTTGATCTCCATCACCATTGCATGGTTGACCAGATACACTAAACAGAGAATTCAACAAATTGTATCAAATCAATAACTGTTTTTTCAAATTCCATGAAAAACCTCCCCTCACAATTTTAGTATTTTATATGAAAGGTATTGGTCCTACATCTCTAATGTAATTGATGTCTCCAATGAAATAAATGCCTTGAACTTACAGTAAGTCCAGCTGCTTCCAGATTTCAGCATGGAAAATATTTTTCTTTCTGACTGTTTCACCTACTTCTACTGAAGCTTTTGAAATCTACAATCTAATTTAAATATAATTTTGTGATTGATGGCAGACCTTCAAAATAGTGCTCTATGAACTATGGAAAAATACTGGCTATATCTAAAGATGTAATTTTCTTAGCTCAGTGAAACTAAATTTGGTTTCCAGTTATCCCTGAGGCCATAATTAGTGCATGTCTTCAGGCAAAGGGAGGTTAAAGTGCACCTGGACTTCTAAAACTATAGTCTGAGAAACAACTTTCCAATTGCAGAGCTTTTCCTGGCATCCTTAATGAAACTGAAAAAAACTATATGGACTTATCAGTGTAAAAATGGTAAAAATTCCTGTGACTTTGAGCAGAAAAACCTTTCAAAATACTAATTTGATAGAATGTTTGCAGCAACTCCGGACAGCCATGAATAAAAAATTGGGCATGTGAAAATTCTTTTTTTTCTCAGAAGAAACGTTCCTTTTTGTTTATTTTTTTTTCTTGGAATGAAAAAGCAATAGTGCAAATTCAGACAGGTTTGGAACTTTCTTCTATTTTATTTTATTTGGAATCCAAGCAGGTTTTTTTATTGGCAATGTAGTAAAACTATTTCAGTGTCAAATGACCTTACTTTCATAATGTCATTAAGTGTTTTAAATATTTTAATTTTAAAAATATGAGTAGTTAATTAATCATTAGTCTACATAATGCATTTACACTCTTTTACATCCAAAAGATGCAAACAGAATTGCTAGATTGCAGAGAAAGTCTTCCATTTCCTGAAAAATGCATTTAGCGACAGAAATTTCCTTACCTGAAGCTTTCTCACCATCTCTCTTTGTAAAGCTTACAAATGTGAAGTTATCTATTCCTCTGTTGAGCTGCAGGCATGATCTTATTAGAAATAGTTCAAAGTAGAGTTTTTCCATATCTCTTTTTTAAAAGGCTTGTATCAAGCATCAGACTTTGTTTCCATCAAGCACTACTGCAGTACTGACCTACAAGGCCCAGAGGAGGTTCAGGAGAACAAACTGGATTACAAGGGAGTGTGTTTTCCTTGGTCCTCTAAATGGTATCTATGTCCCAAAGTGAAAAATTGATCCAATAGCACTCATTTTTGATCCATCTGAAGAATCAGAAGAACTGTCACCAAAGGAATTAAAGCATCAATGCTCCAAAGATGTGACAGGAATCTCTGTCTTGAAGCACAGGAGTAAACCATTAGAGACAATATGGAATATATGTCCAGTGGCAAAATCAGATACAAGGTTATGCTAATTTTACTGGTTTGTTTTGAGAAACCATTAACACGTGGTATATGACATTCGAGTATTGTCCCATAACTGCATCTCATACTCTCTAACATCATTCTCATTTGGATTATAAATCCAAATTAAAACCTAAACTTTCAAACTTCAGATAACTAGATGGACCTGAGGATTTTCCAAAGTCCCAGCATTTTGGAGGATCAACTAATCAACTTTTAAGGGAAAAGCAGGGTGATAATTTTAGGGCTAAACTCCCAAATCCCCCAAAAAGGAGGTTCTTCCAAACAGTCTTTTGAGAAGGGAGTACTCCCCTCTGACATCACTAGCACTAATGAGAGTCAGGTCAACCATTTAGTTTAGCAGGTAACATTTTTTTTCTAGTTCTTAAAGTGACTATATGACTTTGAAACTAAGTTCCTCGTGATATCATTTTCAGTGGTGTTAACAAAGCCTTACCCCTAAGGTATTGACTTGTGTGTATGGAAAGTCCAGAAGATTAAAAATGGTTCAAGGTGAATATGAAAATGTACACTCATATAAACTTTATGATCTTGGCTTTTAACTGCTTTGTGCCTCAGTTGCTCTATTTAAGTAGGAAAAAACCCCACAAATGTATTTAATTGTCAAGACTATGGCTAATTACTTACAAAAGCACTGAGTCATTATAATTAATTTTTCATTTCCTCACCTCTCAAAGAATTGCTAATTTGTCTTGAATTTTTTAGTACCTCTAAACATCTCAATCTACTCTGTCCAAGCAAACATAAAATAGAGTTTTATACGGATTGAAAATCTTAATATAGAATCCAGCAGAGTTATAACAAGTACCGTAACAGAAGTCATGGATCATGTTTTTCAATAAAGCAAAGCATCAGATGGCTAACCTCTTAAAGTAAGTTAATGCTGCAAATATTGCAGCAGGGCTTTTATATTTATTTTTTTTTTGACAGAACACATTTCCTATCCAATTGCCCAGGTCCTTGAATTACTGGCTCATCCGTACTCGGCAACCTTGCCAGCTCCATACCTCATGGTGTTAGAGCTCTGCTTTACATCCAGGAGGAAACCTTTTCCTCAGAGTGACATATTCCTGTTACCCCAGTACTGCAAGGCAACCCTGCACTGGTATCTGGCCAAACATTATCCTTCACTTTTCCAGTTTGGCAGTATCCCCGTAACGAACTGATCCCTACTTTGATTCTTGCCAGGGATCAATATATTCTGCATTTTTGCATTTATAAAAACACATACAATCTAGCTCACTTGAATGAATAGGTTTTGGAAAGTTAAAAGTACGTCATAACAGGAGGGAAGAGAGAACGGTTTGATATATTGATTATGGAAGTAATTATTATTATATTATTATCACTACAATGTATATGTGTATTTATAGAGGCTGCTGGCAAGATTGTCTCTTCTTTCAGACCACATCTTTAACTCCTTCTAACAACAGTTTATTATCAGAGACAGGTTTATCAAAGCTGTGCAGGTCAGTTATGAGTGAAGACATGCATGTGAGAATATGTGTATTCATGTGGAAACACACATACACCTTTCTATTAGAATGTTTTCTCAGGGACTGTGGAATATTCATGAAACAAGAACAGAATGGTTGTCAGCTCTTCTTATGCCTCCCACAATTTTCCACTACTTTTTATACACACCAAATTTTGTTTTCTTTCACAGCCATTTTTTGTAAGACACAAGAGAAGTAGGAAATAATTAGGAAGACAAATCAAAGAATCTGAAGCTCCACTACATGTCGCCATCCAACTACAACCGTGCTGTGAGCAACACTGTATCATTTATATCTATATCTCTAATCCATACCTATAATCTATCTATATCTGTATCTATCTTTCAGTGAGCTTCTACTACAGCATTCATTCATTTTCTGTGTGCTTAAATGAGAGGAATAAATTCTCTGTAACATGAGTGCTTGCCTGTAGCACACAGTTAGCTCTCTCTCCTCCTGAGGAGGCAGGCTGCACTGAGATTCCTTACTGGCTCACTGGCACAAGAGGTACACTGCCTGCTGAAAAACAACAGGCTTTGCTCATCTTGTTACTTGCCAGGAGATTGGTACCTCTCTCTGCCCTGCTATCACACACATCTCACTTAGGGAGAGCAGCAACTGGAACTCTATCTCTGCACAAACAGGGAGACAGCAGCTTTTTGCAGTTTCTGTCCTTGCTGCGTTGAATTCCCGCACAATATTAGTAATAACACAACCTTGAGTAAGTTTTCAGCAACTCAGAGGAAGAAGCAATTTGCATCCCCAAATTGGTCTTTCACACTATGGGTTGCAGTTGCCCAAGGTGCCTAATTTTATTGTACCAGCTGTAGCATACTGGGCAGAACCTGTAATCCCCAAACACCCACTATTTTGAATAAATTTAGCAATTAGGCTCGAGTAGATTTCTTTTATGGATACTAATTGAGCTTATAAGGATTTTCTGGGTAATGGAGATCCTGTACACAAAGGCTAGGAGCTTCCTGTTCCTTTTTATAGAGTGCCAAATGATAAGGACATTAACTGGAAATTAACAAATAAACTAAGCTCCAACAGAAGTCCTGAGGGTGGTCAGTCCCCTTCATTTGAACACTCCTTTTGGTTTACTGCCAATTTCTCATTTACTTTTTCCTCTATCTTCCTGTATCTCCATCTGAGATCCCCCAAGGGCGCTTCAGCAGAATCCCTGAATCTTCTCAGATCTTTTCCAGCCATGCAGGGATGCGCACAATGATTCCCCGGCACAAAATGGAACCAGCCATATATAGCAAGTTTGGCTGCTTTTTTCCTGGTAACAACAATTGTCAGACCACAATCTACAGGTATGTGCAGTAGTTGGTTGGGAGTAAAAATAGTTACTGAAACTTTACAGAATTCTAGGAAAAAGTTCAATCGACACATACTTTATATTTCTATTACAGCAGCATATTTGCCTGCAAAATTTGCCTGCAAATTTTTCTTGTAGTAAACAGTGTCAATTAAACAACCAGAAACCAGGCATAAGTGAAATGTGAACTCTCTCCTCCTGAAGGAATTTCTGACATGCTGTGGTATTTAATTCTGGCCCACCTTTAGTGGACTGCAGTGACTTACAGCACTTTGCATCTATATCACAGACAATAGAGACATGCAGTGTCTGCAAGTTCTGTTTTTGTTTCCTGGCTAGTACAGCTGCCTCAGTATTCAGAGGCAAGAAGCTTCCAGGGCATACTGAGTCCAGATGAAAATGAAATTAAGTCACCACCTATAGAGTAAAATCTACCTGAAAAACTCATATTGTTTTCTACCAAGACAGTACTTCTACAGAAAGTTTTGATGCAAATATTTGTACTTGGAAATTGTACTTTTACAGGGAAAAAAAAAAAATAAAGATTGTCTTTTAGGTTTCCAGTGAGTCAGAACATAACCCCAGATGTTAAGTGTTTGAGTTAGAAAACTCTTCATATCAAAAAAGTATTTTTGCATATTTTATATATAAAACACATACACTTGAAGCAAAACCACTTTGACAGATGCTTGGAACTGAATTTCATACAAAAATCTATTTGACTAGAAATATTAAAGTTCTTTTCTCCCATTTGTTAATGAATCAGAATCCTAAATGCCAGACAGCAAGTAAATTGTGGACAAGGGCTAAAATAACGGAGAGAAAATGGATACTCAGTCATTGCTAAAGGATACTGAATTAACTTATTTACTATAACAGTGCAGGAACAATAGATAGCCCCTCTGCACTACCAAAATGCTTCCCAGTAGCATCTTTTGGAAAACCCTCTGGTCCTGATCAGAAAAAAAATACTGTGCAATTGCCATGTGAAAAAAAATTGTCCATGTTATTGATTTTGACTTCCATAATGGAATGTCAGTTACAAATCTGAGACTACAAAATCAGATTATACATAAAAAGAAAATTAGCGGGAAATGAGAAACAATTAAAAACATCATCCTATTGAGAAATTATTTTTTTATAAGTTTTCTATACTTCATAGTTATATTAATTTAAAATATTAACTATCCAAATGAACTTGGTAGCACATAATATTAACCCTGAAATGTGGAGAAATTACAAAAATAAATTACTTTAGAGAGACATAATCTTTTGATGTGTTTCTTTTTATTTTAATTAATCTCACTTTAGTAATTTTTTTAACAGGTGAACTGAAAACATCTCAAGCAGGAATAGATTTCAAGCTAAGAGCTTCAAATTGATTCTGCAGAACCTGATATCCTTAACATTTAAAGCCTACATGGGAGCTATTTCCCTTAGACTACTTCAGCAGTAGTAATAACATATTGCAGTTAAGGGAGAAAGTTCTTTCAAGGTTCTGAAGTATTGACATATGAACAACAACAACAAAAAATTACATGACTTTTTTTTACCAAAACAAGATTTTACCTTTCAGTTACAAATTAATTTCAGTTTACCTTAGATATCTTCATGATCCACAGCCTTTTATGATACTTCATATCAAGAAGACTGGAAAGTTTAAAGATATATCTGGTCTAATCACAGCATATTAGAGAGTTTTGTTCCAGCCAGCTTAATCTGTACAAGATACTAACAAAATAACTAAAGATTAAAGAAAAAACATAGAAAAGTTTGAGAAGTAGAAGTCCTTGAGTTATGGGAAAAGAGTGAGGAAACATATTGTTTAAACAAAATGACAAGAACAGGAGAAGTATTTAAAGTGTAGAAGGACACCAAGTAATTTTGAAATTGTAACAGAATAAGTGAAACATTATTATTCTCACAGGTTGTGTCCACATCTTCAAATAAATTATTCACAGAAATGAAGCACAGGTGTCTCAAAAATAATGAAGAGGCTGATAGCAGGGGCAAAACCCCCAACAGTGCAGCTCCAAGAAAGGGAGGACATTACTTAGTTATAAGGAGGGTACTCTAGTATATCCAAGCAAAGGGAAGATTATTTCCTGGTGTCCTGGTTTCAGCTGGAGGTTATTCTATGACATCTGGCACCATGAACTATTAGTTTTTAGGATACACTTGAAGCTCTAGAGAAGGTTCTTAAAATGCCAAAATGGCAATCAACCTAAACAGACTAAACTGGTGAATGAGAAGTACTGTAAGCGAGAAACTCCCATTAGCAAAGAGGTGGACTAGAGGGTGCAATGAGTTTTAGCTGTTTAAAGTCTTTTCAAGTGTAGAAAAATGTATAAATTTACATTTATTCTGAGAGAAAGATATATTTGTCATCTAAATGTTTTGCAATGGAAGAATCCACTACTAGAGAAATTAAAGACTGCTCTCTGCTATTATAGACTCTGAGAACGTATTTACCTTGCCAGATCAAATGTTATTTGTACCAGGAACAACTGTAATGAAAAGGGCTTACTTCACAACATTCACACCTGAAATTCAATAAAATTGTGATCATAGGTTTTAAAGTTTTCATCTTCTGAAGGTCTCTTACCTACAATAAAAAAGGTTTACAACAACTTTTTACAGGAATCACATTTTTGTGCCCTTTTATACTTGTAGGAGCTTGCCAGTTTTCATTTCTGATGACAAATACTTTTATTCCTTTAGGGCTTTTTATAGTCAATTGTGGTTTGCTTGCATTCGTGCAAAAAGTACTAATAACAGTAATTTGAATAATTGTTCCTACCAATGAACACTTAGACTACATCCAGCATAAAAAAAACCTGTTCTTTGGAATCTACAGACTCAGTCTGTGCTATAAGATAGGCAGGCTGAGACATGAAGCTCTACTGAAACAAGAGCTGAATAATGATGATAATGAGTGCTAAACCACTTCTTCTAGGACTGGGGACATCTAGGGACTATAATTTTGGACTACATTCACCGATGAAGATCAGTGCTTAATGATTTATTAATCTCATACTTCCTCAAATTTTTAATTCTGAGTCTGTTATTTTCTCTCAACTGGAGCTGAAATTGCTGTGCAAACCTCAGGAGTGCAATCAGAATACATATATATATATATATAATTTTATTTGACTGGTGGAAGTGAGGAGTTATTGAGAAACCGTCTCTGCCACAGCTTAATAACTAGGAGAGAGTGAGAGGTGAAGATGTCAGCTCAGAAAGGCAGAGATGCTTTTCATCTCAGGTGAAGTGAAAGAGTGAATGGAAGTATCACAGCGCTGTGGGTGCTGTGTCACCGCTCTCCTGCTGCTATGGCACTCGTCAGCTGACCGGCCAGCCAGAGATTACGGAGGGGTGAGAGCTCTGGAGCTCTGCTTTTGCATCAGCTCAGTCAAAGAGCAGCCCTCATGCATCAGAGTCACACATCGACAGCAGTAATCCTGGGAAATGCAGTTCACTTGTCTCCTGTGAATATGAGAAGTCCAGATCACATGGGTAGGACTTACATCAGCAATGTGATTCAGGAGCTGGAAACAAGCTGCTGGAACAATCCAATAAAAGCAGGTGCTCTTACCCTGAGTTATCCTTCAATTAGTCTGTCGAGACAAAGGTTTAGACAACAGACTAATTTTAATTACTAGGTCTTGAGGGTTCATATCTTGAGAGGAGTTATTTAAATGGCCTTTGCAAATTCAATGAAGCAAGTAAAGGATGATCAATAAAAGTAACTAAAAGGCAATTCTGAAACTCCAGTCATATCAGTACTATTTCATACAGCTTATCTTTCAAACTAAAGCAAAGCAATACTGAAGACAGCTAGTAAAGATACACTTGCATCAATGAAACCATTGCATTAATGAAAACTTTATAAACTATGGTCTGTGTTGTAAATGACATCCTAATACTAAGCTATTACTGAGTGCAGCAAGTCAATACAAAGTTTTACTGAGTTCATACTGGTCTTAAAAAAGAAAACAGTTTATTTACAGGAATTATCTCTAACTGCTGATAGTATTCTTGTTTCTAAACACTAGCACAGCTATATTTGGAAACTAAGTAGGAAATGTACTGGGTGTCCTGGTAAAGTCTCTATTGTGCTTTATATGTGAAACTTGATGAAAGTAGAATAATGCAGTAATAAATAATTCTAAGCAAAATATATTCATCCTTAAAAAAATGTTATGAGTAAGGGTTTTCCTCTATTAGCATGCTCACAGACAAAATGCTCAGCATCTGGTAAGTTTTCCTACCCCTTCAATCCTACTTGCCTTTCCCCCCAGGACTAGAGACATGTCAATGTAATGTAAAATTGTATTTTTAACTGTGCTTGTTCATAGAAAAATGAAAGATATCACTTACAAAACCATTTTATCCTATGTTTGGCCCTGCATTTCTTCTCAGTATATTTAAACCAAAAATTATGAACATATCTTTACTTTGGAGTCTGCGTACTGAGGGCCGTAGATTTATGAACAAATTCTTAAAAAGATTTTCTTCACTGCAGGAAGAATTTTTTTTCATTTGTGACAAACTTTCTTGTTAGTTTTGTTAAAAACTTTGATCTTAGACATCTTTAACACATTTTCTTCACAATCTAAAAATTGATTCATTCTACTGAAAGTGGTATGCTTCTCTTACAACCAGACTTCTGGCCTAATTAAAAATATCCTTTAAAAAGGAAGTTTGAGATACAAAATCCCTACAGGGATCAATAACAAGAAAAAGCTATTCCCAAACAGAAGAAAAATAAAAACTGCTGCAAATAATAACGGCTGAGAACAGTAGAATAGTCACAAAATGTCCAATGGCGTTACATTTGTAATCCTCTCTGTTGAAGCTACTATTTCAATAGTATTTTCTATTTATTTGTGAAACAAAAAGAATGTAGTTTGTTCACTACCAACACTGTAGGGTGTTAAACTGTGTGCAGATTATGTCCATATTGCTTTAAATGGCAGAAGAGAAAAAAGTGGCAGTCTATTACTTCTAAGATACCAATTGACACTGTCATATAGTAGCCTAACCTGGAGCAGAGGATGAGTAGCCTGACTAGATGACATTTATTTCCAGAGATTTACTAGAAGATGAAATGTGATGTAAACTTGATGCAGACACTGACTGACTCAACTAATCTAGTTGATTATATGTGAGTTCAAATGAAATCCATAAGATTTGGATCTGCAACCTTTCCTAAAGTACGGTCAACACCTTTACTGGATTTGTTGAAGGAGAAGTTGGAAAGCAGTGATCCCTCACATCCAGAGTGGCTCTCTTCCTTGTGACTCTGCTGCACATAACAACCAGTTTCACTGATTACAAAGGGTGAAATCCTTACTGTAAAACGCTGCTTATTGCTGAAACAGTCATTAGAAGATTTTTAAATGTGCGACTCCTCTCAGGAAGGTTTCAGAAAGGCAAGAAGAGCCCTTCAGGATATGAAATAGATTAGGAAACAGCTCACAACCTGAGCTGGAGGGTCTAATTCACTGCATCTCACCATCTCATGTGAACATTCTGCATGGTTTTTATAGCTCTGGACATTCATGAACTATTGTCTCCCATTTTGTCCTGCAGTCCATTCAACAAACCATGCAGAGTGTGGGAAAGCCAGGCCAAAATCATCAGCTAAAAGCACTTGAAGAAACCTGTCTGCTTTTTCCTCAGGGCTGACTGCTCTCCTTATGCCTAGTCTGCTACTGCGAACCAAGGTTGGATACTGTGTTTTAGAAGCCCACATCACCTCAGAATAAGACAAATCCATGTATCCAACAGATACTCCATTACCTTCCAAATGGATGCGGCATCTGCACAGATTTTATCAGACTGCACAGAGTAAATGGCAATTTTCCATCTGTGAATGGGGTTGATAAAGCAGCAATCAGCCTTGCATCCAGATCCAGCTCTCAATTGTGCCTACCAAACAGCAACGAAAATTAAAGAGAAGAGATGTCTCTTTTATCAGCTACAGAAATTCTGGCCATTTACAAAATATCCAGCCAGTGTCACATGCACATCCCGCACTGAGTCATACTGACTGGGGCATATATAAATTCATAATATCAGAACACAAATAGCATAACAGACGTGCCTTTTTGGGTGTCACTGGCACCTTATACACCAAAGTTCTCCAATGCACAGGAGGTGTGGAATTATCAGATTCCATGACAGTATTAAATGAAAAATCTAAAATAACAACATATGTTTCATCAGTCTTTGACGGGTATTTTCAGGAAGCGAAGAAATAGAAGAAAGATCAATAAAGAGGGCTGTGAGTGAAAGCAAGCCAAGTGAAAAGTTGTTCTAGTCCTAATGAAGGAAGATTTATTAGGCTAATAAATATTCAAGCTACTCAGTTCTGTACATTGTACTAAGATCTATATTCAAAACTGGCCAAAAGGCTTTTCATTTGTGTAAGCAAAATAAATTTATGAGGAGAATGCTGATGGGGATAAGGGCCAGAAGGAGTTCAGTTTTGATGTGCTGTGCAAGATTTCTCTACCTTTCTCCTTTCAAGCCAATTTCATCTCAGCAGGGACCCAGGGCTTTTTCCTATAGATTTGAGCCTATATTAATGTTAAATGAGGCTGAGGCTCGACCACAAGGTACAGGCTAGCTTAAACTTCCCCCTATTTTTGCAAATAGGTGCCAGGGACTGCTCCCACAGGCAGCGTGCAGGTGGGCATCCCCCTGCACAGAGGGCTGTTATGAAGTGGAGGGTGTTTGAGAAGGGACTTCTGCATCAATCCACCTTTAAATCTCGATCCGTATATCGAGGAGAAGTCAAGGAGGAAAGGACAGCCAAGGAGACTTGTAGATACCTCTAAAATACCCCAAGCAGCAAGTGAGAGATTAATTCATGGCTTATGGAGAGCAGAGTTGGGGAAATGAGTATCTCAGTTGGAGGAAACCCAATGCCTGTTCTGCTCTTTCAGCATAGTGCCTCCTTAGGGCTCTGTAGAGCCTGCAGCAATAAGGAACAACAGACCTCCAACAGACACAGAAAGTATTTTCTTGTAAAAAATTGTAAATGGATAGCAACCAAACTATATTCCTTAAGTCTCAATGCAGGTCCCAGTACAGTAAATCTAATTTTAAAATAATTACTGTATAAGGAAATTTTAACAACAGCTCAAGTATTAAAAATACTGTACTTGATACATCTGAGGTTGTCCTTGCAAAAAATTCACAACAGAGGTTTTGTATACACTATGATTTTTGACACCTCAGGGATTTCTCTACTTCTTGACTTTAAAAGACAAACTAAAAACAGAAATAGAGACATATAATTTTAATTTACACCCCTTTCAATTTCAAAATCAATTTCAAAACTCAAGCTTTTTATGCTATGTTTTCAAAGTGGAAAATGCACTCATGCAAAAAGGTAGCATCGGGTTTATGCAGCAGCTAGGTCCTGATAAGGTCCCAACAAAACTTTGACTGAAATTTTTTCCTAAAGCTGTATTAGTCTCCTCAACAGAGCTTTATTTCATCCTAAATGAATACTTCCATTAATTCACTACCCAAATGCATGTTAACAAAAATGCAGTTTCTCTACAAGAACACCAAACGAGTACCAAAACAGAGCTGGTTTTTACAAAAATAGATTTTACCTTTATAAACTGCCATCTTATACACTACTTAAGCAGCTTATGTATGCTTATGAAGCATTTTAAGTTTCTAAGATAAAAGCATCCAGATAAGAGTATAACATGTATTAGGGCTGTTACACACATGGCACGATAAAAGTACTGTTTTTCATTTATTATACTTTCCAAAGATATTCAAACTACATATAATTATCACTTTGTCAAATATGAAATAAATTTAAAAAAAAGAAAAAAAAATTAAAAATCACCGAGCCTGCTCAGCTTTCAAATATTTTATCATACACTAATGAAAGATAATTGGAAATTAATAAATAAAATGAGAAAAACAGAACTGCGATAGCTAAAATAAATTATAATTTTAATTATAATTAAAATAATAAATAAATAATAAATGATTTATAAATTAATAATAAATTTAAATAATAATAAATAATAATTTTAAATTCATTTAAATTACAACATGAATGCGTCCATGAGTTCTGAATTTTGTTTCTTGAAAATGTAGCTATGGTTTCCTCCTAAGTGAGAGGACTGGCATATCCAGCCAGGCTTGCTTGGAATGTAACAACTTCATTTGACTAGTCTTGAGTTTTTCTGTAGGATTTTCTTTATTTACATAAAAATATAGGCAAAATTGTGCAACGAAGATCTTAGAAATGCTAAGAACAGCTGCGATGGTGCTGCAACATTGGGCTTTCTGACAGCAAACTGGGTTGGAGTGAGAGACCATTCCTTGGTTCTCTGTTTCTATGGAAGCTCCCTGCAGTGATGGCCCACCCCACGACTGTGTCTGCAGTAACTCCAGGCACAGCTGTGCCTTCAAAGTACAACTGACCTAATGCTTCCAGCCAAAGGGAAAAAGCCTCCTGAATCTTCATGGTGCTTTTCTAACATGTGGAAGGGTGGTAAAACCTGTCATCTTTGCTTTTATCTCAAATGAATAGAAGGCACAGTTACACATTTCTGAGTTCAGTTTTCAGATGTGGAATGACAAGTCTTCTGAGCTGTGATTAAAACTGATTAATCAGTTTAACCTCCTGAGAAACAAATATTTCACCTCTTGCTGCCCACATCCTCCCTCCCCCTTCTCCCTTGGAGATTCCCATGCCTCTACAGAAGCAACAGAACATAAAGAAAACCCAACCAGTTTTCTAACAAACTTTTAAAATGCTTATGTTCTGACTTCCTTTCCTGTGATTATAACTATTAACTGCGACTATTTTTAAATCTTGCTCCAAACCAGAAATGGGAAGTCCACATTTTATTCTAACAGCTCTTCTGGTACTATTTTTCATCTGGTTATTAGCAGTAAGTGCTTAAATAATCCAGAAGTTCCTTTAGTATTATTAAATGTAAAATTTTACTTTGAAAACACAAATTGATCCTATAATACACCAGCTCATTTAAATCATCACTTAACTTTAACTGCCACAATCAAAATAACCAGTTCTTATTCACGACACAAAGACATTTTTCATTAAAAGAAAGAACCAGTTTGTTCTCATATGGAAAAATTACGTTTTCTGTATACCACCAATAAATATGCAATGAATACAGTGTTTCCAATTTAAGTTGTGCCTGATGGGAAAACCCCACCAAAATGTTTCAAATATTTTCTGATTTTTACTACTATCTTCTGAACTGATTGCCTGCTTTTAGAGAAATTTAGGAATCAGGCTGACAAAACCTCTGGTTACTTTGCTGTGAAGTCTGATAAGCAGTATTTCTTAGTACCTGATTGCTGAAATTGAAATAACATGGGCTGAAATGGTGACTCTAAAAACAAAGTAGCAATACAAAACTAAATGAAAAATAATTAATTTCTAAACTGAAATTAAATCATCTTCAAGGAAAGGTGAGAAGCCATTATTTTAACATTCACATTAATTGCTCTGAATAGCATTGTAATTTCAGGGTAGTGCCAATACAAGCTCTGGGATATTAAAAAAAATAAATTAGGACATGCAATCTTATGAGTCAATTTGTTTTCTGATTTGTATCATTGTAAATTTAGAGCAATCTTACTAGGAAGTAAGGAGTGACTCCAATCTTAGGCTGGTGTGACCTAAAGTAAAATCTAGTCCCATTAATCTTTCCTTTACTTGATTTGCCCCATAAAAAGCAGCAAAGTCTAGATGAAATTATTCAGCATATTTTATTTCCACAGGACTCTGCAAATATGTCATTCTCTAAAGAAAATGGAGCTACCATTCATTTTCTGCCCTGCTTAAAAGTAACTTGGAAGCTGGGTGCTGGGAGGTGAAGAATAATCATTCCCCTATGATTATACCTTGAAATCCCAAGATGAGCATGAACAATCACAACTAAGAACATATGAGTATACATACAGCTGTTGATATCCTCTTTTATGTGACTTCGGAAGATAGAGCTAAAAGACTGTAATGCATTTTAGCATCACCTGGTTTGATGTTCATGTTGGTAAGACACCTGTTTGTATCTCTCCTTCAAATATTGCAACTTAAACCAGCTCTGATTTCATTTGACTTTTCAAAACATTGCTCCCTCCAGTCTAAATTAATTTTCATCAATATCAAGCAAATACTATATTTTACAATTGCCATCACAAACCAATAATTCATTTTATTTCATTATCATAATTTTTCATCAGTAATTTACTGAGGTACAACTTCTGCCTACAGCTCTACCCCTCTAACCACATCCTTAACTGTCTCCAGCAAGACATTATGCTAAAATTTGCTTTCCAGACTAGGAGTCATACTCCTAATTCCTGTGTATTTGATCGTGCAGTTTTCATTTAACTGATTTGGAATGAAGCACGTTCATATAAACCCACTGCTTTCTGCACTCACTCTTCTTCCTTTCTCCTTCTCTGACACAGTTATATCAAATGTCCTGGGAAGACAAAATTTTAAAGCTCCATTTGGAGGTGAATACATTTTAGTCATACATATACTTATGCGAACATTTTCCAAAACATATATTTTGCAACAATACAGCATTTCTTTTCTAATTTCACTAAGTCATCCAATCACCGTGGAGTAACAAAAATAGAACAAGTACATCACTGCTGACTACAGACAACAAGCAGGAATAAAGACTTGGACTGTGCACTTTCCTTTCATTTCTAAAGCTATCCACTCCCAGTTCTGGTGATAAAAAAGAAGGGATTGGCATTAACATTTCCCTTTTCTGTCTGCAAAGAGAACTAGGCAGTATATGCTGGATATTTTTGTGGATATACAGACCCTGTCATAGTGGTGAATTCATAACATAAACTAATTCTAGTGACAGATATTTCTACAGGTTGGCAGAGCAAACAAGATTGGATATGGCAACTGTAATTTGGGTTTGTAAAGAAACTTGGTGGAGTGCTGTTCAAATAAAGAAAGGTCCTATGGTTATTTGCACTGGCTTACTCCAGGAATAAGTAATTTTTTCCTTTAAATTATGAATTCTCCTTGGAAACACAATAGAAAAAATGGTGGTTTTTTTCCTTATTTTCCTAAGGGTCATGTACAAAATTGAGAATGACAGCCCAGACTTTTATATAATTTCCTTTTATTAAATGCATAAGCTACACACAAAGAGTCTGCCACACAGAGAATACAAATTTTATTTTCCAAACCCTAAGCAATAGAGCTTCTGGTCACAAAAAGAGACGTTACAGCATATGTAAAAGTTGTACTGATACATCTTAATGGCCATTAAATTATCAAAGAATTTTCCTGGCATGACATACACAACTCTTGTCTCTTCTGGAAATGGCACTGGAGTGTTCAGTATAAACACTGCTCCTGAAAGCAAGAGACTTTCACTCTCTAGTGCAAATATGGGTTCTGTGCTTCAAAGACATCTAAAATCACCCTGTTAGATGACTCTGAAGTATTTCACTGTGATGCAGAGATTCCTGTCTCCTAGCCCTTATTTATCAGATTCCCATATGATGTCTACAAATTCACACTTGTAGGTCAGACATGTAAATATTTTCTTTGGAATGACTCAGGAGGAGATCAGCTGAAGGATCTGTAGGCACCACTCACCCACTGCTGCTGCGTTGCTTCTTTCCCTGCTCCCCTTTTCCCCAGAGCTTTCTAACTAAGGGATTGGGAAGTTTATGAGCCCCCT
Source organism: Cyanistes caeruleus (assembly GCF_971803275.1). Lineage (NCBI taxonomy): Eukaryota > Metazoa > Chordata > Aves > Passeriformes > Paridae > Cyanistes > Cyanistes caeruleus. The sequence goes on from NC_141702.1 coordinate 67,818,256, forward strand.
GGAAACACTGTCCTATTTGATGACAGCAGATGAAACCCAGATCTGTGATACTGTGGGATCTGTCTGGTGACTCTAGAAGCAGATTATTATCTGCTATCTCTGATGCACTGATCTGAGTTTTAGCTATGTTGCCAGGTTTTCATGGTCGGCCCACTCAGAATAAATTCTGAGCTTGGGCAGAGCTCAGCTGCTTTTGAAATACCTAAATAGCAGCCAGATTTTGCTTCCACACAAATTATATCCACACAGTGCTAGTTTTGCTTCAATGCTTCGATTATGTGGTTCACAAGCAAATGTTGCAAAGCTCCTGAAAAAAGTAATGCTTATTTTCTGAATTGTTCTTCTGAACAAGACAAAGGAGGAGGAGCATATGAAACAAGAGAGAGTTTCTTTCTTGGCTTAGCTGGAGCAGTGTGTAGGAAAATGGAATGATCCTGAAGTTTGGAAGAGGGTGTGCTACACCATGACCTTGGCAGACTGCACGGCAGCTTGCAAGAGCACTGCCAGCCAGAGCTGGCTGCTCCTCTCCAGCTCTTGAAAGATTACCTTGACAGGAAATTTTTGTTGTCTTTCAAAACAAATTGAAAAATTAAAGCAGGAAAAAAACCAATGTGGAGAGGGCAGGGTGGATGATGGGATGATGGGGAGAAAAATGGGAATGAGAGCAGTAGAGGTGAGGAAGGCTTTAATAGTTCAAAGGAATTATTCTTGTCACCTTTTCTCAAGCTGCTCTTTGCAGTGAGGTTGTCAAGAATCAAGGCATCAAGGCTATATATCAACATGCACAAGTCACCTCAGTTTTGACATTTCCCAGTTTTGCAGAGCTTTTGATACTGAAACACTAACAAAAGACCTTTTAATATGGAGTTCAGCACATAATTCTGATTTCCAGCTTTTTAAAGATCAAAAGTCTGAGCTGTTTTGAGGAATTCCTTCATTAAGGATTCTTTCCAGATCTGTACATATAAAAGCGTATTTACAATTATACACTGCACTTTCTATATAGTACTAGTCTCAGTATATATTCCATCCTTGCTAGACAAAAGACAGACCACACATTGTGATTTGAATTTACTGTAAACTTAATAACAAACTTAATTGGCAGCAAATAAATAAGTATTGAAGGTGAAGGATCAAAATGCCTGAGAGAAACCAGTGTTCAGAATACTGATTTCTGATAAATAGTTATAGCACTCAAATATTTCTCAGCCTGACATTTGGCTGAAAGTTGAGTGTTGATCATACTGAAATGATTTCGCAAGCCCTTGCTGGGACAGGCAGTTCTAATCAAAAAGAGAATGAAAATCTCTAATAGGAATTTAATCCTTTCAGAAAATGAAGGATGAATGTTTCTTGTACAGGCTTTTAATTATTTCTAAATTATCAGCAGTCTTTTGACAACAAAGGAGATGGATTATAATGGTTGGTCTACATGCAAAGGAAAAAATCTTTACCATATGAAGGAAACATGCATTATTGCATGCCTGTATGGACCTTGTAAAATGAAGATGTTAGAAATGACAGAGCAAATTAGCCAGTTTGATAAAACATGTGACAGCTCCCTGGATTTGCTGACTGCTTTACATAATTACAGTAGCTCTTCAACAATATGACTCTCCATAGATCATTTTAGTAATTTTCCCAAGGCACATTATTTCTTGCTGCTTTTCCAATTTAACTCATTTATCTCATTCCTATTTATTCAAGTTTACTCCTTTTTTTCCTTACCCTTGAGCAATACCTACTGTTTAATGCAAGCCAGTCCTATGAATTCATGGCAGTCACTCCAGGATAACAGAAATCATGGAATCAACTAGGTTGGAAAAGACCTTTGAGATCATCCAAGTCCTACCTATTACCAAACACCATCTTGTCAACTAGACAAGTTGGCTCTCAGTGCCATGTCCAGTCTTGAACACCTCCACCGCCTCCCTGGGCAGTCCATTCCAATGCTCAATCACCATTTCTGTGGAGAACTTCTTCTTATGTCCAACCTAAACCTTCCCTGGCACAGCTAAAGACTGTGTCCTCTTATCCTAAATGTGAACCTCCACTTACCTAAATATGATACACAAACCAGCAGACCTGCTGCTGATGCTCTCCTGTTTCCTGGGGAAATAAAACTCTCTGCCAAAACTGCATGATAAACCTACACACTTCATACACTGTGAATGAACACAAACTCAAGTGGCTGATTCAGAGTGAAGCTCTGAGTCACTCTGTAATTGCTGGACCTCCCAGAGCACACAGAAAGCATGTGGACCTGAAATCTTCAGCCAGCCAAACCAATAAACTCTGCTGCCTTATCTGCCAGCTCTGGGTCCCCAGACTAGTCTGGACTCATCTTCTGCCTGTAGGGCTGGCAGCGCTGCTATTTCATGTAGCAGGAGAATACATCATGATAACAATGAACCTCCCCATGAATTCCCAGGACACCTCAAGGGAATTCCTGGGGCTCCTTTGCCAGTACACCTACTTCCAACCTTGTGACAGTCATTTATTACCATAGAATCACAATCCAGCATGATTTCCTTTCACGTTATAATTACCTTGCAACTGGCTTTGTTTCTATCTACTTCAAACAAAAGGCAACTTTTATAAAAGGAGTCATTCTTCAAAGCAATGTTTTGTGCTGAAAAGTTCATGGGCTCCTTCTGCTTGCCTGACACAGTGTGCAAAACAAAAAGAGAAGATGTGGAAGAACTCCACAGCTTGGAAGATGTTATATACTTGGTACGAGCAAATACTGAATTTTTTTATACCCAAATGTAGTATTACCTCAAAAATAATCTCTGTGCCACTTGCCTAGATTAATCATCAATTCCCTTTTTTCCCTGCCTTTTTCAAATTCACAAACTATTGGCTAAACTTTATTTTCCTAGTGTGCAGTTATCCATAGGCTGGGAACTTAATTAAGTTAAATAATTGAATGGTCTAATTTGGAACAGACAAGCATTCCATACATTAAATGTCAGAAAGCCTGACAGCAGACAAAGACAAAATGAAGACTTAACAGAAATGAGTTTCCAAGAACCCTCTCAGTACTCTCCTTATACATTATCTTGGATATGATCTGGATTGTTTGGTGCCACAAGCAATGTCACCAGCTTTCCTGCCAGAAATCCTAGGGCTCAGGGACCCTGCCAGTTAAGAACTTGTTATATGAATTGCTGCTTAAAAATTATCTTTAACACAGAAACAAGAACAGTATAACAAGCTGACAAACTGCATTAACAATGGTACAGTACTGAAGACACTTGTAATTCTTGTCCCTGCACCCACAAGGATTCAGAAACGATAACCAATGTGTGCTGTGTTATATAGTGGCTGCTATGGCTGCTCTTTGTAATGCCTCAATAAACACATGTGAGCAGGGCACATCATAACAAAAGCTGCACCAAGTGCTGTTTTATCTCTGAAGCTACTATGGAGGGAATGGCATAAGGGGTTAGAACTTCGAACACCATGCAATGACCTGGAAATTATGAGATCCAAAATATTATCCTGAACTGAAAGAGTTTAGCTTCTGCATTAAAAATCTGTGCAAAAACTGTGCAAAAATATGGGTCTGCTAGATTTATAAGCTGCTTATAACAGGCAATTTTGATAATCTAACATGCCTATTAGAATCTGTTCTGCTTATTTTGCTGTGAAATTGTGATTTTTTTTTCCCCCTTAAACCATAATCCATACCACCATATTTCATTGCATTGTCTTTTTTTTTTTTTCTCTTGCTAGCTTAAATAAACAATACAACTATGACATGAATTTTGAACATTTCAAAACGATTTCCAAGGAGTCATTTACTTCCTGGCAGTATTTCTTTTTGGCTCAGGCAGGTATTCAGCTTCACTAACTCTCCTATCTTCAGACTAATCAGACCTTACTCATCTTTCTTCCATCAACAATTAGAAAAATAATGGTGGCTTGATCAGTAGGCGAAACACCAAAATCTGGTAAAATTCTACCACCATCCATGAACGGCTCTGAGGGGTCTCTGACTTTTAATTGAAAAGGCACATAACTGTGCACATCTAAAGTACTTAAAAAAACCCTGATATTCATTAAAAAGAAAAGATTTGTATGTTAACATAATATGAATGTAACATATTTTCCTATCCATATAATCGTTATTTTCTTCTCAAACACTAATTTAGCAATTTTTTTAAAACAGTAAACAGAGGGTTGGTTGGAAAAAAAAAGGCCTCATTCTTTCAAGTATCTCAGTAAATAAGTCAGAGAAGCTGATTAAAAAAAATAAATTATTTTATAAGAAGGGAACTTCTTTGAAGTGGGCTTTCACTGTGTATCAAGGATTTGCTAAGGTGATCTAATGTCAGAGCACTTTGACTTTCAGCTTCTCTCACTATGCCCTTTAAGTACTGTAACCAGTTCTGATCTCATAGCCTGAACTGTAAACTTCAGATTTACGAGAAAATGAAATGTGGGAAAATAAACAGGAAATGATAACACAAAGACATCCATCTGCAGAAGGAAACTGCCTCTCAGAATATATTTGCTTAGAAATAAATAAATGGATATCACAGAACCTGACATGTACAACCTTACAACCTTAACTTGCATTGCAAGCTAGTTAAAAAGGAAGCAGACCCTGGGTGAATTGGTTTATGTTCAAACCTTTCCTTGGAGACTTCAGTGGCTCTATGATCTAATGTTAATAAAATTTTACTCAAGCATCACCCATTCTGCCTTTAGAGTGAGTTTTGTACCAGTTAAGCCTCAACAAGTGGTCACCCACTAACAAATTAAGATACAGCTTCTGCCCAGAAGGGCAGACAGTCATGATTCAGTGTGACATTAGAAGCATACTTATAATATATATGTAGTGAAAAGGGTATTGAGCAAACAGAAAAGAAGGACAAGTGTCAGCACAACAAAATGACAGAAAGTTATCTGGAAGGTTATGTCCTAGTTGTCCTACAGAAAATGAGAAGTGAAAGGCTGGAGGCAAGAAAAGGGTTCAGAAATGTATGCATCTGAAAAGTGCATAGAAAACAACAGGGTCATTCAAGGAAGACAGTCAAGTTGATATACTTTAGTTTTGAACATTCTTGTACATTGTTTTACCATTTCTTGATTTTTCAGTGAGATTTGCCTTATATCTGCTTACTTTATACCACTTCTTACTCCTTTGACATCAAACTTGAGACAACATCTTATGACTTACTTAATCTCACGGTGTAGCTGTGTCTCTCAACATCACTTGCTCCTGGGCCCACTCTTTCAGCCTCTGCTTCCAAGAATAAACTAGTCTGGGGACTATTCACTGGCCCCAGGGTGACCTGGTAGTTAACCCTTGGAACATCAAGACACACTAAAAATAAAAAGAAGCTCTGGACAGCAATCACTACACCACTGATCTCATATAATCGCCCAAAAATATAAATCTGCATAACTAGAGTTAGCCTTTCTTAATGGATGGGCTGTCCAAGACACTAGATAGGACAGCAAGGGGCTGTCTTTATTTGTCAGGCCTGTGCATGTTTTCTCATTTTGCATCCATAGGTACTGAGACTCTTTGAAAAATTTCACTCTAAAATTTAAAAACTTTTACCAAATGTTATCCAGAAAGAATTGCTGGCCTTAGCCTCTTGTAAAACACCCAGGGGTTTTTACTGAGGTAAGCAATACTTTGGTCAATACTGCAAGCATTGCAAAGATCAGAAATAAAAAAAACCACCAAAACATCCCTTTAAAAATATAAAATAAAAACTTTGCCTGGGATCATGCTAACGTATACTGTTAATCATTAAACTAATGTAGTATTTATAATCTCAGTAAGTTGCTTATTAAAGTCCATTAACATTTTACTTTTAGTCCTTCTAGCACTTCATCTTTTATTAGAATGGCAAGGTTTCTGGAAGATCTAACTGCTATTACCTGTATCTTAACACGTTTGGCATTCTTACATTTATCATGGGCTTGGAACTTTCATTCACTTATTACCCTGGGGTTTAAGTTGCTGTTTTACATTCTCAGTTGCAACCTCACCTCAATTTTATGTGTGAGTGTGTGTCTGGAAAGTTGCTGCTTTCAAACTTCAGTGGCACACTCAAAAGTTAACAACCTCTGTCTTGAATTAGAACACCACAACCTGTGTAAACAACACTCAGTCAAACTTCAACTCACCAAGGCAAGAATTACAGTCTCATTCATAAACATATTTGGCCATGCCCTGGTGTGGCAGCCTTCAGATGTGGCTGCATATTGATTTTCTGGACTCTGAAGAGGGTGTGTGGAACAGAGGCACTTGAAAGAAGAAGCCTTCACAGTCAGAGCTGAAACAAATCCATAGCAGAGCAGCACAGAAGTGGTTCTGAGATGCTGTCAAATGCTGATTAGCATCCTGCAGTGCCTATAAAGAAATTGGTCAAGTCTCACTGCAGTTCCCAGAGCTGTAAGAGCAGCAAATTCTTTTTTTTTTTTTTTCCTTCAGCTTGATCTATCAGACTTATGAGAAAACCTGATTATTGCAGATTTGGTTTGTTTGGATTTTTTCTTTCCTGTCTGTCCTCTTTCCCCTTTTAGAATTACTGTATGGGTGCAATTTGATGAACTTCTCCATTTATCTCAGCCACCAACTAGCTGGGCAAAGCTAGCCTGGAAAACCATGGTATGCTCCTGTTGTGGTTGAGAAGCACCATACAGACAAGGGTCTGGCATGCCATTCTGGAGAACATGCTGCATGCTGAGGCTCCAAGGATTTGTCCCTGCAGGAGGAAGTGCCCTGCAGAGGTGAGAAGGCTGCCTGTCAGCCGGGTGGCTGCAATCAGCCTGCCCTCACTTGTGCAGCTCCAGAACAAGCCCCTCCACCTGAGTACATCTCATTCTGCAGCTGAGATGTCTTGGTTGCATGAGTAAAAGAACAAGCTGCTGGCAACCTTCCTCTTCACTTCCAGCTATGCCTCCCGACCTCCACCTTGCGTCAGCTTTAGGATTTGAGCTGCTGTAGATAAATTCCATCTATCTGCCTGTGAGATGATTTTGTGGTTGGATCAGGTCACACTGGTGGAGCCCCAGGGAAGGAGAAGAAGGGACAGCCAGGGCTAGGAGAGCAGTACTGCCCTGTGCAGCCCCACCTGCCTCTGTGAACCTTGAATGCACCAATGCTCAGAAAGACTGGAGACCTGCAGGCTGCTCCACGCTGCTGATCAGTCTTTTCTGTCCCAGGGCTCATTGTAACAAACAGCTTTGTGTCACTGATAGGAGTGCTACCCATCATCAGGGACTAATAACAGTGCAAGCAGAGCTTGACAGAACACTGTAGAACATAGCAGGGAATACTGTGCCTGGACAGTAAAAGCTCATTCGATCATTAATGTGATCTACCTCAAACCTTACATGCATGACATTTGCTTTAAAACAAACTGCCCCCAAGAAATATCCAGAGCAGAGGCTTGGTAAATAACCTGAAACCATCCATGCTTTTACAAGCTGAATAACAAAACTAAATACACTCTGTGAAACAAGAGTGATGAATATTTCTCTTCAAATTTTAGAGATGTTAGATATGCTACAACAGTATTTCCAAATTCAGCAACATTAGCAGACTTCCAGGCTCCTGATGGGTGAAAACTAGTAGTGTAATAATTACATAGGTTAATGAGACAGCACTTGAAATACCAGTCAGAAACATCTAAAAGAGATGCATTCTATTGTAACACTCTCTCTGTGGGAGTTCAGTGGACTTCATAATCAGACAATTTTAAAAGCTAGGTACTGGGACCTTCAGAGTCAGCCAAAATGATAGCAGAGTTGTGAAGTAATACAGGAGAAAAATAGCACACTTGAAGCTAAGTCATCAAGCAGTGAAGTTAAGAATTACATTAACTTTGGCTTCTTACCTATATTTATTTTGCAACAGCTAAGCAAGGGCTGGAGGCAGCTGCAAAGGTGATGAATTAGCTTCTTCCCTGGGATGTGACTCTTCCTTATCCCATTACCCACATACAACCACAGAGGGACCCCAGCAAGGAATGTACAGTGTGAGGATCAGAAGATTCTTCTGAAGCAAAGTCATATCAACAGCAATGACAACACCAAGCCAAAAAATATACTGTAAGAGGCGCAAGAGAAGCACAATTGTACAGTAGTTACCGACTGCATGGAAATTATATTTATGTCCCCTGAAAAATTCTTAATGCTCTGTATTTGACTTCACTTTACATTAATGCCAGCAGAAAAGCTTTTCAAGTGCTTTTGTAGGAAAAGTGGAACTGTGAGAAACTGCACTGTGCAGGACTGTGGGCCACTAAAGGACAGTGGAAACCTATCTTTGGTTTGCAAGTTTGGGTCATGCTCTGTCTCCTCTTAATGATGCACACATGCTCCACGCTGCACAAGATTAATGGCTATATTTTTAACCCACTTTAGTGTTTGTTTCTCCAGCTCTGAGGATACAGCAAAGAACTTTAGTTATGGAAAGAGACACCTAAAACTTGTTGAGTTTGGTTTAGCAGGATTTTTTTTTTCCCTCTATCTAGTACTTGTCAGGTGCTTTAAGGGCTTTATCCAGTTCTTTAGTGTGCTGTTCCTTCATTTTAGTCATGCTACCTCTGCACCAAAATCCATTTGCTTTCATTTTTTTTGTGTGGTTTTTTTAATTTATAAACAAATTTCAGCCTGTAATCTTAAAAAATGGTATAATCTGTAGAAGAGTTTTTCTACCTTTTTGATAACCTGATTAATCTTTTCTTAATTGTCTGCATTGTTCCCATAGAAAGCCTGAGAGGTCTCAGAAGCTTTTCTAAAACTTTTTCAGTAAATCCCAAGGCCTTTGTGTTCCTCACTACTTCAAAAAAACCTTTTTGCAACAAAGTATATTCCCAATTCTTCCTCAATAATTAATTTGACTTAAAATCTGATAATATGAGAAGAATGTGTCAAATTACTTCAGGAAAAATTAAAAGAAATCCTCCAAGAAAACACTTTGATTGGTACTCAGGTTAGTCAGGGATTAATAAATTGCCTATTCACCCACCTAATTAAAACACTTTCCTGAAATACTGATGAGGAAGCATTACAGAGAATTTTATTTTGGTCTCACGTTTCCCTTTCAAAATTTTTCAGTTTTTCATCTTATGAAAGTTAAATAGGATAGATTAAAAAAATCATGTAATATAGAAAACTGAGCTGAGGCCATTTGAGTAACAGCTTGCTCCCTTGTATCCAAGAGCTTAAACAGTCCTCTATTTCAGCTTTTTGATTACTATTCTGTCCTTTTGGAAGCATCTATGGGGTTTATTGATTTTTTGAGAAATTATTTTCTGGTTTTCCATCAGGCTATAAGACTGTCAATGTCCTTATGATAAAATTCTTAATGGAGCTTTACAAATTGGTCTTGTTTCTCCCTTCATTCCCCTTTACATGACTCGAGAACTTTTTCCAAAGACACCCAGATTTTTTATCTCCAAATAACCTTGGCAGGAATGAATATGAGCAGGTTTTTCACCAGCAGCAGCTCCCACAATTGGAGAGGAACCTGGATGATTTCCAGCTGCTCCAGTCAGCTCAGTTCGCCACTGGTTCTTGCTGAGGCTGCACTTTCCCTAGAATGATTTATATTAATAAATAAAGTGTTATGACCTGTAAGGAGAGGATTGTAAAAATTCATGGATCTTTTGGATGTCAGCTGACAGCTCTCACAGTAGGCACCCCTTATTGTTCTTGGCTATCTCCAGTACAAGATCATTTCTAGGATTAAGGCAGGGTAAGAGTATTGATCCAAAAAGGGGAAAATAAAGTCCTGAGACTGATGAAATATTCACTGCTTCTTTTGGAGTTTGCAAAACTTTCAGTTATATGAAAAGCTATGGAAAAAATATGAAAGACTCAAAAATAGGTGGGAAAATATGTCCTGTCCCAGGAAATCTGGGCACCAAGTTCCAGCTAAATTGCAGAAAATCCACAGGTTGCCATCTGTGCTCCCTGCCCAGTGAGGCTAGGGACCTGGCCAAGGGGAGTTTGCTGGGAATGGAACAGATGGAGAAGAAAGGGTTGTCTTTCCAAAAAACGGTACAGCTGCCACTCCTGTCTGCATTCATTCACTCCAGACCCCTGAAGGGAATTCAGCCAGAACTTCTCCCATGGTCTGCACTGCACTAATGGGAATCCCTTAAATAAATGCCACAGCATTAAGCAATTATCTAATGCTAACTGCAGGTTAGACAGATGTCTAAAGGAAATTGTTTACAACTCTACAACCAGACTAGTTTAAAAGAAACTGTGGGAATTTGAGTTGAAAAAAGTCACTAAACATTTCTTTAAATAGCAAACAATTCATTTAAGACATAAACTTTACAATTTTTTCTTGCTCTTATTCTAGTTTTTGGGTTTTTTTATATGAATAAAATAATTTTTATAGTTCTTGTTTTTATATTGCGTGCTGGAAAAAGTTAGAAGGTATTCAGAAATGAGATTTCCTACAAATTTCTGACTGCTGTATGTCTTCTGCTAGTTAAAAAAGCAGTTAAGTGCTGAAAGTACTGTTTTTACAACTGAGGTTAAAAAAAGTGTCAGACAACATTTCAGGATTGTTCTAAATTGTTCTTAACATTTGGAAACCTTGATGGAGCTTAAAAATTATTAATTTATAAATTAAAATTTCCCTATTCGTATTTCACATTTGAAAAGTTAACAGGGGAGAATGAAATTCTCTGTGAGAAAAAAAAAAAATAGTTTAGCATATTACTTTATTTTTTATTTATTTTATTTTAGAGGAAGCTCCTCATCTGCCACTATCCATGAGCAGAAGGCTGGCTGCCTTCTATGTTTAAGAAGCTGCATGCACTAAAAATGCATATTCTGACTTTGGCAGGCATCCTAAACAGTCCCTTGTAGTGGCTGACAATACCTAATACTTCTTAAAAAATACAAACAGAAAGCCTCTGCACTCTTTTTAAAAGTAAAGATTCATCTCAGGTTTGATAATTATGTTGTTTCTTACACCATATATTAGTGGAATATTTGTTGAAAGCACAATATTCCTCCTGCCTGGCACTATATAAATCTGATTCATACAAGTCTGATTGCTCCATGCTCCACTTGAAAGAAACAGAAGAATTTAGAATGATTTTTCCTTTAAGCCTTATTTCTAAGCACTCTAGGGGCATTCCACAGATGCTGCAAGGCTCTAGGTTTTGACATTAGCACTAAATAAAGGTGCTGTTATATGCACATTTGCAAGATGAAGTGTCAAAACCACTCATGTACAGAGGAAACAAATGTGAATTTCCTTGCGCTACATTGATCCTAGCAATAGAAACATGAATTACAGACTCTGAAACAAAGCCCCGTATGTTTGTTTATGACTGCTTTTCCCTTTTCTATGTTCTTATTTATTAACCAGTTTTATAATCTGGGCTTGAATCTTGGCTTTGTTTTTAACCACCTGCAAGTCACAGCACAAAGAAGAGCTGGTCTGTGAATGCACTGAGAAATGTCACATAGTAAAAGTTCCATCCTTGGTCTCCCTGTGGCAGAGACAAGGATCAATACAGGGCAGCAAACATCCAGCACAAAATATTTCCTCTACACTGGAAGCAGATTAAAGGCTCCAGGCAGCTCTGGAAGAGATCCTCTCTGTCAATTCCCTTTTATCACTAGAGAGGTCGGTCCTCTAGACCTGCAATATGCAATTCAAACAATAAATGTAAATGAGCTATCCTTATTCCGCTGTACGGATGTATTTCTGATTCACAGTCTACTGATAAAAAAAATCACTTGGTTTTACCTAACTTTGAGAGCAGCTGAGCTGGACAAAACTGGGCAACAAGTCACCTAAAGGCATGGTCTATTTTAAAAAAATAAAAAATATCTTCAAACACAGCTGATTTCCCTAGGAGCTATAGACTTTTGATACATGTTCCCTCAACCCCTGCAGATGATGAGTTTCACTAGATCACCATATTTTCTAGAACTGCAGCCAATTAGAAACAAATTTAGGAAACAAAAGAGGGATCTAGTGGACTATTTAGTAGCCATCCTAAGAATTCCTAAGCAGTAAGAGCAAATATTCTGGTATAGAGAGAAACTTCCATGATTTTAAAAAAACCCTATGGAAAATCCAAGCATGAGATGCTAGATCTGCAAGGCACTCTCCCACCATGCAGATGATTTCATAGCAATTCTCCTCTAAAGGATTTTAATATTTGAATGTTAGAATTAGGAAGTCTGGTAAATTCATGCACCTTCAGGGGATAAAACCAGAATATTTCTCCAGTTTTTGGATTAAAAATATTTTCAGGTAGCAATCCTTTTTTTTTTTTTTGTTTATATGGCAACTATGACCACAGCCTCTGGACAACTTCCAGACACAATATCTTTTGAGACAGACAAATGCTAATGCTCCCAGGTAGCTAAGAGGGACGGATTAAACCCTTAGTGATGCTTATACAGACAAGTCCATAACAGAATAGGGAGTTTTGTATTTAGGGCCTCCTGTGGCAGTGCACCAGCAAGGGCACAGATTTACACTTCTGACTACAGCACAGATTTATCCTTGGCTTTCAGTGCTTAATTTGGTGACCTTCTGGGAGAAACTTGGGTCCACCTGGAAGGGCACTGCTATGAGCTTGGAGCCTGACAGCTTTCCATAACTGGCTTTGTACAGCTTCTCCATAAAGATATGACAGAGGTTAAGTTCATGCAGAATCATGAATTTTTCTATCTGTACACACTATTTTCTCTTAAGTGAGCTCAAAGAATATGGCTAGCAATATCCTTCATAGAAATATTAAGAAATGCTGAATTGACCACATAGTGTGACAGAACCGAGACATCACTGGCTTTATTCAGGTGGGAAAAAGAATCCTGATCAAACATTGTCCAAATAGAATATATCATAATGTGTTATTTTTTTGATAAAGGTGAAAACCAATGCAAATGGAGAAAAAACACCATTGTGCTAAGGAAAAGAGAAATTTCCTTAATTGTTCCAACTTGTGCAGCTAGTATCTTAATTTACAAAGAACACATATACTACATAGTCAAAATTAAATGTCATTAATCATTGCTTGGCCATTTAGTTTATTCTGTAAGATGTCAGGCCTACCAAGGATTTTACATCTGCAAAACTTTCCCTTCAGGAAAGACTAGACAGAATAGTTAGTTGCATTTTGATGCTTTGCCTAAAGACATCGGTATTGGCACAGTTGCAGAAGCGTGGTATGGTTGGGAAGAAGGTGAAATGAAAGTGCGCTGCAGCTATGTGATGATGTGTGGAAGCTGGTAAGTACACTCTGTGTGCCAGAGATTAGAAAAAAAGTCAAATGGCAAAATATAATTTCCAAAGTAGAAAGAAAGTGGAAAAGAAATTGAGAGGATGGTCAAGAAAGGATGTGATATTAAAGACAGGAAATATGTTCTAAACTGAGGTAAGATTATACTTATCCCACAGCAGAAGTAGCCACACTTTTTTTTGCTCAGCAAAACATCTGTTGTGAGGCCACATCTCAACTGCTGTGTCCAGTTCTGGGCTCCTCACTACCAAAGAAAGGCATTGAGGTGCTGGAGTGGGTCCAGAGAAAGGCAATGGAACTGGTGAAGGGTCTGGACCAGAAGTCCTATGAGGAGTGGCTGAGGGAGCTGGAGGTGTTTAGCCTGGAGAAAAGGAGGCTCAGGGGGGACCTTATCACTCTCTAATACTGCCTGACAGGAGGGTGCAGCCAGGTGGGAGTTGGTCTCCTCTCACAGGCAACAAGCTGTAAGAAAACACAAGGGGAAATGTCCTTAAGATGTACCAGGGGAGGTCGAGACTGGATAACAGGAAAATGTCGTCATGGAAATGGCTATTAAGCACTGGAACAGGTTGGGCAGAGAAGTGGTTGAGTCACCATCCCCGGAGGTATTTAAATAATATGCAGATGTGGCACTTAGGAAAATAGTTTAGTGGTGGACTTGGCAGTGCTAGGTTTATTATTAGACTCAATCTTAAAGGTGTTTTCTAACCCAAAATATTCTATGATTCTACAAATTTAGCAAAAATAGTTTGGAATATCTCATGTGCTTCTGGCCTCTTGTCTTTGAGGAGGCACCATGAAACAGCAGCAGCAGAGACAACCTGTGAGGAGAACAAGTGGATTCATCCTGGGAGTGGAGTCACGGTGGAGACTAAGGAGCATGACCTAGAATCATGGAATCATAAATGGATTTCAAATTCATAGATAGAAACATCAAGGTTGGAAGAGACTTTTAAGATCAGGAAGTCCAACCATCAGCCCAGCACTTTGACTAAGGACTGTTAGGTAAAGATTTCTGCCCATGAACATAGCAACAGCTATCTCGCTCCCCCTCCCCTGAAGGGGAAAATGCACAGTACAATGTTATAAAAAACATGTAAAGGGAGTTACAGTAGTATTTGAATATAACCATACAAAGGCCAAAATATGTTTAAATCTCCTCTCCATTATCCATCCCAAGACAGATGGAAAATGTGACTTAATATGTTGCTATCCTTTTTGCACAGTACATTTCACTTGAGCCTCTTGATATACATTTCACTCGATTTATACTCTCAGTTAAAGGAGTCATAACTTCTTCAGAGTGAAGAAGCATCAACTGCCTACAATGAGTCTGTGCAATATGTGCTCTTTCAAGATTAAAAGATGCATTAAATGCCCTGGAGTTGAAAGAAAAAAAACCCAAAAACTAGCTAAGCCATCCATTAAAATTACTGTTCTGCTTACAAATGTAGGAGAATAATGTAGGAGCAATGTAGGAGAATAAAAATAGGATTTTCTTTTCCTAAAAACCACAGAGTGAAAAAGTCCTGTTAGTGCAATGGGAAAAGGAGCTGATATTCAGTCAAATTTTTGTCTGACGATGCTTGTACATGCAGCCACGTGCACAGCATGTGAGCATTTGGGGGAACCTTCTCCATGCACAGCGCAGATGCAGGCACAGCCATGTGCTCTCATTGTGACATGGTCTCTGCTTCCTTGAATTTCTGTTCAGTGAAATGAAGTGTGTTTCTGTGGTTTGTGTTTAGTGACATGCAATAGTTCTCTTCAATAGCCAAGGATAAAATGCAGGAAGAAATACAACGTTGTATTTAACATCTCCTAACAGGGGTTTCCCTGTCGCTGTCTCTCTTGCTAAGTACAAGGAGAACCAGAAGCTGCACCTTTCATTCTATTTTGCATGTATAGTACTGCAGCTTGCAACCCAAAAATTGGCTTAAAGTGTATGAATTCACAGGAAAACATAGAGGGGTAGGATACAGCACAAATACATGTGGATATTTTTTCTCTTTATGCCATACGACTGGCTCTTGAGACAACCAATTAAATATCTCTTGAGAAGAATGTTCTAACCCATTCCTTTTTCTGACTCCTTTCCTTAATCTCCAGAACTTCAGACATATAAAGGGGCTATAAAACTGAGGAGTTAAACTAAAGCAGCTAAACTTTATCCTCTGTAGTAATCAAAGATGAATCTGACGATTTGTAAAATGTCACCATCTAGTGAAATAAGAAAGGTCTTATGAGGCTTGAAGCATTATCATCTCATACTTTAAAAATGTTTTGAAACCTTAATAGCTTGGAACTCAGTTAATTCACAGCCACAAGCAAAGTGGTTACACTTCATTTAAAGCTGTAAATCCTTTAGAGGGTATTTAACCATTTGTGATACTGGGCAGTTTCCAGTCAGGGTTGACAATGACAGTAAACTAAAAAACAGCCAACCAAACAAAAACAAAACCAAAAAAACCTAAAACCCTCAAAACCAAAATAAAATTACAGAAATATTAAAAAAATTAGATACATTTGGCTGTGGGGACATGAGCCACAACCTCTATCATCTTGTCTCAATTCAGTACCAAGCACACAACATTAGGACAGGACACCAGCCACACAGCAATTTGTGCAAGTTTGTGTGTAAAGGAATTCAGAGAAAAAAGGAGGAAATGCCAAAAATGTTGCAATTACTGATACTAAATTATAAGGTGGTGAAGAGAACCAGCTGAGAAAGATAAATCCCTTTGTTTAGTTGAACAGTCTATAGCCTCTGGGACTGCATTTTTATAAATGCTGAGGTTCCTTTTAAAGGGTGTCTCTTTATGAAAAGGAGAGTTACAAATTATTTTCCCACTGAGATGGTTTGGTATCAAAGCTAGCAATGGAGGGAAGAAGCCTTGAATCCTCTCTTTACCCAGAATTAATCAGATGGAGGACTCTGACTTAGATCCAGACCACAAGTAAACTTTGATGCGGCCAAGTTCACATGTTTGCGATGCTTCTGCAGATCTGCAGGAGCTGCTGCCATTTTCCCAGTTTGTCCAAAACCATCTATGGCTTGCCATCAGACTTGCCAGCTATAAAAGTGGTTTGCTGTGCCTGGTTTGCTCCACAGAGTCAGGGCCAGTACTCTGCTTCATGTAGAGCAACTTTTGGCAAAAATGCCCACCAGACTTTGCTAGAAATTGGCAAGAGAAATAGCAGAAAATCTGTTGAGCAACCTGACCCTTCACCTTTCCCATTCCCCTTCAGCATATCAGCTTATATCTATTTAAAATACAGCCAATAAAAACTACTGGTGTGCATACAAAACCATGTGTGAGAGTCTGAAAAATGGATATTCAAAGCTGAAATTCTACCACAGAAAAGCCCTGCACCGCCCTCTTTCCATTCAATCCTCAGAAAAAGCCCCAAATGGGAAGCACAGCTGATGGCCTTAGGCTTGGGTTTGGTGAAAAAGAGAAAATGGCTACTTCTTCTCAGAGAACTTTTCTACACCCATGCTCCTTTGGATTATCTAAATAGCTCCTGCCTGGCCATTTTTTGCAGGTACAATTACTGCAAGGCATTGCAGTGACAGAGGCAACATTACATTATCCAGATCACAGTGGAGGAGTCATACATTAATTGAAGTTATCCCTTGGTATTGTATCTCCTGGAAATCAGTATGAATTATATGAAACAAATGTCATGTTCTCCCTACAAGAAAAAAAATTTAATAGACAGAGACAGTTAGAGAAAAAATAATTGATGGAAGATTTTTCATTAGAAAATGTTATGTCCGATTGAAATATTTTGCTGGAACAGAACACTTTGATTACATCTTTGTGAACATTTCAAAACAATTTAGTTCCAATACACAGTATTTAATTTTGATCAAACTTGCATTCAGCTAAAGTTGTGTATGTGATAAAGTGTATATGATATGTTAAACCTCTACTTTATTTCAGTAATTCTATATATTTTATTGTTAATTAAAATTCTATGTACAGTACAGCCACATTAATACCAAGCAAAAAAAGAATTAAATACAAGATTGTTTTTTTATGTCTGGAAGACAAATAATAGTTTTTCAGAAATAAAATTTGTGCACCAGTTCCTTTGAGAAAACAAGATAGGACTCATGGGACCTTTGATGCCCCCTTTCTGAGAGCCTGAATTTCCAAAGAAGAGGAGGGGGAAGAAAGAGGAGGTAGGCGTGAAACATGGAGTGTCTCTCCTATGAGGAAAGTCTGAGGGAATTGGGATTGTTCAGCCTGGAAATGAGGTAGCTTTGGGGTGACCTAATTGTGATGTTCCAATAACAAAAAGGGACCTATACATGGAGATGGAGAGAGACCTTTTACAAGAAATGTAGTGGGAGGTCAAAGGGGGAATGGCTTCAAACTGAAAGAATAGGTTTAGATGACATGTTATAAAGAAATTCTGAATTGAAAAGGTGGTGAAGTGCTGGAACTGACTACCCAGAAAAGCTGTGGATGTCCCACCCTTGGAAGTGTTGAAGTCCAAGTTGGATAGAGCTCTGAACAACCTGGTCTAGTGAAGGGTGTCCCTGTCCACAGCCAGGAGCTGGAACTAGATGATCAAGGTCCCTTCCAACACAAGCCATTCTATGATTCTGTGATTCCATGATTGTTACTTTAAGATCTGAAATCTGTAAGGTTTAATAGCTGAAGCTCACACCCTTGCAGCCCTCAGGAGCTCCTGACCATTGTGTATCCTGCACCCCTGCACTGTAAGAAACTTCAGCCATATAAGAAGTGAGACACCAGTGGGGCAGAAATACTTTCTAAGGTAGGTCTTGATGATCCTTCTCAAACCCAGGTAAAACAATCCAAAATAAACCTTTCCAGGTGGACTGTGTCCTGGAAAAACCCCACATATTCAGAGGTACAGCTGTTTGTTTCTCTGGGAAATTGTAGCTTAGGCTGACACAGTACTTGTCAGAGACTGCTGGGAACAGCATCGGTATCCACCGATATTTATTGAGGGAGCAAGTCTCCCTCAATAAAACTTTAATTAAAATTGAGATGCTAATTTGCCTTATTTCTAAGCTCCTTTCTTTCTTTTCTTTTTTTTTTTTTTTTTTCCTTTTAAATCTTAGGAGTGACTGGAGAAAGCCAATACAAGATTTAATTTCAAAAAAGCTCACTACCACCCCTCCTCTGCACAGTGGCAGAGATTTGTGTACTGAACTGTGAGGAACATAGGTGAAAAATATATTTGATAGACTAGAGCAGAACTAATAACAGGGATCAGTGGATATAAAGACCCTTGAATTTCCAGCTGAAGGAGGTGGCTTACTGCACCTCTGCTCTGCATTGCAGCTACACCCCACCAAGTAATGGGGGCAGCTCTGAGACCAAAGCCTGAGTGAAACAACACTTTAATTGATTAAACAAATAAAGGCATCAAATTATGATAAAATGGAATAATATTTCCATAATTATTCTAGTTTCTGGACTTCACACTTAATAGGGACAACCAGTGGTTTTAGACTGAAAATAATTTTATAGAAATTGAGCTCTTTGTACTTGTTTTCTAGTTATATCTGACCTAAAACTTATATGCAACTCTGCAGTCATGGCACAATAATGTCTGCATCATTTAGATGCTGTCTTTAGTTTCTCAAGGTGCTTTGGCCTCAGTTATTAAGTGATATCACAATCACTTTTTGTTAAGTAGTATTCTTGTTCTTCTTAATCTCTTCATTGCCTTCTCTAGCACACAGGAAGAATAAATACATTAAGGACAGAGTTGGATTTGCAAAGACCAAAGGCATTTGAGAACTGTTGATTTTTTTGTGTTTTTTTTTAGTGCAGTTTCTAGCCTTGCTTCTTAGACAAACATGGCTTAAGTATAAAACTGTATTTATGTATATGCATATCTGCTTTTTCTGTCCTCCTCTTACTTTCTGTCCTCCTCTTACTTTCTGTCCTCTTCTGCCCTCCTTTCAAAATGCTAATTTAATTCACATTTGATATGGAAAACAAGACCTCAGAAGTATGAAATGCCTATACATTTCATTAAAAATTATTATCTCTTAAAAAGAGACCCTGCTACATGATAAGCAGGAGAAGTAAGACCCTAAACACTGATTGCAAAGAGGTGTCAAAAATGTATCAACTATAGAGAAAACATCAGACTCTCCATCTTAGAGAATCTCATCTGAAAACATGTATCAACTGGATAAAAGCTTCATTCATTTAACTTCCTATATATATATATTTTCTTTTTCCTGCTAATATGTATACCATATGCACTCTTTCTTCACTTGGATAGCATACAACTACAAATGAAGCATGTATTTACAATGTGGCATCAGATCCAAAGTCTCCAGAATTTTAAAATCAGACCCATATATGATAGCAGGGCTCATTTCAATTTTGTATCATTTGGTGGCACCGTGAGTGTGACTCAAGGAAGACAACAGCCAAGCATAAAACTTTTCTTTGCATACTTAATATTTCTTTGTGCAGAGATAGTGTGAAAAGTGATCAAAAAACATTAAAACCCCGAAGTCTTGAGGAATCAAAAGTCTTCATTTTAAAAATGAGGGAGGTAATGCAAAAAACTGCTTAGCAACTAGAGAACAGATAGCAAATGTGATGGACCAAACACGGAGCTGTCAGAATAAATTTTCATACAAAGACCTGAAAAATTTCAGAAATCTGCTACAGTGGAAAAACTGTCTCACTAGCTTAATATGATGTAGGAAGGCATACTTTGCCAATAAGAACAAGTCCCCAGATTTAATACAAGAGTATTTTCTCGGGTGCAATATTAAATATATTAGAAACGCATACTTCTAAGGAATAATGCCGTCTGTAATTATTACCTCCTTGTTTTTTTTTCTCCTCAGAAAACAGGAAATTGTCCAACTCTTCATTACTTTGTATCAGAATTAATGAGGAAGGAATGTAACAACTCAAGAAAATTAAAATGCTTTAGGTCTAGATAATGAACAAGAGGTTATTAGACAGTGAGTCAGCTCTCTCAACCTCAATTTCTGTCCAGCCCTGAACAGATATACAACTGCCCTCTCTCAGAGCTCTCTTGGATTTTAGCTTCCAACATGTATGTAGACCCAGTAATATATTTCTATGGAAAATGAGTGCCTGTATCTCTCCTAACACAGCATGAAGATCCAGGCTGTATTAGGTGAATCAAAGTAACAGCTATTCAGCTTGATTTTGCACAGTGTCCTGGTGCTGATTCAAGGACAGGAGGAAATGGGTTCTGAATCCTTCTCATGCCTACATGATTTAGATCTGCACTTCCTTTAATTTGACTCCTCACAGGGCTTCTCTACCACTTCTAGACACAGGTCATGAACCCTCATAAGGAAAATCATATTCTGATTACTTAGGAGTTACCTAATCATATATATAATATTATCAGAAAATCATCTCATTCCTCCTCTGGCTAAATAAAATTAATCCTCTCACATCCTCTACTATTATTTAAAACTTTTATGATAAAGCTTCTATTATTTGTACAAGTAGACAGTTAAACACCTTGAAGATCTCACAGCTAAAAAATTTCTTTCCCTGTCAAATTCAAATCCTTTTTGTCTATCCCACTGCATCTAGCCACATCCATTTGGAGTATTCTAATCAGTTACTTTAATGCTTACACCCTTCAAATGCTTGCAGATCTTACCTTCCTCTTAGAAAGTACATTTGTGATTTGGTTGGCTATCCCCCTGAATTACTGTGATTTTGATCAATAAATTCCATTAAAAAGTTTGCAAAAATCCACTCTGGATCATGGTAAAATATGGTATAACACAGCAGCATGTGATCCAATAGTGAGACAAACAAAAAATCAAATAGCTAAAAAATAATGTCAAATTAAAGAAAAGGAAGAACATATACCATTAGGAGAAATCCCCATAGACATAACCATCTACAAGATGAGCTTTTAAACCTGCCTGTTGGGTGGAAAGAGACACTGTATCTCGATGAAATAACTTTATTTAGGAAAAAAAACAGAACACTGAAGCTAGAGGAATGACACCTCCCTCCCCACCCCCCCCCCCCCCCCAACTCCCCACTCTTTGTGCCAAAGTACAGCCAAAAATAATGTGTGATATTATCAGCAAGTATTACTGCACTTCTCTGTAGGTGGCAAACATAATACAAGCATTGGACACTCAGCAAATAAACTAAGGGCAATTTTCAAAGGCTGTAATGGAAATGCCAGGACAATTAAAGAGAGATCAGTAAAACATATACACAGTGGCAAGGATCCTAACACTTACAAAATAGCTTGAGAAAGATATTAGAAAGGTTCTATTAACTCTCTGAAAATGCTATCACTGAATGACAATCATAAAATTACCAAAAATGTATGAAAACACAGGTATTAATTTATGCATATACCTAGTTATCACAGGAACTTTTCAAGGATCTGATTTTTTTTGCATTTTCAAAAAAAAAAAGGCTTTGGACATGAAACCCATTATGGCCTATTTTTATTTTTAAGCCCTTATATGGTTAGAGCTGATCTGCAATCTTCCAAATTAAAAGCTGGACAAAGCTGAAGATAATAGACCCCCAATTCTCCCTTAACTGTGGATCTAAGGAAGGTATTCCAAGATTTCATAATGTTTAAGTACACTTTGCTGTAGTCATATTTTTCCACCTGGGACTGACTCACTGGCCTCTTTTCCCCACAGGGATGAAGAAAAAGGGCATTCAAGAAACATCTGACTTCCCTTTGAGCATGCATGCTTCAGGACACATACAGAAGCTTTTTCCTCTGCTCCTTTGGTCTCTGGCTGCTGTACCACTGCAGGCAGCTGAGGGACAGCTCCTGCATCCCACATCCTTTATTGGGAACTCCCTCCCTTCCCCATCACTAGATGGATGAAGCATGTCCCTCATCACCACACATACCCGAACAACTTGGCTTGGCTTAGCTTCTCTCCTTACTGTGGACTTTTCCAGCATGCAGTAACACACAAACACCTCTTTTAACAAAGAATGACCTCACTCTACTGTTTGTAAAGCACAAAGCAAATCTGCCACAGGAAAGTCCCAGAGCAAAAAAGCCCGTTCTGATCATTTGATTCAGTGAGTCCTTTGTTGTATAGGTCTCATGAAAGACAGGATAATAAAATAAAAATAGGAGTTCACATTTTACAAAATTAAAGAAGTCCCCAACAAGACCACAAATGTGAGAAAGTGAAACCATTTTCTTTCTCATTGTTCCTCCTGAAGTCTCATATTTTCTGTAATATACTTGAATATAGTTGAGGTATGCCATGTACATGTATGGGAAGGGTAACCTCACTAATTTTGCGTATCTGACAGATGTGGTTTAAAAAACAGTTATTCAGAGTAAGAGAAGGCAGTAACCTGAATTTAAATTGATCAACATATAAGACATTCATGTACAGAGTAAATGTGGCAACTGTGTACATGAGCCACGTGGCACTGTAAATGTACATATAAGAGGTTACAAAGTTTCAAGCAAAAATAACAGTTAGAAGTGCTTAAGAACCCATTTTCATAAATTAAAAAATTCTGTCAAATTATCTAACACAAATCTATGAAATCTAAATGAACTGTCAATTTTTTTGAATCCATTCCAATGTTACCAACATTTTGAATATGTATTGAAAGTATTAAAATACTCAGTTATAGCATATCCCAAATAAAATGTAGTGATTCTCAGTTTGTCATTATACCTGTTTTAGACATTTGTATTACATGTTAAATTATAAACATTACAGAATCTATCAAAATGTCAGGTGATATTACTGATAATTTAAAAGAAGATTTTATATTTAGTGGGAAGTACGAACAATTTAGACAGTCAATTCTGATAGAAAAATCAAACTAGAAGTCAAAGCCCTCAGTGTTCTTCAGAACAGGTTTTTCTGTATTTTATATAGTAGCCGTTAATGTCATTGTCTTTGGTCTGGTGTTCAATCACATAAAATTTTATATATTTTAGTATATTTAAATATGAACTGTCTTACCAGACATACATTATTTTCAAATATATTTGAATATATTCAAAAGAAAGAACTATGAAACAGGAAAGGAAAAAAATGGAAAACTACTTAGAGTAAGATCTCTGGTGGAAATCAATGAAGACAAGGTAGAAAGCATCCAAACCAAAAGTAAATTTAATTTGGATTTTTAAAATCATTTGTTGTTAAAAGTACAAGCCTAATGTGGAATAACTCAGTATCTAAGCTAATTTTGCAACTAACAAGAGCAATTAAAAGAAACATACATTAATTTTCATTATTTTTTTAAAGCATTGTGATAGGAAAATAATTAAATTTACTTTTACATAGTCTTTAAAGAGAGGGTGGTACACTTGGAAATCAGATTCAGTTTATACATGTCTGCATACCAGATAATCTGCCAGACAGGGACAGCTGCAGCATGAGGGGAAAAAGGGGAAACAGCCTTCACATGGGAGCCCCAGCAAAGAGCCCCAGCTGCTCCCCTCCTTACCACCTGGACCGTGCAGACTGCCCAGCTAACACCAAACCTCTGCCTTCTCCCCTGTAAACTCAGCCCTGCTGGACTTGCTGTGCTTCTCTTACTAAAAAAAAAAATAAACAACGAACAAACAAAAAAATCCCCAAAAAGCCGCACCTAAAAATCACAGGGCATACAAACAAAAATGCATCAATAGCAGAATTGGATTAGTGACTGCTGACAGGAAAAGTAATTAATTTCATATTACTAACCTTACACTAAGAACTGGATCAATACTAATATGAAGTAAGCTGCATGTGATGTACCCATTACTAAGTGAGATGTTCATAATATGGGATTACAGCTCCAAAGTCCCGTGATTTTATTTGAGAAATACAAGTAAGGATTATGAACAGGTACAGTGTGTTTTGAAGCAGCTTGCAGGAGATGTTAGTAAATTTGCATACATTTTTACATGCATATCAATAGTGGGAAAAGTACTATTGAAGGTAAGCACAGCAATTTGGATCTGTGAATATTAAATCACAGGCAAAAATAAAATAGTGACTATACCTACTATTAAACAAAATATGAATTTATGAAATATCCAGCTTTTTATTCAACAAATATGGGTCTTCTGCTATTAAAATTACTATTTATCTAAAAAAAATTATATCTGAGAAAAGCTTAAATTTTTGTTAACATATCTCTTCTGCAGCTGTGATGGTGTAAGTATAGACAAGAAACAGCCCAAAGACATAGGTCATCTCTTTATTTTGTAATCTTCTATTAGACAAGATAATTAGGAAAAGCAGGTAGCTTTCAGATTCAGGCTTCCATGAGACACTTTCTTTGTCAGGGAAGCTAGTGTGAAAAATATGCTCTGCCTTTATTGCAACTCACACTCATCACTACTGCACTACATATGGGCCACAAGGTGCATTTTATCAGTGGTGTAATCCAGGTTAAAAAAACACCCCTGTTAAGGAGACATGGCTTCTTGTTTGTAAATGTCTTTTTTTTGTTTGTTTTGGGTTGTTTGGTTTGGTTTTCTTAACTGATTCACTGATATGGTTAAGATGTTTTGTTAACCTCATCCAAGATAATTAGAGGAAGCAAAATCCCAATCTGAAACAGGTCAGGCAAACGAGTCCTTTGAGTAAATTAAAATGTTCTTCAGTTACTCGGGTAAAAGAGGCAGGTGGCACAACTATAGGCCTGAGGAACTGATAGGCTAAGAGACTTTCTGACAGAAAAGGATATTTTTTTGGAAACAGAGATTAAGAGATGTGGCAGCAGAAAGACTGTAAGTAGACATAAATCCAAGGTCTGTGCGGAATCCATTATTTTTTGGTAACCTGAGAAGGCTTGAATGTCACTTCCCAGACTCATCTACTAAAGAAACATTTATATGCATCTCGTAATGATGTAGTTGGGTTTAGCCCCAGTGGAAAATGTTTATTTGGGGGGAATCAGCCTCCAACAGTAGCAAAGTATTTTTATTCTTTTTATGCCAATTGTCTGTAGAAGTCCATAGGTAGTCACAGTTAATGGTTTTCTAAAATTTCCAAGAGGGTATTGGATATAAAAGACATAGTATAACCACTATGAGTGGAGAATATATAAGATTCATGGATTTTAAACATTCTTTTATAGGGAACGTGTTCACAGATTTTGGGTTATGGCTCTGGTGGTTTAATTTACTACATAAACAATTAAAGCAGTTAAAATAAATCTTTCTTTAGGCTTCACTGACTTCTGGCAAGATCACTATTGGCCATAGTAGAAATTACCTGCTTCATTCATATGAAGTCAACCACTCACCTAAATTTATGTCATCCTACTCTCATTACTTGCACATTAAATATGCTTTTCCTTATAATTTTAAATTGCTTTCTTAAAGCATGAATAGACATGGCTCTTGAAGAAGGACCACACAACTGGAGCCCAGCAGATCTGACACTTAACTTCTGAGACACCATCAGAGCACCAAGAAGTGCTGGAGGGACCACAGGCTAACAAGGCAGATCTGCACACGCTTGCAGGGATGGATCCAGCAGGGTGGAAACCCTTGAGTGGGAAGACAGGTGGGAAACAGACTGCTCAATTCTCATGCCTGCCAAACTGGCATGTTGTATAGCTATCTGGGAAGAACTAGCAAACAACCGAAGTACACATGAGCTTTAAAACCTCATTTTTAAAACACAGACTTGCACTGCAGAGTGAGACTTTACAGGAAGAAGTTCTTCTTTTTGGTTATCTTTTGCTCTCAGTATCTCTCACAGAGATATAATGGAGGCTCATTATGCAATTTTTGAGTTACTTTCAGCACAAAACCTCATTGAAACTGGAACTGTATCTTTAATTAGCTTCTTGATTATTTGGGATTACTGTGAATTAGGAGAGAGATTAAGAACTGTTAATACTCTTGCATGTGACCTTCACTCTCACGTTTTAGTGGCCTTTCTAAAGGACAGAACAAGGAAATGTGAAGGCAGGTTACAAATGTATTTGTGGAGTTTCCATTTTATCTTCTGAAGTACACTTACTCTTTCTACTTACAGTATTTATCTGCTAGGAGTTCCCCATTACAGTCGCTCCAATTTCTAGACATAATGCAACTTTATGTTAGGAAAACAGAACAAGAATGCATCTTCTAGATCACAAAGGTAATGTTAAGAAATCGAATAATGTGATTCCTCTCTCCTCTCCCCCTTCAAAGGGAAGGCTACACTGAAGCTTTGCTGTCTCTCAATGGTCTTCCAGTCTAGTTCCAGCACTCTGGAAATCCCTCACATGGACAATCCCTTTCTGAAGCAGCTCCTGCTGGGCTGTTGCTCTCTGCAGAACTACTGCAGCATCATCCACCGGCTAGCAAACAGTCCTGAACATGAAGGAACCACATAAACAAATTTGGTTCACTTTGAATCAAAAATTATTTTTAATTAAAGAAAAACAAAAAAAAAAAACAACAAATGACTGCCAATGCTATGAGAAGGAGGCTCTGCTTCCCATGTTATTTCATTCTATCCCCATGGTACTGTGGGCAGCAAAAACTAGTTAAGATGGCTCAAGCAAGACAAAAGTGAAACTAATGTACCACAGACGGCACTGTCTTGCAGGCACAAAACAAGTTGCTTTGTAAATATGTTATAAAAATAATACAAGGTTCAATTTTACTAATCTTAAGGTCAAGTAAACTTTGTTTGAACTTAAGAAGAACAGCTTCCCTTTGAAATTCCTCCTCATTACTCAGCTGTCACATGTACAAAACCTCCTGGGTAATATGAAATGCTCCTTGCTGTCACAGCTTCCTCCATGAAGACAAACTGAGCATTTCACTAAAAGGATAATTCCACTTTTTTTAAGGTAATTTTTTTGGTTGGCCTGTGCACTTGTTTTTTAGACATCTTGAGAGCAAACAGTTTAAATTTTTTATTTTTTTTTCCCCACAGAACAGTAACAGAGACTTTACTAAACTCTAATATGCTAAAAACTTGGTAGAGATAAAAACAAAGCATTAAGTAATTCTATAAAATGACTCATGTCAAAGCTGTTTAAATAATAGAGAATTAAAAATTCTACAAGAGTTTACAGCGGACTTTTTTTTTCTGGGGCAATGAATCACTTCCACTCTTCTCTATGTGATTCATATTTTTTCTCTTGTAAAGGAAAAAATATAAAAAAATGTATTGCTAAAGAATCTGAATCTGAGGCAAACTGGCCAGATAGCTCATTTAAACAGTTGTACTCTATAACTTGTGTCTTCTGTGGAGAATATGCAAGGAAGATACAAATATTTAAAGATAAAATAAGAAAGTGCAGGCATACTTTCAAATAAATTTATCTATAAAAATATAAATTTATCTATAAAAAGTTCTTTAAAGTTAGAGACAAGGCTTTCCCTTTCAGATCAGTCAAATGCCTGTGGTTTTCTAATTAAGAGAGGGGATCCTACTTCCTCCTCTCCCTAAGGATATATTAATGATTTTTTTTTATTATGAAGTATCAAAAACACTATAAAAATTAAATTATTGAATCAACCATGATTTTAATTTTTTAAAAAATATTGTATATTTAATATATTTTGCTTCTATTGAAGCATATTTGTTATTTCATTAGCCTTGATTTCTCTAAGATACATAATATGTAATGTAATGTTACATGTTTGTTTTTCTATCCCTGAACAGTCACAATTTCCAGGGAACAACCTACTTCCTGTGAAATTTACTGTTCTCTAAAATATGACCATCATTCCACTATTACTACAGTTACTGACTAAGCTTTGTATGGAATTGAATACTCACAGAATTAACATGTTTATTCGTCCCAAATAAAAATGAGCATGTCCTTCATCACAGAGTAATTGAAAATTGCAAAAGGGCCAAATTCATCTGTATTCCTTGTCTACTGTGATGTGAAGCTTTTCAATATCCCACTCTCAAGCAAGGCTCTGAAGCACAGTGCTTCACATCAGTTGTTTTCCAATCAGTCACAATTACTCAAAACACATGGGGATCCTTATTTTCAAAGTAGGATGAACAGTATATACAGTACAAATATAAACATTTATTCAGAGGCAACTTCCCTGGTCACATTTACTGTAAGACTAACCAGTCCCTAGAGTAAGGGGGATTCCTTTAAATCTCCCTAAGTTCTTTAAGCGTGTGTTTTCTAAATATTTTCCTCTTTTTTTTCCTAGAGTATTACCAGCTCTCCAGGATTCTCTTAGAAACAGCTTAGCTTTAAGCCTACTTGTTTTACCACACGACACACTAAACCAGCATATTCATGGGATGAATACAAATTAAACACAGACGGAGTTCAAAGGAAAGGAACTAATTTTTGACACTGAATCACCAACTGTGTGTTAAATTTAAACAAATATTTTGAAAGTAGAGCATGCAAATACCATATGGAAAACCAAAACAATACAATTAAGAACCTAAACCAGACAAACATTAGATAGTTGTGTATTCAGAACACTACTTGGACTAGAGAAATTTTTTCTTCAAATTATTGCTTGAATACTTGTATTTTTCATTTTTGCCCATCCAATGAAAATGTAGTAGAACATTTTAGGTATTCAGAGCAATACTTTTTGTCTCCTCTGGAACATGTAGGTAGGAACTAAAACTTTAGACAGGTCATCTCTCTGCTAAACCAAGGTTCTGTAAGTTTTCTTTTGTCCATACTAATTCTTTAACCCAGCAAGGCAGATTTCTAGTGTATTACATTTCACACCTCTACCACAATGTGCAGCATTGCTCCTGCTGTTACCTACTTTCAACAAATACTTTTTAGGTTGAGAGCCCTTTCAATGCACGAAAATATGTGTAATCTACACGTAACCATTGGTAAAATTCCTGTTTCAGAAATACCTTACTTTAATATTTCCATAAAACAATAGCTACCCTTGCATAAGGATTTTCAACTTAGAAAAAAACCTACTTGTATTATGCCATATGCTACTATATGTGCTTCTAACCAGAAAAACGCATTAAAATGTTTAAAAAAAGAAGAAAGTGGTTTAATTTGTGAAGTAGTGCAAGGCAGTTCTCCAAGTACCTGGGACAGGAAGTGGCTGCTTTACTGAACACACAATGCAAAGGAGGAAGGAATGCTTTTTTGTAGAAAGGCTTAAGTGTAAACCAGCAGTAAGATGCACCACACCTTTTCAAGTGAAGAGTAAGCAGTAATTTAAAGTAAACAAAAAGGATTTCTGACCAGAATATTTTCATCCTGTCTGTACAGTGCAATACATGCATTGTCCCAGTCCTCAGCCACTCACAGTTTCAGTACAAAAATCCTTTGAAAGCAAAGCCCTGCATGGACTGTAGGCATCTCAGATCAGAGACAGTATCTACAATACTGAGCAGGGATCCTGAAGGTGATTTTTTAAACATGATTTTCTTTCTTCATACATACCTAATTGTATTTCACTACATAAATGTGGTTCTAACAAATGCATTTTTTTCAAGCACAATATCTTTATAAAATTATACACTGATTTTTATCCTCTAGGGCAGACTTCTAGTCATATTTACTGAATGGGAGGTTTGGGTTTTTAAGACAATTAAAGTAAGACTTTATTAATAATCCCTACAGCTTGCTGGAGTTTTAGCATCAGGTTCAGCCCCCTTTTCCTGATCTGATGTAGATTAGTGTAATTAATTTTCATTTGATTCTCACTGTGGTTCCAAAAGAGACTGTTTAAAATCAAGTAAATTTCATCTTGGGAAAGCATCCCACAGGCAGAGGAGAGAAAGAAATTTTACTTGCAAATGCAGGGAATATAAGGACAAAATACAAGTCCTCTCATAAGAGATGATGGAAATGTGAAAACTCTGTCAGCAACTGTGATGTTTAGGCTGGGTTTTCCCCAAACTGCTGCTCCACATGGCCTTTGCATCGTGTGAGTGAAGGGGAGAAGGGCTGTGGGACCAAGCCTGAACGCCAACAGAACCCCTCAAGGGAGCTGTGGCAAAACCCAGCAGTGCTGCTTCCCCTGTTTAGTCCCCATTTATTTCACTCTTCTAACTGCTCTGGTTTACTAGCAGAAGACTGTGATTTACATTCTATATGGCTTTCACACCCCTGAAAGCAAAACACTGTTTGAATATGAACACAAATGTGCACGTGGCCATCAGATGAACTCTCCACAGATGAACTGTGTACTTGCCCACTGATGCTTGCCCATCAGCATAGGATCCTATACAGAACTGAACCCTTTAAGAAGTTTTGAGCTCCACTGCTGTGCTGGTTACCAAAGCAGGCACTCACGGAGGCAACACTTCTGACATCACAGAAATGGAAAAGGAAACATTGTGGAAGGCTGGACTTTGACAGCTCTATGAGGAGTTGCACTACAATCTCAATTGTACAAACAGCAATCTCAAACACATTCCTTCTGTGGTGGTAAATGAGGCTGTGTGTGTGTCCTTCATATGAATAAGGGGCATAAAACACCCAGAGTATTCCAGGTCATCATGTTGAAGGAAGACAATCTATAGCAACTACATATGTGGAACAGTGAGATATTGGGTTTTGATACTGCTGTTGCCAAGACTGCTTGGAACATTTCACTGGTTCATGACTACAGGTCCTGACTCCTTTTAAGTAGAAGAATGAAGCAGTATTTTAGCAGACATTCCACTGCCAGCCAGACATGCTCCCCAAATAGACAAAACTTTAACTAAAGCAACCACAGTGATGGCAGCTCTTGTGCACTGACCCCAGTGCAGCTGTCCACAGGCTGGGCAGCAGCAAATCTGCAACATATAGCAGCAAAAGAAAAGCATGCTGGATCTGGTTGCTCTTTCAAGCTGTTGGGTTCATACTGCACACGACTGAGCTGTGCCACAGCATGTCACTTTTCCACAGTACTCAGATGTAAGCAGGAAAATTCATAGATGCTAGTCCAAGCCTGTGGGGATTTTTCCACATTTTTCTGAATTGATTCAGAGAAAGAACAGTGATGCATAAAAAGAAGAAAAATCACTTGAGTAATTGCAATGGCTATGCCTTGCAATCCTTCCTGGTGTCATTCTCAGGGCATTTTTAGCCAATACCATTAGAGCTCTCAGAAGAGTTTCAATCCTATCGACTGAGGAAGCGTTCTAAAGACAATTGATTAGGAAAATGTATTCAAGAACATCTCCTGTAGGAGTGCAGTTATTTCCATTGTGTATTTCTAAGCCCATTTTTCAGCACCAGTAGGGAGCACTTCGATAGCAATGTCCAGGTAGCTGAGATGATGTGCAGCTGATACAGATGAGACACACAGACTCCAGGTGTTATTTGTGGGCTGGATGACAGAAATCATGCACTTTTTCACTACTTCTTCAGTGAGTGACTGTCTGCAGCTACTGTAAGGCTCAGATTTTCCAGGATGGTATGGCAAGTTTAGAGTGTTTTTCCTTCCCTAAAGGCTGACCACAGAGTCACTCAGTACCAGTCTTTCAGCAAGTTTCCTTCCTTGATTTCTTATCATATAAATAAGACTATTTATAACATTTATATAATAATTGTTTTATTGTGTTCACCTTCAGTATAACAATTAAGTTAAAATAGGCTGTACTAGAAAACAAACACACAATAATCTGTGTGAAATGCAGTAAGATGCAGCCTTGACAGTAGTAGACAGAAATCCTGTCCTATTTCAAAGTCTTGAAATAGCTTGCCAAGTTTCTTTCCAAGGATCTCCAAGAATTTAGTCAGGGCAGCTCAGTGCCTATGTTCAAGTCACTGCTGCTATGTGGGTACTTTCCCAGTGTGAACCACACCAACAAAAATAATGCAGAAAAATAACTCACATGGCTTTTTCACCATTCAAACCTTTTAATATACAGACCACTAGTTCTACTGCAACCACTACTGTGAATAATGTTTTTTTAAAGGTCAGCAGTTCTACCTAATACTACTAAGTTCTCCAAAATGCACACTCAGATTTGGTGTCTCTCATGATGCAGGAGAACATAGTAAAGACACCACATTAAGATGTCACTCTAGCCAATATATTTATAGATATATCACCCAGCAGATACTGCTTTTCTTGAAGGCTGGCAGATATTACAACCTTCTTTTGTGCCCACATGGAAATAACAGCTTGAGTCCCAGCATGGTTTGAATATTCTCAGCAACTGGAAACTCAGAGTTTTTCCAAAGCATCCTCCTTCCACATCGTGTAATATTGATCAGAATATCCAGGAAACAGCAAAGTACTTAATAAAAGGTCTAGAAGTTATGCTTTCTGCCCCTCTCTTCTGTGCCTAATTCCACATACCTGTAGGACCCAGAATCTGTGGTGCTCTTAAGAGTTGTTCTCCCCCTTATATACGTGAAAAACTGTGCCAGGTTCAGCTTGCCAAGGCCATGGTAACCTCCTATGTTCTGAACTCGTCTTTCTGGATTTATGTGAACTAAATTTTAAAAGGATATGGGAAAATGTCTACAGATCATCTCAAAACTACCTGAAGTGAGAGCATTTGCCAGAGCAAGTGCCTGAACACTTGCAGGGCAGATCTCTCTGTTCACCTCCCAGTTCTGGGGCTTGCAGTGACCCAGGTGCAGCACCTTGCACTTGTTAAGCTCACCTTGTCAAACCTTTCCCATGGACCTATTGGAACTTGTCCAGGTCAGGAACTCCTGCAAGCACTACCTACATCTAGGTTACACAAGAAAAAAAAAAAGTTGAAAAATCATGTTTTTAATCTCAAATGAATGTTACCTTACCCTTTAGCATGCACAATTTAGCAAGATTTGTCAATCCAGCTTTCCCTTCTTTCTCCTAAATGGGCATCACCCAAACTGCTGCAGTCAGATGATTTTGAAGGTGCCAACATGTGTTGCTTGGAATGAATGGTGCACAAAAAAGGCTGAACTGCTGAGCAGACTGTGATGGTGGTTAGAGGGAGACATAACTCTTCGTGTGGGGAGGTACCTGCGTGAGGCCTGGGAGTGACCTCTTTGTAGAGAAAGAGAAGATTTATAGTCTGAATGTCAGGAGTGTGTTATGTTATCCATTCTCACTTCAATATAAATCTAGGATGACTTTTGTTAAGCTAATTGTGACACAATTAATGAAAAATGGCCTAAGAGGGGATTGGGGTAACTTAGTTTTCCAAGTTTAGGCTTTTTAAACCAATGAACTCTTTCTGACTTCAACTTTTGCAACACTCAGAAAATGTTCGAAAAGGAATTTTGTGCTGTACAGAGATCACCTTATGAGCCATTCTCTTTAGTGACTGCACCTGTTTGCCACTTTGTTTATAACACTTGTAAGGGGAACAATAAGCAAGAATTTTGCAATTAACTGTTTGTTTAGGTGAAAATTTCCATCCTTTTTGCCAAAGAGATGGTTCTACGAAATGCAGTTCATATTTCTTAATTAGAACTACTCAAATGAGGGTAATTTGAAGAAGAAGAAAAATAAAATCGATTTTGAAAAAAAAAATATGACTGAAGGAATGGTATTCTTGGGTTAACCTGGCAGTTGGAAGTTTTGAACGTAAAGTCTTAAGACATCAGGAGTAACATAAAATAAAAAGTTTAATGTAAAATCTCATTGAATTAAAGGACAGAAACAGGCTGCAGAAATTTCATTTCTAAAACCATATATTTGACTATACTAAAACATACATGGGAATAGAAGGAGATGTGCTAGAATGCCCAAATAAATAAATAGTTTATAGGGGCTGTAAAAGCAGAGAGTAAAGATAACTAGGATAATGATGGCCTGGAGTTGAGTTTTATTTCAAATTAAGAGTGCAAGACTTCCTGCTAAATTCGAGGTGAATGCAAGGCAAGATTTGTTTCTTCATTAGAATATATTCTGAGTTCTCAGTTCCTTAGAATATATTCCCATTCCAATGATCCATAAGTGCTGTAGCAAACAGGTATTTGTGTAATACAATAAGGTCTGGCTGCACATCCACTGCTGTTATCTGCTTACAAATATTTAAATTGATGAAAAGCCCAGAGATTCTGTTTTCAGTAAATCCATATTGATTAAGCTTTGCACTGCTGCAAAGTGGAACAGCTTGCAAACCAATGTCCTGTTGCCCCTGCTCCCCACACTGCATAACACAGGATCAGAAATAGCTTTGTGTGTTCTTTTACATGTTCTTGTGCTCTACTTAACCTTTCAATCCTAGGACACAATGCTAATGTTACTGATGGTGATTCTTGTAAAGGATTTACATATGCCTCAATTTCAAACAACTATTAGAAGCAATAGACTAAAAAATATAAGAGATTAGAAGCAATTCCTCTTATTTCAAAGCACATATTCCAAGTATGTCAGCAAAAAAAAATAAATAAAAAAATCCATCTATAGGAAAGAAGTTGCCAGAATTGTCATGAATTTCAGCTGTGGTCAGGAAAAATATAATCAGCTGAACATAACAGAAAACGGTGTCTCTTCAGGAGACGAAACTGCAGGAACATATGAGCTTTATAAAAGGAGGCACACAGTTAGTCTTGGTCCTCTGAAGATAATGAGAATAAGAATCTCATCAAAAGTGTTATGATGGAACAGAAGAAAAATTGGACTTGATGTGGATTGCAGACAGAAAAGACAATCTGAGCTCAGAAACAAAGAAAAGACTGCTCAGCAGCAAGATGTTTTAAAGAAGGGCAAATTGAATTTATCAGAAGCATGGAGATAATCATGTAAGAGACTATTTTTATAATATAAATCAAGACATTTTTTTCATGTGGAAAATTAGAATGTCAGAGGGAAAATACAGCTAAATGATTTCAGCTTACTTTTCTCTTATTTTCCTCTTATATTCACTTCGAATGCATTTCTTTTGTATACCACATAGGAAAAACAAAACAAAACAAAACAAGAAAAAGGTATATTTCTGTTTCTAAGCATGTTGCATGTTATGTGCCTGCTTCAGTGAGGTCAAGGTAGAACACAGGCATCAAATAACATAGAGGAAAATAGAATTTTTAATATTTTCAAGAAAGCTCACAACACTTAAGGGTTATGCAAGTTTCCTGGTGTCATCACCTAGGTCAGAATTATAATCTTGCTCTGCTCATCTGGCATAAACCTCTTGAATTAGTCTTTGGTGGTCCCTTCTGTCAACAGGTACCTTAGTCACTTGCTCTCCATAGAGCCTACAAGTTACACAAAATCCTATTCCAGTGCCTTTCAGGGATTTGTCTTTATTAACAATAAAAATAAGATAAACTTCAGCTCATGAATTCTGTTGATGCTGTTTCATTTCATTGAGCCTGTTGCTAAGATGACAACTTTGGGATTTCTAAGCCCACACCCTAGATTCTATCTTCTCAGGCAGCTACTTCCCCCTCTTACATCCAGAAGTTATGAGTCATCTGCCTCACCGTGCCAACAAATGTCTCTTAGCCTTTTTCAAGCCTGAGAGAATAACAGCAGAAGGAGATGTTCAGGCAGATACTAATAACCTTTAAAATCAGAATAACTGTGCAGGACAAAATTCGGTCATAAAGGTCTTTCAGAAAACACAAGTTAGAAAGCAAATTCTAGTTAATATGTCATTTCAGATAGCATGTCATACTGAAACACTATGTAATATCTACCAAGGAGAACAGTTTCCAAGTCTGTCTAAACCAAGCTAAACAGAGTGAGGGTTCTTAAGCATTGGTGGCAGAGATTTATTCTAGCATGCTGAAACTTCATCATAACTTTGCATTCAGAGTGTGATCTTGAACTCCTCTTCCATAAAGTCAAATTGCTCACCCTGCAGAAGCTGTGAAGCCAAATTAAGGCTTTAAACAGAATATACATTTTAAATTTCCTGAAATGCCTTTATTCTAACTTGCATTTCTCATAACCACATTAGTGCTGCTGCAGGAAGCAAGAGATGCCTTAAGCTCTTCCGTGTGGAGCCAGTTGGGGCTCTCTGAAGCATCACAGGCAGGTCCTTTCTCAGATGACCTGGCTGTCAGAATGTCTGGACAGCTGGAAAGCTGTAGAATGCTAGATAGATGTTTCCTGTCTTCACTAGAAAGTGTTGTTTCCCACAGACAGAAGGCAGGGAAATTTCTATTACTCCACAATACTATATGCACATGTGAGAGTAAGAGAGTTTTGTCTTCCCACTGAGCATAAAGCAGAGCTTCAGAAGGAAAGGATATCAAGTAATGGATCCATGTTCTAATCAGCAAGACAGCTATGATACTTTAGTTAAAGGAAGCATATTTAGCTCCAAAATATAACAGCAAGCATGTCCACCTGAGAGGAATATGACAGACTATCAATGTGAAAGCTTAACTGCCAATTTCCTTTCTTACGTAAGAATATAAGGGATGTCTATCCTGCCCAGGTATCTTGTGCAACTGTAAAATGCCTGTGAATTATTTAATGCTAATTTTATCCCCTTGTTAACACTAAATGTCACACCAAAACTACTGAATAATCAAAGAGAGGTTTCTTTTACCACAATAATTATTATGTTCCAGTGATGACTACAGAATTTTAGTCCCGCAAATTCTACAATGTGTTTGTCATGGGTTGGACCAATTAAGTAACCCCAAGTGTGTGTGACATTCCATAATCTTGAGGTGTTTTCCTGCACCTGTAATTTGGTGTGATTGATGGCATGTTTGCAAATCTGCTATGACATGCAAAGGCAGGAATGAGAGGCTATAGGCTTCTTGCATTTCAGCTCACAGCATTCTCCATTTCAGAACACTTCCTTAAGATATCAAACAATTTATTTTTTATTGCACTATTGTAATGGAAAAGAACTATGAGGGTTTTTTCTACCTTGGTTCCACCACAATTCTGAGAGCAAAGTTCTGGCTACCTGGTTTGAAAGGGGCAACAAAGCTATGTCCTTTCTTGGTCTTTCCCCACACATTCTTTATCTTCTACCTTTTAGTGGATTTATTCCCAGGAAAGCAGAGATACAATTCCCTCCTGTCAAAAAAATCTATAGCAGAAGTTTTGTACTTTTCACAGTGCTTCACACTGTTTGTATTTGAAAGGCTAGAATGCCTGTAAATTTCATAGCTTTAAATTGGTGTTATTAACTGTATGTGTCAAAGGGAGTATTTAAAAACTTACAGGATAAGGTGTTTAGACTACTGAACACTACAAAGAATATTTTTTTCTAAGAATAAGAGCATTAGACCAAGACTGGAGATACACAGGTTGTTTTTTGTAAGCCAGTAGCCGTCCGCATTACCTGGGGAACATATTTGCATCTACTCTTTAAGTGCCTTATGAATGATGTTAGAGTCAAGGACATTCTTCAGCCTTGAAAACTGATATGAAATAGTTAAAAACACAGATGTTTATGTTTTGGTAGTTTAATTATACAAGACAAAGCATAATAATTTCAGAGTGAAGAGATATTTTTTTCCTAACTAAAGTTATGTGGAGAATGTATTTAAGCAACTTAAAATAGACTCAGATACTAGAACATACATTAATGCTCATTAATGGGAATCCAGTGAGACTGCTTATGTCTGGCTTTCAACCCTAGGAGGAAATGGCTCAGAGGCAAAACCTTCCTTTGGAAAGTTATTCACCTCACATGCCTTCCTTACCATCCCCTGCTGGATGAGCCACCCGTTCCACAAGCACCTCTCTCTAGGATGTCCACTGGCTGGGACAAGATGTGACCTTTTACACAGGAAAACACCAGGAACACAAATTCTAGACTAAATGTTTGTGAGAACAATAAAGATACAAATATTTTGGGTATAACTACCATTTTCCAGGCCACCTATATTTATCTTCTCATGCATATTAGCCATAGAAGACATCTGAACTCCCTAAGGCAATTTTAAAGGAGTTCTACATGACATTTTATGAGTATTTCTTCTGCCACATAACCTGAAACAAGATTTTAACTTTTCTCCCTATGTTTTAAATAAATTAAATAAGGAATAATGCTAGAATCCTAGAGAAGTTATAATGTCAACTCATAGTTTTAAAGTTTCATTTCAATTATATGAACCCTATTAAAAACAGCAAAGCTTAAATATTTGGGAAGGGAAAAGCATTTGGAAAGGAGCAAAAGGTTTGAAATACATTTCTAAAAATAAAAGAATTCATATCTTTAGGCTCATTTCTGTACTTGTTAATTCATTTTAAGTGAAAATGGTTTCCATTCAATGTTATCTGTATTTTAGCTCCTGTGCACCTGATGTTTTTAAAACTGTTTTTCTTTACCTGAATATACTAAACACTATGTTGTGAGTCTGAAAATCACTGCATCATCTTATTTTTATTTTTTATGGAGAATTTCAAAAGTCTAAGTTTTTAATTCAGTTTGGAAAAGCAAATCTGTGATTTCTGCTTCAGGAGTGGTCAGCATATCCATCAGTAAGATCTTCACAACCAGTCTGGTTGGTTGACTGAACATCAGCAGGAAAACTGCTTGAATTCTCAAGCATTTTAGACATGACAATTGTGCTGTAGTCCACAGGATTTTCTTTTTAGATAAGAATTGTTTTTTTCTTAGTGATGTCATGATTTCAACAGCATCATAACAACCCTTTGTACTAGTATTCTGAGTAGACTTGCATATGTAATACACGCAACATATACAGCTCTATATTCAGGACAAAATTTATTTTCAAGCTTTCAAGTTTGGTCTTTTGTATTAAACAACATCTATGGTATTGTAAGTCATTTGCTTTGTGTTCTTAAAGAGTTGAATAAAGATGGGCTTTTTGGTAAATATTAATTTCAGTATTTTTCATTAGAACAACATGGCAGCATAATTCAGTTTAATGGAAATTAATAATCTCCCTACTCCTCTCAAAAAAGACCCAACAAATAATAAAAGAAGTGAGTTCTGTAGTGGCTGGCAGCAAGAAACTACAACCATGTTGTTTTAACAACAAAAGACCAAAAATACAAAAAATGAGCACATGAGCCTACATCAGTGCCAGAGGAGTAGTCACACAGGGAACAGCTAGGAGTGTAAATAGAGCACATAAAAGGTTACCAAGATGCAGGGCACTCCGTAGCACTCTGAGAAGCAGGTGTGGGTAACACGCACACCACGACAACGATGCAGTGCGTCAATTCTCCTTCTTTCTTCAATACGTAGCACGTGCAGTTACTGAGGTATCTCCAAAGGGAGCCATACCAGCTCCTTCATAGCTCAGTTGGGATTAGCTGGAGCTAATTTCACCATAACTTAGAGTACAAAGACGTGCCACATCACAATGAGCTCTCTGGGAGCCTACAGCTCTTCGGTGCTTTGCAAAGGAGCACTGAACTTTTTTGATTTCCTAGCTAGCATTAACAATTCTTAAGGTCTCTGGAATCAGTTTAGTGCCCTGATAGAAGAAGTCCTTGAATACTAGGGGTAGCATTAAAGAAATTATAACATCACCCCTGTTTAGGCTCCTCAAAATGTCTCCCTTTAGTTTTCTGCCACCATGACAACTTCCAAAAAAAACTAGCTAATGTACACAGATTGTGCATCTGGTGTAGGCATAGTGAGTAGTTTTTCATTGTTTCCCTAAACTCAATTCTAAGCCCATGGGACAGGTTATCTTCTTTTTATATTCAGTATTTTTATTGTGTTTCCACAAGAAAGCTCCTTGATGAGTTGTTGGGACTGCCAAAAGAGAAGGCAAGTGAAGTGAACGTGCAGAAGTGAAAGCCATCCAACGAGAACAAGAAGAGTGGTCTGTACTCTGCGCCTATACTGACTCCTGGATGCTGGCTAATGCCCAAGGCTGCAGCAATGGAAGGATTGGCAAGGCAGGGGTAAACACACCTGGGCTGCTGCTTTGTGGCCAGACACCACTGCATAGGTAGAAAATATGACTCTGAAGGGACACGGCATAGATGCTCGTGTGCCCAAATGTCACGCCACTGAAGAACATTAAAACAAACAACAGGTAGGTAAGGTTGTCAAAACTGAAATAGCTCAGACAGACTTAGACTGGGAGCAGAAGCATGAGCTGTTTATAGCCTGATAGCTCCATGAAACATCAGGACATCTAGAAAGAGAAAAAAAAAAAGAGATGCGACACAAATACACATGTGCTTGTGATCGAGGGGTGGATGCTGATTTCATCCCGTGTTTTGGCTACAGCAAGCAGTGCTGGCACAGCATCACAGCTGTCTCTCCAACATTCCACCTCCCATCAGAAGGCTGGATATGGGAAAGGCCTGAGAGGGGACACACCTAGCTGACCCAGACTGGCCAAGGGGATATTCCATGGTGGGGCATTTGTTATTTACAACGTTTGCCTTCCTGAGAAACCGCTACACATGCTTCCTCTTCCCAGGTAGTCGACAAATACTGTTTGATGATGGGCAAATAGAAAGTAATTTTTTTTCTCTTTGCCTGTGGATGCACAACCTTTTGCTGTTGCTTAGTAAACTGCCTTGTCTCAACCTACGAGTTGTCTTCCATCTTATTTTCTCTCCTCCTTTGTATTTCCCCCTGCCTTGCTGAGAAGAGGGGCTGGTAGAGCATCCAGACAAGGTTGATCCAGCACACATTGTAGGAATATTAATAATTAAATAACATTTTAATGGCCAGACAAGATATTCCACCTGATTCAGGGGCAACCTAATGAACTTCAGTCAGGTCAAACGGGCTGGATTCACTTGGTTTAAAATAGCTAGGATATAAATCAGTGTTAAAATTTCAGCCTAGAAAAAAAATTAGGATATTAAACTATTTTGCAGAGGGACATATATCTACAGCTACAGTACACAAAATACAAAGTACAGTCAGTAGCTGGATGAAGAAGTAATTTTCCTTTATGGTACAGTTATAAAGCAAGTACATTACAGTTGTTGTTGGATCATTAATCATTTTTACTACAATAGTGCCTAAAACCATGCGAAAGATGAGCCTCGTAGGATTTTGTAGTATGCAGACACACAGTAAAAGACCACAGCTATCCTGAAGAATTTATGGACTAGGCAAACAATATAGGTACCTGAGGAGAAAGTGATGCAAAAAAATGAGCAGTGTGAACAATGCAATCACAGAAAATGTTAAGTTTGCAACAGGAATGAGCACAAAAGATGCTGAGAAGGCATGAGGAGGAACAAGGGGGCACTAAGAAAGGGACAGCTCAAGCAGAAGAGACAAAGAAATGTAGGTGAGCAGGACCAGGATGGATACACTTGGGACAGGAGTGAGGTAAAACTGAGGTGAAGGGTGTTGGTAGAGATTCAGAGCAGACGTCACTAAGTGGAGGGGCAGAGGCAAGCCTGTCAGAAGTGCAGACAGCTCAAGTCTGTAGACAGCCTGCAACAACAGCTGGATGGACTCTCTGGATTCTCTATTTTCCCACACAGTTGCCCTAGAGCTGGTGAGAGTTCCTCAGCAGGTCAAGAGGTATTTGGAAACAAGTTCTGCTGGATGTATCTGAGACAGACAATGCACTGATTTGTTCTTGTATATGCTCTTA
Organism: Cyanistes caeruleus; assembly: GCF_971803275.1. Taxonomy (NCBI): domain Eukaryota; kingdom Metazoa; phylum Chordata; class Aves; order Passeriformes; family Paridae; genus Cyanistes; species Cyanistes caeruleus. The sequence continues at coordinate 67,859,849 of NC_141702.1, forward strand.
CGTAATTTGGTTTATATATTACCACAGCACAGAAAATCTTTTATTTGCCATTTTAGACCACAGAACTATAAAAATAAAGCACATATGACACCTGCCTTAAAAATTATACTAGCTGTCACTCTTTGATTGAAACAAATCAGCTTTGTAATCAAAACAAAGTGAAATTAGGGACTTCATTCTTGAATAGATATTACCAGTATATCTCAAAGAATTAGGATAACTGTCACTCATAGTACAGTTTTGCTCTTCAATATTTACGGATATATTTTCTCTGCCCTAAGCACAGAGTGAGGAGGCAGTGAAAATCAGACTGAACATAAAATCTTCTCAGCACACAGTAATTACAACTGACAGTGCAAAATTAAGAACAACATTGGAGATAGTGAGGGTTGGTTTTTTTATCTCTCTTTGGTGTCACCAGATGAGTTACACAGCAGAGAAGCAAAAGGGCAAATCATATATAATACTGCATATCATATGCTATACTGCATGCAAATTCATGGTAAAGTACACATGGATACAATTTCCTAGGAAAAACCCTGTTCCTGTGATCAGTTCCATAATGGGAAATCTGATTCCACAGAAATCCATGGAACTCTTCTGGTGGGGCATTTGGTCTGAAAGGCTCTGGTTTTATGACCTCCATGAAAAACTATTTTAAAGGTGTTCTTTAGCTACTGAGCAGAGACCCAACCTAGAAATAGTGAATATAAAGACCTCTTGGTCTTCAATGTATTATAGCTATATTAATCTTCAAGCAGACTAAGAGATGTTCCTAGAGCAATCCATTCATAAAGAAAGCATATGAATAAGAGATGAGTTTGCACATATGTATAGGGAAGAGTTAATTTTACCTCAGTGGCAAAAATTGAGAAAACATGAGAAAAAAAATACATCCCATTCTGGTGGCAATGTTGTCAAAGAAACAGAAAATTAAGAGTAGCTGCAGAATACAGATTTTTTTTAAAAAAAAAACACCTGCACTTTCTCTACCTTACTCAAAAGAAAACAGTTCCATAGTCTATTTAGTGTATACATTCTATCAAAAAAGAGAAAATACTAAAGCAATCTTTATTCTTTCAGCACTGGAGTTAGTGGCCTGGAGCTGAAATAAATGTCTGGAAACAAGCAAAATGCACACATTGTCACGGAGCATGGTCATCCACTACAAAATCCATCAAAATAAGCCACCGATCCTCTGTCACTTGATGTCTTATTCATCATTCAGAAGGTCACTCTTTAATTTAAAACATTTTAGATCAACACAAGAATAACTTGGTGAAATTTAATGATTTCTGGATGTTCTGAACATTTTCTGAACAAAAATATCTGTACTAGGTACAAAACCAAAAAAAGTGACACGGATGTACATCAGGTATTAGTTCTCCTCAGCAATCTCCCTGATACTTCCCAGCTTTTCACTGACCTTCCCCTTCAGTTCATTCTCTAATTTTATTTATTTTTTCTTTCAGCATCTTTAAGGAAGATTCTTCTAATATGACTGGCATACAACTATTTAATAATCTCAGTAAACTGTAGCTGAAGCTGGGTAGTTCTTTCAGATTGTGATTTCTGTGACTCACTTGAGTTTTTTGGTAGAAGACACTCCTCCTATATAGATAGAAAGAGTGTTTCTCTACTTTATTTTTTTATTACCTATAGCTTCATGACCATCTTCAAATTTACTTTCTTCTATTAAGGTAGAGTGAAAAGCCAAGCTGAACAAAGAAACTGCAGAGTTAAGAAAATACATTCTGTTTTCTGAATTCAGTGCCAGCTTCTGTGTGTTTGCAATCACAGCAAACTGCTATCAAACTGAATGTTTCAGGTTTTCAGATAGAGAAAGAAGAGCAATGAAGCTGCTTGGGAGCACCCAAGCAAATAATAAATGCAATCAAGCAGCCCACCCAGGAAAACTCCTTAGTTTTGTGGCAGGACTCCTTGGTCCTGTCCATGACACAACTGCCGAGGTGGAGAACAGAGAGATGAGGGAATATCAAACCTTTGAGGTCTTTGGGAAAGGGATGGAGACAGAAGCCTAGAGAACAGTTCAGAGCTTCCAGAGCAATGATCACAAAAGCTGTCAGCTTGACCAGGGGTAATACAAGGAACCTGAAAGCAGGACAGGTCTCTTCTGATTATCAGACATGGAACTAACAAATGTGGGGGAAAACTTCATTTTTTTCTTACCGGCTTTTAGGAAAAAGTCACATGCACAAAGTCCTATTGTCTTGTGCCCTTCTGCTTGCTTTTGAAGGTTAAGTAATAAGTAATGAATTATGAATAATTCATAATTAATGAATAAGTAATGATCCTTTTCAGAGTGACTGGGATTGACTTGCTGATAGCAGTGTTACAGAACGAAAAAGCTTGCAGTGAAAACAGGATCATTCTGTTCAAAGAATGTAAAGAAAAGGTAGATGGATAAAGGCTCTACATAAAATTCTCAACGGAGAGATGGAGGAAGCCAGGTTTATTTCTAGAAACTTTCTTAGAAGCATCTCTGTGGGGATAGGGGATTAGGTATAATTTCAACCTCCAAACTAAAAAGTAAGTTCTTAAGTGTGAAGAAAGAGAAACTCTGTTCCTGTTTTCTTGGAGAGTCTTCAGAAAAGGGAGCTTGCTAAGAAAGAATACATGCAGGGAGTACTGAACAGGTCCCAGTGTGCCAGCAGTGTGTAAGTCTGTGTAGGCTTAGCAATGCCTCAGGCTGGCTACACATGAATGGTACTCAACATCACTGTTTACAGGTTTTATAAGTCTGCAGTGTTTATCTCCACTTTGGAGATGATTGACTGCTTTGTATGTACGGTGTAAGGCTAAAGGAACTGCCACTAAACAAATTTCCTCTTCAAGATCAAGGAACTAGGATAAGCATTCCTAGGTCAGATAAATGAGAAAGACATTGTCAATGTAAAATATTTCTTTTTCCTACCCTGTTCTCTTCCCATTAATTTTTCCTACCCCAATAGTTCTCCTGTATCCCCAGCTCCTATACTATGCTCCCTATTACAGCTCTGACGATGTCCATCACCCTTCTTTTAAAATAATCACCTGAATTTTTCATTTAGTTGAAAACACATGCCATTTGCCCCTCCAATGGACTGAGATACACTGCTCATCTCACAAACAAGCTGAAGGTACTTATGTTCTGGCCAGAAGGTGCTTACACCTACTGGAAGGCATGCTCTTCTGGCCAGGCTTTGGAGGAGACTCAGGCAAACCCTGCAGCCACTCCACTGATGAACTTCACATCACGTCAGTGGGCCAAAAAGCACTCTGCTCTTCACTGCAGGGGAGCAAAAACAGGCACAGGCATGAGTTTCATCTAGGGAAAAAAAAAAATTCAACAGTCTGCACTTCTGCAACAGGCATGAGGAAAAGTCCTGGGAGAGAACCTAAGCTTAAAACATGTCTGTTTTCCTCCCTGTATTAGTGTGAAAGAGTTAGGATTTTGAAACACAAATTGAGGTGAGTTAGGAAAGGAGCTACACTTCAGAAAACTCATGTAACTATGCATATTTACTTCTCTTACTAACAGTCTCATGAAAACCTGTGGTTATGAAGCTTTGTCTGAACAGCAGCTCATTGAAGCTGGACATATTTTGCTCTCCTTGCAGCTCCTCTGCTGCTGAATTCACTTTCCCTTATTTTATCATGTGCTGAATGTCACCAAGATGTTCACTGGGTAATTTGACAATCAAGTCAGTCTGCAGACTCTAGGAAAAACCCACAATCTCAAATTTGATTTGATAGACCTAAACAACATGAACTCGTGACATATGAAAAATGACAAATAGGTCATGTAGTTAACTGTGAAACAAACTCCAGTGAGTATAGTTTCAGCAAAGCATCTACCATATATAAAAAAGGTTATGTGCTGAGTTTATTTATACTCTTTTTACAGAACAGCACACTTAGTCCAGCTTTTAAATTGTACGGATTTATTTCACACATGTGATTTTAATTTTGGATTTACAGATTGCATCAATTTATCTCATTTTCTTCACATCAAAAAAGGAAAATGAAATATGTATTATGCTAGCATGAAACATGTTTCCCTCAAAGCACTTTTTCCTGTCCAAAGTAATTAGTGTGGCAGCACCCTAATTATTGTTTCTGTTTCCATAGCTTCTATTTTCTTATTGAAATCCAAATTTGTTTTTGCTGTTGACTCAATTACTCTAAATAAGTTTATTTGAAACTTACTTCCAAGAAGTGTTCTTAAAAACAGAGCCAGAGTAATTTTCATTGCTCTGAAGGAGCAAATGCAAAGAAAATTTTTAATAGATCGTAATGTGGAGGCATTTTCCCAGTTTTGGTGTTTTTTTGGTCAGTAAATTTTATGTACTTTAATAGTGTCAGCAGAATCAAATATCACTAACTTTTCTCCAGTGACATAAACAAAAAGGTAAATTTTATCAAGTCTGGATTCCAAGCTTTAATAGAAAGAGCATTTTATCTTAGCCAAATACTAAAAGTGCGTGCATGTAAATATTTACACATACACAGGTGTATATACAGGTTTGTGCATTTGTATATGTGAATGCACTCATGACACAGAAATTGACTAATCCATCTAATTACATTTAATTGCTACCCCCACAACCTTGCTAAGAATCTTTTTGTGACCTAAATATGAAGGCTTAGCAAGAAAAAGCAGGATCTAAGCCAGGAGTAAGGAATAAGAGAAGAGGCTCTCTTGGGATATTAAAAACTCTTTTTATGATAAATATGACAAAAGATATATTAAATATTATCTCTTTACCACACATAAAAATATTGTATTCACTTTTTTCAAAACAAATTCTGAAGCTACATCATTAAACACGTTTGTCTCAAATCACCAATTCAGAATACAACAGTATTCATAGCTTTAATGTTTCATTAATCAACAGTGATCAACAAAGAAATTCATGAAAGATTCAATAAATGAATCTTCATAACGTGGTGTATCTACTATATGAAAAAAACCTGGGTTTTATTTTTTTCATAAATTCTTATGTATAGGATTTGTCTTTTTTGGCTCCAAATCCATATATTTTGGTGATGTATCTTTACATAATACAGATTAACACAAGGTCAACACTCATAATTAACCTTGTTATTTTTCTATACACACAGAAAAAAGAGTTTTCAAATTAATTGATTGGTTTTATTAGAGACTATGAGCACAAAATAATCTCCTCTCAATCTCCTCTCTCTACCAAGAGTACTGCTTGCACATCTGGCATACCAGTCCATGCTGAGAGGGAAGCAGTGATGCTTTCCTCATGTCAACATTCCAGATTCCTGAGAGGACTGAGGTTGCCACAGATCTATCACAGACATTTCACTACACAGTTAGATATGATGGACATCATCTCTCAGGGCTGTAATTAAGGCTTGCACATGTTTATTGATTTCTTTTGCCATAATGTGCATATTAAATGCTAAAATGCCATCACTGCAGGCTTTGCACTCTGGCACTTTATTTCCATATTTCAGATGTAACTGCTGGTCTCATGAATGACTTCTGTCTCTGGGTAAAAGTGCTGAGGATGTGTCTCATCCTCCTGCCTGACAGAGCCAAGAGACGCAAATCCTTCTTTCAGTACACAGTAAACCTATGTTAGTCTTACAAACTGTGTTTCAAAGTGGTGCTGAGCTCCCAGGCTGGGGCACACAGGGAAGCAGCAGCTCATTTTATCAAGTAGATGTCAGCTGAAAAACATGACTACAACCAAAGAAATGTGAATGAAGGGTTTTGGAATTGATCTCACCATTTCCATGTTTTATTACTGCTTCAGTGCAATTCAGTAAGTAACAATCCATCATAAAAACACAGCAAACAAGGTTAATTGACATCTATTTCACTCTTCTAATATAGTGTGTTCTGTACCTTAAGGAAGCTCGTAGATGACTAATAAGATTTTTTCTCCTCTCTCAGACTAACAGATCTAGGGCATTTTACTTTCTGAAGCTCTAAATGATATTGCATGCTGTACCATAATTGATACTATCCATAACACTCCACACAGAAGAGATACATCTTCCTCAAAATGTCACATGTATTTTGCAAGACGTTCTAAAATTATTTCTGTATAGGAAGTACATTGCAGATATTGTCCTAAGTGTTTTTATCACTCTAAAGAAGGACTAAACTGGTATTTAAGCATTTCTTTTAATAATTCAGGCAATATTTTGGGAGGGTGTTTGGTCTGCTTCACCTGGAATCACCTCATCAGTTTTATGCAGGGTGTTTGATAAGACAAGAGATAAAGTCACATATCAGTAGACAAAACTTAAGACACTAACAGTGAACTCCAGGCAGTAAGAGTTGAAGAGGGGAAGATAACCCACACAGAAAACCCAAACACTAAGCAAAAAGTATACTGTGATTAGATTTAAAAAATAAAAAAAAAAAAGAGGAAAAATTTCCTCACTGGCTATGTGAATCAGAGAGGACTATCTTGTACAATTGTATTCTTCTGAATGTGAGTCTCACATTTTAATAGATAATGGTTTCAGGGCTGAAAGGTCCTGAATAGATCTATACAACACTAATTTAAAACATGTTTATCTTAGAAAATATTTAGAAGAAATAGTAATTACATCAACCTAACAATTCTGAAGAGATTTAAGAAGAAGAAAGAAGGAATTGAAGAACCAAAATTTCAAAAGCTTTTATATCCTTGGAAAGAGGCTGCACTGAGAGGGTTGTGAGCTGTGTTGGATTTTACTTCTTCCTCATCTATTTCTCATGGTAGGAGACCAGAATAACCCTAATAAGAGTGATACACATATCAATCTGTGCTGTTTAGTCATTCTTCCTCTTATCTGGTGTCTGTCACACAGCTTATATTAAAAAAAACCCACAAAATGTCATTTTTCTCCCATATTCCAAACTCCATTATATTTCTCTGTAGTTCAAACATGCTAATTTTAGATATTATGTGTAACTTTTTCTTCTCAACTCTGCGTAGACATTGTGTTTTCATTTGAAGCTTCAAGAATAATTAAAAGAAGCACAAGTAACAATTAAATTTACTGAAATGTAAGGTACCTCCAATCATATTGAAGTGAGAAAAATAACAAAGCAATTGTCAATAAGTGAAAACCTTCTTCAGAGCTCCTTTGTTCACAGAGTACTCATTTTTTTTTGTAATTGACTGAATGTCCCCAAAATTATTGCAGTTCTAATTCTGATGTTATTGAATTCTCAACTGAAAGCAATGGATAACTTAACTGAGTTTAATTTTACTTCCACAGGAACCAAAATGGTCCATTAGAAAACAAGGAATAATCCAGTTTTTAATAAATAAAAGAAAAATCTGTATCACTTTTTGGTGTGTTATTATTTCCATACTTTTAAGATCATTAAAATGCTTTATTATTAGCAAATTTACATAAAGAAACCATTGAAAACTAACTTCCTTTTAATTTTAATATTTTACAAGAAAAATAAGAAAATTAATATGCTAAGAAATAATTTTTATCTCTCCTTGCCTTTTTCTGCTAAAAGCTGAAAAGCATTTTGCAAATATTAAGTATCCCTTGATGGTGACTCTTTCTATTACTGACATATTTAGAAGAATTGAAGCAAGAAAAGTACCAGTGACTGCTGAAAGTCAGAATGAATGGCAAAAAAAAGAGTATTTCAAATTCTAAAGTCTTGATTACCCACCCACAGTCTTCATCACACAATGACGCCCCTCTTTCTCTATGAAGACAAGATGATTTACCACTGCCTTCTCAATAATTGGAATATTCATAAGCAATTAGAGCTGTGTTCAAAGAATGTTCTTGGACTTAAGCTCTTGAATAAAGCCATTATCAAGGAAAAAAAAAAAAAAGAAATCATATTTTCACAGAAAATAGCACATGTTCATTTTACCATGGTGTTTATATTCTATTCATGAAATTCATGAAGTTGTAAAGCAAATTTACTACATCTTCTGCATTTCTAGAAAACTGAAGTCTAGTAACACCTGTGACAGCTTGGATTCCAAATAAGAATTAAAGTCATTGTGATCCTGTTGATGCAGAGCCACAAACCTAATTAACTACTAAATTATCTTTCCAGTTTTACATATAAATCCTACAATGAGTATCAAGGAGAAAAAAAAAAAAATCTTCAAATTTACCAGAGGAAATTTAAACAATTCACTATGCAAGAGTGAGTTGAAAGAGTCGTAACTTAGAAAGCAGGCAACTTTTCAACTTCAAAAGTTATCCTTTTAAAAAAGCTGTATTTTGTCAGTGCCTCCTCTGGAGCGGAAAAGCAAGATTTTGCTTATTTTACTTCAGTCTAAATGCACAGAATCTCCAAAGGATTTTCACCAACTTTCAAACAGGTCCCTGGAAATCCAGAACCGAAAATTGCTATAAAAATAACTACAGTAAACAAGCTGTTGCTGCCGTAGTATCTCTTCTCAGTGCAAACCAGGCTGCTCTGTGTCGGTGCAGCAGATCCAAGCTCATCCTGCACTAACACAGAGCTTGGATTTCCCTTTGCTGCGCTGAGTGCTTTATGTCAGGCAAAGAAGGAGACAGCAAGGCAGCTGTATGCCAATTCCACACTCCAGGTCCTGGAGCTGTTAAGTGAACACCCAGTTCCAGTGTGTCTTGACAATGTCTGGGTGAAAGTAAGGGCAGAAGCCAGTGCTGCTGCAGCCTCCTGCCAGCATGGCTTTTCCCAGCAGCCCAGCTGCTTGGCAGCAAAGGAAAGCAGAAGCCCTCAATGAATGGTTGCTTTCCATACCCAGAGCCTGAATCTTTATCGAATTAATATGCTTCAAAATTCCACCCACACGAACCTGGCTCTAAAGCAAACCTGGAAGACTTCGTGCCAGCGATCCTCAGGCTGGAAGGACTTAGTTTTAAACTCAGTTGCACACATGCAGTCTGGGAGCAGCCACAAGACACCTCCCTCCCTGCCAGATGGCTGGGCACTGCAGTACCCTCACAGCATCCCCTAAAACATGCTGGTGACACCCAGTGAACATCGAGGTCTCCTGGGGACAGAGCCAGGAGGGATACGGGCAGCACTGCTTCCGGCAAGCCTGAAACCTTGTCGGGATGCAGAATTCAGAAAAGGCTGATGCTAAGACCTGTGAGCACAGCAAATTCACTGAGAAGTGAAACAAAGGGTGACATTGCAGCTCAAAGAATAAGTGGCAAAACCCATCTTGAATATCCCCAGTCTCCTTACAAGAAAACAAGAGATGTGTTGCTTATAAGCAAGTTAAATTGAGCTAAACTTTTCTACTACCAAAACAGTAGTTGTGTTCATGGGTGGGCACATATTGATAAGCATTACTATGAAATAAATACCACTAACTTTGCAGAAGGTAACAGAAAATTACAAGACAGCTATACATACACACAGATCCTTAAATTTTTCCAAAGATGGTGTATTTTCTCTATTGAGTTAAAATTATGCATTCTTTAAAAAAAAAACTTCAATTACTTCTAAGCAGTAGAACCTGATAAAAAAGGACTAGTAGTAGGTTGTCCCTCCAGGTACATTTATTCTCTGGAAGTTTTAAGAAAAATCAGATCTCCTATGTGGATTTATTTCAGATGTTTACAATAATCTGATTTATGGAAAGTATTTCAGATGGGAAATAGAACTTACTGGTATCTGCTTAATGAAGCAATATAATTTCTGCTTTCCATGTCTAAATGCAATACTGGGTATATTTCTCACTAGAATTTGCTCTTAATAATGAAGTGGATAAAGACAGCCACCAAAAGCCATGAAATCCAAATTTCAACTTTAGTTCAATATGCTTTCCACGTGGATATGCTTTATTTCACCCAGAATCACATTCTAAAAATCCACAGGTAAATAAAGAGTTTAGCTGTCTTGAAAAAAATCATTGTGATTTATTTCTGGCAAAGAATATAACTCTCTTTTTGATCTATGTGACTTGTGCTTTCCCTGTGTATCCATCATTCTACACATTTTGGATGTATTCAATGCATGATGCACAGCATCTGCTGTACGAGAACCCCTAAGTTGGCAGCTCTGTTTTGCTGACAGACCTTGGGAGTTAGATGTTTATTGAGTTCTTACTGGTGGATGGGATCATAGTTTGTAATTCTGCAGGATAATCTCTGTGGACTCAACTTTTGCAATAAAACAAGATAGGCTCTGGCTATAAGTTGTAAGAAAAGTGACAAATACAGACCCTTCCTAAAATTTCATCATGATGGTGAAGGCATTGGAAGGGGAAAGTACTTGATGCATTATGAGATGCTATATTTTATTAAACTTCATTGCATTTCAGTTTTAGGTATTTATGATCCTCAGTTTTTCCTTTAGAGATGGATGAGGATGAATAAACACAACCACCATAAACTGAAAGGGTGTAAAGACAAATTCTTTCAATTTGAACAGAAGTATGGGAAGCCCGCCTTTGAACTTTTGGCTTGTAAAGTTACAAGAAATTATTAGCAATATGTATTACAATGTATTAGAAAACAAATAATCAAATGCAATCAAATAGAGAATTGCAACAGATTTGGTGGTAATTTGTTGCTATATAAGATGCAGAGGAGCAATAAATGGAATATGAAGGAAAATGCCAAACTCTTTAGCCCAAGAGAAGATCAGAACTGAAACAAAACTTCCTATGGGGCTCCTAAGAATTCAGCTGATAATTTTCTCCACACTTCAAGGTTTCATTTCCCCAGTTAAAATTGCTAAAATCACCTTTGAAATCAATGGAAACAGTCTGAAGTCTTTGGCAGGACTGACAACATTGTTAACCTCCAATTTCTAATTTCTCCATCATCCGCAGAATCTATTTGCTGAAGAACTGGTCCAATATGTGGTTAAGTTACAGTTAAATTCAATATATCCACAAAAAGGTATGTAAGAGGATATCCATGGTAAAGCAGAGATACAAAAGAAGGCAACATGCAATAATTGTAACAGCATAAGGCGATGAGTACTTTTACAGCACTGTTCTTCCTGTTTGTTCAATGTATTTGATCTTCATTGCCTTGTATTTAAGCAAAATGTAAAGTGACTCTTAGCCCTAGGGAGTTCAGTTTTGGGAAACTGACACAGACATGCAACCCTGAGAAAAGATAATGAAGAATGAGTCCCAACAGATTGAAAATTCAAATGCAATTTAATTGAAAATGTTGAAAACCAGAGGAAAACATTTTTTTCCAATTATTTCAGCTTCTGCTATAAACAAAGATGAATGTTTCTCAAGTTTTTGCCATTAATAATGTTGCTGGAAAGCTCAAGTATGCAAAACAAAATTAAATAAACAGGAGTTATTCATCATTACACTCCAGTTGTTTTGCAGTGCTCTGGTGAAGCAGTAAATGCAGAAAAACCATGTTAGACCCACTTTATGGCTGTTCTGCATCACCAAAGTGGCACAGAGCAACTTATCACAGACAAGTAGCACAAAACAATTTGAAAAATCTCTTTCTTATTCTTCCCATCTCTGTCCTCTCTCACTCTCTCCAGCAGTCATACAAGACTAAGAAAACTAGTTGCCCTCCTGCTCCTTTGATCCTTTCTGTACTTAAAGCCATACACAGTTACTCTCATGCTGCTACTCACCCTGAAGCTGCTCCTCAGCGCAAAGCTGGTGAGCACCGAAGACGATCGCTGACCCTGACTCCTGTTCCACAGCTGAGCCTGGCTGCAGCCCTGCACAGAGCCAGGGCAGCTCTGGCATCACTGAATATAAGCTGCACAAACAGATGAACAATTCTAACAATGTGTTACTAAGAGGTGTAACTAAAACAGCAGGGAAAAAAAATCCCCAAAACACAAAATCGAAAGGGAAAACCCCTGGAACACGGATGTGCCTATGCTTCACACCTGCAGTTTGTAAGACACTGCTCAGCAAAGCACTTGCTCTGCCATGGCTGAAGTTGAGCTTCCTGAAGTACTTCAGCACACTTCATTTTCTGATGAAAACTCTCATGAACAATGACAATTCCCTGGTGGTGAGAAAGGGGCATGCACTTCTGCACTAAGCACCCAGGAGATGAGGAAAGCAGAACACACAGCAAAGGTGGCAGGAACATGGCAAAGGTACTAAATGCACTTCAGGCCTGCGTCGTGTGAAAGAAACTGATCCCCAGCTCCTCAGCTGCAGGGATGCAGTTTCCCTTGATATACTTGTCTGGCTGACTGCCAGCCCATTTCTGAGATGTGAAGTGAAAGTGAACCTCCTTACCCATTTATTTTCTTTACAACAGTGAAAAAACTTATCACCTGTTGTCCAAGCTAGGAGATAACAAGGTGACCTCCCCAGCTGCAACTCTGCACTTTCACCAGCACACCCACCTTTTACATTCACAGCCTCACGGTGGCTCTCTGCTTTGGCACTGCTATCCATGGCCATATCCACAGTGAAAACACAAAGCCCACAGCTCCTTACACTGGGGATGATTATTTTTCAAGTTCAGAACCAATTAAATCCATGTTACCAGATGAACTAAAATCATATTTTCCTGACACGCAGAAAAAAAGAAAAAAGTGCATTGCATTTCCTTTATCCCCTTTATTTAAAAAAAAAAAAAAAAAAAAATCAGGCAAGTTCCATTCTCATGGAAGTCCAGGGGAGATTAAAAGCCATGGAAAAATATGTAGCTAAACAAAGTCCACCTACACCTGCAGCAAGAATAATACAAAGCAAGATTTAGAGGAAAATCTGATGGTCTAGAACCCCACATAAAGAGTTTAAATTCACTGGCATACAGACAAGGAAGACATCCACGATGATTGCTCAGTGGATGGTTTTCAAAACAACGCTGGATATATTTACCAACACTTAGGAGATGACAACCCCTGACATTTACTATCTAATATTAGACTACAACTCTCCAGTGTTGTACACCTACAGGATAAACTACAGGCTGGAGAATGAGGACAGGTACAGGAATGTGCATAAGGAGATTGATAATGACAAAATTTTGAACAGTCCAGTTCCCACTTACATCACCAAAGCTTGCATCACATGTGCCTTGATGCTCCTGGGGATTTGTCTGAGGGTTCCCAACCCCAGGCCTTACACACTCAGGCAAAGTTTTCATTAGATTGAATTATATTTTAATACTGGTATAACTAAGGTATACCCTAAGACACTGATCTCTTCAGTCACTGGCAACATTTTCAGCTCAACTGGTAGATAAATCTACAGCATTTAGAAATCTGAAAAGCATTTATATGGTTTTCAAGAAAATGATGCACACACATTGAATCATTCCCTCCTGACATCTTTTCATTGGCTGTGATCACGCGCCTTTGGAATGAGAAAAAATCACAACTGTGCATACATGATTAACTTTAATTAGCAAGCACCTACAAATCAATTATTAGATTGTCACCTCATTAGCTGGAATAGTAAACTGTAAGCAGCTGAGAGAAATTTCAGAGAGGAATGAGAAAACAAACAGTGCCAAGCACACATGAATTCAGAGCCAAGTTCAGCACCACTGAAGATGTGGTCTAGAAAGCTCTGACTTGTCTTTCGGTTCAAGCAATGAGGATATTAAATAATTTCTGTAAATCTACACAGGTCCTCACTCTGACCACAAGAACCAGCAAACAGAGCCATACCTAGATGTTGTGTGCTCCACAGCACACAAGCTGAGGACTTAGGTGATTTTATTTTCTGTGTATTTTAAAAATGTTACATCATCTGAAAGATTATTTTAGCCATATTTTACCAGGCTGCAGAGACAGGAACATGTTTTGCCATCCTGACTTCTATTTTTTTCCCTATTACATCTCTCTTCTGAATCTTGGACCAAATACAGAAATATCAAGAGGATTTGGTGGGCAGGACAGCCAGGCTACTGACACAATTGCAGTTTCTTTTGTTGAAATGGATGGGATCCTTGCAAGAATTCCCATGATCACAATTTTGGCTGTAATAACATAATTCACAGGAAATATGATAAATAAGCTCTGAGCCGCTTCATTGCGACCACAGTTTTTTTTAATATTAGAGAATGCACATCATAAATCATTCTAGTCTGGGATGAAAAAAATTTGATTAGAATTTGGACTTTCTGACAAGGTTATTGCATGAGCATGTGTATCACATGCTACTCAGGGTGGAGTGCAGGTGCTGGGTTTGGAACAGGGTAGCTGGACACAAGAACCATTCAGGTGATTTGGTCCTGACAGCAAGTATGCTGCTCAGTTTCTGGAGGGAAAAAATCCCAGATCACCCCTTGGTGGATCAGGCAGAAAAGGAATTGAACTTACAGTTTGTTTTTGAAATAGTTTACTCCAGTAAAAAACTAATGAAAGGGGGAAACCCCAACCAAACCACTGAACCACCAAATACATTTCCTTCCCTTTCCTTTTGCCTTCCTCAAATGAAATAACTTACAGAAAGATCTTTATTAATATTTCTTTCCAATACTGCTATTTAAAACATTGTCTTTCTTTATAAAAAATGAAGAAGCACTACTCCACTATGTAAGTGGGAGTTCTAAAAACTCCAGTGTGCAGTTGCTCTTTATAAGAAAAATCATTTATTCTTTTATATGCAGTGCATAGAACAGTTCCCTTAGGTATTAGTGTTTCTGACTTGATATAAATTTCACTTTCTTCCTCTCTCCTCCATTTTTCTCATCTAACAAAATTGTATCAGCACAAATGGTATTATGCAATGTACCTTATAATGCTCCTAATGTAAAAGCCTGTCTTGGTCTGCCTTCACCAGAGATTTCTGTCTATGCTTTAACAAAGGTAAATGAAAGAAAAACTTGGAGCATTCGAAAATCCTTATAAAAAGTTTAATATGGCACATCTTCATAACTGGGAAAAGTGAAAACACATTTTTAGAAAGTGAGTACTTAAGACTGAAGTACAAGGTTTAAACCAGCCCCAAAGCCTGCCAGCCATTGTTATGAAAACCATCGGGCAGTGAAGACAGCCATGGAAATGGCTGGAGTAGTGGGCTGGAAATTCCAGCACCACTTAGGCTTTCTCCTTGCTCAACTGTATGTCAAACCTGGCTTTCAGGTTGAAGAAAACATTTTATTCTACATCTTACTCCTTCAGAAGGCTATTCAGAAAAGAACAAGAGCTAAATGCTATAACCACCTCCGACTGAGATCCAAGGATTACTGTGAAAACTACCAAAGTATTCACAATATGATCTGCATTTCCCATGCCATGGAGAAGATAAAAACTAGGATCTGTAAAAAGAAGTGTTCTCAGTCTTGTAGTATAAACTAGTGCCCTTTTTTCTGAGAGAGGCTATCACCAGAACAGTAATAATTTATGCAAACTGTATGCTGAGTTTTGAGACCCATTATTGATGCAAATACCTGGCAAGGCACATGATAAGAAGATCTTTAATGCAAAAGCCAGTTCATTAACTGCCTTAGTTTTTAATTATAAAGAATTGCTGTGTGAATTTCCTGGATGATTCAATGTCTGTTTAAGAGCATATGTTTATGCTGCTTTCTACAAGTTGATTTTGCTTATGAAATGATGCTTCTTACTGAGGACATAATTTATTTTTTGCAATATGAGAATGATTCATAACCATATTTTTGCCTTGATCAGAATTTATTATTTTTCTTTATGTATCTTGCACCAGACTGATGGGTCAGTCAGCCAGAATGTCTGTCATGCTAGAAAAAAAAAAATATACCCTCCTATTGTACTGACAATACAAACTGTTCATTAAAAGAATGCATGACCAAGAAAAAATAAAGCAGGTGGGGAAAAGATTTTTTTGCTAAAACGAGCAGCTGAAATCCCTTTCAGGCTTATCAGCTTGAATTGAGGATTATCTACTCCTCATGCAACACTAAATATGATAAGGGAAAACATACTGCCTGTTTCAGCATTCGCAGTAAGAGAAAATGTTTCTCTTTGAGCTGAAATAAAAGCAACAAGAACATACTGCTGCTGCTAAGTACTTTGTACAGGCAAAACCCCTTGACACAAGGAATAAACAGTTTTGCCACATTAGATTATTACATTCCCAGTATTGTAACAGATTTCAAGAAGAACCTGTTACAGATTTCCTTCTGGATTTAAGAACAGTGCAGTGAGAATAGCATGTTATCTACACAAAACTAATGTGATGCCATGACTGGCCCACACAGCTGCTCCTTCAAAGCCTTTACAAACTGAGAATGAAAACAGAGCTTATCCCCTAATTCCACATAACAGTTATTACATTTTTAATACGCAGAAAGCATTTCCCTCTCTTACCTTGGACAGGCATGTGCTGACAGGATGCTCCAAGATATTTTTCAGGATGCTGGTGATAGAGGAATCCCTGACTTACATAGGTCAGCTGCCATGGCACAGTACAAAAAATGTCAGATGAGGTAGTCAGAATTACCCAGTGGCTTGAAAAAAATAAGCTTACTTCAGATCTAATCTAGAGGCTGCGTACTGATAGGTATGTGTTAGAGAAATGGCAAATATGACAGGTCCAAAAGGACAGCTGAGGAGCAAACTATGAACTTAGATTGCTATCTATGCCTATTAACTTCACTAGTATAGAAATGCAATGTTACTGTTCCTGAGCCTTCCTGAGTAATGAGTACTGTGAAATTTATCACATCCCGAGTTCTCTTTTGAGCAATTCTGCATAATATTTATGCAAATAAAATTACCATTATTTTGAAAGGATTGGCATAACTTCCGAAACTGTCTCTCCAGAGAGGAATCTCCCAAATGAGCTTTAGGTTCTCAATATGAAAATAAAATTCTACTCTTTGCTATTTTACAACCTCTTGAATTTACTAAAATAATGAAAACACCATCCGTGAAAAAAGAACTCCAAGAAACGCCTGTGGATCAACGAGAAACACAGCATCCCTAATGAATAAACACTGGGATTTTTCAGAAGAGTGAATAATCCAGAAAAATCTCAAGAAGGTTTTGCAAATATAGAAGTACATATATTCTCAAGCAAGCCAGTCAGCCCTGTTTTCTTCACCTTCCTGCAAAGCCATGAGGCTTCTGCTCCTGGATGTAGCCATGCCTGCTTTGACCTTTCGGTCAGTTCCCCTTTTGAGCTGCAGAATTTTGCATCTGCTATTTCAGCTGGGAAATGTTTGCATTTAGGATCCATTAATACTGCTCTAGTAAAATAAAAAGATAGTTAATATTACTTTCATATCCTGTTGCTGGAATCAGAAACAGTGGGACAATTGTTACTTTTTGTATTATGTGAACTGCATTATCTGTAAGTCAGCAAAAAGTAGCCACAGGACAAAACCATTTTTTTATTTTTTTATTTTTTTTTAAATATGTTATGCTTAGCAGTATTTCACAAAATTAAAATTAAGGTTTTGGGTATACAACCGTAGGATTTTAGTGTCAACACTTCTGGAAATATTACACAAACAAAAATAAACATTTTGCCATCAACTCGTGAGAAATAAAGTTTAGCAAAAAATAACATACATTGGGACACAGCTAAATAATTTGTCATGTTTCCATAAATTAAAAGGAAGTCAATTCTTATTATTAAGTGCTAGGGTGCAGCACTAAAATAAAGATTATCCTGGCACTGGTGTAGAGGTACAAGTGATTCTATGTCTGCTCTTTATTACCACTTGTAGTACTGTTAACATCAGTGATTAGGGATAACTAGATACATTTGCCCTAATTTAAGAAGTAATCCCTCTGCTAAGTAAAAAGAATAAATTCAGAACACAGCAAATACCACGATAAAGTGTTTCATTAAGTAGTCTCTCTCTGGAACAGACAGAAGGTCATGAAAGATTGAACTTTTTTCTGTCAGCTCAAATACAACTAAAAACCAAAACTGCATAAACTATCTCAATTCTCAGTCACATGCAAACGTGGGTACTACTGCACACAACCATAAGTTTGTGGTAAAAACACAATCTGCATCACTTCCTTGGCAGAGACACAAAATGAAGGAATATCCTTCCATGGTCTCTGCTGAGGAGTGTGGCTAATTCCTCCCTAAACCAGGATACTCAGTCTTCGCAATTTTTTATTAGTAATCTTATAGAACACAGTAATTCTGCAGATACTTACTAACCAATACAGACATGTTGATTAAATAATGTTCTGGCACTAATTATTCTTTTAAACTGAAAATGAAGACTATTTAAATTCTGCCACAGATTTTGTATATACAAGTCAGGCTCCAAAACCAATCCAGGAGACTGGAGAATTACATGCATTCACAGAAATACATATTCTGAACCTAGTGACACAGACATGTGCAATGTGGGTACCACCTCTTTTACTCTGTGTTTAGATATAAATGGATGTTTTTCTCTGGGTTCCATGCAATGATAAAATAATGATAATTGTGAAAGCCCAGATCAGTGGTCAGCCCAGAGCTTCATTCAATCATTCAAGCTCAGCAGTCAGGATTTATCGGGAGCAAAAGATGCTTCATTCTTTCTGGTGTGTGGAAAAAAATAGTGGCACATCAGTTTATTGCTGTGATGTGTAATATGCCCTGTGCAATGGATATCTACCTCTACCTTTAGAAAAAACACAAGGGAAAAAGGATGTCACATTACTTTGAATCCTGGAAATAGGGAAGTAGAAGTGGAAATTCTCTTTGGTGGCAGATTGATTGGTCTATCAGCTTTCTCCAGTTTCAGAATATAAATTTCTAGTGTGGCTGCACAGCAGTTACAATTCATTTAAATCAAGGACACCAAGGACTTCTGCTTCCCCAAATCACTAACCTCTGTCACTGTACCATCACTGACACACCTTTGAACCAGGAGTGAACTGGAAACTAATCACTGTTTGTAGGATTACACTGTCCATACCTGAACATAAATGATTCCCAGCCTACTTTGGGATGTTGGCATTAAACGTAATGTAAGCCTTAAGGAGCTGATTTTCAGTTGTGTTTCAGGGAAAAAACAGGGCCACAGGCTCTCACAGAAGAGTTGAGTGCAGAGGGGCTGTGAAGGCAGTGCCCTCCTGAAGAAGAAATGGGACATGTTCCTAAAGTTGAGAGAGTAGGACAAATCTACTGTGAGGAAAGCACCACAAGTTCCCAACCTGACACCTCAGCCATCACCTTTTCATGGGAGATTTTAGGGCAGCCTGACAAGTAGCCCTTGCCCATTATGCACATTTTATGGCCTTTTTAGTTCATAAAATTAACTGTTAGTCATAAAAACACTGAGAAACTAGAAGTCATTTAAATTAAAGAAACAACAACTTAAACATACCTTAAAAATGTAAATTTAGACCTCTAGGAAAAGGGAAGCTTCGGATTTTATAACCCAATTTAGGGAACACGAGAAAGTGGAAGAGTAAATGCCAACAGTACAGTTGTATTCAAATTAATTCCTTGTGCAGAAAGGATCAAGAAGGGTCTTCAAGAAACACAAATGTGGGAGAGGAACCGCACTTTCAGGAGGGTACCTAGAGCAGATGCAGCCCCCAACATGGAGCAGTTTAACTGAAGCAAAAGTTACTGCACTCCCCCACCCCTCAGGCCTGAAGTGATAAATACAGAGCCAGGTCAGTGCCTTGCAGCCTCCTGTGGTGTCACACACGGTGTGTGCAAGAGCAGGGACACAGCACAGGGCTGACCTGGGGCAGGGACAGAGCTCTGCTCTCTCCAGAGACTGCCAGGGCACAGCAGCTCTGGGTGGGGATGCCCTCACCATGTTCACACGCTATCTACGGCAAGTAAGAAGGAGCCTTTAATTTTCTACAGATAATAATGTTTCTGGTGAAACTTGCTAAGAGTAATCTCAGTCTAACCTGAGAGGTGGGAGGCACATTATTCCTCAAGAATAAAGTATTTCTCATAAACAGAGTGCAGGACGAAATCCTTGCAACTTGGAGCGAACCTAGGCTGCTCAGAAAAAACATGCATCTCCAACCAAGCCATGAGTGTAAACAACTGGAAAGGTCAAGTCCCAGCATATAAAGAAATCTCTCTCAGGTGTAAGTTATAGACCTTCTGCCACAGGCAGGTGGATGGAGGCAGCATTAATTTCTGAAATGCTCCCTGGGATTTGACAGGCTGAAGTATCATCAATCTTAAAAGTTTGCAGAAACAAGAGAATTGTTTTTATTATTACCAAAATTATTTCTGGGAAGCCAAAATAAGTGAAATATTGACCATTGCCTAAACGAAACTTTCATCCTATTTACTAAGATTTCAAGTGAGGTTAAGATATAATTTATTGAAGGAATTAAAATTCATTTATTAGCCTTAGCCACAGGATTTTAGTCTACATCTTTCAGCCCTGTCACTCTCCTCTCTCATTTGTTATGCTGCTGTCACTCCCACTCCTCTTCCTTCCCTGGATCAACAATGTTGTAGAAGGATAATCAGGTCATTTGAGAAGATCTTAATTTTTACTGAGAGCTGACAAAACCCCATCAAGTGTATCAAAAAAGCAGAAAAAACTAATATTTGAAAATGAAAAGCTTTTAAAAAGAAAAAAAAGTCCACAAGGAAAAATAAAACCTTTAAATTATTCTCCTGAAGACCTCAGAGGACAAAATCCTTTAAATCCATTAATATTTTGGCACCAGTTTGCAGTTATTAAAATCATGCTCGACTGAAGGTTTTTTTCATTACACTGAGTATA
Organism: Cyanistes caeruleus; assembly: GCF_971803275.1. Classification (NCBI taxonomy): domain Eukaryota; kingdom Metazoa; phylum Chordata; class Aves; order Passeriformes; family Paridae; genus Cyanistes; species Cyanistes caeruleus. The sequence continues at coordinate 67,880,408 of NC_141702.1, forward strand.
AAGACACTACACAGAATTCAATAACTTTGCTCAATTTTGTGCTTAGTTCAAAATGATGCCCCAAAAGAAAACCCAAACTCACAACTTTCCCTCAAAAACACATAAAATTTCCCCCAAAAATCCCAGCTTTCCAAGACATGTAACGAGGGAGTAGCAGAGAGCCCTTTCTTTGGCTTTCTCTGACATCTTTCCCTGGGCTCAGGATTTTAGGGAGCAGAATAAACAGAAAAAACAGAAAAAACAGATGCAGAATAAATCAGATTATATGAACCGCAGATCTTTGCATTTACATGAAAATATTCAGGTTACCCAGGAGAGAGGGGAGCCCCTTGCTCTCTGAAGGCCACGATGCTTTAGATCCGCAAGCACTGCTGAGCATTGGCGCTTTAGGCAATGCAGGGCTCTGCTGGCAGCGCTGCTGGGGAAAACCCAACGTTAGCGCTACAGACCTGCGTTGGGACAGGGTCAGAGCTGTGCTGGGACAGGGTCAGACCTGTGCTGGGACATTCATTGAGAACAGGAAGAATGCATCCTCAGTAACTTTTTTTTTCTGCTTTGTTTCTGCTGCACTTCTCGCGCTTGGATTCCTCAGTCTCCTCAGAGCTGAGCTCTTTTGGAATACTCTCTCATGGGGAATTCTGTTTATCTCAGTTCTCTGGGTCAGGAAGAAAACTCCAAAGCCTGTCAGGATCTTGTTTCTCGTGTTTATTAGGATGATAACACAGAACTTGGCAGGTCTCTCCTGACTTTCTGCACAAGTTCAGTTTACTACAACCTGCCACACTTCAGTTCTGATGGCACAAAATGGCTCCAAACTACGCAGTTCTTTTATCTTTGTATTTATTTTTATCCAATTAACAATAGACATGTAAATTATTTTTCTTAATGACCCAATAACCCAACACCTGTGTGCTGCACTGCGGCATTTTCTATCCAATCACCTACTACTGCCCAAAAACCTCTAGAAGAAGATGAAGAAAAAGGAGAAGGAAAAGAGACAACACTCTAAATCCTCCACCTTGTCTTCTATTTTCTAAACTAATTTAAACTCTAACTTTTTCACCCAGTGACTTAATAAAACTTTCTGATCTACAAACTCACATGTAACTTTCATGTAACACCATGAAAACATGCCCATAAATTTCATTTTATATGGAATTCAGTGCTCTTCTGGATCTCAGAGCCAGGCATCAGAGACAAGGGCACACACTCTGTGTCTCAGTCTCCAACATTCTCTTCAATCAAAAGATTTTCCTCAAACCTGCACAGAAAAGATAGGTTTTTCCCTCCAACTACAGTGAGTGCCAAAGGCTGCTGACTGTATATAGCAGAAAACTCAGGAGTGAAGACGATGTTTCCCGTTATGATGTTTCCCTTTATCCTGCATGAAAGATGTGCTACAGAACCCACCTCTTTACTCAGCATTTTTTGGTGGTTCTTTTAGGGAGAGTCTCACATGCTGTGATGGCTTTTTAGGTGCCATTTCCCATATACTACAGAAGGCACCAGGTTTACAGTTTAAGCTCTCGTAAGAAAGTACAGAGCCAAAAATGCAGTTTTTCAACAGTCAGCAGAGAATAGCTGGTTAAATCTCAACTATGTCTAGGCTTTATGGTCTTGCCAAAGGATTATAACAGAGCCTGAATTAAGTCAAAAGCAGCTACTTCATATAATTTTAACTCTGAGGCAGGAAATATTTCGTATACATATATTTTGTATATTGTATTCAGTGGAATCATAAAACATGCAACATTATTTGATTATTATGGCCTTTACAATTATTCAATGATTGTAAAATAGTCGATCAGACAATAATTTGGTCCTGATAATTACATCTCTACCATCCCTATGATTGATCAAAATACAGAATTAACTATGAATGAACCATAAATAAGTTACCGTTAAAAACATGTATTTGAAATATATATATATATATATATGGATCCAAATCAGTTCATCTGTAACTGAAATATCACCAAAAGATACAATTTTGAAAGTTTTAAGATTAATTGTAGCATCTGGAACATATTAAATATAATTTGATAAATCCCAAGATTAGGGAAGTTTTAAACTTTCTTATTACAGACAATATATAATTTCATGAGCTAAGTTTTGGTTTTCTCTTTGTCCATATAAAGCAATACATGTTCAGTTTCAGTCAAATAAGCTTTTATTATAAACATATAGTTGAGAAACCTACCAGAGATTAGTATCTTTATTGCATATATTCACTTATATAATCATGTCCTGAATGTTCTAGAAAAAAGGGAAAGATGAATTTTCCATACGAGGTAAGATGAATTATTAATAAAAATAGAAAATTTGGTATTGTTGATTACAATGTTAATTCCTCACCCTTTGCACTTTGTTTAAGGACCCTTCCCCCCACCAAAAATAAAAGAGAAAGGTAACAATATAAAACTAATGATCATAAACAAGAGTAGTAGATAATACTAATTGAAAGCTCTGCACTGATTACAAACCCAGTGTCTACCATAAATAAGGAAGACCTACAATAAACATGGAACATCCTATAAAGTAGTTTCAATGTGTGTTCTACGCCATGCAAAACCTAGGAAAATACAACTTTGCCTCTTGAAACACTTTCTGATGGCGAGTTCTCCACACACATCACATAGTTTTGTCAAGTTTCTTCCTAATATTTCTATGTTTTTAATCAAGAGCAGATTATTTTTAATGATATCTAAGGAATGGAGACATGCTGGATTCCTGCACAAGTGTGGATCCAGCAAAATAACGATGTACCGGTCCCATCCTGCAGGAGAATGTTTTGAACGCTGTGCTCATGCCCAATGCTTTGCTGACACTCACTACTGACACCTGAATCTGCTTGCTGGTGGTTCCTCATCCCAGAGTTGGCTGCTTCCTCCTGATTCCTGATGCTTTTGAGTTAAAAAAATGCAATAATGCAGACGTGTTTATACAAGATCAGCACACAGCAAGTCCTAACAAACAAAATCAAACGACCAAAAATAAAAAATGTACTCCAAAAGCAATATTTAGGCCAAGCTTACTTTTCATCAAAGTTCAGCAAAACAATGGTGTAGTTTTTTGTTTAAGTTTTAAAATGTTGTAATTTTATATGAATACATACGAGTTATTGAATTTTTAATTTGTAATTTGAGATGGAAGAGCAGGAAAGATCAGTAGAAAGAAGATTATTTTACAGATCAGTTTTGTTTTGAGACAACAGTTTTTCCTTATTTGCATTCAGGGAGAAATATACAAGTGTTTTATTCCCATTGAATGACAGTAAGAGGGGTAATATGTTCGTCTGAAATGGAATTTGTAAAGCAAGAGTTTATTTGTTACCAACAAAGGCAGAAGATAGGCTGTCCTGATGACACACATGAAAAATGTGAATCTAGAGCTAAGTGTCTTTGAGAATTCTTTAAAACCCTCCCAAAATCTCAAAGAATAAAAACAAAAGGCCAAATAAATCCAATATAGATCCTCCTCTAATTTGAAAAGGGCCACGCAGGATCTCTCCTTTATGCTGAAGCAAAGTTCAGCACATATTTTACTACTAAATTCTGCTCATATTGTGCCATAAGATTATGCATGGAACTCACAGAGAATTTGCCCATTTGACAGTTGTGAAGAGCTATATTCATCACAAAAGCAGAGCTGCCTCTAAAGGACACTAAGTGGTGATGTAAAGTTGCAACTTGTGCACACCAACCAGCTACCAAACTGCAGTCCTCATGGGCCAGAGAGAAAAGCAACCAGCACATACACATAGAACAAAAAGCAGGAAAAAAATGCCTCTGGAAGCGTGCAACTTGTGTGCAATCACAGAGCAACTTCCTGCTGCAACACAGTTCTGAACTGTGTCAGTGGGTGAAGCGTTTCTCTAATTGCTGCTTAGTTGATTAGCTGGAAAAATCTAGCCTCTGAAGCTTGAAAACTCCAGAGGAGCCACATTTTATTCAGTCTGGGCTTCCTGCTGAAACAACTCAGACAGAGTTGCTGTACCAAGACAACAATGTAGCTCACCTTTTGTAGTTCAAGGTTGAAGACCTTCATTAAAAATGTATTCTGTGTGTGCTCAGAATGCAGATGTATTATATGAAAAATAAACATAAGGTTTTAGTACATTCCCTGGTCTTGGCTTTTCAGTGCCAAAGTCAGCCTAAGAGAAGCCTGAAAATATTCCCATGCATTGAGGCATCACACAGTAATCGGCATAATTCAATCAAATGTGGCCAATGTTAGTATGGTTTGCAGAGCTGCACACTGCTTTAAATTCAAAGGAATCCACTGTATTACCATACTAAAGACTCTTAAGGGATATTTATTCATCTTGCACCTCCTTTAAGCATAGCTATAAAGTTTGATATTAAGGAAGATATGCAAAAGTATTTTATTATCGTTTTCAGTTCTAATGTCTAAGCTGTCTGATTCCATTTGGTCAAAAATCCATTGGCGAGATGGTGAGTGCACAAGCCACCTAAAATCAATGCAAAGACCATTGCTGATGGTCCATTTCACATTCCCTGTTCAACTAAAACTCTGGGAGCTTTAACAGTTCCGTAGGCATAGAGACTTTAGTCTGACGATCCGAAGGTTAATGACGTCTGCAGCGACATGAAGCCCAAGGTCAGTTAACACACTGACTGCACAGCCTGTCGGGGAGGTTTGGTGGATATGGATGAATGCTGCTAACTTGAACTCAACTCTCTAATTATCCCACATCCAGCAATTCTAAGTGAGCCAGGAGGTATTTATATGAAGCACATTATCTCGAGTGATTACACTGTAGCTATAGCCATCACTTTATCACAGTCTGGTGGAAAAATACTCCACGGCCTAGCTTGAAAACAGACAAATATACATTTTGCAGGACCTGTCACGATGCCACTGTGTACTTTTCACCTTGCTAACAGGAAGCTAAGAAGGAAAAACTGGTAATTAAAATTTTAAATTTACCTTTGAGACCAAATACTCATAAGAGAAAATATCCCTAAACTGCTAGTGTTGCATAGCGTTTAGTTTTATCTGATCTTAATTTGCAGATTTTTCTTAAAATATCTTTTGCATTTAATATGTTGGTTTATAATGTCATGGACTTGGAAATACTAGGTTAATCGTTGGACTTAATGATTTTAAAAGCTTCTTCCAACCTAAGCAATTCTCTGATCCTATATAATTACTTGATCAATGCTCTGGTTCTCCTTACCTTAAGTACCAGTGGTGTTGACCAAGAAGTTTAACAAGATGGAACCAACTAATCTCTAAACAATGACAAGACCTAAGGATTTCCTGCAAGGCAGCTGTTTGGTGTAAGCAAATTGTCTTCCACTCACACCTTTTGTACGTGGCACTTCCATACTACCACTGTAGACTCAGGTGCATGCTGAAGATTCTTCTGCAATATGAAGTGCAGAAAGCAATAAAGGCATCTGTGAGCCGGAAAGCTGAGAAATGTTCAATGATATAGGCAAAATTTGATTGTGATTTTTTAGCCTATATAAAAGACTGGAATTTTTATCTAAATTTTTTCATTTTTTGCTCTTTGTTAGGCTGACAGCCCAGCCTTGTTATCCCTTTGAAAATATTTACCTCTGAGAAAGCACCACAGTCCAATATTACAAGTATAGAGACTTTTAAAAGAAAAAGTTTTCTTTTCTTTCTTTTTAAAAGAAAAACCTTACCAACTTCAGTTACTTCACAGTCCTTATTATGATGTCTCTAAAAGTCAGGAACACCTGTAGCTGATTTTTTTAGGTGTATGGTCATGTCAATAAACAAGTTGGACTCATTCCTACAATTCTTTCAGTGTATTCACTGAACAATGCTAACTGTAATAATCAAAAAGTAATAGCTCCTATTTACTGAGAGGGGCAGCCACCTGTTTCCAGTGCTGTCACCAGGAATCTCACAATTGCTTTCATTCCTACAAGGAGCTTCATATAAAGAACACCACAGGGAATCATTGATTACATGAACTCTGCTAGGAAACAAAGCTAAAACCAATACTAAATACCAGAGATTCAAAGAAATCCTTGAAAATGCAAGATGGCTTTAGGCACTTTGTAATTCTGCAGTACCAGTAGATGCTGTCCCTTACTCTTCTCCTTCCAGACTACAATGCTGCAGGACTTGATGTCCCTTTTGAGGTATGTTTGCATTGGCAAAAGGGGAGAATTACCTTTCCCTCAATGAAAGACACATCAAAAAAAGTGTTCAGAGACAAAACTGCAGGAAAATTATGACAGCAGCCAGTTTTGCCAATTTCTTTACAAACAAAAATTCACATCTTACTCTGATAAAATGTTAGAGATTAGTGTAAATTTTACCTATTTGATGGAGTTTAAGAAAAAAAGATAAACACCAAAAATGTATAACTCTTTCTTTCTCTAAATAATTAATAATAATTCAACAGGAAATGGAACTTTACTACAGAGAACTGAACAGCCACCTGCACAAAAGAACTATTAATAAGGAACACAAGATATGCTGTGCTGGTTCACACTAGTAGGCATCAAACTGTGCCTTTTTTACTCTGGCAAAAACCCCCTAGATATCTGCAAACTATGCTACTCCAGTTTACAGCAAGGTGTCATTTAGTTTTCTCAATGGCTTTGCAGAGTCTAGATCTTAAGACATCTTTTGAGTATCACATACAAGACACAATTGCTCCAAAAATCTCACCAAAGATCCAACCAAAGTAATTATGCTTTCGTCTGAAATCCCAAACAGAAGCCCCAGAAACCAAGCTTTATCTTGGAATTTGGCATATATAATAAATCTACTCCTGCTACCAACAGGTATCTATGCTGTCCCATATTATTTCTTCCCATTCTTCCCCACTGATGGCTATTGCCATTCAAATTTGAAAATGCCACTCATGAACAAATTACAGTAAAAGCAGTGGAACAGAGGCATAAGGAAAAATTAAATAATGACTGGCAGCAAACCAGAGAGACAGTCCAAGAAATCAAATGGATATGGAAGAGAAGTGATTTTTATTTTAATTTTTTTTCCCTGATAGCATACATCACTGTCATGATAAATCAAGGACTTATTTATACTTGCCTGTTTATACTAACTGTCCCAGCTGCCCAGCACATGGAGACATAGTTCCCACTAAAGTTTTCCTCACTGCATATATTTCATATAGGCCCTCAAAGGTATTAAAGCAGCAAATTCCTGAAGAGGTTGGTGACAGAAAGGAGAACCCAAGGCAAAATGCCAGGAAGAAATGTAAATGCTCATTCCTAATAGCCAAGAAATGGATGGGATAGCTGGACCAGGTTTGAGAAGGAGATCAGTTCCCTGTGAGGATTTTTTTTTTTTTCCTGGAGTAAAATATGTATCAAACCTAGAGTTTATGATTGAGTTTCTGAATTTCTGCAAACAAAGGAAGGAATTACATTGTCCATAGTATGAGATGATAGATGCTTTCAGCACCTGCTTATGCTACAAAGGGAGAAATCAGGACAGTTCCCCACCTTCTTTGGTATTCCTCCGAAGTCAGTCCACCTTTGGGTCAGTCCTTGGCTTGGCTACTTTGATTCCATGCTGGCATAGTTTATTATTTAGGGAAAAAAAATGCCCTAGTCATGAATCAGAATGTCTACAAACATTTACTGTTCTCTAAACCAGATTTAAATCATGCAGGAAATTAATTTGGAGAGAAAAGTATGTGTGATAGACTAATCTAAACACTGGTGTAACTAGTTTAAACTGTGGTTAAATAGAGATATGCTCTTTTGGAAACTGTCTTCTTGTTTCTGGAATAGATCTGCATGCATAGAAAGATATAGAATCTCATTTCAAATAGCTCTATACATATTAAAAAGGAAAAAAGTCTACAAGAAGAAGAGTCAGAGGCACATGTCTTCACAGTCACTGGAATTAGAACATTAAAAAAACAATGTTTAGAGTATTACAGGTATCTCAACCTAATGACAAAAAAAAAATAAAAATGTCTTTCAGATTTTTCTAAAACCCACCTGCTATTTTTACTTTTTTTTTTTTTTAATCCCATCCCACATAGACAATGCAAGTTAGAATACATTATTTTTATAAGATTTTAAAAAATAAAGCTGGGTCCTTGCTTGGGAATAAGAAAGCAATGATTTAATTAACTATATTTCTCTGTGGCAGACAGAACCGAAAAGATGGAAAATAAGGCTGAAAACATGGGCCATGCCAGGATATCAAGATTACTACACAGATACAGTGTCTCATTTGAGAGGGTTTTGATTTGTAGTGAGCACCTGATAATTCATTTACCAGGCCTGCATTAATGTGATAAAAGAAAAGTATGAACAAGAATAGAAAAGTTCAGAAATGCTAAAATACTACAACTTTGAAATGCAGAGAGTGTTTTTCTCCAGAGTAACAGGAAAGCTGTGCTTTAAATGGGCATAAAAATACAGTTTTAAAACTTTATCTCCTGCCCTTATCTGAAAGTTTTTGGAGAAAATGAAGGGTGTGGTCTCAAAACCTTGCCAGTTAGGAGGATTTGCCACATTACATAGGTACAATAACTTTGGTCTATGAGGAAAGTCTGAAAATGGCTCACACAGGCACTTGTTAGATACTGTTTTTTTCTCAAGGGATATAAAGCCAGAATTAGCATTTTTCTTATTTAAAAGGTGACCTTGCTCCAACAGAAACCGCAAGAATAGAACTGATATACATGTAAAATATCCCTTGTTTAATTCATTGTTTTTTAAAAATGTTATGTATCTTCATGTCATCAAAGGTTAAAATCTAGTGGAAGATGGGCTTCTAAAGGCTAAGTGGCAAAATCATTTATAGTATATCAGAGATTTTTCCTAGATATATAGGAAATCTTGAGCAGGGTGAAGGTTTCTGATCCCTCTCCATGTTTGAAAATCAAGCAATTTTCTCTTTCATTCAAAGTATTTCCCTCCTGAATGCTTATGAGCAGAAAATGACCTCAGTGAGAGATATCTATTTGCTCACCATTTTCCTGAAGCTCTTCCAAAGCTTCAAGTGTGACAAATATACTTGTCCCTGTACAGACCGACTAGGAGGTGACAAAGAGCACGGCAAAAGCTTTGTTTTTGAAGGAAAGCAGTTTACTGGGGAAAGTCATGCCAAATAAAATTAGGACTTCACTGTTATGTGGCATGCAATTGTGACAAGAATACTGATTCATATTTTCATCTGTGCAACAAAAATGTCCCAAACCCTAATGGCAGTATCACTTATGGGCAGGTCCCTGAATGTGATTACATTTGGCAATGCATTGTTCAGGCTGATTCAAGTTGTCCTCTAGGGACTTGGGCTTTTTACAAACATGAGACCTGACTTTATTGACAAAATAGAAATTTCTATGGAGATACTGATTACATGGAAAATTGAGTAAATTTTCCTAGAAATTAGCCAGAACATGAGGAACGAATTCCCACAGAAACAAAGGACAAGCACAGTCTTGCCTCAACGTGTTTTATTGCACCTTATCAGTGTGAATGCTTCAGGTAACACCTTCCTCAATGGAACATAATACTGTGTGCTTCTTTGCATATGTGATAACTAGTCAATCTGCATGCAAAAGGTATTACAATATTGCTGAGGGGAGGACAGAATTAAAAGAGATAGAGAACAGCATCTAGCAAACCATCAATATGTCTGGTATAAAACAAGAAGGGGTTTGTGTTTCCAAACCCTATTGCTTACTAGATTAAAGCATGTATTTTGGTCCAAATTTTAATTGGACCCTGATTAAGAGCTTTGAGTTATGTTCTACTGTTTTACAGTTTCAGTCTTCAAAACAGAAAATAGTTTATTAAAAATAAAAAAGTAAAAAAAATCATACATGTAGAATGACCGATCCTGACTGTAGACATTGGGAAGGACCCCGAGTACTGCATTTTTACTGCAGATTTTTTCTAGTGGCCTTTGAAGACCATTACACTAGAATTCATCTTCCAACTATTCAAATGGAAACATGAAATCATAGTGACATTAAACAGCTGTACTTTTGTGCCATTTTTGTGCCGCAGCAACCTTATCCCTTGTGCTACACGTCAGCTTGCTCTAAGGCACGCTTTGAACAGAACACACATGCAGCATGTTGATTTTGTAGCATGTTTTTCCTTGCAATGCTCATCTCTGTTGATTCTTTAGCCTCCTCTAAAATCACACCAAAGCTTAGACTGTATCCACTCCAGCCCACCTGAAACAGCCCTCTGTGAAGGGCCAAGGATAGCAGCAGTTAGAGGCATCTGCACCTCAATAAATAAGAGAGTGCAGTGCTTGCTGTCAAACAATGATGTTTTCATGCCCTTCCTACCAAGATCCCATCTGAGCTGGCAGCCTCCAACAGTCTATCCATGCTTCCTAGATAGCCACTGTCAGAAATTGCAGATCAAAGTCTCCTGTGCCATTCTGAGATTAGCAGTATCACAGAAATGTTCTGTTTCCTTGATCTAGACCATTTGTGAGAGACACATTCAAGCCCATTCAGTCACTGCCAGCCAAGATGCACGTGCTTTTCCAAGAGAAGTGTTTGCATGTATACAAAGACTGATTGGGCTGGGGGTTTTTTTCTGATGGAAAAACAGATACAGTAGACTATCCAAACCACTCCACTTTTCATATGTCGGCACAGAGGTGGAAAATGAAATAATGCACAGCTTTTCCCAGTGAAATACTGTTGCTGTTGCTTCTCAGCTCCCTGTAAATGGGGCAGAAAAATCCTGGGTTCATGTCCTTCCCACTGGCACAAAGCTAAGAAATCATGTGCTTCTCCTCACTGATCCAATCCTCACTTACAACTGAGTTTGATATTCTGGGTCAGGAAACTGTCAAAAACATACTGTTTCCCTCAAAAAAAAAAATTAAATTCCTGCTGAAAATGTAACTTCCCTTAGACATTTTCAGAATTAAAAAAATAAATAGAATTTGAAAACAAAAATATCGATGAAAAAAGGTTTGATATCTCTGATTATATTCAAAGTCAGTTTTTGATGATGAAAATGAAAAATTAAAATATGTGCTATTACACTGAACCATACATTTCAAGAAGAAAGACGTTTTCATGTTAGGTTTATACGATACTATTATTAAAAATTTGAATACTAAGTCCAGTCTTTTTAAACCAATAAATTAATAACAGACCATGAAGAGTCACCTGCTTTTCTATATTTCCATTATCATATGCTTATTCAAGGCTCCTAACAAACAGAACAAGAGAATTCTAGTTTTTAAAATTTAGAAATGTAAAAAAAAACCCCAAAAAACAAATAAGTGCATGTGTACATAAATAGGTAAAGAAAGGAATCCCTTTTGATTAATCTTCAAAGAATTTTCTACATCTGATATAAAAGAAATATATTTTCCTACATTTTGGGATCTTTATACCACAAACTGAACCAGAAAATAAATCCAAATAAATGTATTACTTATTTATGTGAAAACTGTCTGAAATGAAAAAGGACTGAGAAAGAAGAAACCAAACAAGTGTAGTTTGTGTTTTTCTCAAATACCTGATTCTTGTTCCTCTAGTTCCCTACACTGAAATAATGGCAGCTCCTCACTACCTGGAGATACATTCAGTTTGTAAATGTCTTTAAAGCAGTGATTTAGAGGGATTTTTAGCCAGAGAAAGTAGTTTGAGATCTAATCACTAAGGTAGCAAAGCCTAGACTCTCTGGAAGCTGAGGCTCAAATTCTGGCTGGCTCATCTCAACCTTTCATCTTGCAAAGGTAGATTAAATTCTGTGTAGCTTAGCATATAGGGGTCCTCCACGGGACTTGAAAAAAATGAAGCCCTATCTCCTCTAAGTGTTGTTAAATAAAACATCTTTCCTCTTTCTTCTCCCCTTAGAAATAAATCCAAGCAACTTGAAATACTTTTTCTAGATACGTTTCTCCTTTACAGATGGCTCCCTACCTTCTTTTCTTAAAGGCCTGCAGCTGTATTTCTTTGATTCTTTATTGTAGTATAGAAGACCCTCTTCTATGGAATTGTTTGATTCCATGGGCAGCATTAGCAGAATCAGGGCCCAAAGGCATACAAGCATTTCTTCCCAGTTTAAGATGTGCTCTTTTAATTTCTATAAATTGCAAAAAGCTCATCAGACACACTGAAAACATTGAAATAAAACTTAAAACTAACTTTATAGAGATGAAGAAAGCTCAGCAAATATCAAAACCGTCTCCTACAAATCCCTTTGTGTACTGAGAAACAGTCTGAAGAAATTAATGACAGTGGCTACTACAGCTTGAGCTGAAAATTTTAGAGCTAAAACTGTTGATACATATTAAAAGCACCAGTGATGGTACATGTGTGCACTAGGGACCTAATTTAAGCATTTAATGACAACTAATGCATTATGCAACCTTATATATTTTGGTAGATACTTGGTACAGTTTGTCCCAAAGGCTTCTTCAGCAATTACAAAGAACTGAAAAATCGCTACCAGAACCTGTGATAACGCAAAATATCTTGGCAAGACAGAAAGTGAGATCTGTGGATTCCAAGTCCTTAGGTTTTTGATTTTTTCCCAATTAAATAAAAAGAGTAATAAGAAAATTAAATTATCAGTACTTTAAATCTTTCTTAATCCTGACTGGGGTTTAGGCATATAATCCAAATAGTCCTGAAAAGAAAGATGCCTAGAGAAAATGAATAATAACAATTGGATGACCTTGGCTGCTCTTTGGAAAAAAGGGAATCCTAGGAGTGGATGTATGGGAGGAAAATAAAACTGCAGTTCCTCAAAGAGGCACTAGCTTACACAAAACCAGAAACTTGAGAGTCTATATTCTCTTCCCAAGAAGCTGTAGGGAATACTTTGGTTTACAATGCAACGTACTTTCTGTTGAGAGAGAAATTCAACAATATATCACAGCCAATCTTGGTGTTCCCACTTGAAACATCTGTTGTTTCTTTCCTCAGGGTCCTTTCAGTACACCTAGCTCTTATTAACCACACATGCCTGCTAATATTTCAGAAGGGAAGAAGATACACTTTTTAAATTATTCAGAGCAACACAGCCTGAAGATCTGGCTCATTGCTTTTGAAGACACACATTATTACAAGTGTTGCTGACAAATTTTGTGTTAGAAAGTTGCTTCCCAAGCTTTGTTTTACAAGTTGTTCAAACTGGTAAATGCCAGCCAGTGAGGAGCCCAGAACATGTTAGTCAGTCCTCTTAGGCCTCCAGCTGTTCAAATCCTTTTGCACAATCCCACCAGGGCTGCAAGAATCTTAGATTAAGTGGTACAGGAGCGGTGCCTAAAGTGCACCTCAAAATCAGACAGCAGGCTGAGAAGTTCCCTCTTTTGGGCTGTGCTGCCTGCGGCTCTGTCACCCAGAGATTGCAAAGGGAACAGGCCACAATTACACACAAGACTTTGAGACCCTGGACATCAGCAGAAGGATGTAGAAGCCACAGAGCAGTGTAAAAATCACAGAACCACAGAAGTGTTAGGGTTGGAAGGGACCTCTGGAGATCATCTAGTCCCAAGCCACTACCATGGCAGGGTCATCCAGAAGAGGTTACACAGGAACGCAGCCAGGTTGGTTTTGGATGTCTCCAGCGGAGGAGACTTCACAACTTCCCTGGGAGATTCAGTGCTTCTTTACCCTCAGTGTAAAGAAACTCAAACTATGAGGCAAATGCTAAAAAGTGAGCACAGAGGAAAACTGAAACAAATCTTGAAAATGCTTTGGCAGACTGCCATCTACCAATAGAAGCAGAGGGCATTTGGGTTACCGAATCTGAGATCTTGTCACCTTGCTGCAGAACACACTGCTCTACATTGAAAAAGTTCTCTATTGATCTTTCCCAAGTCCTGCAAAACCTTGTCTTGGGCATATTCTGGGTCACTGTGTGACAATGCAAATTTGTTGTGCTGTTCTTGAAAATACTTTTCACTTCCCTTTAGATGAATCAAATAAGATAAGCATCAAAGCAACAACAACAACAATTCTTTTAATTGTTAAATTAATAATTTGATTGATTAATTTTGAGAAAGGTTTCAAATTCAAAGAATCAACACACATCAGCTGTTCTAGACTTAGCACACAACCATTCCTAAGTTCTGCTCCTTAGTGTCAGTCTGTCAACACAGTCAGCCTGTTAATATAAATTAATACAAGGTATGGAATATCCACAACTAAAAAAAATGTAGTGGCATGCTATTAATTTCTTCTTTTCTATCAATCAGTGGGGTCTCTCAAAGCTCTGCAACAAAGTAGTTAAAGTGAATGTGAGTCTAAATCTCCTCTCTCACACAGTGTACCATTGCATGTCTAAGTGTACCTGCTTAGTTTGTTCTCAAACAATGAGCTTCAGTCATAGCCACCTATTCAAGATCCTCACTAAAAAGGTATTGTAAAACATTTTGAACATGGAAGAATACTTTTTGGTTTGTTTGTTGTTGTTTTTTTTTTTTTCCTATGCAAACAATTGTATTAAGTTAGATTTAAATCAATATGGGGACAGATGTTGAGAGTCACTACACCAGAGGTTACGAACATTTCTGCAAATGGGTCCCAATGAAATTCAGGCATTTTTTCAGGAGATATGCACTGGCATGAAAGCATAAGCTTTGTAATTCTCCCAGCACCAGGCAAATCAGCAATGACCATCTTGCAAGAGCCAACTGTGAACCTCACTAGCTTTCATGCACAAGTGATGTACTGTGCCCAAGTACAGAGTACAAATCTCAGTTTTACAATGGTGTCTACAATAGAAAAAAGCTCGAAAAATCCCAGAGAAACAGTACAAATGCAGCTTCTTTGTCCAGACCATTCCCTTTCTTCCTGCATTCTGTGCTTCAAAGCAACATTGACTACGGACTGCAGCTGGACTGACACCTCCAATGTGATATCTGCAAATAGTTGTATTTTGATAGCAGCCACTAACATGACACACATTGCATTCCCCACAAAACGTCTTGGAATAAATAAGAAAATAACAGAGATGGCTAGTGTTATATAAATGTAGCATGCTTTACACTGCATCTTTATACAGTGGAACTTAATAGACCCTGAAGTATTTCTGACTTTAATGCTGCAGTATTTAATTTTCAATTGCTCACCACAGTGAGTGGTTAAAATAATAACAAAAAAAAAAAAAGGATGATTTGAGGGGATATTTCAAGACAGTGCTAAAAATCATGAGAGGTAATATGAAAAGCACAAATATGAGATGGAAGAAACCATTCAGAAAAATATATCCAGAGAAACAGACCAGGCAAGGTGTTATTGTATGTACAGAAGACTGAAAATATTCTGTTAGGAAACTTCTGGACATTTTGGAATTAAAATATTTTCCTTTCCACATTAATTGTTCATCTGAAAGCTGAAATTACTTTTAATTACAATGAAACAACAGATTCAGTGGACTTAGGAGTTTGTTTGCCTGTGACTCACACTTTGAGTAAAACAAGTCCATCTACTGCCTTGCGGTGACTCAGAGCATGGCTGGGTGGCAGTGCATGTGAAGAGAGTGTGCATGATTAAGTGCTCAACTAGTGAAGTTAACAAATTTGCAAATTCCAAACAAATCCTCACTTCAAAGTTCCTCATTAAAGGAATTCCACAGTTCCTCACTGCTTTGGCTATGCACCTCTATGACAACAATATAAACATTTCAGTGAAACCCTAAGGGTGTATCTCTGTGATAATGACTGTAAGTTCCTCCCTAAATCCTTGCACAGGAAGGTTTACAAGGAGAACCTGACTGTCACTTTGTGCACCATGGGTCTGGAGAGGGGCAGGCAATGCAAGGGCAACACAGCTGCAATGAGATCTGGGACAAGGGACAAAGGGACTGCTGCCTTCCCACCCTATGTCTCCCGTGTTTGCCATCAACCCAAATTTCTCCAAGGACTCTTGTTTCTTTGTTATTATCAAGCAATCAGCCCTCAGAGTAGGGTTTGAACCATCTTAGCCTCTTGAGTTTATTGATTTTATTTATTTGAGATTCAAACTTACAGATACCTACAGAAATATGAACTTCAATTGCACACAAGTTTCCAATTTTTAACGAGGAACTGCCGTTTTATTCACAAACCATCCCAACCAGAGAGCTAAACTAAATATGTGGTGATATGTGCATCTTAAACTCATTAAAATAACAATAATATACATTTATTAAAAATTAAAATTATTATCTGTTAACTGTAAAGTTGGTCAAAGGGGATAGGAGACAAGAAAGGGAAAAAATAATTACGGTGAAGTTTGTCTAATGGAAACTATTTTTTAATATCTTTCATAGAATCGTAGAATAATGTGTTGAAAGGGACCTTTAAAAGTCATCTAATCCAACAGCCCCTGAAATCAGCACAGACATCTTTCAATTAATCATGTTGCTGAGAGTCTCATCCAGTCTGGTCTTGATGACTGACTTCTAGGGTTATGTGTCATGCACAGTTTCTCAGGGCAATGTGTTCCAGTGTTTCACCACCCTCATCATAGCAAAAAAATTCTTCCTAGCTCTAGTCTGCATCTTCCCACTTCCAGTTTATAACCATTAACCCTTGCCCTATCTCAAGGCCCTGATAAAAAGTCTATCCCCATCTTTCTTGTAGGTTCCTTATATGTAATGAAAGGCTGCAATAAAGTCTCCCTGGCGTTTTCTCCGGGCTGAACAAACCCAAGTCTCTCAGCTTTTCCATAGGGAAAATGAACTCCAGCCCTGATCATTTTCAGGTTCGTGTCTTCCCTGAACTGAGATCTGCACAGCTGGACACAACTCTCCAGGTGGGGTCTCACCAGAGTGGAGGAGAGGAGCAAAATCCTCCCTTGCCCTGCTGGCCATGGTGCTTTGGATGCGTCCCAGGACACGGTTGTCTCTCTGGATTGCAAGAGCACATTGCTGGGCCATATCCAGCTTTTCATCCACCAGTATGCCCAATTTTGGAGAAAGTTAAAAATAATACAGAAAACCTCTTATTTGCCCCAGTACAGTAACTTTGGTATTTCATTAGAGTTCATTGCCTCTTTTGTTTAACCACCTGGTAACCTTTTAAAGTAGGAACAAAAGCTAGTTTTGAACTGCAGACAAATAATATTGGAGGGGAAAAAATTCTGTAAAGCAGAAAGGAAAAAGAAATATTTCCTTAGTATATAAAATGAAACTGAAACCTTATTCAAACATTAATGAAAAAGCTTAGAAATTTTACTGAAGAATTTTTTTCTTTAGACTTTTGTAACTAAGTCTCTTTACTTTTTTTCATGAAATTTTTAAGTTCTGCATCAATAGAAAACATGTCTAAACCTTGATATTTTGTGCTATCTTTTGTCCTCAAGGTTTAGCTAATCTACTTGAAACTCTCAGGTCAACAAAATTTTTATTCAATCTAGCATTAGTTTCAATTACTATTGCTTTTTGAAAACACTTAAAAAAAAAAGTAAACATTTCCTAAATTAGGGAAAAATATGTGCAGGGCCTCTTTTGATGTATTTCAGTAGTGTTATTATCTAGCTGCAAACATTTATTTTTCTAAGTAAAAATAGTTCTAATAACTTAAAATTAAGTGATATGAAATAAAAAGCACATTTTAGACTTTAAAAGGGATTAATTTGAAGTTAATGGCTTTTATAAAGTTGACTCTAAGGTGGAAATAAGTGCTGTATATGGGATTGGACTGCTTTTACTATACAACCTGTTTCAGCTCCTGTAAGCCTATATATGCTTACACTATCTCTACAGACACCCATACTGCAAAGCTGTCAATATTAGAGGAGCTTGGCAGCACAGATTTACTGCCCTCCTTGCTCTCAGGAACGACAGCCTGATTTAATTCTGCCTGTAAAGTCTTGTCACGGGGTGAAAAAGGCAGGCAGAATAAATCACTCTTACAATTAGATAGTTCATTAATGTTTTCCAATAGTATCCTCTCCTAGAAGACACATTATCTTCATATCCTATCGGGCTCCCTTGCCTCCAAGTTATCTTTACGGAGTAGGGAGACTAATGGATTCTGTTGCTTGTGTCGCAGTCCCTGCTCAGCACTTAGCCCTGCAAGCACCCTGGGAAGAGCAAGCTGCGTAATTCAGATGAGCAGACTCTAAAATATTCCTACAGAAGAAAGCTTCACCCCCTCCATTGTTTTGATACAAAAACTTCAGGCTGAGCTGAGAGACTGAGCTCCAGCAGGAGTTTGATAAAGCTGAACACGTGTGGCACAGTGATGGTACTCTTCTGTCACAGCCTGATGCTCAGCATTAGTCACCCATAATAAAGCACTGAGAAATCAAGGAAGGAAGGCAAATAAAACTATAGTGATCTACTCAACACAAGGGCTTGGAACACAAGATGGGAAAGAATTACTGCTGTTGCAATGACGATACTTTTAATTATATGTAGTCAATGAAAAATAAACTATTAGAGAGAGAATAAAATACTTGCAATTAATGGAAGTAATGTAATGTTCAAACTTAAATGAAGTATTTTTCTCTTGAGGGTTTGGCTGTACTATTTTATTTAGCTTAATGTAATTTAAATTATAAACAGAATGGTTTTGTAAGCCCCCAGAGAAATGTACTTTATTTATAATGTATTTCCTTTGAAGTGGTTATGGAAATCATGCTCTTCCTGAAGTCTGTATTTCACACACCACCTACAGCTGCAAGCTAGCCAGTCCTCACAAGTTAAAAATGATCTGTCTGGTGAAGTGCATTACAAGAAAACCTGAGATTTTTTTCTTAAAATGCCAGAGGAAACAAAAATTTGTAATTCTGCAAACTGCAAGTCTTCCTTTCAAAAAAAGTTATTGAAAGATCTTTGTTGATAAAAGTTATGTTTTTTTTCAGAGGGAATGGAACTCGGCCATAGCCATTTCACTTGAGTTTTTAATGCACATAATGAAAGAATAATTGTTTATACTATACCCTAGAGAGAGTTTCAGCTGGGAAAAATTATAGTTTGTATACTTCAATTTAAACACATAAATATTTCTATCTTTCATTTAAATAAAAAATCCTTAGAAATTTAATTATAGTATAAAGAGAAGACTTTCTTTCAGGAGGACAACGACAAATGCCTAGTTTGTGTCACCTTTTTTCCTCCAAGTAATTAAAGTTATCTATTTGCACATAAATAAGCAGCTATGAATGAATAAATGGAACCCCAGTCTATGTGTTCTCCTCACCTTCAACAGCTACTGCATCGAGTTGGTTAAATAACTCGAGACAAAGAGGAAATTGTTTCTAAAAAATTAATTTTGGCCATTAATCGTCTTTATAAAGCGTAATAGTACCTTACCCTCATGGATGTACTGTTACCTTAACAGGCCAGCACAGACATACAATAGGCTAAGCTGTGATGCTTCTCCTGAAATAGCATCACACAAGTCACTTCAAAGGGAATAGACAATTAAACACTGTAAGATTTGGCTGACTCTGCAACTGCTTACAGCGTGAGCTCATGACAGCCACAGTCCAAGATTACATGTGCTTGGGAAAGACCCTTCCTTTTGCCAAACCTATTCTTCTGCTCTAACCTACTACCAAAATGGATAAATAAACAAACAAACAGAGAAACAAACTAAAATACAGGTTTTCATTAGTCTGGGATTAAGAGCTTGGAATAATTTTTCAAGGGTAATATTTAGGAGAAAATATTTCTTTGTAACTACTCTATAAAGCAAACATCATTGCTCTGGTGTTAATTTCTCATGGAGAAATTAATCATGGTTGATTTTATCAATATCACAAAGTTTCCGGTAGATATATAATCCATTAAAGTATTTACAATCAAATTCATGAACGAATATGAATTATTTTTTACTGCTGTGGCAATAAGCACTGTAGGGACCCCAGGCAGGTGCAAAGGAGTGCCCTTTATTGCCAAAAACCCGGCCTTTTTAAGCAGTCAGCCACTTATCAGTTTAGATAGTTTTAAGTCACGACAAGCCCAAGCCAGCCAACCACCCCACAGCACCATGTGGACACGATGCGGACAGCACTTCTCTCACATCCCTCACGTCTCTCTACCCCGATTCCAGCTGAGTCACGCTCCCACACCTCCCTTCTGCTTGGCCTCAGTAACAGGGAGAGACACGTTACAAAGCCTTCCCTTTGAAAAGCCTCACCTATCGGTAACATCTTACAAATTGGGGTTTTTAAAGTAATCTTTCTCCACATGCTACTGTACAAACCTTTTAAGAAAGAACATTACCTCTGTCCCTTCTTAGATCAGACATTATCCAGTTCACTCTTGAAAGTGACACCAATTGTGTTAGAAATTGCACTTGGCTTTAGAGATCCAAGATGTACCACAACCATTGCAAACATCTATGCTTTGCTAAGAGCTACTCAAGCACAAGTACTTCTTGCTTTGCATGACAGATGCACATCGCAGTGACCATTATCCTTGCGTTTGAAGCGAGATTTTTAAGATTCTGGCAGCCCAGTCTAATGTACCTGTGCTGAACAACATAATGCTGCTCCTCTTGATGAATGCAACATGCTCAGAACAAGTGACAAATTCTGTTTAATTCTCTGCACACTTCTGGGTAGTAAAGAACATTATTTTATTATTTCTTGATAGATATAATCCCCAAAGAGGTAGCATGACAGCATAGTGTAAATCTAAAGCAAACTATTAGATCTATTTGCATGAATGGCTTTGTTGCCATTAATTTATTATCAATAAAAAAACCCAAGAAATAGATATTAATCCCTGGCTTTCCTGAATATGGATTATATGGCTTGGTGCTTTAACCCTTCTTTTTTTGCTCACTGTTTCCACACAGTCATATCAGAGTCTAAGTGACAAATATAACATGTCTATACAGGAAGACACAGGTGGACAATAACAAAATATACAGAAGCTAACCATATGATTTTAGACACTTTCTTTATAGTTTTCCTTTCACACCAAAACTGAGCAGGTATTTTCAGATATCCTGAAATTCGGCGTCCACTATAAAATTTTCTGCAATAGAACAGTTGTGCCACTGACACCTGCAAAAAAGACATTCACCCATTCTCTTCAGACTCAATATCCTCTCCAGCATAATAAATGTCTTTTGGGATTGCTTCCCTACCCAGCAGCTACAACTGGGAAAGACTCTGGATACTCAAAACAGAAAATACGAATCTCTTTTCCACTCTGGAGATAGCAAGGCATTTATGAATTATGATAACTTAAATTTAATTTTAACCACCAAACCAGAAAAATATGTTTTCAGTACTCATTAACAGAAATACTGCCATCCTAGGAAAACAAAAGAAAATAAAATAAGAATCCCAAATCACAAGCTTTCACTTTTTGCAAAATACCTGAAAAACATTTAATTAAAGCTGGAAAATGATCAAAACAATATGAAAGTCAGCTGTGTATGTAACAGCATGCAATATACCTTGTCATTATTTCAGGATAAAAAAGCAGGGATAAACATTGTTATTCGATTCATCTGAGGCACCTGCTGTTAAAACTGAAGCCATAAAAAATTCAGCCAGTACATTCTGAAAATGCTTTACAGAGATGACTTACTTAGAAACCTTTTCCAGACAGAACTGAGTGATGGAAATCTCAAGATGCTCCAGGAACAATCACAACAAACTTTCAGTGTCACAGTTCCAAAAGAGAGCGTGAGGAGAGCTCTTTGTGATGTGCAGAGACTGTGCCAGCATGTGTAAACATGGGCCATCTAAACCACTGCTATGCACCCAAGTTGACAGCTAATTTCCATAAAATTAGAAATGCAAACCAAGGTAGAGCTTTTACAGTTTAAGGAATGTAAAGGAAACACCAATGATAATGTAGACATAAACTCTGCAGCTTACCAATTCATGTGAATTATTTTAAGTGCCACTGCAACTGAGACATAAAACAGCATAGCATACAAGGGAAAAAGCAGTCAAGAGACAATAAATGCTGGCAATTTAATCAGAACAATTTAGTCCTTTGCCTAGGTCTGCTATCTCAGAGGGAGGTGACTTGTTGAAACTAAATGCAGCTAGCATATCAAAACAAAAAGGAAAAATACACTTTTCAAGAAATTGAATATAAATCACTGGATTCGCAGCTCTTCTATAGCAAAACTGCACAAGTTTATTTATTCTGCAGAAAATCCTGGTGATAGAATATTGGCTACATTTTATATTTTGTCTGAAACTCATAGAAAACTTGAAGATTTGTGCAGAAGCTCAAGACGATCAAGAGAAATAACTTGAAGGCATCTTTCTTCTGATTATTAATACCACAATACTCTTCTACTCTTCTTAAGACAAACACAGAGGTTCGTGCAAGCAAACCTGTTCAGCCTAGCTCTTATTCTGCTAGCTGTGTGCCTGTAATGACAAGAAGCTCAAGGTTTGCTAGCAGCTTCAGAACTCATTCAATTTCTCTGCTGGGCTTATGCCCAAGCTGAATTTTCCACCACTGCAGCTGCTACTAAAGTTAGTTCAGGTACGCCAACAGGAATTACGGGCATCACGTGTTGCCAGCACCTGCAAGTACTTAAAATAGATATGGCAAGAAGACCAAACACATTGTGACATATAACAGTCTAGTTTTGTGCTTCTGCTGACAATAAAATTCACCAAGAAGTTGCAGGATCTCAGGGATATTGTAGTCCATAAATTCCAAAAGACCCTGACTCCACAAAGTGAGCACTGTTGCCAAAACCCAGATGTTTCCCAATATGTTGACTATCTTAAAAATATAGTGTGGCTATAAATAGGTTTTTTTGGATTTTACCTACATGGTCCAGTGAGGATCATCAGAGCAGCTAGTTGGATCAGACACTGTAATTCTGTGAACTCCACTTTTGGAAACAAAATTGGTACTGTGTCAGCATATGGGCTGTGAACAAAGCAAAAGATGGAACAATTATTAAAATAGATTATAGAAATATGGGGAAAGCACAGACATATAAGCCAAAAGGCCTCATTTGGAGCAAGACAAAAGCTGTTAGTACTTTTTACTGCCAAATAATACTTTTTCTTTTTTTTCAATCTGGGAGCCCTAGTTGGAAATAGAACTCAAGCACACATTTTTCACACAGAGATCTGGAGCACTGGTAATAATATGGTACTGACAAGCCTTTAGGCTGCTCACACCTATGTCCAAAGTATGATCAGTATTTTCAGATGATTTTTTCTTCCCCAAACCTGGTGACCAAACTGGAGTGAAGTTTCCAATATAGTACAAGCAGTCATACATACAATCATAGAATATGAGGTTGGATCTTTCCTGAAAGAAACAAAATTTGGACAAGATAACCCAGAAAACTGTCCAGCTGAATCTTAGAAGTGATCAGTGCTGGAGGATCCATCACTTTTCTGGGAAGCTTGTTATTTTAAGGCTGCAGCTGTGTCAGCAAACAAACATCTCCCACACAGAGGAATGATCAGCCCATTCAAACCAGGGAGAAGGTTGCTTCAAAGGTAGAATAAAGAACTGGGGTCTCCATTTCTTCCCCAAATGAGGCAGTCTTTCAAGCTAACAGCTTTAGAAAGTTGGTCTGGAATATAATTTTTCATGTAAAAATGTAACAGAGGAAGCAAAAATATTAATAATTAAAACCTAAACAAAACACTTTTCTCTGCAGAAGTTTTAGATTTCTGAATTCAGAAGTGTAGAAGAAAGATTAATGACTGACCACCATGTTTCTTTTCATTATATATAATGAAATAATAATTATATTAGGGCCAATTAGAACCATGTGCCATTATTATCCCATTTATTGCATGCCATTGTAGCCTAAGGCTTCCAGACCCCTTAGGATAACTTAAACACAGAAGAGTGAGTCTAATTAAGACATTTGAGTTTTTCATAGTGCCTCAGCCTGTACCAGAATGCCAAGGGATTTTACTCCCAGGTGTTATAAAAAGGAGGCAACAGACCAGAGAGGGAATATGTTGGCTATGCTGCATGTTCAGTTTCTCAGGAAAGGAAAAAAAAACGAAAAACAAAACCACCAAAACCCAACAGCAACAAGAATGGTGAAGTTTCATACAAAGCAGAGATGATATGCCAGTTAATTTTCAGAGGGGAAGAAAATACACGTTTACTACCCATGTACACTGCTACATGCCAGCCCAGAACTTGTAACACAGCTCTGACAGACTTTTAACCATGAAATCTTCCCCCTCTTCCAGTAAAACACTCTCCTGGAAGAAAGCTGCTCCCTCCACTCACCCTCTACTGTCACAAGAAGTGAAATGAGTGGAAGCCAATCTGAACACCCCCTTAAACCAAATAAACCCAAGAGAGGCAGTATTTTAATGAATGAACAGAAAGGAAACACATTAAATATGGCCAGAATTTGTCTTACAAGGACTGCAAAGAAATTCTTAGCTGGACATGTCAGTGTGGCAACACTTTTGTAAGAGCAGGCTTTGAGATGGACCCTCTCAGCTCAGGACCTACACTTAGATGAGAGACTATCACTCCAAACTCCTTGAAACATTCATTTTCCTGGGCATTTCTTTGCCTAGCCATTACCCCACTGTAATGCTCTGTTATACTTTCAATGTAGAAGAATAATTAAAAAAACTCAGCTATGTGATCAAACTCAATTTTAAATAACTTGCAAACTTTTAAGACTGCAAAACAATTGAAAAGAGAAGTCTTTTTTTTTATTTAGCTGAGCCTCCTCTTAGTTGAGGAAATTAAGTTTCTGGCAATTAAAATTTGAATTTTAATGATTTCTCTCTTATCAAGTTATTATGCTTTTACTTAGCAAAAAAATAATTTGTTATTAAATGAGGTTTTCAAGCTATTCTCAATAAAAAAAAAAATCTTCCCAATAATTTTTTACAATATTTTAGTTTTATGCCATTACTACCAAGAATCCACTTTTACCCTCCTAATAATGCAAGTTGTGACTCAGAGCTTTGGAATTTATTGCCTTAATTTGCAATAAACTAAGTCTCCTTAAATAAGCTCGAGCTGTTTGTATATTCAGCTACAAAGCTAATACACTCTGCTCTTTATGGACAGTGACCAAGGCCAGTTGACAATCCAGCTTGTGCAGAACATCAGGCTCCAGTTGAAGAACCCTGTCAACAACCTCCCCAAAGCCCCATTCCAGCTACCAGCATGGCCCTACTTAAGCCATCATCAGCCACCTCTAACCTCATTTACTAAGTCTGTGCTAGAAAATTTAATTTGGGGGCTGCTTCTTGGCATTGGCACCCAAACTCTGCCATAAAACTGTGAGAGTGGTCCCAGCAGGATTTTAGCTTGGGTGTGGTCTGGGAGGCAGCACAGCCAAGGAATGTGAGGTACACTCTGCACACGTGGCACACTACGAAGAGGAGAGGACTGAAATTTGTGGCACCACAAATGTAGCTGTGATTTCAATGGAAAAAAAAAAAAAAAAGCTGTGGTCAAGACAGGCAGGCACTCAGTACTCCAGGTATGGAACTGAAAATCACATTTTATGGCTTGTACAATTCCTTTCCTATATCCATGAGAATCCCTGATTAAAAAACAAGAAGAGACCTGACTTTAGCTTTTTATTTATCTTTAATAAAATCTCACTTGAGACTACAATGCCAGAAAAGCCTCTAAATAAGAGAAGTACTTTTGTGGTAAGAACTATGGATGCAGTAATTTCTACCCTGTTTACCTGAGAAGACAAATTTACATGCGTTGACTCTGCACTGAGAAAATTAGCTCCTGTGTCTCACCAAGTAGGTTCCTCTCTAAGGAAAATCAAATTCACAGACTGGTAAAACTTTATACATAATAAGGTAAGTACTTCACATGAGTGTGTATCAAGAGAGATAAAGCTGATCTCATGTGTTGGGATCTTTTAAATTAATCCTGTTCAATTTTCGCCTGGCTGTGAGGACAGAAAAAAGTCTCCAAAAATTGACTTAGATATTTCTATTTTCTTGCTGAAATAACCTATTAAAAATCAACACTTCTACACATCACATTTTCCAACCTTAAAAATGCCTATGGAGAAACCTAAATAGATAAAAAAAACATTTTAATAGTTGAATTAATATGGATTATAATGAATATGATCCTATGCAAAAAAAAAAAAAAAAGTCAGAAAAAGACAATTTCTATTTCCAAAGGGCTTTAAGAGCAGAAAGAGTAGAAAATATTTTGACATAAAAAATTCTGCAAGCTGGAAGAAACATCTCTGCCTTGTACTTATTTCAGGGGATCTCATTAGAAAGAGGTTAGATTCATTCTGGACCAAGACAATATCAAAGATGGATAGTAAAGATTGCAACTGTAATATCTGAGCACTTGAAAAGTGTCTCCCCACTGATACAACAGAAAAACGTGCAATATGCAGGTCGAAACAGAATTCCTTTACTGGGACAATTTCAATATCACACAAATTCATCCAACTTGCTCTACTTTTATTTTCTAAGGATGGCTAAAAAAAATAATTTTATGCTCCTTTCATTACGTTTAAAAGAGTTAAAAAATAATGATTAACATCCTCATTTAGAACAATATTCTTGGTGAAGACATGTCAATTCACAGTATTGTTTTAGCCAACCCTCTTTCAGCTGCTGAAGAACTGGAAGCCTTTATTTTAATTTGGAGTTCCGAGGAGTATGGTAAAACAAAATCCAAACATTTCAGGTATGGTTTTAGTTTGGTTTAGTTTGGCTAAAAAAGTTAGTTAGTCTCATAGCTCAAAAACTGTTCAATCTAGACATATCACATTTGTTTCACTCTAGAATAGTGACTTCAGTGTTTAATTGACAAAGCTGAGTGCCTGTTATGTAAATACTCAGTTGGGACTGCTCAGCATAAAGGTGTTCAACTCCCTTCAGTTCACATACAAAGCGTCTCAGAAGTGCACTACAGTGTCTGAATAATCAGCAGAACAAGTAGCTAGGAAAAAGGAAAACATTAGGGCAAAACCACTAGAAGAATACTTCAACCTAATTGCTCTATTACTTATGTGTTCTACGTATCCGGCATATAGCCACAAAAGCTTTTTAAAATTTGCAAAGTGATTACTCTCTCTCAGATTGCTGTTCCTTCAGGTGCTTACCGATACCTGCCTACTAGTGTCTCTGACAAAGACTATTATTTTACACTGAAATCTTTTAAATGTCATGCATAATTTTATATGACACTAAGAGATAATAATGGTTAAACAGACCAAAACAGGAAGCTCACTATTTAGTGTAGAGTTATCAGCATTAATAATTTAGGAAGTGGTTCCACTTAACTTTAGATATCTTTGCAGTTACAGGCATCTACCCCTGAGCTGTATAGTCAACACAAGAAAAGCTATCACAACAAAGAACCATTCAACAGGGCTGATGTGTTTTACTTGTTGGCCCTAGGTTGAGACAAAATAAGTTTTATGAAGATCACACGTTGACCATCCATTCTGAGCACATCCAAATCTGTTTTGATGAATCCCTTACTGAGTGTTCATTTCACATGATCACATATTGATATCCTTAATTGTTTCTAGCAATCCCTTCCATCCTGTGTTTAGTCTGTAAATATTCCGACCCATCCAGCCACTTACAGTGAGATTAGGCTCCACTATACACATGGGAGAAAAAACATACCCCTTTTCTTGTGGAGGACAGGCTTATCTGAAAAAGATGTCCCAAGAACATACTGCTCCATTTATTTCACACAGTTTCACTTGAACAGTTACTTAAAAGTTTCAAGATATGCATGACTCCCATAATGATAGCCTTTTCTCCACCCATCTCTGCAACTAATAAATCCCTCCAATGTGGTTTTTACTGTAACTGATCACTCTAAACACAGAAAAAAAAAAAACAAGTCTCACAAAACAGTAGACTTTTCAACATTTGAGGAAATATTTGGGTGTGACTTACGTACACAAGATACATCTGGTATGTTAAATCTGACAAAGTGGGGAAGCATAAGTAAAATTTTGAATTATCATGAGGCAGCTGAATGCGCAGTGAGTAATATGCTGCTTTATCAGCTGGAAGCAGATGGACTTCCCTGAAAAGGGATTGTAAGTCTGTTAATGGAAATGTGCAGCTTGTTCACTGGAATACCCAGGTAGGAAATGTCCCATAATTTGGCCTTTCCTAACTATGCCTGCCAGGCAGCACAGGAAAATCCAAGTAATCGTGAATTTCTTTCTAAACTCCATTTTGTATCAAGGATACAAAAAAAACTACCCAACAAATATCTCAATGGAACATCCGATGAGAAATTATGGGATTAATGATGTTTGTAAGCAAAAAGAAGAGACAAACTGTTGGCAAGATTTGCAATAATCTCTGATGCTCACTTACCCAAATCCACTCTTTTACGTTCACAGTGCAGCCAACAGCCTGGCATGGTGCTGACCATGGAGCCACCTGTCCTCCTCCAGCCTCAGCTGGAGCTCTTGTGGAGCAGGTGCCTTCCCCTACCTGGCGGCAGGACCCTGGGTCACTGTGATGGAGATGTCCACACCATCTCCTGGGGCTATTCCCAGGAACCCAGAGGGTCCCTGGGAAGGTAAAGAAGACAGCCCTGCATGCCCCAGGGACAGCAGCGAGCATGGCAGCACTGACACAAGCTCCAGGGCAAATGTCACTTGAAACAATAAAATAAGATAAATCAGTGAAGAAGCCTTGGATTCACCTCTGCTCTGGACATCCCTGACCATGCTGCAGGGCCCTCTGTGAAGAGAGGCAGGGGATGCCTCATGCCAGGTGCAACCTGCTCCAGCTGGCTCCAAGGTAACCACCACAGGGGATGGATGAGCCCTGCAGCTGCACTGGCAGTGCCTTAAGGGATGTGTGGCCCCTGGAGAGCCCAGGCTGCAGCAGGCTCATCCTAAAGCACAGCAGCCCATGGATGCCTCAGGCTGGAACAGGGAGCAGCAGAGAAAGGAGTGGCAGAGAGGGGCTGCTACCATCCACTGACCACAACCCCTGTCTCTGCCCTCCTGTGCTACCTGAAGGAGCAAAAACCAAGAGAAAGCTTCACTGTGGGGCAACAGTCCTGACCCCCTATGGGAGAATACTGTAAGCATCTTTTGGGACTGTTACTTGCCCTTCCTTATTTCTGAAAACCTGCTAACCTAAGATCATTTGCAGAATGGTTCTCTGTGAAGCTGTTATTAATTTTGTATTGAATTAGTATACAGAACTTCAATATTGGAAAAAGCAGCTCAACAATTTCTTTCTCTATCAGTACCTTGAATTTTTCTTTGGTTTGTTTGTTTATAGAAAATTAAAAGCTAAACAGCTTTTGTCTGGTGAGGAGAAGGGATGAGGAAGGGGAAAAACCCCAAAGGAATGTGGAAAGATAAAAACCCTGACACAAGACTCTTGTGTCATGCCACATATTGTCATTTAATTCACAACTTAAACAACAAATGAGATCCCAAAATGACAAAGTATACTGTATTGTCCCAATGCTTTAATAAAACTAGACAGCCCAGGGAAAATAAGGCAGTGGCTTTGCTATCACAGTTTAACTCGTCTGCTCAGATAATACAGGTTTGGCTTTGGTCAGGATTTATTTAATTCTGAGTATTAGGAAAAGCTTGAAACTGATTACTACCAAGGGCAGTAGTAATCAACATCTGTTGTTGATATACATTTATTCAGATGAGTTAATATGAGTAAAACAGTGTAAACGACTCCAAAGTATATAAACTCGGAGATTAGGCTCTAATGGGATATATCTATGGAAGCAGCAGAATGACCTACACCCTAAGCAGGGCAGAGGATCAGTGCAGAGCAGAAGGTCTGTGTGCTGTACACAGGCTTTGACTTCCACGAGCAGTATCACAAGAGCAGGCACTTCTGACTGATTCACTATAATCACTCCTGCCAGGCAGCACTGCTTTGCTATCCTGTGATTTCACAGGTCATTATAGTCATGGAAGTGCTGTCACCTAGACAAAATGTAAATGTACACATTTCTCTTGAGAACTCATTGCAACCCCAACCACATTTTCTAGCTGGAATTAACGTGGGGCTTTGCCTAGGCATGTTTCCTTCTGTATTTCAATTTAATGGCCTTCTGTATTTCAGTTTAATCAAAGAGAAAGTATTGTTTCTATACATTCACAGTAGAAGTGACGTTTCCTAAAGCATAATGATTCTGTTGTTCCTGTATATACAGTTTTCACAGTGTTGCTTTGGAAAGCAAAGAAAATTACGGGATTTTCTGATAGATGATATGACTTGAGGTGACTTAGTTTTTTAAGTATGTCAGAAAAATTAGATGCCTTAGAAACTGGGGAGAGAACTCATATCTGTTTTCTTTCTGTTACAGGCTAAAGTATGGAACTGGAAAACCATTTCCATTTTCAAGGAAAGCTTAACCATACCAGACTAATCCCAAAGTGATGTGAACCAATGCTACCTACCAGCAATACTAAAAATTTCAGGTACCTAGCTAGATTCTGCAAAAACTAAACTAAACTATCTTTAAGCCAATACCAGATCTGAAGTTAAGATGAAAAGTAGTCTGGCTAGATTGGCAGGGACTGTTGTGTTTGTCTTTATTATAGCCTTTCCCTGGACTATGAGAAACAGTGTTTTTCCTGGAGGCAGGACCCTGGGTCACTGTGATGGAGATGTCCACACCATCTCCTGGGGCTATTCCCAGGAACCCAGAGGGTCCCTGGGAAGGTAAAGAAGACAGCCCTGCATGCCCCAGGGACAGCAGCGAGCATGGCATCTTAACAAGCATAATAAAATAATGTTTTATTTAACATATTTTCCACTTCTACAGGCACTTCAGCTATTTGCAATAGACTTTAGTTCCTATACTCTCTTTTTGAAGTATCCTATGATTGTGGCTTTTGACCTTTTAAGTTACATATTCAGCAGCCACCAGGAACATACCAGTAAAATGTTTTATGAACCTTCTGACCTACAAATCTATTGAAAAATTGCAATGTTGGGGAACAATCCTTAAAACCACAGGTACTTCCATTCCTATGGTACACAATCACATTAGCTTTATGTTTCTGCTGAAGTAATGCAATTCAAGACTTAATAACAATATTAAACTGCATAACTAATTTAGAGGCATTAAAGAACACCAGGATGTATTGAGACAATTAAGATCTTTAGCAGCATTACCTTATGATATCGTCTGCCTCTGAAAGGCAACATAATACTAGCACACCATCAGCCCAAGAAAAAGCTCTCACTGGGATAAGATTTTAAATTACTTAATAAAGACTTTAACAGACAAAAATTCTGTGATCATCTTCATGGCGATCATAAGTCAAGTAAGGTCCTGATTTATTACAAGCTAACAATGTAATTACAGAAATTATGCATCTTGCTGACATTACAGAAAATGGGACAGAAAGCTCAGCTATTTTTCTAAATTCCGAAAAAGGAAAGTCAGAGAGTGAAAACCATCAAGGCTGAGTTCAGTCTTACAGCAGTATAACGAAATACCAGTGCAGAAAAACCAACAGAATTCATTGTGCCTTGTGTTTTCCTTGCCAAAAATGTGTCAGTATGAGTAACTTTTGAATTAACTGCATTCAGGAGGAATACCACTCCAATGATACAAAAAGGATAATAGCATCAATTCTAAAAAATGCAATTTTTTTCCCCATCAGAAATATCCCTATGGCTTAACTTCCCTAAGATTTAAGAAATGCCCTGAAGAAGGCTGTTGATACCATGTAACTTAACCATTTATTTTATTCTGATGCGAATCATTTTTTTGCAGGAACTTTTCTCCAGGATCATAGTAAAAAGCTCACTGGCTAATTTAGATTAAACATCCAATACCTAGACAGGTAACTTTAGGCAAACTGGATTCTATCCAAAACTAAGCCAAGATTCTGGATAAAGATCTATCCCTTTCCTTATAAAGCAGAGATACACTCAAGGTCTGAAGGTTTTTCAAGGCAGAAAAATCACCCTCTACCCCATCATCTGAAAAGGGTCTGAAATCCACTGACTGCTAAACTAAATTTCCAAGTCACCAAAGTGACTGTTTAGTAACTAAACAGTTACTAAAGTAACTGATTGATTTTGCAGTTGTTTAATTAGAAGCACTCACCAACAGAAATCTAAGCATAAAGAATGTGTAATGAGGAAATGAGTCTGATGTACATATGTAATATATGGTAATGTTAGATAGAGAGAAAATCATAACACCACCAATCTTTGTAAACATATGTCAATAGAGAAATCAGCTGGCTTCAGGAATCATAGATAAATTTTGATTTTTGACAGGAACTCCACCGAGGACAGCAAGTTGTTGGAGCCCTGAAGCAGGGAGGAGAGCTAGGTGTTACTCTGTATGTCTGTTCCAAATATAAATGTACCTCCTATCCACCCTTATGCACAGAAAAGAGACTGTCCTTGCATTGACTGGATTATTCTGGGAACACGAGGCTGCAGTATCACCCTTTGGGCAGCAGTCTTGCCACCTTTCTTTCAGTACAAGTTCTCTGGCCTGCAGATATCTTCCTTTGTAAACCTCAGTAAAGTGTTGGTAGCTTCAGCCAGCATTAAGTCAGTAACTTCATGCCCCCCTATTTTTTTAGAACAATGCTGCCAGCCAATTTGCCATATTTGTTACAGACAGGCATAGCAGCTCAGCAGCTGCCTCTACTTATTTATTTTTTGAAATTTTTTTTAAGAAAAAAACCCAATTTTCTGTATATCTTTTTTTGCAGTCCAGGAGTCATGATCTTGTTCTACATTAAGTCAATGAAAGAGATCCAGTGTTAATACCTATGAAGTATTTATTCAAAAAATGAAGTAAAAAGAGAAGAAACTATTCCCAATTGCTCAGTATCAGTACCATTCTGGAAAATTGACAAAGCACTGCTGAAAACTGTTTCTGGTGTCATCTAGTCCTTTAAATAGTACAGTTTACTTATGAAGAGCTAATTTAATGGCAATAGCAGTTCAAATCATAGGGTGGCTCTTTAATAGCCAATAATTTTTTAAGGACAGCCTTTAGCTCTTGCAGCAAATAAACAAGGTCCAGCTAGAAAACTCTTTTTTTCCTACTATACAACCTCAAGTAAGTCAACTTTTCAAGGTTCTGCTATTTGTATGAAAATAGCTCTTTCTCAGCCCAGCAAACAAAAGGAACAACTGGAAAAATTTTAATACAACTGTAAATTCAAAAAGCAGAATGAAATTATAAAAAGTGTGTTGATGCCCTCAAACACTGTCATATATGCATTAGATGTAAAAATGCCATTTATTTAAAAGCCTACCACTCTGAAAAAGAAAGAAATGTAAGGAATAATAAGGGTAATAGCAAGGGTCCAGCAATGCAAGTTCCTAGGTGGAGGTTATAAATTTTCAACCAGATGGAATTATCTTATTTCAGACAGAGAGAGAGCAGCGATTGGTTCTTTACTTGCAAATATAACTGAGATGAATTTCAAAGCAAAGTTAATTGAGACAGATTTGTGCTCATGCACAGAACAGAATTTTATAGTGGACATTACTTTGACAATTACTTTTACTTAAAAGAAGTCTATCTTTTTTACAAAGGTCTAGCATTCAAATGACTTGGTAATCTCACAATACTCTCTCCAGCAAATTGATGTGCAACCAATCTGTGCCTACTTACTTTAGACACAACCTTTTCCCTAGACTTTCACAGTTCAGTGAAGAAGCATGTACCTTGTTTGGGGGAAGGTGGAAAACTCCACTCAGCACCTATCTTCCACAGCTTGGTCCTGGTTGTTTTAACAGTGCAGCACTACTTAACAAAGATAGAGCAGACTTGCTGGGCTTTGCTGTAGTTTTCTTCTCACAAATCTGAGATTATTAAAAACCGCACAGCCCGCATCAGATGACAGAAAAAAATCTCGCCATCGACATACTCTGCTGCTCTGAAGTGGTTGTTGTTGCCCATATCCTCACCTCACAGTAATCCCAGTCACTAAACTCCTGCAACCTAAATAATCTGCTCAAGCCAAAGCTCATCTCAAAAGGAAGAATAACAAGGAGAAGAGTCTCTCTCTTCCTCTTCTAAATGCACTGTGCTCAAAATGAAGAATCAAGGTCACTGTTTCTTAAAATATTATTTTGATGAGATTCATGCTTATTCACTCCTAGATGCAAAAGCTTTTAGGGAAAGAAAAAAAATCTAAGCAATTCATCCAAAATCCAACCAAATACTGCAGAAGCAGAAAGCTGAGGTGATTTGTATTATAGTGTTGAAAGGAATTTTTAGGTTTTTGCTGCAATATTTCTGTTGCACTGAGCATCCTGCAAGCCTTAATGCCAACCTGTTAGTACGGCACAGCAGCTCCAGTGGGCTCCTCACAATCGAGTCTCATGCCAGAATTAGCTCCAGAGTAAACAGAAGAATCACATGTGCTCCAAAACAAAGCCTCACAAAGGGATTTCCAGCTACATTTTTCTTTATTTCTTTGTCTTCAACACAGGACCATTTCCCCTTAGCTTCGAGGGCATGATCTACACACTCTTCAATCCACCTCTATCTCTTGGTTTAAGAAACTAGTTTGCTGAATTCCCCTAGAAGAATTGGGAAGATGGCAAGACTGCTTCATGTTTTGCAGTGGCATATTCCAGAACACTGCCCTGCAAGTCATATCTGAAAAGATGCTGAACTACAAGGAAATTCAATTTTTCTTCTGTCAGAGAACCACTAAAGTTTCCTATGTCTATATTAATTGTATCTACTAACTTTAATTTTTCCAGACACAGGATGAGAAGATTAGCTGTTTGGGAATTCTGTATCTGTAAAGACACAAGTCAAAAACCAAAAAAACCCTTTAAGGAAATATAAATTATCAAGACTAAAATATAGATACAAATAAAGCAATAAATCAAAACAAAGAGAAGAAGGGAAAGAAATTTAATCTCTACATAATATCCCAGCTAATTCTGAGGAGTTTTTTATTTACTTGACTAGAGAAATATCCAACTGAAATATTTTAAGAGTTTTAATTATGAAAAACCTTTTTTGTTATTAAACAAAACTTCTACTTGTTCAGAAGTGACAAAAATAGAAAATTCCTGCCACAGGTTTACATATCTTTAAATGCTAACATAGTAAGAAAAGGAAAAAAGACAATTAGAAAATGGGCTTACTCCTCCTAATGTATTCTGCGATTTAATTTTTTTCACTTGCATCAATAAAAAAAGTTCCTCTTTACAAGAAGGCATTCTAACATCATTGTACTGCTACTGTTTGGAAGATTAAAGTTCTTTTTATTGCTAAAGGAATTCGAAGAATCCTGACACATGCAGTCTTTTCAACTGAAGTTATTTCTTCAAATAGAGATCAAGACGATATAAAAATATTCCAATTTTATATGCTTATTGAAAGTGAAATTGTCTTTTGAGCTTTCCAGATTTTAGCTATAATCAGATTTGATTTATGCAGAAAAATGTTTCATTTTGCAAAAAAAAAAGAAAATAATCTTAGAAAACAGTTGTTCAACTGAGATATGGTTAGGGGGTTTTCATTATATTTTTTTCAATTTTTGTTTTAAATGTGATAGCTAAATTTCTTCAAGTTTTATCTTTTTTTTTTTTTTTTTTTCCTGTCAAATATTTACAAAGACAACAATCTTCATTATCTAATACAATGATCAGTGACAAAAAACAGAAAGCAGTTATTTACAAGTAACTGTCACGTTCACTTTTGCTTAGGCAACAACAATTTAATTTTATTGACAAAAATAGATGCTTTCTATTTTTAGGTTTCCTGTTACCAAAGTTAACACAACAGCCCCTGAGATTGGGTCAGTTGGTTAGAGGCTGGTGCTGATAACAAAAACTTTGTGGGTTCAATTCCCATATGGACCATTCACTTAAAAATTGGACCTGATGATCCTTGTGGGTCCCCTTGAACACAAAATATTCTGTGACTTGTGATTTAATACTAGGCTGGCACATGTTGTGCAGTCCTGAGCAGTAAGCATGACATTTACTCAAAGCTGAATCTCCATACCAAGAAAAAAATAAAAAATAAAAAGAAAAATTAAAAAAAAAAGAAGTAGAGAAGTAGTTGAGTTGTACTTACAGATGAACATTCTCCTTCAGGATGCCTGAAATCCCGCTAGGCTATATAGCACCCCTAGTCATGTACTTGTGATACAGAACTACAGCCCAACAACGCACACCAAAAAAAAGAAAAATTAACACACAAAGAAAACTCACATATAAAGCAAATATTCATCTCCAGCTTAAAGTGTCTAAGCCTTTTCTTCCTTTGCTTCTACTTTGAGCCACGCTGTTCCTATAATTTGTGAAATTATTTGCTACAACTCGTGCATTTGAGGTTTTCACACGCGGATGTAAAACACAGCAGCCATCCCGACAGCGACCCAACTGCCCACATGCCTTGTGGATGTGCAGCATATTCTATTTACACCAAACATTTGCAGCTCCCAGCTGGATAACAAGCTGCATCTTTGGGCTCTCTGGCAATATATAACATGCAGATCATTTCTCTTCCAAAGGGCACTTGGAGAGAACACGTTTAAAGGGCCAAGAAGTCACTTCGTTATGAGAATGGCTCAGAAGTTCTTCCAGCGCATCAAGCCCAGCTGCCTAAGGAGCCCATCAAGAACCAGATGTCAGAAAATATCTTTCCAGAACTTGCCATTTGCATCCTGTGATTGCCATCCAAGAAGGAAAAAAAGGTGGATGAAGCATCTGAAAAGACAGGATAGCTGGCAATCCCTGCAGAGCTGTACACTGATGAAAAGATTCAGAAGACTGAAATAGATTAAAATTAATGGATAACTAATGATGGACAGCATATTTGCACCTAAACCTAAACATATATTAACAAGTAAAATATATGTTTGTTTTGGGGTGTTTTGTTTGTTTTTTTAAATCTTGCCAATTAGTCACATATTTTTGCAATACTGTAAACCTAATTTGCTTATTACCACAGCTAAATTCTGGGATATTACAAATACCTGGAATAGTAAATGTGATGGGAGTGATTTTTTTTTTTCTTTGCATTAGTTTTGTGCTTGAATATACAAAATTAACAGGCTTTTTTTTTTTCTTTCACTTGTGCCTGGGGACCTATGCTGTGAACAATTATCAGTATTGGGTTTAGAAGCAGGTAATAAATGAATAGTGAAATGGACAGATTAACAACATATTTTGAAAGTTCTAGACAAATGCCTCTTCAACTATCAGAAATAACACTTATAAATGTGCAGATACATTTAAAAGAGGCTTCTTTAACTATACTGTCTTCATCTTTTCCACGCTTTTTAAGATTTGTTGAAACCTAGTAAAAGTATGTATTCTTTCTAGGGAACTGAAACTGAATTCTACAGTTCATAGATACAAAATAAGCAGTTTGTGTAACCTTACTTTAAATGCTTTAACAGCAGAAGAATGTTGCCATGGGGAATTTGTCTTGTTACAAGTTCCTAGAGATATACACGGAGCTCAGATGAAGAGACAGTCCATAACCCATGCTCTATCCTTGAACCAGCATTTATATCAATATTTTACTACTCATTTCTAAAACAATCAGATAACTTTCCCTTTGAATTGTGACTTCAAAGCACTCAAAGTTTTGGATCTAAAAAAGTTTTCTGATTACACACTTAATCTAATAAAAAAGTAGTGTACATGACTATTTAAAAATATTTTCCTACAGAGGATGACAATTTCTTTGGAATCTTTCTTGTTCCAAGCAACCCTGGGATCATCATTAAATACTGGCAGCTTAAAGATTACCTCTATGTATTTACCAAATCTTACTCCAGCTCTGACAAGATAAGATGAAAGAATAGTGTTGTTAGCCAGGGTCAAGAGTTATGGCAAGTCTAAAATGTAGAGCACTTTGTACAATGACAGGATTTTTTAAAAACAGACTTTTGAGTGAGGTTTTTTTGTTCTTTTAGGTTTGTGGGATTTTTGTCAGTTATTTGGATTCTTGTTTTGTTTTTTTTTTTCCCAAAGAAGTCATAAAGCAACAGAAGTAAATGGAAAAGAACAGCATTTTCCAAAGAGACAGCTGAAGTACTTCAGTAGCTAGATAAAGTAAAGGAATATTATAAAATGCGTGAGAGGAGAAAAAAAAACCAAAAAACCTCTCTAATTTTGTACAAGAGTTAATGAATAACATAGGTTACTTCTACATGCATTGAAATTGGTGTAATTTGATTTCAGAGCCAACATTTTCTTTGTGCAATTCTCTGCTCTGGTTATGTTTTTAGTACACCTGATCAACTGTGCTTCTCCCATGAGGATTCTCAAAGCAAACCCATGACCAACCTGGACGCTGCCTATCCCACCACTGCAGGGCAAGGTAGCAACAACACTCCTTTCTCCCTCACAAAATTCAGTAGGATATAATATTCAGAGAACACTCTAAAGAGAAATGCCAGCAGCTTCTGGTCTGAACCTTGCTATACAAGTTTATGTATATAAACTAGACTATAATTTATAAAAATACCTGCAATAATGAAGTCTATCTGTTCCTTTCCCCCTTCTTTCAGTCTTTGACATACTTTCCCTTCCACCTCTGTAAACAAAATTTCAATCTCTTAACTTAGTTTTTCTTGATCTGTGGCATTATATTTTTGTGGGTGTTGCCCCTTAAGCCTCTACATAATTTCCTTTTAAATTTCTTGTCCTTCCCCTCTGTCTTTCCCTGTTACTGAGAGGTTCTCTGTTCCTCCTCCTTCTTCTCACTAGATCTCAGTTCTCTGAGCTATTTCACTCCTTTAGCAATTTCTTGATAGCCCTTTTAATGATCTTTTTTTCAGCAACAAGGAGCACCTGAACTTCTGCATCAGTGCCACAGCAGCTTGGAAGCTAAACAGGTTTAAAAGGTGTGCTAGAAACTCTTCTGTCACAGACTATTTTATTATTTATACTTTTGTATATGAATGGGACTTTTCACAGGGATTTTGAAAGAAAGCAAAGATGGAAGCAGAGGCATGTAAATATCATAAAAGTGCTGGAGAAGATTTGCAAACAGCAATCTCAAAACAAGGAAAACTAAAGATATTGCTTTTATCCCCAGACAGTTTTCACTGTCAGGTCCCCTCAGAAGGCCAAGAAGTGGCTTGTGACTCAGGTCATGAAGATCCACCACCACTGCTCCTAACAGAACAAGAGCAGAGCTAAGCCTTCTTCTGCCTTCATGTAGGGAGCAGAAAGGACACTTAGGATTTGGACATATTGCAAAAAGTTGCCCTAAGTGCCATGAGAGAAATGAGCTAAAGCATTACCTCCATTCTAATTTATCTTTTTAGTATATATGCCAGTTATTTACTTCTGCATATGTCTCTTATAAAGTATGACAAGGAGGACATAAGTGATGAGGCACACTGTAAGCTGTGAAATATTAGTATGAAAGCCTGTAGAGAAAAATCCCTGGGAATCAGTGTTGATATAAGCATAGGAAAGAGAAAAGGAAGCCCAGGAATTAAGCAATTTATTCAGGGATATTTACAGATAAATAATGTTTTATAACACTTTAACAGAGAACTAGATATACTACTCGCTTTCACAGACCTGTTAAAAAAATGAAGAAAAATAAAAAACCCTGCAACCTTCCTCAGAAAATTAGTAATAAAGGCAACAGGATATAGTCTGAGTTACAGGGAATACATCTGTTTCCTCAGACAATAATATGATAAATCTTGACAAGGTAGCTGAATTTGAGCGAGTTCTCATACAGGCACAGAAGAATTGAGATGCAGGAATTAGTAGACCTTGCCAAGGAAAGGCTCTTAGATAAAACACCGAAGTTGATCAGAAGGAACTACTAGGTGACATTACAATGGCTGAGGAGACCTCTTCTAAAGAAAGTTATAAAAATCACACGAGTCAGTCCGGCCAAAGAACTAGCAGATGAATCAGAAAACAGCAGAAAGCTGTGATAAAGCAAATCACCTGACTTTTTCATATACGTTAATTGATTTTTAATTCCTTGCATCAGATCCATTTCAAATATTGCAGAAGAAAAATATTTATTCCCCCTGTGCCTGAATGCCTCAAATCTGTTTCTGTTCCGCAGCACTATGCATATCAAAGAGAATGTTAGAAAAATACTATCTTCTTTTTCTAGAGGTTCTGTAGACCTGAAATGCCTGCACTCAAAGAGTGCATCATTTGGTCTCTTATTCCAGTTCTCCAGGATGGAGACCATGACCACAGGCATCAGCTTTTCCATTTTTCACAGAATATCAGTATCAGTGGAACTTTGCAAGAAAAAAGCATGAGTGCAACTTGCTTTCTGTAGTGGCATCAACAGGCAAATACACACAACAGGTCATGGCAAACTATTGAAATGCCTGAGAAATACACAGGCAAGCACTGACAGAGCTCACCTTCACACCCAGCCTGTGCTCCAGAGCAGCAGCCATAAACTGTTTTTCTCCCTTACATTTCATACAGCACTCTCAGAGCTACCTGCTTGATGTCGACTTTTGCTTAGCATCCGACTCTGCAGACTGTGAGATGCTCATTTCTTTTAACCTCCTGCTTTCAATTCAATGTGTTTCTCTATTCTCCTAAACACTGCCCGTACTGTTGTGATGTATGCAATGATAAAGGTGGTAGAAACTCCTTGTAACATGGGTTAAAAAATTTGAACAGAAACAAACAAAAGAGTTTTGCCACTTCTTGGTTCATAATTGTATTTATGGGTAATCCTGTAGTGCACAGATCAATTACTAATGACTGTGAAAATACAGCCTGACATACAGGACTTAGAAAGATCTCTATCTAATAATGGATTTTTTTTCACCATATAAAAGAAAGTGCTAATTGGTGGTACATAAGGTCTTAACATTTTTTATGAGCACTACAAAGCTTAAAAGGTTTAATCGACTTTTACTTTCCCTGGTACGATTCCATTCCTGGAAACAGTTTTCTGTCAGCTTGGTTAACAGCAGTTTTAGTATTACATGGTTGCAGCAGAGTTACTCAAAATTACAGTTTTGTAGCCAGAGAAATAGGTTCACAGCATTTAACCAGTTTTTAACTTCCCACACTCAATTCTAGACCTAATTGCAAAATGCTTCTGAATGATGCTTTAAAAATGGTGACTTACATCACTTTTGTCGAATGGAGGTTAGAACCAGAAAGCAATCTCTCTGGATGCCTACAGAAAAATCTGAACTATGGTTTATGATACAAAACATTAGACCATCTCTTGGCAATTTCCTTTCCTCCTTTTTTCTACCTGTAACAAGAAAAGAAGATGAATCGCTTTGCCAAACTGTTTCAGCACACAGCTGCCCAAACAGCTTTGCACTAACAGGGGGACAGGTGACAGACATGAAACACCAGAATTTGGCACAGTATTGTGAAACCCAAGACTCATACTGCTTTGGCGGTGGTGGTGCTGCTCAG
This sequence comes from Cyanistes caeruleus, assembly GCF_971803275.1. Lineage (NCBI taxonomy): Eukaryota > Metazoa > Chordata > Aves > Passeriformes > Paridae > Cyanistes > Cyanistes caeruleus. The sequence goes on from NC_141702.1 coordinate 67,921,620, forward strand.
ACCACAGAGTTATCCTTGCCTTTACATGACATAACTGGAGACAATTATTTAGGGTTCTTAAAGTTCGCCTCTGCAGGAACTAAGACTGCACAATTAGGAAATAAAGCAGAATCTGCTCACTCCAAAGATCTACCCCTTTTTTACTGAAGAAGCAACTTTATTACTGGCACAGTTATTAACTGTTTTTAATAACTCATACAGACACTGCAAAATCATTTTATGATGGATCTATGAAACAGACAACAATTGCCTAATTATTGTTTGTGATTAGATACAGAAGAGAATCCATTTATGAGTCACAGTTTCAGCTAGAAGCAACACCAGCTGGAAGAGAACTCCATGTTCATAAGCTATAGATATATTTCACGAGGATTATTAAACACCTGACCTTATGTGGGCTTCACCAGTTTTCCACAAGAAGTATAATATACAATTTTATAAATGAGAAAATAATTTTTGAATTATGATTTTAAGACCAGCCTAACGTAAACCAACTTTTCAAACAAGAAGGAAAAAGTCAATTTTCTTCTTTACATCAACAAACAACACCAAGCTATGACTTTAACACATGGTAAAAAAAATCTTTGAATCAAATTGTGAAGCACTGCATTTGATACAGTGACATTTTGAAATTTAGAAAGACAGTATGTGAAGGCCATCGTGAACATTTATTCTGAAAATTTACATGGGATATTTCTAAAGTAACTAGTGAATCTGTTTTTTCATGTCTTCATCTGAACACTCAACTTTTAGTGGTCCATTAATGTCAGTCTTGGGCCCAGTGACTTGTAACAGCTGATTCAAACATTGAATGCCATATGCATGCCCAAAGAAAAGAAACAGCTATTTTGAGAAGAGTTTGTGTTTCATTCACATGGATGACAAGTAGGCTTGATAGTGAAAAGGGGACAAAAGCTCACCTACTCTGCTTGAAACTAATCTAACAGAATAATCTTATTTGAAAATAACATATTATGAACACCAATAATTATGTTAGAGTGTTGTGTTAAAAGATAAATTGTTGTGTCTTGTTACTGCCAGAAGATTGGATTGCATGCATCATTTGCATGTGGAAAAACATGGCAAAGATGCTCAGAATCACATTAAAAATACATTAAAATCTTTACATGGCTTTAAATTCCATTGTCTTTGACTCTCATAATTTTAAAAAGATGGGAAGGTAACAAAGTTACTACAGTGGTAATATCATGCTATAAACTTTGCCCACTCACCAGCAGAAATCTCCCAAGACATGTCTTAGTGGCTGGCTGGGACACTTACAGAATCCCAGAATCATTTAGGTTGGAAAAGACCTCTAAGACCATCGAGTCCAACCTTTGACCCACCACCATCTTCGTCAGCCACACCATGGCACCGAGTGCCACATCCACTCATTCCTAGAACACCTCCAGGACAGTGACTCTGACTCCATGGGCAGTCAGTTTCAATGTTTAACAACCAATTCCGTGATGAAATTCCTTCTGCTGTCCAGCCTGAACCTGCTCTGGCACAGCTTGAGGCTGTGTCATCTCAGCTGCCTGGGAGGAGAGACCAACCCCCACCTGGCTCCACTCTCCTTACAGAGAGTTGTTGAGAGCGGTAAGGTCACCCTGAGACTCCTTTTCTCCAGGCTAAACAACCCCAGCTCCCTCGATATACGGACTCAAGTCCATATTTGAAACCAGGGTAACTGTTATGTAAGCCAGAATAAATCAGAGCAAGTCAGAAACTTGGTTTAAGTGCTGAGTTGGTTCTTGGCTGCTTCTGAGCACAGATGGAAAAGTGGATGTGCATGGAAAGTACTTATGTACCTCCCCTCAGTGTTCCAACAAATCTTCTATATGCCTCTGAAATAGGCTTTTAAAAAATATCAACTACCTGGCTTGAGCAATATTTTTGCAAGCAACATAATTGTTACAGCAAATTGTATTTATCAAATTGTACTAGATACAAGTACTTACTAATGCAGTATTACCTGCAGAATAGCAAATTTATTAGCATATATTACCTGAGAAAGAGAATGTATTTTAAATATCTATTTTTAATATTTGTAACAGTTACAAGAAAATTGCGGTTCAGTAAATTCCTCTTGTTCTGCTGAAGTTTTTTTATACGAAAATCTAAGTGAGTAATTCACTGAGTATTGTGGCATTCAATGATTATCCTAACCCCTTCTTGTTCAAGCTGTGAAATGCAATATTTATTACCGACCTAATTCACACAATCTTATACTTAAGAACAATGTGTTGGTAAGAATAATGTTGGATCACAGAAATATTTTGTAATAAGAAGTCTATTCTCATTTCCAATGCATTTTTTTTTAAAAAAGGAGGACATGCATGAAAATCTAACATGCTTACAATTAACTCTATTGCCTTCTTTAAGGTTTTGCAAAAAGGAACATATTAATTTGCAAACCCAGTAAATTAGCATGGATCATTAAAACAATCTGCTAAATTCCTCAAATCCAAAAGTCATTATTAAGAGCTCTTTTGCAATTGAACTAAATTAAAATTCGGGCATTCAGAGCTGCTGGCAACTTCTGCGTTGGCAAAAATTTACAAGCTGAAAGTGGATTGAAAACAAAACATAAAAGGCACTCAGAATCACTTAGGTATTAGACAGAGAACAACATTTAGCCACATGGCAAGATCGTGACAAAATCCTTTGAGCCTTTTGTTGGAGCAAGACACGCATTTCTGACAAACAAAATAAAATCTACTCCATTTGTCTGTCAGCCATGCTTAGCAAAAAATCTCTGACTGCAGCTCCGTTAGTGAACTTTAAGTTGTGCCATGCATCATTTCAATTAGATAAAGTTTTGAAGAATAGCTAGGATTTTTTTTTTTGTCTTTGCAATCTTGACTGGTTATTTGCTCGCTGTACCAACAGTACCAATCCTTAATAGGATTCTCTGTAAGGAAAAAAGCAAACTCAAGCCTATCTGGATAGTCCAGCTTCAGTTTGCTAGCAAGAGAGTGTGGGGACAGAGGGCTCTGAGAAAGAGGTCACAGAAAATAATTACTTAAAACTAGACAGGCAATGGAATTCTCATATTTAACAGAACCTGAAGGCTTAGTTAGAAAACACCTCATTATTTAGACATTTCTCTATGGGTAAAGAATTTACCAACTGTATTCTTCACATTTATCTCTGACTTTCCATGTAGTTATGGTTATATTTCAAGCTCTCACTGCTGCTCCTATATTTCTTCATGTGCAATTGTACTTCAAGGGTACCTATCTCTGACAGTGTGCAAATTCCTATCTGTGATGAGAACACCACAAAACATGAAGAATTTCTCAACACTAATCTCAGCAATGTCAGCAAAAGAGAATCATGCAAAAATCATTGCTATTCAAAATGGTCCCAAGGACCAATTTTCCATTTTGTTAGAGCTGGAAAAATCCTGAAACTGTAAAAAACAAGTAAGACTTTTTAAAATCATCATTCTCCACCTTCATGTTGTGTTGCCATCCTTCCCCAAACTCCTAAAGAAGGCCCCTGATTGTGACAGACCCCTGGGTTGTCATAAGTCCCTCTGTGTCCCCCCAAAGCTCTGGTTAGGTTGCACAACAGGAAAACCAGACAAGATCAGAAGAGCCGAGTTTCAGGAATGGCTGCAAAAGTCAATTATGTATTTGAAAACACTTGAGATACACAGACAATAGCATGTGAGATTACCCCTTTGATAGGATATACACTGTGCTCTCAGCACATCTCTGAAGTACTTCTTTGAAATGACAGCTCTTTCTATCTTTTTGAACTTTAGATGAACCAAAGCAGAGAATTCATATATTTCATATCTCTTCTGAAAAGTACAGACATAGGATGTAAGATACCATAAAAGTTGCAGTATAAATCAGATGTCATTATCTGTCATCCTTAATATTGACATTGTTTCTCCAAAACAGAATAAACTGCTTGAGAATGACAGGTGATTTTCCCTTATGGTATGACTTGCACGTAATTTGTCCTTTCCTCTTTTCTTTCCCAGTTTCACTCTAGTTTTATCACTATTGGAAAGAAAATGCACTCTGACAAAACTTAGCCAACCTGTGATTCATGTTCAGTCCAACTTTAGCAAAGACAGTGAGACAGTGGGGTAAAGAGGGTGATGGATAAGAAACAGCAAATGAGGAGCCCCAAGATACCAGACCAGTCCCCATTTCTCACCAGAGCAAATGAATCAGGTGGTGACCTGGTACAGTTTATTTTTTGATCTCTCTACATCAGTAACACCTCATTGTCACACCCATTACTGGCTATACTGAATTAACATGGAAGGCCCTGAAGGATATATTGTATACTGAACACAAAACAGCTAGATATCACATATATTTTTACATGTTAAAAAAACCCCTTCACTCAGAAGGCAAAAAATGGAATATAAATTTGTATCAACTTCAGTGAAGTCAGTAAGTTTACATCATCTCAAGAGTTCAAAGGGAAGAGTCTGGAATCTTGCCTGGGATCTTTTTGAGACATAAATTTGCTCTGGCTAATGTCAGACCAATGTAAATTCTGCAGAAGCCCACTGAAAAAATATATATATATATATCAACCTAACACAAGCTGGACCCTATTTGAGGATCTTCTCACTGCCTATAGAGACACAAATGAAAATACTAACAGGTTTGCAACATAAATTAAGGGGTTTTGGAAATATCATCATTTATCATGTCATATATAAATGTCATCTTTAGTTCATATAAATGTCACCTAATTAGTTCATATAAATGCTTTTCTGAAATTAACATCAGCCTTAAAATTTCAGAAAGGTCAAAACTGATAAGCAGAAGCACATATATTCTTTCTGCCCCTGTTTAGAGTTATTCTGCAAAATACCAGACAGAGAATTTTGTCATTGGTAACAAATATAAATAAGACAACCCTGAGACAATGTTAAACACAGATGTGTGTTCCAGACAGTCCTGAGTGGCAAGACATACATTATTCCAATTAAATTTTTGAAAAGTAAAAAGCACCAAGTTTATATTCCATATGCAGTCTCCTACTTATTCAGTAACCTTCTCATTAAAAAAAAAGAAAAAATAAAAATGTTGCCACAGCTTTTACATAGATCCTTCCTTTAAATATTTTGCCTTCTTTCTTTCCTAAATACATAGCATTTTTTTTTAAAAAAAGCCAAATCATAGCCTGATCATAGGCACAAATGGTTTGCCGTATTTTATCTGCCTTGTCAAGTGCTTTTATTTATATTAAATATGTCTAAACACTGCAGGATTTACCTTTTTGCATTTTAAATCTGAAGCCTGAAAATAAGCCCAGTGTGGAGCTGTATCCCAATAACACATCCTTAGAAAATGCTGATAAACAGGACACAAAACATGGCAACAAATATTTCTAATCCTACATATATTATACCAAAACTCAGTAAGTCTTTAATCCTGCATATATCAAAACTTACCTAAGGGGGTTTTTTGTTTCCAAGTAGACATAGATGCTTCAAGATTGATTACAATTTTTATTTTTCTTACAACAAGGATTGATACAATTGCTCCCATATTTTTTTTTCCCAGATTAAATAAATCTAAAACTTCATGCCAATGACAATGAATAAAGAAAAAAAACAGATCATTTAAGATTTCAAATTGTCTCATTATTTTTTGTTGGTTTTCAGAAAACACTATACTGAAGCCCCAGAAACAGAGACTAAGCATCTTACAAATTTTTATACTTTCACAATATTTCCAAAGGGAAAGGCTTCATAATGAGACATTCTTAATAATAACATGAAATTAATTAAATAAATTAAAAAAAATACATAAGAACCCTTCTGTTTTTCATACCAAAATCAATTCTGAAGTCATTCATGGATGACCAGAAGGGTTGGAGAGAGAAAAAAAGTTAATTCCCCTTTCTGCTACACTGGCATAAAAGAAAATATTATGGAGCATTATTAAACAAACCCCTCAGAAACCAAACAAAAGGAAGCCTAGGTTAATGCTAATGTTTGTTGAGCCAGAGTTTTCTTTTGTCTGTTTTGGTTTTTTCATCTTTATTTCATATGTTGATTATCATGCAGAAACACTGCAAATGTGCTGGATGTACCACTAAAATCTACTTGAGAAACAAGAAAAGACCAATACCCACTTCAACAGAAGACAGTTCAACTGAAACAGGATTTCCTTTTTGGCAAGACAGCAATTTACATTCCAAGTCTTCTTTACTCCTTTCTGAAACTTGGAATCAAAGGTGAAGTAAATATTTTAAGGTAAAAAGCCAGCATCTCTAGGTCTTTCTTTTAGTGGTGTGCATTCTTTGATCACAAAATGGACATGCACCTAGGCAGGGACACCTTCTGTGAGACCAGGCTGCCCAAAGGTTCATCCAACCCAGCCATGAGCATTTCCAAGCATGATGCATCCACAAATTCTCTGGGAAACCTGTTCCAATGCCTCATCATCCTCACAGTAAAGAGCTTCTGTCTTAATCTTATCTAAACCTACCCTCTTTCAGTTTTAAGCCATTTCCCTTTGCACTCTCATTACACCCCCTTGTTTAAAGGCTCTCTCCAGCTCTCTTGTAGGCTCCCCTAGGAAGTGGAAAATTTTGATTAGGATACCCCAAAGCCTTCTCTCTTCCAGGCTGAACAATCCCAGTTCTCTCAGACTTTCCTCACAGAAGTGCTTCACTTCTTTAATCAATTTAGTGGCTCTCCTCTGGACTCACTCCAACAGGCTGATGTCCTTCCTGTGCTGGGGACCCCAGAGCTGGACACAGCACCCCAGGTGGGATCTCAGCACAGTGGAGGAGAGGGGGAGGATCACCTCTCTGTACATGCTGGCCATGCTCCTTTCCATGCAGCCCAGGGTATGGTTGGCTCTCTGGGATGCAAACACACATTGCAGACTTAGGCCCATCAGCACCACCAATTTTGTAAGAGGCAAGACCCACTGAATTTGTAAAAGCAAACAAATTGTCTCTTTGTCAAAGCAAAGAAAGCAGCTGTAAAAACAGGCCAATACCCTGGTCAGGATGCCAATGTTTAATGTGGTCCATATAGAAAAAGAGGATGAATGCATTAAACATACATTTAAACAGTGTTAAATCTCTATTATTTTTTTTTTTTTTCTGTTCATGCAGCAATTCATCCCTTTTCCCATATTTTTCTCTCCTGCCCTTCTTGTCTTCTGCTTAAATTGTGTAGACAAGCTTGACAAGCTTAACAGAACTCTGGAGTGATGTAATTGCTGTGATAGGCCAAAATGCAGTCAGCAGCCTTGCTTCAGGCCAGGAAGTCCAGTTACTGCAGTACTGCTCACCATATTTCACTCATCTGTTAGAAAAGCAAACTTTGAAGTCAGATCTCTCCATTCCATCCTCTCATCCCTTCATATGTTCTTCCAACTGATTAGGACACTTGGGAGAATAATTTAGAAGAGCTGTTACAGACACTAAAAGGAAAATAAGCTGATATGAACATCGTCTCTCTCTCATGAGAGACAACACATTCTAATAAAATTACTACAGATAAATAAGAAAAGGAAAATTGTAACTTTTGAATGTCAAGAATATATTTTTAAGGTTGTTCTTTTCTATTCTCCCATGCCATTAAGATAAATGGGGGATAGCTGCATATAAAGATGGCCAATTCCCATATGCAATCAAACCACCTTCATGACAAACAGTGATGTCATTTCTCATATAAAAAGATGAGTCTAATACAAAACTGAACCTTCTAGCTCCATACAATTTTCTTCTAAGGGCCATGAGAGGACCTCAGTGTGACTGATTAGCAAATGAGATAGGTCAAAAAGCCTAGCCTATTCTTTAAGATAACAAAAAGACCTAAGTCCTTACTTTTCTTTTACAGGCATCCTGAACCCAAATGCAAGACACATACTTTTAATTTTTCTTTCATCCTCTTTTTAATAATCTCCTTTCACAAAGTCATTTCTTAATATAAAGGTCATAAATTATATATGTATAGCAATGTAAATCATATTTATTAAAAGTATAAAGCTATAATACATATCCATGTTTTAAAAATATAAACTTTCGATTTATATATAAGATAAAACTAGTATCTACACAAATTAAGTAAAAGTTAAAAGCATATTGGAGAAAGTTAATAGCAAGATGCATGAATTTATGCCAAATTCTTGCAGTTTCAAGTGTTTGCTAAAAAATTTCAGATGAAAATATACGGAGGTTTTTTGGGTTTGTTTAAGATTTATATGGATACAAGTATCATACAAGATTTATATGGCTACCACTGTGTAGTATTAATACAATTAATATAATGTTATAAAAAGATTTGGGGGTAAATAGTGCATGCAGTTACTAGTTATTTACTACATATCTGATTACATTTTCTATAGAATATGTAAGTGAATAAATGTATCTAAATATAAATTCTAATATAATTTTACAATTTCTTTAAGTTCAAGCTCCACATGAATTCACTTCTTAAAAAAAAGAAAAAAAAAAAAAATCACGTAAAAAGCTCTCTGTAAAAAGGATGTGGAAATGCTCACAACAAAAGGAAGAAGTCATACCAGGATCAAGTGTAAGGAAAACTGAAGCAATCCCTCTGCAGTGCAGAGCAGCATTTCTGCAAATGAGAAACTGTACGACTGCAGGTCACAGGGACTGATGGAAGCCAAAGGCTCTGTGACAACACTCACAACAAGCAGCAGATGCAACTTCAAAACACTGGGAAATGTCTAGATAAGAGCAGTTGCTCTGGTAAAGCAATTCTGCTTGTCCTTTGCCCTGGCATAAATAACTTTGCAATCGAACAGTACAATCTGCTCTTTCTTCTGCCCTTACCATCTGTCCTGCTCTCGCATCACCATGATCAGCACCCCAGCAGTAATCAGTGAGGTAGGGGAATTTTATCAGACAGACACAGAGAACAATATAAAAAGCAAAACAGACTTTGAAATTTTTTCCTTTTGAAAGGAATCTAATGAAAGGTTAGAGGAAAGAAACCCTACACATTGTTTGTTTGTTTTTTCTCTGAAGGAACACACAAAACCAAAATCACCGAGACAATTAATGTGAATAATGACCCAATGTGATAAAAGTGAATATCCAGAAAAAAATAACCTCAAGAAGTCTCCAGGATAATGAAGTTTGAAATACTTTGCTTTATAAATAAGTCATCATTCCCTTTACCTACTCTCAGACAGGTTTCTGTTATCTCATAATAATTTAATTGCATTTTTCTTTGCTTCTTTTCCAGTACCTATTTCTCTTTCAGTATTTATGCTGATTATACTGACTACTCCTCAGTTGAAAGATCCATTATTGAAAACAATCCCAATATATTTTAAAGTAAATGTTTATGCTGACACAATGAAAAGCTTTTTCTCATCGACTGTATCCTTGAGTTTAACAGGAATCACTTTTCTTCTAGTGATTCTTCTAATTTTCCAAATTAAAAACAATCAAAATAGTCAATTTTTAATAAAAATATAGGATGATTTCCTTCCAGGAAAAAATCACTACACAGATATTAAAAACACTTCAATGAAGTAATTTTCAGACACTAAAAATATAAAGCAATCTACTCACTATATCTTATTAATAAAAAATTAACAAGAAGCACTGGAAAATAATAAGTATATGGTCACATCTGATGATGCTTTAGGAAAGTGAATATTCTCTCAGTGCTAAGTAAATGTAATCTTCTAAGTTACCAGTGTTGTTACCCCTGCATAGTGCAATATAAATGCACATAATGAAGGTGGCAGCCCTTCCCTTGGCATGTACAAATTACTGCTCAGAAACATCTTCTGGGTCACGGATGGCCAAAATCCTTGAGGCTCACAGCAAACTCACAGTCCTGTATTTGACTTTTCTAAGCTGCAAATAGAGATGCTGACAATCATCCATTTATTTTCCCCCTGTATTTCCCTCTGGCCATTTGCTATGGGGACAGATGGATGCTGTTCAATAGCTCACTTAACCTCTGTTATTACACCCATAGACTAGATTATGGGTACACAGTGCTAATGAGACCCTGAGAACAAAATATTAAATGTCAGCCACCCTTGGAAACACATAGCAAATTAAAACTAATTTCACATGTACACCACAGAATTACAAATTGATTTTGACATGACCAGAGTAAGATAAAAAGCCTGCAACAGAAAGCAGGAGGATCTGGACTTTATAATTAAATAAAATACAGATGTACATTAGAAAAAAATAACCCAGGTTGGTGACTCAGCTGCATCTCATGGGTACTATTACAATGAATGAAGGCAGCTCCTGGATCAGTACAAAGTTCTTAATCAGACATTCTCCCAAATCAAATTACAAGTCTGAACAATAGGGAGGCACCCCAGAATAGCCTGTAGCCTGATGAACTGCAGTAGTACCAGTGAGGTGTTCTGATTTCAGTGCACCCTTTCCCATTTACCTTTCTCTTTTCTGCCCACCCCAAGGAAGTCCATAGGACAAGTGCACCCTTCCATCTCCTGCTGTCCTGTGAGACTCTTAAATCAGACGTCACTGGAAATGTTCAGCCAGGTTTGGTGGAGCCCTGAGCGATCTGATCTGTTGAAAGATGACCCTGCACATGGCAGGAGGCTGGGCTGCGTGGCCTTTGAAGATTCACTGCAATCCAAAGCACTCTGTGGTTCCATGATCTGTGGGAAATGCTGGGGCAGGTTGCAAGGAAACTCTCCCTATGCCCATATGTTGCCTGTGCTTACAAAGACCTGGCCTTTCATATGGCACAGTAATTCAGAGAAACCATGAACAGAGCCAACAAACTCTCCAATTAGCATCACCACCAAGTAGATGTTATAGCACAGTTGTAACAAAAGAGAATGCCTAAACAACCAAATGTGCTTATAAACAGATTCTCCACTACCCCAGAACTGCACTGGCAGGACCCCACTGAAATGAGACCATGTTAAACAGAGTAGGGACAAAGATGGTTTTCTTCACCACTCAGCTAGCTTTGTCACCCTGTATTTCTTTTACAGGGCTACTGGTAGTTGATCTAAAATGAAAATTCTTTCTTTCTTTCTTTCTCATTAAGGCAGCAGAAACATCTGAGTAGTAAGACCCATTTTGATAGTTTAATGGGAGTTCTGTGGCTTGCATGCCTTATGCTGCCACTGTTGAAAAGAGCATTTCACTGGGAACACACACGTATCAGCACTGTCAAACTGAGAGGTCTGGGAAAGCTGCTGCTGCTTCTGAAATATTTTAAGACACTTCCTCAGCCCTTCTAGTGAAAAGCAGATTGCTTTTCCTGAAATGACAAAAGTATTAATGATCTTGACATACACAAAATGGGGGCTTCTTAAAAGAAGAGAAAGTAATAAAATATCAATTACTTCAAAGATCATTCTTTAATGAGGGTTCCTCCTCTTAGCAGCTAAAGTGATAGAAATTACTGATGATACTGTTACATAAATGGGCAATGTGAAAATGGCTACAGTTTTGGTGTCAAAACAGGAATCATAGTATTTCTTTTCCTGACAACACAGCTTAAAACCAAGCTGACCTGAGATGGAATCATCACCTCTGTTCAACTCAGTTTCTCCTAAATTGGCCACTACGAATTTATCTACTAAAATGTTTCTTAAGGATTACAAAATGTTGTGATGAGGTACACACAACTAGATTTGAGATAGCATTTGTCAGAAATTAACTTTTCAGCATTCAAAACACCAATTGCAAAGGACAGGGAAGACAGAGAGGGACCACAGCAGTAAACATCCTGTCTTCTTTAGAAATTGCTGCAAAAATCTAGTTTTCGAGTTATTTCCAACAACTCTTATTCAGTTGAACATGTTTCTAATTGAAACCTTCCCAGAAACCCAAAGACCACACGTCCTTGAGTGAATTAGGACAAAAGGTAAAATGTCTTGGAGGTATCTGTGCATAAGAAGCTCAACACGACCTGGTAACACGCACTTGCAGCCCAGAAAGCCAACTGCATCCTGGACTGTGTCAACAGAAAGTGACCAGCAGCTCAAGACAGGGGATTCTACTCCTCTACTCTGCTCTCATGAGACCTCACCTTGAGTACTGTGTCCAGCTCTGGGATTCCTAACACAAGAGAGACTTTGACCTGCTGGGGCACATCCAAAGGGAGGTCACAAAGATGACCTGAGGGCTTTTCTCCTACGAGAAAAAGCTGGGAGAGCTGGGATTGTTCAGTCTGAAGAACTGAAGGCTCCACTGAGACCTTAGCCTTCCAGTACCTAAAGGGAGCCTAAAAGAGAGCTGGAGAGGGACATTTTACAAGAGCACAGAGTGACAGAACAAGGGGAGAATGGCTTTCAACAGAAAGACAGTAGGTTAAATTAGCTATTAGGAAGGTATTCTTCACTGTGGGAGTGATGAGGCACTAGAACATGTTGCCAAGAAAAGTGGTGGATGCCCCATCCCTGGAACTGTTCAAGGCCAGGCTGGATGGAACTCTGAACTACCTGTAGGTGGTGTCCATGCTCACAGCACAGTGTGGAATTAGGTGATCTTCTAAGATCCTTTCCAACCACAAATATTCTATGACACACAGCTCAAAACATCAAACCACAGAATTACGATTTTTCAACTTCTTTTCAACAATTTATAATCTCTCTCCTGAGGCATGAACGTTTACCTTTCCTAAATCTTACAGATTCAAGGTTTTCCTTACACAGCTTATGACTTCAGAATGAAGTAGTATATTACCAGCCTTCTATTCCTTTTCTGCAACACTGTCCAGAAGCCTAGGCTCCCATTCAGAAGAGCATGTGCTACTGGCTGTCCTGACAAAGACCTCTGAAATAGATCCTAAGAGGGAGCAGCTCTTTGAAAACATCACATGTTTCAAATCCTAAGAGAAACATTTTTTAGGCCTGTGAATGGGGATGAACCCTGTCTGTTATAAACAAAAAACTCAGCCATCAACACAGATGGTAAAGGATGTCCACTTAGGAGAAAAGTTTGGGTTTTAGGAATTTTAAAAGGAAAAGAGGCTTTTCTCTAGCCAGAACACATCATGCTGACTGGCTAAGAAGAGGCCATGCAACCTAACCTAAACAAGGCATAATTCAGCATTTATGTCCCTGAGCACAAAGATTCCAGTGCTTCAAACCAACTGCTTTGATTCCTGTTCTTCAAAGAGATTGCTTTGTTACATGTCTAAGGGAACATTCTCTACAGTGACAAATTCAATTCTTCCTTAAAAAAATGCATGTAAATAACTCAATCTAGGGATATTATATAAAAGGGGAAGGATTCCTCCACCCCATATTTCCATGATTTGATCAGAGAAGCTCTTTATTATGATAAACAATTTTTAAATCTCAATTTAAATGTCTGTTATAATTCAAAAGTCTGCTTATCTGCATTACAGTATCTCTGTATCAGATGAAGCTTTTATCCTTTAAGCCAAAAATTTAAAAAAAAGTTGGAGACAATAACCCTAATTTTCTAACCTCTTCAAAGAGATACAGAAAACTTTCTTCTCTAACAAAGAACACTCAAATGAAAATGGTTTATATTACCTATTAAAAGGCTGGTGATGGCATGCAATGTAAGTAACAGAAATCTTTATCTCATAGTACTTTACAAATTTAACAACATTCCATAAGCATCAATTCCCACAAGCAGATTCTGAGAAAACTAATATAGAATTTCTATTATGATGTTAGGAAAATTACAAAGCATATTAAAAAGCACTGTCCAGGGGAGAGAAAACGTCTGGATACAAACCCTGGTTTAAAATTCATCCTTCATCCCTGAGATGCATTGGACCAGTCACGATTTACAGCCCAGCCATCAGCACTTGCCTTCCTGATGCTCTGCAGCTCTCAGCCTCTGGAGCAGCCCAGCACAGCTGCTTGGTGTGATGTGCTGGAAGTATCCAGGAGAGGGTAAGGCAGCCGAAACAAAAGGAAGGTGGAGGGGTGTGTGTGTGTGTGTGGGAAACAGCTGAATGTAATTATGCATCCTTGCTCTCTTTTGCATGAAGGATGGAGAGTTGCCCCAGTAATTCCTCACCAGGTCTCTGGTGAGATCTTGTAAGGAAAATGTGCCTAGAGAGCCTGTTGTCTCTTGCTGTTGTATCAAGTTCAATTCCATCCAAGAAAAACATAAGTTCAGTCTCAAGGCTTCAGCAAAGCTTGAAGAAATTAGGGCACATTGCTTCCAGTGACTGATTTTAAAACATGACACAGAACACTGGAAAACAAGAGCTATAATGAAAATAAAAAAATGAGTGATACTAACCCACCTGCTTTTTGACCTGAAATGAGATGAGACCCAGTGACTGGACTTGCCACTAAGCTCAATTTTGGCATTGTGGGTAATTTTCCTAGATAAAGTATTTTCACCATATAGGGACTCAAAAAAGAACAAGCATCTAAAATTAATTAAAATCAGCAAGATATCATCACCTGCTTTGGTCAACCTACACTTCTAAGTTCAGTTTAAAAAAAATAGAAATATTAAGGGGCAAAGTGGTTGGTTTGTTCAGTTCCTCCTTCTAAAGGAAAAAACAAATCCACCACCAAAACAGCCATCTCAGTGACAGTGTTTAACACAGATGAGATGTGTGAGGTGCTTTGCTTACAAACAAGTTTGACAATATGATGCTTCACTAGTACTCACACTAAGATTCAACATCACCAAGCTCAAAAATCAAAGTTAGTTACAAGAGGGTGTAAGGGAAATTTAAAATGTTTTCTAGTGGGGGTAGGGAAAATATCTATCTTTCAGCTGAAATGAGCTGATGATATCACTGCAGCCAGAAGATTTATATCATTTCAACCTTCCCTCTTGGCTTCAATCTATGAATGATCCTCATGCCCACTGCAAAGGCAAGTAAGGACATTATATATACACAACAGGACTTTTTATTGATTAATACATGGTTTTGCAGTCTGCAAGAAGACACCAGAATGAAATCTGGATCTGTGGAGGTCAGCAGAAAGCCTGTCCCACCTCTCTAGACAAAAGAATACTCTGTGCTCATTATTCTGATCCTCCAAAAATGTTTTTTGGGAATCAGAAATGTACTGGTGAAAAAAGTACACAAGCTATTGACAAGGCTGATTGCTAGCATTAAATGACTTTAACAATTATTAGGTTTTTTAATTAAAACTTCACTGTTCAGCCTACGTAAAACTTTCAAAGCTGCACTATTTCTCCCTGATGCTCAGACCTTTAATAAGTAACTTGTCTCTTCTATTTTACAGGCTGTGTTAATAGTTCTCTAAGGTGTTCTGCACAGTTACAGACCAATGTCTCTAAGATGCATTAAGAGCCCATATCAGACATGTAATACGTCTCTTAATGTTCAGAAACGATGCAAGTAGACTATGGCCCTCTCTGTCCCTTTTATTTCCTGTATAATTATCCCTATAATAAATTATTAATATGATCCAGCATTTTACTGACTCATCTGTACACTCATTTCAGGATCAGAGATGTAATACTTTGAACAGTACAGTGCTGTAATTCATTGTCACTGCCTAAAGAGAAAGTTTTGGGGAATTCTTTTTTATGATATCCATACCTAGGATGATGGGGAGAAACCTCAGGGAAAAAAAGATGAGTATGCTTAGATATTTCTGAGATTCACTTTGCCACAGAACAAGTCAACACATTTTTCTTTACTTTAAAAGAATCCTAGTGCATATTATCAGTACAATGCAGAAAATATTAGTGAGTTTCAGTCATTAACTTTGCAGGGTCAGAAAGTACCTCCTGAGTTGCTGAATGGTGTTCCTTGCTGTTACATACACTGTATTATACAACATTTATAATCACAGTCAAGTCAAGATGAGTAATTTTAAGGGCAAATCTTAACAATTGTCTTTTGTATACTACTGTCAAAGCTTATTACACCAACAAACCAATTGTGTATGTAATTAGTGAAACCCCATAGACCCAGTAAAATAATGCTGTGATAGAAGACAAAGTCTAGTACTTACCTGCCTAGAAAGCAATTTTAAAAATCCACAATAATACAATAGCCATTGTCCGAAATGAAAAATACTTTTTTTTTTTTTTAATTTTAAGAACTATGTAAAAAAATATATTTAAAGAAGGATCTGGAATGAATGTGTCTGGATTTCTGAATAAATTGCCATGCAGATTGTTCTAGATTGATCCTACCAGTATAATCCCTTCTACAGTAACATAATAAAAATATCTGAGCTGTGTGGCACAGCTCTACAACTATATGGAGAGAGAAATTAAAGTCAGGAACAGCATTCAGCTGAAAGTCAGCTTGGATGTCACAGCCTGTAGAAAAGTGCCTGGGCAGCACCACAGCAGTGACAAGGTTCACGGATTAATTGAACAGACACCAGAAATCAATTAAACACAGGAAAGACAAAGGCCTTGAGGAGGAAAGGGTGTAAGTACAGGAAAAAGCCACTGCCCCTTTTCAAGGGAAGCTGTTTCTGAAAGACAGATATGGGGCTTGGATGCCTGGCATGGGCTTTTCATCTCTGGGATTCCAGAGAGTGCCTGTTGAAGATCAAAGCTAGACTTGGAAGCAAAGTTACACACATATACACAGACAAAAAAAATAAAAAAGGAAAATCTGGCATGGAAGAGACTATCTGCTTTCTAATATAATCTAAAAAATATGGAGCAGGGAGACTGAACAGGAGTTAAATGACAAATTTTTGCTGTTTATTTTAAGTGCATGGTTGCAAGATTTTGACTGATGAAAATGACTGAAGCAGAGGTGAGGAATGGGAAAAAGATGAGAGAGAGCACATCATTTGTACCCATCAGACCAACTCTTCAGAGGCAGGAAAGGCAAGAAGCTATTGTTTTCTGCTGTGAGCATGTGAAGAGCAGGCTCCAGGGTTCCCTTTATTGTTTGTAGCTCCTTTGACCTCTCCTGGTTACCTTCAGCACATCACCCCAAGCAGCTGTGCTGAGCTGCTCCTGAGCAAAGGCATCCCCAGGGCTTTGGGGAGAAGAGGCACTGCAGGGCTGCCTGAAGGAGTTGGCTGCGGAGCCCCAGGAGGTGAAGGGATCCATGGATGGGCAGCAAACCACAGGTGGGCAGTGTGTCTCAGAGCACAGTGGATTTTAGGCCAGAGTTTGTACCCAGATTTCTTCTCTGCCCTCTGATGACACTTTTGCATCTCCCTGACAGTCTTTTCCCTTGCTTTATATAGTAGAAGCAGTCTGTCGTGGCCACCCTCGCTGTGTCCAGCAGGGTTGACTCCACCGTGGTCTATTCAGTTTCTCCAATTTTCTTTTGAGAATCATTATGGAGTGATTTTTTAATACACAAATCAGTTTGCAAGGGCAGGCACTTTCCATCTGTAGGAGTTTCAACGAGCTGAACATTCCATCCGCCTTTCTCCTTTTCACTCGTACCGAGGCATAGTGGCACCTCTCCTCCTCCACTTTTTTCCCCAGAACAGACTGCAGAAGTGGTCCTGTAATTAGCTCCCAGATTCCCAGTGTTTCTTATACAGCCTCTCTGCTGTAACACTCCGAGCTGCAAGAGGCCTGAGCTATTTTCTTCATTGCTTGTCACTAATGGAAAGTTCAGGCAGGAGGCTGGAGTCTTGCCATGCCTCCTTGCAGACTTGGACTGCCTCAGCTCTCCATTTCTCAGCTATCCTTCGTCAAGGATTTGGGACATTTTTTGTGCTGGATGCCCAAAGCTCTGCTCTTCTTAAATTAAGTGTGATGTATGAACTCAGCTCTGTGGAATGTGGATGTGCATACATGTTTATAATCAACTAAGGTAACAATCACACACAGAGTTAAAAGCTTTGAATTCAAAGATCTTGAGAAATTCTGAAGTTTCCATAATGCTTAGTCACAGACAATATATTATCCTGATCCCAGCTGCAGACTGCAAGATTCTCATTAAAGATAGCATGCCATGAAAAGACTTTATAAGGATTTGCCACTTCATCAATACTTCTGCAGCAGAAAATGACAAATTAGGATACAGAACATTTACAGGTAACTTATCACAGGGTAAGAGTTTCATTCTAGCTGTTATTAAACTGTAGCTGGTATTAGAGATCTCTCTGTAAGAGAGATTTTGCCTCTCTTAGAAGTGATACATCATGAGAAATATTACATTGATTATTAAAACTACTTACTCCCCAAACACTTGGTAGAGGATACATCCCAAGAATTGAGAAATTAGAATAAGTTGCTGATACACTGTTAGAAAACATTTACACCTTTTTTCAGAGAGGAGTAACAATCAAAGATGTAAAAACACAGAAGCCTGCAGAAAACACAGGAAATTTTGAATACCAGTACTTAAGGTTATCTGTCCCTTTTGTGCTGCTGGAACAATATTATAAATGGTAAATTTATTTATTTATGGGTGGATGGGACAAAGGTTATTTTTGATTCAGATTTTTAGCGCTGTTTCACCAAACAAAAGGAAAAAAAAAATAAAGCTCTGTAAGATAACCGCAGCACAAGGACTTGACCAAATAGAAAGTCACTTGCTCAAAGGTTAGCATTCAGTCAAACTCTCAAACTTCATGGAAATATCTCCTCACAATTGCAATCTCTAGTATAACTCCAAAACAAACAAGATTTTTCTTTTCTGTCACATACCCAGACCTCTTCTCACTCTGGAGGGGAACATCACCCAGAATTACCATAAGGAAAAAGCAACAGGCTTCTCCGTACAATGACTGTAACCAACCCAAGTGCTCTGAATACAGAGCAACAATGATGAGGCCCCTTTACAAATTTAACTTTTATTGCCAAGTCAGGCTACTGCAACTGCTTTCTGCCAGTGCTGATGGATGGGTGAGTATCAGAGGAACACTTGCTCGTCCCACTTCAGAACAGACTGTTCCAAGTACAGGAGAAAGTTCATTGTGCAATTTGCTGAAAAGAGGAAACCAAATGTCCTTCCCAGAGCACCCAGTCATGAGCAACCTCAGAGCAATCTTTGCAGGACAGGTGTCATGGAGTGAAAGGGGACCATGGCTATGAGCACACCCTTAGGCGGCCATACAGTGTTATAATCTCCTCCTACTCAACTAGAGGCTTTGCCCAGTGACCATCAAGAAGCAATATCAACTAGCCAGCCCCCTTCCCTCCAAGGGACAAGCCTTTCCTTGTCATCAACCCCGTCCCTCCCTGGGATCAGCATGCTTCCATGCTCTAGCCAGTAAAACCCCAGAAATGCTCCAGGTAATTCAGCAAGATGCCTTCATAAGTGACTTGACAGAATGGGTTAAGGCATATACAGAGCTATGGAAGGATTTAGCAGGATTTAACAGCAAATTCAGAAATGAGATAAAAGTGACATGAGCTAAACACAAATGGAAACACAAACTGCATTCTGACATCATCATTCTGTGGATTCTGAGCCTCTTCAGAAGGAGCACAGTAAAAACACATTAGAAGTTTGTCATTATGCTCCATAACAAGAAGGCAACTGGCAATGTTCCTAATCATTCTTATGTAGGGTTACTTAAAACACAGGCATCACCTTACTCTTTCTTAACAACATATATTTAATGGTAATAAATACTGACTATTCAAATAATAAATATCGATAATAAGGTTTTTCATGATTTATTTTCTTATATTACAAAAAATCCAAACCCACTACTGCAACATCATCTATCCTGAAATATCTTGTATGCTAGGGTGTTTTAGGGTATTTCAGTGTGAAATAAATATATTTTAGAACCACTGTACCTCAGTGAGTTACCAAGACTTGTGACAGAGACCAGTTTTTGATAGTGGCAGGGATAACCCAATTTAAAAAAGCATACAACAAGATTGATCTATGCTCTACATAGGCATATTTTATTGAAATCTTCAAAAACAGCCCTTATCACAACTTATGGTATTCTGCCAAGATTTTACTGGTTAGAAAGCTCTTGATCTTCATCATAATTACAGAAGATGAAACCTTTTTCCCCTTTAAAAGATGCAAGCATTGCTTTCTAGTAAGTGTACTCATTCCAAATTTTAATCAAAGCAAACGACACCTGGTGTTGGAATAACCCCGCTTATTTCATCTACTATTTTGCTTTCAAATCTTAAAGTAACATTTTCATTCTGTCAGCTCTGAGGTGTACTGTCCTTCATCTCACAGGTTTCACATGGTCCTTCACAGGCCTTCATCTGACTTGTCTGTCTTGCTCCTGGAGATGCTGGAACCAGAAGGATGAGAGAGGTAATGCCAGAAGCCAGGGAGAGTGAGGGCCCCCACCACTGGATGTTTTCAAAACATGAGTGGCCAAGACTTGGTATACAGCCCAGTTAAACGATAAAGTTAACCCTGCCTAGAGCAGTGGACTGAAGAAGGTACCTCCAGAGGTCCTTTCTACCATAAAGCAGCCTTTACTTCCTCTTTTTCTTTCACCCCGTGAAGTGCAAAAGTCTGAGCATAACAATATTAGCTGTCACTGTTTCCTGCATACCTCTGTGACAACTTCTGTTCATGCTGAGAATAATATCTGCTAAGGACTACTTGAACAACATACAGGGAGATCTCCCTAGACACAGGAATGTGTTTATTTTTTACCTCCTGACCTGTAGATTTTGGCAAGCACATATCCATATCCACATGTGACTTATCACACATATCCATGAAACAGCTTAATGTTTAATAAATACCTTTTTGAACCTTTCTCCTATTTTTCATTTTGACAACTTTTCTTCATCCAACATTTTTCATTTGCACTCTAGGAGAAAAATTTTCTCACAGGATCCCCTGGAGTTCACATACATTACTTTTCCCATTATTTCAGTGAAAATAAAAATAATAAGTAAAAATCTGTAGAAAGAAGGGATTTGATCTCTGCTGAAAAAGGGAACCGATGAAGAAAAAAGCAATCAATAGGCTTCAGAATTCCTGTGGAGAAATAGGCATGTTTGGAAAGCACAAAATATTGCCAAGAGCACAAAACACCACACAAAACCTGCCCTAACAGGTGTTATTTCACTATCTACAATATCTGAAGAGGCAAACTGTATGCTCTGTTTCTTTTCATTCACCATAAGCGCTCTGCACTTAGCAGATGCCAGCATACGTTTTGACTAGAAATACACAATTAAACTCGCCTGGAAATAACCCATAGGTGGGGGAATAAAGACATGTTGAGCCACTTGATACTAGCTGGAAAGCAGCAGGAAAATCTATCAGCCACAGTAGCCAACAGAACTTTAGGAAACTGAAATATTTGACTGTATGGAAGTTAACTGAGGACTGAGCTGTAATTGTTGAGGTGGGGGGGTGAAAGAGTCCCCTACACAGAACAAAAACCAGCTGCACATCCTTTACAGGGAACCCTTTGCAAATCACTCTGAATTCCTAGTGCCTTTTTAGTATTACTTATAACTCTTCATTGCACAGTTGAGACTGCAGTATTTCTGGTTGGTTGGGTTTTTTCTGAGAAGATACCCCAAACTCTATAGACATTCAGCTGGGGCCCTCTCCCATGCTGCATTCTGCAACTTCCAGCCCCAAACGTGCCCCAGTACCAGTCCTTTGTTTACATTTAATACATTCTGGCTTTCATATTTTTAAGCTTTACTAGTTCCATACACTCCATTTTATTTTTGTCCTCTGCCCATAATTTCATCTTCTGTCCACAAGCCAAAAGATTCCCCTCAAGAGACTGGCAAGCCACTTGCTCCTTTTCCCATGCTTTACTAACAGTAAACACAATTCCCAAATCTCGCTTGTGTAGCATTTCAAATGTGCCCCTGGAGATTCCTGAGCTCTGGGGCTAAATTGTTCAGCCCAGTCAGATTGCTGAAACCCCTGTTTCAACATGCCAGCATTGGCAAGCGTGAGGAAAGAAATTTCCTCTGGAAAGCAACAGCTCAAAACAGCCTCTTCAGTAGGCTGTGTAACAATTTATGCAAAACTTGCTGACTGAGAAAAAGAAAAATAAAAGCTTACCAAGAATGGACTGGACAGCTAAGAAACAAAATCAGCCACCAAGGGTTCAGTGATCAATAAAAAAAATTAACTACACTCCACTTAATACCACCCTTCTGTTCCCTGGCATCTCACCCAAAGCAAACCAACACAGTTGCAATCTAGAGAAAGCTGTTAACAGTAACTTAAAATGTTATCTTTCAACTATCCCCCCAAACAGGAAAAGTTCCCTCACAGATATTGACAGGAAAACAGAATTTGCATGAAATTAAATACTGAAAGTTTAGTTACTAAAGAATACTTGCCAAAATGCATGTCTGAAGTATTTCCCACTTTATGTCACTAATACCATGGTAAAAAAAAACCCCACACAAACTGCTTTAGTGATAAGGATCCTGAAATGTCTCTGTGGTGTAAATGAGAAGACAGAGAATGGAGATCTCCCACCTGCTCTGTCTGCTTCTTCAGCAGCAATAATGTGCAGATTAAACCACAAATTACATTTATTAGACATTAATGTGAAGGCATTTAAAGCTTTAGAACAGGAAAGAAGGCTAAATTAATGCCATCTTCAACAACGTGTGAAGAAATGAGACACTGCTCAGTGGCAGGAACAAGCTCAAACACGGTGATGAGAAAATTAACTGACCAATTCATTAGCCACAAAACACACCGCATTTGAATACAATTTTAAAAAAGCATTGGCATTGCTTCTTGTATTTGCTAGGAACCTGAGCGACCCTCCATGCAGTGAGATATTTTCCTCATACTTCTGTGACATATAGACTTCCTATAGAGTTAATCCCGATTTTTCCTGGGCTAGAGAAGACTATACATTATAGCAGCACGCATTTAGGGCTCAGCCCTGTAGCATGTCGAGTACTCTGGCCCCTGGCCACCAGAGCACTTAGACACATGTTTTATTTTAAACACATGAGCAGTTCAGAGAGAAAGTCACAGTATGGAAAGGACCAGCTTATGCCTGGCAAATGGAAAGCTATATTAAAAATGAGCAAAGCTATTTAAAATTAACACAATTATTTCCCTGAATCAGGTAACTCTATCCGGGTAGACAAGATGTTCTACAACACATTAATAGGGTCAGAGAGGCCTCTCAGCCCCATTCATGGCTCAGGTATGCTCTCAAATTTGACAAGCATGAGAAAACTGTTTTGCAGAACAGTGAGCATTCAAAGTTCAGCAATATCATTCACTGCCACCAAAATCAAAAAGGAAGCAGAAACTGAAACCTGAAGGATATCCTCAATTCTTGTCCAGCTTGCAGGGTTCTGAGCCATGAAGGATGTGTGCATCCTTCACAAAATTGTTTCAGTTTAAGCAACCTTTTAACAATTACCCAGGTCTAGCAAATTTCATTCCTTTTAACCACTGACATAAGCAATATAACTGCATTAATTATTCCCTGAAAATGCAATTAACATTTCAGCATTAAAATTACCCTGTGGCAAGTTGCAGACAAAAAAAAGAAGTTGAATAAGTTGAATATACAGACTAAAGAAAATTTCTGTAGGCTTAGTGCTTTGAGGATAGGACAAAAAAAAAGACATCAAGAGCACTTTATCCTGTGTCCCTAAATATTTACTTATCTTTCAGATGAAAACAAAAAACATTATTGTATACTATTATGATCATATTTTCTGCTATGTGAATGTTACATTGATAATGATGCATTGATAATGCATCAATTTCATTTGAAAACAAATCTAGTTTTAATTTTGAGATCACAAATTAATGTTAGCATATTTTACATCTCCTGCTCAAACACATCAGAAACAATTTAAATAATTTTTGCTACATATTGTAAACTGCACCTTGAGTGACAACATCTGCACTGGTTATCATCTTAGAGGGATGAGATAATAAATAACCCCCTGCTTCAAACAGTATTTTATAATGCAAAATGTCACAGCTCTGTAAAGCAGTGCTAGCACATCTTAGCAAATTGTTCTATCAATGACATTTTAAAGCTAGAGAATAGGAATTTCAAGCTAAGAGATCAACAACATGCTGTGCTTGATTTTGCAGCTCATAAAAGTGTAATGCTTCCACCACTGCAGCTGTGAGCACCTTAGTTTCTTCAACACCATTGTATTAAAAATTAAATTATAAAAAGAAAGGAAAAGTCTAATTACAAAAGTTTTAAATTTCAATAACTGCCGATACACAGTATCTTCTTTCCCCAGTGAAACCCTCACTTGTTTTACCAGGTCTGATGGGAAACAGTGATTGAGAAACTTGGTTCAAGGCTTTGGGTTTCCTGAGGAAAGGATCAGACAATGTGCATTTGAGCCACAGGTCGTACAGACCTTGGATATCTGTACCAAATCTTGCAGCTGAAAGGAAAAGCTGGGACAGGATCTTGAGAAGCAGGCTCCAGGTAACAGCTGTACCAGCCCTTTGGACACAGGATATCCCTCAACCACCCGGGCCAAGGGACACAGACTCACCATCCCTGATTCTAAGGAATTGCTCAGTTTGGAAAAGACCTCTGTGGTCATTAAATCTAGCCATTAACCCAGCACTGCCAAGTCCATCAATAAACCATGTCCCTAAGTGCCATATCTACATGCCTTTTAAATACCTCCAAGGCTGGTGACTCCACCACTTCCCTGGACAGCCTGTTCCAATATTTAACAGCCCTTCAGTGAAGGTTGCTGTCAGACGGAAAACACTTAAAATCTGTAAGAGTTCTAATTTTTTTAAAATTTATTTTAAAATCTTCCTTTCTAACATCTATATCTGCTCTTTTTTTTGGTTTTTTTTTTGGAGCCAAGACACTTGAAACGCCTTTCAGGTGCTGAAACATTACCAGACACTTCTGCCACTGTGGCATCTGTGAGGCACACTGCTCAAAAGAATTATTTCAATAGAGTTCCCCAGTCCTGCAAGACCTATGTTTATAACTCTTTTCTTGGCTCTACCCTTTAGTGCTTAACTCTATCAGTTCTCATCGACACAACAGATTAGGTTAGTAAATCCTGACAGCCTGTAGAAAAATAGTTTGAGACACCACACTATCCATTCTGCTTTTCCTCATTCCACAGGCTGCTCTGTAGAAGAGCTGCAGCTGGGAAGTTCTGTATTTGCTTGTTTTAAGGGGGGTCCTGTATTGACAAATAATGCTGTTCTTACCACATGATTTGAGTTGGCAGACAATGAATCTGTCCCGTTACATTGCTGCGCCATCATGTCTCACTGGGCTCTGATAAATTACTGAAGCAGGTACACTCTTAAAAGCCACCTGTACGGTACATATACAGATCTCACAGGGTGAGCTTCAGACAATGAAGTGCTCAGCAGCAAAGGGTCATATGACTCATTTAACAAATTCATTATTTATACTGAACTTAACCTATATGCAGAGGTTGCTGCGTAGTTCAATTGCATTAACGATGAAGAGATTCTCTTCTAACTCCTAAACTACATTTATACATGGTTTATAAAATTACTATTTCATTTAATCAGTGTTGGTCTTTATTAAGGAAAAAAAAAAAAGAAGCCAAACCAAAAACCCCAACAAATCCACCCTAAATCAGCACCTCAAAAAATGCCAAAACAGTTTGAAAAACAACTGTGGAAACAAACAAAGCAATAACCAGTTTAGATATATAAGTAAGGGGAAAAACACAGCCTGCTATCTCTTTTTATATAAAAGCAGAGGCAAAGATAAAGCAGAGACTTGATCAAGTCAGAATTAAGTAAATACTCAAAGAGGTCCATTAAAATAAGCCAAAAAAGAAGGGTGACTTTCTATACATATTGAAGCCCACTGTAAACCTCATTTGGTCGTCAATTTTATCTTTATTTTGCCAAATCAGTAAATATAAACAGGAAACAAGTCGAAGCCCAATCAGACTTACAAAAAATACTTCAGGTAACTACTCTGTGGTTACTGCTGGGTGCTTCATGAGCGAGGGACACAAGCAATCAGACCTTACTGGCAAACAGGAGCTGTGCTGGACAGCAGTGGTAAGTTTGGCCAACATTCCCTCTGCACATCCACCTTACCAGATGATATTAGTCCACATACCTTAACTTTTCATTTTCAAATTAAAGTAAACGATAAAATCTCCACGGTGAAGCACAAAGTTGAGACAACTACCATCACTCTACACCAGATTAACCAAGCACAGTTAATCAGAGCAGTCTGCACATTTGAAAAAGTAGTTATAAACCAGAGATAAGTAAATATATATCCAGTAGAGTCAACTGCTTTGTTTATATTTTGCATGACCCACAAGATGTGTCTAGAAAAGACTCACAGCAGGAAAAACAATAGAGAGCTCAGACAGCTAATTAATACTGCAAATTTAACTTTCACCCTAACACACCACTCACTTATTGTTATCTGCTCTCCATCAAGGAGTAGATGGTGACAGTTCTCAAGCATGGCTAGTAAATTATTTTCATTTTGTCCTTTCCCTCATAAACAAAACATCACTGTGACAGAAGCTGCCTGACCTACTTTCTAAGAAAGAGATTTCCAAAGAAGAATATCCCCTCCTCCCATTATTCCTGATTACTGCTCTATTTATACCTCCAGTATGTACAAGAGCACACAAACTAGCTACTAGTTTGTAGGTGAGGGTTAGGGTTAGGGTTTAGGGTTAGGTTAGCTACTAAACTGATTTGCATGTTTTTCCCACTGTGTCACAGATGTTTAAAATTAATATCACTTATTCTTTCCCTAGATTATGTATTTTAAGGTATCCATATACTCCGTAAGTAGAGAGCAAGCCCCACAAGTGTAGTGAAAACATACACAGACATACAGACATATCTAGTTTATCACTTATCCCAGTGAGACCCTTCTTTTCCCCAGACCTCAGGGATCTGCCAAACTTTAAGACTCTACAAAAGAGCTCTGACAAACTTCCTGAGAATATCACAGAAGTGAAGTAACCTCTTGAAAAAGCCTGTCTTCTCTGTTTTTTAAATAATTTTCTTAAATTCATTTTTTTTCACTTATGAACAGCTACAAGTCCTGAAGTCGTAAAATGATGCTATGCCATGGGGCTTGCCCTTGCAACTTCAATGTCAGCTTCTGCTGGGCAGCTACAGATTCACAATGGCTAGTCTAGTTTTATCTTTGCCTTTTGTTTCCTCAGATGCCTGTTCCTTCAATTTTCCTGCACCATGAGACCCTCTGAAACAAGGACAACCTTTTCCTGTCAAGCATGTGCCAGGCCACAGCAACTACCATCCCCTCAGTGGAGTCAGGGAAGTATGAATTCTGAAATGAAGTGGGTTACAGCCAACAGAGAGGTGATCACATGCTTGGAAGCAACATTTTTTACCAAAATAAAGGTAGTTTGAAGCTCTTACTTCTTATGCTTAGTACAATTCCTCACATGATCTCAGTGGCACATGAAGATTCACACCATATCAGTTAATCATGGATAATGGGTTCATTACACTGAAATCCCAACCAATACTAAATGGGTGGGGCTAAAAATGATGGTTTATTGGTTTTTAACTGACATAACACAACAATCCTCTCTGGGAAAAACAACACAGTTTTACAGTTAATTTAATGGAAAAGCAGGGTGGATTTAATTAGCACAGTGAAAAAAGCATTCACAGAATTTAACATTATTTTGGGACACTGCAAAAATTAACATGGACATAGGAAACTTAAAAAAACCCTCAATTTTCAAAACTTAGTGGAAACTCACAGTTCCTAAGAATGGGTAGAGATGGGCAAAATGTTGCTGGGAGATAGTGACCTCTGTGCTGCCTGGGGCTCAGACACAGAGGAGGAAGGAAATGGGGAGCACATTCAGCTGCAGCAGAGAATGAGCTCTTCTCAAGTCTGGTGATACAATGCTGTTCCTGGCTGGAACCTGAACCACAAAACCCATTTTTGTCCTCTTGGTTGATTTCCACCTATCACATCAGGAAAATAAAACCTTAAGGGTAAATTAGAGAATTTGAAAAAAAATATTACAGCTCTATAGTTCATCAAGTCTGAGAAGTGATAAATTCTTCCAGCAATTTAATCCAGACCAAGTACAGGCAGCTTTTAAAGTGTGTTGTATCAACACAATCGAACTAAAGCGTTCTCTGCAGCAGACTAACCAGATAATGACAAATTTGCACAGAAACATTGGTGTCTTGCTTTGACTTTCTTCTCCTACATTACAAATTTAAGTAAAGGGAGAGGAAAAGGAGAGAAAAAGTAAAAAAAAGGTTTATTTCAGTCCTTAAATAGTTAGGAGCTTGTAAGTAATCACACAGTGTATAATCATGAATTCAATCCAAAATGCATAGAACACTGGGAGCAAAAATAAAAGCCAAACATAATCAAAAACTCAGGAAACAATGATATGGCTCACAGAAATGTGGTATAAAAGCAGCTGATAAAACAGTTTATAAGCAAGGTTTATAGCTTTATTTAACCAAATAGAGAGGGAAGTCAATGTTAGCAGTCTCATAATACTCTCTGAGGTGATAATAATACGACAGCATTATTTATCCTCTGAAATAACAATGACTCTTTGTGAACAGCTGAATTAGCTGTTATCTTATAAACTGCCCAGGATCACAGACATATATGTAATAGCAGAGGACACAGCCTTCCCATGGATAGCCCTGCAGTTACAAGCACCTTCTATCTTCCACCTGTGTCATTCACAAAAGACTGGGAGCACTGGTCATCATCACTTCATGTGCAGTCACTGTCCATCAGAAATAAACACAGAAATTAAGTCACCCCTTGTGAATCATTTCTCCCCAGGCTCTAGGTCTTCTGGTTCTAAAATTTCGTATTAGAACTTTAAGAAATATGTTGAAATTGTGCTTGAATCGACTCAAGGATATATATTTGCCAAACAAAATAAATTCTTTGAGTATTCCTACTCCACAGATGACTCACATTCAGAACTAAATCCTGCACACGATTTTTTTATGGCCTTGTTTGAAGTCAACATAAAGCTGACTTGCAATTTAAATTACCTCCAAATCTCTTTTGGCAAGAACAGCTTTCCATAGTAACAAGAACTATTCTTTAGAGACCAGATTTTCTAACACCAACACCTGAATTCATTTAATCTGAGCTTTTCAGACTCATTGCCGTCACCTGCTGTTGATGCTAATGTGCTGCTTCAGGCTGTTGCTGGAAAGTTTGATGCCTCAATTCTCACAGGATTTATCACTTTGAGGCAGGTCCTTCACTTCCTCTCCCCTAAGTACAATAACATCCACAAATCCTCTCTTCTTAAAAGCCTTCAGCCACTCTTTCATAGTTGTGTAGCTGGACAGAGCATAAAGCAATAAAATGATTTCCCTAACATAAAAAATGATCTCTCCTTTTTCCAATGTTGCAAAGACAAAATATCAACAATCTTTCAGTTAGGAGAAGGTGGATCATGAGATATTTCAAATACCTGTAGTGTTACCTATTTCTAAGCAGAATAATTTTTTCCAGGCAGTTGAAGCAAAGCCACCTGGAATAGGGAGCACAGTAGCTGGAGCCAAGCAACAGAACAGCTTAGAGGAAGAATTAAGAGAATGAGAGACTATATAATTGAAATTATTATAAAAAGATTATAACACCAGATGTAAGCTGAAATCTGATTGATAACCCCAATTGACACAGTTTGTTTTATTGGTACAAGTAGTTAAATTCAACCATAGTGTTATCTCTCACCCAAAATGTTTCAGCTTTAAAGCACGACACTGATTAATTAGAACTACACAAGAAAGTCTTGTATAATGGAGTCAGACCATTAACTTCACTTGGCTGAAGGTGAGTCTTGGGTTTGTAATAAACTTAATACTTGTAAGTATTAAGTCCTGAAAAGAGCTATATATCCTCCAGTGAGAAATAATTTCTGCACCACTAAAATGCATGCTGAAAACAGTGACTATTTAACAGAGCACCAAAACATCCGTTTCACTGAGTAGAGGAAATGAAGACTATGTACTACATATGAGTCAACATTTTCCAGTAAAATGTGGAAAATGGTTCAAAAAGTCTTGCTTCTTGTGATTTTTTTTTTATTTATTTAAACAAACTCCTTATTTTAATAAAGTTAACATTCTGTTTATATATATAAATGCATCAGGTAGCATGCAAAATGAAAAGTGTGTTATTTCTGTGAATGTCAAACCACTCAGCAACTATCATTATGAGACGCCTCTTGTGTACCTAAAATGAACAATCCATTTGAACAAGTGTGGTTGCTCCACAGATGCAATTACTGCATCTCCAACAAAATAAAATGAACTGTGGGAAGCAGTGGGTTCTCCACGATTATCTTGGCCTTGATTTTTAAAACAGGAAATAACAATATTGCATGCATAGACAATTACCCAGAGGGTAATATATCCCCTTCTATGATAAGTATCTAATACAGATGTAAGACAAGAATTGTCTTCTGAATTTTCCTGCCTCTCCCCATGGACAACTTAGAAACACCCATGAATCCTACCTTTATTGTAAAGAACTGAGTAATAAGAGATACACAGTAACGGCTTCAGATTTCAGACAAAGAGTGCAATTATATATATATATATATATATATATATATATATATATATATATAATTTTAAATTAAAGATTATTTTCCAAGTTTGCCATTCTCCTTTTTTTTCTTTTACACTGAAACAACTTATTCTTTTTAAAATGCCTCTGTATAATTTAAACTATTATTTCCTCTTCTTATGTATGTGCACATTTATATATGTGCAGAGACAGCGTATCAAAAAATACCTACAGGAGACGAAATTAAGATGTAAAACCATACATTAATTCTTAGAGCACTGAATATTGTGTCTCACCAAGACATTAGTAGCATGTATTCAAAATCAGTACTCTGAAGTATCCAAATTGTTTCCATATTAGCATGGAAAAGAACTACTTTTGATAACCTATTTACTGCCTCATTTAAGCAAATGATGTAGCAGAAAAATTTAACTTTCCCAAGAGAAATGCTTATACATAAAAATGTATAGCCCAAATTAGTAGCTACAAACTGCTGTAAAATGCACTCAATTCACATAAAATAGAGTTGTAAGACATGTTTTATGTAAAGCTCAAGGAGGCTGTATAACACAAAGGGAAATAAAATGAGAGGAAAGCTAATAAGTATTACACAGTTTTACAAAAGGCAGAGAAGGACACTAAAATGCTTTTTTTAAAAGCAACACCACAGAAGATACTGAAAGTTATCAGGATTTGAGCTGGTTTACTCCAACTTTAATTTTCTGGTAAAAAAGGATATCAAAGGGCATTTCACTGAAATCAGTGAGTCTGAAAAGGTGATTATCCACAAACATTAGTAATTCTATCAGAAAATATGACTGATATACTTGTGAAAATCTGCACTGATACAGTTTTGATCTCATTTAGATAGTTCTATCCAAGCTAACAAATTGCCAATATCTAGATGGTGAAAATTATTTGACAACAATAAAAGGAAAAAAAAACAAAACCAAAACCCCCCAAGCCTTACATAAAATTCTGAATAAATTTACTCAGATTTAATACAAACCTCATCTCAAAGCAATGAATGCAAAATTGAACTGTGGATGCCTGTTGTAACAACATGAATTAAACTTATGAATCTCATGCCTCCCTTTCTCAAGTACTTAATTAGTTTTTGAATGCCTAGATTTTGTTTCCCTGAGCTGAGAAATAAAAATTGCTTATCAGAAGCTCTGTATTCTTTACCAGTTTCCTCTTTCCTACATTTTTGTTGTTGCTGGTGCCAGCTACAGGAATAATCAGTTAGAGGAGACACAGACACTGTGCAGTGATTCTTACCTGCTTTCCACATTGTGATTTGTGAAGGCACTTTTCACATAAGTCTTAAGATAATACCCTTAATTTGGGTACACGTACTTAAAACTACTCTCTGCTATTAGTTAAACTATACAATGACATTGATAGTAACATTGACAATAATTAAAAATAAAATGAGAAATTAATTCTTACCTTATTTTAAAGGCAAGTTTCAGCAGCTTATATTTTTCAATAGCTTCATTGGTGACCTGCTGAGTGCACAAGAGGCAACAACTGACAGTAAATTAGGGGGAGTGCTGACATAGGTGGTGGCAGTGTCTCTAGCTGGGAAGATGTTTGCACTCTGAGGTTTATGCCAACAAAAAAACCTCATGTCCTGCCCCAGGTGCCAAAGTGGGTTCATGTCACACAATAACCCCCAGCATGAGTAGGGGACCAGGTGCGGAAGGGATGGGCAGGAGCCCTAGCAAGGGCAGAAGCCACACTGCCTTTATCTGGGTGGGCAATGGCCCTGGACATACAGTTTTTAAATATCTCATTATTTAATATCTCAATATCTTATATTATTTATTATAGAATTATGCATATATCAAAAACTATTTCCAACATCTATATATAATATGAAGCTTCAAAATAATAAGAAAGGAACTCTACCTGATGTATATGAAAGAACAAATAAAAAAATTACTGATTTCTTTACGTAGCACACTTTTTTTTTCCCCCAGAAGGCCCTATTGAATCACTTCTGTGACAAATCTGGGAGTTATCAAACTCAGATTTCTCAGAGATGTTGGAAGCAGTGCCCAATTCCAACAGCCAATGCCCACCATTTAGGAGATGTGTGTATTCAGTTTATCTTTAGAAGAAACAAAGTTCCACTTTCTAGGCCTATTTTCGAGTGATTAATCCTAGGTGATTTTTAGGTCCTCAGCTCTTGTAAGCAATATCTTTGAAGTCAAGCTAGGTATCCAGAATTAAAACTGTGTAATTGATTACACTGTAAACCTGGCTGCTGTGCAAGTCAGAAGTGCAGGCAGGCAGGAGAGGTGACACAACGTGCAGTGATGGCTTGTGTCTCCTCCTGACATGCCAGCCACACCAAGAAACAGGAAAGAACATCTGGCAGCAGATTTGCCTAGCACTTACAGAGGCTGAGGTAAGTAAAATTCTTTGGTGAATCCCCAGAACTCATCTGTTGCCACCAAGAAGAACCCAAGAGATGTGGTGAGGATGCAGGGGCTGGCATCTCCTGGCCTCCAGACGTGGACAAAAGCGATGTTGGCCAGATCACCCAGACACGTGCCAGCATGAGACCACAAACCGGTGAACTCAGTTACAAATTGTCTGAAATAAGCAACCTCTGCCTTCCAAGTGGTATCTCACTGAGTTAGCTGCACTAATTCCCTGCAGCTCCACAAGGCTGAACTTGGAGGAGAGGATGCTCTGCTGTCTGAGCTGTGTCATGGCTGATACAGCTCGGCTTGATCACACACCATTTAAACTCTTCCAGCTTTCCAGGATCCACCCCTGTCAAACTGGTAACGTGGTTGATAGTTCTGCAAGTTTTATTCTACATCTTGATTATCCATTGGGAACTCTACCTTCAGAGCAGGACTATTAAAAAAACAAACAAACCAACCCAAGCAGATCTTACCACTCAATATATTCTTGATATATATTCAAGATATATATTCTGAATATATTCAATATATTCTTGTATTATTTTTTATATTCTTGTATTCTTTTATTATTTTTAATGAGAATGAAACCCACAACAAACTAGTTAATATGCTAATAAAAAAATCCCAAAAACCAGTTTGCTAGTGTTTGCTTGTGGTGTTTTTTTTTTACCCTAACAAAACTTGTAAGCTCTTAGTCTTTTGTAGAAAATGGCTGCTGTTGTTTTTTTACAGTAGCACAGTAGAAAAACTAAAAATTAAATATTAATACATTGAATATATTTTCAAGCAAGCTTGCTCAAGCTTTAAACCCAGCTTTTTCTTTAAGAGTCTGCTGCAGTTAAAGGAGTACAGAATTTAAACAGTAAGATTACCACAGAACCTCTTCTGATTCCAAGCAGTTTTAAAAACTCATTATGTTTTTTAAATGCAAAAATCTCACAGAAGTAGTTACTTGGTACAAACAATTCATGAATTCAGAAGAAAATTATGCAGGAATTCAAAACTTTAGAGAAAGTGAAAATATTTTCTCCATTCAGATAAAGAAATTGCTTGTAGCAGTTCATTTAAAGCCAATTCCTGTCACACTCACATTAGAAGGACACTCTTTAAGAGAAAATAAAATGACACACTGATTCATTGACTAGCAAGTTTATCAGGACATACTGATAGAGAATCATTAATCAAGTCTCCCTACTAATAGAAAATCATTAGAAGAAAGCACATCAGCAGCAATGCCTCTTCAGTTATCAGGCTTTTCTTTAACCAATACCTAACCTTGAGGCCAGTTCCTCAGTAGCTTTCAAAGTTTCTGTGACATAATTTATTCAAGACTCTTGACATAGTGCAGTCCTTCAGTATCACAACATCAGCTTGAAAATGAAGTACATAAAGGTGTAGGGAAACAAGGGCAAAGGGGAGTTCTTGCTTTAGTTGCATGTACTGAAGCAACATGAGTTTAAATTCACCCAAACCAGAAGTTTTCAAGACAAATGTTGACATTATTTCTTTGTTTCTGCCTATTAGGTGCAGGAACCTCAGTTCAGGGTAAATCTAAGTAGGACTGGGATTACTTTAATAAATAATACATGCTTCATTTTGATTTTTTCAGAGTACC
Source organism: Cyanistes caeruleus (assembly GCF_971803275.1). Taxonomy (NCBI): domain Eukaryota; kingdom Metazoa; phylum Chordata; class Aves; order Passeriformes; family Paridae; genus Cyanistes; species Cyanistes caeruleus. The sequence continues at coordinate 67,956,023 of NC_141702.1, forward strand.
TGCCATGCCATTTATTCTGTCATCAGAATGGCTTCAACAAAGCCTGTGATGTGTTTGGACAGCCAGACTAGCAGGTGGCACAGATGGAGCCAGGCTCACTGAACCCACCTGTGTGAACTCTGACGGAGCAATGCTCTAAGAAAAATAAGTGGCAGTCTTGAGAACCCTGGGTATTTCCACAATAGGCAGGAAGCAATGGAAGTAATAAAAACTAGTTTCAACACTTATTAACGATGCTTTACAGTTAAAATGGAGCACTTCAGTCACAACACCATCTGTAAACTGTGAGGTGCCTCCAGCAGAGAAGCTGAAACGAGTTCAGAAGCAGAACCAGAAAAAACACAAACTTCCATTGTTCAGTGATGGTACAGGAGGTTTCAGTACATGATTTCTGACAGATGGTTTTGGGAGGACAAACTGACATACAGGGCTAGACTTCTTCCATGTTTTCTTCTCATTACCCTTTTTTTCTTATTTCCTCTTTTTCAAGTCAGGTAATAGAATGGTAATCTTACTTAGCAGCTGCTGCTGTTGTTTCTTCAAGTGGTTATCTACAAAACAACACTCAGAAAATACAGCTGGTAAATATTAGGAATACCTGCTATGTTGGTTTTGTTTTGTTTTTTTTTTTGTTGGGCTTTCTAGAATTATTCAGTCTTCCAAGTAAATTAAGGCAATTCTGTACTAAAAAGTCCTTTGTTATTTTTGTAACTTAACATATGGCCTGAACCACTTTCCTTGTTTGTAGATATCCTGATCTTTAATGTTTTACATAGTATCTTTTCAATTACCACAAACATCTTCCAAACAGCACCTGCCTTCTGCTCACTATGACTTATTTTTCACCCTATGCTGATTGCATATTGAGTATCTTGAAAAAAAATTCCTTTCAATGTTAAAATGCTATATGAATTTTCTCAGTATATAGCAGACAAATAAAATTTACACTTTTTGTTGTTTGTTTTGTTTACTGTTTGGCTTTGGTTTGGTTTTTGTTGTCTGGGGTTGGGTTTTGTTGGTTTCTTTTAAAATCTCTGTGCTTTCCAGCAACCAAAAGACCCTTCCAAAATTGGTATCTGTTGGTCTAAAGCAGAATGAAGATCACAACACACTCAACCGCATGCTGATATACAATTTTGCATTTAAAGTACTTCTTCCTTATAAGAGATTCTATTTCCTTTTCACACAAGTTGTCAAATCCCACTATCTCCTCTAAAATTATCTTACACCTTTCTCTAATAGGTTTCCCTGGTCTGTCTAATGGGGCATAGGAGGTGGGGAGAAACTAGGAGTATTATCATTATTATTTTACAGATTTAAAATATATTATACTGCTTGAATTTTGTTTCTTCTCTTGCAGGGTTTGAATTTGATGAGCAAAGCTTACTTATCCTCTAGATATCATTCTGCAAGCTACTGTGGTCAGGGCAGAAAATCCTCTAGGTTTCAAATCCTGTGTGATGGCACTCAGTTTACTTCCTGATGCTCACTTTAGCTTTCCTCTGGTTAGAAAGAAGCAGTGGAGTAGCTCGCTGACCATTTGAAAACCTGTATGAGCCCTGAGTGGATACAGAAGTGAGAGGAGGATGCCCTTACACGTGGTACATCCTTTTTGCTTGAAGATATTGATTGCAAAGAGGAACAATTCTAACAAGAATGCCAAAGCAGTTTTTTTTTAATTGTCAGGACAATGTATAATGACATTTCTTAAATAATTGAAGACATCATCACACCTTTTAAGTCTGGCCACAAGGGAAACTGTGGATTGGAATGGATTTTGTTCTCCTGCTGGTGTACACAGGAAATAAATGCAGTAAAATGGCAATAAAATGTAGTGTAGCAGACATATGCCAAAGGAGACAATCCTGCACTATTTACACATATACAGTTTTCTCTGTTTAAAGAAGTTAGTTCTTCCATCAGACTTGTCACAAAGCCCTCATTTCATGATGAGTCAGTGCACACTCAGGATGTATAAACAGGCTCAGAAATGTATGGCACATTGCTGATAAGGAAAAGGAGAAAAGGAAAGGTCAAGTCTTCGAAGAAAATCTGCTAATTTGGCAAATACAAAGCCTGGTCAGAGAACAATGCAGAACTCAGTAAATACCCAGGGCAATGTTTCACAGAACCAACAGATGTTGGATAACCCATCAAACAGTATCTCAGGTTTCTCCTCTCAAAAATTTGCAGGTGGAAACAAGCAAGGTCATGCTTTTCTTGCTATTTATCTGGCTCCCTGGTTTCAGAGCTGTATGGTTACTACCTGGGAGACATAAAATTTGAAACGCAAAGCCAGCTGAAATTGGTAACAGAGAATCAGGCAGAAAACGTCCCCCACAGGATGAGAAAATGTGCTACACAGCTGTCCATTCCCCAGTGTAAACACCCAAAAACAATAGTAACTGGTTTTGCCAGTGAGCACCTCTTAACTACTTACATGGAACATTCAAATGCATCTTTCTATTAGTGTTTCCAAGTGCAAACACACCTCAAACTGCATTGCTTCTATCTTAGTTCATTACAGCAATTAAACATATAATAAGAAGAGCCTTGACTGAAAACCTTATGGAATTAGGCAAATTAATATTTGCCTCTTCCATTCTCTTCACTTTTTTCACTACTTCTGCATCCTTCTAAGAAATATGGAGCAGGAAAGGAAAAATACCTTTCATATCATATCTTTTCTAACCCAAACACTAGACACAAATTTATAGGATAACAAACATTCACAGGCAAATTTTAACAGTGGCTAAACAACTATTCCAGACAATTCAGTATAACCCATAACCAAACTCTGCCATAAGAACCATATCTTAACCCTCACAAAGGAGAAGAGTGAGAGAGTGAAGATTTTAACCTCAATTACCTAACCTGATTTTTGGAGAGGAGGCTGAGCTGCAATTTCTGTTGTGTTAAGGAGTAGTCAGAGGAACATTCTGATACCCAAATTTGGTTTGTAAATGTGCTTAGGCAAATGAACAACGAGTGCTTTGGATCTCATTATCGTATGTCTGAACACAAAAACATTCAGTTATAATATGAGGAGCCTTGCTTTCAATATTATTGATTGTACTTAACAGTGCTCACAGATAATATAATCAGATTAATAGTAGGCATGAAACAGAGAAGCAGTGCAAAAAAAAAAAAAATACCTAAGAAATTATTTCCAAATATTTTCTCAAATTAATTTTCTTACCTGGCTTTTATAGTATATTTGCAACACTGTTACAGTTACCTTATTCTAAAGTACACTGCAGTATGTGTCTGATCAAACAGAACATTTGGTTGGAATCTAATTTGAACTAGACACACTAAATGAAGGTGAAGATGTTTTCAAGCTGAAGGGAAAGATAACATTTCAAGTTGCCTATCAGAATTTTGCATAGCTGTTAAATAATCCAAAAAAAGAAATGTTCTATATATATCAAACAGCTTACAAAAAAAAAAAAAAGGGCTTTATGTAGTCGGTAAATTGACAATACTCTTAATCCATGTGAAAACAATGGGAACAACATCCAATGTGGGTCACTGAAAACTTTTAATTCCTTTTCTAAAGCATTAAATATATACATACAGAAGCAAAACTCACCATGGACACGGATGAGTTGAAGTATATATCATGTTTCAGACGACTGTGTATCATCCAACTGGTAGTCCATTATACCATCTGCTGATGATGAAAGATTTTGCCATAACCATAAAGATCTTAAAAAAAATAAATAAATAGAAAAGTCAAAAGATAATCACACACTGAAGAAGTTACAACTGCATGCTCCTTATTCAAAACACAGTTTCCCTGTTTTTAAAGCATACTATTAAAACAATAACAAAAGAGCCTGTTCTACATCATCACCACCCAGCAAGAGGAGGATGCACGTTCCCTTACAACCACTTCAATGATATTTGCTCAGATACTTCATTTGCAGTTATTTAACGTATTTTTTGACTACCAGCTGACTTCAGGATTCATGTACTTTTTCACTGTTGTTTAACAATGACACTTGCATGCATTGGCATTTTCTCAAAACACTATTTTTCAAGTGCTATTTTCCTTTTCGTTTCATTTATGCAGGACCCCACCACACGTTTTCTACCAAAACACAAAATCTGCATGCCAAAATTGATTACAAAGGTGGATGATGGGGATGACTGCTGCACGTGAGCAGGCAGCTGACAAAGCCAACACTTCTAATGCAAGAGACACGACTCAACTTGGGATCATGGCACATGCAGAACAAGGGACACCCACCATCCCATCAACAGAAACTATGAATTCCTTGTTTCTCTTCTGCTAAACACAAAGGCCAGAGTGTTGCAAAGCCTTATTGAGGATCTGATCCCCAGAGCTGCGTTTTTAAGCATTGATGATTGGCAGAACAGCAAGAGAGGTTGATTCTAGGCCAAGTGGCTGTATAGCACAGAAGCAAAAGCCAATGGAATTTCACTAAAAAATTTGTATCAGCAATTTTCAGGAATCTCGTTTTCTCTCAATCCTTAGTAGGCCTCCTTGAAAGAATTTTTATACAGAACTATTTTTTCATTGTTCTCAAAGTTCCCAGAAAGTGCTACAATTTAAACTAAAACACTGGCTTAAACCAGAAAACCTGACAAATTTGGGGTTCTTGAGTTTTGTGGTTTATGTTTGTTTGGGGTGGGGTTTGTGTGTCAGTTATTTGTTATTGTAGTTGTCTGGTTAGTGGGTTTCTTTTGGATTTTGTTTGCTCAAAGCAAAAAGGGATGGGAGGCTTCCACCACACTAGATGTATCCCATTTCAGTAGTTTCAGATTAAAATATTTCCTCTCAAAAGAGGCTTTCAATTTTAATTATATTTAATGCCAAATCTTTGGTTAAAAGAAAGTTAGGATTAAAGTGAAAATGTAACCCCAGCACAGTGGTTCCTCTCTCATGGAACTCTTTTTAAGTTGTATGTTCCAAAACACACTTTTCATCAGATAGAGAATGAGATTTCAAGAGATTTCAGGGACCTCTCTGAAGTGAGGTTTTACATTTTCCATAGAACTGCAAAGAACTTAAAAACGAAGAAACTGATTCTCTTTACACCTGTTATGAAAACAACTTAATAAAATGAATATAATTTTCTGATAGACTATTTTTGTCTTCATCAATCACATTTTTTTTTTGACATCCCCGCACTCCCCCCGTCTTCTGCAATTTTACATCTGAATTCTGTTGAAAATGTAAGGACACTAATATGACCCTTCCAAGTATTTAACCTTCCTAGTCTGCTCTTTTCCTCCAAAAACCCACTAAAAATGCTGAATGTTGGGTTCAATTGAGTGTAAATGAGTAGAAAATATCATCACACAAATTTAGAATAACCAACTCTTATCCAGATATTTTTATATAAAGGAATTAAATTCTTCCTTTTCTTAATATTGAGAGTATTTTTTCATGGTGGAGACCAGCATAAAATTCAAAAAAAGTATGCTTGGGAAAGGAATTTTACTCACATACAATAGTTTTTGTTGCATGTGTTCTAAATATTTTTCTGTACTCATTTTCTAATGCTCTTTCACAGGACAAAATTATGTATTCTCAAGTATAATAAGGCTTTTTTCAAACAATCAGGAACTTTTAGCAGGTCCTACAACAAGCTACTTATTGCTGCTACATCTCACAACTCTGCAATCTTTTCAGCACAAATGAACAAGAGTGAGGAATTGGTCCAATCCAAGAAAAATATGTGAAAAACTTGTTTGGTTTTTTTTAGGCAGATCTGTTTTCTCTCCTTAGAATACTACCGAACCCAAAATACTACTGTAATGAAGTACACAGGGGTAGGCACAGAGTAAGACAGTTATTATATGACTATATTAGTATTTTAAACCAATATTTCATGTTCACAGCTTTGCTATGCCAATGCATTATATGTTGCCTTTTAAACAAGCTTTTAAAATTTTAGGCTTTCTAAAGAAAAAAGACAAAATTAAATTCATATAAAACATGAAAAATGTGTAGCAGAACCAATACAGTTATTTGGGACATTATCTTTTTTTTTTTCTTCTCAAAGCCTGCAAGAACTGTACCTTTATCACAAGCTCTTTCTAGAACTTATTTAGAGAAAGTGATCTGTTATTTCATTCATCATTTTCAGCTGTGCACCTATGACAAGGCACCAGGCTAGCCCTGCCAAGACAGTAAGGTGGGCAACCGGATAATTAGTTTTTCCTTGAACAGACTTAGAATCCACTGAAGGACTTCCTTCCAGGTGATGAAAGAACTAAGAAAAACAAACAAACAAACAAAAAAATAACCCCAAACAACAACAGTAAAACTAGGCAAAAACCTGTAAAGTTCAGCATCTCAGAAAACTGTGAGTAGATAGTTTCCCATTCTCCTAGTTCTTTCCTCCAAAAAATATAAAATTAATGTGAGAAATCAGAGCCTTTTTTTATATTAGTATATCTTTACTATAAAGCAGTATATTCTACAAAATTTTCAGGAGCTTTGCAGATTCCTCTCTGCAGTGTGAGAAGCTGTAGTATGTAGAAAGCCATCAATGTGCACAATGAACAGGGCCTGGTAAGGTGACTGCTGCAATTGTATTATAATTTCTGAAGAGCAACATCTTTGTTTAAATAATTACACTGCTGTAACTTGGAGGTAGATGCTGTTTAAAGTGAATGCACTCATATGTCAGTGGACTAGCTGCATAGAGAGGATCAATCACTGTGACTGTCAATACAAGAGAACTGACTTGCTGCTGGGAAGTGCAAAGTTATTAAAACGTTTTAGCAGAAGCCCCTGACCATCATTCAGTCATATGAGTGAAGGGTTTGTCTCACAGGACTAGATTCCTGAGCTGCACTTAAGGATGCTTTAGTGACCAATGTAAAAAGCTGGAAATGGTGTTTACACATTCTGCTGACAGCCTTAATCCATCAAGAAGATATCTGCAGAGTCAAAACAATACAAGTTTTGGCTGTCCTGTGGTATTCTGACTGCCCATAAAATAAAAAGCCATAAAAAGACTTCAATGTTTTCAAATACTTTAAGAGCATGAAGGAAAAAAACCCCAAACTTTGCAAGGACTAACATCATTGTATTTTTTTGAATATGCACAGAACCAAATACAGTATTACTCCCTACAAAGAGGCTTTTTAAGGAAGCTACTGAATATTAGCAAATATTTTAAAAGTGACAGAACACCTGAAATACAAACAACTAAAAATCTGCTCGCTGTAGCCACAGTCTAAACCTTCAGCCAGCTCCTGCAAGACCAGCAGTACTCCAGCTACAGGGACTGGCACGGGTACCCACCTCAGCGCCAAGGGCAGGCTGCTTCCAGAGCACAGCCTCTAAGGTCCATAAAGCACAAAAAGAATGAATCTGAGAAAGAAGTAAAAATTCTATCCTAGATCCACGTCTCAGAAATGTGGAAGGAGTTTTAGGCACATCTCACTGTCACTGCCACAAAAGCCTTTGTAAAAACCGGCAATTTCGTGAGCGTCTTATGCAGCTACACAAGCACCCAGACAGAACGCGACTGAACAACTGATTTCATTAATTAGAAAAGTTGCTTTGGAGGAACTGAACATTACTGACAGAAGCAGTTTGCAAGCATTGTTCTCTAATGAAATCTAAACTGTCATTTCAACAAAGGCAAAGAGGTTTTTTCCTAACGAGCAACCTGCACTGAAAACTAATTAGAAGCCGTAGGTATTTTGCTGCCCTTCCTGCTCGGTGAAAGGCAAATCTCGAATAGCCAATTGCAAATGGCTCAGCTTGTACAGATAAAATTAACAAGTCACTCGGACACCCTTTATTGTCAGTTGACACAAGCCTGTCCCAGGGCTGCTGATCTGAAGGGGCAGAGTGGAATGTGGTCATTCCCACAGCCTGCCTCTGCTGCTCTGCACAGTGCATGTTGGAGACACGCTTGGATGCTGGATACCTTCATTTTCATTCCTTAAAAGTGCAACACAGAGGAGAACGCTCTTTTGTACCTGCATCTCTAATTGTAAGTAGAATTATTGACTCCTTTTCTTCTTTAAATCAGTCAAACCAGTGGTTACTACCTGGTATAACATAAGGAAAAGGAAACAGAAAAACCCAGCAGTGCTGCCAGCCACACACTGTGCAAAGCAGGATGGGCACGCCGTGCGAATGCATACAAGTGCTAAAGAGCTTTCCTGAAAAAACAGGGAAGCTACATGTGGTTTTCAATCATGGGCTATATTCAAACTGATTGCTATTTATACAGTTTTCCTTATTTAAATGGAAACTTCTCATCAGGTTTGGTTCTACTGAAATTTTTATCAACAACATGCAAAAAAGGCAGTTGATTATTCAAACACACAGAAAAACAATAATATATAAATTTTTTACAAAAAAAAAACCTGGATGAATTTATCCCCTCAAAATGATCAAAACTGGATTGTATTCAAATGACCAAGAATTTTGGCCCCAAATAACTTGTTTTAATCAAGTTTTGTTTTATGTTATGAATATATAACATTTTAAACAGTGTAATAGCACATTATTGCTTGAAACTCTCAAGTTTGTTTTAAGAGTGAGACCTTATAACAACAACATCTAATGACTCCTGATAAATGATAATGAGTCCTTTGGTCTTTAAACAAACTGTACTAGCCACTGACCTATTTTCAAAGTTTAACCAATTCAGTTTGGACTTATAACAAAAAAAAAAAATCTGCTATTCAGAGGAAAAAGAATACGATCTTCTATTAAAACGCTATTTTCCAAAAAGAAAAAAATGTAGAAAAAAAATTGAACAAAGCTGCATTTGAAGCACATTTAATTAAAAACACATCTGGCACTATGAATTAAAAAACAAAAATTAAAAAATTCTGGAACCAGTCTCCACCTCCATCATGAAGGGCAGACTGCTCCGAGAGCAGAGGTTTTAAGCTGAGTGCAAAAAGACTCAGATGGTACCAGAGGATGAAGTAAAAAAATGGTTGTGGATTCACTTCACTGTGTGCAGTTTTAGATTGTACCTGTGTCTTACTGTCATTGCCACAAAGACCTTGCTAAAAATTGGCAATTTCCTGAGTGTCCTATGCAGCTCTACAAGTATCCAGAAGGAATACAAATTAGTAATTTTCACAAAGAATTGGCTGACATTAACTTTCCAAACAACTCATTTTCACTCAAAGGAAGAAATTCTGAACACTTCACTTGTAGCAGAGCAAGTGAAACTATAAAATGTAATTTACATTTCTCTTGCATCTTTCTCTGCATTTTTCTCATAGAGATCCCCCACCTTGCTATATTCTCATTCAGTGTTTGTAATGACTTTAAGGCTATCTGCCTCAACTCTTCAACACTGTGTGATATATAAAATTTTTTATTATTATATTGTAATTTATTCGAAATTTCTAGTAACAAATTGTTTGCAAAGCATGTATTTGTATCCTCATATTATATGAACCAAATAATATTTTCAGGAACTAGAAAAACTCCCATGCAGCCTGTTGTGCTACGTAACACTTAAATGTGAAGTTTTTCTGTACAATGTTTTTTGCACAAAAAAATTTCTCCACAAAAATTAGCACCTTTTGCCTGTGTGAGATATGAATAAAGTAGAAGAAGAAATTATCAAGTCAGAAGTGATGGCTTGAACACATATTCTATCATTTAGAAATAATAGTTTAAAAAATGTTAAAAAAACCAAACCAAAAACCCCACAAACAAACAAAAAAAGTAACCATAAAACCGCAACTCCTTAACCAGGAGATAATCCTTAATCAGGGCTGATTGTGGATGGAGTTTGAAAGCAGAATCATCTTACTCCCACAAAGTAGCAATACTGTTGTTGTTAGCATGTGCCCCCAAATCCAATCTTTTAGTGAAATGGTACAATAAACCTCTACACAGATCAGTGATATCATCACTTGTTAAAAAACAAATAAAACACAAAACACCCAACCTTGAAATACTCCCTATGATATATCAGTTATATTGTTATAAAACTTCTCTAGGAGAAATCATGTTGCAACCACTCCATGGCACCTCTTCCTTAATGCACATCAACACCAGCAACGTGGATTTGGACTCTGAAGTGAGGGGCCAAGACTGATTTTAACTTCTTCAGAAGTCACTCACCCTCCTCTACAGTAGTAGGAAGAACATCCAACCTGGTGCAGCAAATACCCACTATTTGGGTACACTATTTGGGATTACAAAATCTGGAAACAATCCTGGTTTCTTTGAAGCAAAGGTAAAATTTAAGATGTGGGTTAAAAACCAAAAGTAGTAAAAAACCCCCAAGGATCTTACAGATAGAGGTTCAGACTAGAAACACAGGAGCGTTTCTCAAAGAATGAAGCAGACAGCAATGGAGAGAAAAAAAAAAATAAAAACTAAGTGGGAAGCAGTTAAAAATTGTTGCTACAGCACTTCATCTACTTTGTGGATGTCTTACTGAACATTTCAAATGTTGATTTACCCTGATACTTGCCTGTGATGTTATAAGTAGTTCACAGGACACCAGTTCAGAGTGCAAGTTTTGGGGAGAGAAAAGGAAAGAACCTCAAATCATGGAATATAGGAACCAAGAAAATTACTTTTTTGTCTCTTGGGGAAGGGAGGCAGCTGGCCTATTTGTCAGAGCTCTTTCCTTACAGGAACCAAATACATAATGGAATCCCTGAGACACAGTCATCACATTTTCTCATTTCTAGAACAACTGTATTGGAAGCAGGATCCTGAAAGTAGGAGTGAAATCATAAAAGATGGAAAGAATTCGAGTTATAAAGTTTCTTTTTTTAAAAAATTTTCTATTTGGTGAAAATACTGTATTTCAAAATCACTAAGGACCAAGTAATTTTTTTATAATTAATAAGACATACAATAGTCAAAAAGAATTTAAGGTAGCAGAGAACATTCATCAGTTCACAATACTCTTTAAAGAGCTGAGCAAATTAGTTGTCTTCTTTCACTAAGGCACAAGTACATATTGTACAAATTCCAGATAACCACGTTACATTACTAATTTCTATATGGGCGATAAAACACAATGCTTAAAAACCTGGTTTTATTACTGCTTTAGCATAACTCTTATTTTAACTTAACCCCAGGCACAGAGAAAGAGAGCGAGAAAGCAACATTTTCCCTCAAAATTCTAGTGCTTTCCTAACCAAGATGTTGTTCACCAAATCTTGATTCATCTTTTTCTGCATTACTCTTGCTCTGTTACACTGTCTAGGAAGGTTCTTATTTTAGGAAATAAGAAGGGACAGAGAATATTTGTTCTGCTAATATGATCTAAACAAATAAGATAAAGAACTCAGATACTACAAGGATGTACTGTTCCCTAAGTGGTAGCTTTATCAGTAATAATTACGAGAATAATTTACACACAAAAATTATTCTAGAGAGATTAAAGGCTTGTGCTAAACTTATAAAAGCCATGACCTAAAGGCTAACCTTCAAATATTAAAAAAAGCTTCCAAAAGGCAAAGAAAAACATGCTGTATATGGAAAGATAATAATTTCATAAACTTTAGTCAGATGTCTGAAGAAGCATATCACTCCTGTTTTCCTTCATTAGAATAGAAATTCGAAATGCAGATCGAAAGAGAAATCCTAGTTCTCAGCCTTGATAGACTCCAACAGAAAACTCTGTAACTACTCTTTATCCCATAACTTTTCTGTAGATGGAAGAGGTACAAATGCTTGTATTTGAGACAGGCATAATTTGTATTATGCTTGCATAAGAGACAGGCATATTTATACACTCAAAAAACTCAACTCCTTAACCTCCCTTCTCTGTGGATTATAACTTTGTTAATTCAGCCAGTCAGGCCATAGGTTTCTATGCCAACGGAGTCTTCTGCTTTCCAAGACCCAGAAAGAATCCCTCAGTAACTGCAAAAAATTATACTTTCAGGGAACTCCAGGATATTTAGCCCAAAACCTGACTTTATTTCTTGCCTGGAAACCCAGACTTGAGGAGTTCAGCAGAGTTCAGTGGCCCACACGCTCAGAAAGACCGCGGTGAGCACAGCAGCAAAGCCTTCTTCCTCTTGCTGTGGGCAGGCCAGCCAGTGTCTACCTGCACTCAGGAGATCAGGCAGTGTCTGGAGAAAACTGTGACACCGCCCTTTGAACAGTAAGCACCACCAGGTACTGCCAGAAGTATTCGCTAACACCATCCTGTACCATCCTGCCTTTTCCCCATGCCCTCTGAAATAGGCAACTGCTGAAGAAGGAGAGCATGAAAATGTAACATTACATATCACTTAAAAGCTAACTCATCAGAGAGGAGAATGATTTCAAGGCTGGTAGAGGCTTAAAAGACAGGTTATTGGGTTTTTAGTACATTCTATTTCAAACTCCATGACACAAAAAAAAAAAAAAAACAAACAAAAAACCCGAACAAAAACAAGCAAAAAACAAACACCACCCCCAAAAAATTCAGCAGAACATCATCAAAGAAAAATGCTTCCATTAAACACAAGGTTCTTATTTGGTGGTCACAGTTCATCCCTTATTTTCCACGATCATACATCCTTGTAAATGCTTTATACAGAATGACAGGATAATTGTGTTCTTAACCAACCCTACGAAACCTGTGATCCTACGAGAGTACAGAACACTTTTGTAACTGGTACCAAAACGGTAAGGGGGAAAACAAAAAGCAGTTATGACTGATTAAATATTAGAAATTGCACAATTAATTCCACTTAACAATTACAATCTGTCTGTTGTCTCTCTTTTATTTTTTTTTAATCAGATTACGTGTAAAAAGAGATTTGAATTTCATTCAAGCATGTTCCAGAGTGGTTTTCTGGAACTACAACTTTAAGAAAACCTCAGAATTGTGTTTTGTTTTGTTTTTTTTTTCCTTAAGAGACATCCTTTTTGCGTGGAAGATGATTAACCATATTGTATTATCAATTCAAATAATTACTTAAAGTAATAAAATATTCTGAAAAACTAGTATAAATTTTGAATACACTCAAAAAATTTGGTGTGTTTGTTTCCAAAGAATAAGTTATAGGGATGGATGGGGGAGAATTGGTTTCTATTTAGATTAGTGTTTGCTTAATTTTGTCTTTAACAAAGAGTTGAGTTCTTGTTAAAAAAATCCTGTTAACTAGAATTGTTTTAAGTGTTTCATTCACATCAGAGCTCTGCTACTGCTGTTGTTTTTAATAAAAAGAATATTCTATTTCTAGACATTCTCCACAGAAAGCCTATTGAACTTTGTGTCCATTCATTTTGAAATAAAATTAATAAAGATCAATCAATACTATCTACAGCCGTATCTGCAACAGTACATGACAATTCTGACAGGGTGAGATCTAAAACACTATATTTTCCCTCCAAGTAGAATTAACCAGCAATTCTTCAGACACTGATGACAGGGAATTGTGTTTATATTTTAGATAGTGACCATGATAAGCTAAACATTAATGACCTTCTCTTTCCAGGCAAAACAAACCATTTTTATAACAGAGTTTGTTTCTCCAAAGGTTTCTAACAGACAGTAATTGTAAATGTATGATTTTAATCTCATCTTGAGGAATTTGTGCTGAAGTTCACTTTGTACATCCAGCCAAACTAAAGATTTTCGTGCCCTGTGAACTGAAAACATTTGATTCTTACAAAGATGCTAACATTTTTCTTTATAAATCATAGTGTAAGCTAGCAAAGTGAGACAACTGAAAACCTCCTAATAAGAAATACATCCATAAATTCTCAATATTATAGGTGTTTCTTCCCAAGAAAAACTTATGTATGAGTGTCTGATTTGTTTTTATTTATTTTCATGTTTTTCCTTTGCTTAGGTCTTTGTCACGCTTGAAACAGCTTTAATGGCTTTTTAAACACATTTATTTCAGAAGTTTGTAGTAATATAAGAGAATTGTTCTGCCCCTGAAAGGAGTCCATTGAGCTGAGACTGTCACCTCTAACAGTAGCCAAAATCAAATGCCCAGGCAGTAACATAAGTTATCCACAAGAATAATCCACCTATTCCCTGGCTTCCAGACACGACAGGATCACTGAGCCACATATGGTGGTGGCTTCTGTATGTAGTATTATCTCCATCTCCTAAAATCCCTCTGCAAATCTTTCCGTTTCCCTCACTATTCCACGTAAGTTTACACCATCAGCAAACCTTGCCATTCGGCCCGTCCCCAATTAAATATATGTTCACCTGAATGAGCATTTTTAACGTCAAGTTAATGAAAATTTGTAATATCAGATACAATAAAATCATGATAATACAAGATGAAGAAACATCCTCATTACAAGGGGGTTTGTCTGTTTGTTTTCTCAGTTCTCAGGAAAAAACTCTCCAAAAATGGAATGCAGATACGAGTCCAGTCTCTAACTTATGAGGTTTCCACAAGTTTCAGGATGAACAGGTAGTGCAAACAGACAGCAGTAATGAAAGAAGGCCTATTAAAAATGGGCAAGAAACACTAAGCATTAACCTGCTTTCCCTTGCAGCCATTCCATCTGCTGGCACCAGGAGTATCTGCAGATCTGTCCTTTCCAAATCAGGTCCAGCCAGAGAGAGGATGACAGGAAAAAGTAGATTACATAAGACAGAAAAAAAAAAAAAAAAGAACTAATAAAGTTTAGTTATTTTCTTTGCTTATACAACAAACAGTTTCAAATTCAAGATCTAACTGAACATTCCTACATTAGGGGAAAAAAATTAAAAAAAAAAAAAGAAAAGAAAAGATGCTGTTTTAGCAGCAAAGAATAAAAGCCATATTCTGGCAATGGTTGAATTTCCTGTGCATGTGAGAAAGGAAAAGAGAAAGCAATAGAGCTTCGAAAACACCTTTTTTTTCCTTCTATAAGAAAATGTCACAAAAGGAAAGCCCCATTGCTGTGAAAAATTGTCAGTTATTATTTTCCTATAGACAGAGACTTTATTGACTGGACATTAGATACTGAGAGAGGTGAAGATGTGAGCCTACAATGAGGTCTGCCCAAAACTAATTGTGCCTGGGGTTGGATGGACGGCTTGGAAAATGCTCTTCCTGTAATCCATCACAGGAATCCTGTTGGTTCCCATCACCAAGTTAAACAAAGCATCCAGTGGCATTCCTGGTGATAGAGGAGCTGTCCACAAAAGACTTTACAAACCAAATGAATTTTTGTATCTGCCTAGTGAGATCTGGAGGAGGTCTACATTTCCAGGAAAGACAGAAAGGCTCCGAAGAAATGTCCTGCAGGAGCAGAGAAACACAGGGGAACATGTAAAAATCACTGGGGGTACCACCAGATGGCAAAAACCTGTATTCACAACTGGTAAGTTTCTTTCACCTTTCTTCTACCTTAATATTCCAAGGTTCTCAGAGCAATCTAACTTTTTAAAAATCAGAAAATTACAACAATGCAAAGAAGAACACCATAAAACTTGACTCTATGGAACATGTGTTCTTGCACTGCTGGCAAAGCCCTCGAATGACCTTTTCAAAGTCTTGAGTACAACCTGTAGAGTGGCCCACTGTGCCAGAAATTAAGTAATATGCCATTGGCAGGGTTCAGGAAAACAAAGTTAATGAGGCAGTTGTGTTACTGGGACTGCTTCCTGGACCTCCCCTAATGCTACTGACTACACAGCTTACTACTGCTGCTTCGTGTGTGCGCCCATAAATATGCAGGAAGTGTTAGAGAAATACTGAGACGTAAATACCAAATCCCCAGCTGGGATTCTGTTGCATAACTTTGAAATTTAGGGAAATCTCCCTGATTTCAAAGACCTAGCACATCCCTAAGCTACAGGATCTTAAAGACCCCTTAAATCAACCCCAATAATGTATCTTGTGATACAGAGTAAGACTAGATTTAAAGGGGCAGGAAGCATTCTTGTGGTAAGAGGGGAGGAAAACTTACAAAGTGAAAGCCCATGAACAATAATCATATTTTAGGGGCTCATGACAACAACTCCGTAAATTAAGGAAAGTACAAATCAGTGCACATTCCGGGGCAGCAGCTGCTGCTGAGCAAGTACCTGCACACCAACTGAATGTCCAATTTCTATATTCGATACAGGGACAGAATTTGTCACAGTGCCCCGCTGCTGGCAACTCCTGAGAACAAAAAGCACAGCAGAAGAAAGGCAGAAACAATGCTCTCTCAGTATCAACAGCTTGGTACTTCTACAGTATTTACAGGGCAATGCTGCCAAGACATCGACCTCCAGCCAAGCCTAGAGAATTAGTGAGGTTCAGCACAATCCCCTTGTAAAATCTGCTGGTGAGTCACTGTCACAAACAGCTTTCTGCTCGTTTTGCCAATGAGGAAGAGGCAGGAAAGGGATGAATGAACTAATGAATAAATGGTTTGCGTATTTCTTTTCTCTAATATTCTGGTTCTGAAGAGGACACAGGTGAAGAGAAAGCAGCAGCAGTTGCTCAAGGCTATCACACATGAAAAATAGTAAAGAAAAGGGTCAGAGAAGAAGATATGACATGGTTCCAGACAAAAAGATTAATGTCTTCTGAAGAGAATCTGACTCTCAGACATATTATCAGCATAAGCATTGCTTAACAGTTTTGGGCCTGAATAAACAATGTCGTATCTTCTTCATTGCAGAGCTTTTAAAATCTTTCTTGTTTAAAAGACAATCATAAAATAGTTTGGGTTGCAAGGGACCTTTAGAGGTCATCTAGTCCAATCCCTCTACAATTAGAAGGGACACCTTCAACAAGCCCAGGGTACTCAAGAGTCCTGTTTAACCCGACCTTGAATCTTTCTAGGGTTGGGGCGTCCACCACCTCTCTGGGCAACCTTCTCCAGTCTTTCACCACCTTAAAAAAAAAAAATATATATATATAAAAAAATAAAAAATTGCCTTCTATCTAATCTAAATTGAACCCCTTTCAGTTTAAAACTATTAGCTCTTGTCCTATCACTACTGGCCCTACAAAAATGTCCCTTTCCAGCTTTCTTGTAGGCCCCTTTTGTGTACTGAAAGGCCACAGTAAGGTCTTTCCAGAGCCTCCTTGTCTCCAGGCTGAACAACACTATCTCTCTCAGTTCTTCTCCATAAGAGAGGTGCTTCAGCCCCTTCATCGTCCTCATGGCCATCCTCTGGACTTACACTAAGTATGTACTCTCTTAAGTCTGGGATGTCTTTTTTCAATTACTACAACTATTCTGGATTTCCAGATAAATATATTTAAATAACCCTGCATATCATAAACAGCTTTATTAAGTTATGACTGGGCAAAACTCCAGTTGTACATATCCATACATCAACAAATTAAAAAAAATTAATCTGTGCTTCTTAAAAGCAAGGATAGGATCGGTAAAATCCATTAAACTTTGACTTTAAGGCATGAAAATTACCTACCAGATACAAAGCCACCTTCAATGTCATGTGAGAAAATAAGTATTTTAAAGGACTATTTTTTCCCTATGAAGAAGTAAAAGGCAAAATTTCCCTTACAGCTTGTGCCAGATAGAGAGCTTGTACATTTTTCTATGAAATCTGCTAACATCTCACAGATAACTTACTAATTTTTCAGTTCATTGCTTGGCTAGAGATACCTAAATTAAATTTGGACATGTCACATCCTTGGAGTCACACTTTTATACTGGGAGAGTGTCAGGAAGAGATCTGCTTTCAAAGACAGCAGTGTCAGCAGATGCTGTTGCAATCAGGGTACCACACTGACTTTCATCAGTAAGATAATCCATTCCTTGCTTCAAAATACCATTCCTGCAAGGCCTTGAGAAATTCTCTTAACCACTTATACATGCCACCTTCAAAAATGAGTCAGGTTATAGAAATTACATCAAGAACCCAGTTTAATCAGCATATATCTGGATTCAAATGAATCAAATCTCCCTGAAAGGGATTCCCGTTTCTTAAATGTATATATTTGTTTCTGAAAAAGGTAAATTTAAATTAAAGGAAATTTAAATACATATTTTTAATTGCTTCCTGCTTTAAACGTGTTGAGCAATTCTGAATCACTTAAAATGCTTTGGCATCTAGTCAAATAATATGAAAAATGAAAATTAATTTTTTTCATTTTCCTTTTTCTGTTGTCAAGATGCAAGTTTTCTCTGGTTTGTCATCTTCCGGGAATGGCCAGTTTTACTAATCACAGAAAGCTCATTTGGCTATTTACAATCCTCTTGTGGTCCATAAAAGGCAATTAAAACAAAACTTCACGTTAAGATGTCTTTATCTCATCAGACGCATGGATGATTCAATTCTGCTTAATTACTTTGATGTCCAACTGGAATAAACTTGGTTTAAGATAGCAGAAAAAAATGAAGGAAACAAACCAAAAAGGATGACGGGAGTCAAGGTTCCCAAATACTTTCATCACAGAAATGCATGTCTGTTACAGCTACAGGAAACCTTTACATAATGAATCATCATTAACATTGCATGTTTTTGTCAGAAATTCACAGGGACAAAGCCTCAACTACAGGAACAGAATGCCAAAGAAACATGAAACTACGCCCCTCCATTCCAGTGCACTAACTTATGGTGCCTCCAGGTACCTCTCCATAACTATGGTGATTTCTATTGGAGGAGCTGAAGTCAGTCAAGAATTCAGAGACTGAAACTGAGAGTAATTATGATTATTTTATAATCAAAAGCAGGTTTTGCAAAAAAGATTCTTCAGGAAATCTGTGTGTCTGTCTACCAAGGCAAAGAGGTGCTCCAAGGCACGTATATTCCTCTGGATTTGTGCCAGCAAAAGTGATGTGACATTCCAGAATTATTTTAAATGGTTATTAAAAGAGAAGAATGGTTCCCAACTATTGAAGGAAAATAAAAACCTAAAGATATCTCTCATTTGCAACAAATCCCACGCACCATATTCATTGCTTCATTATCAGACGAGAACTTTTACTATCGCTTTGTACTCAGTTATTTGTAAAGTAGCACTTAAACGTAATGGACAAGTTTTCACTCGCTCCTGAAAACATCCAGCAGCAATAATGTTTGATATACATTTATTGGCAGTACACAACACGAGGGGTTCTGCCTTACCATCACAGGATAATAGATGATGGTTTGAAGCTTTCTGTATTTTTACTTATGGATGCTAGCTTTGGAGCAGGCTGCAGGCCCATGGCCTCTCAGTCCTGCCTGAGAAGCTAGCCTGAGAAAATTCATAGGAGGATTTCAAAACAATCCTCAGAGACAGAAAACAACTGCCAGGTGCTGTTTGTCTGTCCTCTTGTTTTCCTTGCAGGAGAGAGTCAGGGGGGCAGAGTGCCCCTGACCAATGATGGTGATGTAGCACTTTGCTAACCAGTAAGAGTTTCTTTTCTGTACTTTTCCACGTATCTGTCTATAAGACAGGCCTAAAGGAATAAACCAGAGGATTCTCCTGTTGTGACTCCCTTGAGAGTCTATGTCGTTCTTTATCACCGTTCCCAATCGGAACGACATTTACTGTTTAAAGCTGCATTTCACATCTATTTCATTTTTAATCATCTCACTTTCTTTAATTCTATCATTTCCTCCCCCTCACCTTTTCTATTACGTGCAGTATGTATAACTCCTCCTGCACAGATATATGCCAGCAGACTTGTCTCCATGCTGCAATATAAGAATGGTAGTAATAGGAAAAGAATCGAAATTTGTCAAAATTTTTGTAATGACTCTTCTGACAGCCAAAAATCAAATTACACCACAATCACCAAAACTTGTTTTTAAATCTCTAATCATTCAGTAATGGGACAACATCAATATCAGATACAAGAGAAATTACTTGTTCCCTAGAAGTTATAGCCTGATGTCAGAAAGCAGGGTTTCCCTATAGAAGAGACCTGTAAATTATATCGTACTTCCTGAAAATCTTCTGGAGTGAATGAGCGATCACAGGCAGAGAATGAGGAACTTCTCATTAACTTCCTTAAAATCACCCTACCAGCTTGTGGCAGAGCTAGGGACACAAAGAATTTTTTCTCTCACTATGGTGCCTATCAGGTGGACTGCAGTAATCCGTTTTTTTTAAATTCTTCCACACTTTGTATTTTCTTGTCATAGCAGATGTTACTGAGGCGTGGAGTAACCACAAGACTAAATAAAGGACACTGCCACAACACTCTGTGCATCTTACACATCAAACAGAACCCTCAGGATCAAACAGGATTACTACGATTAACTGTACCACCCAGAACTGGTACATTAGTTTTTAATTCAGGAGAATGGCATGTGGAAAGAGTGTGACAGGATTATTTTTAGTGGAGGGATTGACAGGAGGGGAAATCCCTCTAAGTCACTCCTGCCTAAACCAAATCCTCAGACAAGGGCTCTGGTGCATCCTCTCTCTGTAGGTAAGAGCCCACCTTGGACTTCCAAAATGCAATTCATTAATTTGGCCTTTGGGAACATACACCGCAGCACTGGAGCAGCAGATTGTGGGGTGAGACTCTTCTGCAGGCAACAGCAAGGCACTCAGTACTATAAAAACATCCAAAGAGGGAATATTTGTTGGGTAGTGTCTTCCTCAGGATGACCAGCTGGCCACAGGCACACAGGAAGGCCTGTCAGCTTTAGTCATCCCAGATCTGCAGGGCATTGCCATCCTCATACCTGGCCACCCTGGAACCTCATTGCCCAGCCAAGGGACTGCTCAGAGAACTTCCTCTTTAGGCCTGATCACACAGGGAGAGGAGAAGTGCATGAAGAGAGAGAATGCAGCTAGGGTAAGAGATGGACCCAAAAGCTAACAACTTCTCCCAGGTCACACAGCACAAGGCTGTGTCTGTGCTATTAGCAAATACTCACACTAGGTCTACCTGGAAAGAAAACTGGAGAAGCCACCTGACAGGGAGAGCAGAAGAAGCCCACCAGAAGTAAGGGACTGCTTTAACCGAAGGCATGTGGTGCCTGTGTGACACAGGAAAGGCCAGCTGGCCATACAGAGGGGATATTGCCACAAACCAGATTTAGTAAAGCACTTGGATACCCCATGTCTATAATGGGAAAAACAGAACCAACAAGCTGTAGACAAAAAGGAGCCAGTCAGAAATCACTCAGAGAAGACATCTTAGAGATGTAAGCAAAGACATTTGTGAAGGAAAGAGAGATAAGCACGCAACCGTTATTGAAATAAAGCAAGCTTCCCTTCTGGCCTAAGCCACAACAGGTAAGAGCCCTAAAAGCATAAGCTGTTAAAGCAGCCATTGCCCAAAGACTTACTCAAGTGCTAGAAAACCCCACCACTCAAGAGAGAGCAGACTGGTCTGAACTGGAACAAACTCTTGACAGGGACATTTCCCCATCAGTTTACAGAAGCTGAAGCATAACAGATGCACAGAGCACGGCTGCAGAGAGGCTGCTCGCCTCGCCTGGTGACAAGGCGATCCTTACGTCCAAAAAAACACTATGGATGTTCTCCATCTCCTCCCCAAAACAAGCTGTAATTTATTTGTTTATAAACAACATCACCTGTCAAACACACAGTTGCAATCTATTTGGGAAACCTGGTTTTATTTTATTTTTGACTGATTTTGTTAGATGTGCGTATCATCCCAATATGCACTTGAATTTGCTTGTTTTATGCTGCCAGACCAGCTCAGTCTGTCCAATGTGTTAAAGCCATGGCCCCTCCTACTTTGGTAACTGGGGAAGGCTTCTAGGTGCTTCTTCTGCCCAAAGTGCAGCACGGGATAGAAGAGAAGACAAAGGCATAAGTTCAAAAAACAAACAAATAAAAAAAAAAAAAAAAAAAAGACACAAAAAAAAAGAAAACAAACACCACACCCATGTCCAGTAATTCCCAGCAGACCCATCTTTATAATGACATTTTCCTTTCTTGACATAGACAACTTTAAGAAGGCTCTGAAATCTGTCAATCTGTAATTCACATAAGCCACAATATGACACAGACCAGGACAGGAAGCACATGACTGAATAATATGACACTAAGGCTAAGAGGAAATTTCTGAACTCTTACATTCTTCCCTGCAAAGCCTCTCCATGCTCACATTTTCATGAAAAATGGTTCTCAAAAGATCAAGTCCAGAGACTTGCAAAGCAGGAAGGAGAGTGATCCACCATGTGAAACCCAGAAAAAGGATTTAACTGAAGCTGGGTGTGCCCACCAGCACCCTACACCCCCCTGCACAGATGTAGGGGAGACAGAGAAAGGAGAAAGTACATCCATCTGCTCTTTCAGTGGGACAAAATGGAGACTTCTCAATTTTTGTTTCCTCATTGGAATAAAACCACAAATTTCAAAGTGCAGTCTAAAAAGCAGCATTTTGGTTTTCAACAGGCACTAGCAATAATCCATTACAAGTGTCAGCTACAAGCTTTTGAAAGCTGTAGATCACATCAGACATCTGCTTTTAAAAGGCAAATTGCTGACTCATTTCTGATCCCCCATGCTTGACATTCACATCCTCTCTTAATGATAGCCCAACCCTTTTGTTTCTTCCCTGCACTTTCTTAAATAAGCTTAAATTAATTGCCCATTAGATATAATCACTGTTGAAGATAATACTGCAACATATTTCAATTCCTTTCATAAATCAAACGCTTTTTATATATTCTTTCATGCTTGTATTATCGTTTTACTTCTACAATGAACCTACCAAATAATTTTTAAGTTTAAATACACATCTTAACTAGTCAAAAACTAATTTTTAAAAAAGTGTTGTTTCTGAACCAGTATAAGCTGAAATTCTGTCTTCCAGTTATCAAACTACACAGGCTGAAAAAAAATTAATTTGCCTTTGGAATAGTTTTAAACAACTCACTATTTATGCACACGTTTTTGAAATCCAGACAGATTTTTAACTTTAAAAAATTAAAAATTAAAATTTGCCTTTACCACTGTGAATTTTAGAGAAACCTTATTCTCTTCACAAGTGTTTCCCACAAAGAGGCACTACCTCAAAACTCAACAATGGGAAAATGTTAAAAATCAAAAAACCACCAAAATTGCCAAACAGGAAAAAGCCAGTTAATTCAATATTAATAAATATTAATATTGAATCATTTAATTATAAATTCATATTAATAAATATTAATATTGAATAATTTCTTAATATTAATAAATAAATATTGATTTAAAAGAAAACTACCAAGAAGGGGGAAAAGAAAATTACAAAGCACGAGGGTCTATGTTTTCTGTTTTATCTGCCTTAAAAACAATGACAAATTTGAGCTAAAATTTCAAACCATTTT
Organism: Cyanistes caeruleus; assembly: GCF_971803275.1. NCBI lineage: Eukaryota > Metazoa > Chordata > Aves > Passeriformes > Paridae > Cyanistes > Cyanistes caeruleus. The sequence continues at coordinate 67,979,152 of NC_141702.1, forward strand.
ATAATCGAAGTAAAGTGATCTCCCTGTGTAGAAAAGAGATCAGGATAAATTCTACTTGCTGTGGACCTGAAATGGGACTTCTGGTATAATTTCATCTGAGAAGCCAGGTCATGACTGTCAGAACCAGGTAACAAAGCAGTAAAAGTAGGCAGCAAGTAGGGACCCACAAGGGCTTTGTGTTATAAGCCCACTACTGATCAGAAAAACGCTAATGCATATGCATATCCCAGTGAGGGAAAAAATATTGGAGTACAACAAAATTATTTTTTCATTAAAAGACAAAAGCTAAACCCATGGAGGCAGCAATGGATATATTTCAATTCCTTAAAGAAATTGGTTTAACCAGACTTTATTTACCTTCATTATGAATTTTGTTTTAGTTACATTTGAAGAGGAGCTAGAGGTATGAAACTGTGTCCTCTGCCTTCAAACTATAAACCACTTCTTGGTGCAGAGGAGAAAAACTGAAAATACCATTAAACAAATCCTGCTGCATGACTATATTTGTGGAAGAGGAAAAGGTATGGATCCAAAAGCAAATATCTCAATGACAAAAAATATATCCAGGAGTCATTAGCAATTCTATTTTTATTTAATTAATAGAATAATAAAAAAAAAGCCAGTTTCATATATCTATTACCTGTAAAAAGGCAGTTTTTAGCTTTTTACCTGTTACTAGGCTTGATCAGTGTAGAATTGTATGATCAAGGAATCTGCCTGCTATAACTAAAGCACAGGATCTAACATTACTATTGGTCAATCAACCTAAGCAGACAGATTTCTAAGACACCTGGGCTCCTTAGAGCTGCCTTGATTCTCAGCAAAGTTGCTAGTTACTAAATATGTTTTCAAACACTACCAATTACTTTAAGCCAACTTATTTTGGAAAAGCTCAAATATTGTTCCTTGAGGGTGAAAAAGTTAAAAGCAGAGTTGACACAGAATGAGGCTTTAGCAATTTAGTCCCAAGGCTGTTGCTTTGAACACTCCCACTGGGAAATAGTATGCAACATCAAAGTTGTGTGCAGGTGAGTTTGCCCCATCCTTCCAACTTGTTTTCCCTTACCTTTATTAAATCCTCTTAGCTTTGTCAACCTGCTGTAACTGCTGTTTCATGAAATTGATAATATTGTGCCTTGTGCTCAACTTTCACTTTATTAACCAGAGCAAAGCAGTCTGCTGTAAATCTCCACAACACCTAACCTTTGTGATTCAATGATCTTTGGTTCTTCTCCAACAATTAAAGGATTGTCTTATTTCAGTGTACAGGTCTTCTACAAACTTCCTAGATTAAATTTCACAGAGAATGGGTTTAACTGAATGCATAAGGTAGATTCTTGGAAAATAAATTATTCCTAATTCCCCTGGCACAGGAACAATTGCTGTCCTTCTAAGGACACGTCAAGATTTATGAACCATCTTTATCTGAACTACCATTTACAAGAAGGGGTAATTACCAAGCCTTTCAAAGTAGCTGTATTCATTCAAGCACAGCAAATGCTAAACACTAAACAGTATTACTACAGTATTTTACTATATCAAAAAGATGGAAAACATGGCACATGTTAACAAAGTTTAATATTTAGCATTCTTTTAAAAATAAATGTTATTTTAAACACAGAAGAGCCTCTTTAAAGTAATTATGTAGGAATAAAAAAGTACTGTTTCATTGGACAAACTGATATAAACATTACAAGCAATATTTTTTCCTGTTTTTCCTTCTCCTCTCATTAAAATAATTTTGCCACCATCTTATGATTCTTCAGTTGTCTCTCAGGTGTGCATGTAACACAAATCCTGCTATCTGCCGTGGCACAGTAACTGAAGAATCTTTCACAAGAGAGCTTCATCTTCATTCCTCTGTTAAATATTAGTTAACATATATGAAACCAAACCAAACCAACTCAATGAAAAAAACCAACTTTTTGACACTGGATAGCTTTAGAGATTGGCTATCTCTACGAAAATTTTATTTTGAAGAGGCATTCCCACACTGGCCCAGGCCTTGCTGTGCTGATCATTTATGTCATCATGTGACAAAAGCAGCTAAAAAAAGCTAAATTTAACTTCACCAGGTCTGAACTCAAGAAGGTGAAGCCTGTTAAAGTACATCCACTGGTCAATGCCAAGCCTGATTTTAAACATTGCTTTCTCCTCATTAAGTTGAGCATTTCAGCAGCTTTAGACCTTTTAATTCTATATACTTGCATCTTCAGTAGATAAAGTATTTCAAGAATTTTCCCCTCACCCTCCAAAAGAAATAAATTCAAAAATAAATCCCATAAGGTGCCAAAATGGTAGTCTTTACAGGAACTATTCTCCTTTGAAGAAGGATAATAATTTCATTCCCTAGTGTAAGCCAAACTAGTTTCCACAGCCCTTCCCATCCAGACTGCCCTCACTCTTCATATTAACCTAAGTATCTGCTTTAGTGAATTAAGATTAAAATATTTTTAACCTACATATAGATAGCATCCAAATCATTGCTCATTCTTCTTTTACTCAGCCAGCTAACTTAACTGAACGGTAAGCCATTGCAAAGGTAAAAAAAGTCAGTGAGATTCAGCAGAAATACATACCAAAATGTCACACAGAACAGCAGGAAAGCAGAAGGGTGACATAAGAGATGCTGCTCAGCAAGAGGTTTTCGCATGAAAACATTTTCTCCTGCAAATGATATAATTCAGATTTATCTGGCTGCATCCAAAAGAGGCAGAAGCTATGGTCTAAGATGATGAAGCTACTGAAACTGTAATAAAGACATTTATGAGCAGAAGCATTAGATAATGCTACGTGCCATAAATTAGTGCGTCAATAACACAGCATTTGGAAACTGAGATTTGTGATCTACCACCCTTTTATGGTCTGGCTTAAGCTATTAGGGTCTTTACCATGTACTTCCCAGAGGATGAGCAGCAAGTATTGTTACTGGGGCTCTCCTACGTGATCATAACTCATAGCTGAGTTGTCACTGATTCTCCCAGACAACCTTTAGGATGAAGGATCTTTCCTACGAGCACAGGTGTGATCACACCTCTCCACTACTTTTAGGAAAATAATTATCTTGCTTTAAGTCTCTCTTTTACTTCTTGTTGCTGTCAAGCCTGAATATATGGCTCTCTCTCACTCCTCAGTACATCAAAGACACACCTGAGGTATCTTTTTGCTAATATCTCCAGTTTACTTAACCTATGGTTTTACACCACAGTCAGCAGGTGCCCTTTGCCCACTACAACGCTGTAAAATGGAAGAACAGCAGATTTCCCCTGCTCCTCCAAGGAGCCTGTCCCTGATCCTGCAATTTAACAGCACATGGACATCATCACAGGACCTAATCATAATTCCCCCATGCTGACAAGTGATTTTTAGACAACCTACAGGGTCTCAGCCACAAACCATTTGTGGGAGATATGCTGCTAATTACCATGTGTAGGATGCCACTTTAACACATGGCTTAGATAAGGTAGGATGTCATTAACACATGGCTCAGTTAAGAAGGAATCTTTTTCACTACTTTAACATCAGATTATCAGGTAGGTAAATCCTCAGCTGCACCACCACATCAAATCCTGCTAATTGGAACTGTCTAGTGACTTTTCTTAGCATTAAGGGCTGAAACCAACTGCAAATTTTGGGAAAGAAAAAATCAGTTAGCTCCTCTGAAATTATGGCTACAAGGCAAATCTGATTGAACCTAAACCACAAATAAGAATCTTGAAATAATTGGTTTTGCATTTGTACAGAAATACAGCTATAGCAAGTTTCTGAACCATGAAAATAAATACAGAATTGAAATGGGAAAAAACTCCTCAACTTTTCATTCTGTTTTTCTAAGGTAGTTGGCACAAAGTCACACAAAATAGAAATTGTTTTCAAGGTGTTGTGGGTCTTCTTGAGGACGACAGTCTTAGTCTTTGGTCTTTGCTCAGGTTGTAGATCATAAATCCAGAATTAAAAAAACATGTTGAAAATTTCATATAATACCAAAATATTGTAGCTTTATACAGTCAGATATATAACAACACATTTTCCAGAAGATACAGTATGCAAAACTATAAATTTGACTCTCTTTCTTATTATTTCTATGAAGAAATCTCATTAGACTCACAGCCCTTCAGCTGTTCCTCACTCTGGTCAAAAAGGCTCATTTAAAATCAGGATTTGAAGAAGACAGAAAGAAATACAAAACAAGAAAACCTGGAAAGGTAAAATTACTGAGAGGGGGAGGGTTGTTTGTTTTACTTTCAGGCGTGCAATGCTGTTGCATCTTTCAAAACTCCAGCCATGCATATGTGCATGCTCTTAATGACATAAAAATTCAGAGAACACAATGCTTTTTCTTTCTTTCTTTCTTACAGAATAGTAACTAGAAAATATCCTGAACTGTATGGACATCCAAAGGTCAAAACTCACGGAAACTGAGCTGAATCAAAAGGGCAAGGTCACTGATGTGAAGAAAGGCAGTTTAGTTAATATTAGCACAACTCTCCAATTAGCACTGCTGAGAAGCAGCATTTAACCTGAGCAGAACTCACATCTGACAAGGCACTGCTTATTCCAAGTTAGCTCAATTATTTTCACTTGGCAGAACACAGTGCACATGGATGTACCAGGAGTGCTGCTGAAAAATTATCTCTCATGAAGGACCACAGCAGCAGTAATTTTACTCCTTGCCTTTGAGAAACTCAGGTTCCACTTCCTATAACTATGTTCTAAGCAGGCATTGTAAATTACTCTTTTCCTCAGTCCCGTTTAAAAGAGATTCAACAGATATCCAGAATGAATATGTGCATAGGAAAAATGCCATTTTCTGGCCCTTCCCTGGACCAAGGGACTCATTTGTGATGAACACCGATCTATTCTGATGGACAGAAACTATAAGAATGAGATTCAGCCAGCAGTAACTCCTTCTGGAGTTACAAACCACCCTGCTGTAGTTTTGAGAATTTTAGGACTAAATTGAGATCTTGCCACTGCTTTAGGATGGTATTAACAATTGATCCCAGAGGGATGAGGCAAATGATACTTTTAGGAGTATGGGCTCAAAGCCAAGTACCAATCTTTATTTACCAGTGCTCACTTCTCTCTTCTGTTTTATGCACAAGTTGCTTTGCATATACAAAATCAGACTTTCTGAGCTCCTTGAGTTATCTGCTGAGAAGGATCCAGGTCCAGGAAATCAGAACTGTGAGTGGATTTCTCATCAGTTTTATGGTATTTCTGGAGAACCAGAGATAGAAATGGTGCCCTTTTTTTCCCCTCTTTTTTTATTACTACCTATTAAATAATTAAAATTATGTCATTTCCCACCCCCCTTTCTTTTTCTTCCTTTTCCAAAATATTTTTCATTCTGAAGAAAGCCACAGCTCCTGATACTGCCAGGTTCTTGTCAGACTCCTGCCTTCAAACTGGCCATCTCTTGACTCAGATATTTAAAACAAGATATTTAGCCTCAGTCAATTTCCAATCTCAAGACTTATTTCTTGTTTGCTTTCAGAAAATTTCTAACCAGCTTTAAACAGTGTGCATATCTCTAAACTGATCTTCTCAGAAACTGCACTTCAGCATGATCTGAAGTTTTAATAATAAAATCTCAGAATTAAATAGTAGATTAAAGCCAGGAAGAAGTATTAACATGTAAGGTAAAGAAGAAATGTACTTTCAAGTCATATTAAGAACAAAATTTCACTAGGAAATTGAGTTCATGAAGCACTACATATAAAGTAAGTAGACTGGAGCAGACACATTGCTGTGAACAGAAGCACAGAGAAGCACAAAAGCAGTGGAAAAAAGTTCCTTAAGACAAACTGAAAGAACCGTACCATGGGGAGGAGGCAGTACTATTTTCAGGATATAACTGTTTACACATTTGTGCTCCACAGGAGAGGGCTGGCAACTACATTTTATGCATACTGGAACAGAAAGTTTTGAACTCTTGCAGGAAAGGCTGCCAGGCCACCAGCTCCTTCCCACTTCCCCAGCTCCCAGCAGAGCACTGGGTGACTGATTTCAGGCCATCTCCCGAGGGACAGCCGCTTTTCGGGCACTCACGGGGTAGCAGACTGCTGCTTCTCCAGATGGAGATGGGACAGAGCTCACTGATCATAATTCAGAGATGGGACAGAGCTCACTGATCATAATTCAGCACATGGCACCACTTCTCACAAACTTTCTTTCAAGTAGCTCACAGTTACGCAGTCCATAGAGGTGTGCTAGCAAATTCCAGCGAGGCAAGCCAATTTTTTTGGTAAAGAAAAAAGGCAACACACTAAAACAAAGATCAGAGAGAGTCTTAACTAAGAATTTGAAGCAGAAGTACCAAACTGAATTTGGAAATCATCTTGTTCAGGGATTTAATTTTTTTTTCTTATCATTTAAATTAAAAAATGAAGACAAAGCTAACTTGTACAAGAAAGTAACAAATCTAGGCAGAACTAAATACCATCTAAATAAATGACATAACTTAGTCAAGTTTGGAGATAAATAAAGCTGAGTCAAAAGCCTCTTCCAGAAATGTATTTAGAAATAAAACAAAATCTTTTTGCAAATTATGAAGTTGATGCATAGTACAACTGGAATTACATCATATATTATACAGAGTGCATCACACAATCTTTACCCACAATCTTTATTAATCTAATCTTTACTCACACATATGCCACATCATGCAAATGAAGTTCTGCTAAATTGATGTGTTAAGATAGTGAGTGTAATCACAGAAGGAAAAGGGAAGGTAAACCAACCCCTTTTAGTGTTGTACCATGCCTTTCCACAGTGCTCTAAGACAGGACTGTAAGGGAGCCCAAGCCTTTCTAACGAGAACTATGTATTTTTTGGCATGGATATTTAGAAAGAATGTTTTCCACGATGACAAGACTTTTTCCAAGGTAAGTTTCTCAGATACTATATAAACTCCAGTCTCCTTGGTGGCCAGAATGAGACTGTCACACCTGCCAGAAATTTAACTGTGGGTGTACATACTCCCCTCTCCTTCTGCTGAAGTATGAGCCTCAGCATCACTGCTCTGCTAGAAAAGCAGAGCCAGGCATGAGTTTGGGCATCACTTGGTCTGGTAGTGAGTGGGTTATTTTTTGGGGGAAGAGGGGGGGAGGGAGAGAAAGGAGGACGGACAGGGACCAAAACAAACAAACAAAACAAACAAAACTATTCAAAGTGTTTGGACACAATGATGTGGAAACCAGTTCAAAGGGATAAGGTAATTTTGGGTGGTCCTAAGGTGAAATGAAATAGCCATTATCCCTTTTCCTGCAAAAGGAAATGTCACACATCTGAGAAGAAAAAAAACTAGTAAGGAAGGCAAAAATATGTTTACAGTAGCTGCTCAGACTCTAAATGAGAGCTGCAGTGTCCTTTAATACTTGAGTGCTTATTTCTATGGGCGGTTAAAATTTCTGTCTTTTAAGGAAAAATGCAAATAAGTACCATGTACGGCCTCCTGATCCATTTGCATTTTCAAAGGAAAACAAAGAATGCTTGCTTTGGAAGAACATCTAAGAACTAACATTTTCTGAAATAAGTCCCTTGACAAGTAGAATGCTAACAGCATAGGTGAAACATAACTTCAAGCCCAGCCTCTTTGTATGTAACCTGCACATAGAGTAAGAAACCACAAATGACTGGTGTGTCTACACTCAGACTTAAACTCACAGTTTCTACTAATACCATAATACTTCTGACCTAACTTCATTTTCACATCTGTACAGCATCATAACAGCCAAAAATGGTTAGATGCATCATCATATCTGCACCTGATTTCACATTCCCCCTTACAGAATGGTGCAGATGCATGCATTTAAATCCACGCTGCATTATCACACACTTCCCCCTTACTGCTGATAATTCTTAATGATCACTTAATTAGTTCTGGCATTATACATAAACATTCTATTAATTCTGGTGTCATTTGTATGTTAAAAATACAGCCTGAAGTAAGTAAAACAATTTGACCAGAATGGCAAAAAATTTGGATTTCCCATTTTCCGAGAGAAGAAAAAGTAACTGTTCCCATCACTGTGTTCATCCCATGACTGTGGTATCTCAGAATTAAAAATTGTGTCTATCCCAGCTGCCTAAAGGAAAGTATCCACACCCTGCAGTCCAAATTCATATAACTGTAGTCTAAATAGTATTTTTTTTCTTTTTTTCCCCTATCTCTTCTCCCCAAGTTCATTTGGGCCATTTTTTCCTAGGCATTATCTATTGCAGTAACATTGCCACAACAATTCTGAAACTGCAGATCTGAAAGGAAATCATGTTGTAATTCACTTTAAATGTAATAATAACAATACTACAATTATTACTACTAATAATAACAAAACCAATTCAAAATACATTCCCATCGAGGAACAATTTTCTCAACTTTTGATGGCAAGATTAATTAATCTATGTGATTTTTCAGCAAGTCCCTGTCATAAGTAACACTGGACTCTTAGGTGCTCCAAGCCCCACAATATTTAGTGACCCTGCAGTGTCCCTACCTCACCAGAGCATAAGGGAGCTGCAGTGTTTAAATCATGAGGTTATTTAATGCCAAATCATGGCCCCGCCATGAGTGGTATTTGTTAAGACTGAGACATCCAGTTAATGTCTTTAAAATGCATAAACTTTGGGGTGCAGTCCTGCCTTTGAACACCTTTAGAGCAGACTCCATGTGTAACTCCTGTGATCTGAAAAGCTTTCTGGCTTTCTCCAGGCAGGGGCAGGGCTCGTCCCCAGGAGACAGAGATCACCTGCAGGTGAGCACACTGGACAGGAAACAGGCATGCTGCCAGCCCTGTCAGGAACCAAAAATCAGCAGCCAAAAAGCTGAACCCAAGATGGAATTGTAACTAAGAAGCTCCCCTAATGGGAAAATATCATTCCAAAAAAAGAGTGGGTGAGGGGTGAGGGGTTGTCACTCGATGTGACCGTGCAGCGTGATCATATGGTGGAAGGAACCAGAGAGGGGCTGCCTGCCTGCTTCAGGGGCTGAACACCTCTGCTGTAACACTTGTGCTGACACCAGGAAAGAGGATAAAAATTGGCTCTCTGTGAACATCTAGTCTCTGCTCACCAGCACAGGAGACAAGACACACCTGTCCAAACATGTCTGGAACTGGTCCTCCCACTTGTATACCCAGAAAACATCTCCTTTTTCCCCCCTCCAACCTTTGCAAAAAAATGCTAGAAAAGGAAACCTGTAGTTTCCTGCAGTATGACCTGCAGAAATTAAGAGGACTGCCATCTGTAATCAGCCTTTAAAAGTATCTAAACGTCCTATAGACTTGCAGTCACTGCACTGTCCCAGGGAGGAAATACCTTTCAGGCAGAGGAAGGAACCAAGCCCAAGTTACAGAATTATTTTATAAAAAGATGACAATTACTTAATCTGCAGTAGTTTTCTTAACACATCCTTCCTTTTCTGTTGCTTTTTTTGTAACCAGAAAACAGTTCTTCGCATTAACTTTATAAGAACTCTCCTAAGTTATCAGTGGCTTCCTTAAAGAGGCAAGGGCTTGGTGGTGGATGGGAGAGGGGGAAAGGGTCAATCTCATGGCACACACTAGGTCCAGCTTCCTCAGGGCTTGATGTTAGGATAACCAACACACATTTAAAATACAGTCCACATCCACGGTTTGCTTTCTGATTCACTCTATCATAACATACTCCTCATATGTACGTGAATGACCACAAAGCCCTTCTATTGCAAATAAAGGAGAAGAGTTACTTAGTCACAAATTACCTGTTCTTAGACATGGCAAGTTGAAATAGCAATGACAGCGGCCAACTTAACTACTAATGTGATTATTTTCCTTCAAATTAAAACCTTGGAAGGAAATAAACAGTTAAGTTTTGTTAATGAAAGGTTAAGGTTGCCAGACACAGTGTGGACCATTTCAAATGTCTCATTCTGTGATAAGAGAAAAATACATTCAGAACATAAAAGTTTACAACCAGAAAACCATTTAACAATACTTTTCTTGACTAATATTCTCACAATGACCACCTACAGTCATCCATTTAGATCATTCTTTTGATGTTGCAGGGCCAATGAGAAATATACTTGTCACCAAGTAGATTTCATTATGGAGAAAATCCACATTTAATTTCTATTAGTTTTTTAAATACACTTATTTGGTGCAACAAAAGGATAATTTGGGGCCTGAAGATAACAAAAATCTTTAGTTGCTTATATCACAGAAGAAAATCAAATAATCTTTTACTTTAGAGCAGCTAGACTTTCTGAATTACATGGGCATAGCTTATGGAATTTACTAGGGAAAAAAATTCCAACCCCTTTGTCCAAAACAATCCCTTGACCAGATGCTACCACCTGAGATAAAACAGAGGAGCTATTAAAAGCGTGTCCTCTGCACAGGTGTCACTTCCTTCCTGTGTATTTTAACTGGGAAGACAAGTGATGCAATTTACTCTGTCACACTGTTTATAACGCTTCCTCCTTCAGTAATCAGCTCAGATGTGGGAGTGGGAACCAGCGTCTCTTACAGAGAGGATCTGGAAAATGCCATCTACCCCTCAGCTCTTTATTTTCACTCTTGGTAATTTACCAAGTACTTGCCTCTGTCATATGAATGTTACCAAGGCTTTGATGTCTTCAACATTAACAACTGCGGCTGGCTTCAGCATTCTCTGGTACCTATAATCATGCTTTACATCATTAGAAAATAGTAACTACAGCATAACAGCATGAAAGCACCAGGACTATTCACCAACAAATAAAAAGATTGATCTGTTTTCTTTGTGAGTTCAGATAACACAAGCCATGCTTAACTGGCTCATTACATGTAAGTGCATAATAAAGCTGTAAAACTAAATGAATTGCCAATACAGACTAATTATTTCACATTTACCCAAGATGATGGCATCCAAACAAGACTACTGCATTCCAAAGCAGGTTCCTTAATTAATGTCATGTAATAAGAAGGTATCTTTATTTTATACTTAAGTTCAGAGTAAGATGAGCAATGTGAAACAGTGCAGTCATTGCCAGGACATGTAAGGACCAAAATGAGCTAACAAGTTTTATATTATAGTTTAAGGATCCAGTCCAAAAATGGGAAAGTATAGGAAGCAAGAAAAGGCCAATGAATATGCTATTTTTTATGGTTATGGTTATGGGGATATATATGATAGCAAAAAAAGAGGATGATTTGTGACTGTATTTCTCCTCACTAAGAGTTTAGCCTAATGTTTCTTTTTCACTTTAAATGTTCTCAAGAAATATATTACGACAAGTTTAATGTGATAAGACAAATGGTGGCGATCTGCTGAGCAAGCTTTTATGTACTTCAGCCTTGACCTGCAATATCTCTAACACAAACCAACTGAAGCAGAAAAGGGCACTTACTCTAAATTATGCTTTATTATGGGACAGAAATTCTAGAAAAAAATTGACTAAATCTGCCAAAATTATTTTAATTCTACCTTGCAATGGACTTGAAAGTAGATTTTAAAGACAGGAGTTTCACTACCTGAATATATTCTGTCAGCAAAACTTCCAAATGGCAACAAAAAGGACAATGACAAAGTTATTAGAATTCCAAATACAATAAGAATTGCATAGTTCTTGTAAGTTCTTATAAGCAAGAGTATCTAGCTTAGAGCACCTTGTGAACTGAGGACAGGCACTCAAAAAGGGAAAAGTGCTTTATAAAAACAATTTAATTTCATTTATTGATTAGTCACAGTTCCTTGAAACAAATCTACTGAAAAGAATCTAGCAGAAATCCATACTGAAATGAGAGGGCATGGAATGGTATGAAGGAATGGCATGAATTAGAGATATAGGAAGGAACTATATTAAAACCTGAAGAAGGAAAATGAAGAAATGCATGAAATACATTGACACTCAGACATCAAAAACCCTGGAAAGATAGATAAAAGCCAGCACATGAAATTGAATATTTTAAGCTCAAGAAACATTCTGAAGCACTTCACAGAAATAGCTCATGAAAGATTACATTACACAGCAGGCTTATTTCTCAGAATACACTTTTAGCAAGGTTTGTGACTATCTGGTTATATGTACAAAAACACATCTCTTTTTATCAGAAATGTCATGCAAGAATCCATACCACACAAAAAATAGATTTTTCCATTCGTTCACAAAATTTAGACTTACCTTCAACTAGTTAAGGAGGAAATTGACAACAATAAATTGGTGTATTTATGAGTTAATGAAATACACTGGGGAAAAATATCTGTTATGACTTGTTCCAAAAAATCTGTGAAATATTATTAAAAGAAAACATTAAAATGATAAAATAATAACTACCATCTTGCCTTCATGCACATATGAAAGAGAATTGTTCTGTCTAATGTTAAGAGTAAAACAAGTTCTACTGAAAAGGATCAAATTTAATCAAATAGTTTATTTATAATTGAAAAAAATCTTTCTAGTGACAGGCTACTTCTCCAGGAAGTATATACATACTGTAAATACATACTGAAAATCTGTGACTGTCAAGACCCAGGACTCTATACAATGCAGAAGAAACATAAAACAATTTTAATAAAATATTAGCATTTTAACAAGCAGTAACAGACAAAAGGCCTAAGTTACCAATGTGCAGTTCACAGCTACACAATATTTCTTAATATGTATTTGCTAGTATGATAATACATAAGTAGAATGCTAAGCAGAAGCTACAGTACTTTTCATCAGCAAATTCAAATTACTATCTTAAAAAAAAACCAAAACAAATCATAAGATATGGCTAAGAAGTGCTCTATCCCTTGAACTGCCACTTGGAATTCAGCAACACCTCCACAAGACTGAAAGAAAGCTATGTTACAAATATTTAGCAAGATTAATTAGCAAAGAAAAAAAACAAACCTACAGGTATTATGAGTTGGTGAGACAAGAGAAACAGTATTAATTCATCAAAAGCAGTAATGGAACTCAACATAAGTAATGCCTACTCAATATGAGTTTTTGGAACATTAATTTTGTAAAATTTATATTTAGAAGGCTATAGACTTGGTTAAGTTTATTACCACCACAGATTTGTTTCTATGAAGATCTGGTACAACACAGTATCTCAGTTAAGAAACTAATACAGTATAAAAACTACAATTTTCACTGAATTGCTTAAAAATCTAAATTCAGAAAACACCCTGCAATTATTAATAGTAGGTATTCATTTCTTTGTTCTTTCTTTTCCAACTTGCTCAGTCCATTTAAGACATTGACAGCCAGGGTTTTACCACTTGCTTAAGAGCTAAAGAAGAAAGGATTTAGATGTTTTAAAATTATAATTCTTGATGGCATAGTTTTTTATTTCAAAAGTTTTCATCTCTTGAAATTGGTTTTAAGCACATATCTTTGATGAAAATTAATTACTTACTTTATTTTTATGATGGTCTCCATAATTTACATCCATGTTGCAGATACAGTCAGGCTTTTTGACCTCCCAATAACATTGTGATAATAAGCTCATTAAAGACTAGAAGTGGACCAGTGGCTACTGTAACACTTTAGATTAATCACCTTTTGTTCTCATATTAAAGGAAGTGAATGTTTCCTTTTCTAAATACAAATATTGTGGCTATGCAATACTGGCCAACTTACTGTGGCTGCCTTAATGGAATCTAATATAAAAGTCAGGCCTTCCTTCACCCTTAAGAACTTCTAACAAATCTTGCTGAAACAGAAAATTGAAAATATTAGGAATATTTTCAAATTACATATTGGATTCTGAATGATAACATTGTATAGGTTTCATGTTACAACAACTGAAGGATAAATATATTTTATACCAGAATACACTCGTGTTTCCTAAAAATGCTAACAACCACTAATATAAAAGCTTCTAACAATTTCTGGAAAGCTATGAAAAAACCCCAAACTTTTACATAAGTGCAAGTAATGCCATTTGTAGGACATTTAACTGTAATTACAATGCAGGTATCTCTTAGGTCAAAGAAACATTGACACTCAATCTTTCACTCTCCCAGTTTAAGAAGCCTTTCTTCAATACTTTATACAACACTTAAGTCAGCCTGATGTAATTTTTCAGTAATTCCAGAAGGCCTACCATGCAAAAAATACAGATCACTGTTGAATACCTTGCTCATTTATTGTAACTTAACCTTACTATGCCAGAGACACCTATAAAAGAGAGCCCAAAATTAGCTGTCCTTATCACTACAGAAATTTAAAAATTATTTTGCAACTTCTCAAATCTGTGCTGCTGAGATATAGCTGTTGTTAATTCAGTAGGTTTATTACTTAAGCCTTCTTTAAAAGAACTGTTAACAAAGCAAGAATCTCTTTTTTTTTTTTTTTCTGGACTGGGGGAAAATAAATGTTGTTAAAAATAAAAAAAAAAAGGGCTGATCACAATTGACAAAGTGCAGAGCTCTGAAAGTAAGACATCTGGTTTCTTAGACTGACCCACCCATTGAGAGTAAAAATAAAGAGAAGATTATGAAAAATCTAGTCCCTGATTCAATAAAGTATTCATCTATGTCTATCTTTATATATATAAGTTTTACTACTAAAACTAATGAAATTAGTTACTTAAAAAATTATTTCTACGTCCATAGACACTGCTGGAGGAAAGACGGAAAGTAACTTCAGGGGAAAAAAGCAGGACAAAGCATTTCAGGGATCAGGATGCACCTGGCATTGTGCAGAACTCCACAAGCCCCCTGTTCCAGAGAAGGTGAGGATTTGGCTTCAGTGTTTTCAGACAAGCAATGAACCCCATCCATGCAGTGATCGTACTTCCAGTATCACCTAACACATGTTCCAAGCAGCCTTGCTGAGGATAAACAGCAGCACAGGCTTGAAACAGAACATCTGGGAAAAGAAGCTGTTAAGCAACTCCACAAATCTTTCCCTTGGCAACATCAACGAGTTGCAGGGAGTAATTTTCTGTATTTTTCAGGATACATGAAAACCAGTATTTACTAACTTCTAGCACAGCTTCTTCTCAGTGACAATAAAACATGCATGTGATCAACTCAAACAAGTATTAAGATATTACCAGTTGCTAAGGGGAAATTAAATGCACTGAAGAAATGTGTTAAAAGCAGCTCACTAGGAAAATAAAAAAGAAAGCAAATTGGACAGACTTTCATTGTAAAATTATTAATGGTTGCAGAATAGATTGTTACTATTACTGTTTCAAATGTGATTACATTCTATAGGCTGAAAAAAAAAATTACAACAGAAATAACACCCTTCAGAAACATTTGAATAATCTGAATTCTTTCACTGGTATAATAAATATTCCTTGATATTCCAGATGACATTTTATTTTTCATTTCCATTTGTTAAACTAACTGAAAATTAAGTTCAAAAGCAGCTGCTGTTGAAAATTAATTTAAAGATCAAGCTACATTCTCTTATGGAAAATGCAGTTCTAGGAAGTTGAATCGAATCTCAAGAAACCATCATCAAACATGCTGAACTTTAAGAAAATTTTGTGGTGAGAGAAGGACGTGTCTTTAATTAAGCGATGCTGATACTAATTTTCACTTTTTCATCTACATCTTTCAGCAAACTTCAACTGGAACGTTTAGCCATGAACTATTTCAGTGGAAATAATTAAACAGCTCTCAAAAGAGCAAGAAGGCAGGAAAATCAACAAAAAAAAAAAAGGAAGAAAAATACTTCTTAAGGAAAACAAGGAGTTGTCTTAAACTATTTTTGACCACTGAAATGAAATTATCTGAAATGACTCATCAAACTCATGTCAAGCAAGGCCATCACTTTCAATTCCCTTAATCTACAAAGAGAAACTTCAGTAATTCAAATGTTGCTATTCTCCTGATTTTGTCCATTTTAATATAATTTGCAGTTAACAGACAATGTAAGTATAGGAAATCTCTCCTCTTTGGATACACAGTTTGTTCAGCTGTTGCTAATTGTCTACTATAGCTACAAAGTAAAATATTAATAGGTATTGAAGCAATATCAATCAATTATCTCCCAGCTCTAGAATGTCCCATTTTTAAAAACTGTTAGCTTTATAAAGTTATTTTAAAGTAAGATTGGGAAAAAAAAATATTTTTGCCAATCAAACTTGCCTGCTTGGGTACTTAAAAGCTCAGTAGTCCCTCAGCTCCTTCCTATGCAGCCTAAGTAGCAATCCAAAGTTAGTTGTTGAAATTTCTGATTTTCTTCAGTTTAACATCTATGTTCTCTTTCTTCCCCAAACAGGCCTGCACATCTTCTGCCTGTTTCTAAACTTCTTGTAACAAAATAAATAATGTATTTTTATTCCTTACACAGCTCATCTTAAAAAAAAAAATCAACTTTTCCTAAGGTTTGCCATTAATAAAGTTAAGAGAAAAAAAAATCGCCATAAGGACTGAAATGAAAGCACCAAATACAAGTAAGAAGGAACTACTCTGTGTCAGCCTGCTTGTTGATAGCTATTAAAAAGACACAAATGTTTTCCACCAGTCAAGATAAATTAAGGAACAGATTCATTGAAAGGAGGTAAAACAAAAGTCATAAGTATATTTATCCATTGGAAGGAAGAAATTAAAATGAGGATTTAGCTTTTCTTTTTCACAATTGGTTTTAAATGTCATTAAAAAAACTTGAAGTGACAGAACTTGCCACTGATCTTCAGTATGTGCTATCTCATTTAGTAGTAAAAGAATGAGTCAATAAACTTACTAGCACTGCCTACCCATATCAAATATTAACCAACCCTCTTCAAGCTATATACTATGATGGATCTATACTGCAAAGGATTTAGTTTAATGAAATGGGAGGAGGAGACTTTGAAAATAAAAGTAATTTGGAAGATGATCTTCCTGACTCACATCTTGCTGTGCTGTTTTTTAAGAGTATCAATTGAAATCTTCAATTTCCTTGAATATAATAATGAAAACAAATTTACATTCTTCTCTGTTGAAAACTTGTTTACAATTGCAGCTTTAATGTCACCAAAATATCATGGAAATAAGTGTATTCAGGAATACAGTCACTACAGCTTTTCCTCTTCAAATTACATATCGAAATTCCCAGTGACTGTGTGCTGGGAGACCTGCCCGTGTGCTCCTCACTACCCCAGTCATCTGGGAGTCAAAAGTAAGCAGGTTAACACTGAAATGAACCTGCTGCTTTCACATTTTTTCCACCTTTTTGCACAAAGAGCTTCCTTTTTTTTTTCTTTTTTTTTTCAATAATTGTTTTGTCTAAACAAGCACAACAATGTTTAAAAAAAAATCACTCACATATGGTTTTCAGGTTCAAAGGAGAGATTCTTGTGTCATGATCCCTGATATCAAAAGCAACTCCTGAGTTTATCTAAACACCAAATTTTCTTGTGCTTTATGCAATTGTGCTAATAACATCCTAGCCTGATTGGCTTTTTTCACCTACAAATTTAAGGGAAGACTTCATTTTTGTTTTCATTTTTTTTAAACGGATTTGGTTTGGAATTTGTATTTTTCTTAAATTTTAATCTGACAGAATAGTAAATTTACGTATATGACATTTATATAGTCAACAAGCATTTGTGAGTAGAATAGAGAACTACACATTTTCAGAGAAAAAAATTAAGTCAGAAAAGGCTTTCAGGATTGTCTAATCAACCTAGCTGCTCAAGAGGGTTCACCTAAGGTAGGTGGTCGAAGCTCTTGCCCAGTAAGATCTCAAATACCTCCAAGGATGAATCTCCACAGCTTCTCTGGGTAACCTGTACCAGAGTTTGCTCACCCTCACAGTATTAAGACATTTCTTGATGTTCAGGCAGGAATTCTTGTGGCTTAGCTTGTGCTCATTGCCCCTTGGCCTGTCACAGGGCACCATGGAAAAGTCTGTCTTCCTCCTCTTCGGTCCCTCCCTTCTGGTATTCCTTTACATTGATGAGCTCCCCTGAGCCTTTTCCTCTCCAGGCTGAAGTCCCAGCTTTCTCAGCCTCTCCTCACAGAGAACATGCTCCAGTTCCCTAATCACTTCTGAGGCCCTGTGCTGGACTTGCTTCACCATGTCCACATCCCACACACTGGGGAGCCCAGAACTGAGTCCAGCACTGCTGATGTGGCCTCACCAGTATGGAAGGGAGGGGAAGGATCACCTCCCTGAGCTTGCAGGCTTCTTCTGATGCTGCTTCTCCTAAAGCAGCTCAGTCCCTAGAGTCATTTCAGTTCAAGCTGTAGCTGAAGGTCTCTTGGTTCCTTGAGACAGCCATAAGGTCACAAAAAATTTTTCAGATAAAACAAGTTAAAATAGTGAAACTTTGTCTCGGTGAAGAAACATGTAGGTCTTGGTGCCTGACCAACTCAAGCATCTTTTGGCTAATCATTCCCTCCTGCACTTGAATTAGCCATGGTCCAATTATACCCTTTGGAAAATTATATGCCAGTCTGAAAAATTCTAATATTCCAGGATAATTGGAACTGTCTCCTGTGTATAAACTGCATGAAAAAGGAGGAAGGGAGGAGTTATGAGAAAATGCATCTCTCTAGCCTGGTGGCAAGATTAGTCTCTTGGGAAATGAGACATCTGGTTCCAATCCCTGCTCCCCTGAGTGTTTAATTTTGTATACAGAGCAGCACAACAAACCTTATTTCTGAGTTATTTCTAGTCTGATTATCAGACCACTTTTTTCAGAGAGGGAAGGTGCATGTTCAAGTGTGCCTAGGCAAAAATAGCGAGTTGTAACACATAACATGACCACCCTCATTACAAGGCTAATAGTTTAGTATTACTGCACTATCAGAAGCAGTACCCAGCCACTTTGTTCCTTCCCTGTTTCACCACTTTTATAACATAAATTATTTATAAAATTAAAAAAAAATAAAGAAATAAAATATACACCAAAATGAAAAAAACTCCCAAAAAAACACATACAAAAAGCAAAAAAATACCTAACTCTAATTGTTCTGCTTCAGATGAATATCAGATTTGACACCTTTTTTTCCAGTTGCAATTTTGATATTTGACTTCTTCCACACTGGGAGGGTTTGGTTTATTAAGAAAAGAAACGTCATTATACAGCTTTAGTATTTACCTATTCACCTATCCATTATATTGAATCACCAGTAGACTTAGAAAGGATGAAGAGGAAGGACTCTGCTCCCCAGCAGCCCATGTGACTGATACACACCTTACCCTGCATCCCTCCTTCATCCCACCTGCAGCCTTGGATTAATGTCAGACCAGGACCCAGACAGCAAGGCCTATCTGATAGCTTGACCTGTTCACATAAGTCAGAGCAATGAAGAGGAGTTTTCTTCCTCCTCCAACTCAAAAAAAAATCAAAAAAAAAAAAAAAGCAACCTGCAATTCCCTTTACTGTAAATTAAAAAAAAACCAACAAAACAAAAAAAAAAAAAAAGAAATAATGTCTAGAGTGTATGTTATCATACCAGATTAAATATTTAGGATAAATGCTTCAGTCTGATATTACATGAAGTATGAGATAGAAAAATAATACACTGGGGCACTTGATATCATTAAATAACAACAAAAAAAAAGGCAGTATGAACTGACCAGATATGTCAACAGAAACAATTTTGAAAAGTCTGGTATATAAAATACAGCATCCTCTTGCAGAATTACATGATTATGAATTTCATGGAGAAAAATTGTTTCCAGTCAAGTCTGATTCCTTCAGCTTCAAAAACCAGAACAACGAAAACCCACTTTCCTCCAGTCAATAACAAATGAGCATTTAGAGAAAAACTTTCCCAAGAAACTTTCCAATCTTGGAAGTGGCCTAAGAAATCCTGGCAGCCAAATTCCATTAAAACTTCCAGTCATTCCGTAATTGCAGGAGCGGCAGCAGCCCCGTGGCCTCAAGGGCAGGGAGAAGCAGGATGCCGGCAGCGCAGCCACCCACAGTTCCTCTCAGCACTCTGTGGATGATTGCACCCACCTGCACAATCTCCCTGAAAACTGTTCCACATGATCAGCTGAGGGGAAATGGGAAAGGTGGCTGTTCATGAACAATGAGATGTAAAAATATCTAGGTGAACTGTCTAGCCTAATGTTGACAGGGGTGGTTCACAAAGCCTCTAGATAGGAAGTAAGTTTCTTAGGAAACCATACATATATTGAAAGGTAAAACCTGTATTTTGAATATTAGAATCCTCTAAAGAATTTGAATTATGTTCAATTTTAATGTACACTTTTTTCAACTAAATGGTTTGTTGTACACATCATAATGCAAACATCAACATGTGTGGTATCAATAAAATTAAATACTTCCATATTCTTGTGCAACAGCAAAAGACAATGCTATAAAACCTGGCTATTTCTTAACTAAAAGGTCCATAAAGTAATTGTGCCTTAGATATGAAAGATGCCCCTGCATCTTAAGAGATTTTAACAGCCCCCCAGTGACCTTTTCTTGCTCCCTACACAGGACTAGCCTCTGTTTTCCTGCTTTTCTTTTCTAACACTACCAGGCCTTTCTTACCTGAGGATCTCCACAACAAGTTAGTGTACAGGGAGAAGGTGAATAGCAGTATTAGTAAGGATCCTGGAGGAAATTAATTTGAAATTAATCTTGAATGTTATGCAACAGGGCTGCAGATCAGACAATATAATTTTAAACCATGTAAGAATGTGATAAAATATAAAGAGAAGCTGAAGATTGTCTCCATCAGACATATGACTGGAAAACTGCTGCAGATAGATCAAAGTAGCAGAAATGAGAAAAGTTATGGAAGAATTTATTTTGACAGAAATGTAGCACACATGCAGAGAAATATGTCCAATTCACATAAACAGACACATATTCCAAAGTCTCACTGTGCAAAGAAAAAAATTTAATGCGAGTACATATGTTTAACACTGGTAACGAAGAGATAAAATGAAGTAATGGAAAGTTATGAGTTTTCTTCTTTTAATTCTTCTGAAAAGATAAACTCACAAGCTAAGCAGTAAAAGAAAAGAAACTTTATACATGTATATGTCAAAGTAAAGTACATAAAGGACGCACCTAAGTGGGAGAGTCACATTCGGAAACACCGAGAGAAAACGAGACCTTGTGAACTGTGCTTTAAGAAAAAGTAGAGTGATGTTGCCTTACACTATAATGAAAAATGTCAAGCTCCACCACAAGGTCCACCTTGAGATTACAGATGTCCATCTCATTTAACAGATTTACAGTCACCTATACTTAGGTATAAGGTCTGTTAAATCAGATGAACATTTAAGAGCCATTTCTGTTTCTTACTCACAGATTCCTCGATTAGGCAAGTGAGACACCTCACAGGGCTTTATGAGACAACCCAGACCACAGGCAGCTCTGTGCCTTGCTAGGAGTCCATGGCCAGACCTAAGACAGAAAGGTTCAGTAACAGAATGCCAGTTTGTCTTTCAAAGTATGCTACTCTTCCATGTTTGTCAGATTCACAACATTTTGTAAGCATTATCTGATAAATGCACAAAGCATTCTGCTTTCAGTTTGGTTTTCTACTGCCAGAGAAAGCACAGAGAGGTCCCATAGTAACAATTTATATTTGAATTACAGCTTGCAGTGCTACAGACACATTACACAAATCATTTCATCTCACCTTTGCCAGAAATAGCAAAATAATACCATTTTCTAATGAAACTTCACATCAGCAGCAGTTGCTGTCAGATACCTTCTAATTTCTCAGCTCAGTCATTGTGTCCAGCTCAGGTGCTAAAAAGTAGTTTCCTTCTCAATTACACATCATTGCTTACTCCTTATTTGTTGACTGTTTTTTTGCTTTGGTTGTTTTACCATTTTAACTACATAAGAGCCTTTATAAAAACCAGAAACTATTTCATTTATAAACACATCACAGTACCACAGCTTTGCTACAGCAATCAAAAAAAATTATCGTAGCTCTAAAAGGTGTTCAGATAAAGACAATCCACTAGGAAAGAAACTATTGGAGTACATTTCAATAATTTGTAAGTTTTTCTTGTAAGTTTGTTTTTATTTCTCAGTATTGTTTGAAAATTTTTGTTCCATTGAAACATAATGGGAGGCTTATTCTGGAAAAAAAACCCCACGGGATCAGAATTTGAGTATTAATTAGAATACTGTGTTGAGAAAAACAGTTTAAAGGATTGCAAGTTTATTGCCCCATTCAACTATTCCAGGAAAAAAGAGAAAAAAATAAAAAATAACGTAAGCAAATAGTTAACAAGATAAAGGCTAACATTTTCACAGTGATCTGCTCAAGGCTCCCACTGCCCAATTCTTTAAAACTATAGTAATACCTAGAGTTTTTCCAAATACCAATACTCATTTTCCATGTGAACTAGTCCCACCACCTGCTGTGTTCAACAAGCCTTAAACCAAGCCTTGGCACCGGAGGAATTTTTTTGGAAACAGACTGAACAGCTCATAGGACATTGGAACCAGCAGTGCCACACCACACATGCAAAAACCAAGCTGTAACCAAGAAATATGTCCAGCCAGGGAGAACACAAAAACCTAAGTGTGGATCACCACACAGTCAACTGAGCATAGCAGAGATGAGGTTTCTCTTGTGCTCCCAGGTGTTCTGGAAATAAAAATATGAATGCTTAATGCCACTGTGGAAGCCAGGTATGTACTGCTGTCTGCAAATGACAGAGTTCTGCAAATAAAAGAGCTGCATTACTTACATGTATCTTTAAAATTTTTTTCAGATAAATGACTAAAATCCTCTAAATGTTTTAGCTAGAGAGTTTGTAACTTCAAATTATGTAGAACTCGGTGGCTCATATTGCTTGATGGCATGTGCCCTCAGGGAGGACACTGCCATATGGTATCCTGGACAGGGAGTCAGATGTTTGCAAGAGGAGCCTCCTTCTTCCAAGAGCCAGGCCGAAAGCTCCTGATAATAAAACATGCATCAAGCTGAGCAACCAAAAGTGATGAAGTTTACAAACAGAATAATGTTTTGTTAAACAGCTTTTAGTGGAAAAGCGTAAGAAGAGATATTTCACATTAATTCTGCCATCTTTATATTAAATGAAATCACACTTGACACTTTTTTCAAGGAACAGAGTTGTACCTGCATCACGTCAGAAGCACGCACCTTAACAAAAATATTGTGTAATGAGGCTGGACTATGACATTTTGCAGACTTTGTACCTGGAGTGCAGACAACATCTGTTCCTTTATGTAAATAGAAATACTTCTTCCCTGCTCTCACCCCCCAATTTACCAGCCCTACAAATTATCCTGAGGCTGGAAGTCCAGGCTCAGTGTTTCCTTTACAGCTTGTCCATCACCACCAATATTACAGGCCAAGTCATTCACTCGACTGTACCTGTTCAGCCTGACGAAACCTGAAGCATAAATTCACTGATTTCTGGAAGAATAAGTCTGTATAACATTAAAAAATCAAACATCCAAACCTTTATGATCAGATCTTTCAATTTATTTAATTTGGTGGCATTTATTTAATTTTGATGGCATCTCTTATTGCAGGGCAGGAATATATTTTAAAGGGTTATTCAATGTTTGCAAGAACAATGAATTCTAAACTCAATATTTAATATTTGCCCATCCTTTAAGTATAGGAACAAGAAGGTAAGATTAACTTTGATCTGTTTCCGTTCTCTGATGGTAGATTTGAGGGTGCCCAACTGAAAATTTAATGTGAGCACTCCAGGCAAATAGGTTTAAAAATATTAATGTTTTTCAGTTTGTAGGGAGGAAGTAAATCATATTGTCATGAGATCCCTTAATTTATCTTATTTTATATAGCAAAATTGTAAATGCAGCAGAAAACAGCTTACTGCAATGTAAATAGAGCTTTGCATGCAGTGCTAACAGGGCAAGTTTATTTAACATAATATATTACACAAAGTCATCATTGCTACCTTTCAGTTTATACTTCTATGGTAACAAACTTAAAATAAACAGAACCCTTGTGTTAAAATCCAATGCAAAGGAGCAAAGTGGTAACACTGATCCTTTTCAAGCCTCAAGACCATTTAGCTCTTCATTTCTTAGTTTTAGCTACGAGAACTAGATTCAGTTATTAAAAGTAATAGTTTACCTATACTAATAAGTCTAATTACTTAAAAAATTAGAACTCCAAAGTTCCAATTTAATTCTTTATCTTGAACACTGAGGAGCTGTAAATTTAGTTAAGTTCAACCAACTTTATAGGATGTGGTAACAGAAAAATAGTTTTATTTATATTCAAAACCTAGAAAACAATAATGCTGAATGTATGTTCAGGTAGTCTACAGTAAAATTTTATTAACTCTGACAGTTAAGTTTGATTGACACTGTTTTATTCTACATGTTAGAAAAATACCTGAAAACCTTATGTTAAATTTTTGGAGACTGACAGCACTCAGTAGCAAGTAAATTAGGTTTTTTATTTAAAGCCCATGTAGAGTATCAGCACTCGAAGCAGCAAGGTACCCAGGCATTTGAACTCCAAAAATTGTGGATGTTTTACCATTTTCTGGTTCGGGTCCTCATTTCTAAAACTGGAACAATAGAAGAGTCACTGAAGAAACCTTACAGCCTACAGCAGCTTCATTTGTGATAACTTAAAAAAAGAAAAGAAAACTAGCTAAATTCTCAGGTAAGAGCCGCAAGAGAATTGATAGTGCAACCTGATTTCAATTGCCTTCAAGAATTCAGGATAGTGGAGCAGCTGGTACAATAATGACCACATAATTATTATAATCAGCGACTCCCCTGGCATGCTGAAATCCTGAATTCTGGCATCTAGGCCTCCAGAATTAGCAGACACTGGTGCCCAGGTTCTCCATAAACAACTGAAGGAAAAGGTATTTCTTCCTTCCGTCAAAACAAGAGGCATATTAACTCTATGGAAAAAAGTATGCAAAAAAAAAAAAAAAAAAAAAAAGAAACAGCAAAAAGAAAATAGAGGAAAAAGGAGGGGGAGCAAGAAAAAGCATATGGCCAATGGGATTATAATGTGAGAAGGTAAAAAAAGCTATCCAGCTGTTTTCCATTCAAGTACATAGGACTCTTCTTGAGATTTATTATTCAGACACACCAGACTTCAGCTGTTAAACGAAAGAGCTGCAGAGCCCATTTGAAGTTCACCCTGCTGCCTGTAAAGGTGAAGTCATGCCCCACAACCTCTGCTCCGACATGGAGGGAGAGCCACCAGACACACAATGACTTGAAGACACAGAGCAATGGCAGGGCTGAATACTATGCAGTACAAAGATAATTCACAACCATTGAGTTGTTTTTCTTTTCCGCTTCTTCGGGAAGCGCTTGCAGCTCAGAGCATTTTCTCCTGCACGCCTCAGAGAAAAGCCCACCAGGACCAGGCCCCCTTCAGAGCACCAAGACGTCAGCAAAGAAGCAAGCAGTGCTGTTTTGTGGCTCCAAGCCATCCCAGCAGGAAAGGCAGCTGCTGCATACACACTGCCTGGGGCTGGGAAGGCTGAGCCATGGGGCAGGGCTGGAACTGGGCATCCAAGGCGTCAAGCGGCTGCCCTGCCATCTGCTGCTGGGTGTCACGGCAGGAGAGGAACCACTCACCAGCTGCCATGGCCAGCCTGCTGAGCAAACACACCCTGGGTGAGGCTGCCGATGAACACAGCCCTGTTCTGTGCACACAGGCACACCACCCAGCCAGCTCCCAACAAAGGGCACGGGGCAGCCCTACGGACAGGCTCAGCCAAAAACAAGTTTTTTTCAGGAACCAGAGTGACTGCTACAGTCCAACAAAGTGAATAAAACGCCCAAACCCTTCAACTTTAGGTGCTATTTCCCAGTTTCTAGCCCTCAAGAGCAAGAACAACCAAAACAGTGCCAGACAGAGACTCACATGTTGGTGTTTCCCTGCCTCCCACACTTCCCGCTGGGTTTGATGGAGCTTTCCCAAGGCCTTTCCCCCCCTCACCAAGTTGGGTTCCTTTTACTCTGGATGCACCTGAAGGCAGTTTCAGGAGATTATGACACCAGTGACAGCAGCCTGGGGTGGGTGGGGTTGTCCAAACAGTGGAGAGTAACTCCAGCACTCTTTGGTTATAGGAGACAGAGTCAACTAATGAGAGCCACGGCAATGTTTGACTGGTAAAGATCATGTTTGTAGTAGAGGTGGGCAAAAGGAGAAAGGGACCATCTGCCTCCTGGGTTTCACCTTGCCCCATACTCTCCCCACTGCCCAGACATCCTGCAGCAGTTTGCAAGCATGGCTTGTAAGGACTAGACAGGTAACTACAAGCAAGATTAGTGCCCCAGCCTTCTCCTGCTGGGGGTTTTCAGGAGAAAACAGAATCTTCCCCCTCCAACATTTACATCTTTTCCCAATCCATGGTTTAAATGCACAACAACATAATTTCCAAATATTATGTCACATTATCTTGTTTATATTTGTCTTATGTTTTTACGCAAATTAATTTTATTCTCAGAAAAATATAACCACCTTGAAAGCAGCATGCAACTTCTTTTGTGTAGGAGGAACCTATGGTTTGCACATGCCTAGATACTGCATGCAGACCATTCTTTAAAGTCAGACTGGTTTGGTTTGGAATTCTCCATTAATATTTTTTTCCCCCACAAGGTATTTCTTCACAGAACTTCAAAATTTTAGTCGATGATCAGATAAAAATAGCAAATTGTTAGTAACCTCTTTCTCATAAACAGGAAACAAATACACTTCCCCTAATTTTATAGTGTATTTATGGAAAGTGCTGAAATAACAACTTAAAGATAGTTTTACCACCAATCCTGTATCCTGTCTCTCTGTTGTACAGTATGTACAGGACAGATTGCTTTTTTTTTTCTTGGGGAAGCAATCTGGGACACAAATGATCCCTATATTTCTCAATACAGCTCTCTCCCACCCTTTGAAGGCATGCACACTGGACAGTGGAATCAGTGTGGGAGAAAAACAAAGGAAAAGTTTTCTTCAGTCATGAATATGAGCCTTGGAGTTATAGAAAAATGGCTAGACCCTATTGAGCTTAAGAGTAAAAAGAATTACATTAAGACTCTCAATTCTTCTGGGCCACTTTGAAACAGAAAAGTTCACTGGCTGCTACAGAGAGGAAAATGTAAATCAGGCACTGTGGTACAACTTCAGCTTGCAGTGCCCAGGCCAATCAATGCCAGTGCTTGCCTTTACTCCAGAAAAGATTTGTGAAGAACAACCAGGCTGCTTTCCCCACATCCTTCAGTGCAGGTAAACACCACTCATTTATCACAGGACAGTAAGGAATTGTCACAGAAATCCTTTGCTTTAAGCTTCTCAAAAGCCACAGAAGTACAGCCAAGACCAGAGGTGACCATTACATAGAGCAGAAGTCACTGGCATCATAAGGCAGAAAAAGCCCCTCAGAGCTTTGTTCTCATGTGCTGACCCAGCTCCACCACAGCCCACTAAACACTGCTCAACAACACTCATTAGGAATCATCTGGGGAGTTTCAGTAAACTGATTTAAAGTGCTTATGTCACAGCATGCTTCACAGTATCTCAATGCACGTTTGCATTTCTGTATCCTTAAAAATGAATATTCCACTCTTATTGTTAGCACACAGGCATGAAAAACAGAAAAAAAAAAATCATAAAGGTCTAGTATTTGAATCTTTGGCAAAAATAGTCAAACTTGCAAGAGACACTGTGACTAAAAGCTAATCACAGATACAGACCAACACGCTGACATAGAATAAATGAGATCCTGAGCTTGTCAGTGTTGAAAAACATTCCCTACTACACAGTCACCATGTTTGTATAAAAAGATGTTTTCCTTAGGAGGCAAGGCAAGGAGCCCTGGATACTTCTCAGGAAGACAAGTTGCCTACTTGCTCATACCCATACAAATCCCTTTGGACTGTGCTGTGTCTTCCAGGTTTTTAGAGGAATAACAAAGCTGTAGTACTTTTGTCCTATTTCCAAAAGTTTCAGCAAGAAAAAAGAAGCACATAAATTTCGATCCTGCATTAAAATTACGGTCCCAAGTAAGCAAGCTGCTCCGCAATAGAAGCTCTAACAACACCTTTCAGAAAAGAAAACTACTGAAAAGATTTCTCAAAAATAAAAAAGCCAATTAATTTTGAGTATTTTTTCCCTTTTTTTTCTTTTCTTCTTTTTTCTCATGCTTAACTGCCAGTTGTTTTCATCCATTTATCACAAAATTATTTTGGGGATAGAACCCAGTATCTGGACATGGACCTGAACTATCAGGTGTCTGCCAAGGTCCTCAGAACATTTTACAGATGCTGTGGTAAATCATTTTTTGACACGCAGTTTAAAACCAAGGTACACTAACCTAAAAAAAGTCACAAAAAAGTAGGACAGAAGTTGGACATTTACTTTCATAGAAAAAATGCTTCTTGTTAAAAAACCCTCCTGAACCAAGAGGAATTTTTGATGCTTCACTACCACATTAAAGTCTTAAATTTCCCATAAACATATTTGTGCTAAATACTCAGGATAATGGACAACTGAAACACAAAACTACAAAGTTATCATTCCTGCAAAGGCTGCAATAGATCCATAGCCTTGCTTCTCATCAACACTCCAAGAACACACGGAGAAAGCAGAATATTGAGCACATCCTTTTCTCAAGCACTAACAAGCTGTTCCATCCCTCCCTGAAATCCCAAAGGCTGCTTTAAACAGGGTCTATGAAAGAGAGCACAGTACCTGTGGCTGGTGCTGCTATTATAGTACACCCATGATGATTCCTTTCTGGGAAGGATCAAAGCCACCCTCCCTGCTGTGCTCCCCTTTTCTCCTTGCCAGGGGTTTGGCATTAAATGAGCCCCATTTCAGCACTGCCTACCTCAATTTCCACAGCAACTCCAACAAGATCACCTAACCGAGCGATTAACAGAAACACAAGTAAAAAGTAAAGGATGTAACTAAACAATTCTTCCAAAATCAGAAAATCAATGCAATATACTCTGTGACCAGACCTCAACTGCCAATTTTTGTTTAAACTAAACAAGAACACCAAACAGGAGTTAAAGCTGTAACAAAGATTAGTTTGCTGGAAAACAGCCACCCATACCTGTGACAGATCTCTTGTACGTCTTTTCCAAATGTCAAGGATTTACTTTTACCAGGAAAATGATAAATACATACTTTGTTTAAACAGTCAATAACTCAAAGCCATTGCCATGAACACAAGGCAATCTTGTTCACTAATAACACAGATGGTTTTAAAGTGGTCCTTATTGCCAGGCTGAGCTTTTAAAGTCCCTTAAAAATGTGTGCCTTGTCACTTATTCAAATACATAAAAATTATAACCCTGATGCAAGATCAATTAAAACTCTGGTCCCTAAAATGAACAGCAAGGTTCCTCTTGGTCACAGTTGGTCCCACTTATCTTACCTGCTGTGGCATGAAGGAGAGAAGGCTGTTACTGGAAACAGGAATAATGGGAAAACAGTCTTAACAGGATGTAAACCTGTGCTTTAGAGATTAATATAAACTTTTATTATTAGCTTTGTGTTTTCTGCCCTTCTTTTTCCTATGCTTACAACACCAGAGGAAACACTCCTGTGCTATATTAGATTAAGGCACTGACTTGGGAATGATCATTCCCAAATTGTGGTTCTAGCTCCAATATATACTGCAGCAGGGCAATTCAATTCACCTTCCTCTGTATTTGGCTAAATTCCTTTGTAATGATAAGATAGGATAAGAGCTCCAGAAAGGGGCTCTCTCTATAAACCTTAATCTTTATAAAACTCCTAAGATGAAACAAAAACATGCCATACAAAATAAAATGTACACAAGTAAAAGTGCATAAATAAGCCAGTGCATACTAGAGCTAGTTGGAAAGACTACAACCAATTATCCGCCACAGAATGCTGTTTTATTGAAATCAAAATGCTACACACAAATCATATCCACTTTGCTGGCCCTAAAAAGATTTATTCTGACAGTTTTTGAAGCATGTGTGTGGGTTCATTTGGAATAATAATAATATTTTTTTGAAAAAAAATAAAGTGCTCCATGAAATGGCATTTCTTTTCAATAATTTTATTTTTAAACTGCTGATATGCACTACACACTTTAGAAATTTTATGTCAAAAACTTTTAACTGTGGTTGAAAACTCTTTTTTTTTTCCAAACTGGCATTTAAATAACATTCTTTGTGACCTGAATATATCATATATGAAAAACTCAATCCACAGTTTCAAAATTTTCAACTACGTGCTGCTACACCTTTCAATGACTCTTGTAAAGTCAGCATTTCTATATTTAATTAAAATCATTCTTAGTCAGCTTTTATTTTTTTTTTTATATTCGAGCAATTATTCATTACATTTAATGCACTGACACATAAAGCACGCATCATACTGAATTAAGCCCTATTCCTCAGGTTTGAGACTTACTGGTTTTGTTTTTATTTTACTTTCTTAAAAGACTACATAATATGAACTCTCATTAAATATTGGGGGTTTTTCCTCTGCCCTTGTAGAGCTTTAATTTTTCATTAAATATGTATGAAAAACAACTACTATAGTAAGTTTTACTGGTTTTTTTTTCCCATCAGTTAACTTTATCTACAGTTACAGATGGAACTGGGGGTTAAGAAGGACAGACACAGCAGGCCTAAGAAGTCCTTAGCAGCTTTATAAGAGTTACTACCTCAGACTTCTGCAACCCATTATATATTTTTACTGAAATAAGCATGATTACTGCACCCTGAAGCACGCTTTAAATGTCATAATATATTGGTTTGCATTAGAGTTCATCTACAGGGGATATCTAGTTTAAGTAAAAGTATTAAAAGAAACTTTTTTTCCTGTCATTTAGGAATGGTTTTTATGCTCTGACTTTTGAGGCAGGTTAGAAATTCAGGTATTTATGTAGAAAGCATTCAAATATCCTACCAAGTCCCTGAGCCCCTATGGGATTTAGGTTTTCACAAACATCCTTAAATGCCCAACCTCTGATTCCATACTGGCCTTAGTGGTCCAACAATATTAAAGCAACACCAAGCTCAACTCCTCGCAGAACTTCAAACTATCCACCAAACTGAGCCCTCCTCTACCCTACAAGCGTGTACATGTTTCCTTTAATTAACAAAAACAGGAGAGGGAGAAGAGAGGTGGTAAGGTGATACTGCAGGCACTGCCCCTCCAGCAACAGCTCCCTGAGCTTGAGAGGAATTGCTTGAGAATCCATCAGGGTCCCTCAGGCAAGTGTGGGTACCAAGGTTCCCACTTCTCCCATAGGCAAGCTCTCCACGTTTCTACCAAATGTTTGCCTGCTCCTCACCACAGAAGACTCCCTCTGGAAATTCCAACAGCTGCTGCTTCCATTATGGTGTAGAAAGGAAAGGTTTTAGTTTTGGGGGTTTTTTGGCTTTAATTTTAGCTTCAGAGTTTAGAGAATACAAAAAGCTGCAAACATTACTTATAACAAAAAGAGCTACCTATCTATTCCCAACAACCAATCTGCTGCCTGCATGCTTATTACAAACACATCAGTATTCTAATCCTTTTCACTGAAAATCTGAATTGGAGCTGATTTGAATTAAATTTGTGGAATCATCTATATAACCCCATCTGCCTCTAGTTTAAGATTATATTTATTCTAAAAAAAAAAAATTAAACTATACAAATATGAATTTTAAAGACTAAAGATTTTAATCTTAAACAACAGTTTCTTTAGAGACAGAAGCCATTCCAACTATTTGAATCAAGTACACAAGGCTTTATTTTCTACTTATTCAAGATCAGTGATTCAGGGGATCAACATGCTCTCCAGGACAGAAACACTGTGTGGCACAGTTGATAAAAAAAATATTTGCAGTCAGATGTGTTTGGATAGTGATTCAAAAGACCTCTGACATAAATTTGCCTTCTTGTGACTTACACAGATGCTGCACATCAGGTAACCAACAATCATCAACCACATCCATGACTTCAGTTCCTTGCAGATGAAGTCAAAATGCAGCTCAGATCAACTCCAGTAACCCCTTAAGGCCAAGTATTTAAGCCAATGTTTGGGTCCTACAAAAAAAGTCTAGCAAGACCTATTTTTAAAATACCGAATTGTGTGTTTAATTAACATTGTTATTCTGTCATCTTTTCAATCAGATCAGAAGACCAAGAGGAAAATAAAGTTCCTCACTCTAGGCAGGATGGATGACTGGCTTGAAAGGTTTAGGGAGAACAAATCACAAACCCTAATGAATTAATCCACATCCTTCAAAGTAGTTTTAAAGTCAATATTAAATACAAGCCATGTCTTAAACAGAAAAACCTAGAAGTTGTTGATACACTCTGGAGTCTTTCTTTTAAGCAACTTCTTGATTTTGTTTGGAAACAAGAACATGCATATACATCAAGAAGCTAGGAAGATTTACAGAAGCCCCAATAGTTACCATGCACAAACTGAGGTGAAAAGAACTATTTCCCTTTCCTTTAACAAGGCTAAATTAAGATCAAGATTAGAATTCTGATTTATCAACAATAGGAAAATATAGGATGTTCAGCTCATAGCACAAAACATTTGGATATTTTAAATCAACTTGACTTCCTTTGTGACAGTCTGACAATATGGCAAAGCTCCTAGCTCTCCTGTAAGAGAAGTATTCTCAATTTTACATAGCTGGTACCTGTGCAATTCACACCATTGGAGCTGTACCTCAGCCTTTACATCCACATTGTTCATGACAGCAACTGCATTTGTAGCTTGGTGACTTACAAACACTTACAGCACTGCACTCCTACTAGGTGCTGCCAGAGACAAATGCCATGACGGACCCTTGGGAAGGAAAGCGCAATGCTGCTGTCAAACCAACACACACAAGGCCAGGAACCGAAGGAAGGAGGGAAAGGCTCCGTGCATGCTGCTGATGACCCAGCCTCCAAACAGCCTCACCACAGCAGCACAGTGGGGACCAGCTGTACAAAACATCAGGTCCAAGAAAAAAAACAAACCCAGTGACCTTACGTGGAACTCTTCTGAACGCTTCAGCACCCCTGCTACAGCATGCACATCTACCTTCACAGTAAAGCTGAAGTTTTTTAATACTTTATCTGCTTGACTTTTCATCCCCCCCCGACCCCTTCTAAAGCTTCTGGTCTTCTCTTCCACCATTTGTGCATACCATTTGTAGCTACGAAGGTTTGACTGATACAGTCTTAAGTCACAGTATATTTACTGGTTTATTTTTCTCTCTGGTGCAATGGCCTCGTGTCATTTTTGGTTTGTTTGGTTTTAAGTTTATTTTTATATAAAACATCTTTACTTACACAACCAAATGTCACCAGGAAACAGAGGAAGGACTAAGGAGGCTCCTGATGTGCTCTGCAGAATTACACTTCAACTGCTTTCAGCCTTCGAGGATACGGATTTCAGTTCAGCTACGAGCACCTAACTTACACTCATATGAAAATACTTTTTTTTTTGTTCAGCTGCTTCAACTTTGACTATCAAAAAATCACGTTTCATTGTCAAGTATATAAGCAACACCCATGTTCCATCATGTTCAAGGAAATTATTCCAACTAGGGGATGTAGTAGTTTATTAAACAAATCACTTTCCAGGATATGTGTACTAATGTTTCTTTTTTTAGGTACATTATGTTCTTTTCTGCTCAGTTTTGTGAGAAGCATAACTGTTCCACAAATGCAGTCTCCCTGTCCAAAGTGAAAATAATGCTTATGCCAGTAGCGGGTCTCTCTGCCCCACGCTTCACACTGCTCATGCCCAGCAAACTGTGTCCATTTTGGAGATTCCTCTGGAGACTTTTTCATTTGCCTTTTTTCAGTTTGTTTCTTTAGGTTAGATGCTATGCATGTTTTGCATTGTAAATTAAATAATGTCATTATGTCAGAATTTATTCTCGTTGTCAAAAACCTAAAATATTCTTACAGTATTTTTTCCCCCAAAATTGAAACTTGTATTTTCATTTTTTACAGCATGGTTCTCAGATAGAATCAAGGTATCTATCTAAATGCTTTGCAATCCCATTTTTTAATCAGCCAATAAAATTAAGCAGGTCTTTAAGCTTCTCTGTGAAGCTAATAGTATAAATATTTTGAGTGCTACATTGCTCATATTTCTGTAATAAACTGGCATCTGATTTATTTTTCTTTTCCTAATTGCACACTAGCAAATAGTTACTTTCTTAACAAAACACAAATAAGCACAACCTTCTAGCACATTTTCCCTTTCAGTAATTCTATTTGTCTGTACACAGCAGCACACGGCAGAAAGCACTAAGGGACAGAGAAATAAAAATGAAGTTTAAATAAAACTACTTTTATTTTACTAAACCTCATTACTAATCTGTTTTATAAATAGAATCTTCCATTTTTCCAGTATGTTACTATTACCATGAAACTTTTAATACAGCAAGCAGCACAAAGAGGTAGACATGCTCCAAAATTTCCCGTAAGAAAATGTGTAATGCACGGTGTCAGGGGCACTGCTTATGCTAGGACAGTTTTCCACACAAACACCCCGCTTCCTCGCTATCCTGCTCACGGCGCCAACCAGGCAGGTATGAACACATCTTTCAGATCTCTGCCTCCAGTGCTAATGGAGAAGCTAAAAGAGGAATGGAGCACACAGCTGGCTGAGCCATGGACTCCTGAAGATGCTCACAACTGCTAGCATAGATTTATTGTTTCCCACACTTTTCTGTGCCATTTCTATGTGACTGTACAGCCACAGGACAATGGCAGGTCCCACACTGAAGCCCCCGAGTTCCTCATCTCTGAAGCAAAACTCTGCCCTACTAAGGAAGTCAGATGTTAACAGATACCACTGAATATGTATTTGGCACATTCATGCCAGAAGTTTTATGAGATCAAAGCATGCTAAACAGCTGAGATTTGATGCCTGTTTCAAACACTCACTCCAGTGATTGAGTATAGCACCAGTTAAATATATACAAAGTGCTTGTTACACCAACATTAAAAATGAGACCAGAAGTTTTGGTCAACAGGGACTGTGAGCTGCCCAGAACAACCAACCTCAGTTCACAGAGGAGAGACAAGAATACCCAGTCTCCTGGCTCCCAACCCATCCCACCTTACATTTACTTCAAGCTTTTGTCCTAAGAAGGAAGGAGTGCATTGCCCTTTTTTTCCTTTTTAAAAGGCATTATGTCAACAGAGATAAATGACAGCGTAACAATCAGGTCAAAAATGTTTTGTTCCTTAATTTCTTTGTGTTTTTTTTCAAACTGTCTACAGAATAAATAAGAAAGAAATGACTGACAGCCAACAGCAGCAGTGAAAAAAAAAAAAAAAAAAAAAAAAAAAAAGGGTTGATAAAAGCTGAACCACAGACGTAAAGATTTTGAAGCCACAAATACTCAGAAGACTTACTGAGACAGAGCCCAGTTATCTATACTTGACTAAGAACTTGATTGGGGAAAAAAATGTTTGGGAGGTTGGACCATCCTGCCATTCAAAGCACCCTCACAGAACTCAAGTGGAAGCTTTTAGTTTGAGAGCTGTTTTTCCTTGCAACAACAAAGCGTCCTTGGGCGATAATTCTGTGATTTTGATGTTTTACCTTTACTACCACACAAATCCCTGATAATACAGTGATTTTTCTCAGCATTTCACCTTACAAAAAGAACCAAAATTTATGGTACAGACAGTCAGAAATTCAAACATCGAGATAAAAAGCACGTAAGACCTAAGAAAGGGATCAGTAGGTAATGATTCAACCGTTGAACAGAAAATAACACAAAAATAACTTCTTTGTTCACACGTGTACTGACCTCAGGAAATGCACTGCACGCAAGGTAGAAGAGAAAAAAAAAAAAAGAATGATAAATTTCCAAATCCTATGGAACACTGCTTTCAATAAATACACAACACCATTTCCTGGATGAGAAACAAAACTCCCCCAGAGACTAAATAGCATAGTGATTAATAGCATAACAGTCGAGCAAGCCATAAGGAACACACCAGCACACAGGCCTTGCATTCCCTTTATCTTCCTTCCTTCCACAAGGTGAGAGTATAAAAAGAAGAGTACTAATAATACTACTGCATGATCTGTGCTATAAGTTGACAGCCTGAATACTCTTTCCTTTATTTTAGTAGTATTTCTAGCATACTAACATATCCAAAACAGCTGCTGAATTACATTACCTGAATTAATTTTGTATTCCTTACTTTTCTTTTAAATTACTTGAATGATACAATGGAGAAAGAACTGTCAGGTAGCTCCTTTTTAACATTTTTCAATTGCTCAGAGGCCACCCATCTATTCAGAGATACTGAATGGGAACCGATGAAAGTAAACAGGTTTTCTTCTTCAAGAACTCTTCAAGAACTCTGCCTCAAGAACTGTCTTTCATCAGACAAATTGTAAAGAAGTGCCCCTAGCAGCATTTGGTGTAGTAGGGGAAAAACAGCATCATTTGTGGGTGTAGACCAAAAGAGATCTCTCTCCACTCTGCTGCTCCCTTTTAGGCTTGCGGTGATAAGAAGGAACAGCAGTGGTTTGGGAAGTTTTAACCAAGAAAAACAAAAAAAGCCCCGAAACAACTACCACTAATAACTAACCTTAGTGAAAGATTTTTTAGGTAAGTAGTTTACTGCAGATGTAATCTCAGGAGCAACCGAAAAATCAGCGTTTTTAATTAACCCTCATTAAACTTTTAAAATATTTTTCTGGTCTTTAAGCACAGGGGAATTTTTTTACTTAATCTTCTTTAAGTGAATAGAAATTATTAACACACTAATTAATCATTGTTTCATGAAAGGAAGCTGTAATTTAAACATCTTCTGGTTATTAGTGCAAGATCAAAGAATTATTCCCTTATTGTTCCCTCCAAAACAACTAGCACACCAAGGCTAATGTGTCATTATCTTCAACTCTTCTGAGCCATGACAATAAAAATTGAGACTAGGATATTCATTAGGTATTTCTTTGTTTTACCATTAGTTGAGAAACTAAACGTTATGAAGAGCTATCTCCCTACACAATTTGTTAAAGCAGGAGCAAGGAAACACACAGATTTGGGATAATGAATTTTATTAGCTTTGCTTTTTATCAAAACAAAAGTTTCCCTGCTTTAAATAAAGCTTTCCAGATTTCTGCTCCAACAGCTGAAGCTAGAGCTTCAGCACAAAACCAAAATACACTGCTAAGTAAACTCTGAAAGCTTTATTTCCACAAGAATATATTACTTCAAAGAAATACTAAGCAGTCCTCTTTAACTAACAGTGCTCACAGACTTAAATATATTAAATGCCCATAATATCACAATACAGCAAATATGCAAGGCAAAAAATGCCAATTTTTACCCTTTTTTAAACTTTTGGAAAAAAAAAAATTGCTCAATGAAGATTTTTTTTTGTATCCTTTTCAAGATACAAAACCAAGGCAAAAGAAAGAATCAGACTTAAACTGAATACAAGTTTTCTAGAAGAGTGTCTCTTTTCTTCCCACTTTATTTTGAGATAATAATAATAGCTGTTCTAGAAGATTAACTAAATCCTGGGTCATGAGGACATAACCAGAAAATAAGTTGTCTGTGAGCAGACAGATACTGGAGCCACTAAGACAATGTGTCCAGTAGGGATGCTAGCCAATGCAACTGAACCATATTTTAACCAAAACTACCACATTAGCAAGGCAATCATACCATTCCTGTATAGACAAATTAATCATAGAATAATTTGGGCTGGAATGATCATATTCTGGACTTTAAGGGTCATATATTCCAGCCCTCTGCAATGGACAGGTACAATTTCAACAAGACTGAATACCAGGTTGCTCAGATCCCATCTCACCTGACCGTATTTCCAGGGATGTGGTATCTTAACTCTCCAAGAAACCTGTTCCACTGTTTCACTACCCTCACTGTAAAAAACATCCTTCTTAAATCCAGTCTGAATCTAACCTCTGAGAACCATTACCCCTTCTACTGTAAAACAGCAGCCAACAGCCAAGAACAGTTCTTTGAGATGCAACAGCATTTAACCAAATTCAAGGTCAGAAGATATTGTATCTAAACACAAAGATTTTTTTTCTTTTTTCTGATCTCCTGTATGTTGCAAATCTCACTTCAGTCATTTAATCTACTGTATTTAGGTCGGCTAGTGCTAGCTTGCCAGAGAAGGCTTGTCAACATAGCACAGAGGTGTGATGAAGGAGTGCTTGGGGCTGGAGAACCTCCGCTGATTCTGGCAACTTGTCTCTTCTGAGGCTAAAATCTGGACTTTGCTCTCAGTCATCCTGCATCTAAATCATCACATTAGAGAAGAAAATGTATTAATACTTGGCTTTTGTTTTCAAAATTCCTCTGTGCCATTATTGTGTTAACTTCCAATTTTTGTCTTTGTTAGAAAACTTAGGAAGTTTTGCTTTGTTGTGTTTTTTTCCAGAGACATTTATCTTAAGTTTTGAACACTCTTCTCAATGTTTTCTTCCTCATTCCTTAACACTTGTTTTCAATTCATACAGTAAATGTCATTCACACAGTCAGCCTCACCAATCCCAACTGTTTTTTACATATATATACAAACACACAGATATTCATATATTCCCATATATATTTATGCATATCCTCATACATACATTGTATATAATGAATATACAAATATTACAATCTTTTTTTTTCTACAGCACCACCTAGGGGACAAGGACCTTTTCAAAGTCCAAGTGTTTCACTGTGATTCCCAGGCTTATGATTAGAGTATATGATTTCCTCAGTTCTAAAAACTGGCTGCTTTAGCTGTGAAACTCCTTTGATTTCACCATCATAGCTGTTTACTGTTTTGATAAAATGTGTAGACAGCATAATTGTCAATGATTTAATCTTTGTTTCTAGATCATTAACAAAAATTATTTAAGGCTCTGAAGAGACGGAGGCCTCTTTTTGAAGAGCTGTTTTTGAGACGGCATCCTTTTCTTAATCCATTTAGCATATGCTTTATTGGTAATGCAGTTAGTGCAATAAAGTGATGAGCACACTCCCAACTTCCATTTTTTGCTTCTGTGACTGCTCACTTTATATTAGGCCTCACCAGCAGTAACATATAACCTGTCCTGGAAGCAAGGAACAAAAGCTTTTCTGCCTCTTCCCAGCAACCACCAACAAACTACAAAAGCTGTGCTGCCTTCCAGTCCATACACATAACACATATTCCCCCAAAGGAATACCTTTCAACACTGTGTGCAGTTACAGAAGACCCACCTTACACCATCTTCCTCTAGCAGGTGGACAGGTCCTCAGACTCCTCACATATTTTCCCTCTGTGTGACCTTCCTTCCTTTCTTGGCTGCACAGCCTGGGCTGACTTCCCAGCACCAGTCCCAGCCAGCTCTTTCAGAGCCCTTACCAGGACAGTCAAGAATCTCCGAGGCGACCAGACCTGTCTGAAGGAGTCAAGGGAAGGAATGCTCTCCAACCCACAGAAATCAGGAAGCTCCCTAGTGCTTTTATTATCTTTTCCAGTCCACATTCATTCACTGCAGGCAGCATTGGATTTTTTTATCCCTCCCTTTCCCAAATCACTTAGTACTAGTGGATATATAGCTTTCTGCACACTGTTTCACTTTTCACTGTATTGTGGCAGGAATATTAGAGCATCAAGACTTTTTTAACTATCACTTAACAGGCAAAGTATAAATTTGTTTCGACACAAATTCTGGAATTCTGAGCTGCACTCAAGGTGCTCATTCCTTCTGTTGTGTTGTCTCTAGAGACTAAAACCACTAAAATAAAGCAGAATTAGGAATTAGAATTAGGAATTAGAATTAGCAGAATTAGAATTACTGTTCTCAAAGGAACAGTAAAACTAAAATACACTGGAAGGGGAGGTAGTAAGGGTCTGCATCCTCCCACGGCTGAAAGCTGAGCCACCTGACTGAGAAACTTTGCAGCAGTGGGCATTAGGTACATAAGCACAGTGTGGACTAATTTAATAGATCAAAGTTCACTTCCAAGATGAATTTAAAAAACAAATATAGAAGAATTGACTTTTGCAAAATGAGCAGTTTTTAGAAAACGGCAGCTACATTTTACTTTGGGTCATTTTTAATTTCTAAACAAGCCAGGACACAACGCACATTAACAACTGCCATGCTTTAAACAGATAAAAGCCACTATGTGAGACAGCGCAGCAGCCCTCATAATATAGCACAGTTACTCAGACAGAGATTAAAATGTCAGCCTCAATTAAATTTACCTCATTTATTTTCATGTTTCCTGACTAAACATGCCTATTCCTTTCTCTACATTATTTCAGAATAAGTTGTAAATTTCATTTATTCCAAGAGGTATTTCAGACCAAGAACGTTCATTAAATTTACAAGAGACCATAAACACAACTGGAAGAACTAAAAAAAAACAAAGCAAAACTGTAAATACCTCTTTTGCTTCCTAAGCAACAAAAGAAATCTCTCCTAAATGTTTCTTTAAAGATCATCCATAAATTGAAAGTACTACCTTAAAATTACTTTTATGAAGTAAAAATTTCAAACAAACAAACCCCCATACAATCACCTTTAGAGGCAGTTCTAGATGTTGACTGCAGTCTTAGTTGGAGGCTTAAATTTCAATCAGTACTTTTTCCCATGAATAGCTGAAAGTTTTCCCATGAATATCTGAAAGCAACATTTTTATTATTTCACAGGAAATTAATCCAATAACATTATATTTTAAAGGAAATATGGAGTTTGAAATTGACCAATTTTTCAAGGAAAAGCACTGGAAACTAAGAGCAAGGCACACTAAGTGTACAAGTTCAAGATGTAAAGATCACTTTACCGTGATGTAACTTTTACTTATGCTTTCAGTAGAATAAACAGAGTCTACCATAGCCAAAGAGGAAAAACAAAGGTACTCACGTCAAGTAAAAATATTTTCTTAGAAAAAAACAACTATCAGTACTAATACACAGGAACAAAACAAGAGATGCATATGAGTAGGGAAATGCTGAAGCAATGTCTCCAGCTCTTTTCTAATGTGCATTAACAAATGATACGTGAGGAGAGTTTCATCTAATCCTAAGGAGAACAGCGTGCAGAAATTGGAGACAAGTATCTCATTGAGTTTAGAATATTGCACCTGTGAATTACAGTTTTAAACTAGCCATTTTGAAAGAGATATATGAAAGCTTGAGTGCTTTCATAGCATTTCACAATGTTTAACAAATTCCCATATTGATGAAGCATAATTATGCAAACCATCATACAAAGTAACTAAGCTAGGTAATTCACAGCATGCAAAAAGGTGTGACAAATTCTCATGTCATAAACAAAAGCTTTCTCTATGAGCTTTTTTAGACATTTTTCATTACACAGGTATTTCGGGTGAAGAGAACCAAGCAGTGTACATGAAATGGTCTCTTTATGGAAATCGCTATTATTGGAATCACTACTGCAACAAAAACCCACAAGCCTGGCAGTGAGAAACATCACAGAGGTGATGAAAACTTTTAAGTTATGCTTTCAAAACCAAATCTTTGTTCATTTGTCACCAGATATCTGATGACATTCACAGAGAGAATCCTTAGGCTTTACCTGACAACAAAATTTCAGTTTAGAAAACTGTACCATGACTGCAGTTCAAATGCATCCTTGCCTCTCCTGACTGGCACATGGTGTAGGGCAAGAGGTTTACATGTCCTGCACATGGCCTCAGAGG
The DNA here is from genome assembly GCF_971803275.1 of Cyanistes caeruleus. Lineage (NCBI taxonomy): Eukaryota > Metazoa > Chordata > Aves > Passeriformes > Paridae > Cyanistes > Cyanistes caeruleus. The sequence continues at coordinate 68,020,653 of NC_141702.1, forward strand.
CTGCTATGCTTCAGGGGCAAGTGTCATCATCCTTGTGGACTTTAAAGGTTCAGCTGTACCAGAAGGCTTTGTGCTTCAACCATCCCCACAACAGCATTCCTCCTGCATGCTACCATTTCATCTCCTCAACATCCATGGGTATTACCAGACTAGTATAATTATGGTTAGAGTAGTATTTAACCCAGTTTGGAAACTAAAATGAGGCAATGCTGTGGTTCCATATCTATGTCGTGTTTCAGAGAAACACCTTATTGCAATGATAACAGTATCAGTAATTTCACAGATAGGTATCAGAATGGGCTATTAAAACATTTAAAGCATTTGACAGTATCTGTTGATACCCGTCTGCAGAGTAAGTATTTTGTTCAGGTTACATTTTATTTCCTACTTGCTCCAACTCAAAATGGGTTCTGCTAATAATACAAGCATACATTGTTTATACCAACTATGCAAGACAAAAGAATTTAAGTCAGAGAAAGAAAGAGATGAGTGACTTAAAAATTAAAATAAATCTAGAAATATATTATATATAAATGTGTATATGTGTATATATATATATATATAAAATCTTTAACTCACCTGGGGCAGGTTTTCATTTTTCTAAATGGCAATTATTTTAAAAGAATTTTAAGAAATGGAGTAATTAAAGAGAAAAGGTCCATGACAGAAAATTCAAACGATGTTAGAGTGGGAGTGTCTTCAAAAATTTAATGTTTTTATTCAGGCTGCCCTAGTACTGGTTCTATAGCCCTAGGCTCAAAATAAATTGAACTTTAATCTAGGTATTCTTGCCTTGCAGTCCATCATGCTTTCAGAGTTCGAAACACCACAATAAAAATATGATTTTAGAAAAGATAAACACTTCTCTCAGGCTGAGTAAAATGATGCTAAGGACAAAAACACGACAGACCAAAAATACTGCAACATTCTATTTCACGTTTTACATAAGTGCTGTAAACCCGAAAGATGTAAGCAGTTGAAACTGCACTAAAAAATGCTAATATACCTGCATAGCAACAGCTACCAGCTTTTCCTCTTAAGGTTTTTTATATGAATATCAAGACAAAAATTTAAGTCCAACACACTAAATTTAATTGGTCCTTCTTTCTAAAGAGGTGAATTAATTAATTTATTTTGCCTCTTACAGAGGAAGAGTTCAGTGCACATTTCCCTCAAGCATGTTTCCGGGAAAGGACTGGGCATAACGTTTGTATCAATTCCAGCATCATTCATCTCAATTAAGCATACGATGATCAAAATGATATTCAACTTATTTCTTACAGATCTACACTGACACCTCAGAAAAGTCTACTTAGTATCCAAAGTGACAAACTGGGATCATTATGAGCGTTGTATGGTTATTTTATGACTCTCACACTACAGATTAGTATCTCTATTTGGCTGTTATCTCTACAGCAGAGCAGCATACTAAACATGACATGCAACGGCAGGCACCTTCAGCTTAAATGCAAACCAAAAACAGGAGTTCAGAAGAGGCACATCAGTAGTTACAACTTCTGTTTTGACAGTGAGTAATACAAGACAAGATCCTGCAAAAATCTGAGCATATAAACAAAATGGGATGTTTATAGCACCTACAGAGCGCTTTTGGCAGGACTAGAGTTTTTCTGGACTCAATGTACAAACCACCTAGAAGAGACCAAAAATTTGGTGAGGATGAAGGAGAAAACAGCAGACAGCCAGATTGTAGTAAAATGCTTTCTTTACTAGTTGATTCCCACTACAGAAGCCAACAGAGACTTCAAATGGATGAGTGAAGGTTTCCAGCTCCTCAGTCTTCTCAGACAAGTCCCCTCTCCCTCCTGTTACCTCAGGGAAATGCTAACAGTGTTTTGCAGTCATACAAAATCCTGCATCTGTAAGAAGCAATGAAGCTAACAGTGAAGTCTTACAAAAGCAGCTTATAACCTCAAAATTGAACTTCAAGTTGAAAGCTGTTTAAGTTTATATTTCAACTCTTTGTTTCACCCATGAAAGTTTCCACTTGTTGCTTAAAATAGCGGACGGAACATTTTTGTTTACTTCCACCCAAGAACAAAATTCCCTGAGATATCAAGGCAATGAAGAATATATGTGCATGAGAGAATGGAACAGCTTCTGTGGCCAAATTAGTCAAGTACTTTGTGTATGGAATTAAGTATACCAGGAAGAGCTTTCTGATGTTAATTTTTTGCCTAGTGATAGAGTTATTACTGAATGCAAGTTTTGTGTTCTTGCAAACATTTACGTCGAAAGAATAAGAAAATTATCTAAGAAATGCAATTACTGTACCTATACTAACCTCCAAGTGTGCAGAGATGCCCAGATAACTTAGCGTTGACTCATTCATCATTTTAAATGTAATTATATAGGACTCAGCGAACAGAGCTCTTTTCTTCCTACTCCCACTTGTTCACCAATGCAAGTTATCTGGTCCTATGAGCAAAAAAATCCTCTCATCACATAACTGTACATGATGACAAGAAGGGAATTTTGAGGCATATTACATCTATGTCCATGTAATTAAAACTGAAGGGAAGTTATCATTTATGGAAGGCCCTGCCAGACTCCTGCATTATGAACAAGAAGTAGGGCTTACAGAACTGTGCTTATATACACATGCATTTAGTCATCACTCCTGAAAGAAGGTGCCAGTAAACAACTTCCAGCAGTATAACCTCCACTATAACCACAACTATGCACAAAGGGCTTGCATTTTTTGTTTGGGTTTTTTTTAAGTATTTTTTGCTGTGAATCTTCTCAACAAATAATTTGTTTTGCTTTATGACTTGGAGTGACTTTACTTTTAATCCTTTCACACAGTTTATTTAATTTTTTTTATATATAATCACACAAGAAACTCAGAAATATAAAATATTTTGTCTTTTAAATGAAATTGTAAAGCCAACATTCAATTTTGCAATCAATTGGTTTCAACCCAAATTACTATTTTTCAAGATTTTTTTAATGGCAAAACAGAGACCACGCTGAATCATCTTCTGACAAGAAATGTGTTGCACTTAACCAGCAGGGAAAAGGCATGAAAAGACTTATATCTGAAAGAAAAGTCCATGCACAGAATTCACAGTTATCAGCCAGGCCAAACAGTATCCTCAGGGGTAGCACAGATTGGAACCCATGGGTCCAAATGCTCATTTCTGACTTTCCAAGGACACAGCTGAGACTTTACTTTTCTCCTTGGCCTTGAATGATGAACAGGAACAAGGTACACACAAAGCCTCAGCTGTGCTCCTCTCCTTGCTTCACAGACAACCCAGCTACTCCTGAGGTAGCACCAGGATTTCTACATTTTAGAGCTTTCAGGCAAAGCAGAGGTTACTTGAAAAGCCCAAGACAAAGCATGGCTCTTGGAAGGCTGCTCAGTGGTCAGTGCAGTGACAGCAGGGCATGCAGCCATCCCCCAAGCCACTCACTTCATGAGACACAGACACTGGACCTTCCTGTTGAAGCTATGCCATGATAGGAAATGAAACGAAATACACGGAGGAAGAAAACATTGACTTACAATTAAGACAGAAAGAGGGATGCTTACCAAGAAATAAAGAGGGATGTGACAGCAAGGCTGCAGCTCTTGCTAGCTCTACTAGCAGGATGTACTAGCTGGTTACAAAAAGTACAACCATAATCTACAAGCCTGGGAAAAGGAGAAATACTGAAAACTCCTTAGAACAAGGCACCTGATGCTATGTATGGCACTGTATGGCAAATGAATGATCTGTCCTAAGCTAATGATTCCCCCTTCCTATCCAGTGATTCATTTTACTGATGTGCAGGCATTGAGCTAGACTGCTTCTAAGCATTCCTGGTCTTTTCTTCTCCCAGGAGCACATTTTTTTGCCTGATCAACTCATATCTTGACCTGCAAAGATGTTCCACTCAGCTCTTGTGATAAAGAGCATATTTACCCAATCCAAAGAAATTTTATCACTTTACCTCCTGAGAAAGTTGTAGAAAGTAGAACAACTATATTTTCTGTTTCCTTTTCAGTATTCAACCTGACTGCTTTCTGCAGTTAAGAGTAACCCCACAGCAGAAACTCCTTCATTTACCCCAAAAGGGGATTAGCACTTCTTGGAAACATTCTCAAAATAAACAGTTTCCTTACTGTGCTTCAACAATGATTATTTAAGCCACGGAGTCAAAATGACTCAGAGAAATTGTACTTGTCATTGTACAATTTTCAGCATGATCTACAACATGAACAGGCAGCAATGACCTGTATTAATCACGGGCCAAAGTATTATCTAGGTAAAATTAATGTTCTGTGACGGTCTGGCAATTGCTGCCCATGTCCTCATCCCTTCTGCTGCCCTGCCAGACTACTGTGCTTCTGCTGGAGAAGGGGAACTGAGGAACACATTTTGCACAGAGCAGACTCAAACAGATTAAAAAAAAAAAAAAAAGGAGCAATCAATTTGTCTGAGCATACAGAGGAATTCTTTACATCCTGATTATGGCAAAAGAGCACTGCTATATCCACCCAATTCCCTGTAAAAGGGTTTCCAAATGCCATAATCCACAACCAGCCTTGTGGCACTCACTCTTTCTTTCTCTGACATACACAATTTGCTTCTCTCCTGTGACGAGCTTATGGTTCTGCTTGTAGTTCACGTTAATGGTGAAACACACCTGCTATACTGACACATAGTACCGGCTTACATTTGTCACCAAAGCTGTTTTCAGCAACCCTTCAGCTTGTGGAAATATTTGACTACTACAGCCTTATAGTTTAGCAAGAAATATACTGCAGCCTCAGAAATAACAAACAGTTTCAAGAAAGAAAGCTGTAACAGGTGGCTGAGAAACTGGAAACACACTTCCAAAGTACTTCCTCGAGCTCAACACTCAGGAAAAAACACAAACATATGACCCACATCAGGGTCAATGTTTCATCAGATTAGCTTCCACAGAATTATAGCAAATTTTTGGGAGGAGTTTTTTTATTTAAGTAGGGGCACCAAAAAAAATAAATCCTTAAAGATTTATTAGTAACCAGCAGTTTAAAAATTCACAAGTACTTTGGGATACAGCTGTATCCTACCATGATAGAGTCATGTCAAAATTACATACAAAGACTTCTGGGAGCCAAATCTTGACATTTCTCCCTCACTGAGAAGTGCCTGCGTGAATGTTTATATGCTTCCAAGTCAGGGATGAATGCTAGGGAACTATTTCAACACCACTTCCCATTATCTCATGCTTGCCATTGCCCCCAGGAGCCCACACCTCACTATCAGATAACTTTCACTGTCTCATGGAAACTAAAATATCTGTCTAGATTTTTAAGGCATAAAGATAATGCCAAAGTTTGAAAGCATTGCACTTCAGATCTATGAATGACAGAAATTTAAACTTCCCCAATTCCATCTCATTGACTCGAGTCATTATAGTCTTTAAACTCTCTTGGGTGGCCAGCCTGTCTCTGCAGTAAGGTAACTGTCCTCAGCTCTTTCCTCTGAATATTAACTACACCTAGAAGATTAACGGGAACAGCAAAAGGGAAATCCCACTGCACTAACTCAGTGAAAATTAGACAGTATCATGTCCATCTGCTGTCTGAGCTAGAGAGTTGAAGTTTCCTGAGGCAGTAATATAGCTGTTGAGGAACTGCAGAGATTCATAGGTCATGCCTGAAAAATCAGGTAAGTTCCCTTGACTGTAGCTAGTTGAGCAATCTTTACAGGCTTTGTCAGAAGAGTAAACAAATTCCCCAGGCCAGAGTTATTTCTTTCATGTTTCTTATTGAAGTTATTATGTAATAAAGTCACTTCTTAGCATTTGAAGTGTTGAGCATTTCAGCTCAACTCTCATTACAACCATTTCAAGGAACTCCTGAAATACAGGATTGGCAGTCAAAGCATTTAAATATCAACAGGGGAATTCACAATTCGCTGCTTACACACTTGCTTTTCCAGTATGGAAACTGCAACACTCAGCTGACATTTGCAGTGACTTCCCTCTCAGAAGGATCAACAAACAATACTGAAAGAACCAAAAGTGTCTAACACCAAGAGTATGCAAAAGGAAAGCAAAGCAGCTGGTACACAGGTTTGCTTACAGAGTGCTTTTTTATTTTTCCACCCCCCTCAAGAGGCCTGAAGAGCTTCAACTGTAGTTATTTAAAATTCTCAGGGGTGGCAGAAGCTGAGTGCACATATTTGGTATTCTGTAGATGATTTCAGAGGAGCTACAAATTGATATAAGTAACTGTGGGCTAACAGGATGTGGCTAATTCATAACCACTCTGATGTTAGCACACATTTCTGTACATTAAGCTCCTCAGGATAAAACGTCACAATATACTTCTATGGTTGCTTGCACATGGTATTTACAATTACAGAAGTAAAACTAGCCTTTCAGTCAAGCATACTGTGCATATTCAATTTTGTATCATCTTGTGGTGACAGAACAGACTCAGGAACATAACTTCCTTATTTCAATTACCTTTTCCTTGCCCATATCTGAAATTTTTGTTAACTTTATATGATTATCAATTTAGGTAAAGTTCAGAGGGCTATCAAACACTCAATAACTGTTTTGCTACTGAGTATTTTTAGTTTTAGTCAGTTATCCATTTTAAAGAATTCTGCACATTTCTTCTGAAGCCATTTTCACATATTTACATGACATTCCAGTGGACATAACATTTCACTAAATCCAGATAGTAAGAATTTAGAAGCAAGGTAAAGCCTTGCTACTAAATAATGCAGCCAAATAACCTATTAATATCATTGAAACCCCAAGCAGCTTTCAACAGCCTACTGATAAGAGTCACTAGCTGTTCATCTCTTTGTTCTGTGTATTACTCAGCTCTCTCAGCTCTATCCAAATATTGCTGGAATGATAAAATGCCAAAACAACACAAATCCATCATTAATTCTACAACTAATACAGCTATACCATATCAAGGATCTTTCACTCTTACAGGCTCATTCAGAACATGACTTTCTTACCTTCACAGGCACAACAGAACAGGGATTCCTCCCAGAGAACCTCAATTCTATTCCATGTGTGACATTTCACCCAAGTTTCTCCAATGGTTCATGGTTTTTTTCCACATCTGACATCTATTTAAAAGCATACTCAAAACTTCCCTCCAGAGGTTTTATGAATAAAAACCTTTATTCTTATGATTTTGTGCATAATTACCTATTTAAAATGTTTATTTCAGTTCCACGATTCCCACTTGTCTAAATAATATATGGATCACTGCATCAGAAACAAATTTGCAAATAACATATAAACAAGAATATTTGGAAAAATTACATACAACTAATGAACACAAAAAAAAAAGACATGACTAGAAATTTAAAAGGGAAGTTATAATCCTCAAATGAAAGGTTCTGGTCTGGTTGTTACTCTGAACTAGGATCAGAGGAAGAATATTGCTTAAGCTTATCTTCATATGAAAATAGCTACACATATTATAGCTTTAATCTCATTTAAATTAATATAATTTAACAGCTGCAAATAGTTTGGGGATATTTATTTCAATTTATTTTTCTTAAGTTGATTAGGACAGGCCTTGAAGTATATTTTGCAAACGTACAGTCCAAGCACATCATTAGCTAAAACAAGACGAACTGGCCACACACTTCTAACATTCACATTTCTGTTCCAATTTAACTGAGAGAGTAATATCCTTGGTAGAAAAAAAAATGTAAAACTCAAAAAAAATTATAGAGAAACACACAAGTAAAACTGGGCAGAAAAAAGCCTTACACTTCTCCTTGTGTAAAAAAAAAAGTAAAAGAAAGTGAAATATAGACTAAAGTGAAATCTCAATTTGTCCAAATCCAAAAGAGAAAGAAAACCCAACCTTCAGCTTAAGTGTTTGGTGTCACCCCACAATTTTAAGTAAGATAGGAACAGTCAGATGGTGTAAACATACAACTACCAAATGTAAGAATGCTTCTACAGTGCTTCCTCTTTATGTTGCACCTTTTAAGTTTAACCGTCTGCATGAGCTAGTCAAACATGACTAGTGAACCTTTTCTGCATTTATTCATTGCTTTTAATCATTAATAATCCAGGACACTTGGCATTAAAGATTGAGAGAGAGGGAGAAGGAGAGAAACAGGAGGGTAAAAGGGAATATCAGCACTACAGTTTTCTAGTACACACATTCAGGCCCAAGCATAACCTATCATCATCATTAGAATTTCCAAATGCCCTAGAGAAATATTTCTTTTTAGTATTTCTGTCAAAATCAGTATGGTAATTATCTTACCTTCCCTAAACGAACAATGTTATCCTGCAACTGGCCATGTGTTACACGCAAGACTTTTCACAATCCATGCAAAAATTAAATTAATAATTTAACATTGTAGATTCAAGTCACTTCCCAGTGAGTCCACAAAGCCTGGACTTTGTTTACTCTCAGGTCAGGAGCGGCAGTATTACCAATTAAAAAACCAAGTGAAAGGCCATCAGATGGTATTTTTACAGTAGTAAAAAATAAATGTATAACGGAAAATAGCTGCTCAGGCTAAAAAGAAACACAACTGCAGCTTCAATCACATGGGCAATTAAAAAAAATTAAAATCTGAGTAATTCAAAGGACCTGCCTGGAAACCCAGGATTCTAGTATGCCCAACATTAATACTCAGAAACACTCTCCTTAATGACACTGCAACACCCAATTCCAACTAGAATCAAAAGGCATAATCAAGAGTCATACAAGTCACACAACCACAAAAGACTGCAGCCCAAGTGTCCTCAGTATTCTAGCGTTCTTGTTACATAAACAAATATACAATGCAAATAAATTATTACCCATCCCATTATGTAAGCCATATCCAGGAAATGTTCCTATCTGATAAAATCAAAAGGATAAGATTTTGGGGTTGTGTCTGGTTTTTGTTTGGTTGGTTTTTTTTGGGTTTTTTTTTTTTGGTGAGGGTTTTTTAAAGGAACCTTTCCTCTCCTAACCTTCTATAAAAACAGTACAAGAGCAAAATTTAAGAGAAGCAGAGGCAAGACGGTACAGCTGTTGTAAAGGGTGTGCATTATTCCTAGAAACAAACCAATCCACCAAGCAACAACATATCAAGTGAAAAAAGTCAATCATATCTGACAGAGAAAAGGATACTGATCACCTGCATGATTCATTGTACCACAAAAATTTCCAAATGATGTAACAAGGATAAGACCTCTGCATGCCAACACTAGCAGGTTGCTAGGTATTAGATATTTAGTGACATTAAACAGAAATCGGGACGTTAAAATAGTTTCAATTCCAATATTTTCTTCTTGGAAACAACATACTTGATCATATTTATCTTCAAAACTCCATTTTCTTAGCTTGCAAACATGACAAGTTAAAATTGTTTAAGTATACTAAAACTGTGGGAAGGAAATTAGGTGAGATGAGCTTTTTTATTTCAAATTAACTTGAGATCATATTTGGTTTTTCTCCTCACTGTTGCTGTCAGCCTACAAAAGTTGCATAATCATCATTCTTCCATTTCAGGCATTTAAAAGTTCGATTTTACCATAACCATAATTCAAGAGCTGATCCTGGCAGATAGCAGCAGCAGATTTACATGCTGAAAAGCCTCAGCATGTAAAGCTTCAGCCTACTGCTGTATTTATGAACCTTTTGTTGACCCTGGTTGGACACGAGGTGCCCACAAAGCTGCTCTATCACTCCCCTCCTAATCTGAACAGGGGAAAGAATATACAGAAAAAGACTCAAGGGCCAAAATAAGGGCAGGGAGAGATCACCCACTGACTGACATCATGGGCAAAAGAAACTCCACTTCGGTAGTAAGTTGTAAAATTTTCCCTGTCCAAGTTGGGCTAGGATAATGAAGATTAAAGTGAAATCCTAAAAACACTTTCTCCCCTTGGTTAGGGGAAATTCACAGTTCATCACATATTGCCTCTAATGCACCTTCCTCCCCACGGAGAAGAAATCCTCCCACTCTTCTCCTGAGGGAGAACTCCTCACACTCTTGCCCTGTTCTTGTTCCAGCATGGAGTCCCCCCACAGGAGACAGTCCTCAACCACTTCTACAAGCTGAGTCTGTCCCACAGGCTGTGCTTCTTCATGAACCGCCACAACTGTCCCCTTCAAGGTCACAAGAAAACCTGAACCAGGCTTTTAGGACAGAAAAGCTGCTCCAGCATGGGCTGCTCTCTCTGGGCCCACAGCTCCTGCCAGAAGCCTGCTCCAGCAAGAACTTCACAGAGTCACAATCTCCAGAGCATGCACCTGCTCTGCCACAGGCCTCCTGCAGGTGGGTATCTGCTCCATCATGGATCTCCAGGAGCTGCAGGGCGACAGCTGCTTCACCACCGACTGCTGGGGAATCCCTGCCCTCCCACTCCTTCCTCACTGATCTTGCTGTCCTGCACAGGAACATTTTCCCTTCTTGAATGTTATCCCAGAGGTCCTACCACCATCTCTGATGGGCTCAGCCTCGGCTATCAGTGGGACTATCTTTGAGCCTGGCACTGGCTTCATCTGACATATGAGAAATTTCTAGCAGCTTCACAAAGAGCCTGCCCCTGCATCCCCCCTGCTACCAAAATCCAGCCACATGAGCCCAATAAACCTTTTTTCAATCTTGCTTGCATATTTTTGCCTCTTTAGCATTCCCTTTGGCAAACAAACACAGCTTTCATTGAGCTTAGTGAGAATGAAAATTACTGACTCAGTAGTGAGCAGTATAAACACCGTCTGCTGCTTCTGAAAAGTACAGTTCATCTTCACCTTCCATATACTTGCTTTCACAAAACAACTGAATTTTCTGAATGGAGCTATGGAACAGGATGAAGACTAACAGACAGTCGTATTTTTATTTCAAAGTCTTCTTAGGCATTATGCTTTTCCAGGGAAAGCTGCATGTATGACTGGAAAGGAAAAACCTTACAATCCAAGGCACACACCTAGGACTGTCGACCAACAGGAAAGCCAGACACTGCCTTCAACTTGCTGATGCATCCCCGTATCACACTGCAAATTTACACCAAGGGAAAGGAGAACCAATACATGTGCCTAACACATCATCACCAGCCAGCAGCTATTGAACTGCAGCTTCCAGAAATGGGAGCTACAAACTTTTCTCATTGCTTTTCTATTTATATACCTGCATTGTATACCAGTATTTTTAGCAACTGTTTTCTAAAGCACAATCCTTTACCCCTTGAGTTGTAGGTCTGTAAATTTCTCTTTCACACGTATTTGCTTCAATGTAGACCTTTCAGCAGTGTTTGCTCTAAAGCCATTCTTTGTTAGCTTTTTTTATACTGTATCCAGGCACTACAGAGTCTCTCTTCCAGAGAATTTTTTTTTTTTCTTAAGATGGATTTTTTTCCATCTCTTTCCACAGAAAATACAAGATAATTTTATACAAAACAATGATCAGGAAAATAATACAAAGGCATTTGAAATCCAGGAGTCTCCCCTGCAAGCCTCCAAACTAAATTTAAGTTTTCTTGAATTTACCTCAGCAGCTCCAAGCCAAAGACAGGACTTCAATCCTTTTTTTCATCTCTCCTTAAAAGACACTGCTCAGATGCTATCTGAGCTACTAGATGCTTTCTGCAATAGATATTTTAGAACAATATTTACATAAATAAATAGTCCAGGGATCATTTGCCTTCCAAGAATCCTGGAAGTAAAAGACACTCAGCATTTCTTCACTGCTGTCTTTTGTAATGCTCTTTTAACCTTTACTGCAGAATTTTCTTTAAGATTTCCTAGTTAACAAACCACTGTGCTAATAAAAGGAAGAACCAAGAGATACAACTTGAAAATAAATTTAAAACTTTGCTTGAAAATAGTAACTTGGACACTGTGCAGAGGGCTCTGAAGGGCTCTCCAAGAAGAGGTGTTCTGACAGGAGAAAGTTGCTGAGGTGTGGCCTTGCATGCCATAACATTTTCAGTATTTATTTCCTCCCAATTATTATCTGTAAGGCAAACAGTCTGGCCAGGGTAAGCACAGATGGTCTGCTGGTTGGTGGGGTCACTGCTAGTAATGAAACATACTTTGATAATATACAGAATAATAAGATATACATACAAGATAACAAGGTAATAAACAGAAGAAGCAGCCTTGGTAGCAAAGCACCATTCTGAAGCCACCCACTTCATGAGGTGAAGGAAGAATCCACAAAACAACCTTTCCTCCCCCATCATGTCCTTCCCAGGATGTCTACCACAGGCACATTCTCCCCTCAGCACCTAGGGTCACATTGTTCCATTTCCTTCTGGCTCTTTTACAGTTCCCCCTTCTTTTCTCTGTCCTATATGTATGCAAGAGTCACAGGATCCCAGGATGCTCCCTTCAGACGTCCCTCTTACAAGTCCTGCTCCTCCTTTGACTACCCTCTTCATTTCCTTATGGTTTTATCATTCTTACCCTTCACCTGTCCATATACTTTCTTCTCACACAACCTTTTTCAATGCAATCAGCATCCTTAGAAGCATAGCTCCCCCTAAAGATTTATAAGCGTTCACTACCTCAAAATCTATCACAGGTAATAACATCAATCATAAACTTGCAGACCTTTCCCCTTTTTTCCAGTGTTCCTCAGGTATTTTGTACTTCCACACCCCTTATGCTTCCTGATTTTTGTGTGTGCATATACATGTAACTTCCCTTGTGTGCCTGCTATCAAGAGAGATGACAAGGTAAAATGCAAATAGAAATCCACTCTGATGAAAAAGATGCTTCAGCTGGTGAAAAAGCAGAAATAAAGCACCATCTAATTCTGACTTCATACATTTGGATTATTTGCTGTCCAACTAATCCTGAAACCTACTTACTTAGGGTTTTCCTGCACATGCAGTGTCAGGGCTGAAGAGCAACCACACTTCGAGAAGAGATGCAGTGGTTTATGTCAAAACATTATTATCAGAGATAAAAATCTCCAGAGTATTCCACAGAATGATATATTTTTTCTCCGAGGAGACACAGTGTGCTGTAATTATTTTGTTCAAAGCAACTATGCACCTTGGTACAGCAACTGGAAACGATTAATAAGAAGATAATGCTGGAAATTCTCAAGTCCTGTTCTTTCATGACAGTTTTGAGTATTTATATTACGCCCCTTCTTTTTAAAAAGAAAGTTCCTTAATCCTTCAAATAGTTCTTACAATTGGGCTTATTACATTTTGAGATTGAATTCTCCTACTAATTGTCTGCAGTGAAGTTCGAAAGGATTTGTTGCTATAGCAATACTTTGTGTTGATTCAGAAATTAATGATAAAAGAAGTGGCAATTAGCACTATCAATTTTTACTAGAGAAACATGGGAAAGTGCAAAAAGGCTTTTGCCCCCCCCAAAAAAAAAGAAAAAAAAAAAAGCCAGTAAGATTTTGCATAGGTGACCAATATAAAGCTTGCAGCTATAAAAGCAAGCATGATGGATATTTCATGCTTCAGTACATGCAGCATGAATATTGCTGCCTTAAAAACCTCGAGACAGACTCAGCCTCTGCTGTGTTTCAGGAATTCCCATAAGACCCCAGGGATGTGTCTCCTTTCATACATAACAGAACCCTGTGGGACAAGCTCCTCTACATGAGTATCAGGAAGGGGAATTGAATACTTTTTCTCTATGGATTTGACACTGCTCTTTCCAGTGTTTTGCAGGGACCTTCCTATGGCATTTTTAGTGAATGAAAGTATGTTGCTTCAAGATAATGACCTGCTTATTCTCATCCCTGATTAACAGCCATGAAGCAGACAAGTGTTTTCCAGGTCATACAAAACCAAAAGAGATAATTAATTTACTACACCAAGACTGCTATTATCTCACCAAATTATTTGGTTGTCTGGTAGCCCAAGCTCTTCTACAAGGTATTTAAGGTTTTGGGGTTTTTTTGAAAGGCTTGGCTTGTTATTTCAATCCTATAAAGCATATAGAGGGGCTCTACATGCCTGGAGTGCAAGGCTGAAAGAAATGAAATGCTTTGCTTCTTCAGTATGTATTTAGTGAGAATTTTTTTTAATGTATCATTTGACAGCCTTAATAATGTATTTCCCGCTATTAGAATCCCACATAATTACTGAACTCAAATTTACTTATTTCATAATGAAATAATGGAGGCTTTTTATAAATCCTTGTGGATGATAGATAGCACTCTTCCCCTTCAAAACTGTCAGGTTTATTTCCTCTAGGTGCTATGGCTGATACCTCAGACCTTCATGCAGGAATGTTGGGAGGCTTTCTTAAAACCCATTAATCCTAGATGCTGGAAGGGTCTTCTCCTGCTTATGAGAAGAACAGACAGGAATAACAAGGCTGCAGGAAGATGTACGTTGTCACGACTTTATACACTTGACCTGAAAAGTTGTCCCTCCTTACTTCACACGGAGCCTTAATGGTTCAAGAAGAGCCCTCAGCATCTGCCTCCAGTACTCCTAATGCTGTCAGATAAGGTAGTAATGGACAAAATGCTACACACAAACTCAGCTACAGCTCAGTGGGCAAACAACATTGTACAAAGCCCCTCAGCCAACCCCTGGCACCAAGATTAGATTGTTTTCTTTGAAAGAAATGATGTACACACAGAGACGTGTCCTAATAACTCGAATTTCTCAGTTGTCTATGAATTTATTTGTAAGAGGTAAACTTTTGATTTTTTTTATTATAAACCTTTGTATGCCATAATTAATCTTCTTCCTGTGGGAATGAAGGAGGACAGATTATCATCCAAATAAGGTGAGGTACTAACCTTACACATCATCACACAGCCTTCTTATATCCAGACTGGGAAAGGAAAAATACAGAGACTATAGAAATATTTATCATAGAGCACAAGTCCATTAACTCATTGAATGTAACTGAACAATCCTGGAAGCCCCTAGTCATATTCACTAATCCCACAAGAACTGACTACAAACTAGTAGAGCAGCCACAACCTCCTGAAGATCAAGATCAGGCCTAGTGCTCACAACAAAAAACAGACAATTTATCTGATGTTTGGTGTGCATGGAACTCTGATACTGTGACTAAAATGCTATATTGCACTGGGCTAAATGAACAAAACTTTGAATTTGCTTGCAGGAAATTATTTTAAATTAAACAGGTTTTTTGGTTTGTTTTTTTTTGTTTGTTTTTTTTTACTCCATCCTTAGAAAGAAAGCACAGAAAACAGAGAAGGAAAGGTAATGGCATTGACAAGCATCTGCATTTTCAAATCATACCCAGGAAAACATTTTCAGATAATCCATACTGAAGCTGTATTATTAATTATTTCTCTGTAACCATCTCCATCAAGATTAATTTAGAGAAGTGTGAAACTACTTCTAGCTCTCAATGCAGCCACTGATTATCATTTGTAATATAACTGACATCTTTAGTTTTTCTGAAGATTTTTCCAACTGTAGAAAAGGCTTTGCCTTCAGTTTGCAAACATTTAATAAAGAAACTCATTTAAGCCTTCCCTCTTTTACACCAACAGGTGCCACCAGCCTGAAACTACATACTTAGAATATTCGAGGGGGGTTAATCGTTCATTGTCACCTATTTCACAGTCAGTAATTTCAACATTTTACATTCACAAAAATTGATTGTCTCTTTGCCCTCACTGCATCTCCTTGCCAGGCATGGATGGACAAGGTTGTGTTCTGCTGGCACTCAACCAAGGCACAAGAAATAGAAAATGTTGCAGCCTGCTCTTATCCTCTCTTAAACCAAAAATAAGACATAAACAACTCCTGAGCATGAGGTCTTAATCTAATCATGGCACACCAGGCTTACATTAAGTTTATTTATAATGTTTTGCACCCCAACACCATCAGGAACATAGCCTGGAATACGCTGCAATGCTGTAGGGTGGGCTGGGAAGGACAATCTGTGCTTGTAGAGGTGTAGGTGACGGACAATCCCCCAGCACCTCTGACAGTTTCACATCGACAGCAACCATGCAGCCCAGCAGCACTGATATTCTTCAACAGAAGGAAGACCCTGAAAGGAGTCACAGATAAAGTAACAACACTGATGAATGGACTTGTGAAACAGACCATTTCTGGTGTTACCAGGTTACTACTTTTTATTCCAAGTTTACAGATCCATTTAAAACATCTGCTACGTATTCCCAAACTACGGTACTTAAATACAGATAAAGATACTGAGATGGCATTGCATATCCTCCCCCATATATTCTTAGAGATATTGCTCCCTATTTTGAAGATTAATTATATATCCTCACTAAATGAGAATCTGCCATTACAGTAAGGGATACCATTAACATTAGTAAACCCTTCTATCATATTTCATACTAAACTAAGCAGCCATGCATTTACATGCACTGAGCAGAGCTTTCATTGCCTTCAAACGCTGCACAGATACTTTGTTTCCTCCTCAGAACACCATCTCCCCTTAATGGCAAGCAAGACATAATACGATAATGAGCAATATTAATTAAGGTCATCCAGATCACTTCAAACGTTTTCCTAGTGTCAAGCACCTTTTGCACCCCTTCCTCCTCGAGTCACATAACATTGCGTAAGCACAGTAATTGCTGGCACAAAGTACACAATTAGGCTGTCTGCTACAATGAAGACTGAGGGAGGATAGAAGATATGAGCATAAGAACCATAACGCTGTAGCATTCATGTGGAAGAAATTTCCACATTAGTCATCACAAGATTTTCTTTAGCATTTCAGGATTTGACCCTGAAAACATTCATGGCATTAAGACTAAAACCCAAATACACTAATTCAGGAAAGGGAGGTTGGATAGTTTTAAAGCAGCT
This sequence comes from Cyanistes caeruleus, assembly GCF_971803275.1. NCBI lineage: Eukaryota > Metazoa > Chordata > Aves > Passeriformes > Paridae > Cyanistes > Cyanistes caeruleus. The sequence goes on from NC_141702.1 coordinate 68,037,390, forward strand.
GCTATAGGTTTAGAACAAAGAGTGTAGTAAGTGTGACAATTTTTTAGACCAGCTTACAAATTAACCAAGACATTTTACTCCTTAACACTAATACCTAGAACTGTAATTTAAGGCACCATTGGGCACTGTGTTTATGATGTTTCATATGGTCATGGCTGGTTTTCACTATGAAAACCTGCCTCTGAGACTGCAGCTCTAAAATACAAAAACGAGCTCTAAAATACATTAATAAGCTGTTGGATGCAGACTATATTACTATGAGTAAGATGATTTTAGACGATTTTGTTTTTCAGTAACAGAAAGAAAAATGCATTGTACTTGACAATATACAGACGCATGCTATAACACATGCAATCAGCTCCCTCCAGAAAGTTACTATTCATCCACTTGAAAATGAGGTGAATGAAAACTGTGAGGTGAATTTACACTCACAACAGTTACTGTAATAAATTAGGTTAGGTTCTATTTCTTTTGAATTAAGCATGAAAACATACAAAACTGAGTTTCTGGTTTTGATGGCAGTAGTAGAAGAGAACTTGCAACATGTTTTGATATAGCTGCCAGTAAGTCAGATGAATTTCATACTGGATTGCCCGTGGAGCATTTCATTTCTTTGTTACTAAAATCCAGCAAAACTGCTACATCCGAAACAGTCCAAGAGAATTGTTTTCAGTGGTTCAGCTCAAGTCAACAGATTCTTGTTCCCTACTGCTGGAGTTAGCCTGTTAACATGCACATGACACTGAAATAAAAGCACATTACTTTGAATGAGATTCAGCCCTGGAAAATGTAGTCCTCATATCACTCCATAGGACAATAATATACACATAAAAGCTTCTGGTAATAGTAGAGCTATTAAAAAAACAAACAACCCAATGGATTTAAAAAAAAAAAAAAAAAAAAAAAAAAAAAGAGCACAAAGCACACAACATCAGAAAACCCTACAATACTTCTTCCATGCCATGGAAAACTGGTAATATATGAGCAACATGCTCGCTTCCAAGCTGAGGCACGTTTCTGAAAGCCATCAAACCAGGCTCGATTCCGGAAAAAGCAGCATTCCCTGCTGCAGTCCTGGTCCAACACAAGAAAGCAAAGCAAACACTGCCAGATTAAATAGAGGCAAACGAAATAAAATCAATATATCATTCACTAACTTTGAGGAGTATGGGCAGGTAAGCAAACAAACAAAAAGTAGAAATAATTCAGTCAATTTACGAATCAAACTCAGGAAAATAGATCTCTTGGACAAAAACATCCTCAGGACTAATCCCGGCTTTTTCTTGCTGTTTTTGAAGTTTTTCAACCTGTGTCAGCAACACTGAAGTTATAGTACTTCTGTCTGTGACTACTTCTATATATGGTCAGCACAGATATTAGCTGGGATTTGCGTTTTTCCAAAGTAATCCCAGGCAATCGGAAGGCAGCTAATCACTATGAAAACCCACATGAGCGGATCCATAGCCCTGCACACGAGTCCGCTCGGGTTTCTCTGCCAGAAGACACACACAGCGAAGGGAACACGGCTAGTTCTGGTTTTAAGGAAACACTCGGGCTCTGCTTCAGGCGCTCCTGTGGGTGCGCTGGCGGCGCACGCCCTACCCTCCGCCGCCTTCCCGAACTCCAGCCGCACGACAGCGGGCACTCGGGAGCGCAGTCCCGAGGAGCCTCCTTCATCCGGAGCGAGCGGACACCGCACGGCCGCGGGGACTGCCAGCCACCTGCCCGGGGAGGCCGCGCACTCCTCGCTGTCCCAGCGGGACCGGCCCGACAGCCGGCGGCACGTCGAGCCCCGCTCCGAGGCCAGCCGCCGCAGGACGGCACGCCGCACCGTGCAGCCGCCACCCCCGACCCCAGCGAGCCGGGGGCGGGCACCGCGCCGGCCCCGGCAGCGGCCGCTCCTCCGAGTGCCCCCGGGAGCGGGGCAGCCCCGCCGCGGTACGCGGAGCCCTCCGGCGGCCGCCGCCGCTGCCACAGCCTCAGCCGCCCGCCCCGGCTGCGGCTCCTCGGCCGCTTCCGAGCGGGGACCGTCCGCACAACTTTCCCCGCGGCGAGCCCCGCCGCGCTGCCGGCCCCGGCTGACAGCCGCGCACGCTGGGGAGGACACGGACACACACACACACACACGCACGCACGCACAAAAGCTCCTCAGACCCGCCCGAAGCGGCGCTTCTCCTCCTTCCTACCTGCCCGGTTCCCGGCGACCCCGCGCCGCCCGCTCCGCGCCGAGCGCTCCCTGCGACGCCCAGGTGGCGTTAGGAGCGCGCTTCCCACGGGCGGCGCGCCCCCGGCGGCCGGAACATCCCCCGCCGGGAGGAGGGCGCTCCGCACCCGCCCGCCACACCGACACCCACACCCACACCGACACCCACACCGACACCGAGCGCGCCGACAGCGCCGCACCTGTGCCCGGGAAGCGGCACCGCCCCTTCAGTCCCGGCCCCTGGGTGGGCGGGGGCGCGCCGGGACCGCTCGCCCCGCGCGCGCCGCCGCCGCCCTCCCCATGCAGCCGCCACACGAGGGACAGCCCGGCCCCGCCGGCCGCCGCGCCGCGCCGCTCATTGGCCCGGCCGCCGTGACCTCACGGAGCCCGCCCCGCCCGGCCCGGCCCGGCCCGGCCCGGCCCGGCCCCGCCGAGGTGCGAAGCTGCGCGGCCCGACGGCCCCGGCGGCGCTCGGAGCTGCTGGGACGCGGCGGTGCGCGCACGGGAGCGGACGAGCGAGAGGCAGTGCGGCCGCAGCCCCCGCCACGGGACACGGGGAGTTAAAAAGCAGAGGGCTGCCGAAAGCGTCCCTCGCCCTTGCCAACAACCCGCGGAGTAGCGAGGACTCACAGAACATGCGGTTATGTGGGAAAGCCTTCCGTCAGTCTGCGATAGCTTCTTCTCTCTTTTTCTTTTTTTTTTTTTTTTCTCTTCCTCCCCCCCCCCCCCCCCCCAATTTTTTAATCTATTTTTATTGGTTTTAATTGAGATGTGTGAGCAGCTATTGCTTGAAGATTGCGGTCCTGTTTGTGGAGAGTAAATCATTTTCTGTTGCATATTAAATATGCCTCTTAACGAGACATCAACCAAATCCTATACCCTTATATAGCTCTGTAATATATATTAATACGGTATTTATTCATTACTATCAACTTTTCAAAAGGTCTGCTTAAAATATTCTTCCCTCTCAGCTAATCAGAGTATGCTACAAACTCAAAGGAAGCCAAATAATTTATTAATATATGCTTATATTCCATTAAAACATGAAGAATGTAAGAAATCTGCGCTTTGAAAGATCCTGTAGAAGTTTGTGGTAACTCGCTGCATCAAAGTGAGGTGTCTCACACTGCCACGTTTCCTCTGTCATAAAAGATCAATAAATATGAGATCCTTCAACACAAAAGAAGTTCAGCATTTAGCAGTTGTTTTTGCGGGCAGAGTTGCTGGCCGCCAAGTTGCTATGGCATAAGGGAGCAGGGTGTGTTCTGCTTGCCTGCTTGTGTATTTCTTGGCTAGGTGTAAGAGAAAAGTTACAAAGCAGTGCTCTGGAGAACAGAAACAAAACAGCAGTGTATCCTTTCGAGGGCAGCAATTCTCTATTAACCGTGTAAGTATTATTGTTTAGACTGTCTGCTACGTTCAGAAGAAAATTTTAAAAACCTGGGGTCCATCTTTCACCCTCTGCATTCAGTAAGGAAGAATCACCTGCACCCTTTGTCCTTACACCGGGGTTTTTACAGACCATGCCATAGGATCCTTTGTGAAGAGTAGCCATGACCAGAGCCTGTGAAGGAATATGTAAAGTTCCAGGTATCAATCTTCAACACTTAGAGAGAAAAATTGTTAATCTGTTGGTTTTAAATTAATTCAATGGTAATTCACAACACTCTAAAAAAATACCTGTGGGGTGAAAAAGCAAAAAATGAAAACTACTTTTGTGTGAAAAAATGAAGACATCTTGCTGTGCAAAGATTCCCCTGCTATTGAGCTCTGGGTATGTTGCTTTACCGCCTTTATGCTTTTCTTTTTACCTTGCATCTCAGAATAGCATCACAAAAAGCTCTATCCCATGAAATAGGAAGCTGGGGTTTCACTGCAGCTGTGAGCCCCTCTGAGTCATCTAGGTGACACTTCACAATGCGATTGTCCTTGGTGTTTCTGCATTTCAGCACCCCCACGTGCTGGAGATGAGCTCACAGGGTGCACCACTGTCTTTTTAGATCATATTAGAAATAGTGCATTTATTTTTGTGCTGAAGATGTTGCTGAAAATTCGACTATCTTTTCCCCTTCGTTGCTTGTGTTAGCTGTTAAATTTGTGTGAGGGCTTCCCAGCTGTAAGCACACTAAATATAGATAAGGTAATCTCAGGTTGAGATCTTTATAATGCATAGACCATTCATGAGGGGGAGGAGAACCACTCCAAATAGTAAATTATGTTATGATTAGTGTCTAAAATTGTATAGCTTTGTAGCTACCACAACCTCATTAATTTCTGAGGTTGTGGGGAAAGTCATCTCTGTACATAACACAGAATGTATTTTAGAAAATGCATTCATTTTAAGATTCAAAGCAAGCTGAGATCATCTTGGCTTTGAATTTGCCATGTTTTAAGGAACATATCAACACTTTATAAATCAGGGCTCAGTTGCCTGGTACAATTGTGTAGCATAAATATATTTAACCTTGAGTCACGCAGAGTGAGCCTCTGAAGCAAGTGTATACGCACTAAAATCAGTGATCCTAGAAAACCTGTATAGGACAATGTCTGTATAAAGAAGTAAGTGTCAAGGCAGGCAGTGAACTGGTTAGGGAAGCCTAAGGTATGGGAATAAATTTTGCAATGATACTGCTAGATAATATTCTTTACAGAAAATATCCGTTGATTTCAACAAGATCTTTAGCTGAGCAGAGACCAGAGGTTTAAACCTGCACAGTACAGCTCCTAGGTATAATACAGGTCTTTACATTCTATTCCTAAGAAGGCACAAAGGTCCAGATGAATCAGAAGGCTGTTGGATTTTTGAGTTTTTTTGTTTGGTTGGTTTGATTTGGATTTTTTTAAGTAGGAATTCATGTTTTGTTTGTTTTTTTTGAATGAGTTATCTATGGGAATAAGAAGAAAATCTGGCATCATAGGTTGCACATTTCTCAAGATTTTGATTTCTTTTTCCTCTCACTGAACAATATAGAATGTAACTGACATGTGGGATGCCCTGGAGGATCAAGAGCAAGTCACCATGGGTGTGCCAACCCTCACAGAGAACAGTGCTGCAAGAAAGGTGGGGATGTACAACTGAGCACCACATGGATGAGTGGACAAATGATGGACAACACATTCTTTTGCTGAGGACCACTGAAATGTTGATTCTGCATCCTTGAACTGCTTTGCTTTTTGTACCTGTCTTCATGGCACTGCTGTTCCCAGAGTATGTACATTCACCCTCTGGATGCTCTGTGGTTGTGTACCTGAAGCTAAGATACAGAAAAGCTCATTAAGAAATTAACTGAGCATTCCTTGAAGTTATCCTTGAAGGACCTTCTTGGGTAACATCACTTCCTTGTCTGTGGTTTTGTTCATTACATGGAATCAGGAATCACGTCGTTTCATTCAGAAGACCAGATTATAAAGATAATCTTTTACTTTTTGCATCTTCCCATTTTGCTCTTCTGGAACAGCAGATCCTCACATCTATAATAGTTAGGAACTTCTAATTTTAAGCCTTAATTTATTTCTGAGTACTTTATTCCCATTCATCTTGCCTGATGATACTAGCCTGACTTGAGCTAGCTCACCGTTCTCCTGCATTTTAATGCCTTTATAATGTCCCCTCCATACTTCTGCTATTCTAAACTTGTACTTTCATAGTCTTATTTTGTAAATGGGGTCCTTCTCTTTTCTGGTTGTCCAAGCTGCATTTTTGTATCATATTTTTTTTCTTTTTTCTTTTTTTCTTTTTTTTTTTTTTATTTTTTATTTTTTTGGTGGGAGAGGTTGAGTTTTCTTCAATATAGGTGTAATTATATACCAGTTTTGGACAAGGTGCTAAATACACCCTGTTAGAGCTTAGAGAGGTGAGAGTGTCCTGGACTGTAAGCTGGTGTCCGTTCTGCTGCTCCACAGCTCAATCACATTGTTAGCTAATACCTATACTAATTACCCTCTGGCCAAACAGTATTGACAAACATTTCTTTTGCTTCTTTTGTTTCCAAATGATAACGCCCAGCTCACAAGAGAAATTCCTGTATTTAGCTTCTATGTGTACTATTTTGTTTTGCCTCACTCTATGTCTCAGCAAGAGCCTCAGCTGGCAGATGCCTCACTTTGGCCAAGCAACTGCTGCTCCATAAGGAATTTCACCAGGACTATGCATTTAGCCTGCTGATTTGTCAACACAACACACCTCATTGTCTCCTCTTTGTCCAATGCTTTACTGTATTGACATTCTTTTACTAATCCTCATCCTCTTCGGCTTAACTAACAGTTTCCCATGTGTCACTGTGCCAAAAGCTTTGCTGAGCGCCAAATAGATCAAGTCTGCAGAATTTACCCTTGTCAAGAAAATTATCTTGTCTAAAGAAAGGGATCAAGTTGGACACAATCTACTAAAACTGCCTTTTATCCGATTTTCATCATGTAAATCAGTGCAAACCACACACCACTCTATAAACTCAGGTGATCCTTGTAGTATAAGCAAAATAAAAATCGTGTTAATGACTGATGATCAGGGTCACACTAAAGCCAGCAACTAAGCATAGCTGAAACAATGAGACACAAGTTGTGCCATTTTCTTAGTATATCTAAAGAATATGGTTTCATTCATATATCATTATGGTTTCAGAAAATGTCCAACAAAGATGACAGTGATCCACAATTTTCCAAATTGATAATTTCAAACATCATTGGATATAACATATGAAAGTTTTTTTGTGAGGAAAATAAATACAAGAAAAAAAGCATGTTCAGATGGAGCCTTGTCTATATTAAGCTGGTCTAGTCAAGACAGCAATTCAAGTTCTAGGCCAAATATTTGCTAACATGCTAATTTGATTTTTGTAACACTTTGATTTCACATAATGGGAAACACTTCCAAAACAATTAATTAATATTTTGAAGGCATTTGTAAGCTTTATATCAGTCTTTCCTAGTTGTGAAATGCATGCAGTAGCAATAGCAGATCTAATAAAGAGCTAAGTAGATATAAGGGGTTTTTATTAACATAATACAAAAAAAAATACATTTATTGCCTTCCTCCCCTGACACCTGTTAATGCCCAGCAGAAGTATAAATTGAGCGTATGCTCATTGTAACAGCAGTTCTTCCCTTTAAAAGCAGCTTTTCCATAGCTCATTTTCAATATTATGATTTCTCATACTCTTTACCTTTCTTGTTTTAAGCTCCCACCTCTTTCTGTGCTGGAAGGAGGCTCCTAAGGATGCCCCACTTTAAGGATGCAGAACACTGTGCAGGATGGGTGAGAGGAAACCGCGTGAGGAGAGACTCCAGTGGCTTGATGGGGGAATTGTAGAGCTGAAAGGGTGGAAGTCTGTGGCACCCCTTGGGTCCCTTGCACGGATGGATTTCTGTCCTCAACAAAATGCAACCAGCATAGGGAATAGATCTGCGTGGAGCCCAACAGCTTCCTGATCGGATCCAGCATTTCTTTCCTTCTTTAGATGCGGATTGTTTTGGATTTTTCTTCTATACTTTTTATTTTCTGCCAGTGGGACCATTTTCTCATAATGGTGTGTAGCTCCAGTCCATAATAATTGTTCGGGGTGAAAAAAAGAGAGAAGGAAAAAGAAGCAAATGTGACGAAGAGGATTGTGCAGTCTTACTTGAGAAAACAGAAACTAGAAGCATTTGCAGTTATGGTGAGGGAAAAGTTTGCAATCAAAGTAGTTAGAAACTGGAAAGTAATTTTGGTAGAAACACTTTTCAAGTGGTCAGATTTCCATATTCTCTCACTTAATGTGATCCATGTCTCCAGTACTTAAAAATATTTTTAATTATGTGGGGAAAATTAAAATACTTTGTTATTTAACTTGAATACAAAACTAAATTTGTAAAATACTAGAAATTTTATCTTCTAGGTAACTTTTAAGAGTTACTAAAATCACTAATAAGGTATATATCAACCCCTAGACTGCACAAAACACTGAAACACACAAAATAAAGAAAACAAGTTTAATGAGGTAGGAAGGCTCTCAATGTCAGTGCAGAAATGAAAAAAATAGATCAGCATTGGAGTCTCAAATCACTTCCTGTTGCAAAGCGAGTATGCACAGGCTGCTTAGAAAATAAATTATACACTCAAAGCTGGTAGAGGAATGTTATTCCCAAGAAAAACACTTCTTTTTAGCAATCCCACCACAGCACTTCTCTGCTACACACACTTTAAAAGGTACAGATCTGATATGTCATTATGCAGTTGCAGCACGCTTAAACATTTCTGGCTACTGCAGACTGAGAGCTATTTAATACCATAGAATAAAAAAATATAGAGTTCAAAAAATAGAATGTCACTGTATTAAAAGACAGATCAGTAACTCTGTTATGACTCAGTAGCTCACAATAAATTATTTAAACAACTTGAGCTCAAGAATGACCTTTCAGCCACTTGCAAGGCAGGAAAAATATTTTCCTTTCTTAACCTCCACAATTTAAATCCCACTTTTTCCATCAAAATCAAAGGACCAAGATGTGGGAACTTGGTCATTAATCTCAGACTGTGAAGCCCTGAAACACCATCAATCAGGTGTAGATGGTGACATGGTAATGGAGGAACTGGGAGAGGGTCTGCTGGGCAGAAACCAGAGGTACATCATATTGCTTATCATAAATTGAGCATTTATGACAGAATATTTAAAAATGATGAAATCTTCTGATTGTCCAGTTTTGTAAGACTCAGGTCTTGAAGCACATACTTTAATCGATTCTAAGTTTTAAAAATAAACTTTAGGTACATATTATTCCAGTGCATTTTACAGACATCCAGTGCACATTGGAAATTTGTAGGTCAAGCTCCATTAGCCCAGAGTATCTAGACAGCTGCATCCCTTTCAAACCTGACCTACTTCATGTGCTTTTAAGAATAGTCCGTGCACTTGCATCCAGCCATGGTTTAGGAGTGTCCTTCCCTCCTCTGTCAGGTGCTGCAGGAGAGGTAGGAGCCGGGCACAGCCCATCCCATCCCATCCCATCCCATCCCATCCCATCCCATCCCATCCCATCCCATCCCATCCCATCCCATCCCATCCCAGGCGAGCCCGACTGAGCCCTGCCACCTGCTCTGGCTGCTCTCAGGAAGGCGTGCTTCAGAAAGGGCCAAACACAACTTCTTTAAAGGGTGAAAAATGGCAAAATGAGCAGCAAGGAGGGAGTAGCAGGACGAGGGGGAAGGTGCTCCGGGCAGAGCATGGTTTCCCTGAGGTCCCTGGGGAAGGTCAGCAGGGAGCAGTGCAAAGGGGGTGGAGCAGCTCAGGAGAGCTGCCATGCACTGACCACAGCCCCTGTCCTGACCCTCTGTGCTGCCCGGGACTGGGGGAGAGGAAGCAGAGCTGGAAAAAAAGGGGTGAGGTTGAGCCTGGGAAATAGAGGTGAGAGCTGGTGGGAAGGTGTTTAAATTTTTGCCCTTTATTTCTATATCCACCACTGTTAGTAATAGGCAATAACCTAAATTAATTCTTGACGAGTCAAGTCTGTATTACCCATGAGGACACTTACTCAGTGAGTGGTTTCTGTTCTGACCTGCAAGCTTTGCGTTTTGTTTTCTCCTCCCTTCCTGTCTAGGAGGGGATTTCGGAGAGAGCTGCTGTACAGGTGTCTGGCAGTTGTCCAAGGTTAAGCCACCATGTCCCTATAGCTGAATTTGCAATGCTGCTGGGGGATCTATGTGGACATCCACTATGGTGTATGTACTATATGGGGAAAAGCCAACACATCTAGTGGCTCCTTTGGTGCTGTTTTAAAGAATACCTTGGAAGAATGAAGTTCAGTAGTTTTGAAGCAACAAAACTCCTTGTGGAATAATGTCACACAAATATCAATTCATTTATCCCTAGTATCTCCACATTTGAGCTCTGTTTAAGACAAGAATATTCTAATTTTTGACAGGTTTAAGAAAATTACATGCTGTTTATGTGAATTTAAAAAATTGTTGGGGTTTTTTGTTGGTTTTTTTTGTTTGGTTGTTTGTTTTGTTTTTTTCCCCCAGAGATAGATTTCCCACTAATGGAAATTGATTGAGTCCAATTCTCATATAGAGAACACACTGAGGAATTTCTTCAGTGAAGTATCAAATGAGCTGGAGATACTTTACATTGCAAAAATCAGCACTCTGCCAATTCATGCAACATCACCTTTAGGATGTAGGTACTATTTCTTGATCATTGACCTGGAAATTTTTCTAAAACTGTATGTTTGCTACTCCATATTTTAAATAATTCACTTTCCCTTAGTTTTGCTAGAAACAATGAAAAAAAACCCAAAACATAGGAATATTTTGAAAGTGTAGTGATTTGCACAGAAATTGTGAGAAGGAGAAAAAGGCATTAGAGGAATCAGTGTGAAAAGTGTAGTGGAGTAGATATACACATAGGAAATATGTGGTTATGTGACTAATTTTTGCCAGAACCTTAGCATGTCAACAAAATATTCTGTGATACCAGCAGATATCAAAACACGGAAACTCTTCACATTCATATAGAACATGATATATGAAACCTGATAAATATGATAAAAAAAATGTGATTATTTCTAGAGCTTTAAGGTTAGTGGGCACAGATTTGAAGGGTATATAATTTTGATAACAATGCATAATATTGGCTATTTAATACTCATACACATAATCCATTTCCATGGTATCATAATAGTGCCATATTGCTCACTGGGATTGCTGATGCTGGATCCTGAAGGGAGCTGAAGTTGTACAAGCTTCCAGTGTCGATAAAGGCTGAGGGATAAACAGGTCATGAGCAGCCCTGAGGAGAAGGACCTGGGGGTGCAGGTGGGTGAGGCTGGACATGGCCCAGCCACGGGCACTCTCAGCCCAGAAACCAAACGTGTCCTGGGCTGCATCCAAAGCAGTGTGGGCAGCAGGGGAGGGAGGGGATTCTGTCCTTCTGCTCTGCTCTGGTGAGACCCCACCTGGAACCCTGCGTCCAGATCATGGGTACCAGCACAGGAAGGACATGGAGCTGTTGGAGAGAGTCCAGAGGAGGCCACCAAGTTGATTAGAAGGATGAAACAACTCTCCTGTGAGGAAAGGCAGAGAACTGGGGTTGTTCAGCCTGGAGAAGAGAAGGCTTCTGGGCTTAATTGCAGCCTTACAGTACCTGAAGGGAGCCCACAAGAAAGATGAAGAGAGACTGTTTGTAAAAGCATTTAGTGACAGGAGAAGGGGGAATGGCTTCGAACTGAAGGAGGGTAGGTTTAGATTAGATATTCGGAAGAAATTTGATTCTGTGACTCTATAAAAGTTGCTTGTATATACTTTTAAAGGTTGAAGGCAAACTCTGGCAAAACAGAGAAAATATTACTTGTTCTCTAGTGTTCATTGCTTGCACATTGCTTCAATCTGCCCATGCAGTATCCTTTTCATCTGAGTGAGGCTAATGCAGATTGCTGGGAAGCTGGAGCCTGAGAGAAGTTTGTTTCTCCTAAAATGAGTGCCACTGAATACATGAGACAAATTCATACAGCGTCAAGAAATATCAGTGCAGAGCATTTGGCACTGTCCCTTAGCTTCTCCAAAAGCAGACGTTCAAGGAAGGGAAATGTGCCACCTGATCACCTGAAATTCCTGTTTTCTTTCTTTCACACAAAGCAGTTGACAGAACAGGGAGGCAGAAATCCCACCGTGGAGATGCCTCCTTTTTTGACCCCTCAGAGATTTTTCTGTGGGTTTCTCTCTTTTGCCTGCCCCTGCCTGAGAGCATACCAGTGAGTACACAGTCGGCTGGAGCCTGTGTGCTGTGCTGTCACCGCACCCCAGCTGCCTGTTATTCAAGAAATGTTGTAGAACATCTCAGGGAGTCTGTGACTAGCACAGTTTCAGTAAGGATGCAGACACAGGCACTAGAGCAGGAATTAATTAGCAGCCACCAGCAGCACCAAAGTGAAATGGGAAGAGTCTGTGTTTAAAACCCCACCACTTCTCCAATCCACATAATTCACATTCGTCACTCACTGAACAAAAGCAGGCACTTAACTCTTTGATTCTCTAAGTGCAAAACCAAAGCAAGGCAAATCTTTTCATATGCTTTGTAGTACCAGCTGCTGTACTGTCCTTTTACAGCTAATTAAAACCACATGATTTTCCAATTCACTCAGTACAGAAAAATGTGTATTTTGGTGCTATATCACTTCAAAAGAGCACGTCTTGCTGCAGATTAGAGAGCAATAACTTGAGATCCCGTTGAGATCTGAAAAAAGAGTGAACAATTATGGTTGGCCTTCAGCTTTAGGAGCCTTAACAAATTCTCATAGAGGTCCACTGAGATATAGTGAGATGCCATCTATGCAGCAAAATCCCTGCAGCTGAGCAGTGTAGGAAAAGGATTTGGCGGCTTCCCTAAGATATGTATATTCAAGTGGAAATTATTCAGAGGGAAAGGTTTGTCTGTATGGCTGAAGTTATTTCCAAAGGGGCCAGCAATATGCTGGGACTGAGGCAGCAAGGAGAAACAGCTCTTGAAAGGAAAGATGGAAAGAAGGGCAGGAAGACCTTTTTTTTTCATGAGTTTATGGGTTAAAAAATTAGTGTTTGCAATCTATTTTGAGGCCTCTGAATAATAAAAGGCAATTTATAAGTGCTGCAATCCCACTCTTCTGAATTTGCAGTATAATTAAATTTATGAGAATTATGCAGTCAAAAGGTTCACAAATCAAGTTGTAGGTTTGTTTTTTTTATTAACAACTTTCATTTTGAAGCTAATTATCTGCTTCAGAGTCAGTAATGGATTTTTCATACATTTTCTATGTTCATATTCATATGCAAAAGTCATGCCCATAAAATAATATATTCTTCTGGGGCATTCCAGCAGATATTTTAATCAGTTAGGAAAGCTGATCAAGAAACTAACAGACTTGAAAAGCACTTTGCACTAATGTAGATTAAGATTCAGGCAGAGGATGTGCCACAGTCTATATTAAAAAAAACAAAAACCAAACAAATAAAAATGGAATTTATTCTTTATTATTCCTTTATTTTTTTTTTTTTTTAGTTTGCTGTGCTTGTTGTAATTTGACTGATCATAACTTCCAAACGCCCACACATTTCATTTTTGCTCATAGCAACCTCTTCTCAAAGTTTGGTGCAGAACTATTTCTAGAAAATATTTTTTATCAGGGTAACACATCTAAGAGAGAAGATTAACAATTTCCCTTTTTTTTTAATCTGGATTTTTAAAAGTGCAAGCAAATGGTTATGCCATCACAGGCATGGATTTATTACACACTAGTGTTAAACATGAATCACACTAACAAATGTAGGATTCTATTGTGTATATTTTGTAAATATTTGGTTTAACTGTTTGTGAAACCAAGGCCTAAAATGTACATATTTATACTGATAAGCATGTATATGTTCATAGAGATCATGGTTAGTTAAAAGTTAGGAAAAGAACCACTCCAAATTTACACATTTGTAGACAGGGACGGTTAGATGCCGAATGTTAATAGAAAAAAACAAAACCTGGAGTTATCAAATTAACTGCTCTGATTAACTTCCTTCTTTATTGCATTCAGAATTCTTATAGAAGGACAACATAGACCCTTTCAGAAGCCTTTTAGGAAGCCTGTAGGAAAGCAAACTCTGGATCCTGAGGTACTAGCAGGAGTAATGAAATTTTAGTCCATAGAAATTTTTTGGGAACTCTAAATTTTGTAGCCTTTAGTTGTACCATTATAATATTATGGCCTTAACTGTAGATGTAAACATAATGATTTGGTGTAATGTGCTCTGTTGTCTTTTGGCACAGCAAGAATATTGAGTATTCACTTGAGTGAAGAATGACTAGAACACCTCTAATTTTGAAGCACATCTGAAGAACTTCTGTCAGTACAAGTTATACCACACAAACACACACCAATAAATATGATCTGAGAGCAGGAAATTAATGCTGTATGTCATACACTGTGTAGTTCCATAGGCCTCTGAAAGGCGTTCTGAAGAACTGTGAGCCTGCCAGAGATCAAGGTGCAAATACTTCAGAAAACATAAAGCAAGAAAGTACAAAAGGATGAGCCTATGAAGGTCAGCATTTTTAATATCAACTCCCTTAATGCAGAGTTTCCTGAGCCAATGATCGGAGCAGGCTGCATTTGCTACACTTTTGCTACTACCCTTTTCTTCAATGTCCATTCACTTAGTCTATAGGTGTTAAATAGTATAGGATTATATAAGAACAGAAAAAAATATTCCTCAGTGAGAATATAAAATCAGTAAAAGCTTGGCAAACGTGAGGGACCATAATAAGCAGCATACGCTTGACTTCATTTTCGTTATGGTAACAGGAAATTATGTGATAGGGAACCCTCAAACCAGAAATGTTTCAGAATCAAAAAATAAGTCAGGATGAAAATCACAAATGTTGCTCAGAGATATTACATTTATATGCATATGGTTATTTTTCTTTTTATATTAGAGCTTTATTTACTCTAAAAAGATTAATTTTATGTTAATAGCAGATAAATGCTTATTCTAACATGGTGGTTTTCTGATCTTGAAGCTATGTTGAAAGTGAGATTTTCCATCTGTGCATACCCCCAAATCTTTGAGGCTATTCAGATTATCTCTCAGGCCTGTTGGTGCTGGGCATGGGCCAGGAAGATGGTGGTGGAGCACACTTATTGGTTAGAAAGCAGCCAAGGAACTTCAGAGATGTCATGGCAGCATCTGAGATTCTTGGGCAGCCCTTACATGACTACCTGTAACAAGTTAACAAGCATTATGAAGGTCTGCTTTTCAAAACACAGTATCATCCATTTCAGGGCTAGACTCAGTCTGAAAAATTCTTATGTGTTCAAAAATCCTGAGTAACCAATTGCATGTATGTAAGTCTATTTTGTCTTCTAAATAATGTCTTTGCCTAAAAAGTTTACTTTTTCTATTATTTAAATAATGACTTAAATCAGAAAAAGATTAACTTAAAGGCTAATCACCTTTATAATAAATATTTTCCTAAAGAGGGCATGATTCATTTTGTTTGCAGCAATCAGAGGTAACCTTTGAAAGAAAATAAAGAAAAAAATATATTAAAAGCAAACAGCACAGACATGTTCTATTTCTAATAAATTTAATTGCTCTAGATTAGTTAATTTACATAGATTACATAGAGCTGTTAAAGATTTATCCTATTCTCCAGTGACTCAATTTTTCTGCAATGCTTTCTGCTTTCCTGTATTTATGTCTTCCCAAAATAAGTGCAAAATATTAAATTAGAGAAGCAACAATTCATAAACACTTACCTATACATGGCTGCACACGACAGACAGAAAACAAGCTCTCAGTCATCTAGGATTTTTCCTCATGAGAGAGGCATAACTGCGCAGCTGTGGCCATGACATAAGAGTTTATTTAGTCTGGACTCAGCAGAAGCAATAATGAGCACAATGAGATAACAAGCAGATGAATTTAGAGCTTCTAAAAACTGCTGAGTAATACAATGCTAAATTAAGAAGCTAGCTCCCTACTTCTTCTGAACCATTAGATTTTCAATTTGAGGAAAACAAAAACAGGAAAGAAAAGGCAGGGTTTTTGGGGGGAACTGTGAGGCCGTGGAACTATGGCTGGGAAGTTCTGGATGATACTAGGTCATGACAGATTACACTGCTTAATCTGTATTGCTGAACTACAGATCAAAAATTATAATTGCAAAAGCTTCAGTTCAAGCCTGATAGCCAGGTCACAAAACTAGGCAATCATTTGTCTGGCTTAGACCTGGACAGACCTTTGTCTGATTAGACCTGGAATCAGTGTCTTGACTTGATGATTAAGCCATATATTCAGAAAAATTGAGGAAGATTAGAAAGGGAGGATATAAACCCAGAGCAGACCACCTTGTTTCAAGCATGCACTGATCAGTTCCTTATAAGCAAATTTAACTATCCCTCATCATATCCACTTACCTGTATATGACTACACAAGCCAGGCAGGAATCAAGTTCACAGTCATCTAGGATTTTTTATGTATGAGAAAGGTGTAACTCCTCAGCAGTGGCCATGACATAGGAATTTATTTAGAATGGATTCATTAGAAGAAAAAAAGGAGCACAAAAAGATAATAAACAGGTTATTTTAGAGGTGCTATAAATTACTGTCCATGTTTTATTTATTTACCAAGAGTGTAAAGGCAGAGTGAAAGCAGTGAACACTCTCTCTTTTGCCTGTCTCAAAAACCAACTTCAGTCTCAGTGAAGCCGGGAAAATATTAGGGGAACCTCAAATTTGGCTCTGTCAAAAACTAGCCAGCTGCTGAAAACTACAGACTTCTTCAGGAAGGATGTATGAACAACTAGTACCAAAAAACAGTCCTTCATTAGTAAAACAAAACAAACTCATTGGCATGTGAATCTCCAGATAGCCAGAAAGTAAAATAAAAACAAAACAAGGAATTAGCTTTGAAGCAGAAAAAAGGTGTGATGAAACCGAGAAGTCACTCACATTTTGTTGGCTTCATCAGGAAGCGAGGGAACTAAAGGAGGCATTTCAGAAAGACTCTTTGGAAATCCTATGAACTTCACTTTCTTTGTTTCCTTCTTACTTATGATTATGACACTTTTATGTTCTTTGTTGGTGAAGGACTCCACTTCAGACTATGAAGATCTGCTTTCTATGTATGTCCTGCATGCATTTTGTACCAAGCTGTGCCAATTAACTCTCTAAACTGTGGAGTGTTCATCACATCCCTATCAGATGTGTGGCATTATATGTGCTGCAGCTTGAATGAATCCAGAAATAATTCTATCTTGTCAGCGGAGCAGACAGTCTTGTGACTACCCTGCCAGTTTATACATGAGGTAGTGGGAGCTGTGTGAGAAAGCAGTGACAATCATTTGGACTAATTAAAAGCCAAGTGATTGAAATAAATGAATGGCATTGAAGGAATCGTGTTGAGCTGTTGCTAAGAGAAAATTGTTTTGAGCTGTATATTCTTAGGAGGTTTGTCATGGGTGCATCCAAGGTATGGCATGCTGCTGCTCAGAGGCTGGAGGGAGATGGAGGGAACCCTCAGCAGGGAGCTTGTCCAGTGCTAGCTCTGTCTTTCAGCCCCCCTGGTCAGCTGAAAGCCACAGCCCTTCTGGGCGCTGAGAGCTCTTGTTTCATGACAGATAGATGAGTAGGCATGTACTAATGTTTGTTGGCCAAATTTGCTCTGTGTTTTTCCACTAAAATTTAATTTTAATGGGAAGATGTGTTTCTTGACAAACACTTTTTTTTTTTTTTTCCCCCCAGAAAGTGATAGCATTCCTCAAAAATCCTTGATGACAATGCAAAGCAAGAACTCTTTTGGAACTTCTTTTTCTTTTACATTTTCAGGTTTTTTTACCTAACATGTTTGGAGATTCAGTAATTTTTTTGTTTCCAATGAAAACAAACCAAACCAAACAAACAAACAAACAAACAAAAAGAAAAGTAGCGGAAGGCATCTTTTTAATAGGCATTTCCTGCAAGAAAACTTCCTCATCATTATACCAAACCTGACAGAGACATCAAGAAATGTCAGGGATATCAAGATCCTGTTGCAAGACAAGTGTAGAACGAATAAAATTCCTACCTATCAGTCTCTTCCTTTAAATATGGGCTTTTCATTTCCAGGTACTCTGAAATCTTTCCTGCTCTCTACTTGTCATTCTTTAACTTCAACTCCTGCTCTGAATCCATCAAATATACTCTGATCCCAGTGTTTTGTTAACTCATGTAATTTATCTTCATCAGTCATCAAAGTCTATAGCATGATTTTCATAGTGTCTCCTCTGGTGATTTGCTGAAAAAAATCTGGCAAATGCTGCCTTATAATTTTTTTTCTGTATTCTGTATTAAATCATATTAAAATCATAGAAAATCATTAAAATCTTTTATTCATCTCAATATATTTAAGATGCACCTCAGGATCTGAATACTGTGTTAGTGCTGCGATACACAAAAGCTTTCTTGTTTTACTGAGGATAGGGAAGTTATACTTGAAGATGTTATTTTATGAAATCTGAGCATGACAAAATAAACTTCCTTGTATTGCTGCTATTGTGGAAGAATGTAATTCTTTGTAAACATTGAGTGCATGTGACTATTTGAGGTCACAAACCTCTGCATATGTCTGTTATATAATGGGCACTCAGAGCCATTTATCATTAATGACTGTTCCTTTTTATTAATATGTTGTATTTGTCCTAACAGAAGTCCTCATGTTTTGTGTTAGAGCAGTGAGTCCTGGGAATTTGAGCACTGTACTGTCCCATGGCAGCCAGCAATTAGTGTTTTGGCATTTGTGAGAAGACTGTAGCCAATATCACTCACCTGCTGTTACTAAAGCAGCACTGACACAAGAAAGCAATAAAGAGGGAAAAGAAAGTAGTTATTGTTTGTTTAACAGGCATGAAAGCAAGGCAAGCTGCATGGAGGCAGGCCAAATGGTTACTCACAAGAAATACGGTCGGTAGCACGAACGTGAGCGGTGCACGCTGACAGCAGCGCTCCAGAGCCAGCCCCTGCAGAAGGGCACACGTGCTGCCAGATCCAGCCGTGGAACCAGGGCTCAGGTCCAACCTGTCACACCTATTAGAGACAGATTAGAAGTCACAATTACTCATCTGAATGAAGAAAGAACGAGAACATTTTTTTCCTAAGCAATGTTGGAAGAGAGTACACCTAGACATGGGGGAGAGGAGAAAAAAGGAAGGAATATGGAATACTGTAAAAAGGAGGCTCTGCTCCCAATCCCTGGCTAATACACCTCACTAGGATGACACAAAAGCTTTCAAAAATGTTTTAGTTCCACTTTAAAGCAAACAGAAAAGCAGGAATCTTCCTGGTGTAACAAAAACTTAATAAACAGGCTGTAGTCATAAATCAAGGCATTGTTCATTTGAAGAATACTTCTTCCAAAGGAAAATGCCAATAGTAGATACACATCTTAAAGCTGGAATATTTCTAAGATTTTCAGCTTTTTTTTTTTTTTTTTTTTTCGTTTGGTCCAGAGATTGACACAGGTCCTTCTTTTCTTTGAAATGTGGGAAAATAAATAGCTTACAGCCTGATGGTGATGAATTGGGATGCTGCTTTAAATTTTCTCTCAGACTTGTCCAGAAGAAGCAAGGATTTAAATCCTGATCTTCCTAAAAGAGCAAGGCACCACTTTCTCTCAGTTTCCTTTTTGCCATTCTTCCCTCACGCAGAATAGGACTCCTCTTATAAGTTTGTATGCTTTTAAAGCTCTAGGTCATCCAGATACACAGTACCCAAGAGGAACAGCAGTTATTGAATTTTCCCTTTAAAGCTCTATGGTTTGCTAACAGTAGGTAAAAATTGAGTCAAAAGGATATCTATCAGGGACTGGATCAATAAATTGCTTTTCATACTGAGGGTAACTTAATTCATGCTCAGAGAGTGTCTTTGCTCAGACAGAGTGTCTGTTGTAGAGACACAGCTGAACAGATGATGTTTGTTGCAGATTGTGCTGGGCAGCACAGAACAGCACTAGGTACAGGCTTTCCTCTTCATAGATGCACATATGAATGTAGACCATAAATGAACTTACAGTGTAACAGTGCTGCAACTGTATTTTATCAACACTGAACTTAATAGGGCATGTGGGAAAATTGCCCCAGTCTTAAAGATTTCTCTGAAGTACAGAGACAGGTGCCAGGACAGTGGCAAGGGGAAAGGCAGACCATCATCCAGGACTGATGCACCACTCAGTCTGACCATTTGATCACAGAAGGAAAAAAAATTAGTTTCAAACAGTCAGTATTTGGTATCCTTCTGAATGTCATAAAGTGTCTAAAAATTGCGAAGTCAGTGCTAAATTAAAAACTAGCTCCTTACTTCTGTACCATCAATTTTTTGTTCTGAGGAAAAAGAAACTAGGAATCAAGAAGCAGGATTTTTTGAGCTGGGATTGTAAAGGAGTCTATCAGCCCAGGGCTGAACACCTTGTTTCAGGCAGACACCCATTAATTCCTTATAAGAAAATTTAGGTACCCAAGGCATTGTAATGAAAGTCTTGAGTTCATTTATTTTTTGAGTATGAATTGTATATCTGACGATAAACATCTTTTTTTCTGCATCTTCAATGATTCAAATTTCTATTGGCTGATCTATTTTTCTCTTATAAGGAGTTTTTCTTAATCCTATTCTGATTAGGAGCTTTTGATACACAAATATACAGTTGGAATTCATAAAGAAGTTAGATTCAAATTATCCTGAATTAACTGAGAAATAATAATTTTCTGGAAAAAAAGGAAGAAATTCTAGAATTTCATTAGTGAATAATTTTTAGGTTGCACTGTATTTTAAGATCATCTTTTAAAATGACACACCCAGAAAGGCAATGTTTTCCCTCTCTTTTGTATATCTTTGAAAGACATAGAAATAACATAAAAATTTAACTTTTATTCCTCTTCTTCTAAATAAGTCTTTAGAATACTGAAAAAATAGATTTCAAAATGGTCAGGTGGTAGCCTTAAGTAGTTACGTGATGTACATGTCTGATGCCTGAAAAGAAATAACAGCAGTGAGAAGGGCAAAGAAGCAAATCCAGAAAGTCACAGCTAAGGTAGTGGCACAAGTCCAGTGCCAAAGGTATGGTGAGTGAAATCTAATTTGTCTGATGAGTCAGGAAGAGGCACACAGAACACCTAGACAGTATCTTGGACTGGGGATAGCTTATCTGGATTTGTGTTTTTGAAGCCACCTCTTTCCAGGTATCTGTATGTTTCAAGTCCACCTGACAGGTGGATTAACAGCTATTATGCATATTTTACAGTGAGAGGAACAGATGAGACGTTGAGTAATTTCCTCTGAACTCACTGGAATTCACAATGGGCATTATTGTAGCAACAAATATTAGTTTCAGAGAATTTAGTAGGGTCCACAGAACGGTCACAAAGATGATCAGATGATGGGAAAATCTGTCACTTGAGAAAAGTCTGAGAAAAATGCATTTGCTCAGTCTAGGAAAAAAAAGGCTTAGGGGAGATTTTACCACCATGTTTCAGGTGTGAGGACAGCAAAAAAGTGGATTCCATGGTGTTGGATGTTTCTAAGATTCGGCTAGACAGGATTCTGGCTCACCTTGTCTAGATTGTGGTTGTGGCAAAAATGTTTGGACTACATGATCCCTTCCAATCAAGTATTCTATGATTCTTGTCATGTAGTTGTTTTGTCCTTGAAAGGAATAACTTTCAGAAGGTGTGGTTTGGATGGTAGCCTTGACATTAGCATACAAAATGCAGTGGAATGCACCACAAAGGAAGATATATCTTGGGGTTTAAGAATTTCACTACTACATCCTAACCACAAAGTCATCTCTTTTTTACTGTAGTTATGTCATAACATGTCTTCTGTATTCTAATTCCTGCTAAAATCACCTGCATTGTCATTTAGAAGAAGTCTATTCCGCTATAACTTGAAGATCTTTGGTAGGTTAAAGGTTATGTGAACAAAAAAATGCTCAAAGCCCCCATCATACCACAAGAAGCTGGGTAGTCCTGTACCTTGCTTTTTAGCTCTGCTCATTCTGTTTTTCCACAGTGCATCAGCAATCTGTTCTGCAATAAAATCTTCTATACAGATAGCATTTCAAATTAAATTCAATTTAAAAAAAACAAGTTAGTGCACATGAAACAGTCTCTCACCCACTACTACACAAACAACATTTTTTTGCTTATGCTTTTACCCGTCAAAATGCTTTGAAAACATTTCAAACTTGTTTGTTCAAGATGCTGGAAATACATACAGTAAACATCCATCTGTGTATTAGTCTTAAAAACATTTTGATACAATTAAAGAAAATAATAAAATAGTCTGTATTCACATATACCAGTTGGCTTGATTATACCTTTATGCATGATAAGATTCAGGAAAAAAATTTACTCAAACTGCAGACTGTGTGAATGCCTCATTGTGTCAGAAATTTTGATTTTGAGAGCAATAGTAGACATGGGCCAAGAAGTGTGCAGGCTTTGCATTATCAGTAAAAGGTGCTTCTACCTCTATAAAATTAAAGGCAGTTGGGTATAATCAAAGCATTTCTAGCAAGAAATTTTTGTAACAATAAACAAAAGAAGAATCCTTCAGTAAATCTCACAGAACCAGAGGGCTGCCACCATGCCAGCCCAAGCTCCAGGCTGCATTTTGGTAGATGTGTACAGGTCTGTGACTGCCCCTGTGCAGGACTGCCCCTGGAACTGCACCAGCTGAAGAGCACTGGGATGGAGCCATTAACCAAAGACTGTTCATTTATAACCAGCGTTCTTGCTGATTACACAGATGATTATATCTGTCTGCTGGCAAGAATTCTGTTTCCTGTATTTTTCATACTTAGGAATATTAATATTTCTTTTAAAAAGTTATAAATCTCCAGACTTCCCATAGTCAAATGTAGTTTGATGTAACAAAATATGAATTTTACCAGAAGAGAAAAACTCTCAGTGATACATTAATATATTTCAGTAATGAGCTGAGCTGTACTATTTGGAAGAGATGTTTTCTTTTGGTGAGGACTTGCTAACTTACCTAAATGTTAAACAGAAATTATGCAAGCTCTGATTGGACCTATCAGCTTGTTAAAGGGACTATTAAAAGACAATTATGCACAATAATGATGATCATAGGAAGTAGTTCACGTTGTTCAAAGAAAATGTTTTCTGAAATCTGCAATTATATATGTTGCTGGAAATATTCCCAAGTAAACCCCATTTTGTAGCTCATCCTCATGAGATGTCATTAATATAACGATGCATTTATACCAATTATCAAGGGAATATCTGAATTTATTTTCACAGCTGGGTAAATAAGGAGCACATTCCCAGGAACAGTTGTATGACTAAGTTCATATTTGTTATATTATATACATTATTTGTCAAACAGCACTTAGAGTAACAGCTGTAAGAATAACTCTTTTCTAAACTCGAGTGATTTTTCTCTTTTTCAGATACCTTCAAAGGAAGTAATTGAGCTGGTTAGTTAGATAGACACAAGGTAAGTGTACCAGCCTATCTACTTCAGCTTTGGTATGTTCTGCTGATCTGCTTCTGCTGCTCTGACATTACTGAAAATTTGCTTCAGTTGATTACTGTGCAAGTATTCTGGAGAGATTTAGCTCTGTCTCATAAAATGATTACCCTGGATTTAACTACACTGCTTCCATTAAGGTCAAAGGAAATTATGACTTATGTTTCTAATAAGACTTGGCACAGGAACCTGTGTCCCTAGCCTGGGAAATTTTCAGATGATCTCAATACTTTTTTTCAGACTACCTGAGAAGAAATCCCTTGATTTTTCAGGAATCAAGAGGAGATAGCATTTCCATAATGGAAAGAATGCTCCTGAACTTTGGGTTATGCATGTGTACATTGTAATGTCTGAGAATGTTGTTCCTTCAGTTAAGCATTCTGAATATAGGAAAAAAATCTAAAATAATCTGTTTGCTCTGACAGAGTATCCAGTGCTTCCTCAGTGTATACAATTTTAATTAGACAAGTCTGGAATGTAGTTTAACTTTTATTGTATTGGTTGCTGTGATTGTAGCCTCCCTCTCCTGGAAGCCTCTTACATGTGGTTAAGGATGCCAATTTCTCAGCCAGGAATGAATCATGTCACCATGCTGAAGTAGGAAACCTGACAGTCTTAAAAACTCCTTTTCTAATTTTTTGTATCAGGTATCTTATGAAGGAAAAAAAAACTTGAAGAAGTCTAAATCAGAGGAAACTCTCTCCCAAAATATGAAAAAATGTAGGTTTGTGTATGCTCATCCTGACCAGAGTTTTATTTAAGTATAAATTACCTTTTCTCCATACTGTTAAGTGAATTTACCCTCCCTGGAAGTCTTCTTCATTTAATTTCCTCATCATGAATGTATTAATAAATCAACAGAGAGTCTGTCACATGTATTTTTCAATGAATAGTTGCTAAAGTACATTGAAATTAGCAAATACCTTCTTAAATGTTCCTATTGCACACTATTCCACAAAATTACTTTGTAAGTGGTATTGTAGATTCCACTTACCATTTTCTCTCTAAGATTTGCAGATAAAATTCATGTTCCATTTACATGGAGAAAGTAGTCTTCTTTCCAAACATTATGTTCAACAAGCCCCAAATAAATACAGAAATCAGGCTCAGATCTTTCTGGATCATTGCTCTCCAGCCCCAACTTC
The DNA here is from genome assembly GCF_971803275.1 of Cyanistes caeruleus. NCBI lineage: Eukaryota > Metazoa > Chordata > Aves > Passeriformes > Paridae > Cyanistes > Cyanistes caeruleus. The sequence goes on from NC_141702.1 coordinate 68,061,753, forward strand.
TTCAGTGAGACCTGAAGAAGCAATGAGGAAGAACTGAAGTGGTAGCTGGGATACAGCCAAGACCCAGATATTCTTTCTGGCATGTTTGGTACACTGCTCTTCCAAAATGACAACCAAGCCCCACTCCTGCTAGGCACCTGATATTTAACTGACTGCTTTTAAGCACTAGATCTTCTGAACAGAAATCAAACGAATTTACAGGTACGCTTTCAGACTAAACCAATTTCAAATAATGGCTTTTCCTTCACTGAAGTCATCATTTTGGAGTGAGCATTTAATGTATTTAGGACTGAAAAAGTGAGTCAAACCCACTGCAAAGTAGGGTCTGCTGTGAGCCCTGCATTTGCTGTTTGTGCAGGCATCAGGTTTCCTGATTAAGTTTGCAGGATGCCTCTTTTTAAGGGTACAGGAAGTAAAAATACAGCACTGAAATAAACATCACAAATAAAATCCAGGCACAGGAAGGGAACTGAAAGCATTTAAATATTTCAGGATCATTGGTGAAGAAAGATTTTCAGAAAAATATCAGAAGTTTGGAAGTACAGAGTACTGTTCAGGATTCAGCCTTGACTATGCGACATGGTGTGCAGCCTGAGCTGTATACATGCAGCACGGGAATGTTCCTTGGGGCAACCCAAAGGGTGGAATTTCAGTTAATGCAAATTCACATGAGCAGGAAATTTATTCTTCACAAACAAATTAGATTCCATTTTCAATTAAAACTAGAAATTTTTTTAGTAGCAGTGTATTATATTGAGTTTAGATATCTGCAAATAGTTTGGTCATTTATGTTGTTTTACAAAGCAAACAAGCTTCATTGTACAACCTAAACATCAGTTCATTATGTTCAAATTGTATAATCCATTTATGCATGTATGTTTTCTGAGCTCCCTGTGCTTTTTAGTAACCCTAAGCATGACCTGGAGAAAATATAAGATATCCTTATAGAAAAAATAGTAAATTACACAAAACCAGGTCTCTTTCTATGTGTTGCTAAGGACAGAGCAGTTACACAGGTTTATCAGAGAGCAATGCCTTTTGGCATATCCAAATAAAAGTCAGACATCTAGGAGCCAAATAATTGGCATGCAAATTCCCATTTCACATTGCACATTTTCATTGTACATTGAATCCACAAAGGGCAACTCAGTCCTTGGAAGTTTGATCTGAGAATTGCCAGGAAATGATGGGAAAGTAACAGTCCTTTGTCACCACAGGGAGGCTCCTACAGAGCAGGGGCACGCCTGATTCTTCCCACACTTTGGAGAAGGATGGTGAAAGATTGAAAAGTACAGGAAAGACCTACAAGACTGATTTGAGGTGTAGAGAGAATTAAGGGACTCAGGGTAGTTAATTAGTCAAACATGTGATGTGATCATGGCCTTCAGAAGTACCTCAGTGGAGAGAAGACTTCCTATAATGACTTCTTTAATTTAGTAAAATAAGGATAATGAAATCCAATGCCTGGAAATTAAATTTAGACAAATTCAGAATAGAAATTATATGCAATTTAGTAGCAAGAGTAAAAAACACTGCACTAATCTGCCTAGAAAAATACAGGATTCTCCAGCCTTTAAAGCTTACTATCCAAAAGGTAGCCTGTCTAAAAGACATGCTGCAGATTAAGTAGAAGTTATGATCTATATATTAAAATTCTGAGGGAACTTCTCTAGCCCTTATTATTCAGACTAAAGGATCTTCTGCAATAAAAATCACAAAATCTGGGAAAAAAATTATTTTAAACTCATAATTTGAGCTGTATTTGCTGTTGTGTATGTGGGTGAACAAGAAGGAGGGTTTATGCACTTGCCTGTCTTACTCTGGCTTCATATACATCTGCTGCACAGGAAGCACCCTGTTGTGAAAGATACTGAGTTAGTCTTTATCTTATCATTATTGTTATTGCTGCTTTGCTTTCATATGTTTTAAAAATAAAAACGTCAGATACAAGGAGGTGTTTTGGGATTACTAGCTTATACCCACAGGCACAGAGCTTGATAGAGTCCCATATGGTGAACTGTTTTATTTTTGTTTGTTTTTGCAAAGTTTGCTGAATTGTACTAATTCATTTCAGGAGCGTAAGTTTGGTGTTTAAATTTTAGTCATGTGGATGTTTTAAATTATTTTTCAGTATGACAGCCTGCTAACCTGTGGAGAGGTGAATATGGGAGCTTCACCTGCACTTGGTCAAAAGAATAAATGTCTGAAATTATCTGTAAAAAGCTACTGCTGGGGATTTGCTGTGTTTGTATGAGAGATTGCAAGCAGACAAAAGAGACAGAAGTAGCCAATTAAGCACTCTCATCAGCAGACAGGAGTCAGTGATGCCCAATAAGTCAGCAAGAAATATCATATGAAAATAATGTTCCTTTTAAGAAAGTATTACCTGTACATTTCTGAACCTGAAATGTGGCATCCTTACATTCTGACTCTGAAATTTGAGGGTTCTATGAGATTTTATTATGAAGAAGATATTCATAATTAGTTTTTTTCTTTTTTTTCCTTGATTTAGTTAGGTTGTTTTTTTAATTTCTTTGTTTGTTGGAAACCATAGTGCCCAACTTCTGGATACTGAGCCCTCAAACTACATCATTGACCACCATGGAAGATACCAAACTCAGACTCAAAAAAAACTTTCTTTGGCTAAGAAAACATCTGGAGATTTACAAAAAATACGTTAAAGCCCCTGGCTCAGGGATTCATGGAGGCTCTGCTGCCAACAGGTACCAAGTCTCAGTGGTGACTAATGCCCTGAGAACTGCTGTCTCCATGGATGGAACAATGACCCCAAACCTACAGTCACCTGGAAGAGGATTACTGGAGAAAAAAAACTATTATAGATTTTTATTTATGCCTGAACACAATGACTAAAAGATTTGCACAGGATGATAGGGACTGCAGTTTGATTAATTTGTCATCCTTAGAGTGTCCAAGATACCTACCCCTGTTTTAAGACATATTTAACATATTTTTACATATGTTAAAAACTTCATTTGATCAAGAGTGCACCTTGAAAGCAAATGTCCTAATCAGTTTTGGCTATGCTCTGGTTTGTGGTGTGGAACAGCCTGGGAGCACAGAAAGTGGTGTCCTTCTGGGTAAGGCTAAGACAAGGAACATCTGCCAGGAGCTTATTGACTGTGCTCTAGCAATTGCCAGGCACTCGGTGCAAGTCACAGGCTCTGTAATGGGTCATGTCAGTCCCTCCTGATGGGACTGCAACACTGTGAAGAAGAAAATGATGAAGGATTCAGGAAGCAGTGAAAGATTCACAGTGGTAAACCTAAAAAGCATAAGAAGGAAGATGGCTGTGCAAACCCAGTTGATAGGCCTGGCTGCATTGGTTGCAGATCAGAAGTAGCTCTGAGAGTGGCTGCCAAGACTTTTTCTCTAGAAATTATTTTAAACATCATACCTAGCTCCTGTAAACTTCTCCCAGGGAGTGCACCCTAAATGTGAATTCATGGATCCATGTTCCCTCTTGAGCCATCCCTTCTAGCAAGGGTAGTGATTGTGTCCCACTCCTTCCTGAAAAGGGCACTGAGCTGATACCTGATCGTGACTTCAGCAGCCTCTAGCTCTGACTATGGCCATCTTCATTTTCTGGACACATTTTTTGTTTAACAACATCTTCTTTGGGTATTAACTGTAATATTTTCCAATGCTGCTTTAGCATGTAATTGCATAATCTGTAGAAAAGGATGGCTTATTCCTTCTGTATTTTGGAAATATGTAAGATAAGGGGAAAGAGAGAGACTTCCAGTAGCCCATTCCTTTTAAGCATTTATAAACATAGCTCAATAATTCGATGGTAAAATCTTGATATTTCATAAAAGATGACTTCTGTTATCCCAACTCTGTCCTTAAAACCCATCCTTTAAACTCCTAGCTATTTATAAACCATCATGCTTTTGCCAAAGTATATACGTTTAGGACATGTTTTGTTTCATTCTATCCTTTCATTTCTTTCCAGTTTGCCAATACTTTTCTTTATCAAGCAAGAACAGAGCTGTCAACAAGTCAGAACAACAAAACCAGTTCTCAAAAACTCAAGGAGAAAAGAAATTAAGGTTAATGGAGATTATGGAGAGGTCCCTCCTGTACCCCATGTTTCAGAATTTACTGTGAAACTATAAGGTCTCAGATCCCAATCCCAGAACACAGAACTTGCCATCTCAGGGTAAGGGGAAGATAACATGTGGTAAGTCCATAGTTGTTTCAAATCTTTGTCTGCCTTCTAGGTAAAAGACCTGCTTGTTTCTTTCTAACTTTCATAGAAATTGAATGGTGTAAGGTAGTTAAACAGGGCCAAATGAGGTTGGATGAAAAAAAATAGCTGACAGGGGGCTATCTTTCCACTTTTGCCTTATCATTTATTGAATATGGCCTATTCCATATTATATATTCCATACATATACTGGAGAACTGGGGCAGCTGTATCATCTAAACCAGACCTGTGGATTGACATGAGTAATGAGAAATCTGTGGTGCCAACTATGTACACATAAACATCAGCCTTCCCTTGAGCTCTGAAATACCCCTGACAGTTCTGTGCATCCCCAGCTGAGAGTCTCTTGCTTCAGCTTCAAGTCAAACTCAGCTCCTTGACCTTAGCTCTGCAAGGAAGGTTTGAACCCAGGCTCTCCAGGGAGTATCACTTGAAGGTAAAGATTAGACAGGAGCACAAGGTTCATTTAAAATCTTGATTTGTTTCTAATGCTGTTATATTCTCTTCCATATCAACCAAAAGCTGCCACCTCTCCATTTCTGAGGGGCAATATGTAAAAATATTTCCTAAAGCCTCATACAGAAAGGAAAGAGACCTCTACACTGTTCCAGCACTCTTTTTGGGCAGTGCCTGTCAGTAGCAGCAGGAGTTTACTTGCCTGCCTGAAGCAGGTGACACAGGGCAGCAATAATGTGAAATGCTATTAGTAAACATAGTCCATTAGGCTCCCATTGTGACAGTGAAGGAATAAAAATGGCTGTAGATGAGTCCATGAAGCCAAGCTAACTGTGTAACAGGAATAGGATTTTTTTTATTTTTTTAATCTATAAATGTTTATTCTGGAGAAAGCATACCAGGTGATTACAATTGCAGATGCTCTTCTGGTCAATATTTGACTAAAGAAAGCAATCAGTTCTTCTAACAGTAGCAAGAAAATAATAGCATAAGGAATAATGAGTACATTTAAAAAAAAAAAGCCAACAAAACCCTCTTTAAATTAATTTAACTTTTAAACAGCTTAGTTATTTAAGAGCAACATTTGAATGTTACCAGCAGATTTGAAAGCACACTAAAATGAACAAAATGCATATTTTTGTTTGCATATTTTTTAAACTTATCTTTTAATAACAAAAAATCTTTTCAAAATAAGACGGTGACTTTAGTAATGTGGCCAGACTCTATCAGAGTTCTTAACTTTAATTAAAATTACAGTGGCTTCAAACTCAGAATTCATCACTTCCATCAGTTCACTCTGGCAGGTAATATAATGTAGTTATTATTTTGCCCTACATATATGGGATCTTTGTCAAAATAATAGAATTTAAATTGAAATTAGAAATCTCATGCTGGATTGGATCCAATTAATGTGACAAAACCATTATGTGAGCATATTTTTTTTTCTCATTCTACACACATATGCTGTCTCCAAAGACAGAAAGCAGATATCATACAGACTGTAACTCTTCCACTTGAAAGGCAACACTTCCCTCTTAAAATAACTCAGAATATTCTATGCAGCCTTGAGTACTGCTTATTAGGGGATGGTATAGGAAGTGTCATCAAACCTACATTTATGTGTCTGAAGCCAGAACAGGGACCTAATGTTCTATATTTCTCTTAGAAAATGGATACTGATCTACACAGAAGAAGGACTCTCATCATTGCACGTTGAACAGCTTCCATTAGCCAGTAGAAGTCACTGATGGTTGGAGTGTGACAGAAGTACTGCTTTTTTTAATGTAGAGACAGCTTTAAAGAGCCCTTCATGGCTTTGAAACATATTTTTTCCCCCTTAAATCTTGTCCCTTTTCTCTTTGATGTCATCAGTACACAAAAAAAAAAAAAATTGGTCCTAATGAAGGGTTAACTGACAACAAAGGTATACAAGTAAAGAATTAGCTGCCTGTATCACCTCATTGCAATCAGTACAATCACATCAAACTTCTTCAAAATTATTTTTAAAATTTTGTGTGTCAAGAACCGTCGCATAATATGGAAACCCCTGATAGTCTGAAAGATTTATTCTGACCTATTCCAAATTCTTTCTGCCCTTTGAACACTTTTTCCATGAAAAATTACATTGGGAATTCTCCATCTAAAAAGGTTTGATCACAATGAACACCTGTCTGTGCCCATACTAACATTTTTGGATATGTTTTGTTCTGTCAACTACAGAGATGACTCCTTCATACATTGCTGCAATTTTCATTGTGGCAGGGGAAAATCATCAGCTCTTAAGTAGAAACACCATCATCATCTCATCACAGCTTTTGGAGACACAGCAAGTGCTTCATTCCCTCACTTGAGAGATTTGAAGTGACAAATGCTAGATTGGTACAACCCATGTTCCAGAAAGGGGTCAAAGTGAAAGAAACATTAAAAAAGCTGAGCCCTACTGCTCAGTGGCACTCGTCAACATCCAGGTGGCTTCCAAGGAGGCATGGCTTGCACACCTTCTCTGGCAGGTATTTGCTAGTCCAAATCATTTTGATAGAGAAGAGTTAAGGAGTGAAAGGCACACAGTTTTATCCCCTTTATTGTGTAGCACTGAGTGGATGGGTTCATTAGGTGATGTCAGTGTTTTGTGTAGCTGGTGGTGGTCACGTCATCGCCAGGGCTGAGCTTCAGGCACAGCAGGACATAGGTCTGGGAAAGAGTCGCTGAGTGCAGTGTAAGAAGAGAAAGCACTTGGAAAATTCCTCACTTGCTCAGATGCATTTTTTATAGAAATCAGAAGATCAAAATTAAAACTCAGAACTGGTGTGGGATCACAGTATTTCAAGCAGTCAAGCAAGACAGACAGTATTTTCCACTTTCCAAAACACACTCTTAATAAAGAAGAGGTGTAGCAGGATTGAGTTCATTACTTATTCTTTGGCCCAGAAGGAACTATTAAGAGTAGAATTTCTGCTGAACTCACAGAATTACACTACTTTATGAAGTTTTTTTGGAGACCACAGGGAAATAATTATTTTTCTAAGGAGAATAATGAAAAGAAGAATAGCAAACAAAATGAATAATTCTTCATTTCCTCTCTGAAAGCTGATCAAATTGGATAGCTACTGGCTGTACATGAAGACAAAGGCAAAAATTTAAACTTAGCTTTGAGCTGTGTGATTTGCATGATTTTGAACAAACAGCAGAAGAATTTAAGACAGAATGGATTCTAGAATAATGTTAGTAGTAATGGACACTGGAATGAGTTCAGAGTCCTAGGGGGCAGAGTTCTGCTGTTCAATCAAGAAGTGTGAAATACGAATTACCAGACTCTAGGCTCCTTTGTTTTAGAAGAAAAATTATTTTCTTAGTGCTGAATTAGAACCAAAGTACCAATTTTTATTTTTAAATGGTTAATAACTTAATTTCTGAAAACCTTATTCTGCCAGTTCAGCAGGGTCAAATGAGCTGGCAATGCTAGAGAAATAAGTGTAACAACAGGACAGAAAATTTATGATCCCTCCAAAATTCCCTTCAGGCTTTCCTCCAGACAGTTAACAGCACTATAGCACACATTATCTTTCCATGTACATGCTGGCCCAAAAGTTCACCCCTCCCTCCCACCTTTAAGTAATGAACACCAAACCCCAAATTCTTTCAGGTTAAGGATGAAGAAGAATATGTTGGGATATTCATCCTTCTACATGAGTGGGAAGAAAATCTGACAGAGCAAAAAGGCAAAGGAGACAGGAAAAAGCATTTATCTGACTACTTGCTTTGATAAATTATATAATTAATAATTTGGTAGGAAGAAGGTAGTGATTAGCCAGCCAAAAGCACTAATGCTTTGGAAGAAACTATGCATCCAAAATGAAAAGTGCATTTAATCTAGAGGACAGTTCAAGATTGATTAAGGCCACAAACAAAGATTTTTCTTGTGTTTTTTAGTTGGAAATGTAGCTGTTTTTAAAAGCATCATTATGGTCAATTTCTGGACAACAGCAATATTCCACACAGCCACTTGCTTGCTCCCAATTGGATGCGGCAGTGCACAGAAGGGTAAAAGTGGGAAAACTTGTTGGTTGAGATAAAGACAGTTTAATAGATAAAGCAAAAGCCATGCACACAAGCAAAGCAAAGCAAGGACTTGTTCCACCACTTCCCACAAGCAGTCAAGTTCGCAGCATTCCTGGAGAAGCAAGGAATGTCACAAATCTGTCACAAATCATGGTTATCTGGGGAGACAAACACTGTCCCTCTAAACAAGTACCCTTCCTTCTTCTACCTCCAGCTCTACATGCTGAGCACGATGCCGTATGGCCTGGAATGTCCCTTGGGTCAGCTGGGGTCAGCTGTCCTGGTTGTGTCCCCTCCCAACTTCTTGTCCGCCCCCACGTCTTCTCGCTAGTGGGGTGTGCTGAGGAGCAGGAAAGGCCTTGCTTAATGCTGTGCAAGCCCTGATCATCAAAACCTAAAACATCCCTGTGTTACCAACCCTGTTTCCAGCACAAATACAAAACATAGCCTCATACTGGCTACTACGAGGAAAGTTACTTGATTCCAGCCAAAACCAGAACGAGCACTCAGAGTCGTCATAGCCACCTTTGTCTGATTTCTATTATTGTTCTGAATTATTGTCACCACCAATCAGGTACAAAGAAAAGTTTTAATTGAAGAGAGTTGTTCTAATCCTTCTGTGGGTCTAAAACGTAACTGGAGGATGCCAATTGAAAATTTGGAGGCCTGAGCAATCAAACACAGCACTATATAATAAATGAAGTGGACAGAAGAGTGATGAAAAGTCCTACAGTACGATGCAATAATGTGTTAGATGAAGCTCTTGCAGTTGTAGGAAAGCTTGAAGTCTAGAATGTGCAAACATAAATTTTCCAAAAGGTCAAGAGAAATTGATACAATTTCAAGCTTCTTTTAATAATATACTTTACAGTAGAAAAAATCTAACAGATTAATCAGTGAAAATTTTTGGTTTGGTTTGTTTTTCCAGGCTGAATTTACCAGTACCTAGTGACTGGGGCAAAGAGCACAACCAGAAAGACGTGGGCACACAACAATTCCTTGTTAAACTAATTTATATGTTTTCTTCATTGCAATCTTGATCAGGACATCAGAAAAGTGTTTAAAGTAAGGCTGATGGAAGTGGAAAATCTGACCGAAGGTCTGCAGCAGAGCTAAGGCCAACTAACACAGTAAAAATAATTTAAGAGGTGAAAGGAGCTGCTTGCTTCACCTTCCCTGTGAGCTTTATTGTTTGCACTTAGTCTGGAAGATGATGATTCTTTCTTACACCGCAGCAAGCAGCAGCAATCGGGTTTTTTGTGTCACAGACTGTTCTGGGTGAAGTTCTCAGCAGTTCTTGCCAAACTGAAAGGTGGTTTTGCAAATATTTTGAAAATATTCAGAAAATTCCTTGGTAGGCTTGTGGTGTGGGCTGTCACGTAGGAAGAGGACATTTTTACACCACACCATATTTTAATAACTGCATGTGAAAGAAGCTCTTGAATAGGACTAGATGTTTCAGTAGACTGATTAAATATAGTATGTAATTTTTTTGCATGCAGCATCCAATTTAAGTTTAGATTAAGCTAGTCAGGAGTGCAAGAAAGCTCTTTGAAATGTATTGTGCATGACCATGATCTTTCAGTGGGGGTTTTGCTACATTTGAGCAAGGTGAAAGGACATAGGCTTCACAGAGGTAAGAGAAAGAGGAGAAATAACCAGTATTAATCAGGTAAATTACTCCTTTGCTTGGGAGTTTCAGTACAAATATGTTTTCACAGGTAGGTCATTTTCAAGGGCTATTTCTGCAACAATTAATTCTGTTAGGACTTTTCAATGTTTTGCCTCAATGTGATGCCACAAAGATGAAAAAGAGGGAGATAGTTTATCAGAAAGTATGCCTGTGTAGATAAACAGTTTCTAGTGGCCCACATTAATCGAAACTCATGGCCAAAGTCAGGACTTTCAAGATAAGCATGAAAAATTGCCTTTCCTTGCACCCCTGTGGGAGATCCATGCAGTCCAAGACTGAAAGACACCAATTCAGTGTTTTGCCACCACTACCTGGGTTGTTCCCTTTATGAAGACTGCAGGTTTTTAATTTGCCATCCCTAGGAAGCCTCCCAGTTCAAGATACTCATTTATATTTTGACTACCCTCTTGGTGGGACCCTTGTAGCCAGACTGTTAGCTAAGGTTTTTATCTTATCTAGCTAACAATATTTATTGTTGCAAACACTAATAAGGCAAACAGCTGGTATGCTTGACTTATTACTAAGGCATATGGATTTAACTCCCGAAAATCACGATGTGGGTGATCTCACTTCTTTACCTTTGCTGGAGTGTGGTCTGTGTCATGCTCTGCGTGATACAGTGAGGCACTGACACTATAACCTGGGGAAAAAAGAGAAGAGAAAATATTTCCCCTTTCCAATAACACAATGCATAAGATGTGAAATCAATGCTATGGTTGATGAGGCACAGCAGGCAGTAGATTTGACACAACACACAGCATTTCACTGGAATCACCGTGTGTCACTTTCTCCAGACACTGACACAGATGACTTGAATGACTGAATCTTAAAAAAGGGAAAAAGAAGAAATTGCTGGAGTTTGGCAGGTGCTAGAAATTTAATGCTAACAGGCTGTTTGCAGAAAGTGTGCATTTTTTCACTGAATATATAAATTATTTTAAGTAGTTTGGAAGATTTCTTCTAACCTTATTTGTCCAAAATCTCAATCTTGGATAGTTATTCTAACTTTCATGAAAGCAAGACAGTAGTTTCCATTAATATAAGAGCATATATCACTTTTTCATCCTTTGAAATAAAGCAGACACTTCGTTCTAAAACCATGGTCATGGTATCTGCATTGCATTTTCAAATAGCTGAAAATAAATGAAAAATCACCACAAAATCTCATCATGTAAAATCGATTGCGTGCACTCCATCAGCTGTTTTTGTTAGGAGATTTTTTGGTAGGAAAGTGAGTGATTGGGATTATTCTTTTAGCCTCAGCACCTTATTTAAATAAACAACAGCATGAACATGAAATGGTTTATGAGATGAAAACAAAATCTCCCTTCCCAAACCCCAAGTGAGGTTCTCCACTGGAATGGGTATGTGCAGATCATGATGTCCCCTCTCTGAAACACCATGACGTGAGTCTAGTGCAGACCTCTAACTTTATAAGTGGTTAGCTGGAAAAATGGGAAAATATTTATCCAAATTACATGAACTGAAAATCTAACAACTCATTACCTAAAGCTTATAGGAGGATAAACTCAAACAACATTGCCTTGCTAAATTTCTTCGTCTAGAAACCACATGGGACTGTGAGAGAGACCAGCCCCTGACAGTGGATTTATCTGGTGGGATAACTGAAGAATATGTGCACTAAGAAACACTGCTGTCTGTACCTAACACATTTAATATATGGCCTGAAATACACGTGTAATCAGCTACACTGAAACTTATTTGTCATGATTGCCAATCAGCAGACTGAAATTTTTCTAGCTTGCTATTTTTAAAAAGCCACTGAAAAATCATTATCTATGCAAGAGGAGGACAGAGATACATACCACACTTGCCTACACACACCTGGAATTTTACATTTTCAGAGCTGTCACAATCTCACACATTAAGCTGCTGCATTACGCTCTTCTTGGTCCACTGACACTTTGCTGGCTGCCTGGGAGTTCACAGCCACACCATGATTTCTCCAAGGAAGAAAAGAGCCATGGGGCTCCTCCTCCTCTGCACTTCCTAGGCACTGAAGGTCTTGGTTGTCAAAACTGTTTTCTGCTTCCCAGCTCCATGGGATCCATCCCTCTTGCCTCTGATATCTTTGCTATGAAGCCTGGAAAAGTCTCTTCTGCTGACATGAGAATGATAGTAACCTACTTTATGAAATAAATTTTGCTTCATGCTGCAATGCCTGTCTGCAAATATGTATGTAAAATAAATAATGAAATTGAGAATTATTGTTTTCATTTCCACTCTCTTTCAAATATGTTTCCAGTTCTAATATTACAAAAACATTCTTTTAAAAGGAAACTCAACACTTAGATTTTGAGTTGTTTGGAAAAATTCAAAATTGTTTCCAAAGTTCTAAGTCACATTTCTTATTTCATTGTCTTTCACTGTCAGAAACTGCAGCCAGTAGCGTAATTCCAGTTCTTGTTAATGCAGTTAGGATGTTCTATTTCATTAACGTGGCTAAAGAGGGCTTCTACCTCACCGAAATATTTCTCTTATTTGTTCAGAGCAAGCACATAATTTTTCTTCTCTTCAGTGTTCAGTTTTAATGGCAATGCAAACACAAATTACTTTTATATTTAGAAGAAAATGAGGTACCAGAAGGGAAAAGAGTGTTTTACTAATAAGTTATTATTACCGTTCAAAAAGGACAGAAAATTTATGCCATATTTAATTTTTTTCAAGGAAATTATACTTTGATTTAGACAAAATCAGTGTGATTATTTCAAAAGATGTTTTGATGAAAAATTCACAGCCATCTCTGTATGGAAGTAAACACTTACTAGCTCTGCAAACACTTAGTCATTTTGACTGTTTCTACAAATCGCATCACAGCAAGGTGTCTTCTTTCAAAATTATTATTTCTAATTATATTATTTTGCTGCTCTTGTGCTGCCTTGCTTTTGAAAGCCTGAAAAAACACATTCCTGCAGAATTTAATGCTATTATTTAATCCTCTGCAGTTATTTCCTTAATTAATCTTAATTGTGTAAAAGATATGAAGTGACAGAAAATGTGCTTGTGGGTGAGGCAGAACCACGGCGCTTCCCTTCTCCCCTCCCATTCCCTGGGTGCTGTGCTTTAAATGTTCTGCCAAAGCCAGGCAAACCAGTGCAGGAGGCTTGGAGTGCGACTAGCTTTGCTCTTATGGAGACCTCCATGGTCATTCACTGTGCACTTGGTGCAAATACACTACTTCTTGAATGCGTTGCAATCATATTGCCCAGGAAATTTTAATTCGCTTAATTTCCTTTGTTTTTCACCCTCAGCGAGTATGCATATATGCATTTTATACATCCCTGCACTGGTGCATGCATACACATACATACATAGCAAACAAGGCAGACACACCCTGCATCTCTCCAGCTTTCTTCCAATTATGAAATTATAATTGTATTTGCTGGCAGTGGGTGGTCTGCAGGATAAACACAGAATATATCTGCATATAAAATGCCTTTGAGTCATTGATCTGTATGAGTCATTTAATTGAGAGGTGCACCAGCATGTGAGTAAATGTAGGCAACACTTTACAACAAACATATTTAGTATATTTATGTATTTATAAAATTCCACTCTGTAAGGAAAATGACAACAGAATAGCCCTTAAATATAAACAGAAAATGACAGACTTGTAAGCAACAAGCAGCATGCATTTCCCCTGATTTCTTCTAAGGGAATTTTAGAAATCCTACCTGGAGAAAGAACAGCAAATGTTACACTGTGAAACGATTGAAAAGGCAGTGGATGCAATGAATTGTAAAAAGCTACAGGAAAGCATTGCTAATTGTGTTAGCTGTGTGCACTTGCTGAACGAGAAAGTCTTGGGGGAACGAAAGGCTAAAGTTGTACAGATAAAAAGGCTAAGCTCTCCTTGGGGTGACACCTGCAGGAGGGCTTCTGCCAAGAAGAGGACGCTGTCTGGAGCAAGGTCAGCAGGAGTGATGGAGTGGACAGGTTGGAGGTGTGGGCCCCTTCCCCAGACACTTTTGTCCCCATGGTGAAGGGGACAAGAGGCTGTGCAGCTGATGGAGGCAGGGAATGGGCAGTGGGAGGTGAGAGCTACTGAGGATGAAAGACTACAGAAACGAGAAGGGAAGTAAGAGGGGGAAAGAGAGGGGCAGCATCTCATTAAACAAGCATTGACACCTCGAGAGAGGGCTTGGTTAGGCGCCAGGGAGAGCTGTAGGTGGCTTGCTGGTAGGAAGATATGCACAAGACAGGCACATAGGCTTTCCCTTGGGAAAGCTACTGTCAGTCTCTGGGTAAGGGTTCTCAGATTAAGGGGAAGGAGGGGACTAAATTGGGAGTACTGTTTTCAAAAATTGTCTTTTATTATCATGTATAAGTAATATTTTGAATATTTCAGAAAATTTGATGGCAAGTTCTCTCTCCTTCTCACAGCTGGTGAAAGAAGTTAGTAAAAATAATTTAGCTGCTGTATTTACATCCCCTCAGAGAGTTCTAATGGAAAGTGAACCTGAAACCCCATGTCCTTGCTTTTGTTCTGAGCTTTTGGGTTTTTAAAAAAATTATTTTTCGAAAGTTATGAAATGCACTGTATGGTAGCTGAGAGGAGAAAAGAGATTTGCATGCATCTTGTGATGCAGGATGGACTACTTCAGCATGGATATTTGAGGAGCAAACATTTGAGCTGTAAATAATTAGAAAAAGCTCTGAACACCTTCACAGAGGTCAGAATGCTTGGAGGAAGGGTATACAGCTGACAGTTAGTTGAATTATTGAAAGAAATCAGGCTCTTGTACAATTGAAAGGAAATCTAAGCTGCTTATGTCTTCTGCTCTAATAATTGTTCACGTCCAAAACATTGCTTTCAAGAACAAGATGTGAAAAAGAAAGAAGAAAACAGCACAAAGAAACTGATACTGTCATTATGAAGATCAACTACAGATTCTTCTTCAGAATATTTGTCTCACTTATTATCAGTGTATCTCAGAAAAGGATGTGACAGCAATGAAAGGTTCACAAACAGAAAAGAAATGTTATCAAAAAGGCTACTCTATGGAAGGAAATTGAAGTATTGTCTAATTTAGAGAGAGAATGAGTAAGAGAAGACATCCTACAAAGATATACTATAAAGTAAATGTAGAGGGGAGCAAAAAATATAAAAGGGGCAATTGTTCTATTGCTTTCTTGCTGAGCAGGAAAACAACTAAGCAACTGAAACAACTAAATCTGATTAAGCTAGAAAACAAAAAGACCTGCAAATAAATAAAAAAATTAGTTCCAATTTAAAGCTTTGTATCAGCAACTCAGCAAGATTTTTTGTCAACTTTCTTCCACTTAGTTTCTTTTAAATTCCTCAGATATTTTTTTTCTAAAATCAGTTTATTATAAAATCAGCTGCATTTCTAGTTTCAGCTCCTTTACTTCATTTCTCTTAAGATTCCCATTCTTTCATATGTTCTCTTGTTGGAGTCAAAGGTACAGAATATGTGCCCTTACCTGTGATACCTAACTGACACCCAAGAGAGCACTGAGTTTCACATAACACCATGAAGACAGCTTTTAAAGTTAAGAAACTGAGAATGTGAGTGTGTAAGTTAAATAAAGTTTTCTTAAGTCACTGGATGAGAAGGTTAGAGTTTAAAGTTTAAGCTATTTTAGAAAATAAGAGAACAAGATGGAAGACTTAGAGCATTGTCCCGTTCTCTTTCTTCTCCCTTCTCCATTTTTCTCTTCTAAAGATTTTTAGGTAATAATGAGTGATTGGATAAAAAATGCAGCAGTGCAGCACACAGGTGTCAAGTCATTAGATCACTGAAAAAAGTAACTTGCTTAACATTTGTTAATTAGACAAATGGACATATAAAAGTCCTTGAAGAGGTTCTTCGTTAGCCATTTTCCACCTCTCTGTCTTAGTGTATGTAACTCCTTGTACTCTGTATATATGTAATATAAATAAAGAATAAACTACCAAATCTAAACAAAAGAAAACAGCGTCTCTCTCATCAGTCTCAATCCCGAGGAAAAGATCTCAATCATCAGTGTCACATCCCAACATTCTCATTTTTTCTTGTACTCATTCTTCCAGCTGCCTCCATTGGTATAGGAGACTGTTAATCCAAGTAAAGCACAAGACCCCAGAAAAGCCCAAGATCATAGCAAATATGCTTCATAACTTGTTTTGACGTGGGAAACATAATAAATCTTGACATATTTATGCTTATATGCTGCATAAATGTCACTATTCATTTGGAATTGATAAAAGAAACAATTGTTGCTTACCTTCTCTCTCCCTTCTCTTTCCTTTCTAGGGAATTTATTTTTAGAGGAGGCATTCCTGTGAATGAATTCCAGGAATAGAGACACTTTGCCTTCTACCACACTGTGAACTTTCCCTCTCCATTTGAGTTGCAGACACAAAGCTAAAACATGAAGAGTTGATGTATAGAAATGTCACAAGCGATTAAAATTTCAGTCTTCAATCTGTGCACGAAGATCATTGGCAGCAACTTTCAACAAATGAACATATTCCATAAATATAACACTTTATATATCTATATCTATATCTATATCTATGTCTTTCAGCATTACCAGAGTACATTCTGGCTCTTGGTTTATCCATTACAATATTGTTTATAATCTCTTAAAAAAAAAAATTAATATCATTTTTTTGATTATATGAACTGAACCAAGTCAGGTCAGAGTAACTTTAAATGTGACCCTTGACCAAGCACTAAGCAATTAGGCTGACCTCACTCTTCATTTATTCAGGGAGGACTTGGTAGTTTCTATCTAGTGTTGGATGCTTAGGTTGTTATACACAAAGATACTGCTTTCTTTTCTGCACCTAAGAATTTTGACTGATTGGTGTGTCAATGCCATCTCTGCTTAATGCCCCTTCTGAGTGCAGATGGCTGGGTCCCAGTCCCGGGTGGAGCTGCACAGGCTCTAGAAAGAGGGTAACTGAGCTCACAGTCTATGTGCTGCTTCTGTGCCCCAAAGCCTGCAGGCACATAGAGATGAAAATATACCTCATATTTTGGGGCTTTCTTATATGACTTGGGCAGTAGCAGTGGTTTTCTTCATTAATATTTCATGGATTTCTCCACACAGAAATCAACTTTAATATTTCTATAAAGAAAAATCATCAATGTTGCTGTCCCCCAGTCTCTTCCTCTCTGCTTTGCAAACTGGTTTCTTCCAGGGTGCTTCTTCCATATTAAATACACTCCTCTCTAATTGGTCCAAATGGGTCCCTGTCCTTTAACTCTCTCTTCAAGAGGGTTTAGATGTAGCCTTTCTTCCCATTATTTCCAGCTGGTGACCTTGGACACCTCACCTACACCTTAGGCTCTCAGAGTACTGCATAAAGCACTAATTCTGGCACAGGGAACTTTTCAGGTGCAGCTCAGCTGAGAGCTTGGATCAGTGGCAGCAGGACCTTTAGTGGGACTTTATGGTCCAACCATTGTGCCACACTTGTACACGACTCATGACTCTTCAAAATCCAGGCTATGGTATGAAAAATCCATAGGGCAACTGAAATCTGGTGCATCTGGGGCACTGAGGTTTTTATATTCATGTTTTAGGAAGGTTTTCAAAATGTCTCTCATGCTGGAGCAATTACTTTCTCCCTGGAGATTTAACTCCAGTTGCAATTTTTTTCCCTTCTGTAAGCAGCTCATGTAGTTCTGTATTTAATGAAAAACAGTCTCAGATTGCTCTGTAAGGCAAATTATTTACCCTTCCACCACTTGGTTAGGGAAGAACTGTAAATGCACAGCACAAAGGGTGAATACCAAACACGGGATTTGCTAATTGCTTTCACTGCAAGTATCTGATCAGCTGTCTGTAAGAAATATGAAGCTTTTTGGAACTACAGCTTGATTTATTTCAAGACAGTTAATTATGTAAATAAATAATTTGAAATATTGATCTCTCTTTCTTTACTAGTAAAGTCACATTTTCCACTGCTTTCACTGAGAGTGCTAGAGGGACTAGAGAAAAATCTTATAGTTACTCCTCCAAACTACCAGGATTTCTGAGTCAAGTCACTTTCACTCACCTTGTTTCTTGACATGAAATGAAAAAGATGATAAATAAGGAACATTTTTCTATTAAATGATTAAGTAAGCAAGGAGATAATTTATCCTCCAAAACAATAAAAAAAATATCTCTTCATTGATATATGTATTTTGACTTTAATTCAGGGTTTAACTAAGGGATTATAACAATCTGTAGAAATATTTCAGGAAGGCACAAGTCGACCTGTGTAATAAAAAATTCCCCTCATTTCAGTCCTGATAAACTCTCTTCATCAGAACTTGCACAACAGCTGCCTGGAGCCTGTCTCAATTACATATCCAGGGCTGCTGCAGTTTTACTTGAAAGCTTGTCCTTAATGAGTGCAATGACTATTGAAATGCACATGATGCTGGTTTAAGTTTGCAGGAAATTTGAGCCACAGGAAAGGAAAAGTACAATAAATATATCTTCATTGATTGTGTGTAAAAAAATAAAATGCTTTGTCCTTTCCAGATTTGAGTACATGCAGATCTGTCCAGCTGCTGTCCTGATTCTGTTCCATAACATTTTTAGTCTCTGTGTTTGTCTGAAATACCTGATTATTTCAAGTTCTCTAAATGTTGGTTATTATTTTCTCTGTCAGGCCTATATCCCATGGCATTAAGAATCCATTTGGAGGGGACACAGCCAGGACAGCTGATCCCAAGTGACCCAAGGGATATTCCATACCATATGGCATCACTCCCAGAATTCTCAAGCAGGTGGGGCTGGAGATAGAGCCTGCTGCCCTTTGGCCCAATGTCCTGCAACCTGGCCACTCATCTGTCCCAGATCCCCACCATTATTTGCCTTAATTTCTGGCTGGCGTTAAACCACGACACAATCATACAGTGTTCAGAGGAAAAGTAGTTTCTTCATAACTTCATCGTGTACAATGACAGGGTGCAGCTGCTGCCCCAGAGTATGGGGAAGAGTCGGATGAGGAGGTGACATCTGAGGTGTTGAGAATGTCCAGATAAACACTCAGACTGTCATCCCAAACCATGAACCTGGTCTGTACTTTAACAAGACCTGCACCAAACTTCTATGATCAGAGAGCCATGGCTAGTTTCTCGTTTTCCCTTGAATCCATAATTCTGTTTCCTAGAATAAATCTATAGCATTTAGCAGAATATTTTGGAACTTGAAGCACACCAGCATCCCAGTCTTCTCCCAAGCCCTTTTCACAGCCAGCAGGTCAGCTCACCAAGCTCTGGGGAAAGAGCCCAGCACAGCAGCCACCTGCAGTTACTGCCCTTCCCAGCCCACGTATACCAGGCTTTGGGTTATGCCCAAAAATGAAATGGAGGCTGATACTCAAGGAAACAGCTGGAATGAAAAATCAGTGAATGACAGATTTGAACTTCTATCTCCAGATAACTTGGGCATTTCACTTATGCTTCAACTTTTTTCTTGCTATATCTGAAAAACATTGATTTTCTGGCGAAGTACTGGACAGGCTGAATTTTGTGGAAATATTTTGGCTTGGGCTTTCCGAGATTGCTTGGATTTATTTTTTTTTTTTTGCATGTGAACAGAAAGAATATATTCTACATTGTTTCCAGTAAAACAGAGGAAAAATATTATAGCTAAGCTATGACAGAGAAAGATCATTAGGAGATAAACTTCAAAATCTGTTGTGTGATTTCTTACACCTACTTAGTTTGATTTTCCATATACAGGCACATAAGTCTGCCAGACAGTTTGTATTAGGAATTGTTTGTGTGGAAATACAAATAGATTCTGTTCAATTCATTCTGCCTGATTATTTTCCTTTGATCCTCAGCTGTATACTATTTTATGTCAGTCACCACTCCAGCCACTTTGGATACAACTATTGTAGGAGTATCACACGTGTTTATTATTTAAGTTTCTATAACCTGTGTGAGAAAAAAAATGAACTGTGACATAAAATAGTAAGATGGAAGGCAAAATGAGCAACATTCAGTGCAGCTCTTGGAGCAAAATATTTAAAAGTTAATGAATAAAGACACTTTAGAAGAGATGCTGGTACCAAAATCACTACAAAGGATAGGCAAATTTATATGTGATTGGGTATTATAAAGCTTATGTGATATTGAATACCAAGACAGCAGATAAAAGACTGATCCTGAGTCAGATCCCACAAAAGTACAGCAGTGATTGAGGAGATATTATTATGTCTGAGAATAGAGGCTTAAAAAAAAGAGAAGACTAAGGCAACTTGGACTATTTGACTTCTTCCTTATTTGGGGTTAACTCTGGTCCCTCTGTTGCAGCAAGAACAAAAGCAATGACAGATACATGGAAGGAAGAAGAGCACCAAGATATAAAATTTAGGAAGAAAAATTACCGTGGTAAAGGCTGTAATTTAAGACTTATTTTTATATCACCCAACTGAATGTATGTCTTAAAGACCGAGTTTCAGTGATAAGAAGAGAACTGCAGTGACACTGCAGCATGTGGGAAAAAGCAGTCTCTATTCCTGATTAAAATCTCAGCATCCCACTGTCCTACTTTATTGTTGTGTCTCCAAACAAATGAGTCACAGAACAATCTCTGATGAGAACATTACTTTATTGGAAAACTCACTCCTTTCTTCCCACTCTGCATCCTTTCCTTCTGTCCCTCTCCATCCTTCTCTTTGATTTTTCAGCTAGAAAAAATTCAGTTTTGAAAATTTGTAGTATTTAACTGCAACTTAAAGAGAAATATGTTTTCAAATGGATAAAAAAGCAGATGTCTTAGTCAGACATTTTCTTCAGCCTTGCACTAGAATGAAGGCTGAAAGAGGAGGAAAGCTTTATTTTAAAAAAAAGAATGTTTTTTTTACTCCTCTGTTTTCCACCTGGGACACATGTATGATGCAGATTGCATACACACACACTGTGGGAGGTGACAGCAATCGTTATTTTGTTCTTAAAATCAGCAGTATAAAAATCATGAAATATATGTAAGTAATATGTTTGGTCTCCAATATATACTTTTTAATCCAGAGAGAATCAGATGCAAATTAAATGAAAGTGCAGCTATTTCTTTGTTTCTCAACTTGCTAATGGTCTTACAAAATTTGTTGCTGCCCTTCCTGACTTAAAGATTACATCAAGAATGAAAAAAATTCACAGTGCTACCATGACCTTTATCACTCATAGCTTCTGACTCTTCCATCAATATTTTATCCAGGAAAAGATAAATCTTTTCATTAACCTATGATACAGTGCATATAAAAAGAAAAAAAAAAAAAGACAGTGAAAAATTCAAAATGTTCAGTTATGTTGATTGTTAATATGATGTCACATAATGAGATTATTCAACATTGAGAAACAGCTACTATTAACATAAAAAATTACTTTTGGGCAAACTAATGTTTTTAAATAACAAAATTGATGAAAACTCAAATTTCCAGCATTTTGATTCTTATTTTCAAGCCCCATCTTAATAATACTTATCCATGTATAAAACCTGCTCAGCAACAATTAAAACCCTGGTGTGTTATCAACACTGATTTGGTCACAAATCTGGAACAGCCTCACATGAGCTTCTATGGAGAAAATCAACTCTATCCCAGTGAAAACCACTACATATATACAGGTTTTCTGTATTATTTGTTGCTCTAATGCATCCCTGCTTATAATCTATCAGGACTTCAGTATTTTTTTCCCTAGTGGCAGTCATCCCAATACTCTCTTCACTTTGCTGAGTCCTGCTCTGGGATATCTTTACAGAGGACCATAGTACGGAAGACAAAACTAGATAATGTTAATGTATCATCAGTTTAGGTCTCTCCATTTCTCCGAAGATCAGGAAAAGTAATATCTAACCAAACTGTAGCTCTAATCCTTTCCCTGTAAAAACAGCAATTAGCCTCTTCCTTTCACCCCAAGAGCAGCAATAGCAATACCAAGGACATGAGCATGTCTAAAGGCCAATGTGTGCCTCACCTCACACACAGCATCTTACATGGCTGTTGCTGCTTTGATTCATTTGGAGCTTCATTTGATTAATCTGATCAGTCTTAAATGCAAATTCCCAAGGCAGTCTGCTGAATGCCCATAAGGGAAGAACTGGGAACTCTTTCTCTGGAAAGAACTGGGGACCTGGGAACTCCCACAAAGGGGATCTGGATGGGGCTGGGGAGGAGTGTCCACTCTCTGAATTACAGGTGAGCTGCCTCATGAATGTTTTCTCTTAGCTGCCCTCTACTATCAACATAATGGAGGAGAAGAAAAGCAATAAAAAGGCAATTTCTTGTCTTTCCATAAAGTGTTTTCCCCCAGGGATGGGTGTGGAGTCACTTGAAGAGTCTCATGAAAAATATGTGTGTCCATGATGATGTGAAGACACCACACCAAAACAACAAAACTTTTCACTTGGAGGATGATTTTTTTATTTGCTTGTTCTGTTGCTAAAATACACTCAAATTTACATTATTTGGTTTTCCATCTACATATAGACTGCATGGCTCCCCTTTCACAGTTTCATTCAGAGGTTTTTGATTGGTGAGCACAGTAAATTATAGTGATGCAGAGGGGATGGTGGATGCTTTCCCATTCTTCAGGGGACTGAATTAGAAAAGGTCAACTCTAGTTACAAAAGCTGCAGATATATCCAGACCTCATGTTAAAGACACATAAAATTGCTCCAAGAGGTCAGGAAGATTTCTTAATGAGATAGTCAAGTTGCTGCAAGGTTGCAATTAAAAACAATGAGGGATCTTGACTTGCCAGTTCCTAATATCTCTGATTAGATTACTGTTGCTGATAAATTTTGAAACATTTAAGTACAAGTTCCTCAGGGTTGGATTGTTGTTGTTGTTGCTGTGCTTAGGGATGTTTAAGCCTTTAAAATATGAAATTATGTAATAGAGTGATTGAAAGCATTATACAAGGAGGGAAGAGAAATGAGGCTCATCTTACTAGAGTATTTAAGCAAGAATGACTGTAACATATGTATAAAAATCAGTGAGTGATGTAAATTCATACCAGTATTGAAAACACTTTAGTTCTAAACTAGACACTTAGAAGTGGAATATGTTCTTTGTTTTGCAGCAAAATTCTTTGATGCTACTAATCAGGTAGCAATGAATCCAGGCAATCTTAAACCAAACAACATGAATATTTCTGAATTCAATGAGACTGGTCTCCTACTGTGGCAGTTTGTTCTAGGACATCTAGAAGATGTAGGGAACTGAATAATACTATGGCATGTAGAAATAACAGAGGTATAGTAAAAGAAATATGGGAGAATATATGGATAGTAGAGCCTGCTAAAAAGGATTCTCTGACTTCTAATCTTACCATGTGATAACAAACTTTTTCTTTTATTTATTTTTTTTTTATTTCTGTGAGACAGAGTAACTCTAGTGCCTATTTGGAACACCAAGTAACTGTAATGTAGAGTGTGGATTAATGATGCTTTCTGAAGCTTTTCCAGAGCAAATGGATTTTTCTTGGAGTCAGCCCAGCCTGCACACTGATCTAACATGCATGACAAAATGCAGAGATGTGTATTTACAGAAGTATTAGGGCTTGGAAAATAGATATAAATTATAACCTCCAAGGGATCAGGTAAATCACACGTTGTCTAACTAGATACTGAATTCCATCCCTGCCCAATGAATTGGGAGCTATTAAGCATCACTGTTTTAAGTGAGACAGGATGCTGGTACTGCAGAAGATAATTGCTTTTACACCAATCAATTTTTTTTAATTTCCAAAAGTATACACTGAGATTTGCACATTTTTGTGTGACTTTTAAAATGCCCTACAAAAATTTATGGTTCTGTTTGATTCATAAAGGTGGCTTCTAATATGTTTTTTCTCTCCAAAGTGACCCTTCTCATTAGATAAAACATGTCTAACAGAAAATATATTAATAGCTATATGGAGTTAGGATTAGGAATGGCCCTACTCAAAAAGGCCAGCAGGTTTTCTAGTAGCAGCCTTGCATGTCTGAGTTTTGGAATGAGCTGCAAAGAACTGGAGATGCATTTGGAGCATCAGCTTATTAAAAATCCTCCTCAGCATTCTCTATCCTTTGTGGCATCCCACTGTGAGCGCTAAAGCAACACAGTGCAAATGCATCAACCTCATTTCATACAGTTTGTATGAAATATACTCTGATTTTGTTGCCTTCCTATTTGCCTTGTTGCTTTTCTAGTCTTAGCATTAGATTTAGTATGTTTCTAACAGGACATAGATACATTAGTAGATTTGAGGATCTTGTGGAAGAGGTGTTAATGAATGCCAAGATATCTTTTGTTCTGTAATCCTCCCTTGGATATTTTTCTTACAACAAAACAACAGCCTACAGACCATACACAGTTTCACGACCACATGTAAAATACTCTAGATCTACAAAAAATAAGATAGTCTTACAGAAGAAATATCATTAGAGATACCAAATTTGAAAAGATGGTGACTAAAAGTTCTCAGGATGCTTGTTTACGTTTCTCTTACAGACAATAAAATTAAACATGGGCTCTGTTGTTTGGAAGAGGCATAAGATGAGAGCTATATGTTTTCTCAGTTGATGACACTGGAAGAATTTTGAGATACAGATGCAAACTGGCAGTGGATAAATGGAAGAACAGTTATCTGAACAAACCAAATGGTATCTGGTTTTTTTATCATTTGCAAATGCAGAATATGGTGGAGGGAGTTCATGCCTCTGATCTGCACTGGGATACCACTCCTAGTACTTAACCCCAAGCAAGTTTACCCTTGAGAATGAATTATATAATTGTTGATGCAAAATTTAGGGGGGCTCACAGATGACAGAATATGAGTTAAAGTCCAGTAATCATGGTGAGAATACCCAGGGGATCTGTTACCCCAAGTTAACCAGGAAACCACCACTGCAGCTGCCCTCTCTTGCAGGCATTACAACAGCAGCACATTTCTGCTAAACTAAAAAGAAACCTCTCCTCCATTTACAGGCCTTCTTAAAAAATATAATATAAATGCTTATTCATAATTTTTATTATTTATTCAGTGAAATTGTGGTGGAAGCTTTTGCTTTTGCTTTTCTGACAGAGGCTGGGTGACAGAGAACATGAGCATGGGTAGGCAACCAGCCTGTGTGGCCAAGAGGTTGGTGGCTTTGGGGTGGTAGGGCTGGAGTCCATGAGGTGACTCATGAGGTGCCTACATGATGGAGCTGGTAAATGAATCTGAATATAAGCACACAAGTTTATTATACTAGGCCTTAGCCCACTTAATTTGTGAAATCCTACTGAATCAAAACCCCAGACAGTGTGACAAAATTCAAAGCACTACATATATTTCTGACGTTATTTTTTTAAAAAAAATTCTTTTTATTGTGACTGATTGTTATTTTCTTCATGACTGTGGCCATATATGAAGATATATGAAATTACTTTCACTCATGAATATGTCTCCATTGGGTTTTGGCTCATTACAAGAACAGCTGTAAAAAAGTTATTCCTAGGCATGAAAGATCCATTTAATGAAGCTCTATCTGGAAAGAAGATCCCTGTATTATATTTTTTGTCAGTTAACAAACATGAGCGTGGATGGATTTCATGGATTTCCAATAGAATGGAGTTAAGTAGGAGTCACTTTGTGACAGGGATGTGTAGTACAATGATAGTATTTATCTTGCTATTATTTATCATTTTCCTCCCCTTGATTCATCATTCCAAATGTTACCTTATGTGCAATTTTCTAGTCATGCAAACAAAACCTGTAAGTTTCAATATTTCATACTATGGCTATTAAAAGACAGCTCATGTGAATTGTCAGAAAACTTCCAGCTGCTATAAGCCTAGGCACATCTTTATCTAGTCTTTGCAGTCTTCTTTGATTGTTTAATCATGCTGTTTGAACTCTTTGGTTTCACCATTATATATCTACTTTCTTTGTTTCTTTCACCTACAGTTTTTTTTCCCTCTAGAGGTGTGCTCTGAAAATTAGGTTTAGAAAACATATCTGTTAGGTACAAATGTAATTTGATTATTCCTTATGAAAACTTCAAATCTGTAGTGTTTTGTTGTTTTTTTTTTTTCTCAGAAATGAGCCTCTGAAATATTAAGGGACTGACAAGTACCATAAAAGGAGAGCTTCAGTTAAAAAGAAATGAATTCTTGTTCCTATCTCCGTATTTGACTTACTGCATGAGGTGGAAAGAAAGTTACAGATGAATCAAATGAATATTCTCACTCTATTCAGGGTAGTGAAACTAGTTCTGAAAAAATTTCCTGGGTTTTTTTTTTTTTAGCATTAAGTCAGATACTATTTCCTTTTTATTCATATAAAACAGAAGATATGGTAACACCAGAAGAGTCAAGTTTTAAAAAAATTGTCAATGTCTATTGCTTACATTACAAAGATCTTTAAATGTTGTGTTGATTTTGTGGAAAAAAGAATTTCAAGGTGATGGAAACCTGTGAGCAAAGTGTAATTAAATACGTCCCAGATGCTCTTCCTCAAGACCCATTCTGTTTATTTATGTTGTATTTAGACAATGAGTTGTATTACTTTCCATCCATAATCTACTCACTATCGAATATATGATTTTCATAAAACTCTATAAGTAATTTCAAAGTGAATATAATTTTTCTAACATCAGATTAAAAACAAGGTGTGCTGAAGACCACAAAATACCTTTTGGACATGATGTCTGTCTAGTGTTTATCTGTGCAATATTTTTGAAAAGTAAAGCATTCGTTCAATATCCTATTGTTCTGGTTTTCATCTGTGCTTAGTGGTGGAAAGGGGAAGCACAGCCAAGTTAATAGTTAGCTATTGTTAATATTTACATTGACATATATTCTATATATATATAAAATAGTATACATTTATATATATATATATTTATATATAAGATAATGTGCTGCTGTGCAGCCATATCAGTGCATGTACTCATCAGGTACAGTGCGCAGTTCTATCGTTCTTCCCCACAACTACTATTTTAGTGCCTCATCATTATTCAGGAAGTAATGGAAATTCTTTTATTGAACCTAGGCAAAGCAGCAATCCTGTCCTTGCTCGGCAAGAGGTCCTATTGATTTCACTCAAATCACTTACAGGTCATGATACCACTCAGCATGCATCAGCATGATAGGATAAAGCTGCAGGTAAGGGAGGATAGTGAAGCACAGAGAGCAAGTTATGTCCTCAGGCTCTCTGGACACCAAATCCATTTCTATTCAGATTCCCAGCATTTCACAGTGAAAAGTGAAAATTTCACGTATTTTCGCTAGTATAATATATTAATACTTTTAATCAACAAATCCCACACCAGCACTGGGAAAAATACTGTCTGTTCTTACACTGAACTTAAGTCATACACACATGGCACAAGGCTCTTGTCTATTGCAGTTAATATTTATGTGTGTGCTTACATCTTTTATTTATTCTATATTTTGATTCTTCTTATGAAATGTATTCTCCCTTGCTTATGCTCTCATTCACTTCTATATGTTTCTATATGCTTTTTATATGCATTATATGTTTTACTACCTCCAGCTCTTGGGCATCTTTTTATTTGTTGTAATCACATTCTTAATTCCCAATCTTTTTGCTGTTATTTTTTCACTGCTGTCTTTTCTTACTCTTGTTTCCTCTTCCCTTGAGCCTTTGTTTAATGAAACAACACCTCCTACACCTCCTCAGATACCATTTCTTTTCTGATTCTGTACTCTGAGAAAACAGTCTTTTTCTTTTAAATGATTACTTTTCCCATCTCAGTTGCAGCACCTTTAAACTTGCTGCAATTTATAAGGTTGCATTAAGATTTATCTGCTTAACTTTTCACTCTGCTTCCAGCTGTATACTTCTGTTCTCCCTTTCCCCATTTAATTGATTCTAGCTGTTGCCCATGGTCTACTTTATTCTGACTTATTTTGCACTTTTACTACTACTTTATTTCACTTGATCTTCTATTGTCTTGCTCTGTTTCACAGAGGAATGTGAAAGGCGAACCTACCATTAAAAAGGCACAATAGAGACAGATGAGAATTGAATAATTCTGTCCCACCTTTCTTTCCATTCTGCTGTCTCTGATCAGAGCTTGAGAAGTGGGACAGAAAGGTGGGAAGATATGAAATTATATTTTATATTGTCATCAACAGTTTGCTTCATACTACATAGTTATTGCAGTCTTGATTGTTCCTCTAATATGGAAGCAGTACTCTCTAACAGAGAGATTTGGGCTGATAAGCTTTCCTAAAAATCTAGCCAAGACTAAAATTCAGGTTTAGAGAACATGCACACACATAATATGACCCATATTCCAAAGATTTTGCAATTAAAAGCAAAAAAAAAAAGTCACCTAAAACCCTAAACTAAACATCTGGAGAATAAAATAGACATATGAGTTGAATGATTTTTTGCATTTTATTTCTTATCCAGACTTTAGCTAGGGAGCTTATTCTTTCATGACTTTTCACTGTGAAAATTTGTTAAATAAATTTTATAATTTTCAAGAAGCCCATGTAAATTATACATCAATGACTGAGTTTTGGGTAATTAAGGCATTTGGATCAAAATAGTAATGGTTTCAGAATTCTCCCTCCTTGGTAGAGAAGTTTTTTGTATGGTTCCTACAAAGATGATCAAGAGACTGAGTTCGTATGAAACAGTGTTGCAAGAACACCTTCGGAACAGAAAGAAAATTTTTCCATTGAAAACCAGGGCCACAAATAGATTCTTTATTCACCTGAGCAGCTAAGCTCCTGGAAGATGTCAGTGGTGACCACTGGGTATCCTAGTTCAGGGAAAAGAAGCAATCTGAAAGACAGCTCCTTTCTCTCTTACATGTCAGAAGTAGTTTTGTCACTCCAGACGAAAATCTGAGGCTTCTCTCAGCCCTGAGCCCACATTTCAATACTGCTCATGAACCATGAGGCCCTCTTGAAAACACCAGCTGGGGCACCGATGTATCTGCTGAGGCTGTAATCCTCGCATGCCACAGCTGCTGAAAGCCACCATTTGTGATAAGATGCCAATTATTTTCCAGGTGCCATGGCAACAAAGTAGAGGAGCAGCCCACTCCTCTGTGAGGCGGCAATCGCTGAAGGCATGATCCCCAGGCTTCCTTGGGGCCAGCCTGAGATCCAAGCAGAATGCAAATGTGTTGAAGCAAGCTACACTCTGAGAAGCAGAAGGGGAAAGGATTACTGTTTTCTATGACTTACAACACCCAAAGCTTTACTTTTGCATAGAGTTCTTTGCTGAATTTAGGCATAAATTGGTGTTCTGGCCATGTAAATGTTACTGTGTTTACCTTTTGCTGCAAGAACACAGCATACTACATCATGTGTTACTTTGCAGCATGTTTAATTTCCACAGCCTACCAATCAAATTCCTTACAGAATTATTTTATTATCCAGGAAAAAATGCCTGCTTAGGACTTTATTTATGTATCAAGAATGCATTGGTGTATGAGCTAAAGCTGCTTTAATTCACTAACTAAAGGTGATTTGTTTTGTTTTGGCTTGCTTTTACCTCCCATATTCTCCCCCATATCAACAAGGCGTAGTCAAACATGAAATATTTTTCAGAAATGCAGATTTGCTGAGGGCAGGAGCTGTTAATTTGCCTCTCTTGATTGTCTACCACTGGCTGCAGAATATCCCAGTGCTAGCTCTGGCTTGAGCATGGGAATTGTTTGCAACCAAAAAATAAAAAAAGATCATGACTTCTGGGAAGGCTGGAAAGGTAAATCCAGTACCAAATCATGCACCAAATCAAATGTATGAGTTGTTGGAGTCTGAAACACAGTGTGTGTGCCCTTGTTTCTCATACCTAGCTCTGAGATCCAGAAAAACACTGAAAATTAAAATTTATGAGCATGTTTTCATAGTGATACATGAAAACAACTGTTAAAGTTAGATAGAAAAGCTAGAAGTGTGAGTGTGTAGATTAGAGAGTTTTCTTAAGTCACTGGGTGAAAAAGTTAGAGTTTAAAATGGTTTGGAAAGCAGAAGACAAGATGGAGGATTTAAACTGCTGATTCTTTTCCTTCTTCTTCTTCATGCTCTTCTTCTAGAGGTTTTTGGGTAATAGTAGGTGCTTGGATAGAAAATGCTGCAGTGCAGCACACAGGTGTTGGGTCATTGGGTCATTAAGAAAAATAATACACGTGTCTATTGTTAATTGGATAAGAATGAGTATAAAGATAAAAGAACTGTGTAGTTCAGGGCCATTTTGTACCATCAGAACAAAAATGAGCCAGGTTGAGGTGAATTGAACTTGTGCAGAAAGTCTGGAGAGACCTGCCAAGTTTTGTGATAACATCCTAATAAACACGAGAAACAAGATCCTAGCAGGCTTTGGAGTTTCTGTCCTGACCCGGAGAACTGAGATAAACAGGACTCCCCATGAGGGAATATCCCCAAGGAGCTCAGCTCAGAAGAGACTGAGAAATCCAGGACTGAAAAGAAGTGCAGAAGGAGCACAGCAGCAGAATCAAGAGAGAAAAAAGGAAACAGGAATTAAAAAAAAGTTACAAAGAGTCTTTCCCTTCTTGAGATGTAATGTAAGCTTTGCTTCTGAAGTACAAAATACACCAAATTTGCATGTTTATTAATTATTGGAGAGAATGACATGGATGTTATGCAGGCAGGCTGGCACACAAGTTTCATGAACTATGGATTTAGCATGTCATTGTCTTTAATTCAGCAAAAGGTAAAGTTAAAAAGATGTTTGAAACAGCACACATAAGCTCTTTTATAGGAGTGAGTCTAACTTTGTAGGATGAAAGTAATTTGGTATGGCAATATGATGTTTCTGGCCAGAACTCTATAAACTAATTTTTCAGTTCAGCAATGGAATTGAGGGAAAATAAAAATTAATACCAGGTTGAGAATCATTCTTTTTTTCCTACTCTCCAGTGGGATAAACACCAGTCTCCATTAACATGTGCAATGTTAGTGCAGAATACACCCTCAGGTGGATTCATTTCCTCTTTCTTTTGCCTTTATAAGGCTAAATACTTTAAATTTATTTCCCATTGTTTTATGGTCAAAATATTAATGCACAATAACAGTCTATACTTTATGAAATAATACCAAATATTGCAAGAAATTTGAGTTTAATCTTAGGAGTCCCTGTGTAAATTTGGGTCTTTGAACTCTGATATATTTTCCTCTGACCTTTAATAAATATGATTCTTCTGCTGCTCGGTGGTATTTTTTAGCCTTTAGGTGGTGGTTTCTGACCAGTTACATAGGCAGCCTGCTGCATACTTGACATCACTTGGTTGCTGTTGTTTTGCTCACACATCAATTAAGCATCCTCCCAGGCTGGAGTGTTGTGCTGGCAGGACATGGATGTAAACATCTGAAAGTTCTCACAACTTCTAAGTACAGTAACACCAGTGAAACCAGCACAGAATTAATTAACATAAACATAAAGAAAACCAGTGAAGGTAAAAAGGTACAAGACTACAAACACCTGATTTAGTTTCCTTGTATCTGAATACAAGCAATTGACAAATATGGGTTATGGTTTGGGTATTTTTTGGTTGGCTTTTTCCTTCTTTTCCCCCCCTACCTTTATTGTATATGGTGAATGGAAACTCTAATGAAAGAAAATGATTACAGGTAAGATTATCTTGCTGGATTTTTTCATCCATTTGCAGTGTAAGAGAAGTCTCATGGTTCATTGGGTAACCTGCTGTGCATTCAGACATCCTCTGGTGGCACTTTTTATATTCCACATATTGACCAGGGAGGGATATCTACTTTCAGATATGTCTTGTGGTAATTTTAAAACAGTGCAAAATCTCTTTTGTTTCCATCTTTTGCCCCAAACCCTTTCTAGTATAGTCCCTGTTTAACTTGGGAATGCAAATAGCCATGAAGGGTTTTGGAGGTAGACACGATAGTGCCAGCAAAATGGTGTAATTTAGGGCATTTCAGCTGGAGTGCTCAGCCCTGGATAAAAGCACCTTTTAAATCGTTCATGCAATAGTTCAATTTAGTTTGCATGATCAGGAGTCCCTGAGCAGGCCAGAAATTGCAGCCTGCAAGATGTAGTGTTTGAGAAAATGCCACTTCTATTGCTTAGTACATCATTATTTCACTGCTCTGAGGTCTTTTTCAAAATGAGCAAAGGGACTTGCTAAACTTATTTTCTCAGCTTGCATGCATGATCAAACTCTGAATTCTAGAAACTTTAATTTGCTCAATAAAAAAGCTGAGAACTTCTTGATTTTGGACCTTGTTCAATCTGGAATATGTGCTCCTTCAGGATAAGGTTTTTGCAACACATCTGCCTTCCCACATATAATTTTGCATATGTATATGTATAGTTTGATGCATATATACATATATATATGTGCATGTGCATGTATATATACACACACAGATTTATACATGCACATATATATGCATATATAACCTTTGTTACCTTTCTATGCTCAGAAGGTATTCCTTAAGGATTCAGTTACACAAAAGGAAGTTTTCACTCACCTATTACTCATCAGTTTTATGACAGGAGAAACATGGCCTGACAGATTTAAGCTCCACCTCAATATTAGAAAAGAAAAATGGTTCTAAAGAAATATTTTCAAAAATACTCTAACATATTGATACATATTCAGTGATACACCTACCTGAGTTCTGCAAACCAAGAATGGTTCAGTGGCTCTTATCTTAAAAGAAAAATCTGTATAAAATTTTTACATTTTGTGAAATATGTGAATAATTTCTAATTTTCATGTTGTTTATAAGCCTTAACTTCCCCCATTCTTCATTTTCTTTTTCAAGTCCATATTTTCAGATGCAAGACTTCCATTTTGAAATCTAGAAAATCAAAATCAAAACCAAATATTAAGCACATTGTTCTAAAGCCATAGTCATTATTTGAATGGAAATGCAAATATCTGAAAATGTGAAATCTGAATGTTTTGGAATGCCTTCTATTTTGGTGGGGTATTTTGCTGTTTTGTTTTTCTTTGAAAATCAAGGAAAGAAGTAAATTCTGGTTGTGTGCCTTATTTAATTTGACATAAACCTTCTTAGTTCATTGCTACATGCACTGCACTTCTCTATTTACTCATTTTTTTCCCACTGGAAAAAGATCCCAGCAGAAGGGGCTGGAGGCAGGTGATAAGTTAACAGCTCAGCTGAAAGGCAGAACTTGATAAGTGCAGCATGGGCTATTGCAGCTCACAGCAGACCTGGAAAGGTGAAGGTTATAGCACCAGCCTTTGCCCTTTGCCAAAAGTCTTGTTCTGAGGATTTGAAAACAGCACAGTGTCAAAACAGCAGTGGATTTCCCAGTGTCTGCATTAAGATATATTAAAATTTTTGAGGATTGCAAGTCCCACTTTTTGTTTTGCCAAAAACAAGTTTGGGACATGTGCATTAACCAGAGAAGGGACTTGAACTTTGGTTTCCTGAATTGCTGGTAAGTGATGCAACTGCTAGATAACAGTAAATCACACTTTCTTCATTTAGACCAACAAATATTTTGTTTATTGATGTAAAGTAAATCATCCTCAATAAAAGAAACTAAGAGAGAGATAAAACTTCTACCAAAAGAACCCTGAGTGTGTTTATCTAATTAATGGAATGATTAATTCCATAACAAGTGATATGAGGCTTCTAGGTGTTCTTGTGCCTCTTTTTCTCAGACTAAACAAGCCCAGCTCCCTCACCCACTACTAAGACTTGTGCTCCAGACTCTTCTCCAGCTTTGTTGCCCTTCTTTGAACACTTGCTTGGTACATGTGTGTAGAAACACATTCAGACATAAAATGCAGGTAAGCTTGCAGAAATTTTTGTATTATTTTAGATGAAAAGTTTTCTGCCAGACTATATCTAATCTGGTCAAATTGTAGAATAGGTGTAGTGACTGATTCTGTCACTTGTATTTTACCAGAGCTTATATTTGATAATATTTGACATACCTTTTTGCATAGATTTTCTTCATAAAAGGTGTGACTTTTCTTTAGAATAGTATATTAGCTTTACCACATAAGAAAACTGTGCTCTCTGGTTTAAAATTGAGAGTTTTGTAGTACGTTCTACTGCATGTTCGTAATATGTCCATACATCCATATTTTAAACAATTAGTATCATCAAAAACATGGTAAATGTTGTAATAATTAAATTTTTTTTCTGTTCACAAGTATTATCTAGACAATTCAGCAGTCTGGTTCCTTGGGTGTAAGGAGACCTTCATCACACAGTACTGTGGCAGTAATTTCTGGAGTGGGAAACCAGACAGTTCAGAGATTATAGCAGCAATGGAGAAACTCTCCACAAAGGTATAGTAACAAATCCTCCACTTACAGAAAATACCACATAATTTTCACACAGTAATTGATGGAGATAAAGTTTTTAGGATGGCACATGGAAATCCGCAAACAACACAATGCATGCAGCTCAATTATTCCATAAAGTAGAAAAACTCACTGTACTTTCAGGCAGCTAAAAAGAAAAAAAATCCCCGTATCTGATATTTAGACTTCATTAGCTCAATGTCACTAGTTAGAATTTAACCATTACTTCTGAATAACAAAGGAAAAAGTGTAGTTTGGGTGGTTTGGGTTTTTGTTGTTGTTGTTGTTTGTTTGTGGGGCTTTTTTCTTGTTTTTTGGGGTGTTTTTTGTGAAGGATATTATGATAGTGAAAAAAGGTAAAAATTACTTACCTGAGATGCCAAATGACACATATAGATCCTGATGCTCCCTTAATCTTCATACTCACTTAAGGAGGGGGTGGGGGGGAAAGAAATGAAATAAAGTAGGAAAAAAGTCACCATATAGCATATAGATCTATAAAGTTGGTGCGGTGCAATTAAGCAGTTTCCAGATGTGATTATCTTAATTTTATTTCATCTGCAATACAGTATTTCCATAATGACTGGATGGGACATTGCATTTTCATTGTTCTGTATGTTAATCTTAGAATTCATTGTTATTGATAATATCAACTGGTATTATGAAAGTTAATGTGTATAAAATCTCTTCAACCAACCAGCTGGTTTTTAATCTCATGGTATTATGAGAGTTAATGTCTATAAAGTCTCTTCAGCCATCCAGCTGGTTCTGAATCTCAGTTCATCAGATGTTAAACATTATAAAACAATGCAGGATTGCTCCCACCTTAAAGTCCAACACTCTTCTTTATGTATATGACGAAATAGTAATTTTATTCTTGTTTTTTGTTAAGCACAGTAAAAATTCTCTTTTACATCCAACAAATTATTTTTGTAATGGTCTCTTCTTTCCTCTGATGATGGCAGTTTTCTCAATGGGAAGCATCAGTGGGTGGGATCCAGCTCATCTGATATTGGTCCAGGTTTTCTGTCATGGTCCATTGCTGGATAATTTATTTTTGATTTTGCAGTTCAAAGATTATGGTTGGTAGATCCCTAGAGCTGCTGCATATTCAAGGCTCTTATTCTAATTCAAATACAAGTTCTATTCAAATAGAACTCCTGATGCATCTTAGTCCTATCTAGGAACAAAGGCCTGTGGACCCCAGATTTCAGAAACCTTGGTGAAAAGTAGTCAGGCCAGCAATAGCCCAACTTTCCTAGTAAACTGAAAGGTGGGATGTTTCTAGTACATGAAACTGAAGTTTATCTTTTGACTCACTTTTCAGATAAAGATCTATATCAGCAAGACCTCACATTTCAGTTAGAAACTCAAAGCTTATACACTTTTAGTAATGAACTTCTTACGCACAAAGTTAATAGACACTAAGCTCCCTACCTTCTTAGCAAACACTACAAATACCTGCCACCAAATAAATGTTTGTTCAAGTTTTTAAAATAAATATTTATTGCAGTTACTGAAATATTTTATTTAGTTAAGTAGGATGATTTTATTTCGAACACTTCACTATGTATCAAACATTGCTAAAAATTTGCAATGTGAATTACAAAAACTCTTTTCCTGGATTTTAAAGGAGGAAGACAAAAGATACACTTTAGCTGGGGCCAACCTGCTAAATGATGGCTAACGACAACATTCTCATTTGCCTTCAGCAAGTGCCTGAACTCACTTTATCTTGACCTGGCAAAATAAAAAGGGCTAAAAAGCCCTCAAGTTTCATCTGAAAAAAACCTTCCAGCAGAATACCTTTTTTTTTTTCACTAGCCTTTTGAGCTAGGGCACCTTTGCATAAACTATACAGAAAGATTTAAAGACTTCTTGTATGTAGGTAGAGGTGCAGGTTTTGTCAGTCTCTATGTACATACACATACACAGCAAGATGTACATAATAGGATAAGCTTTGCTCTGGGGTTTATTACATCCCCTGTTGGCAGCAAGCAGCAAAAAAGGCAACAGAATTTAGACTTGTTTTTAAAATATAGCAAATCAGTTTGGAAGTGGTGGGTAATTTTGGAAGCATCATTTTGCTGCATACTGCAGAAGGAATCAAGCATGTTTTAGCTCTTAGCCTGTGCAGGGCTCCTCCAAGTACACTCCTTTAAAGCCCAACAAAAAATTATGTTATGTAGCCCTGATGTAACTTCAGGAGTCTTGTGTTTCCAAAGTTATGCCTTGTAGAATGAATTTGTCCTCATGGTTTTAGAAGGCAATAATTGTTTTCTCAAGTAATTCTTTCTCTGTAAACATCTGTAGGAGGAACATTCTGACATCAATAATTTAATCTCTCACATACTTTCTAGTAGTCTGTAGAGTCTAGTTACACAGTAGACCATGAAATTAAGTTACCACTAGACACAAAAATAAAAACTGTCTGTGCCATTTTTACAGGGAAAAAGAGAGGTATCATATCACCTTTTTGCCTCTCTGAACCTGAATTTCATCACAATATAGAGAGGATGTGTGTTCTTGCATCTGTGCGTGGCTGTAACAAATGCAATACCTGCATATTATAGGTGCCTATAAATCAGATTCTAGGACTGAGTGAAACTCCTATAGTAACAAAAATCACATGTTGTCACAGCCTGAGATGAGAAATATCAATTACTATATGGATTGTTTAAAATGCTTTTTAAGGTGTTTTATACATGTATTAGTGTACTGAATAGGAGGAAGAAACAATTATACAAAGTGGTTTATGTATAAATGCATTTCATCAACATGCTAGGAGCATAACAAATGATGGAAAAAATTGCTTTTCCCTTACAGCCTTTCATTCTCTATGACATTCTGCAACTTTTTAACAGTTAAAGAACTATTAGTAGTAAGTAGGAAGAATAAATATTGGAAAATAAAAGACAAAGTAAAGATCACCCCTGCTGTACTACAGTACACAGCAGAAAAACATCAGAAGAGAAAGAAAAGATTAAAAAGATAAAAAAGCAAAACAACAGAAGAAAAGGCAACTATTTTTAATTGATTTTTTTTTTTTCAAAAACAAAGTGTGTGAAAAAAACGGTCCCATCAGAAATCTTGCATGGAAAATGTGAATATCCTCTAGGAATTAATCACTTTCTTCATTATCCACTATATCAAGAATTATTTTATCTGGATGACTCCATATGATTCCAATCTCAGTATGTGTCTTTGTAAATTTTTGTTATGGCATCAATGTAAGTCTGCAGGAAGCACACTAGGATCACTTCCCAATAAAGAACAGATTTAGTAACATTGTGAACTTGTGTAAATTAATTTGCATTATCTGATAATCAAAGATAATTTTTTAAATTTCATTATACATTTTTAAAAACATGTATAGTTGTGGGGTTTTGATTTGTTTTCCTTTTTTTTGTGTGTGTGTTGTTTTGATTTTTGTGGGGGTTTTGTTTGTTTGTTTTTGTTTGTTTGGTGTTTGCAGCCACAGAACTAAATTATATTCTAAAAGAAAACTTTAGAATGAGAAGATATATAATGCCTTGCTGAAAGGGCCTAAGAAAATTGAGCCACAGAAGCGAAAAAGCCACAGGTAAATGAGAACTGATTACTAGCAAAGAAACTAGCAAGTGGCTGTTCTTTGATGCTCTTTTCAGACCTTTGCCTAGCTTCTCCAGACAGATGAGTGAGAATCTGTTCACACACTGATAAAGACAGAAAGAGACTGCTTTTATACAGGAGTAAGAAAACCTTGTCAAATTTCTGTAACTGAAGTCAAAGAAAGTCTGTATATTTTGGTGTGGTGAAGGGTAATGAATGTTTGCATTTTTATTTGCCTTTAATTTCATATCAATATAAATAAACTTTTTTTGACACTTTTATCTGTATTTTTAAAATATGTATTCAAGCTGAATAAAATGCAAAATGCTGAAATCATTTATCAGGGCAGGGGAGGAGAGCAGTTATTTCTGGGCAGTGGGTTTGTGTAACTGCATCAGCAACATGTTCAAGGGATCTGGGTCCATATTCCCTTTGACTCTCCTTCTACAATGACATTCTTGTGACTGAGGCAATAGGCAAATACTTGATCCTATACATATATATCCTATATATATATAAATATCCACAGTCTTGAAGGCCTCTCTTAGTGAACTTCTTTGTAATTTCCATATGTAAGTGATAAATAGGAGATAAACAATTAAAAATATTTTTTTCAAGTCAAACAGCAATGATCTTTACCCAGATTCAGGCATCATGATTATTTTCCATGAGAATCACAGACTGTTAAATGGAAGAGGGTTGGGAAGAGCCAATGTCCTTCCAGACTGGACTATCTGGGATGTGGGGAGGTCAGCTCTGCTCACAGGAACCTGAGACCAAGCACTTCACTTCTGCTGGATGGATTTGAAATGTGCAGCAGTGCAGCAATTGAGCTGTGCTCACCTCTGCCTGATCCAGGGGTCTATTCAGAACCAGTATTGATTTGCTGATTTAACTACATGTGACTCAAGCATTTATTGTGTTGCATTTCACTGAACTTTAATTTTTGCAGTTTTGCTCATGAAGATTAGAAAGACTTTTTGTGTGGGACTGTGCACTTTGCAATGACAGAGTTTAAAATCTTTTCTTATGCCAGCACAAGTAAAATTTCTCCACCTGCAACCAAGTTCATGTGTTTGTTTCCAGATGAGAAAAAAGAAAGTAATAAACCAATTAGTCCTTGCCAATGAATTCTACGGTAATAAAAAGCATAACAATTCTAAAACTTTTTCTTCACTTTATGTCTTTGAACTTTATTGAATCTCTCTTATCTTTTCAAAAGAACAGTCTGATTCCTGGATTCAAATTGTTCTTTAACACAGACTTCTTAATATCCTGCTGTTTTGAAACCATACTTTATCAGCAACATTATTGATTTGTAGATCCACATAACTGAAAATCAATATGAATATAAATCTCAGTCCTCAACAACTTAAAATGGTGAAAAAACAAATTCCTAACTCAGTTTTTCAATTTTTCCATAGAGCTCAATTAAGAGATATGGAAAACCCCAAATCTCCATGTTTATCAGTTACATTAATTAACAAGAGGAGGATCTGGGGATGAAATGTTTTTTAAAAGCTTAAATTAAAGCAGTGCATTAGAAAACAGTGTTGAGAACTTATAACAACAAACCCCTATTTTTAACATTCATATTCTGGCTTAGATGTGATGTTGCTCTGTAGACAACTCTATTGTGTGTGTTATATAAATTTAGAGCAGAGAAAAACTCATTTTCTTGGTATGTCTTCCTAAACCTCAATGAGAAAAAAAAAAAAAAAAGTTATGAGATGGTAAATGATCCTGTCTTACTTATCTTAGTGGAAAGTTCCTTCTTAATCCAAATTTTCAGTTTTAATATAGATGGAACTACAGAGAGAAGTGGAATAAGTAAGAAATTAGACTTACATTAACATGAGTAAAATTTCATTTTCCCCCCTCTATTTATAACTTCCTTGTTCTTCAGTTATTTAATCTTTTTGTTGTGTTACATTTTCCCCAGCTGAAAAACTTTCACACTATCTACAGAGATCTTTTCCAGGATTCTCTCTCTGGTTTTATCGTAAAAGTGAACAGAGACTTTTTTATTTCTGAGACGCTTGGAAACTTTCAGGTTCATTATCAGCTCCCACAGTGGAGTAAACTTGACCTTGGCATCTTATGAGGCACTGAGGGGGCTCACCAATACACTTACACAACTGTGGCTACAGATGCGCCTTTCATTTCTCAGCATGGATGAGATACTTCAAGCAAATTATGAGTTTCTTTGGACATCACCTGCTTTTTATCTATGGAAGATTAAGTCTGTTGCTTTGCTGGCTTTGATTAAAAACAGAAGTTCGTATGAAAGACTAGTTGGTGTACAGAGGCTACACCAATTAATCCATGTTTCTGCTTTTATTTAGCTAGTGTTTTGGACAGCTGAGTATTTCAATAAAAGCAGCGAGGTTATTTTACACACATTAATTATACTCTGCCATTTTGCAATAGGCCTGTATAACTATAACAGCCCTAACTATCTTTGATATGTAAGTAAAATTGCCTGTTGATATTGTAGGTTAGAGCAACTAAAATCTATTGGGCAGTTCCGACAGACTGAAGTATGTAACTGACTGAAGAAAATGCTGGCAAGGATGTTTGCTTTTAGATAGCTTAACTATCTAACAATGAAAGTTGGTGGGTTTTAGGAAAAACTAAAAATGAGAACAAATCTGGAACTTCAACAAAAGGAAACATGACATTAAATAGTTCTTGTAAAGAATGTGTCTAAGATCATTAAATGCAAGATGTGTAGTGTCTCAGAAGTGTGACAGATATGTAGTGGCATTTTAAATGTAGGTACTATCTTCTAACCAGGGATAAATCAGAACTGAGCAATCAATAATCACACATTCTGTTATCCTTATATATGCTTATAGTATTTTTGGGTTGTTTGATAGGTTTGTTTTGTTTGTTGTCTGATTTAATCAAATTTAGTCAATTACCTACATTGGCCAGTACAGGTTTTATCTGTATGTGAAGCAGGAGGGAAAAACCTTTTGGTGAAGAAGGGTCTTCATCTCCTCTCCAAGGGTCCAAGGAGCAGAAAAAGTATTCCTGGCAAATGGTTGGAACTTAAAGGTCAAGTGGTATCAAGATCAACAGAAAAAAAAAAAGACCAAAAGAATTACAAATTACAAAAGAGAGTAGAAAGTTCTGGAAGCTGAGGAGTAAACAAGCAGAAGGAACGTCTGAAAGATAAACACTAAACACATACTTAAGTTCAGCTTTTTTTCTGCAAACTGATGGTAGAAACAAAGAGAAAGGATGATAGCTAAGAGGTTAAATAGAGGATGGAGGATAGATCCAAGCTTAGCCACAGCTGAAATCAAAGGCTAAGTCTGGGCTGCAGAGGAAAAGCAAACAGGAGGTGCACCATATGTTCAAGGTGTCCACTTCCTTTCTAACACCTGTATGTCCTGTCCTGCTATCAAGCAAATAAATAGATTGTGTTCAGATAAGCCATACCCAGTCCTGACAGTTCTTTGTCCTGAAGAGGTGGTCATATATCTATTGTTGCTTCAGCTCCAACTTCTTAATTTATCAATTCATTGAATACAATTGAATACAATTTGTTTGAAATATAAGCAAAAGAAAAGGTAGCAACAAAATGCTACTTAACAAAATGTTAGCCTGTTCATTTGGCTACTCCAGAACAATGAAACACATCCATGCACAGCAGGAGAGAACTGTGAGTCCTCAGCTGTCCCAACTGCAATACCCTTTACAGTGTCTATCTGTTTATCTTTCTAATATCTTCTAGATGACTCTTCTGATTTAAAAAAGAAAAAAAAAAAGA
This sequence comes from Cyanistes caeruleus, assembly GCF_971803275.1. Classification (NCBI taxonomy): domain Eukaryota; kingdom Metazoa; phylum Chordata; class Aves; order Passeriformes; family Paridae; genus Cyanistes; species Cyanistes caeruleus. Next base: position 68,103,321 of record NC_141702.1, read on the forward strand.
AAAAAAAAGTGCATTAGGCAAAGAGTCTTTGTATGATTTAGCATTAAGGTCCTGATAAAAACAAGACAGTGTGATTTAAGCAAGACGAGGCATTAGGTGAATTCTGCTTTGTGTTGTTCTACTTGATGCACACTCGAGTCTGGGCAGCGGACTCTGAGAGAGGGAGCACACATGTTACAGAGTGCTGTTTCATACAGAATTCCCATCATCCAGTGCCTAGCAGCAATTTGTGTATCATAAAGTATCCCACATATTGGGTGTCCCACATACAAGATGTGGGGTTTTCACATAATTCTCCCTTGCCTGCTGTCAGGCATAAACCCAAGTGTGATACAACAGAGTTCTCACTGTCATTGCTGAAAAGTATTGATGTGAAAACTAATTAATTGGTCTGTCTTCAGAAACAGCACATATTTGTTTGGGTTAGAAATTTTAGTTGTTCTAGCCTATACCCGTTGGATGTGGTAAGAAATTTTAGAAAAATGTGTTTCTTCATTGTCTTGCCAATAACAGCTCTGTTAGATTCAAATGGCAACTTAAAGAAAAACAACAAAACAACAAACCTGTTATCTGCTGTCATTCAGCAGTTCATTCCCCTCCTGTTTGTTTCTGTACGTGTTATTTCAGTATCTCTTATCAAAATGCAAAACATGCAGTTTCTTCCTCTATGTCCCAGGTTAAATCATCCTTTCAAACTTCAGCCATTCTAAATAGATTAAAGTTGGTTTCAAGATTTTAAAGATCTTTTCTCATGTAGATATTTCTGTGATTCTCACGGACGTTAGTTAAGGTCATAATTCCCAGTGATAGCACATACGGGGGTTTTGCAATTGTATATATCACACAGCTTATTTAAATAGCTACTTATAGCCTAAAAGTCTCAAATTTTTTGGCAGAAGATGTTTGAAAAACTGCTTTGTCTTTATGATGATTTCTTTCAACAGTTTTCACAAAAGTGACCACAAGCTAAACACCAGCCCTCACAAACCCAGCAGCTGATACAGCAATGAGGTAGCCAGCTTTATCTCCAAACTGATCCCAACAGTCAGAGGGTTCTTTTCCTCTGAGGGCTTGTCCTAAGTAGAAAATACCTGTGGTTTTAACATCATATTAATGAAAAGTGCAGGCCAAGCAGACTTGGTTCCATCAAAAATTTTATACCTTTTTGGTATATTTATCATACACCTTAGCAAGCTACAGTAGGGAAAGCACCAGTTACACCTGTGGTCGACTCCTGCCTCTGTGTCTTCCTGACTGTCTGTCGTGCTCTTTTTCTGCCCAGCAAATCTACTGGCAATTAAGAGCTACATGGAGTTCATTAATGAGTAACAGAGTTAGATTTATGATCTTTCAGAGGAAAACTTCAATTTCCTCCCAGCTTCCTCCCTCACACAGCATATTGACATTAGAGGCAAGAGAAAGAGAAAACAGTGTTTTGATAAGTGTTTCTTACCATATTTGCGTAAACTATGTGAAGGTGAATGTGCTATAGTTTTCACAGTAACAAAAAGCAGTTGCAGCAAAGTTTAGCTTCCTTTGCAGCTGGGCAAGAACCTGTTATATATATTTCACTTAATGAAATACTATCTGAAATATAAATGCATTCTCAGAAAAAGTAGCATTTACAGATGAGCCTAACTCTGGCAAACATGACCATGCATTAGGAATTACCATTTCTATCCAACTCTTGCTTCTGTTCCTGTTCCTGGTGTGCCCAGGCTCTGTGATGCTCCAGGACAGCAGAGACTGAAGTGCAGTTGTGGCAGCTTTGCACCAAAGAGCTGCTGGTGGTCTGTTTCTCGCTCACCATCACGGCAAAACAGTGCTGGCTTATGAAAGGATGCTGTGATTTTGTATCTTCAAGTACAAGCAAGGAGTAGGAGGAAAAATAACACCTCTTTGACACATGGCCAGGGTTCTTCCTTAAGGACATTTACTTCTACTGTGCTTCTTGTAGGAGGCCAGAAGCATAGCATAGCCCAGATCAGATGTTTGTGTCAGAGTTAATGACAACCAGAAAAGCTTGATATGCTCATCAGATATTTTAGGACTGCCTGAGGTTTTTAAACTTAAACAAAATCCTTCTATAGAAACATCTTACACATATTCTCCAAAACAAAAATTATCAGAACATACATTTCACAAAATTGTCAGTCTTTTCTAGAGTCTTCAGCAATTAGGAAAATACTTGGATACAGTTTTCCTCAGTAAGTTATTTTTGGTGCTTGACTTTACTCCCAGTAAAGACATTTGAGGTATTGTCAGTCAAGTTCTAATTGCTAAGACCCATTCAGTCAGAGGAGCTGAGCTCTATAAGAAAATGAAAGAAGAGCAGTCCTGTCTAATACCAACATATCTTTTACTTTATTAGTACCTCTTCAAAGTCTCTATCTTTTGAAACAATTACCCAAATAAAGGGATGAAGGATGTAGACTCAAGACTAAATTAATTTGACATAATTTTGGCAATTTTGGTTACATATTTAGAGCTACATATGATAATGTACAGAACAAAAAAAGGAAATTGGAAAGAGATTTGTGGGATGTATCATTTAAGGGAGTATGACACCGTACAATTTCTGTAATGGTGAGATAGGTTAGTGGTGCAATAGAAAAGAAAAAGTCAACCAGGATGTGTGAAGCATGTGGGAAGAGAATAAACTTTACTACATCAGCAGCATTTATCCCTTACTATACTGCTGAGATGCATACAAAATGGCTTTCCTGATGCTTTTCCAAGTTAAGCATGTGAAACTAATTGGTTTCTTTAGTTGGTTGATTGGTTGGTTGTTTGGCTGGCAAAATTTCAATTTTAATCAGTTCAAAACCAAGGAAAAGTCAACATTTTGACAATACACAAGTATTATTTTTGGTTTTATTTTATTAAGTTTTATTAAAAGTCTTTACATTAAAATTCAAGCAAATTTCATAAAAATGTGAAAATATTATAACACCAAAATGAATGAGGTGTTAAAATCAAAATAAATTAACTAAATTTCCATGTCATTGAATCTTACTCTCATAAAAAAACTCTTAAGTTAAAATAATTTTCCTTAAACAGTTCAAACTGAGAAATAATTTCTTAGGCACAGTAAGATGCTTGGCTCCTCAGTTCACATCTGCACATCCACTTTCCATGCTCATGAACTGAAAAGAGAGTTCAGAAAACCTTTGTGTTTAACTGCCTGTGAAGCTTCTCTTTCTGTATAAAACTCCCTTTAATAATTTCTGTGTAATAATGTTATAAAAATAACAGTTTGGAAAGAAATACAATCTGTAAAAGCATGGTGCTTGTATCAGATCCTTAAGTGTATTTTTCTTTTAAAGATGACATGGCTTTCTTTCCTTATATGTATGAGAAAACAGATTGGTCTCATCTTTATTCTCCTCAGGGCTTTGGAAACATATCCTCACATGCTCCAATTAAATAGCAGATATTTTTGAATCAGGAAGCACTTCGTTTTTGATACTTCATTCTTTCTGTCTGTCTTTTCCATCTCTAAAGAAATAGAGATCTTTTAGTAGAGAATCTCAATGTTTTGGTGCCTGGTCCAAGCAGCCGCAGGCTCCCTTCAGTTCCCTGCATAACTTGAATGCTGCTGTGCCCATTGCATGATCAAGCATGGTAGACAAAATACACCAACAGGATCTTAAGAACTGTAGATTCAAAAGATTAAAAGAAAAAGACACATAAAAAATATGCTGATAAAAGTCAAGTGTCAATATTTAAATGATTATATGTTTTAGTTTCTTTGCTGCCAAACAGCATTTTACTTGATATTTCTTGGTTTACAGTATGTGTGAGTCAGCTGTCATCAGGAACTCATGCAAATCTGCAAACAAAAGTAGACAATCTGCTAACAAAACAGAATGGATATGTAGATTGAAAGTGATTTCTCTTTCATTTAAGGCCAAATTGGCTAAAGCCAACCTCCAAAATGGGAGACACATCAGTCAACAATATCTCTCATCATCGTTTATTAATTTGGGTCTTGATTATTCTATCAGAGTCAAGCTGGCAGTGCATCTATGGTTACACATACAATGTTCATAATAAATCACAGTGACTTGTCATTTAGTTTAAATAGCTATTTACATAATGATTAATTGATATAATCTGAAATATTAACAATACTGACATAGGACTGCCAAATATTTTCCTGCAGAACTGCTTTTCCTTCTTTTATTATTCTTTAAGGAAAGGAATCTCCAGGCCCTCTTGATTTTACTCTCTTCATAACTATAAAAACTCTCATTTTGCTGCTTTATTGAAGAGGACATCTTTTCACAACCTTGAACTTACTCTTCCAACCTGATTTTTCTGTAACTCACATCTTTCACAGAGTAAAATTCTTTCTAAGGAAAATGACAGAGCTTTACATGATCTTATCAAATCCATAGTTATTTCTCCTTAGGCAGCAGCTATTTTACATATCATAGTTGCAGAATTTTCTCAACCTACCTTCACGCCTCACATTTTCATTTGGACAAGAAGTCATATCTTTGCAACTTTTGAATGCTCATCCCCAGGCTTTCTCACATGAAGATGTGAGAAGGTTGAACTCCACTCTCGAGTATTTTCACCTCTTTTATAGCAGCCACCTCAGTAAGCCTGTGTTACCTACTCCATGCATTTGCAAGCCCTCATCTTTATGCTCTGTTCTGATCTGAGGGAAAATGAATCTTTTCAATGAATGCAACTGCAAAAGGCTGCTTAAGCAAGCCCATGTGTGGGACACAGAACACCACTTGCTTGGAGTTCTGCGTGGAGGTGCTGGAAAAAGACTGGCAATGGGAAACCTGGTAAGGAATAGAAAGACAGAGGGTGGTGCAAAGGTGTTCAGGCTCTGGAGGAAGGGAATGAATCTCCTGAGCAACAGGCTTGCTTTCTGTCCTCCTATGAGTCCTATCCACTTCATGATTCTTTTCAGTCTTTGGAAGAAATCATTCATCTATCTCATGCTGAAACAGCATTAAAAATTCTGCTCTCTTCCAGCCTCACGATGGGCCACCAGCACCCTGCAGCTTGTGATCTCTCTGCAAGATACATCTTGAGCTGCTGGAAACAGCTTCTTTCTGACTGCTGCTGGGCAAAGGAAATGGTGCTTTTCTCTTAGTTTTTTTTTGAGGAACATGGGAAAAGAATGAGATCATCTTGGACTGTAACCCCTGAGAAGTGGACTAAGTCTGTTCTGAGAATAGGGAATGGTAGAAAAACTTCCCTCTTCATTCTGGGGTTTGGAAGAAGATGGTCTCATAAGGTCTCCTCTCTTCACTTCCCAGTTCTCACTCTACTGAACAGTAGAAACTGTTCCCACAGGACATTCACTAATTTCTTTTAATTTTCCATTTTCTCTCCCTGTTTGCCACATTTGACTTTAGTTTTACAGATCAGGGAGAAAGAGAGCTGTTCATGTATTTTAGGTATTCATGAATCAATCAAGTTATTGCTAGAGAGATCCCTAAGTCAGTTTAGGTAATAAAAACATACTCTACTTTTAGAACTCTTGGGATTTGCAGAAAAGATTTCGCTTTGAGCCTAAAACAGCTAAAGGAGCTCTTTGGCAGCTTGAAATCAGATATCAAATATATGTTTTAAATAAGAGTTCTCATAATTATCTTGCAAAAGCAAGTAGAAATTCTTTGTGACGTGATATTTGGTTACTGTTGATGTATGGGGGGGGGGTGTGACTGAATGGGTGTAGAAAGGGTTTTGCTTGTTCTGTGTATTGAATACAACCACCTTGTTCTCTTTATGAAGCCTTTTTTCTTTTTTTTCATTAATGTCTAAAACCCACCTGAAATGTATTCATCTCAGGCTGAGTTGTAAAACATCTGCAGAAAAATTATTTTTTTATCTTTAAGACAGGTTCTTCAAGCAGAAGGATGTGCTTATGTGTATTGAGGAAAATACACCCAGTAATCACTTTGCAGTTAACCAACAAGCTACTTTTCCAGTCTGCTGGTAATTTTCTGTAAGGCAACACTATAATCATGAGGCCAGGTATTAGTACCTCCTTTGCAGTGAAGAGCTATCATTTTTATAAATGTATCCTCAGTGTGGCCTTCACATGTCTGTAATAGAAAGCTGATATTCGTAAGATCTATATGGCCTTTGGGAAAATGAATTACATGCCTAAAGTACAATTATATTGTATTAGCTGGAGAGGTCAGAGATCTGTTTCAGAAGAATTTCTTCAAATCACTAAATATTCCTTGATAGACTTAAATATTTCCTCCTGAATCTAGAAAATTCACTGAGAAATAATGATTTAGAAGTTTCTCTCAACTTTTCAGATTGGAATTAATAAGGTGGTGAGCGCTGTAACTGCTTGATTTCCTGACATCTCACTGTGCAGCATATATAAAGGCAGTAGTAGGAGGTAGGATATGAGTTATCCAGGCAGAGAAGTGAACTTGCTATCAAAGGACAGACTTAATTAACTGGGGAGATGTACTGATTTTTGTAAGAAGAATATATTATAATCAGCATACTACTGTGGATGATTTTGCCTCCTCAAATCATCATTTTCTAGCAGAAGACTATTTCCTTGAAAAATTTATGATTAGCTGATTAGGAAAAAAACAGTTTCACTTGTTCCTTATGAAAGCTTAATAGCTTTGTAATTACAAAACTACTGCCAAGTATACCTTAAGCATGAATTTTTAAGAAGCTTGAGGTAGACAAAGGAATGTTACTTGAAAATGCAAACCTTGAACCAGTTTTTACTGCCTGTTCCCTTGTGCTCTTTAAATTCAGCTTAAAGACAGCTTAATTATTTCTCTCTGAATCTGGAGGTAATACTGGATTAAAATTGCATGTCAAACTAATTCTGTGGAATTGAAATTGTAGAAATATAAAAAAAGACCAACTGATTTCAGTTGTATCTATCAAATATATACCATCACATATATAATTCAATCAGCTATAGAGAGGCTGTCCATTATTGTCCAAATAGAGGAATAATTATTTGAACCGTTTCCTGTGCTCAGACAAAGCTCAAACACAAAGGAGAGCTGATGAAGGAGCAAACACAGAAAGTGTAGAAGCAAATGTTAACGCATTCTGAAAACAAATAGCGGTACTGCAAAGCCTTCATTGTTAATGGCTGTGCCATGTACAATTTATTAAGAGGAAGGATTGTTTCTGTTAGATAAGGTGCTATGGAAGTGCAGACACATGTCTCTGTTAATGGGCTCTTCCTACGAGTGCGATAATCAATGTGCCGTGCTCAGAGCCAAGCCCTGGTACAGGGAGTCACCATTGGAAAAAGGACCTTGGTGGGTAAGGATCAGGCACAGCCAGGGTGAAGCTGCTGGGGCATGGGAAGCAGGATTAGGTGCTGGAGGCGGCGTGGGGACACGGCAAATTCTCAGACGGATGAAGGCCCTGGGTTAAAACTCATGTGTGGGAGCTTTCAGTGTGAAAAGATGTCCCTGGAGGTCTGCAAGTGAGGAGAAAAGGGTGAAACAATTTTATGGGGCTGTCCTGAGGCTGGAGGGTCTCAGGAATGTGTTTGAGATTCTGGAGAAGATGCTGAGGGGCTGGACTACCCCTTCCAGGTGCCTGTCCACTCCCCTGAGCCTGGCAGTGTTTGAAGTTGATACAATTCCAAAACCAGCCAGAGTCTCATCCTACTGCTGTGGGTAGAGAAAAAGCTGGGATGAAGGAAGAGAGAGGGGACTGCAAAGAGATTGCTGCCCTTGCTGCTGCTGCTGGTGAGACTGCTGCATGGCAGGAGCTGATCCTGCTCCTCCATCCATGCAGTGCTGAGAAACAAAGCCTTTCAGGCTGGCCCTTTCCATCTTCCTCTTCTCATATACAGAGAAATCTCACAGCTTTCCACCCCAGCTGCTGGTGGATTTGTGCCTAGCAGAGCATGGGACAGGCTGGCCAGGATGCCTGAGGGATGGGCATCAAAGGGAGATCCCACTATGCTTTTTGATTTGGTAGGTATTTCTCCATTAGAAATGGTTTAGGTATGGTTTACTCTTTCTTGCAGATGGGAGAGAGTGTCATATGATATTTTCTGTAATTTCTGTTTCTGTTTCACATCCATGCTGTCATAGGCTGAAGGAATACAGGCTATTTCCTCAGTTTCATTTGTCAACAGCAGCAGGTGATGACATACTCTGTCCTGCATCACATCACTGGACATTTCCCAGGCCTATAAAATTTCTTTCCTCCTGCTATGCTTCTGAAATGTGTTTTCTAAGAGATATGACTGAGTTAAGACAAACGACCAGTGGTTTTGAATTTTAAGAGCATGGCTTCTTGGCAGCAGTAGCTGGAGAAGATGAGGTCTCTGGAATATCTCTTGACCAAATTATTTACCTCTCAAGCAAGTCCTCTGAGAAGTGCTCCCTGATTCATAGGTGTGGGTTGCTCTTGCCTTTTTATACTGGTTTGGAGGTGGCCGGAGACACTTCCTGATCATTCTCAGCAGCCTTTGTAGACAGCTTAGAGTAATTTATCCCAAGGAATGACCTGAACTGGGGGGAAAAAAAGTGTGAGACAAAGTCTGCTTCTCACAGGTAAATATATTTTTCAAAACACTGTGAAAAAGACTGTGAAAAGAAATATTTCTGTTGGATGTTCCTTTCCTTGATGTCACATGATCATACAAGTTCTGGTGATGCTGGCAAACATTATATCTAATAATCAGACAAAAAGTTTATTTCATATCTGCTGTGCCATTTCGGTAAATACTGAGTTCCTGTTTGCTAGGGAGAGATTTGATACTGAGTTAAGTATGCAACACTGGAGGCAGCTGAGTGTTTATATTGTGGCACCTTTAGAAACCACCAGAAAAACAAGTTATCTTTTCCACATATAACCTTCTAAGAATAAAGGAAGATTAACCACTTTGCCACTCTTTTGCTACCATCATTTATTTGCTTTGCTGCTGCTACACATCTCTATTTGAAATTACACCAATTACACTAGCTAGCAGCAGCTAGAGTGTTATTTTTTGTCTGATGCATAAAGGCAGCTCTGGAAAGGGATGAAGTTATGACACAGATCTTATTGACCCACATTTTTTTCTGTAGGCTTGATGATTACTCTTATTCAGTAAAAAGAAAAGTGTTGCTTTCTACATATGTGCTGTATGACTACTCAGTTTTTTTCAGGTAGATGGCTACAGACACTGCAGAATAGATAATCACTCTGCCCTACACAAAAATGGTATTTAAAAAATTTTAAAAAAATTCCTATTCAAAGATTTTAGAAATCATTATGTCAATAATATGGAAAAATGAACTCAGGATTACAGGAAGAAGATGAACCAGATTTTCCCTTGTCCTAAAGGGTAACATGACTACTTACTCTTGAGGTATTTTCTATACAACTTGTTCACTTATTTTTCCTTTCATTTAATTGGAATTGTGGACTGAATCTTTCTAAGAAAAAGTTTTGAATAAAAATTACTTAGTTGAAAAATTCCTTACAAGCTTTACTGAGCAGATCTCGCAATATAACATAGGTCATATGTATTTGACCTCCAATACAGCTCTTAATTTTAAATTAATTGCAAACCACAAAATCTCAATATTATGTGCAATAAAAACATCAGCAGTATTATTCCAGTTTAAAAGATGTTATTTCTTTATTTTCTGAAGAAAATAAAATTAACAAAGTACAAAAATAATCAATTAAAAAAATTAAAGGGTTGTGTTAGTTTTACACTAATTCCTATCACCCTATTTTTGTCTTATTGGAGTGAAATTGCAGCTACTTCTAGGATCAGCTGAAGAATATATGCCATTCTTATCTCTTAAGTGACCTGTTTGTTTCTTGCAGGTTGGACATTTATGTTATCCTGAGTTCAAAGACCCCAAAAAATGTGGGTAATTGTGACATGCAGGAAAATTCAATCTGAGGACCCTGCCAGGTGTTTTTCACTCAGCAGCTCCAGAATGCAAGGAAACAGAAGATGAATTATGCCATATGCACCCTACAGTGAAAACAGACACATCCAAAGGATTTTACTTTCCATGTTTGCACAAATCTCAGAAGATGGACAGGAACTTACTTTGCCTCTGCATTATAAATGTTTGGACTTGATCCAGTTGCTGAAGTGAGTTAAGCCTGTGCTCTGTGTGACCCTGCCTCAGGGCTGCAGGTTTTGGACCAGAGCTGGCCTATGCCTGGACAGACTTGAGAGCAGAGAGATGGATCAGGACCTCTCTACAACCCTCCTTGCTAGCAGCAGGGTGGCTGACTTGACAAAGGACAAGACACTGTGATTTGCACCATCTTCACTTTCTTAGGATGCCTTATTGCAGCATCTAAGATAGCAAGGACCTAACTTTTAGTATTAGGCATAGTAACGTAATTTATTGTATAATTTAACATATCCGTACAAGAAATCATCTTCTTAAATAATGGTTTTTATTCATATAGTTACTTACTGTTCTCAAAGACATGTCGTGCTGGGAACCTTTTTTAAAAAAGTTTCAATTCCCTCCATTTTATTTATTCATAACCTGCAAGCCATTTTTTATATAGGAAAAAGATATCAGCGATTCTCCTTCAAAGCCCCAGTTTTAGAGGAAGTCAATTATACTGTATGTTAATAGCCAATTATTCTGCGTCTGATTATACTAATGGCAATTCTTCCTCTTGGACATTTTAATGAAAATGTGTTTCTTAAAGCAGCCCCTTTCTCCCCATCTTGCATAAATTAGAGGTGCAATGGCTGAAAGCAGACTTTGGCCTTATAGTGTTTGCTGAGCCTGTCTGCTCTGCACCAGCCACCAGTGCATCTCTCCAGGCAGAAAGGTGGCACTCTCCATGAAAAAGGCTTCAGCTCCTCGGAGCTGTGTCTGTGGGGGGTGACTTTAGTAAGAAGGGAAGGTGGACAGGGAGAACACTTGCTGAAAGGTCTCTGCAGCAGCAGGCTTTCCCCAAACCCACTTCTAATGATCGTCACTCCCAAGCCTCAGGGAGAGAGCAAAGGTTGGAAATGCACATGTGGATGTCAACGTGTTGATGGGCTTGTGCAGAGCTTGGCCAAACAAGGATGAAGAATTAATGTGCCATTGTCCAAAATCCAGAATCACTTTACTGTTTTAAGAAGGAAGTGATTATAATATTTATAGAGAAGGAGGGAAAAATTTTGTCTTGCATTTTGTCAGAATCTTTTTGTATTTTTAGAACAGATTACATATGTTTTCTTTGCTGCTTGTTTCTCTTCACTCAGTAAAATTTGTTCTTTTTCAATGCAGAAGTCTTTTGTCCCTACATACGTGTTTAAAGAGATACTTCCAAGTAGTTTAGACATTACATTTCAGCATACTGGAATGAGTACATCTATATTTAAAGCAAATATCTATCATTGTCATTCCAAAATAAAATAAGTAACAGCAGAAACCATTAGCCACTGTTAAAACCTTGACATGCAACACTGCAGCAGAGGTGTTCCTTGAGACACTGCAGTTAAGTCTCAGGAGTTATGCCACTGGTGAGGAGTCATAGCTCTGATTTCAACAGCAAGATGCATATAAGGCATCACTTCCAGAGCAGCATTTTGTGCTGTAGATAAATAGAGGAGAGGATCATATAAAGAGCTCACACTACACCTGCCAGGTCTCGGATAGATCCTTAACATAAATCTCAGAATTTATCAACCATATGATACAGCTTGTCCCCTAGAATTTAATTTAAATATCGAGCCAAGAAATTGTCCTTGTACCGCAAGGTCTGTATCTCAATTGCATTCAGGCCAGAGTAAAATGCAGCTGGGGTATAAACTGCATGCAGGTGTTGTGCTTGCTTTTTTCAAGGGAAGGAGGTGAGGGTGGGTTACCCTGTGCATCACTTTTCAGTGCAGCTGTGACCCCTGAGTGCCATTGTGGCTGTGTGCTTCACAGACTGCCATGGATGACCGCGATGAAGCTCTTATTAAAATAATTCCAGAAAGTTTTCGTGCTGCAAAATAAAAGAAGGCTGAGGGCCAATGTGTTACTGGACTAATGTCTTTCTGACCTCAATATTAGCTTTTTCTCCAGCTCTCCTGCAGGCCTGACATCACCTAGCTCTCTCCAAGTACAGTCTGAAGGTAGTTCGCTCCAGGAATGGATTCTAAATGACAGCGTTCCCAAGACTGAATGTTGCTTTGGCTTCCTGAAATCCTGTGACACATCTCCAGAAAGTTTTGTACCTTCCTATCCCTTCATGCTAGATCTCAGGGCATGCAACACAAAGTCTCAGGTTCCTGCTCCAGGAGCAAGATTTCTGTGGGCGTCACCACCATTTTCAACATCTTAAAAACTAAAATAATATTTCTGTTTAAAGAACACAGAGTGCCAGAGGAGATCGAGGAGCAAGATGAAGAAGCAGACTGTTCTGGATGGAGCTAATCTTAGGCAGTGTGAGTCTCTTGTCAGACAGACAGCAGCCTCTACTTCTCTTATTTAGCTGAATAGGAGAGCAAATACTCCCATCTGTGAAAACCTTCTGGAAAGATTGACCCTGAAATTATTAGATTGTAGGTAATATCATTTGTATTACAGTTATAGAAGCAAATGCTAGCTGTAGGACTGATTTTCTTTTATTAATGTTTCTTTTTAGAACATGAAAAACATATTAAAAACATTTTAAAAGTCCTTGAGTCCTTAGCATTCTTTGTTTTCCTGTTCTCATCCAAATCAGTGTCATGTTTATGAGTAGTTTCAGGTGCTGTTAGTTCAGTTACCATGGATGATGAAAAAGGTGCTCTCTGCTAATTTGAAAATATTTTACTGGAGAATTTGACTAACCCTACTGATGCCGTAACTTCTTATCTTTGAATTGTCTGAAACCGTTTTCTTAAATCTGGCCATTAACATTTGTTTCTTCATGCAAGGGAGCCAAATGTTTATAGATATTTCAGATATAATACACTACAATTTTCTAGATATTTCAATGGAAAAAGGTGTTTGTCTGATATTTTCCTGAATTTTTAGGCACTCAGCAGTGATGTCATGAACATGTTTTATTACTAAACTAAGCAATGCAAAGCTTTTGAATTGGTCCCTGCATGCCGAGACAGCATATACGTTGAAACAGAAACTAATATATAAGGCCTCTCTACAGAGATCAGCTTTTTCAAATCTAGTGACTTTCCTAACACCTAAAAAAAATCTGCTTTCCAGAAACAGCCCCAAATGTCAAATACACATTATATTTTCAACAGGATTCTGTTATAGGAGATGGAGGATTCTCTCTTCATGCACTGCCGTTTTGACATAACGGATGCCCCCCACCTTGCCTTACATTTCCTTGCCTTGCCATTGCATCACATCATGTCCCTTGCCTGGCAGAGAGTCCCTCAACCAGTAACATTTTATCACTATTATTGCCAGAAACTGGTACTTAGATTCTTTGTAAGGTGTTTTATGTCAAGGACTGAGGAATACTTTGCAAGATATAGCCATTACTGTTATTAGACTTTGCAATAACTAAGTTTTCAGTTCATTGTCTGGACAGAAAAATATGTGAGGTTGAACACAATGCTTATCAGTTCTGCAAAAAAAGAACTACATTGTTTTTTTACAGTTTTAAATTTCTTTAAAATTTACATTGCAGTATCTTATTGAAATCTCTTTAAAAATACCATGCCTTTACTCTTTATGCCATTATTAACTTTGTACTGAAATAGAAGTCATGATACAGATCTGTTTCAAAAAATATTAGATGTTTTAAAAAATCATAAGCCAAGAGTTAGGCCCATGAATAAGACTGGATAAATTTATACGATATAATTTTTCACCACAAAATTAAATTTAAATTAATTTAATATTAATTATTAAAATACTAAAACTTTAAATACTTAGATTTATTTTGTCAAAATATACTGAATTCTTTTTATGATAAAACCTTGGCACAATGTTCTGTCTAGAAATCTATTTATTTTGTTGAGAGTCTTTTAAATAATACTGAAATATTGTGCTTAATATGGCTTTTTTTGACTGAACAAACTTTTATCTCCTAAAAGTTGTTTTTCTGCCCATATCATCTGAAGACCCATTTATACAGCTGTGTTCAAGCAGATGTGTTTCTGAACTGAGTGCTTTGAAAAAGTGTTACTCATTTATACCATAAATTGTATGTAAAAGATTTATGTGTATACTATACTTGCATCCAAAAAAAAATCTCCATATAGGTAGTTGTAAACATGTAAAATGCCATGCTGAGGAGGTGAGTTCTGGGGTTAAAAGGAGAGTAAAACCTGCTGGCATTGCTGCCTGCCTTAGCTGTACATAGCTAAAAAACGCAAATATCTTTTTACTAGATAGAAAAAAACATTTAAGAGTCGCAGAGGCTGGCCAGGAGGCAAGTTTTGCTTTTACACTTACAGTTGTCATGAAATAGTGTAAAGCTAGGAAGCAATGATGTGCCAGAAGGTGAAAAATCTATGAGAGTGCCCCAGGCACCCACAGGGAATGTGACGTGGTGTGGAAAGGGGATGACTGGGTAGAGGAAGGTGCAGGCAGAAGAGAAAGCCCCTACATCTGAAGTGCTGTAAGTGGGAACAAAGGCTGGCGTGGCAGTGACAGTCAGCATGGGAATGCCAGCCAGGAATTCTGGGTTCCCTCACCCAAAGCATTTTTAAGCAACTGTAGCAAGATAATCATGATCTATCAGCTCCTCTCATTGTCTATAAGAGAGGCTGACTGCCATTAAAATTCAATCTACTACTGCTGGAGTTTTGCCTCTGAAATGTGCAAGTGCTTTTCTTGTATCTTAACTGAAAGAAGTAATGTTAGAATGAAGGAATTCAAGGTTTTCTAAACACCTCCACTTTAAATCTGCAGAAGTCTATTTCTGGCCAAAAAAAAAAATTCAAGGAAATTACCTTTGTCTACTACACACATGCTTAATTTAATTTTTCTCTGTAAGATTTTTCTTGCAAATATGGGAATATTAGCACATGAGAATCATCATCATCACTTATATCTATCAAAAGAAAATAAGAAAAAAGTCTTATGACTTTTCTAAATCTTTGCTTGATTATGACCATGGAAATAGAAAAAAGTCAAGAAAACAGAATTTATTCTATAGTGTGACACTACTGCCAGCAGGGTTCTGGCTTTAAGAACAGAGACTTCCCTTTGAAGGGAATTAACCTTACTTTGTGTATTCTCCTGTTCCCGTTAACCCCTTCCCAAGGAGTGTGGGCAGGCAGGAATGTGCAGACCCATTGAAGCCAAAGCAGTGCTGTACCCACGGGCACAAAGGGCTGGGCTTACAGCCTGTGAAAGGCAAATAGAGAAGGCTGGTGAGAGGCAATGTGCCAAGGCATCGAGCAAATTTTGATGGACTCAGGTTCAAGGTCTGCCCTTGGCTTTCTGGGTGAACCACTTTCCCTTTCTGGCTTCTCACAGCAAACAAGGGCACTGCTGCCTATGAACACTGTGCCACAAAGATTTCAAACAAAAGGTTCAGGTTATTTTGCAAAATTGCCTCAGAGATTAAATAAAAGTTGTTAAATGTTTTTATTTTTAATTTTTATGGAGGAGCACATGGATATCAATTAGAGAACATTAAGTAGCCCAGTGTAATTTCCTGGGCAGGGAAAAGAGGAGGAGGCATTTTGGTGCAGTTCTGTATTTCGTTAATTGATCCAACCAGCCAAATATTCCAGCATTGTTTATTTTTATTTAGATCTTGCACTGAAAAAGAACTGTAGAGCTAACCCTGTTATCCATCCCAAGTGCTTGTGGATGGATATACATAGGAAAAAACATCATGTGAATACCTTAGTTTAGGAGGTTTATGATTTCATAAAAAAAGTTTCCAACATGGTGAAAACAGACAGTTTTGAGAGAATTCACTCCATCCACCACCGCCTCTGTCTGTCACTAGTGTCGGTGGCTGGGCTGGATGATAGCTGAGAACAAGCTCTGTTGCGAGTGTGTGAAATCTTTGGATAACTCTCCAACCACACCCTCCAGCTAACACATTTCACACAGTTTTCACAAAATTTTGCAACAATCATTATCTCTCTAAAGCCCAAACTCATGGAATCATAGTGTTTCCAGAAAATGTCAGCCCTTGGTTGTATTTGTCATGAGCAACTTGCTACTTGAGGTTTCTGGGACAACCTTTAAAAATTGTGCTGATCCCGCTGCTCAGGATGGACAAGCAGGAGAAAATTAAATGCAGAATCAACAGCCATTTGGGCACATATCTCCAGAAGGATAGTGCATCTTTGGGTACCTGGGCCAGGAGAAAAAGGAGACAGAAGTCACCTGTCAGATGCCCTGGAGGCAATTCTGCAGTTCCTGAGGCAGCCTCTCACACATTTCAGGGTAGCTCACCCACATTTCCTCAGTTTTCAAAATTTTAAAAAAGATAGGTTATTCCAATAGCATATATACACTATTTTCTTCCTTTAATTTCTCTGTATGTTCAAATAAAAGAGCAAGAAGGTTCACAGAGCAAGAATTTATCACAGCCGTAGCCAGAGAGCAGACATGTGTGAAATCATCCCATCAAGAACTCACTGAATGACAAGCAGAGACAAGAACACCAATTTCTAACCATCTATGTGTCATTTATTACATTAAAATGAACATGAATTATTTATCATTAATATGATAAACCAGTCAGGATCCTTGAGGTTAACACATGGCATTTTTGAAAATGAGAATTTCTTTTCAGACTTGGTTTGGAAAAACTTCAAGGTTTTGTTAAGAAATAATTTGATTCACAGAAGAAGAAACTGGTTTATTGCTGCAATACCAGGGAGATTTATTCTAACCATATTTCAGATATCACTGATTTGCTGTACTACTATGTTGACAACATAAGTTTTCATATTTCTCTAATCTTTTTGCAATTTTACTTCTTATTTGTTGGTTTTTTTGCATAAGGAGCTCTTAAATATTTTGTGGTTAGAATAATTTTAATTTTTCTTTCCCTGAATTGATGGTGGTGGTAAGGGCTGTAGTGTTTTGTTTTTGTTTTGTTTTGTTTTGTTTTTTTGAATAAAAATATTTTCCTAAGAAGTGAAAAACAGCATGAAAATTCCAAACTACAAAGAAAAAAGAAAAGGAAGAGGAGTCACAACCCTCTCCTCCCAGCATGGACTTTTCAGCTCCCCCAATAATGAATGGTCACTTCTCACTCTGATGTACCTCTGAGGCTTCAAACAAGAAATGGATCACACACCTGCTATGTTTCAAAGGATTTTAATTGTGCTATGACTCTTTCCAGTGGCAGAGCCTTAAGGACTGTGACTCTCAGAGCCAGTTGTCAATAAGTATTTATGAGTTTCTGGTGGCCATGGGGAAGTCAGGCCTTTCAGAGCTGAAATGTCCATCCCAGGCAGCTGCTCTGCTGGTGTTGGTGCTTCAGGGGCACTGTCAAGGTGCCCTGGGCATCTCCTTTACCACAGCTCAAAGAGAGGATACCCAGCCAGATATTTAAAACAAAGGCTATGACATTCCTTCTCACTACTTTCTTTGTGAATAAGCCTCCTAAAGGGAAGGGGTGAAGTTTTCCTTGTTGGCTTATGCTCAGAACAGCATGTGGGGGGCCGGGGTGTGCAGATTCTGGCCATGCTCCCCTCACCCCAGCTGCCTCTGGGCTTACCTTGCAATAACACACAGTGTCTGCTTGGCATGGAAGGAGGCTAGGCACCAGATGGATGGTCCTACTCAGAGAGCATTAAAGGTAGCCTATACAGAGCTTGAATTTGTAGCCAGAGACTTTCCCTGCTTTCATCTTCTCCTATCTTGCACTGTGTAAGCATGCTGCAGCTGAGCATGCCCTTTGAAAGATCTATTTGCAATAGGAGAAGGTTAGAAAGCAGTAATTCAATTGTAAAGAACTAGGAGAATTTAAGGAAGAAAATGCGGCAGTGCAAACCACAAACCTCGACATACTGTTTATTCAGTGCTGGAAGCTTGTACCTGCTTTATTGGTTTAAAGTACAACATTCAGTCACAGGGTATTGTTTCAGCAGCTGGGCCATGTGTTGAAGGGAAACTCTTAAGGAAGTGTAGCAATTTACAGGGAGAACTAGGAAGGAGACTATCAGAAAAGGATAAGGAGTTGGCTTTTATGAAGGAAATCTTGAAAGAGGCACATAAGGGATCGACCAAAAGAAATTCAGATTGTATTAACCTGTTTCCTCAGATGAATGTGTCAAAAAAAAGAGATTAAGAAAGAACTTAGCATTTCAGCTTGGAAAAGAGGGAACCAGAGTATTAAAATACAGCCCCATAGCTGTCATGGGCAGCTAAATGACATTCAAAGCAAAAGATGGACTGAAAGGCATTGTTTAGACCTAGAAATGGACTTAAGAAAAAGCAAGTAAGCATCTGGGATTGTCACAAATGAAACAAGACTACAATATGAGGTTGCCAGAGTGATTTTATTAGCAGAGAGCAGTGGGTTAAACTGCAAGAATGAAAGGGAAAGAGGAAAATCTAATCATGGAAGGAGCCAATATGAAACTCTGAGCGCTCAGGGGACTTTGAAGGCAAAAATTAAAAGTGTGAAGAAAAGAGAGAAATTGCAAATCACAGAGGTATACTATAAATGCTTTTCAGCAACATCTTGCTTCATGTTTGGCTTAGCCTCTTCATTGTCTGCTTAAAATAAGGTCATCTCAGGACAGGAATTCTTTGCTTAACCTCAGAAAATTAAAAGAGAAGAGAGAGAAGTAGGTGTGGGGGCACAGTGATACTCAGGAGGGTGAAGAGGAGGCTGGGAGTCCCTTGCTTGCTCATGCTGCACCAGTGGCTCTCTGGGGCTGTGTGCCCCGCTTGGCCCCCACCCAGCTCAGGACATGGATAGTCTATGACACGGTCCCTAGTGGCAGGGGCAAAAAGGAAGATGGAGAAGCCCCAAACTTTTGGAACAAGATCAAGGAAACCTTCTGGTGCCAGGATAGGAACATAGGTGGATATTCAAATGAAAAATAGCTGGTATTGTTCTCCAAACCCACAGTGTTGAGCAAAGCCTTCACAACTGCATGGAACAAGCAGTGTGGGCTGCAGAAGATCCAGCAGTGTACAAGCCTGTAAATGCAGGGTATCTGAGTTCCCAGCTCAAAAACTTGTTTTAAAATATCTCCACATGCTGTCCTTGACTGACCTAAGAATAAACTCCAAACTTTCTATCTGAAGGAAAAAAAAGCTTTAACAGTTCTTACAGTTATTTGTATAACCTTTTCAGAGGTGCTTTGTTTACTTTGTCTTTGCCTTTCATTTACTTTGAGGTTTGTAGGTTTTTTTCATCAGTGGTAACTTTGAAATGTAACAATAAAGTAATTTTTAAGAAGAGAGCATGAAGTGTTTAACACTTTTGAAGAGTAAGTTGTTAAAGAAAACTTTTATTCAAACAACATGAAGGGCTAGCTCTTGTTAACAAAAGGTCAGCTATGATGAAGACATAAATGTTGCAGGACCAGAGCTTGTGCTTGCTGTTAACCCAGGTTTCACGCTTGTGGTTTTGCAGGAGGAACAGAAGCATTTGTATATGAGGAAGAGACCATGGCTAATACTGTGGGCTAAATCCTTAGGAGGGCTCATTAGCCTGTTTGATCACACTGTCACCATGCATATTTTCACTGCAGTACTGAGATAACTACAGAAAGTTCAAGAACTTAAAATGTATGTAAATTCTGTTTCATAAAACCTTTGCCTGTCAGAAATAGATTTGACTGATGCTAAGGTGACAGATGTCCATTTTGGGAATGAGCAAGAGACATACTCATCTGATGTCTGAAAAAACTCCTGCTCTTGCGCAATCAAACATGAGAAGCGAGAAAATGTAAATTTGGGACAAGATATTGTAAAAAGGAAAATCAACTTAAACCCACCTTTTTCCCCCTAGCTAGTATTTTGGAATGTATGCAGTAGCTGAAAACATATTTTTCATTTTCTGTATGAAATTTCTGCATAAATCCAATAACATCCATTACTTTGAAAATTCAAATGATGAAAGAGAAGTTGCTCTGCAGAACACTTCTACTGAGCTGCTTGAGAAACAACTGCCCAGCTCATGTTATTATATGAAAGAATATGAAAATGAAATCCAAAACAAAGAAGAGATTAAACAAAAAATAAAAAGAGACAAACAAAAGGACCTGCTTTCTAAAGCCCGGACTTTTCAACCTGGGTGAAATTCCAGTATTTTTAAGCTTATGATTTAAGTGGGATTGAGGACTGTCAATATTTACATTTTCCATGAAAAGGGAATTTATCAAGTTTCTTTGCAAAATCAGGAAGAAATCTTTCTGAAACAACACGCACTCTTCTTCTGAGCAGCCATGCTGCAGAATTTAGCAGCCACTTGGGGTGCTTATTCCCAGTGTTTATGTCCTTCTGTCCCCAATGCAGGAAAGATGTTGGGACCTTTTTGGTCAGGAAGGCCCTTGGGCCTTTCACTCCATTCTCCAAGAATGGTCTCTCCCTGTCACTAGTGGGGTTTTACAGGGCTCCATCTCCGGCCTTGTGCTCTTCATCATCTTCATAAATGACTTGCACACAGGGCTGGAAGGGATACTGAGCAAGTCTGCAGACAGTACAAAACTGGGGGGAGCTGTTGACTCTCTTGAAGGCAGGGAGGCCCTGCAGAGAGACCTCAATAAATTACAGGCCTGGGAAATCACCAACCCTGTGAAGTTCAACCAGGGAAAGTGATGGATTCTGCACTTGGGATGGGGCAATCCTGGATGTACGGACAGACCAGAGCATGCAGTGCTGGAGGCCAGAGCCATGGAAAGGGAGACCCGGAGATCCTGATCCATGGCAAGCCAGGAGGGCCAACCCTGTCCTGGGGGGCATCAGGCACAGCACAGCCAGCTGGGCAAGGGAGGGATTGTCCCGCTCTGCTCTGAGCTGGGGCAGCCTCACCTCGAGTGCTGGGGGCAGTTTTGGGTACCACAATATAAGAAAGACATTGAACTGTTCAAGAGTGTCCAAAGGAGGGCAATGAAGATGGTGAAGGAGGAGCTCCATGTGAGGAGCTGCTGAGGTCACTTGGTCTGTCCAGCCTGGAGGAGACCAAGGGGAGACCTCAGTGCAGTTACAGCTTCCTCCTGAGGGGAAGTGGAAGGGCAAACACTGATCTCTGCTCTGTGGTGACCAGGGACAGGACCTGAAGGAACGGCCTGAAGCTGAGTCAGGGGAGGTTTAGTTGGATATCAGGAAAAGGTTCTTCTGTTTGGAATTGGAACGGGCTCCTCAGGGAAGTGGCCACAATACCAGCCTGACAGAGTTCAAGAGGCACTTAGACAATATTCTTGACCACATGGAGTCACTCTTGGGGCGTCCTGTGCAGGGCAGGATCTTGGACTTCATCATCCTTGTGGGTCCCTTCCAGCTCGGCATATTCTGGGATTCTGTGATTCTCTGTCTGTCTGATGGGTCCCGAATGCCTCTGCACTTCCAGTCCAGTGTGTGCAGGGACACCCTCCACCACAAAATATTGGCAGCAAATTATCCAAACATCAGGCAGGCTAGCAAGAGCTAGAGCATTATAGCAACTCCATGAAATATTTTTGTACACCAACCCATATGCTTTTTTCTTTTCTGTTTTCTTACTTTTGCAAAAACACAGTAACATGAATACTGGGATCGCTATTATTTTGCAATACTTACAGTACAATAATATTTTCAGTGATATAGTTTTAACTATTGCAACCAGCTTCTCTCCTGACCAGACTGCCAGCAGATGTTATGTATTCCATTGGTGCTAATTCAGAATTTAGTGTTCAGTTAACACTGCTTTTGTGAACCATAGATTATAGTCAGGAAACTTCTGATTACTCTTGAAAACCAAGATTTGAATTTCAGTTTTAATCTCTTTCCCAGGTGGGCCATTAATCTACTTTACAAAATATACGCTCAATGAACCATTTCAGCATGAAACACTGATTTTGAAATGTAAATTGGTTTTGCATGTAAAATCCCATTTTTTTTTTTGATACACTGGAAAGCAACATATTTTTGTTCTGCTTTTACATTTATAAATATATGGGAGACTTCCATTACAAAGCTCTGAAGTGAAACTATTCAACCCAAAATTATGACCCATGTCATTCTCCCTTTCAAACTAGTAAACTGCAATGGTACAATTTTAACATCTTCTGAAAGTGAATAAAACTAAAACAGTAATTCCAGTTAATAGTTGAGAAGTATTGTTCAGTGTCTAGTGTTTTCCACTCTTCATCTTCTACCAATTCATTGCACTAAACAGAAGGTATCTAGTTACATGGATTAGCCACTGCTGCTTTCCATGACTTTTTCATAGCTTATTTTTTGATGATTGCAGTTTAGGGTTGCACTGTCTTTTTAATATTTTGCTATTCAGTATCTGTTGAATAATAAATTTTACCTTTCATATTTTATTTTAATAGTCCTTGTTCCCATGTGCCTTTTTTTCAGGTTTTCATTTGGGGCTATTAAATGTAGAACTTGTAATTTAAGCATTAAAATTGCTGTTTGTAATCAAAGGCATAACACAATCTTTTCTAGACAGACTCTAATCACAACTCTTCAACTGCATTGATGTGAAAAGGTGGGCTGTCTACCCATTAATATTGCATTCCTGTGATAAATAGGGTAAAAATGTTAAAGATATGGTACAGGGAGTTAAAATGGTTTCAATTCTGAAATGCTAGAAAAGAGCCTAACTATGTAAAAACCAGAGTGGAATAAGCTGTAAAACAGAGGAGAAAATCTTGATAGCCTTGCTGTCTTACAAAGCAGGGAGAAATCCAGGTTTGTGTTCTGAGGATCACAGAGTGAAGTCATTCAGCGTAGGCAAGGTCCAGAAAGAGGAGTTCAACTTCCTCCGTCCCCGTCACAGCAATGTTTATTAGGATGCAACTCTGGCTTTTTAATCATCTGTTTGTAGCCCAGGGGCAAACAATTACAAAAATTAGCTGAATTCCCCGTCTGGCTTGGAGTTTTGTTCCTGTTTGCAATGTCCCCTGAGCCACTCTCTACTTGGGAAATGGTCCTAATGTTTTTTCAGGACTGAGTTCAACAACGAATTGCTCCCATGACCGTGGTCTTTTGGCTATGTGGACATAAAACAGCTTTGTCAAATGCCAAAAATAGGAAAACAGCTCTTGTCCCTGTTTGCTTTTCTCCCTAAATATGGGCACAATACAGCTTCTTTGGCAGAACTGTTGCAGCTGGTACTACCGTGGGTTTGAACCTCATCAATAGATTATCTCTCAGACAACTTCATAGTGGACACCTAGCTTTATATATGGAGAAGCATACAGAACTCTCCTATACCTCCCTGTGTCTGGTTACCCAGGAATGACTTTCTGGGAAACTGCAAAGATCAGGATATGATGCAGGACTGTGGCAGAAAAAAACCCTTCAGTGCTGCATCTGTAATGAGCATGACAAATCTCATCTAAAATTTGAAGTACACAGATTAATACATGGTACAGTTTTTAAAATCTAGCCCAAGGTACCAGTAATTTTTAATGTGTTTAAAGAAGTTTCTGACAATCATTTGACCATTGTGGTAACATGGACTGTTTTTTATGGTTCTAATTCAATTCCTCCAACTTCAGTGATTCTACTTTTGTATTCTTTTTCATCTTTCAATCATAATTTTAATTTCATGATGGTAGTGTTTCATCGAGTGAAAAAAATAATCTAAATTAATATTTCTTTTAAATTAATTTTAAATTAATTAATTGATTAATTACTTAAATTATAAGAGTGATGCTTCCCTTATCCTGTATTTTCACACTTCTGCTCCAAGCAGGAGTTCTATTCAAGTATCATCATTAATTTGAAATAAGGGATTTAAGTGGCAGGGTGTAGCTAAAACACACAGGTTTTCCCAGTCCTGCTAACCAGTATTATATCTCAGGCCTGGAATATTCAGCTCAAGTGAGGTTTTACACGTGGGTTCATGTATATTTCCTCCAGATGGCTTGAAGAAGTTCTCTGCTTCTGGCTCCTTTTCCTTCTCTCCACCAAAAGACACACATGGTGTAAGCACTGTTTTACCAACAATTAAAGTGAAGCAATAGATTCTTCACTAGATATATTGCTAACAATTAGTTGGCAGAAGATAGAAAACCTACAGACTTCTGTACTTCCATGTGGTTCAGTTGGCCCTGTCTGTCTCACAAAAATAGCACCCCACAAACCATATACAAGGAGATAATGATCAGCCCATAACAAGGGCGTGTAAAGTCAAACTTCCACTTTCTGTCAGCATAGAAGATGGAGAGTTTGGACAGCCTTGTTTGTTTAGTAAGTTTGCCAGTAAATGTAGCTAGGATAGAATTGTAATGACCAAACACAAGGAAAAAAACCCATTAAGATAATTTTCTGGGCATTGTTGTGTTACCGTTGGATAAGCAGGCATCAGATCAACTGGTTTCCAGCCTGCAGAGTCCTTTGTACTGTGAAGGAGAGGGAAAATGTTAGAGAATTATTCCCACTGTCATTTCATTCTTTTCTTAACTCTCTGCAGCATGTGAAAGTTACATAAAGTGTCCTGCAAAGTTGTGCACAGTATGTCTGTGTGCTTGTAGATAGACGCCTACGCTTCACACACAGGCAGATGTCCTGTTAGGATTCTTCTAAAGACAGTTGAAATTACTTGCCTTGCATTTGTGATGCAAAATATGTCTGACATTACTCTCCCTGAGCTTCAATATCTGGCTTTGAAATGCTACTGTTTTACCAATAAGGAACAAAAAAATTAACATTAAAAAAGGCAGATGTGCAGCTTCCTTCTATGCTGATTGTAATAGACCTCTCCTAGAAATTGCTTCTTCATAAAAAGCAGTCTTGTTGCTCACAATAACACCCACCTTTAATTAGGGGCTTTTACCAAAAAATTGGTAAGAGGTGTTGGATTAAAAAGTAAACAAGTAGGCAAACAAAGCCCGTGCTCTCCTCAGAAGGCTTTTTAAATTGAACTGACTAGTGTACTCAAGTTCAGGCAATTTCCCTTGGGTTTGATCTCAGACAAACGGAGTTTCAATTACACCTTGTATACTGTAGGCAATATTTAGACTTCAAAGGTTTTCAGGGATCAGGATGAATTGTTTACTAGTTTAAAAACTGAAAGCTTCTTCGCTTCTGCACAGACTGCCTATTCCCTATGGATGAACAGCTATATCCTTTGGATGTGAAACTCAACCATTTAACATTCCATTCTGTTGGATTTCTTTGTATATATATAAATACATGTAATTTCTTTGCTAACAAGGGACAACTCTTACTATCTTTTGCCTAGTGCTGTATAAACAGTTCGAAGATAAATATGCTGTGTTGCTTTAGTGAGTACCCATGCATATGCATCTTTACATCAAACTCTGTGAACTAGTCAGACTTATATAAACTCAGTCCCACGCAGTGTTCTATTATTTACATACCTTTCGGCACCGTACCACACGCTGGTATAAAAAGCACAATGAAGTCAGTCTGATGCTCCTCACCTGCTCTGATGGCTGTTGGAGTTTCCACATGGCAGTGTACTGAACCTACACAAAATGTTGTCATTGCATAATGCTTTCCCTTGTTTATCTGTTAGTAAGGAAGCAAGTGGGTCATTGAGAAACTAGAAAAGCTGATTACTACGCCAAGATATTTGTTTTGTGGATACGTGTTGAAGGAAATTATACATTTGAAGCTTTTGGAAAGGACAATTTAGTAGGCATGATATGTCAGGGATTTAATAAACTAAGTCAAGCTGAAGTACCTGTAGATTAAAATAAATTAGTTGGGGAGAAGTAAGGCAAAAACATGTTTAGGAGATATAATTTCTAGTAATCATGGGCAAAACTTGATAAATTTTAGCATAGTCATTAAACTCTTATGAAAGTCAGTAGAGTTTAGAAAATGAGAACTAAAATGTGAGAAAAAACCTGGATAACACGGAAAGTAATGAATTTTAATTTTTTCATTGCAAGCACCAACTTAATTAACTGAAATAATATTTAAATGACTCCCTGTGGATATTTACAACAGTCACTAGGGGAGTCCTCAAGTTGACCAGATTTCTTAATGAAATCAAAGAAAAATCAAAGCTCTTCCTTGACTCAAAGTCACTTTCAAGATTGACATCTAAATGTAGTATAGTAAACTTTAATATATATACATTCAATTACTCAGTTGCTTTCAAGAACATTTCCCAAAGGTTTTTCCTGCAGAGCATAAAACAGGGAAAACAGAAGCATTAGAGACAGGTAATAAGCAGCTACAATAAGAAGTAAATAAAAAGTATAGGATATATGGTAGCTCAGAAAAGGACACATATTGGTATAGTTAAGAAGGATATGGGTACATGAGTCTTTAATTCTCTTCTAAGCAAAGCCTCATATTTTATGATGCTCGCTAAAATCTCTTGTGTGAATAGTCAGTCTGCTCTGCATCAAAATCTTTCAAAATATAATTTAGATCTCTTACTCAAAATTATAGATGACTGTGAAACTCAGTGCTTTGAAATCACAAGTAGGAGATCTCAGTTAAAAAATTCCAACACTAAAACCAATAAAATACTATAGCCACGTGCTTTAATGGAGACTACAGTTAAATGATATTTTGCAAACATGTAACTTTATCCTCTGCACAAAGTTTCCAAATCTGAGCCAGATGTGAATCGGAAGCTGTGTCACTAAGGTTAACCCAATCTAATAAAATCTACTGGAAAGGAAAAGACTATTAGCATTGGCTTAGCACCATTATAACAAAAACACATGGCTTGTGGCCAATATGGACCATGGGAAAGCTGGAGAGAAACCTGGAAAAGTAACTTCATGGTGGGGAATTTCATAAGTGGGTTCATGGAAATTTTGTTTTATGAGCAGAAAACACACAGAGGAGAAATGGGAGATCTATCTGATTCTTGCTTGCTTTCTTTGGAGTAAGCTGCAGACTTTGACAGTGCATCACAATGAAGTGTTGGGTCAGGAGAAGACACTCTATTTGTACAGGCAGCTTTCTAAACAACAGAGATCAAAGCAGCCGGTCCCAACTGCAGTCACCCTTACATCCAGAAAAATAGCCATTCATAACTTCATTACAATACACACATAACTTCTCTACCAGAACTGCTATCTTTTTAAAGGTAAGGAAATGGAATAAAAATAATACATTGGTTCCTGATTTGTATTTTCTAAAAGTTGTACTGTGAACTCCCTTGCTTTTGACTATTGACATATTTGATAATTGTGAAAATTCTGTTCTGTTATAAACAACAAAGTTATTTTATGTCAAAAATTCAGTGAATATTTTCATAAATTTGGAAAAAAAATATTGATAGTATTGCATTAGGTCAGTATTTCATGTCATTTCTAAATGCTTTATGACAAGATGATGGCTTCTAGCTCCTATCAACTGGCATTGCATGGCAGGAAAAGTCATTATGTTATGCCACCTAGAGGTATTCTTACTATTCTGATATATTATCTGTGTTATGCATTATCCCCTATATTACTCTGCTCTGTTTTCCTGGTGATGCCTTGTTTGTACAACAAACTGGACTACCACAAGCATATGAGATTAAGCTGAGAAAGAAGAAACAGTGCAGAAAAAGTGAATACTACTGCTTGCTGTGTGTGGTCTATGGGCTGAGAAGAAAGACTACATCACTGTTCCACATATCATCTTAATAAAATGGAGAACACCTCCAAGAACAGTCATCCCAAAATATGTAAACCCAAATCAGAGACGCCATGCTGGAAATGGAGAAAATAAGAATTGTCTTCCTCTCTGAAGTGAGACCAAGTATACTGCTCATAAAGTGGACAAAAGTGCTTCAAAGAACTTTTCAGTCAACAGAAAAGAGAAATTTCTTGTGATTTTATAACCATTTCATAATCCCTAAACTTCAATTTTAATGATCTTTACTATTCAGCATTTATATAGAGTTTGTGTTCTCTTTTAATTAAAAAATCCTCTTTAAAATGCCAAAAGTTTATTATAAGAAAGGACCTATATTCTTCTAAGAAGAATATTCTAGAAAATAAAATGATTTAAAAATTAACTAAGGTTTTCGGAAAAGCTGCACATGGTAAAGAGATAAGTACAAGTACTCACCCAAGCATGACTTTAATGAGTTAAGGAACATCTATTTCCTCCATTTTAATAGTCAGCAAATGACACCTACTTTTTAGAATTAGGAGACTACCTCTAAAGACAATGAAGACAAGTTACTGGCCTGGTAAAAAAAAAAAAAAATCAGAGCACTGTTCTTTGCACAGGAGAGGGGAAAACAGTACAAGACATTTTTTATTTAAAAAAAAAAATAAAAAAAATCTTCACATCTCAGCTAATCATGTTCCAAGCCTGAAACCCAATCAACCACCTGCCTACCTCTTGTCCTGGCATCTACCACTTCCATGTTGGTCAACAATTCCATGGCAGAATCAGTTAAATCTAAGCTGCCATGATCCTGCACAAAAAATTCAGATTTGAAAATGTGGCATTTCCAAACCATTTTGAAAGAAGGAAAAAAAACCTTCCAACCCTCTACATTATTAGTGAGTTGGTTTTTTCTGCTGTAGCGTTTAAATTTGATATTGGATGGAGATATGGAAACACTACAAGTATTCTGCTCTGCCACTTAACCTTGGCCTCTTTTATAGTCTACTTAAAGAGGAAAGAAAACCTAAATCCAGCAGTTCAGAGATCTGTTTTTTAGCTAGTGTTTGAGAAAAAAAAAAAAGCTTTAAAGTATGTTGGATTATGGTAAAAATATACACCTGTTTCTCTTCACAGAAAGAGTATGTGAGCATTATAATATAAATACTTCTGCCTACTTTCTAAATATGCTCTTATTTTTTTTTCAAATATCATTATGAGAAAATTGTTGCAAAGGCCTTCTGTGAATATGCATTCAGATAGAACCAAGAAAATGTTCACCTCAAGTGTATAGCCTGAGCCGAGACACTTAAATGTGTCTAAATATTCTCTTGGTTATTTTTTAAACTCTAAGCTTTTTCTTTTTATCAGGAGCTTTTACCATATAATAAATGTTTGTTTGCATGTTGTTATCAGGTTTATATATATAGCTAATTAATTTTTAACCAAAGCTTAATTTTACTTTGTTGTTTTTCTGTGTGCTGCTGGTCTTATCAATCCTTTTGATTGCACAAACATCACATGATCAGCTTTTGTTGTTTGTCATGGATACGAAGGTAAACAATATTTATCATAAAGATCAGGCTAGATCTAGAGTCTACATGACACCAGGAAAAGATCAGGTGTTGGTAGGAGCTGGCTAGTGCTGATCCTTGAGGTTTCTGTGCTGAACACTAATGACTGAAGTCCATCAGCCAATGAAGCAGTTGCCTTCCTCCAAATCTCCATGTAAAATGTTATAATATTTCAGCAAATCACAGGGTTTCTTAGGGTTCTCCTTCCTGGATGGTGCTGTGTACTAGCTGTCATCTACACCCAACAGCCACAGCTTTTGTTTCTTGCTGGCTTATTTCAGAGTGCTCCCTCTGGGGTCACAGCCTGGTGTGCAGGGTGTCCCTGCAGCAGCCTCAGGGCTGGTGGATGTGGATGTGCATGGATCTGCACCCTGTGCCTGCTGCTGGAGCCACAAAAGCCCAGAGGAGGCATCAGGAAGTGTCACAGGTTGGTCACTGAGAGTCCTGTGAAAGACTCTGAAATGGTCTGAGTGTCCTGCAGAGCTAGCCAGGATGCCTTGGTACAGAGCAGCGTCTATTTAGAGTAAGAATCCAAAATCTGCAGCTAAGGGACAGTCAGTGTAATATCAGGAAGATAGAAATTGCCTTGGTGAGGCCTGGTTTCCAAGCTAACTGCAATCTATAAGGTTTTTTTTGAGCTTTATTGTTAAAGGCCAAAGAGCTGTACTGGTGATGTCACCAGCCAAACACGGGTGGCTAAACAAAACCCTTCGGCAAAATATGGGAGGAACACACTGTAAGCTAGAACAAAGTGTGATCTGGTTCACTGCAGTCTGTGTACTCCTTGGGTACATCTAATGAATACATCCTTTTCCTGGAAGGAAGTTAAAAATCATGAGTTATACATGTATGGTTTAAAAAAAAAAAAAGCTGTAAGAATCTGTATGTGCAACCCTTAGATATCAAAAGTGTCATTTTGATGCTGTTTTTTTTTTCTTATTTATTTTTATTTTGCTCATGAGGTATTAATCTGTGTGTTTACTGGCTGTTTGACTGCCAGCAACCACTCAGGTAATAAATCAGAGGGAGATTAGAAAGTTGTTTGCACTTCTGAAACAAACTTCAGGGTTTCCTGTGAGCTACCAATGATTTAACCAAGTTTCTTGAAACAAGAAAGAAAAAAAATTTAAAAAAAACCAACAAAATGAGAGCTGGTTTGTAGTCCTGAATCCAACAACCACTTTGAAAAACTATTTTTTTGCCACTTTTACAATTATGGCCAAGGCTTTCTGAAGGAATCCTCAGAGACAGCATTTGTTTGGCACTGGAACCAGGGTGGACTGGCCAGAGAAGTGAAAGGTACTGTCAGTATTAAGAGCAAGTTTGTTCCTGAGATTTGCAGATGCTTGAAGTATAATTTCTTTGAATTACAATATTTTTTATATTAATCTAACATTTAAACTTTGATAACTCTTCTACTTGCAAGTAGCATGTTATAATTCTGTCCTGATAAAAAAAAAAAATATTTTACTATAAACTTTCCATCCCTTATAACTGTTCAGGGCTAAACAACTTGAGACTGGTGTGAAGGTTAGAATTCTTTGGAACAGTACGCCTTTTTTCCACTATTTGACCAAATTAGAATAGCCTTGTTATGCTCTATAATTCTATTAGTTTCGTGTCTCATTGATTGCACTTGATTGGAAGTTTTCTCCAAAACAAAAAATATAGCAAATAGTTTCAAAATATTAACATTTTACAATTTTTGAACACAAATTATCAATTTATCTTCTGGGTTTTGTATTTTAGACTTAGTTTAATGTTTTGAACCACAGATAAATATAGGAGTTGCGTCCCTTTTTTCCTTTTAAAAATTATTTCTGTAAATTACAAAAATATTGGCCTTTTACCAGAAGGATGAAGGAATGAATAGGGACATCATATTCTGTGAGTTTTCTAGGGTGGCAAAATTTTCAGTCCATAAAGGGGGCTTGTAAGAAAATAACCACTGATCCTTTCAGCTCAGTGTGCTAATCAGTATGATTTATTAAAAGGTTAAAAGTGTATTAACAGTAATCTTATTGTCTCTTTATGTGTGATTGAGCTTTCTGTTTCCTGTAGTCTTGTTATTAAAAGAACTATTTCCTTAATAGATTGCATTAGGTTGTGCAGCAAAGGTAAATTATGATTTATATTCACTTGAACAGCATGCTAAGACAAATGTGGTTCTACTTAAAGTGTTATATTTATTTAAAACTTCTGAATGTAAACAATTCTGCAGAAATAATTATTCATGAAGAGGTTTCCTGCTATTCTGAATGTGTCAAAAGGCCTGTTTCAGCTTTGCTGGCAGTTTTCCAAACAAGACTAACACTAAACTCACTACATGCACTTAATGCCTAACACAGACTGTGTACACTAAGTACACAAAAAAACTGATTCCCAGCTTGAATTCTTAAGGCAATTAGTTCATAGTGAATTAAAATATGAATTGCCTCATATCTTCTTTTAAACAACAAGTTCTTGCAAGATTTAAATGCAAATTAAAAACATCAGGGAGAATTCATAACTGGGAACGACTTGGGCTCTGATTTATTAATACCACCACATACATGTCTTGGAAAGTCTGTTAGTGCATAAACCTTTCATAAGCAGTAGGGTTTAAAAAAAAAGTGATATAGAGGAGAGGCAGTATTCTGACAGAATTGGAATAAAACCCATGTTTTGTGATTGTTCTGTTACAACTGGAGAAACACATTGGAAATTAACCTTCTGAAGTGTACCCTAGACAGAAGAAATAAACTCATTCCAGGATGATCCAGGTGGACAATGGAAGAATTAATGAGCTGGAATTTCTACTTTTTTTTTGCCAGCTAGATACAAAGAGTCTGAAAAGGCCATCTTCTTCAAAAGAGAGAATTATTTTTGCAGGAGTCATCTTATTTGCGGAATAAGACATACTGACTCTCAGCAGACTTGCTGCAGTGGAGTAAGATACGAACCACTCAGGAAATGCATTGATTTTTAGCAAATATTTGGGGTAAAATTATCTGCTGCTATAAACAGAATCTGTTAATTTTTATGCGAATTTGAACAGTTGTGCCAGGAAAAAAATGCGTCTTTATATTTGCTCAACTCTGCCTAGGAAATAATCTGAAAATAAACATTAGCTTTTCCTAAACCTAAGTCAAATGAAGAGGGAAGTGCTATAAAATATACATTTAGCCATTCCACTTTTTCTCATATTCCCTTACTAGTGTGTATTGTGTCATTATTTCTCCTCGAACTTGAAAAATCTTACTTGTGATTATGCTAAGCCACAGATGGACAAATGCATTTGACAAATATAAATTACCTATTTAGAAGCAGTGCTTCTGATATAATTGCTTAAATGGAGTTTAAGCCTAAATGTCAGTTTAACATTCACCATGTATTTGTCTGATCTATTCCCAGTGTGTCATCCAATAAGTTCTTTCAAGGTCAATTTATTTCCACATTAATGAAGATTTGGTTTTTGCTGATACTGACTGTAAAGGATGGGGGGTTTTATGTATCATTCTAGTGAAGAAGTGAACACACACTTTTAACCAACTTACCTGTTTTAAAGTTTGAAATTCCTGAGATGCTTCAGGAAAAGGTAACTTTATCAGGCTTTACACCACTGTCATTTTTAATAGGGAAATGTGTTTACATGCCTTGCAGTTCTGCAGCTGAATATCACTTGCCCAGTCAGGGAAATGCAAAATCTTCTGCCCTCTTCTATCTTTTCAGATCCTTAGATTTCCTCATTTTCTTCAGAAGAACTTTAAAGACATTAGTATGGCTGTGATTCCACTCACCACCTTCCACTGTGCACTGACTGACATCCTTTCAAGAAGATAAAGTAAATTGTTTCAGTCAACCAGCAGGTTGATCCATCACTATGTGTTACTGAGGAACTCCTGAAAATAGCAGCATGTAGAGCATCTGTAATCAATCAGTCCTCTTCTTCTGACCACAGTGAGTAAATGATAAAGATAGATAAATCCCTTAAAACTTTCTACATTAGAAGTCTTGCCATTAATCAATAAAAAGCCAAATTAAGGTATAAGAAAATATAATGAAAACTGTTTGGCAAAATTTTGTTTAGAGAAATTAGAAAATTGTATTTCCCATGAAAATATTAATCCTAAGCAATATGATTTTATTGTCAAAACAGATTATGTATGATAGTATGTAATAGGATTTAATCCATGGTCATGAGAAGATCCAGGACATCAATACGGGTAGATTGCAGCAGTGTTTGTACCAGAGAAACAGCAGAGATAGGAAAAAAAACAAAAAAAAAGAATAAAGTAGTGGGCAGCCAAAAAAACTATAGCATAACCTGAAATGAAGCTTAGAGTGTTTGTATATTACTTGTTGTAAAATACTGGAAGAGGGACTAAACACTTTCTATTCTATTTGATTCCCATTGCTTTCAGAAGGATCAGACTTTGAAATAATCCTTTTTATTTACAAGGAATGTGTGCAAACAAATATGTGGCCCTGCTACTAAGTTCTCTCAATACAGGAAGAACGCCACAAAATTAGCTTTGATGAAGTGGGCTAGTGGAATGGGATAACAATACACTACTATCATACCAAGTTCAAAAGGTATAAAGAAAGTTAGTATTAATGTGCAACAGGAAACTGCATGCAGAGGACCTCAATAATTTTTGAAAGCAGCTATGGGCATTTCTGAGAAGTAATAGATTTGTGAGTAAGTTCCACTGAAAAGGCAGCCACTTGCTTGCCTTGTACCCTTATATTTTTAATGCTCATTATATGCTCCTATGTTTTCAGCTATTCCTAACAGCGCTCCCATGACAAAATCAGAAGTCGTGCATATAATCACATTTTTATTTTTATTTTAAAAGAAGACTGTGGGAAAAAGTTCTTTACAAAAGTCCCAAACACCCTCTGGCTTCTGTAGAATACAGTGATCAAGATCAGTGTGCAAAGATTTCAAAACAGACTCGGTTATCTCCTTTTTTCCAGCTAGGGCAGTTTGTAGTGAATAAATGAATCTCAATAAGCCTTCTATGATGTTTTACACATAGGGCCAGAATTTGGCTTTGACACACAGTGAAGCAGCCCAGGAACTTCTCCAGGGTCTTTGTGGACTCAGTGTCAGTGGAGAATAAGTGCATGTCCTCTTATACTTTTTTTTCCTTCTTAGCAGCCCCTTCTGACAGCTTTGAGAGACAAGTATGCAGAGTAGGGCACAAACAGGGAATTCCTGCCTGACAGTAAAATATTTGGCTCCAGGTTTACAGCAGGATTACAGAGGCCTTCCTGCTGCAGGAGCACTGAGAGCAGACCTGCGTAATAGATGATCTCCTTCACTTGGTGCTGTGCTTATACATGAGGGGCACAATTGTGCACTGAACAAAACATTCCTACAAACTGGGGAGTAACTCTAAAGTAGAGCACCTCTGTTACTTTATGTGCATTTCAGATCTCTTATGACTGCTTGCTTAACAAAAGACTGAAAGAACTTCTTGACCAACTGAATTATGTATTGGCTCAAATTTTACAATAATCAATTAATAACAAAAATAAAATAAATTATTCTATGAAACTATAGGCCTAAGAATACACATTATTGCAACACATATTAATATTAAATAATTTAGCAATTTTACAAGGCAACAACATTTCTTGCCTAGCAAGTAATGCCACTGTAAAAATTTAAAAACTTGCTGTAGCACAATCAAGCTAAACATTTAGGATCTTGCTTTGAAACAAGATGAACCAATAAAAAAGAAAATTTCAGTATAGGTAGGCAGCAAATTTATTCCACTATGGTAACTGAAAGAGAAAATGGAAGAAGTTACACTTCATCAAAGTCATGGGAGATGCTATGAGAAATGTAAGAAAATCACTGACTTTAGTAAAGTGGGCCAGGTTGGCACTAAATGGAAAATCCTTTTCCAAGAGGTAGAATGTAGGAAACTTTCAGAAATTATGGAAGAAATAGAGGAACAACATTAATTAAATTAAAAGCTATTCAGTATCCTCTGTACCCAAACAAGCTAGTCAAGCATTAGGACACCTCTATATTCTGATCTTATGGGATTTACAAGTTTTGAGAAAATACAAAAAGATAAACTTTAACCTTTACAATTCTGTGTCTGTTCAGATGAAGCAGTGTTTCAGTGAATCTATATTAATTTTGTCAAAAGCTCCGCTCCTGTGACAACAGAATGATCTGGATGCATTTAGAATAGTCAAATAAGGAAAATCTAACTTAATAATTTGGACCAAGGGCTTTAATTTAATTCTTTCATATCCCAGTGACTTGCATAGTTAGAACGCTGTTGTCTGCTCCACAGTGAGTTTCCCAATGTGTACTTTGGAAATAGGTTTCTTTCTGTCTGTCTGTCTGTCTGTCTATCTCTTTATTTTCATAAGGATACTGGGATGGGAGAACACCTTTAAAAGTACAAGTGTGTGGTGGCATGCCCCTAGTTTATGCCATAAGCACCAGTGGTGATTGCGATGCCTGCATCCACCTTAATCTGTGCTTTGGGGCACAGATGTCAGCCTGGAAGCTGGGCTGAAAGGGTGATCCCGGTGTCCTGCAAATATTGCAAATATCACTATAAGTCAATCATCTGACTCCATAAATAGTGTCCACAGGGCCATTGAGCTCTCATGCACTGCAGCAGGTGGCACATTAGGATATTCCCAAGTAGGGACACCTCTTAAGGTTACTCCATGAGGTTGTGTGAATCCTTATGGTGTCAGATATTCAGTAAGTGATTTACAGCATATTAAAATTTGAAATCTTAGCTATGTGATCTAGAGGACTGATTACACATATATAACCCTTCAGGCATTAACCCTTGACCAAGTCTGGAACCAGTGCTCCAGGAGTGGGAGTGGATCCAGTCACATTTACAGTCCTCTCTGAGAAGGGATTTAGAAAGCAAGGATGTCCTTTCTGAACAATGAGAGCAGTTTTGTCTGGTCCTGTCTTCTATGCAGTAAGTAAGTGAACCTCACAATTGAAGCATTTGCCACTGAATTATGTTGTATCAATAAAATATGTTTTTGCTTCTTTCCTGTGACTGAAGGGCACAATTCCAACTGTGAGAAATTCCTGTGAACTAAGTAACTGGAAAAAACATGATCATTTAGTGAAAGTTCCTTAATTTGTCATGCACACTTGAGGTGCTTCCAAAAGTTCTGAAATTGCTCAATATCAGTCTGCATATTTCTTGCTTTTAACACACACCACATATATATGAAAATTAATTTTTAAAATAACAATGAGGCTTGCATGATGCACACTGACATTTCAGATAAAGTTGTGTACAGAAATGAAATCTGTTTCCCATTACTGCATTACCATGGGCCTTTATTGCTATCTGAAAGCTGCTACAGTACTATCTGCTTGTAGTTGCTCAGTATTTCAAGGTATTCTTTTTTCCCATCTTAGTAGTCTGCACTCTAACAGTTCCTCTATCATGACTTGCATGTTCTGAGCCCTGCTTCTTCTTCCTACATAATTTCTGTCCTTTTTTCACCAAATCCCATCCTTTTCAAGATCATGTAGGTGGAATCTGGGCCAAAAATTCACAAGTCCCTTTTCAAACTGGGATTGTCTCCTACGCTATGATGATTCAGAAAAACATACGTGTATAATTAGGCTGCGGTATTCTGTGAAATGGGCTCTGAGAAGGACAAATATTAGAACATTAATCTGTGTGTGAGGGGGTGGTGTAGCCCTGGAGTGCAAGAATGATCAAGAGCAATTGATGCTGCCAGGGATTCTTGTGGCATTATTTTTAAATTTAGCTGTGTGCCTACTACATTCAAGAAAAGAACAATAACATTACATTTAACATGTGATCATATTAATTTACTAAAATTGTCAGTATAGAAAAGAAGTGTAGTTGCCATTAGGAAATCCAATCCTTGCTTTTCCTAATTATTCTCAAACAATATGGTTGATGGGATTTTCCTGTAGTTCCTGAGATGAGCCATGAGAGAAGCAGGAAACCATAAGGAATACCATGCATTGTGTTTTACTTATGCTGATTCAGGGGACAGAGGGATTACACAATAGAAAAAAATAGATTCACAATTTAAGATTAAAAGATGCTGGCATTTTTTATCATTGTTCAAAACAGCAATCTATTGCCACCAAAGGACAGAGATTGCTCTTTGACCAAGGAATAAAAAGCAGGTGACACCCACAGTATTTTGTTCAGCCTCTGCCAGGGGCCATCTCTATAATGACAGCATACCAAGGAGGTTCAGAACCATCTTTGCAGGGCAGTTCAGGTCACTCGAATCTCAGTGTTCATGGGTTTGTGCTCTACATTAGTAAAATCTTTATTTTTGGCCTAATGAGTGCCTATCAAATTTTATTAGTCATAAATATAACTTTGTCTATGGCTCCTGCCTGTGATAGAGAAGCCCTAATACTAATACCTAGTGTTTACCTTAGGATAAAAAGAATGATTGTAAGCAATTCAACTATTGCTTTCTAGATAAGCCATCAAAACTGGCTGTAGCCATGGTCTTAGCACATTACAGGTGCTGCATAAAATGAGTTTGCTTGTATCAAAAAAACATACTTCACTCACCAAAGGCATGGTGCACTGTAAGAGTAATAACAGGATACAAATTATTCATGTCACTCAGTTGGAACTGCTAGTCTTAAAGCTGCAGGAGATGAAGTACATTTATAAAACTGAAATCTGCTGAATGTGTCTTTTATTATTTTTTATATGCAATGACCCAGTTATCAATAATGGCATTTAATCTGGAATTTTGTTCCATTAATTCTGCATTTACTGCATGTAGACATACATGAGCACATGCATGACCAATTATTTGTATGTAATAATAAAAACATATTCCAGCGGAGAATATTCATGTTCATTTTATATCTTATTAAACTATTGATAGTAACTCATTCTTCAATGTAAACATTTTTAATGATTTAATTTTAAACTTACTTATTTTGTTTATTTTGTAATAGTAGTGAGCTTATTGTAATAGTAGTAAGCTTGTTGCTTAGTAGTGAGTTACCAAAGTTTTCATTAGTAACTGTGCAGTACCTGCCAACAGTTAGATAACAATTAAGATAACATTATAATCAGCAGTAATCTCTGGTTTTGAAATTTAAGTGTCTGGCAGATCTTATTAGCTTTTATAGCTTAAAATAAATATTAGAATTCAAGAAGGAAGTACAGAAGATAAGAAAGTTAAAATAGAACAAAAGGGATCAGAGAGGAAAATGGATGGGTGGGTTAAACCTAAGAACAATGAATGGGTGGGCTTGTCCCTGTGGATCTAGCACAGATTTTCTTTAAAATTAAGAAAGAAAAAGTAACCATGCTTTCAGTGCCAATTTTAGATCCAATGTAAATGTATCTGGATTCCCTGATGTCAAGAAAACAGATTTCCATCAGGTTCAAATTTTCTTGTCTGCTGATCATCAGGACCAAAGCATGTTCTGTCTTAAAGTCAATGTATCTAGAAAGAGAGTTTTAGGACATTGCTGATGTCATGTTACTCCATTAACATCAGTATATGTGTTTCCATGTGTTTTGGAAATCAACAGCAGGGAATTTTTAAAATTATTTTACATAACAAAAGACTTAGGTGTTTTTCATATGCAAAAGTAGTGAGAAATCACAGAAAACAGGTTTGACTAAGAATCTGACCAGATGGTGCCCAAGCCATCAGGTTCTTGTTTAATTTATTTAATATTACAAAACTATCAGCAGAATATTCTGCAACATTCCCTTCCAATGCACAGGCTTCATCATCTTTACTATCAAAGGATTTTCCCACCCCAAAAGCATCTGAACTTTCTGTAATTCAAGCCTGTAATTTTTTTGCCTGTGGCAAGAGGGTTAATTTCCTTCGTCTTTGTATATATTTTGTACATGTTAAAATACTTACTGTGTCTTTCTCTCTCTTTCTCTCTCTCTCTCTCTCTCTCCTTTTTAATATGCTGAATAAGTACATTTTCACTCTTTGAAGTCTTCTTTTTCTAAGCTCATGACAATGTTTTTGGTTTTGACCCTGTCTTTATTAGTCAGCACTGTATATAAGAGCATGGGTTAAAGTTGGCCCATGGAGCACAGCTGAATAAAGCTAGAGGATTACTTCAAATCTGATATATGTCTTCTTTACATATCTGTGAGATACTTTTCTTATTTTTCCAGAACAGGCATCATTGTTGATACACATCTAATTCGTAAATTACAATGAACTGCTTCATTTCCGTGCAGAACTTGGTTGTCTAGCCTAAAATATAACAACCTGTGTTCATCTCTATAAATAAAATCTATTTCAAACTAATTTGAATATGCTTTGCATTGAAATATTCTCCAAGAAGGTGCAGCTAAGTATTAATGTATGGATATGAACAAAGATGAGGCATACAGAGACCTGTTTAAGGAAAGAGGGCTCTAATGGTACTACGGTGGCAGCATCTATTGGTGCACCATTTCATCTGAAAATGAAATGGAATATAATTATTGAGCTTCCAGCACAGCAAAAGTCTTGGCTGTAGTCACTTCATGAGCACAGGCTTCTACTGGTAACCATTCCCTTAACACTGCTTTCTACCTGCTGACATTCTTGTCCACCTTCCCTTAGAGACTCACAGGAAAGTGTCAGCTCTTAAGGAGGATACATGATATGAGCTAGCAGAGTTCTCACAGATGAGTCAACCTAATGACACAGAGTGCCCATCAAACAGTGAGAATTCAATTTTTTGAAGTTTTTTTCCTCTTTGGGCTTTTCTTACAGATGACACAGAAGTTGTGGTTAAGAGGTCTATGTAGGAGTAGTAGTCTTTAGGTTCATAAGTTCCGAAGCTGGGGGTAATCGGTCTAAGAAGGAAATGGGTTTGGACTGTGTCCCAATTACTAAATACAGTTGATATATCTGTTTATTAATAATCTCCTCACAAACCACAAATATTATTGTACATTTACGATTCATAATCATTTGAGGAATCACTGATATCATCACTTTAGACAAATATAATGTAATAAGTGAATATCAAACCACACTGTATGTGTTTGTAGAGAAAGGCCCCATTATTTCATTTGGATTGTTCCAGAACTATTGCAGCTGCACAGATCTTTTACATGAATAATGAGAAAATCTTCCAGTTCTACTATTCAGTGACCATGGGGGTTGTGAGGCCTTCAACAACACTAGTGTGAATCTCAGCAGGTTTCACTAAAATATTCAGAAATCCCCTTATGCTATATTCATCCTACTCTGTTCCCAGATGGATGTGGCATTTGCAGTGCCAGCCACAGAGCTGCTGTCTGCGTCATCTGTTCTTCCAGACACAAACCCCATTTATGATTACAGCTCTGTTTGCAGTGCTGTGCCTGCATCAAGGCACCCTTTGCATGCAATGACAGACGAGAAATGTAGGAAGAGTTACAAGTAAAAGACACAGTAGAGAGGCAGGCAATGGCAGTTCTTCATATGCGTTAGCAATGTAAGCGACCTGTGGTGAGAGAAAATTCTTTTGTCCTCATTGAAACTGTGTTAGGTCCTATCCATAGAGGGTATTTTGCACTGCTGTGGGAAATCTTTAGACTAGGCTGGAAATCTAACTTAGAAATCATAATCAGGGAATGACTGTTTCAGCTTGGTAAAGAAGCTTTTTTGCTTTTTTTTTATGCTAGGAGTTTCTAGCATACTCAAAATGAATCTTGCAAGAAACATTTCTACTCTTTAAATGAAGATGAAAATATAGACCTTATTTAAGACAATTCATCCTCTCTGTTACCCTCTAGATCTCATCAGTGGATATGCCATTTGGAT
This sequence comes from Cyanistes caeruleus, assembly GCF_971803275.1. NCBI lineage: Eukaryota > Metazoa > Chordata > Aves > Passeriformes > Paridae > Cyanistes > Cyanistes caeruleus. The sequence continues at coordinate 68,144,242 of NC_141702.1, forward strand.
ATCAAGGCTAAAGTGCCTTTAAAGTTACCACCAAAAAAAGAGTTCATCTGGCACACATTTTAAAAACAGGATCACAATCATACCTGAAACACTGACAACCAATTTGGGAGCAGACAGGAGCAAACTATGAATATAACATGTGATTTACCATAATGCTAACAGACAGTTCAGAAAGTGATGACAACCTGCCTGAGATGTTTTGTGAGTACATGCAAATGCTAAAATCTACCTTCAGTCTAGAGTCAACATGATATAGTGACTGCAATTTTCATGAACTCAAATGGTCTTATAACACTGTCAAACTGAATAATTACAGAAATTATGATGACATTTTTGCTTTTATTATCAGACATTTTGAGAGCCATCAATAGTCTCGATATTTAAAGGAAAAGCACCAATTCAAAAAGCAAAAAGAATGTTAGGAAATTTCAATAAAAGCTTCACATTGTCACTGCACTAATCCATAACACGTCTTTCTTTTATGTTTGGGGCTTGCTTGCAATTCTGAATCCCATCTCAAAAAGAATATAATAATTTTATGAAGAGTAAACAGAAAGTTACAAATGTGGCCACAGTCTTCACTCAGGGAGGTATTGGAAAGATGTCTGCATTTAAAAATGAGAGAGGCAGTAAATAGACCTTTTTCACAGGACTAAAGTGAGCTTTCTTGCCATGAAATGTTGAGGGTGTCAAGAGGCTGTTAAACTCAGAGGTCTTCTGTCCCATTACATCCCTATACTGCAATTTACTCTGTTCTGATAATGTTATCCACTACCCACTGCTTTGAGAGAAGTCAAGATATTTTAGATCTCAAGCCACCACTGTAATTTCCTCATCTGCAAACAAGAGCTATCAGATCCGGAATGCTCCTTGACTCTGATCTGCATTGCAAGGTTGACTTTGTTCTGCATGTTTTATAGCAAGTCAGAATGTAGTCTTATCTCCTCTAGTGGAAAGGAATAACTTTCTCTTCTGTGTTGGCTCGGGGTAGAGTTAATTTTCTTCCCAGTGGCTAGTATGGGAAATATGTTCTGTATTTGGGTTGATAATATGGGGGTGTTTTTGTTATTGGTGAGCTGGGCTTACACACAGATTTTCTGCTTCTTGTACTGCCACTCTGGCAAGGAGGCTGGAGATGCATGGAAAACCGGGAGAAGATGCAGCTTGGAGAATTGAATCTAGCTGACCAAAGAGATATTCTAGAATATACAACATCATGCTCAGTACAAAAAGTGGGGGGAAGAATGAGAAAGGGGGGCGGGGATGCTCGAAGTGCTGATGTTTGTCTTCACAAATAACCATTACATGTGATGCCTCCTGGAGGCAGCTGAACCCTTTCATGTCCATGGGAAGCAGTGAATTAATTCCTTCTTTTGCTTTGCTTGTGCGTGAAGCTTTTGCTTTTCCTATTAAACTGTCTTTCTCTCAACCCCACGAGTTTTCTACCTTTTAGCCTTCTGATTCTCTCCCTGATTCTGCTGGTGGGTGAGTGAGTGGCTGCAAGGGACTTGGCTGCTGGCTGGTGTTAAACCATGACACCTTCCAAGAAAGCCCTGCACATATCCGAGTTTAAACTCATATCTGTTTAGAATCTGGTGGGAAAGACAGATTCACTGAAATTTGTTCCAAGAAATACACAGAGTACAGCGCAGATTCTTAACAAGGTGAAGGTTTTGTTGTGTCTGAGAATAGGATTAGATGTAATATAATATAATTTAATGTAGTTTTGTTATGATAATTTCGTTTGATCATTATTATGCATTATTATTATTATTATTATAGGTAGATATATGTAAAACTAAAACCTGGGTCTAGAGACCTGAACCAACTTTTCAGAATTCAGTGGAAGTGGTTTTAAAATATGGAAAAAATTGTAGATACATTATTTTGCATTATTTTCTTTATGTTTGGTTTAAGATTGACTCAATATCTTTAGTCTTTCTCCACAGCCCTCCTGCACAAAAGCCACCAGAAATATATATATGAATTAAACTGAGATTCTCATGTAGTTTTATGGGCTTGTTAAAGTGTCACAAATGAGGAACAGAAATTGATTATATAAACTGAGATGCTTTAAAATAAAAGGATATCCTGAAATGTGAGACCTTTTACACCTAAGTGATGTGTAGAGCATGTATAGCACATCAGATGCACTCAGACCAAATAATAACTGGTTTGTTGTGACAGGCTGATGATTTTATGGTTGGGTTTTTTGGTTGTTTTGGTTTTTTTTGGTGGGGGTAGGGAAGGTTCTGTTGTTTTGGGTTTTTTTGAGAGAGAGGCACAATGATTTTCAATATTTGAAGAAAGTAAAAAGTAATTCTTTGGGCACAGAAAATATCTACAGAATATTTTTAGAATATCTATTACTTGTCATCTATATATACATTCCACAGAATTGATTTTAAAACAATGGAATGAAATTTCACATTTAAAAATGTGTAGTTGCTGACAATTCTCAAGACTCTTTAACTCAAATTTTAAGTCTCAGTGAGAGCTGGTCCACTAAATGATTCTGTGTCACTTGGCACACAGCATTTGAGAGTAAAGGACTATTGTTTTTTCTTGCACAAGGGATATTTCCTTAAAGTTATTTGTTTCTGCCTGAATAAAGGAATTTAGGAAATTGTTGTTGTCTTAATGTTTGCACATTGAAAACAAAATTTACTTCTGTCATCCTTGAAGGTCTATAAATTCCTTCTGTACATCTGTGATATCTCCACTATTTCACCTGCAGAGTGAGGCTTTTTTGCCACTGTTCATCTCTGCCAGGGCACAAGGAGAAAATGGATGGTGACAAATGAATTCAAGCTGGTTACCAATTCTGACTTGCAAGAGTTTAATGTAAGAAATGTTTCCTTGAATATTCTTGTCTCTCCATGACCTCTGTATTTGGATTTTAAAGAAGTCAGCTGCCTTTTGTTTTGCCTGGGTTAGTGTCACTGTGAAAACACTGACATGAGGCTCCTCACTAGGAGTTTCCAGGTCACTAGTCCCCTTCCGTGGAGATGCTGTGCAGCTACTTGAGGGTTGCCTGCCAATGTCAAATAGATAGACTCATAAAGGGGTTTTGGTGTCCAGTTTTATCCTGAACTAAATAGTAATTTATTATAACATAAGCAAACAGAAATATGGCAACCACTGGTAGTGCTGTATCTTGCCTAATACGTTAATGCAAGCATGGTTCCTGCCTGCAGTAACATATTAGCTTCTTGTGAGCAAAGGCAGAACAGAGATCTATTTCAAAGCAGCAAGTTAGACCAGCTGCCACTTCCTGTAAAACAGTGTGCAGTTCATTTAATGAGTCTAGACATTCATCTATCAGTGTGTCTTTATGTAAGACACAAATTCCTAAATCCAGAAGCAAGCGCTTTTCTGTTGCTTTCCTTGAGTGCTGCATGATGAGCTTGGGGACAGAAAGTCCTAAAGAGGAGTTTCTGAGCACTGAAATATATGTGGGTTGTTAGTAGTACAGTCTTGATTAATTATTTCATTCTTCCAAAAGACTTTTCTTTGGCAGCACTCTCTAGGCATTATCTAGGATTCTAATCATTCTTGTGTTCATGCAATCATCTGGTTGTGTAGCTCCATGGCCTGCATCTGGGCCAGCATATTCCTGAATCCAGTAACACCAGCAAAGACCTGAATTTGGCAAAGAATCCAGGTGTTTTCCTCAGTCCACTTTGGGTAAACAAATGACATGGGAGCACACTAATGCTGGGCTCTGTTTAAACGTTACAGTGAGAGTGAGGAAAGCCTATAGATTTCAAGCTCTAAGTATGTAAACCACTTTCACTATTTATGGGTGGGTTAGAGAACAGTAGGACCACACTGGTGAAGCAGATAATTCAAAATCTGTGAGGTGCAGGATATGAATGTTTTCCCTGACACATGCCACTGCTTATATTTCCTGACTTGATGCCACAAGTTTTTGAAATATGAAGACAAAGAACATAAACCAGACATTTATGACATTTACTGAATTTATTAACCTTTTTTTAGATGTGGTTTTGAACACAGAACACCCCAGCCACATGAGAAATGGGTCTTATATCAATATTTAGATAGGAAAATAGTTCAAAATTGATTTTTGTATCCTCTCACTCAGGGAAATTTAGTTCAGATTAACACAGTCAGTGTGCTAATAATACATATTCTGAACAAGAGTTATAGAATTGTATTATAAGTGTGCAGCATCTCGAAAATTTAGGTTGAAGGTGTGGAGGGGATTTTGAGCATTATTCTTTTAGCCTTTTGCTTATGTTTCATTTGAAATATAAACATTTTCCTTTATATTTAGCACCAGATATTTGGATACTTGAAGGATTATGATGCTTTTATGGTGTGTGTTTCCATGTCTGGTTTTCAAAGACTATCAATGCAGTTATGAATGCAAAGAGTGATAGAGTCATGGAATATCTAAAGGACACACAAGGATCCTTGTAGTCAGACTCCTGGTCCTGCACGGAACAGTCCCCAAAATCACACCATGTGCTTGAGAGCACTGTCCAAACTCTTCTTGAATTCTGTCAGGCTTGGTGCTGTGACCGCTTCCCTGAGGAGCCTGTTCCAGTGCCAAACCACCCTCTGGGTAAAAAAGCCAGTCCTAATATCCAGACTAAACTTGTTCTGGCACAGCTTTATGTTGTTCCTTCAGATCCTATCCCTGGTCAGCAGAGAGAGGTAAGTGATCAGTGCCTGTCCCTCCCCTTCACAAGGAAGTTTCAGACTGCACTGAGGTCTCCCCTCAGTCTCTTTTCTAGGTTGCACAGACCAAGTGACCTCAGCAACCTCTTGTATGACTTCCCTCAAGGCCCTTCACAATCCTTCTGGCCATCCTTTGAGCTCTCCCTGATGGCTTAATGTCTTTTTTATACTGTTTTGCCTAAAACTGCCCACAGGAGTTGAGGTGCTGCTGCACCAGTGCACAGTAAATCAGGACAACCACACCCCTCAATTGGCTGTGCCTGATAAACCCCAGGACATGGCTGGCTCCCCTGGATGAGAAGGCACACAGGTGGAGTCTAGCTTGATTGTTTTCTTCATCATGATGTGTCATTTTGAACTCAAATATTATTGATGACTGTCCAAGGTAGGGTTTTTTCACTTTTATCTATTTGTATTCCTTATTGGCTAAAAGGGACTTTTGGAACCCTTAAAGGGAGGCAGCTCATTCCAGTGCTCTCCCTTAAATTGTCTCAAACCAAGACAATGAGTTAAACTATAAAACCTCCTAGAGAATCCATTCTGTCATCTTATTTAGTTTTTAAAATTATTTCTCTGCTCTAGGATTAGATAAGATTTTATTCATCATAATTAAAGAAAATATGGTGTTCTTAAACAAGTTGAATATATACCCTGCGAAGTATTTTTATCTTGTGTAAAAGCCAGTAAATGAGAAATTACAAAACAAGCTTGAGAGTATGAAAAGGCCATTTGCACATATTATGCAAATATGGAATAAAACAGAAGTATAAAAAAACCTCCTGAAAAATGTATGAAAAATGGTTAAAGGTGATAATTCTGTATTTTGACTGACTTGCCATTTTCAATGCAGACGTTGTAATGCGCTGAATCCTGTGGGGAGGGAGTGGGTTTTGCCTTATTTGGTTTAGATATATGAGTCAGAAAGGCTTTCCTTTAAGGAGTATGCATTCTAATTCATTTTTTAAAGCAGCAGTTTTCTGGATATAGAAAAAAATACTGAAATTGGGGCACATTATTCAGATACATGCAGGAGGAAATCAGAAGTTCATAAGGCAGGTAATGTTAACATATTCTTGTTGTCATGGACACATGGCCAAGATTGTTAAGACTGAAGAAAGACTTTAGCTTTTACTTTTGAAATTCCTGCTTTCCAGAACCCTGAACATGTTTTTGGACACGATCTTGCTTTTTATGGGATGAATAATACAGACCAGCTCTTAAAAAAAGAGAAGTTACCTTAAATCTACTGTTTATGTCTCCAGTCATAATGTTAAATTACGTTGGTCTTTGTTGTTTGCAATGCTTTATCCTCCTTTACAACTTTTGTGAGCAGATTTTCACTTTTAGGTGATTGCCCAACATCACATAGACCATGCTCATGCTGTACATCAAACTGAAGCCTTAATGTTACCCATATTGAATATATTTCCTTTCTCACTTTCTTTTAATTATTGGTTTGGTGGTTGCATTTTAATTATTTTTTCCCTGTACAGATTTCCCAGGGACTGGATCCCCCTGTCAAACTCTCCAGAACTAGGGCAGACCATACTAATCCCTTTTTCATTTGCCATTAATGATTTCTGAACCATCCATATCCCCAGCTTTCAACCCTCTTGGGCTCCCCAGTAGCATGACAAATGCTTTCCTCACAGGAGCATCCCATGTCAGCTGTGGACACCCTCCTTCTGGAGCTGACCCACACTTGCTACCACAGAGCAGGAGTAACAAAGAGCCATCCTTGGAGCTGGCAGCTGGGGGACCTTGCCTCAGGGGGCACATTCCCTGTGGCTGAGGTACACATGTCAAATGAAACCTATCAACAGTGAAAGGAGTTCTCTGTGCCTCCACTCCAGTGCTGACATCTTGTAGGTTGCTGATGGACATGGAAGCTATGAGCTTTTGTGCAAGGTGCTGATGAAAGTTTGTTTTTATGCATGCCAAACAGGAGGGTATGAGGAGGGGGTAACACTGTGTTAGTGTTATACTAACATACAATACACAGCCCATACAAACAGACATCAGATTTCCTCATATCTTTGCATGGGAGTAGCTGCTGGTCTCCATTACCTTGTACCATTGTGCTCTAAACTTTATGTCATGTCCTTGTATCTTTATCTTCCTTTTTTTCAGTCTTAGTTCATGTCCACACCCTCTTGTGGCCACAAATAAATGACTTAGCTAACTGCTCCTGCTGTCTTCTCTTTACATGAAAACCTCCTCTTCTTGCTCTTCTATATCTTTCTCTATTTTCAAATCTCACTATGATTCAGATCTCACATTTACCTCTTAAATACCTTTATATGATATGTCAACAAAAATAAGCACAATACTCTGAAGTGTGAATCTTCATCTAAATTACTTGTTTATATTTTAGCTTTACTGGTATTAAAAGAAAAATCACTTTTACAAATGGAGATGACAAGAAATTTCAGTTTACTGTTCCTTAAGTGCATACAGTGCTATCATTGCTCACAGCAACCCAATCATGTCAGATATCCCGCCCACAAGGAAAAACTGCATTTCTTGGTTCTTTGGTCATGCTCCAGAGGCTGAAGTTTGGCTTGGTTTATAAGTTTATTGGCTTAATAAACAAGCCAGTATTGATGGCTTATTGAAGCAATAATAAACATATTGAAAAACAAATTGAACCTGGAGGTCCAGTGGTCTGGGTCTGCAAGTACATGGAAAGTGCCATGACAAAGGCAAGCACAGCAAACTGAGTTTGACTTCTCTGGTACATGCAATACAAAAGAAATGCAAAACCACAGAGCTTTACATTGTTCTAAATGGGTTCATATTTCAGCCTTTTGCTTCTGCAGAAGCTTTGTGCAATGTGCCTAATATTGTCTGCTAGTTCCCAACTTTACTGCATACCTCCTTGTGAAAAAAACCCAAAAGTGATGAAGCAGACCTGCTATCCAAAAGGTTACAAGTGAGTCAACACTGCACCGTCACTACTCCTTTGGTAAAGATAGTGAATGATTGGTTTGTTTGTTTGTTTTGATCATATTGTGTTACTTTCTTAAGATAAGAACAAACCTATCTTTGATGCAGATGTGGGTGGCTGCCTCTTTTTGACTCAGTAGTCACTTCTCCCAAGTAGAATATCCTACTCACAAGTAGGAATATCCCAGCACATCACACTTTGCAGCAGATGACAGACACTTGGTGACACAGCAGGATTGACAGACACCTGGTGTCACAGGAGGATAAAAAGAAACCTTTCCTGTAAGAAATTTTTGACAGAAAGTAAAAGTAATTCAGAAATATTTAAGATAAGCATTTCTTCCAGATATTTCCTTTGTGCAGTAGAGGGAAGATCTGAAGTTGATCTTAGCAATGTGACTACTGTTCTAATATTCTGACTCTGAAATCACTCCCCATTGTGGTTTATATGGCAAAGAAAATATTAGTTAATAGAGCTCTTGTGTAACTCTGACTGCAGGATGTCAGAGTCTTAGGACTAGAGTTTGGCATTTTCATGTTTTACAAAAGAGGACATGACACCATGTACAAGTGTTTTTAAAATGTCCTCTTGAAAACATTGCTTTCAATCTAAGTTTGTGAATCTGTGGTTCAGCATCACAGGGACATAAAAAAATCAATTTGGTGAATGTGGGAAGCCATAGAGCCTTCATCTACTCTAGGCTGCTCTCCACCATATGCTGTAAAACTTGGTCCTGAATGGACAGTAAGGTAAATCTCATGCCTTACTCTGGGAGTGGTTGTGATAAATCACAGTGATCTCAGCATAACGCAAACAAACTATCTGTTGGCACTGCCTGGGCTTTATATAATGCTTGTCCACACTCAGATCCAACACTAATGGAAGAATAGGATAAGAAAATAGGATATGACTGAAATGTAGATTAACTGGATAGGAAGCTGCAGAAGGAAAGTGAAAATTGAAGCACACTGACAAAATGCAGGAGAGTCGCTTCCATTGGCAAAGGCTGTTGCACTTTGGCTTTGCTACGTTCAGAAACAGCTTATTTTACTGGCTAAATTTATTATGAAAGGAGGGTGAGGAGGAAGACCTGGATTTAATTTATTATAGAAATTTTTGTAAACAAAGCTATTCTCGGAACCAAATTTGGGTAAAATTTTTGAAAAATTGCTCCTTTTGACTTTGATTTAAACAAGCACTTATGATGCATCTATTTTCTTCCTTTTTTATTTGTGTGGCAAGGTAATTTGCATTCAAAGCCCTAGTTCACGATAATTTAAAAAGCAGGTTTCCCTCTTATCCAGGCTTAAATATACAATGTATCTTTTCTTACCAAGCAAGTTGAGAGGCTGAGATAAACAGATCTCAAGATTTCATTTAGGAGGAAGTTACACATGCAAGAGAAAAAAAAAATTGAACTATTTTTTCTATATTGTTACAATATGATTATTTTGATCCAGCAAATAGAAATATCACATAAAAGAGAGATGTTATCCATCACCATTATATAACTTTCCTCCCTGATTATTGCAGAGTAACGAAACAGAGCATGTACATTTGTTATCAGACATGGTTATCATTCAGGTGTTCAGCTTTTGCTATAAAATATTCTGTTGAGCCATTATTGAAGTGTTTTTCAGAAAAAAAATAACAGCTGGAGAAATGGAGTTAGATGGGAAACTTTTAGTTCTGCTCCATTTCTATTAAGTTTATTTTTTTCTGAATGCAACAATAGTAATTGAAAAATGCAGATTTCTACATCATTCCTTTTAGCTGCAGAATATGCCACTCAGAAATGCATTAACTACATTCATTTTTTATTGTTCTATTCTTTAAAAGGCTTTTTATTACCTAACAGGATTTTTTTTCAGTATTTTTAATCCCTGTAATATTAAAAAAAAATAAAATAATTTTGCCACATGATAGTTAATTAAAACAAGAAATACCTTTGTTTTTTCTTATCCACAGGTAGTAAACACTGAAATATTATATATCTTTGAGACAGTTAGGATTTATGTAGAATTTGGAGTACTCATTGGCTTGCATATGAAAACATACCGCAAATTGCATGAAACATAAAATTATAAGGAGACAATATATCATCTATAGGAGTAACATGAGATGTTATATGTCTTATTTCTCAAGAAAATAAAAAATTACTTTAAGTTTAAAGACATAATGAGGAAGCAGAAGAAAACAGTCAGGCTGAGAAACATAATGGCTGCCTTCTCAGAGCTACAGAAGTTCCTATCTTCCAGGTATAAACAGCTAACAGTTGTCAAAGAAAAAAAATCAGAATAAACAGTTTGGGTGTGGAAACTGCACTATAGAAAACCAAGATCTAAAGCTTTCCTGGAAAACATCAACACGCTCAAAAAAAATATGTACAAGCTTTGATTGCTTTCAGAGGCATCCTTTGCTTTATCTTTATTTTTATCTTGTGTAAAAGATAAATTAGGAATGCATTAATATTATAGACAGGCAAGTCTCTCAACATGTGCTCCGAGCTGAAAATGTTCTTCCCATGGACTCTGTAAGGGAAATATAGCACAAACTGAAACATCAAAATGTTATAGTTGAAGAAACATAAGGCAGTTTATTACAAAATGCAGGCCAGTACTGGTAATTGCTCCAGAGAAGAAATGTATGCAGAGTTTCATTTTTCCATAGTGCTGCTTTGCATGCTGCACATGGATGATGTAAATCAATGTGTATTAACAGAGGATTTTCTTGCCAAAGTTCCTCCGTTTCACAAGTGTGTTTGTTTGTATCCTGCCCCTTATAATGTCAAGTGTTTCAAGTGAAAGATAGAAGAGGATTCCTGCAGTTTCTGCTGAATGTGAAGTATTTCAGCAATAATGCTGTTTTCTCCTTTTTTGTTTTCCAGATATTTGTGGATTCAGGGCTTGTGCAGACAACAGACAAAGAGGATGCTGAGTCCTCCAAGTACTACTAGGGAAGAAAGAGACTCTGGCTCATGGAGGTACTTTAGGTGGCCTGTTTCTTTGCAATATAGATTATTGCTTTCTGAGGCAGGAAATGTTCTTGACACGCAATTAGGAATAGCTCTGCTAAGACAGAAAGCAGCAGTAATAAAACCTGATAGCTGGCACACACAAGCCAATAGTCAGCTCTTTGTCAGGGTCACCCTGTTTGTCTTGATGTTGGTTGCTTGCTGGTGATAGGGGAAGGAAAGACTGATGCTGAAGAACATTTTAATGATGAATTTTCAGCTGTAAGCATTTTGCAGTTACCCAGAGAGCTGCTAGAGCAGGCCAAGGAGCAGCAAGGTGCTTAGGTCCTGCCTCTCACTTTGGCAGTCAGACATCGTGCTAAAAAACGTACCTGGGGCCCACATGTGGAAGAGAGGCATTTAAAGCTCCCTGTAAGAAAAGGGTGCAGAACCCCTCAATGGGCATACCAGCAGGTGAGCCTGGAGGCACAGCCCAAGGGGACACTGAGTCCCACTTCTTCACAAGGGACACAGCAGAGATCCTTCCAGGTCCTCTCCATCCTGGTTCTGAGCCTACCACAAGAGTAGTGTTTGTAGCTTCACCCAGGACCAAGGAAGAAAGGAGATCTCCCTGTCACCCCCCAGAGACTGGTGGCCATGGAGGGGATGCCCTGCCAGTGTCCTTTCCTGCTTTCCCCTCCTGGGTGTTCCCCCCGCCCCTGCTTAGCCAGATATCCGCAGGTGGAAGGGAAAGTCACCTCTGCCACTGCCCAGATGGTAGCAGAGCTGATTGCAGCCTGATGGGGTATTTGTCCAAAAACTTGAGGAGCAAAGAGGAATAGCTGGCTAACTTAAGAAAAGCAGCATAATTTTTAATGTCTTCACGTTGCCAATGTAGACATTGAGCATCTCTTTCCACAGCTTAAGAAACTAAATTTTTTTAAATTACCCTTGAGTTGTGCCTAATAACAAACACCGATGACACGAGATGAACTATGAAATGTATCATGCTTGTGTTGAGTTTTATTCTCAAGTAAGCCAAAAGTCACATTATAATGGGAGGTAACTTCACTGATATTTTATTAATTTTTTCAATGTCCTCATCTCTGATGATTTATTACAGCTGATGCAGTAATCAGTGCCTAGAAATACTTTGACTGAATATGGAAACACATGCAAACTGTCTTTTCAGAAAAAAAAAAGTGATTATTTCTCACTGCAGGCCGACATTGTATTAATGCGTAGTCAGATAAAGAAAAGATTAGTTTTATAATACATACTGCTGAACTTACATGTTGCTGATGGTGTTACCCTGCAGCTCTACAATATGGTATTGCCACTGTTAGCAACTGACCATAAGTGTTCTGAGTTTGCAAAGCCTAAGGCCCTGAGGATTGTCATGCCTGCTCTGTCTGAACTTTTATTGACCTGCCAGCAGCTTTACTTTAATGTGGTTTAGCTGTAACAACATATTTCCTAATTGCAGATTGTCTACAGCTAATTTGTTTTCCTTTGTTCTGAGGACTGTAACACAATGATGTCACATATAGAATCACAGGTTGGTGAGACATCAAACACAGCTGACTGGTGAGATGGGGAAGAGGCTGGCACTAGGCACTCCAAGGCCATAAACTGCTCAGTCCTGGTCAGTCAAAGAAATGCACACCTGGGTGTCAAAAGGAGAACAACAAAAAAATATCCAGCATAGAAAAAAAGACTCGGTAAGCAATAAGTTTGGACATAACATGGACCAGCAGACCAAGGAAGAAAGAATGAGGTGTGAAAGCATGATAGCAAACATAGAAGGAGGCCAAGTGAGGCAAAACCATCAACATGTCCATGGTGCTCCTACAAGTGAAAAACTCCAGATGCTCAGAGCCTGCCATAAAACCTCCCACTGCCAGAATAGTGAAAGGGAAAGCATAACCCTGGGAAAAGTGCTAGAAACTGTGTGTGCATACCACTGCAAAAACTGCTACACTTTTTCAATTTTGATTTTATGAACAATAACTTTTGTCTTTAAATATATAAGGCATGCTTACTCTGAGGCCACAAATAGGGAGTGAATGTAACTGTAGGCTTTGACTTCCAAATATTTCCTCTTCTCATTTCTTTCTCCTTCATATGTATTAAACTTGGTCATAAATAGGGTGTGGGAGGTTAAATTCCGTTCATCCTTAGTTTTCAGTGTGACTGTCTGGTCTGTAATATATCACTGTGATTGAAATTGATTAGCACTGCCTCCTGCAAAGCCCAGCAATAGCCTCTAAATAATAAAAAGCATACGAGTCATTTAACATATACCCAGGATTAGCACTGACACCTTTGGCACTCTCAGTCCCATTTGTGAGGTGCTACACAAATATGAGCCAACACTGCCCTGGCCCTCAGGTCACAGTTACTGTAAAGAGACATGCTTCATATGAAATACTGCTATTTCACCAAATAAGTCAAGCTTATTTCTGGCCCTAAGTTATTATTGCAATAGTGTAGCTTCTGGTCCTTAAGGACAGCGTTAGTCTGTCCTTCCCCAGTGTTTCTCATTTCAGCTGCTGCAAGGATTGCCGCTGGCTGATCCAGCCACGGAGTTGTGACGTGGGTCACATCTCTGTTACTGGGATACAAACATCTCTTTTTTCTTTTTCTAAATATAGCTGCAGCTACAAATGGCCAGCCATTAGTGAACTGAATATTCAACAATTTCAATTAAATTGATTGTAGCTATACTTCAGTGTTTACTGAGCCTGTGGTATCAGAAAAGCAATATGGATTGCATGCCTCTTCCAAAGATCGAGGTCTCCAAACCCCAAAAGTGTATGTATTTGCTATTAAAAATAATAAATAAAGCTTAAAAAGTCACTACACGCTTAGAACCATCGTAAGATTAGAACCTATGATCCTACAAAAGAGCAATTCTTTAAACAGTCTGCTGTGATCCCTAAAATTATAGGGGGTTTGAAAAGGTCTATTGATTCTATGGCAGAACAATAGATGTCCTGTACTTAACTCCTTAATTGATTTTAATGATCCTAATGGATACCAGCCAAAGAGTTGGAACAAGTTGTAAGGTCAAACAAAATTATTCCTTTTGAACATTTCCGCAATCAAATCTTATGTTATAAATTAATTTGAAAAGGAAAATGGTCAATTATAGCACTTCATAATTAGAAACCCACATGCAGAAAAGCTAATGAGATGTATCTGAGATTTTCCATGCTCCATGGAGGCTTCCAGTAGAAGAAACTGAATAATCTGTTTTGTGCCATACTGCACACAGAATTTCCCTCAGTATGGAAAGAAAATACACTCGGATCCATTACAAGGGGGATTTTTTTTGTTCAGTGTGCAATTGAATGTTTCAAGCACAGTAGTTTTAGGAAAAAAAACCAAAGCAACTTTATACTTCAAGCCAATTTTAACATTTAAGAGTATAGAATATTAAAGGTTAATACTTTACCTGATAATCAGCTCATCTGCAATATGTCTCTGTGGCTAGGTACACCTAAATCAAGAAAACTGTGACAAAATTCAAATTATCATATAATGTGTTCCACTGTGGGGATAGCTATTTCACTTTTCCAGACAGGTTGCTTATCTTTCCCTTGCCCTTTTCCGTTTTTGTCCCAAACTCTGATGTTTTCTGGTCTTATCTCCTCCATTATCCAAGCTGGTGTGAAACTCAGGGAGACTGTATTTGAGAGTCAGTGCACCATTCAAGCCACACGCTGGGGACAAATGCCCACCCTGTATAAGTAGGGCTGCAGGGTAATCTGTGGAGCAACAGAGGCCTCAGTAACCTTCTACTCATGATGGAGATCTCTGATCACACATCAAAACACTCTTAGCTTGAGTACAATACCCTATTAACCTGTGCTTCAGATAAAATTTGGAAACATTTCTGCTTCACTTTTCTCCCTTCCTCCCCATTTCTCCGTCCCTTCCCATTAATTGTCCCTTCCCAATTCCTCCTTATAATATTTTTATCAATAATTAAATTATTTATAGTGAAATGCAAACACTATATGAAAAGTTAAATCAACAGGAATCTTTGTGCCAATAGAACACCTTCATGAGTCACCTTGGTTCAGGCACAGTTTAGCACATGCAGAGAGACTTTGCAAGCAAGCTGGGCAGAGCACAGAGAGCACAGCAGCTATTAACTGGGGGTAGCCCATGCAATAGATGGCCAAGACCAACACAGTTGCAGTCTAAACGCTAATATGTTCCTCCAGCTGCACAAAACACCTCTGCAGGCAGCTCTCTGTCAGGGATGAATTGGAGAGCCTTTGCTGACAGAGAAGGCTGAGCCTTCATCTTACTGCGTTACCCACCACAGGTTCCCCCTAATTCCTTTTTCCCTTTGTTTATTTCTTCACTTCTTCCTGCCAGGCGTTTCAAATACTGAAGCTCCTAGATGTTACACAGCCTCAGTGGCTGTGGGACATCTTATCTCTGACCTGCCATTTGGTGTCTCCAGCCCCAGCACCTTCACACACCAGTGCAGCCACACTGAGCCCAGGTCATGCACAGACACCAGGCTTTGAGTTAGAACGGCTGCACCCTTAGATTCAGCACACACCTAATGGCTTGTTCATCTTCTTCTTCCACCTACCTTCAAAAGTATGAAAGCCAAACTAAATTTGATACTTTCCTATGGGAAATTCAATTTTTTTCTCCTCCTAGACACACCTTGGGAAGGAGCACAGCTGATCAAGGGAGATGTCTGTACATATTACCAGCCCATACCTGATCTTTCTGACAGGCAGGGTCCATTAAAGAGCCACAGGTGGATTGCTGTCTGTTGTCATTGGGAGCTGTATTGATGCCTTTTGGGGGTGGAAAACTAGAGCAGCATCCCCTGTAACACAAGAAGCTGCAAATTATTTCAGTGAGTTCCTGTTGCTGGTGACCCATGACCCATAAAATTCTGTGAGAAGAGATCTTGTCATAGACACTTTTATTTATGTGGAAAGATCCAGGGGAAAAAAAAAAAAGCACCAGTAGCCAAACTGACGTAACTCCAAAGGTTTGCTGGTGCCACAGCAATCTGTATCAGCTCAAAGCCTTAAATCTAAAAAATTGAGTATTTAAAAAAAGTTTTGTTAAAGTTAGATGAAATGAATTGCTTGTGTGACCTTGCTAACAAGAACAGAACTGGTTTGCTTTTTAGACGGAAGTTCTTGTACTTCAGCAACAAATCTTGACCTTTTCCTGCAGTTCATTTTCTTAGTTTTAACAATTTCAAAGCTATTATTTTCACTTGCAATTGTTTATGGAAAGCTTTGAGGCTGTAAAAAAGTTAGGAAACTTTCATTTTCTTATCTTCCTCCAGTCTTTTGCTTAAAACAAATCAACAGATTTCTGTGAGTTTACAATCACTTGAAAATGAGGTACTGGGTTCTGCATGCTAGGAAACTCTTTTCTAGCAAATAAACATGGACGAGAAGGCATACAACAATTTTTTTTTAATATTTTTTTTATTTTTTTAATTAGGAAGTGGATGTAGTGGTTATGGAAAAGTGCTTGCAGTAAAAACAAAATCGAGACTTTGATATTTCATTTATATAAAATAAATATTGATATATTTTGAGATAAATATTTTAGAATCCTAAAATATATGCTAGTATATTTTACTAGTACGCTAGTAAGGGCCAAGTGAAAAGACTGGGTAACCAAACTATGGCAAAGGCTTAACCTAAGGTTGCACAGTTTAAATTAAAAAAAAATAAAAATTGGGGACTTTTTGCATGTCAAAATAAATTTTAGGAGTTCCAATTAATTTTATTGTGAAAATGTTATAAATCACTCAATTAGATATAAGATAAAAGAGGCAGTTCATGTAGGCTTATAAAGTTTAGTTTTTATGTAAAGGTAAAACTGATAAGCCCTGCTAAGGAAGGTCCCTTTGGTGGTCAGTAAAGGCCTTTTATTCATAGGCATTTGCTTCTTGCACTATTTTTAATTGCAGAAGGTATGTTTTAACATCTGCCTTTCCTCTGAGAAGACACATTTATATTTTACATCTTCCCCCTCAGTCGGTTGTGCATTTCCTTTGTGCCGCTGTGATTGGGCAAAGAGCTGTGGTGCTGGCACAGACCCTGCCCAGCAGGGCTGACCCCACTCCACACTGCAGCACAAAGGTCTCATGGCAGGTAACAGCCTGGTGGGAACTTAGAGGTGTTTTTCTTCCTTTAAGCATGTGAAAACAAAGGTAGGTTTTTAAGTTGTGAAATTCACACTGATTTATGGAGACTGTCAGTCACAGGAAGCAATTCTCTCTTCCAGAGTGTAATGTTTGTACCGTTTTTGCACAGGAAAAAGTTAAACTGAATCTCTTGTCCATTGCAGAACAAAGAACAAATTCTCCTTCTATTATCTCTTTGGAAAATAGAAAAAGAATATTATCAAGACCATATTATAATTAATATTAAGTTCATTTCATATACATATTGCACTTGAATCTGTGTTACAGTACGTAAAAATCAATGCAAATACTTAAAGTTCTGGTGAAATTAAGATGCACCTGGGAACTGAGTGCCATGGTGAGAAAAACCTAAGAACGACAAGGGCTGCATGCTCTACATGACTGGGTACAACCTACTGTAGGTGCTGTTCTCTGGAAGTACCATAACCACAGCTGAGTGGGAAAATGAATATTAGCCCTTTGATCTTCATACCACTGGGGTCTTGCAGAAAGGTAAAATCTTCCTTAACAGCATGAGGAATACATCAGGTTGATCTGAGAATGATACAAAGTTTGTATTGAAGTAAACCATTCAGGTGTGGTGAGCTTTCAAAAATTTTTGGGTAGTTTTTTTTCCTAATTCTCATTTTTATTTTGCTTTATAACAGGTACTTTCATAGGGAATGCTGTATGTATGAAAACTTTCATGACTCCTAGTGAGATAAAGGAAGTTTTAAGCTCTCAAACAAATCATTTTGATAGGTCATGGAAGTTGCTCTTTCCAGCAGAGCTGTACTGCAAATGTCAGAGTTAGAAAATACAAAAACCAAAAGTTAAAACCAGATAGAAAGCATGAAATGGGAACACGATTTGATAAATATATTTATTGTTTCTATTCATCCCTCAGACACAGGATCTACTGCTAATTATTGAAAAGAAGAGTAATTGAGTTTGGAAGAGACCTATGGCATTTGTCTAATCCAACTTCAGCCCAAAGAGGGGCTGAACTAAAAATTACTGGGAGCTGGTCATATCTTTTCCCAGCTGAGCTGACAACCTCTCCAAAGCGTGAGGTTCCAGAAAAACATCTGGGTGAATGATTTGACTAACACTGAGAATATATTTTTGTTAAAACTTAATTAAAATTTTTGTTGATGAAATAGATGCCTGTTACCTCTCAGTCTTTCACAGGGTGGAACTTCTGTCAGTGTCTCTTTGCACTTTCCCTATAACTACACATTAGGTAGTAGAAGAAAGCTTCCTATCCCATCCCTTCTCCACATTTGCCAAACCACACTCTCTCAGACTCTTCTCAAAATATCATTTGCTTCAAAATCTCTAAGAGAAGATTGGGAAATGCCACAGGCAGGGTATGCAGACTGTGTATCAGACTCTTAATTGGCTGAGGAAAACCAGACAAATTTCTAACATTTTTTTTTTCCCACCTTTCGACAATTTTTGGGCTTCTTTGTTATCCACATAACTTCTTCAGCATACTTTCAAGGGGAAGAAAAAATATTTCAGGAAATAGAGTGAATGAAGTACACTCCAACAAAGAAAAGGGAGAGGCAGGAGAGTATAGCAGAGCTTCTATAGAGATTTGCTGGAGGGTAACACCAATTTAATCCAAATATTATGTCTGGCCCAGAGTAGAGTTCACATATCATTAGCTTTTGAATCTTTACTTAAAACATTTCTTATTTTTAACCAGGTCTCTCCAGGCAGAAAGAAGCAAAGACAATTTTCCAGGAAAGTTTTCCAAGCAAAATTTAGTTCTGAGCAAACCCTTTTTAAAAACCATTTTTCTGAAGGGCCAGAAGCAAGATGAGGGGACAAAATGAATAGCCTAATTAGCAAGCTGAATACAGCACTAGTCTGGCATCTGAAATGAGTGCACACTGCTTGCTGGACGAGAAATTCACTTCAAGGCCTCTTCCGCTGTTTAGTGTGAAATGCATGAACTGTCCTGTGAAAAGGAGATGAATCCAGAACTTTCTCCAAGGTAGAAGTCATGTTACCACAGGAAAGCAGTCTCACCATTTGGAGTAAATTGATGTTAAAGAGTCCTCTTGAAAGGATAGCTGCCTATGACTGAAACGAACAAGAAAACCATGAAATGATTGGAAATGTGATACTTGTAAAGTGAAATCTGTCCCAAGACAGCACTATTATACAAACTCCTTGTAAGGACACGCAAGTACACATAGGAGTGTGATCAGATACCAAGTTAGGGAGAGGGAATTAAGTTACGGGGTGGAAGGTGAAGGGTTGTACCAAGATTCACTGTTCTGTGGCTGACCAAATGGGTTTGACTGAATTTTGTCAGGAATGTAAGTAAGTCCTTTAGACTAAAACAATCTCAGACATGATTCAGAGGGAGTTTTGAAGCCTGCAAAGTGCATATTACTTAATTGCAATGAATTAACAAGACAGCAGTATGTCTAAGATTTCATCCAGCTTCCTTGAGTTCACAAAGTAAAGGTTAGGTACCCCTTGGCGTGGGGATCACATGTGGGGACATCCTCCACAGGTCCCAGGTTTGGACTTCCACATCCTGCACAGCGCTGCAAAGTCTTTTTTGCTGCCACCATACTCAACACTTAATAAGAGAACAGGTTGAAAACTTCACATCCTAAAGTAAAGTAAAGTCTTAGGCCTAGAGTTTTGGAGATATTTAATGGCCTTGATATTTCAGGGGTATTCACATTGAACCTTGATTACATAATTGCATGAAGATGTATGTCAGTTAAACTGCAAACATCAGTGGCATCTGAAATCCAAGATGGGCCATGAAATCTTCCTGTTATGAACAGCTGTGGATTTAGAGCAGAAATGGTCACCTATAAATTAACTGTATGAAACAGACGGAACTTAGTCAAGTAGATCAGCTTCAGTTCCCTAGGTACATAGCCTGGGGAAGTCATAGGGAGTATGGCAGCATTAATTGGTTTATGCTGTAAATTATTCCCAGCCTTAAAGCCTTTAGGCTTTACTACTACTCATTAGCTGGATTTATTTTCATTATTCTGGTGAGGCCCACAAGGTGGTTATCATCCTGACTGCCTCATGTATGAGAGTTTCCATGCCAGGCCTGAGTACAGCTGCTCTGTTTCATGGCCAGCAAAATGTTAAGGGCACACCACAGAGCAATTCATGGCACAGCAATAAATACGCAGATTTAAGTGATAAGATCAAGCTGCAGATGCCTCTTCTTCAGTTCCACAGGTGAAAAACCCAGTAATGGTAGAGAATATCTCATCATTTTTCTCTTTCCTTATCTATATACTGCAGGTGGTGTCTCCTCATTTCCTTTGCTGTGTTATAGCCCTGCCTTGAAGCCCAGGTTCAGCTGATGCAGGCTCTTTCTAGTGATTCCCTGTGCTTTAACCTGCCTACAAAAGCAGAGGAAATAAAGCTATTAAACAATGCATGTCAATGTAAATATTCAAGAACGTTATTTCAGTGGTTAGTATTTAGAGAAACAGAATTTTCAGCTGATTGGAAAAAAAAAAAGTGTGCGTTTTTCCTTTTTAAAAAAAGCAGCATTTTTATACCCAGTTTCTGTTCATTAGGAATGTGTCTATTAATATTAAATTAATATTAATCTATTAATTATATTAATATTAATCTTTGCTATGTTTACTAGTTTTGTAATATTTGATGAAATTGAATGCCACACATGCAATACATATGTTCATAGGCAAAAAAAGACAAATTTTGCAGTTTCAAGTTGCATTTGAATCTTTCCAACAGCCAAGCCATTATTTATTTTTCCTTATCAAATGTTGACTTCTGCTGAAATCTAAATTCCACCTTCTGTTTGGAGCAAAGCTGTGTATCTAGTGAGTGGTAGACTCACAACAATTTTTTTTTCCTACCTGGATATCCATGCAAACATTGCTTTTTTTTCCAGGCATCATTCAAGTCTTCAACAGAAATTCATTGGAGCTGCAACTTCTGCTCTTGTTTTCTCCTCAGAATGCCTGGTGCCATCTAAACAGACTTGTTTCAGATGTGGCAATCCATGCAGCTCTTAGCCTGATACTCCCTGATTGAAAGAAAAAAAATCCAAGAATTATGAAATCACACTTTGGAATAGCCTAATATCATTAGTATCTAATATGTAAAGCCCAGTAGGACTTCATAAGAGGGTATAAGAAAGTGAGAAAAGTTTTTCATGAATGCATAAGAAAAAAATATTGTAAACCATAAATTATTGTTAATAAAATATTATTATTAAATTTATTTAATATTTAAATTTAAAGATAAATAATTTTTTACTATTTAGATTATTATTATTAAATTATTTATAATAGATATTGTAAAACAAAACGTAACAGATGAGGGTAACTATATAAAGTTTTTGAAAAAATGAATGAGGTATCAAACTAAGACATTTAAAATATCCTTATTTGAAGTTCAAATAAACTTCATATTTATATGAAGAGGCACTTCAGGTGGAACATGTGGAGGTTACCTAATCCTTCCAAGTCACTAGGAAGGTCAGTTAACCTGTCACACTGTACCTTTAAGCAGCATTTTTAAGTTGTGAAGAAAATTGATAACAGTCTGGGGGATTTTAGAAAAATAACTGCAGTACCAACATTCAAAATCAGAATTTGAGTACTCAGTGAAATTTATATGATGCAAAAGCAAAGGAGTAAATGTTTGTGTTGCACATCCCAGCTAGCTTTGTATTAAAAAAACATAAACAGCAAGTTGTTAATATTTTTTAAAGTATTTTACAGTGAAGCATATTTTATTGTTGTATGAAATACTAAGTAATTAAACATAGACACTACAGCTCTAAAGTATTTTGAAATAGACAAGCATATAGACACTGTAGCTTGTTCTCACTATCAATACATATTCTTTAAAAAGACACATCTTCCTAAAGAGTAAATAATGAAAATATAATAAAAGATGGTCTATCAAGCTGTGGAGAGATATTACAATGATAAATACTTCTTGCAGCTTTAGCATATACGTTATAATTGCAAAAAGAGGAATAATAACTCCTCAATAACATTTTTAAATTAATTTAAATTGTAATTTTTATTGGGTTTTCTTGGTTTTGGTAGTGGAGATTCTACAGATGTGGCTTCTCTGAGAAGCTGTGAAGAGTTTCCACTGTGTCCAATGGAGACAATGTCAGCCGGCTCCAACCCAGATCAGCAATGGTGGTAACAGACTTAAGATGGGGAAAAAAATTGCTGCATAACTGCAGCTGAAGAAGAGTTATAATATATGAGAGAAATATCTCTGCAGCCAGCAGTGTCAGTAGTGCTCCAGCTGCCAGAGCAGAGATTCCCAGGCAATCTGTGATGAAGACCATGGTGGTGAAGACCATGGTGAATCAAGTGTGTCCCTGCAGGCCATGGAGGTCTGCAGTGGAGCAGAGATCCACCTGTAGCCCATGGAGGACCCCAAGCCAGAGCAAGTGAATGCGCAGAGCCTGTGACCCTGTGGGAAGATTTTGGTGGATCAGGCTCCTGGCAGACCTGTGAAGAGAAGACATCACTCTAGAGCAGTTTGCTGACAGGGCTTGTGACCCCAAGGGGAACCCTCACTAGAGCAGCTTGCTCCTGAAGGGCTACATTCCTTGGGACTGACCCACAATCAGCAATTAGTGATGAATGCCAGCCCATGGGAAAGCTCCACCCTGGAGAAGCCACTGGAGGACCATCTCCTATGGAAGAACCCCATGCTAGAGCAGGAGCAGAGTGTGAGGAGTCCTCCTGCTCACACAGTGGCAGAGAAAATGTGAGATGAGCTGGCTACAGCCTCCATTTCCCATCTGCTGTGGCGAGGTGGTAGAGAATTCAGAAGTTAAGGCCAGGAAGAAGGCTGTGGTGCAGAGAGGGTGTTTAGATTAGATTTAGGTTTATTTATCAGTATCTTACTTGGATTTGATCAGTAATAAAAGAAACTAATCTCCTCAAGTTTTGCCCATGACAGTAATTGGTAAGTGATGTCTCCCTGACTTTATCTCTACTCATGAGCCTTTTGTTTTATTTTCTTTCCCTTGCACAGTTGAGGAGGGGAGTGACAGTGGCTTTGTTGGGCATCTGGCATCCAGCCAGGGTCATCCCACCAGACTTAGAAATACAAAAAAGTCAAGGACAGAACAAAAATTCTGGGGAGATTTGAAATACAGACTTGTCTTTATAAGTTTTGAAGAATATTATTTTATTATGGAACAAAATATTGAAAGAGATTTTAGTGAAAGATGAATTGAAAGGTTAAGCAAAAATATAAATGTAATTTTGTGATAATACAACAATGAAGTACAAATTGCCATTGAGGGCACATTTTTGCTGCAAACTGGTTGGAGGACATAGAATTTCAATTTCATGTGGGAAATTATGTTATGAGATCAGCTTGGTAAACATGTAGATACTATCTTCTGAACATAACAGATATAAAATCTCAAAGTCATTACTTCTGGTATTCATGATAGAACAGAGAATAAAATAGCCGTAGGGGTTTTTTTGAGGTTAGAAACTGAGAGCTGCATTTTGCGCAACTTGAAAAAGTTACACAGAATTAAATGCATGAGAAGGAATCAGCAGTGGACATGTCAAAGAATTTAAGGTGTCAAAGTACACCTTTAACACTGAGGAAAACCTCCTGAAAGTAGGAAATTTAATTGATACACAGTCGTCTTAAATAGGCTTGGAAGTAGAGCAGATTAATATATTAAACATTTTACACTAAAACATTAGTTATGACTAATCTCATGAATCTGGATGGGTACAGGTTGAAACAAGGAAAATTTTTGTCTCATCTTGTTTTTAAGTGTGAGACTTGGAGCATTGAGTTAGACCTAGTATTTTGTAAGCTCATTTTTTATACCAGTCTTTCCTAAGCAATGTTTAGTGTCTTTTGATAGCTCTTTAGCATTCGGTTGTACTCAACTTGTGTTGCTGTTCTTCCATTAAGAATTCCATTAAAAACCTTGTATCCTTTTTCTGTTTGTCTTTTGGGATGAGACTGCACTTCATAGGGCTGCTTCATAAACATAATTGTCTAAACATTTTTCTGTCCTTTGCTGGGAAAGTTGATGAAATGATTTCAAGCTTTTTTTCTGTCTTCCTCCTTCGGAACAGAATTTTACAATTTCCAGTATAAACAGACTCAACATCTTCACTGATTTGGATCATTGATGCTTCTGTGATAGACAACAGTAGGTATTTGACAAAGTAAATGCAAAATTTAGCAAATAAAATTCAGGAAAGAAATATGCTGCCAAATTGTCGACTCCTATGGACAGCATGTCTGGTAATGCCTGATCAACCTCTTGGAGCAGCTTCTTAAAAGACATTTGGTCTCACAACTGGCAGCGTTTCTAGAATAACTTACCCTGGGCTCACATAACAAACAGAGGCAGAGACATGCATCTCTGCAGTAAGATGTGCATTAAGCTTGCACTGTACAAGCCAAGCCTAAAGCAAGACACAGTCAGCACTCAAACATCCTGATGCCTTACTACAAATTTAAAAGGTGCAGCAAAATATCTGTAAGATTAATTTGGATATCAATGGGGTACCAGAATGATCATGCCCCCAATTGTGCTTGAAGCCCCAGACAGGAGGTGTTGATATGTAGCCAAGAAGTGTGAAACAAATGTTGACTTTCTTAAAATGTCAATAATAAACTCTCTCCAGTTTCAAGAAAAAACAATTTCACCTCTAGCTCATTTGTAGCTCTGGCAAGAACATTTTGTTCAAAATTTAAGTAATGACGTCTCTGAGTTCCTAGTCACAATTATAAACAAATACAATAACAATTTCTAATCTTTGTATATTTGCTTTTGCTTTATAAATGCCAAGAGACAAATCATCTAATTAGATTTGGTATAGTAAAAAAAAAAAAAATCTTGATCAGAATTAGGGCATTTCCAGTATTGTTATCTTTATTAAAAAGAACCTACTATTATATGCATATTTTTAAAAAATGTAAACTTGTAATATACAGAATTTAGATGAATAAAATATATTGTCCTAAAGACTTATGAATAATAGAATATAATGTGTTTGTGTATAATAATTTATCTAAAAATAAGGTTTATATGCAGTGTTGAGAAACTTTACGCAAACTTATTACAAGGTTTCAAAGTGCAATTTCAATCGTATTTTAACTGGATTTTTATCTTCAGTGATGACTGATAAAAATGAAACTCCTTGTTCTTACCCCCTTTCTACAGTAAACATTTTCACAATAGCAATAATATGTGTAACTTCAATTTGTCATAAATGTTTTTGTCTCTTGATTTTACAGTTTGAAACCAGAAGACAGTTAAAAAATTAGTCCTATCTATGTGCTCATTTCAAAATGATGAATGAGTTCCAACATACAGAAAACTTGCTACAACAAGTTTAGTGATCAAGATGGATTAAAGTTATGGTATCTGCAACTGATTTTATTTGCTTCCAAAAGTAGATTCTGAGCTTTTGTCTATAGTGTATCTATCTTCATAGCTAATCAATTTAGCCATCTCACATAGTTTGACAGCCCTTCTGTCAAAAAAACCCCTTCTGTCAAAGTAGAGAACAGACACAAGATTTTATATTTCAGAATCAAAGTATCATAGAATGGTTTGAGTTGGAAGGGGCCTTAAAGATCATCTGGTTTCTACAGCCTGTCTTGGGCAGAGGTACCTTTCACTAGACCTGATTGCTCAGAGCCCCATCCAACCTGGTTTTGAACACTGCCAGGGATGGAGCATCCACAATTTCTCTGTACAACCCGTTCCAGTGTCTCACCATTCCCACAGTAAGGAGATTTTTCCAAATACCTAATATTAACCTACTCCTTTCAGCTTGAAGCCATTCCCCCTTGTCCTGTCACTACATGCCTTTGTCAAGAGTCCCTCACCATCTTTCTTGTGGACTTCCTTCCTTCACTGGAAGTCCACAATTAGGTCATCCCACAGCCTTCTCTTCTCCAGGCTGAACAATCCATTAAATTAATTCTCTTAGCCTTTCCTAAGAAGTGCTCTAGCCTCTCTTATGATGGAGAGGCTTCCTTAGGTGGGACTTCAACCATATAAAGGCATCATTTCTGATACACATCATTTCTGATTTTTGCTGTAAGCAAAAGACTACAAAATACAGACTATGGTGCAACCACAAGGCCCAGGAGAAGTCTTAGTGCTTTCTCAGTTCCAGAGTGTTTTGTCTTACAAGAGATGCATTAACCATGAAAGTACCCCTGTAAAGGTAAAGAGTAACACTGCCAGTAGGGACAGCTAATAACCCTGTGACTGAGCCCCATGGGCAGTTAAACAAATGAACAATATTTTTCTGGTATCATAGAATAGACCTTTTGTGTGGATTTAATATTACTTCTAGTGCCAGCCTCACAGCCTGCATTGTGTTTCCAGTAAATCCCTCCTGACATTCACAAACCTGAGACAATTTAATTCAAAAATAGAATGTTTCAGTAGCCAGAGGGAAAAAAACAACTAGTGAGTTTTCCATTTTTCAGATATCTCAAGTACACTTTCTCCATCTCAAAATCCGACTGTGTTTATAATTTTATGAGTCTTTGAGACTGGAAGGACTAAAATTATTTTTAAATATAATATTGCAGAGTCATCTGTAGATTTAGGGTGGCTATTACGATAAAAATGTCCATTATTTTCATAATTAAAAGCAAAATGGAATTTATATGCAGTGTAATATTTCCTCAATTCTATCACACTTATCAGTGCCACACACATTGATAAAGGGTCTGATACTCCAAGACATCCAAACTCTTTGATAAACACTTAATTTTAAGCATGGATAGCTCTCTGTAAATCAGTTACTTATGGGATTACTCATCTCATGATGAGTAATGATTATCAATGAGTACTCATTACTCATCAGGTGACATCATCTAATGTTTATATGAAGAAAGTTTCTGTATTTTTCCTAGCCCCCTGAAGACTGTTGAAGTAAGGGTTACTGAAAAGACCCCACATTTTTGTGTCTGTCTCTTTGCACCATTCAGTGGAAGAGATTATCTGGATAAGAACATCCCAGGACAGATTTGCATTTTGTACTTTCGGTGCTCCCTGATAGTGAAGACAAATGAAAGAAGACAAACAAGGATGCAACACTTGCTTCCTTGAGTCTGTGTGGCTGTGACTCTGGACACCGTGAGTGCTCAGGTTTGCCTAGGCACTGAAGCTATTATGGACCTGCAGCCAGAAACTTTGAGAGTCAACAGGTAGAACTCTTCCCAAGACTGACCAGAGATGAGGTAAAGTCCCTTCATGGGCACCTGCCTGGATCAGCAAGCCTGTGGCAGAGACAGCCTCAACAGCTTGCCTGAATTCTATCAGATCATCCCTTATTTGCTCTGTGAACCTCTGAGAACCCTCAGACATTGTGCTGGTTGTCTGAGAGAAACATCCCATGTAAGAGCTCCCCAGCAAGGCCAGCAAACAACCCCAGGAGGTCATATCTCTGTTTTCTTCAGTTCCCTCAGTGGAATGGGAGCACATCTGTTTTGTAAATATTGTGATTTTAGGGTCCTTTATGTGACTCTGTCCATTTTTTCCCATTGCTCACAATATCTACATCAAAAGGCTTTTCCTCACTGTTGCAATCCCTGGACAAAGAAGTTATCAGTGAGGGGTCATTGACTAAGAGCTTTTAAAGAGTAACTTGTGCTCAGTGAGGCTATCTCAAGAGTTAGTCACTCTTAATTATCCTTAATTGCTCAGCATCTCTCATGGAAGAAGTCACAGAGGGAGACAGGGCTATGGCAACTTTTGTGACTGGCAGAAGAGCATGCTGTGATCAGTGCTGGCTTAGGACAGGAACCTCTGGAAAGACACAAGAGCTACAGTGAGCAGCAGAAAATTATCCAGGCAAAAGAAGTTGTGATATATCCATTCTACAAGCTTATAAAGGTGCTTGTTTTATTCCATAATATTATCTCTAAGGACAGTAATTTAGGGCAATAAGGTATTGTTGCTTTCTGACAATATGAAGCGTTAAAAATGTTAGTTTGCACAAATACACACTTATTTCTGAGATTTAAATGTAATAAATAGCACAGACAGCCTTATGCAGCATGCAAATAAGGCCTCTTTAATTTCCTTTGAATACTCTGAACTTTTGACAAAAGATAAACCAATAAGGGCTAAATACTGCTTATGATCACTACCAGTGTATGATATTCTCTCCTTTTATTTAAGTGTATGATGCAGTCATTAATCTGACAAAACTCCTCTTTGGAAACAATGAATCTCTTACATAAAGAAGGGGAAAGTACACTTCCTATAGAGGTAATTGCTTTATATAACTTGCTGCTAATTAAATATTTACTTTGCTCTCTGAAAGCCCACTTCATTGTAACCTTGAAAAATAAAAGCCACAACCAGTTTTTCTGGTTGAAGAATTTTGTTTCCTGGGTAAATAAAATTTAATTATGCCAATAAAGTTGACAATGCAATTTGCCAGGGAGAACTATGTAGTCAACTATAACAGAGCAGAAAAGTATTGCTTTGGAATGGATAATTTTTATCAGAGGCTGACTAGGGATGGAGAAACAATAGGTTAGCTGACGAAATACGTGGATGATCATAATATACAAGCTGAGGCCTGTACCAGGCTGGTTATCCCTTTACTTGTATGTTCATGTTTATTATGTGTGAATTTGTGATGCTACAGAGCTGAAGTACCCCTAAAAGTCTGCCAAAATTACCTGTGAGAGAAGTGAAACTCAAAGTGGAAGTAATATATTGCCACTTTGTTTTCTGAATTTTAGGAGGATAACATTATAACTGTATTAAAAATTAATATGTCCAGGTGTCTTGGGTTGCAATGCAAGATGTAACCAAAAGTATGTATTCTATTACCATCTGTTAAAACCAGGTGGGGCAGTGTTCTTTATCTCTTCCATGACCCATCCCTCAAGGTTGTATCCTGACTCTGTCAGTGGTTTCGTTGGTTTTTTGCAGGGCTTTTTTGTACTACTGCATTTTTATTTTTTTTCCTGGTAAAGAACTGTTATTCATATTCCCATATTTTTACCTGAGAGCCCCTTGATTTCAAGATGATAATAATGATAATAATTTGGGGGGGAGGGTGTCACATTTTTCCATTTCAAGGGAGGCTCCTGCCTTTCTTAGCAGACACCTGTCTTTTCAAACCAAGACACCAGGACACATGGGCTGGCACGGAGACTGACAGGTATAAGACAGCCCATGTCTTTCCCACGAAATGCCCTTATCCTCTAGAACAGGACAGCCCCCTTCAGCCTCTGTCCTTGGACCAAGCTGATATCCAAATTGCTCCAGGGACAGACAGGGGGACAGTTTGACAATAGAGATTATTGATTTTTGCTGCCCAAGAAATATTCACTGGCAATGCTAATGTAGGTATATCCAGAATTACTGGAAAAATTATTTCTAAAACAATTTTCAAAGCACTTAAAGCTGATAGAGGAAATAGGGATAGTTCATTAAACGTTTTGCTACTTTAACATGCATCCAATTTTGTAAACTGAGATTTGTCAAAATCTCTTCTTGCTGCCTCCTCAAAAATTTGAGATTTTCTTTGCCACTTAGTTATAGAACCTTTTACATCAACTATTTTTATTGTTTGTTTTAATTTTCCCATTTCTTGTGGTCCCTCGAGAGTCTAGGAGAAAAGAGTCTAGAGGCAAAGCTAGAGAAAGCAGTATGGAAATAGCATATATACCTTCATATATCAGATATCCAAAATTGGGCCAAACTTAAAGTTTTTTTCCTATCCTTTTTCAAGGATATCTTTAGGTATTTCAAAATGTGGAAACTTTACAGCCAAATGCAGGCAAGAACTCTTTCTGTTTATATAGATCAGATATATTCCTCCTTTCCTTCTGTCTCAAGAGGCGAGAAATGAAAAGCATGTTATTTATCCATCTAGGCCTGGGACTGTTTCCCATCTATTGCTTAACTGTTTTTTATTTTCCTGAGTGTTTTGTGACAAAATCAAATCATTAATGGGATATGGTAATTCTCATCTGTGATGGATCTCTTGAAGAGGATTTTTCAGTCTGGTAGAAGTTATTGCTATATTTACCATGTTAATGATAAAACCCCACAAAATTCTTAGTAAAGGAAAGCTCTAATAATTGCCATTAGCATGCCACAGTGTATAAAAGAGTAATAATGTCTGCAAAAAGAGAAACCTGCTTAACAACTTCAGCTTGGTTTGCAGTACTTTTTGTTGTTGTTCATACAAGATAAACACAATTTTGGACAGTCTTCTGGACAGGAACAAAGTGAAGCCAAGGCTTTTGTAATGGCTTGGAGCAAATATTAAGAAAAAAAGTATGAGGGAAAACTTGAGGCTGCAATTTAACTGAGACAAAAGGTTACCTTTTTTTTTTTCATTTTCTGAAATAAGCATTTTGTATCCATTTATGTTTAGATCAGCTTGACATAAGACACCGCAAACACTTATGCTAATAGATTAATTCAGGGCAAGATGACTTTTCTAACTTTTCCAATGACTTTCAGGGGTGAGCACACCATGAAATAAATGAAAAGCAATACTTGAGTTAGTAGTATGTGAGTATAATCAACAGCTCTTTTGAAAATTGTCTTTTCATCAGCAGGCTTTGTAGGAGGATTTATGACAAGTCAAGCCATTAGAATTATCTGAAACTTGTATTTGCTGATTAGCATGCAGCTTCTCCTTAGATTCCATAAGGCTGGTCTGCTTAGGGGGGCAACCTCAACATAATATTGGCAGCATGTTCTCAGGGGAGCAAATCCCAAATACTGAAATGAGCACAGTTTGTACTCCATGAACTAAAGATGATTCTTTATGTATCTTCATGTATTTTATGTCAGGCCCACTGGTATGGCAAAAATCTGTTGCTGTGTGTTTTTGGATTTCTTTATTCAAAAATAATTGGATTTTGTATAGGCAGAAAACAGGCTTCCATAGTCATTAGATTTTTCTAAAGAGGAAATAGGTGTTTGCAGAACTGTAATATATACTGTAACTTTCTACACTTTTTTGTTGCTCATCATGACAACTGCAGGTCACAAAGCACCACAGCTTCATTTCACTTACAATATAATTTTCTTTGGATTTGAGCTTATTTATTACCTTCCATAGTTACAGGAAAACCAGTGCTCAGTAAAGCTCTTTTCAGAATGAAGAGAAACTCCACAAACCCATTCCAGAAGCTATGTACCATTTTTAAGTGGTGTATACTGAGGTCTTTTGTCTCGTAGTGCTGGCATACAGCCTTAGAGCACAAGATGCTTGTTGAATGCCATGGTTGCTTTAGCCTGCTGGTTTATGAACAAATTCATATGAGATTCAGCAGCCATGCAGGTAAATTGTTATAATCTGTCTTCCTGGTTTCAGGGGGCTGTGAGAGCCATGAGCCATCTAGTTCACCTTTCATTCACTCCGGGAAACATGATTTATAGGTGTGTGTGCAAATGACCCGTCTTCTGTCCCCTGGCTTCCACTTATACATGGACTTTAAAAAATGACCAAATAATCAGCCAAGAAAAGGACCTATAATGACAGAACATTAATTCCAACTCAATGAATTTTTTTTAGAAAATAAAGGTAGCCTATGTTGCTGTATTTATTCATGAGTTTCCAGACAGACAGTGGTTGGAAAGCAAATTGACTGAGTTCCTCTAATGGACTGCATCAGTTAGAGTACGGGGGCAATGGGAGATGTGGGATTTTGACAGCTCAAAGGAAATTTCATGTTCTAGTTAGCCATCAAGAAGAGACTGCTGTATCTGAGCTGTCCTTTCCCTGAACCTAGTCCTCTAGGTAGGACACTACCCAGTAGTCAGATCTTTACCGAGAGACCATCACTTCCACAGCAAAGCTACCTGGTTTGCTAACAGGACTGCAATCCCCTAAAACAGCCAAATGGTGATTTTGCCAGACAGCTTTCACGCAGATTTTGAAAATTTTGAAAAGGAGAGAGAAGGTTCTCTCAATAATTCTCTCTTCAACAATTTTTAGCAGTTGAGGCTGAAGACAGGCTGTTTAGGCAGTTACCTAATAAAGCAGATACCAGCTTTACTTTCAAAAGCCAAAATATCATCTTCCTGTGATTTGCAAGGGCTTTGCCTTTTAAAGGAAAGAGCAGTTCCAGCTCACTCAGCTTCACCATATAAGGAAACGATGGGGTGATCTGTGAAAAATCCTGTCTTCCTGAGGACATGCACCTTCTAGCATTCTGCAAAAGAACATACTTAACTGTGATAGCAACCTGAGAAGCAGGAGGAGGAGGTGGAGTCTGGGGCTACTGGCTACTGGCTCCCCAGATCTTGTGAAAATATATATAGAGAGAGAGAGAGAGAGAGAACAGGCAGAAAATAACAAAACAGAAGAAACAGATAAAATCTGTTTAGATAACACAATCTAAATCTGAAAATAAAATAAAAAGAAAACCTTGGATGCAATGTCTGAAGAACCTGGGAGAAAACCAGGAGTGACCTGGTTGCAGTGTTGGTGTGTAGAATAAAACAACATTGATACAGCTCAGCCCTGACCTGAAAATTCTTCTAGGGGAAAAAAACCCCACCAACCAACCAACCAACCAACCGCAAAACAAAACAAACAACCTCCACAAACAAACACACAAATAAACAAAACAAAAAAACAAAACAAAAACAAAATAAAACAACCCCTCAAACAACCCACCCCCCTCCCCCTCCCAATTAAAAATATCCCATGCCCATTATTTCCCTGGATCACAGGAGTCTTTTTTGTTCCCTCAAAAGTACTCATTCCTTTTGGGAGTATTTGATGAATGAAGTTGAGCTTGTGCTCCCGTAGCTCCTGTCAAGACCATGCAGTGCTCTGTGCAAACAGAGTGAGAGACCGCCTCTGCCTTCAGGGGTTTGCCTGCTCTTAGAAGGTGTAGTGTGGAGATTTGGGTTAGCAAACAAATAGAAGGAAGAGGAAATACTGAAGGATGATGGCAGCACTGGAGAACTCATGTGCCAGCAAGGCAAAACTAGCTAACGTCTACTATGAGAGAGGTTTTACATCTCTCATAGGTCTGTAAAATCAGAAGGAACCATGATGGAAAATATTATTTCTTGCTGTATTAATCACTGCTGTAGTTGTTAACTTTGAGACTTGGATTAATTACTTTGCTCAATATTTCCTCGGGGGATTTCTGTCTAAATCTCTTTTTAGACAAAGTATTTGAATTTTAACACTTGTCTCTCATGTAGAGAATGTTTTAAAACCTCATCCTGGGTGAAACCCTGAAAGTATTTATTTCCCTAATCTCTTGTAGCTCTATTCATGCCCAGTGAACACCAGAAGTTCAGTCATGTTGATAACTCATATTTGTTTGAATCTCTGTACAATCCAAAATTATTTCCTCTGTACAAAGTGCATTATACAGAAGTATTTTTCAAGTAGTGTGCATTGAAAAGTGAAGTCTATGGCATATTTTTTATTAAAACAAATTTCTATTTTTAGATTATGCAAGAAATAATGTAAAAGACTGGAAGATCTATCAAGCAAATTCCAACAAACTCTTCAGATGCCCCTAGGCAGACACATGCTGTGATGGAGTTAGGAAACTTTCATTTCAGTTTGTTCAAAGGTTTCAAGTAACATGCATTATTTATTATGCATGCTATTATATTATATTATATATATATATATATATATATATATATATATATATAATATATTATATATTATATATATATTATATATTATGCATGCTATTTATTACTGCATTATAAATTATGCAGTATTTAGGAGTTTTAGTATCATAATTTAGTATTAGGGGGTCATTGAATGAGAAGCAGAAAAGTAAGAATATTATTGAGCTATGATGAAGAACAGCATTTCTTGGAAGAATATCTCTCTGCATGAGAGTTAAGTGGAGATGAATCTATTTCTTTCTTGGCTAATCTTTGGTTAGATTGTGTTTGCTACGTAAGTATCATACAAAAATTACAGGATAAAACTTCCTTTACAGCAGTACAGAGTGTGGATATATGAGTTGATGTTGTGTTTTATTGTCTTTGTGAAGAAATCTGAAGAGTATTGCTACCCTGTTCTGTTTTTTTTTTCCCAGCTGAGAAAGCAGGAGGTGCATGAGCAGGTGCAGAGTTGCTGCAACATAGGGGGAAACCACTAGCATGTTTTCTGAGAGTTGAGATCCTAGAATTAATTTCTCTTCTTGGTCTGGACCAGACAAAATCTACCAATAAAAGTGTGCAAGTTTTCCTCAGGAATTTGGAAAAACAAATGGGAAAGAGCTTTTGTCCTATGTCAACTACTATATTATTTCCCAGAAATTCTTACTTCACACTGCAACAACTTAGAAGAAAAGATACAGCCTGACTGCTGGTACACTGTGCAAAATTGTAAGTGTGCTATGCACTGCTTTTCTCTTTTCAACACAAGAGTTCTGGTGTTTCTTGTCAGTCCAGAAAAATGGAACTCCAAATCTCTTGCTGGTTTTACTCTGTACAGTTGCATTTTGTATCATAACAGTGTTCTGGTGCAGCCATTGGAGATACTTCAGGTGAGGGTGGATGTTAATCATGTACCCTTTTAAAGGCACCTGTTCTCAGACTGAGGGTCTCTGGGGGAGCAGGGGCTGGTTTTCCCCCACCTGCACTGTAGATGAGCAGGCAGCCTGTACAAAATGCAGGCTCACACCACGGAGGCAGGTTTCTCACAGCAGGATGCAAACCAGCATCTGAAAGGCAGTGCTTGTAGGCTATTCTCACAGGTGCAGTAATGACTGCTCTGGCAATATTATCCTTCACTGTGCAAAAGCCTTCTTTAACCTTTGCTTTCAAATGGCTTTAAGCTGCTGCCACATGTCAAGCACATAACAGCTAACACGTTGTTATAAGCACACATGCTAAAGCCATTCAGCCCTGACAGCTTGAGCAATAAATGCTGTACTTTGGAAGGGAGAGTGATGCTGCTTACTGGTCCTTGCAGCCCTCATTATCCATAATATGCTTATGGCAGAAGTGTTCTCTGTGTGATTACCAGAAGAGAAAAAAGCTCTGACTAATTTTTTTTATAATTATTATTACAGGGTTGTGAAGATAAGGTGATGTTTAGACTCCATAGACAGGGATTTACTATAGAAATTTGAAGTGCCTCTTAAAGCTTCAGAAAGATTTTTTTTTTTTTTTTTATGGCTATGATGGCATTTTGCAGAAAGTAATGGTCATATTTTTAAGTGACTGCCAGTTCCCAGAGAATATAAAGATGACCAGGATAACTCCTTCAAAACAAAAGGAAAACCTACCTAATCTTCATACATCACTTTGTCCCCTGTAGAAAATACCTTTGAAGAGTTTCTGAATTTTCATGTGATAGCAAAGACTCTTTGAAAGGCAGCCATTGAAATGACAGAAAATGTATCATCAGAAGGTTTTGTAGGTATAGGGAAAACCTTGACATATACTCTCTTATGTTAGAAAATACAAAATGCTATGATATTTCATATGGTGTGACTATTCCTGTCAAAAATATAAAAAATATGGCTTTGGTAAACAGTGTTATTTTAAAATCAAAATAAGTCAGGACCTTATTCTACTGAAAGATCATATAAATCTCTATTATTTTGATAAAACCCATCTTTTTTCTTTAAAAAAGGGTGTTTTTTACCGAGATCAGAGTCAGATGCTTTGGTTTTTCTGGAGGAGAATGAGTTTTTTTTGGGTGCGTTGTAGCTTATTCATATGAAAATTTCAAATCAGCATCACTGCGATTTAACTTTGGTTTTAGGTATATCTTAGTTGTATTGCAAGGTCACAAACAGTGGAATTTTTAGACATAAAAGCACTTGAAATGAGATATGAAGTCTTCTACCCTGTTGACAGTTTTCATTCTTGGTGCTACAGAGTTCACAAGTAACAGATTTTTTTCCCCCTGAGTTTCCCTTTATGTTATGCCTGATAATCAGTATAAATAGTGATCCTGGCCAGATATAGCTACACAAGTTAAATTTTAACTTTCAATTCTATATTCACTCAAACATCCCACATTTTATTTTACAATGATAAAAGAAGAAGTGGAAATGATTCTTTTAGCTGACTGGTTTGGCAGTTTCAGGAATTCAGGACTTAAGAAAAAAGGAATATAGCAAAATAAAATACGGGTAGAGGTTTGAATTCCAGGCTACAGAGACAAGGTCTTTTCTTATATGAATACTGAGATCCAGATAGTCAGAATAAAAGGGATTGAGAGAGGTGACTTTGGCAACAAGAAAGATGAAATATGTTGTATTTTTTAATATTTGCTTACTTGAATCTGTCTGAAAATAAATCCAATTACATAAAAGATTTTTTTTTGGAGAACAAATGGAACAGTCAATCTTCCTCTGAAGTTAATCCAGGATTTTTGTCTCTGAACATACAATTCTCAACATCCCTGTAATTCTACCACTAACACATTCTTGCAAACAAGCAAGACTGGACGTGAGCTGTCATCCTCAATAAAGAAAATAATTTCCTGTTATTTCCCTAGCTCTTATGGAGGCACTTGCAGAGCTCGCTGCTTACACCATATCTTTAGCTCTCACATGAAATTTTCACTACATTCTTCTGTTAATCACTAAAATTTCTAATCCTAATTTCAGCCTAAAAAAGAACCAAATATGCAGAAATAACTACTACAAATGACCAGTTTTCTGTGTAGCTAACTCCTGTGTGTTCCTGGCGAAGGGAAATTTGATTAACTGTGTTTGCATAATAATGTAGTGATACTGGAAGTTTAATTCTGGACACCTACACTAAATGTCTAGGAACATCAGGTTTTTTTGTATAGCTAATGCAGGCACAGTTCACTGTAGAGCACAGTAGCACAGGGACTTTGACTCTCTTGCTCTGGAGTAAAGCTGTTTAAGTCAATGAGTTGCATCTGGTTGGAAGGTCTGATGCTGTCCCCAAAAGACAGACTGCAGTAGTCTGTCTTGTTCACTTCACCCTGCAACACAAAGCTGCAGAGTACGAATCCCTCCTTCCAAGGCAGTGGGCCAGAGTCTGGGAAGCAGCTCCTGAAACAGGAGGAGATGGAGCTAAAAGGAAAATAAGAAAAAGAAGAGGACACCTTGCAAACAAGGGCTACCTGATTGTACCCCTTTCATTAAGACAGAATAATTCAAATTTGCTTCCACCTCTGAGAAGCATTCCAGAAGTCCTTCTCCCTCTCATCCTGCTGACTCACTTAAGCCATGGAATGTTTTTCAGAGTAAATATTAACCTGTCCACTGAAACACATCCTTTAAATAGTCCCACTTCCTTAATTAATGCTATTGACAGTTATTTTAATGCATTATTTAATCAAAGCCACTTTCAACAGAATCTTTAACATATTTTGAGACAATAAATTTCAAAATACAATTTTTCTTCTTTGATTCCCAGCAATGGAAAATGCCTCTCACTTTGCATTTTGAACCAATTCCCATGTAACATACTAGCAACCTATAAGAAAGTCCATTAAAATGGAAAGAAATAGTCCCCTTACACACTGGAGGACATACATCTCCATTTAGTAACCCTGGTAATAATGCATATAAGTTGATGGAGTTGCTCTGCTTATATAGAAAACCCAAATTCAAATGCATGAATAGGCTGATAATGCTTAAAAACTTCCATTCCAGTCATGGACACTCCATGACTGAGGATATTGTAACTCAAAGATAGTCCTTAATCCAGGTTAAGTGGTTGCTTACCTTTTCCTTTATGTAAAAGCGGCTTATGTAAGGAAAGGGGAAGTCTGATTTCAAATCATTCTGCTTCTGATTAGCTCTGCAAAGTCAACAGAAGCCTTGTATTTCTCAACAGAAAGATGCAGAGATACTTTATCACAGTCATGACCTTTTCACATTATTTTTCACTGCTGTCTCAGTGAAGTTGACATTCCAGTTCTAGCACTGGCTACTTGTTCACAGAGTTACACAACACCTGGTTTTGGGGACTGGAAGGGGGAAGGGTGGAAGGAGAAGAGATAAAAAAGACAAGCTGTGGCAAAATAAACAATACATACATTTTTTCCTCAATAAATAATGTTTTTTAAAAATATGTTGGAGTTATTTTTGGGAAAAAATGGGTGCCAGAAGGCTTGAAATGTC
Source organism: Cyanistes caeruleus (assembly GCF_971803275.1). Taxonomy (NCBI): domain Eukaryota; kingdom Metazoa; phylum Chordata; class Aves; order Passeriformes; family Paridae; genus Cyanistes; species Cyanistes caeruleus. Next base: position 68,182,132 of record NC_141702.1, read on the forward strand.
TATTGTGCAGAGGAAAGGGTGAGAAGTGCACAGAAGGATGCCTTTGTAGGGTGAAGCATCTTTGGGCTTGAGCACATACTCTACTGTCTCTGTGAGGGTAGAAATATATTGTCCCTGGTTTCTGTTTCATGATAGCAATGGTAGCAGCCCTGAAACTGGCACCTGGGTCATCTCCTCAATGCCAGCTGTTTCTGCAATGAACTCTCAGGACTCACAACCAGGAGGTTTGAGGTGAGCTCAGTATGATATTATCATGACTCTTGTGGTAGTTGGTGTTTTCCTTTTAGCCACAAATCCTGAGTCTATGCCAGTCTTAACTTTCAGCTAAGAGAAAAATTTGCCTGTAGTTGCAGAGAATAGCTTAAAAATATACCCATAGTGAACTTCTCAGGTTTCACATGAAAAAATAAAAAGAAAACAGCTTTTAAGCCAATAATTTTTGGATGTTTGCTTATTTAGATTGCTTTTACTTGTAGGTCCATTTCCTTTTTGTTTGGATATCAAGGAGAATTTGCTTTGGAGAGTGTAACAGTAAGCATAATACACAATATGTGTGGTTTTTTGCCTATCCTATGCATTTAACATCTCTCATGATTTTCTAAAGGCAGAATTGCAACTGTGTTGTTGGATGAGGAGATCTATTGTCAGAATTACCCAGAATGACAGAGAATAAAGTCCTGTTGTGCAGCAATCTCCAGTGACTTCATGAGTAACATTCTGTAATTACCTTGTTTAAAAAATACTCTTACACAGCCTCTGCTCACAAGATGCTTTGAAGCATGTTTGCATGAAGAGCCTCATTCTTTATGTGAAGTGGTAGAAATTTCTGGTTTTAGAGACTGTCAATAGGACTAGAGAAAACTCAGGAGTAAAAATTTTGTTTACTCTAGGAGTGGGAAAAATCTTTCTAGAATTCTGGATTGCTGTTAGTGACCTGATTTCATCTTTTTTACGTTCAAAAAGTGCTCCCTTGAGGAACTGTGTGGGATACATCACATATACACAGCCACAAAACAGGCTGACTCTCCTCTCCTCCACCAACTGGAACAGCTAAATAACTGGCCTTTTGTTTTCTGCCTTCTGGAAAACATCCGTAACCTTGTCTCCTGGTACACATTTCTAACCTAAACTATGTATTCACTAGTTATTGCAGCAATTGTCAACTTCCTGTAATGCTGAAATGGATGTGAGGAATTCACCTGCTCTTGCGTGAGAGCCAACTGTCGTGGACAATATCCAAAGGATTATTTATACACCAGCTGCACAACATTGACTTTTCTTTTGTTCTCTCCTTAAATAATTCAGGAGAGGCAATGCCTGGAAAGGCCTAAGCAGGCATTAAGGGATCATTCCTTTAAATGATGCCTCCTTTAAATACCGTGCTGACATTTCCCTAAGCAAATGAGTAAAACTGCACTTGTCAAAGTTAGTTTTCATTTCAATCAATACTAGTGTGAAATATGAGGGGAAAATAATTTATTATTTCGTTCCAAAGATTATTTCAGATAGAGACTGTAAAAAGAACAAGGCTCAGTATTTTTAAGATAAGCTCTAATTGAGAAATCATTCATTCTTTCTGAGGAAAAAGGATAGATTATGAAATTAATGCCATCTTATACAACCTAGTCAAGATCACTTACTTTGGCCTTAATAGAGGTTTCTTTGTTTTTTGTAAGTAGCGGGGTTTATTATCCAATGGTCAGAGCTAGAAACCTTTTCCTCAGCAAAAATCATCATTCTAAAAGCCTCACATTGTCTGTGGAAGAAATCTGGATGGATGCCAAGCCTTCTTAATATTTGGATATATGAACCTCAAGAACCTGTGGGGATAAAAGTGTTAGCCCTGGGCAGGGTGAGTGCCACAGAGAGTTATCATTTCCTTGATGTTTATTGCAATTCAGCTGTACTGGTGCTGGCAGCTGTGAGATTGGAGCTGTGTGTCTGTGAGAGAGTTAAACTCCGGTGCAATTTCAAAATCTTGCCCTGGTGATGGATGTTGGGCAGGAGGAAAGGAAAGATGCCCTGTGGTGCTGGTGGCGCCCGCTTGCACGCACGCGGAGGTGGAAGTCGGTGTCTGATTCTGAGACAAAATGAATATAACATTTCACACAGGAATGTGTTGCCCTTTTTATCTTCTTCCTTAGTCTCCTATGTTCAGTCTAGCCTCAGCTTTTAGTGAAATACTGCAGCCTACCAGCACTGTGTGTTTAAAAGACAGTCCTTCATTATGTGATTGTGCTTTTCTGTAATCAAACTTAATAGAAGTAGCACTCTTGTAGGAGAAATAAAAATGGCTCTGTATGACAGAAAGACAATTATCAGTAAAGTTTTAATAGTTTATGGTTTCCAAACTATATGCAATTCAATAATATTTCACCATCCTCTTCTTTTGGCTTCCTAGACTATTTTGGAGTCCCACCCATAAAAGGATCTGGGGGGAGGACAGACTGCAGCAACCAACTGTAGCTGGTTCATAAAAATTCTGTAGACTGCAGATTGTGAATCTTACCATTATGCAATTGGTCAGAAGAGCTACTTCTTGCCTTTTAGACAGTTCATAATTTCATTTTTTTGTTATTTTCCTTACAAATTTTATCAGAACTTCCTGTGAGCTTTCTGATAATTACTATGTTGGTGTGTGCATTTTTGTTTCAAAGATGCATATATATTGTACACATGGAGAGAAATTCTCATTTTTTCATCATCACTGGACTTACAGTATTTTGGCTCTAATTTTATCCTTCACCTTTAATGTGCCCATTTCAGAGTAAAATTTCAAGCCTTTGTGAGAATTCCTAGAGTTTAGGTTACTTGTTGACGGAAATTTTTGTGTCAGAATGAATAAAGCTGCCTCTAAACCTCCACCATCACTCTTCAATGCTCCATCAACATTTCTGCCAAGCTGCAGGCACTCTGGTTCACCATTTAGCTTTTTCCAGGGACATAGAATATTAAGAGTAATTAGCCACAAGCTTTACAAGACCTCTTTAAACTTTACCATTTGCTTAAGTGATAAAGCCTAAAAGGACAGTTTAATTTTGAGCAAAGCATCCAACCTGAACACCTGAACACAACCATCCTTGGCTAATCTTTGCTTATTGACATTTAGCCTATTGCTGTCTCTTGCTCAGTGCCTCCAGCACTTTTTTCCATGAGGAAAAGGTTCTGACAGTCAAACCATTCCCTGTCCTTTTAGCATCCCATTATTAATGTTAGGGTCTGCTCCTGATCTTTTTCTGAATTACAAACAAGTACTTCTGGCTATAAACTATCTATAATCATGATTGTCTGCATGTTTCAGTGAAATAGGAAACATTCTGAGAAACCATCAAGAGGCACAAAACCCTTTTAAGCATTTGGAAATGAGTTTGAGGTCTAACAGAAAGAGTTTCCAGTATTAGAGAAATCAGAAGATTTTATTCTCCAGACCTTCACAATTTTTTCCTGATCTTTTTCAGCTGTGTGTTGTGTGCTGGATGACAGCCAGAAGCATGGGGGACCACAAGAGGAGAGTGACCATTGTATTGTGAGGTGATCTACTAATTTATAATCTGTTGGTAACTAAGTAGTTTAAAAAGATAGCATCTTTCTAAGATAAAAAATAGGTCAGATATGAATTGGAAAAACACATAAAAGGCATGACCTTTTAGCATAATGGCTTTTTTGCAATCTGTATTAGAAATGTCTATTTTGGAAAGTACTCTCAGGAAAGATGGAGAACTGTGATCCCTAAGTAGATTCCTGGTGTCTATTGATTTGCCTTCAGATAACTGAATTTCACTGTTTTGAATGTTTTATCATATCTAGAAATAGATATGACCTAATACAGTATAAATATTGTCCAATAAAATTATTTCTGCTGTTAAAGGGGACTAAAAGGTGCTTATCTTCATTTCTGCCTCTCCTTTTATTTTCCTCTGCTTGATTTTCCTTATATCTGTGGTACAGGATTCAGAAGTCCAATAGATCCTGGCTGCATCAGCAACTTACTGCTGTAAACAGTAAAAGCCTTAAATCATGTCTGCACTAACAAGAAGAATGTTCTAACAGGAGAAGCTCTGTAGAGAAACACAGATTGTGTAAGGAACTTCGTCTGCACTGCAGTCACTTTCCTCCAGACCAATTTAGTTTGACCCCATGAGATGATTGCTAATTAGCAGCTAAAGTATATTAGATGTGATCCTAGATTGTAGTTTTCACTTTAGTGTTACCTAAAGGGAAAAGAGTTTGGGTCTCCTGATATTCCTCTGCTATGGAAACAAAGGTGCAGTGAGAGGACCATTGCAAAATTCACTTAGAAAGCATCTTCCTGCACCAAATTAAAATTTAATTATTTAAATTAAAATTATGTGGATGCATGCTTAAATACCTATGCTGAAGTTACAAACTTTGTCCTCCAGAAGGATAGTACACAACTCTGCTTTGTCTAGCTAAGGGTCTGAAGAGTGATTATTTGATCTGCTTTCTTCTCCAAATGTAAGATTAACTGTATTTTTTCCTGGTATTTTCCAGCTTGCTTGTAAAGATGTCAAAAAATGTAGATTTATCACTTCCCACATAATCTATTCTAGTTTGTTCCCTCTTGGATATTACTTGCTTTAAAAACACTTCTAATAAAGATTAAGCTGAGGCTTCCTTCACACTGTTAAATCCATTTCTGCTCATCAAATACACCACAGACACAGACTGTCCTGTTCCTTTTTGAAATAAGCCTCAGTATCCTTGAAGACTATACATTGCCTAGAGGGAATTTAATTTGGATATTTGTGTATAGATGTATGTAAAGTTGTGTATATATTTATATATTTTTAGTTGAAACAAGAAACATAAAACTTATGAGCACTCCCATTCACCGAGGCAAAGATGTGGAAAATGTGATTAACTTTATCCCTTCATAAAATGACTATGTCTCATAAATTTTAGTTAAGTATCAAACCATTAACAAGGCTCTATGGTTCCTTTCTGTGCTCATAAGTTTTCTAATGTGGGAGGTTTTTTTTTTAAAAAGAGCATATATGGGTTTTTTTATAAAAATATGTTTTGTTTTTGGTTTTGTTGTTTTGGGTTTGTTTGTTTTTGTTGTTTGTTTTTCTTGCCTTTAATCTGATCTAGAACCTATCATTCATGACAAAAAACAATGTACTGGCTTCTCAGCAACAAAACTAACCTCATTTTCAACCTTCTCCATACAGTTGTAGGTACTGGTTTCTGAACATTCTGATCTTTCTAGCACATTACTCAGAAAATTGCTCCTCCAGCAACGTAGGCTGGGGTACAGAGATGAGCTGAGGATGTTCTGCTGGTACAGGACTTGGCAAATTTTGAGTGTATCAATGGTAGGCAGAAAGCCTGAAGCTGATGGTGGCATCATGAGGAATAAATGATCAGAGGACTCTGTTTAGACTCCAGATCTGTGGTTCCTTTAATTCTTACATGTGAAAGAGAAAAGGGTTTGATGTTGATTTTAATTCTTTAGCCTGTGGGCTGTTGAAATAATTTTTAATTTACTACAAGATGATTCAATAAGTCAGTGTATTATTGGCCAGATTTACTATTCTATATTGTACCTCTAATGTCTCTTAATTAAATTAATTTGTTTTTTCTGGTCTCTGCCAGGAAATGAAGACAAGGGATGAAAAATATTCTATTTTGAAATTTGAATAATTAAAGGAAGATAATTTAGTGAGATGTTCAATTTTTTACATAGTTTTTGAAAGGAAAGGGAATCCAAGAAATGTCTAGCATGAGGCTTTATTGAAGGATTTAGTTTAATCTATAATCCCCATATTTTTCTAGGCTATTATATGCAATTAGTCCAACTATAGCAATTTCCCAACTGACTTCATTTTTATTTAACTGAATTGCAGACAATACCATGAACTCATATTCCTCAAAACTAATAAGATTTTTTATTTAATACCAAGCCTTACAGAGTCAAGACACTTCACAGATGGCCAAATAACTGGCTAAACCTGCATTATAATTCTGTGCCAAGTGATAACATTAATAAGAGGAAACTCAGTAAGTTACAGCTGATAATAATTATGGCAGCTAGGAGACCAAGTGTTTCCTTATAGCAGGGCAGTTGAAATCAAATGTATTGGGATGAGAAACTGGTGGTTTTTTGATGCTGCATTATACTCCAATAACTAAATTTCAGGTGGCAAGAAACCAGTTAACTTAGGAAGGCAAATCCAAGTTGTTAAAAAAAGAAAGTTCTGATATTTTCTTCTCAGTATATGCAATACAGGCATTTCCTTCTCCATTTCCTTTGCCAGGTTCTTGTCAGAAGCAAAATAGTCAGAGTGTTATACAAAAACAAAATAGTCAGAGTTGAATATTGTATACATGCAATTATACACATATTGGAATATGTGTAGTTATAAACATGAGAGAAACTAGTACATTGAGTGCTCTTGCATACGTTGTGATTCATGAAAACTTCAGCCAGTGCATCTTGCCAGTTTCATCAGAGCTACTGGACTGAATTCTGCAGTGAATGGATTCCTGTATTATGATATTTTTAGAAACCTTTCACAATTTAAATCACACTGCCTTTCACACCCATTCAACAATCTTCATACTGAAGTGTATAATAGTGGGTGTTAAAATCTTTGACAATGAAATTTTCAGGTTTTTATTCAGGTGTAAACAAGAAGAGAATTTGACTGACTTCTGAAGAATGAATCCTTCTCCATTTCAAAAACAGAAATGTTATGACACTTTATTTTTCCACTGGATATAAAAAACAAGCTGAGCAACCCTAGTATAGAGCCATAATTGTCAATTTAAACTCATTTACTACACACTCTTCCTAGTTTTCACCCCACATAAAATCACATATTGCTACTTCTGAGAACCTGTTCTCCAAGCAAGTTTTTGAGATATGAAGATGATAAAGAGAATCCAAACTCTTTTGGGGGGACAGACACTTCTGAGAACACAGTCAAAGAAAATGATCATGATTTCATGTTTTATTAATCTTTTATATCAGACATTGAAATAATTTTGATAAAATCAGCAGAAAATCTGAAATGTTCATAGTGGATCTTGATTTCTTGTGTCTTCCTATGAAAATCCAGTTTCTTGGTATCCTTGCTTTACTGGGGAAAACATAAAGTGTTATTCTTCATCCCCTGTCTGTCTGGAAGGTCTTGTACATATCTTCAAGAAGGTAAATCAAGGAAAGCACAAATGTAAACTGTCCTTTTTGGCAAAAGGACAAGTTTCTGATTTCCTTGTTCCAATGTGGATTACTACCACTTTTTTAAACCATTGATCAGTAGAGATCTCCAAAAGAGGTTATGATGGAAGGAAAATGGCATGTATGTTCCGTGAGCAAAGACTCCTTAATTTAGAGAGAAGAAGACCTAACTTACCACGATATTCTTCCACCATGTGTGGGATGGACTTTGAACACTGAGCAGTTAATCTTGATGTACCTTTTTATTTCCTCTCTTGTCCTTGCTTTGAATTTAGTAGCTCAGTCACCCCCTTCAGTGACCACAAAGCTTCCAGACAAACATAGCTAATGGGGCTTTTTCAGTCTTGTAAATATTCTGTCTGAAAGACCTCATTTAACTAGCAGACCACAACTTTATTTTTCCAGACAAGTGGCTTTGGATTCCATCCTTTGACTGAAAGCAAGTTCATGAGCTCAGACAAAATTGAAGAACAGAAAGATTTTTCCTGTCCCAACTACTGCTTCGTGTTTTAATCAACAGAATTTTACGATACTAAAGTCTCATTCACCTGTTCCCCTGGACTTTGGGAAGGGGAATAATTTGTATGCATAGGAAAAGTTTTGATTCTATGCTGACTGTGGCTTGTGTTCTGACTGACAGAATTGGTTTATTTCTTTTGAGCAGGCCGTGATCCCTTAAGTACCAAAAATTCTGCATAATTTTCAGTATTAAATTGTGAATTTAAAAAATATGTCAGAAAATACAATTAGCTAGGTTATGTAGAAGAAAATGAGATTGAAGTGAAAATGTGGTGAAGAAAACATCAGGGAGTCATCAAAGTCAGAGATAGGGAAAAATTCATTAGGCCATTTTTCTCAGCAAGGCACAGCATGAGACCCCTGGCACAAAGGGCAGGGAGAGACTGTTCCCTGACTTCAATGGATTCACAGCATATTCTTGTTTGCACGGGTTTATTTTTTAATGCACAGAAACAGCAGCGTGTGTGGGAATAGTTCCTAAGCAGGCTCCCCAAGTATAGGTGTAAGTGTCAGCCCAGGAATACTCACCAAATGAATGATTCAGTTTGTGTACCATATCTGCTCACCACACTGCTGAGCAGCATCTCCCAGCACACTACTAGAGTGTAAAAAGAGAGAGTGCTTTCCTTTTGAAAGTAGAACAAAGGAAAAACCCATGGGTCCAGCTGGTGATACTATTACTTTTGGCAGGCCTGACCTGACTCACTGTATCTAGTTTTGAGCTACTCTTAAAGAAATGATCTACTGGCTTGACAAAGAAAGTTCTGCTTTTCATATGTGCCTTAGAATCCTGACCGCACAAACAAGTGAATGCTTACTAGTGATGTGGAGTTTTAGGGTTTATGAGAAGTATCAGCTGCTAGTTGATGATCAGTTCTGAGCAAATTCAGGGCAATCCAAAGGAGTTCACCAACCTTTCCAAACCTGTTCCTATCAATGGAGGTGGAGTTCGCTACTGCACTTTTACCAGAGGTAAATGTGTGCCTACATGAGTTTGCTCCAGAGCGTGTAAACTTCCAACTATTGTACTTCAGCTTCCATCTGTGTAGCAGCTGGGTGTACTGCAGCCTAAGGCTGATTAACAGGCCAGGGACATTGCTTTCATGAACACTGTTGAAAATGTGACTAGTCTCCATGTCACAAGGGCACATTTGGATGTTCTGTTTTATCCCATTTTCTGACAATAAAAATAATTAACAGCTGAAACATACAAAGAGATGTAGGGGTTACCTATCACCTCACCCCTCATGGTATAGCCCAGGAGTAAAACCCCCTAATTTATCACGGAATAGTTTCCTGAAATCCTGCAATCGTGCAAGATGCACAACACATTTGAACAATATAGTCTCCTAGTTTTCATTAATATAATTTTTTCTTGGTAACATTTGTACCTCATTGAATGTAACTGTGTGTTTGTGCAAGGCAGCTACATTTAAGTAAGAAATAAATTTTAAAAGAACAAAGTGCAATGAATCTGCAGCATGTTTTGTCATTAGAAATGTTTTGCAAGTAAATCTAACCTCTGAAGATTTTTCCTGGATTGTGATACTGCCCCCTAAGGGGAAAAGCAGCATCCTTTTCCCTTTAGTCATGGCTGTGAAAAGCCTTCTACAGCAGCAGAGGTAGAGTTGCCACTAGGATAATGTATATGCTGGGCCACATGCAGGCAGCTGTCACCACCAGCCTGAAAACTACCACCGATCTAATTAACACAGTAATGGCTTTTCCACTCTTATAATCTCTGAGTGACAGTTTAATAAGGAACTCCACAGTGATCCTGTAAATCTGAACCAAACTTCATCTTAACAAGATACAGCAAAGGTGTTCCAAAAATTAATTCTGAGGAATTCAGTATGTAGTGTATCCCATGTATAAACATTACAATTTATTTACACAAACTTATTATCTATATTTGAAAATCATTCCATGACTGTGTGTTACCAGTTTAAGAAAGATGCATGTCTTTATGAACTAAATGTTAGGTGAAAAGAATTAAATCTGTGTAATTTATAAAGTTGTCTAATAGTAGGAAATTCTTCCACAAATATAGCTTTGCACTGCAGACAGCTACAGAACCAAAAGCCTTTAGACCATCAGTGTTCTTCTATCTGGCCTCAATTTAGTACTTAATATGTAAATTTAATATCTGTAAAACAGCTCTATTGGAATTAATTGGATCCTGTTCTTTGAATGAAATAACTTGAAAGTAAGTCAGAAAGCACAAGCTTCTTGACTTTTGATAAGGTCCATTTATGTTTTTTGAGCGAATTAGGACCCGATCCAATAAAGCAATTTTGAGCATACTTTGAAGTAGAGCAGGTGTTTAAAAGCCTCATTGAATCATGATTTTAAGGGCACCGAGGTTTACAAATTATAGTTTTATTTTAATGAAGATTGAAATTATTATTCCTAGATATTCTAATTCCAGGAGAGAAAAACCTTATATTTCTCTCAGTCCTTTGCATCTTTGATATGTTTTATTTTTATTTGTCTTTCATGGATAAGATGCTTAAATGCAGACTTACAGGAAACATGAGCCGAAGAAAATCAAACTGCCTCATTCCAGTTCCAAAACCTCTACAGAAATGGGAAGATACAATTAAGGACATATATGGTAAGGAAAAAGCAAAATTAAATGCTTTTAGAAATTGAATGTTGAACAGATTATTAATCTATAGGGGTTTCTGAAACTGTCTCTGTTTATAATTGCTAAGATAACTTTTTCATTATTTCCTTATGGGGAATATGTGAAGTATTTTTGAGGTTGCTGCAGTCACTACACTGCTCCCATGGATCTGCCTGTTGCTCCCGAAGGTTTTTAAATTTTCATGTTATAGGCAGCTTAGTTGACACTTTTAATTCTAGAGATCAAACGCTCCTTTGCCTGTTATTAATTTGCCTCCTAATGCAAAATTACTCTCTAATTTCAATATTCAAGTAGGTGCAGGCTTGGATATGTATACACACACACACAGACACAGGTTCACTGTGCTGAACAAGTAGTTAGAGGCAAGATGGTAACACAGGAGAAACAAAGGAATTGGGTAGAATTAAGTGTATTGTGAAAGGATAGGAGAGTTACAGGGATGGTTATTTCAAAAGATTGAATTCTCATCAGTATCTGAGGCTCATCTCTGGCCCTAAAATGGAAAAACAAAGATATTGAAATAAAAATTGTTCAAGTGGCAAAGTGTTGTAAAATATACAGCCAGCCACTGAAAAATCTCAAACAGAAGTATTTCCTGCAAGTGCAAAGCAGAGTAGGTAATCTCATTTTAATCCTTTAAAACCCTTTAAGGAGTAATTATCGCTGGAAATTTTAATATCAAATGAACAAGGACATAACTAGACCCTGACTGCCCTCCAAGTTCTCCCAATTAGTAAAAAACCTGTAGGACATTCATAAAGGAGAAAATCTACGTATTTTTTCAGCCAAGAGAAAGGAGTTCCGAGGCCCTCAGATTAAAAGATATCTTGGGTATGGGTGAACATAGCATTGTAACTTCATGACCCTAACAGAGTGCACAAAAAGGCCAGAATGAAAACAGCAGCTTACACAAAGGCAGGCTTCAATGAAATCAGAGAATCAGAAGGAAAGAAGTTTTAAATAGCTAAATAGCTTGTATTGGTAGAATGTGTAAAAGAGATTAGTAATTTGCAAGAATATCAAGGGCACTGAGCTGAGAAACTGTAATCTCGTTGTCATTTTAATCACAAAGTGAACAGCATAAAAAACGGACCCCAGGTCAAACTACTGAGGATGGGTGCAAAAATGCAGCATTACAATTAAACTTTGGGTTAGAAAAACAAAGTCAGAAAATGGAAATTGTGGAGAAAATTAATTCCAACAGAAACCAGCTACTAGTAAGTACTCCAGAAGCAGGATCAAAAAAAGAGAGGTCATTAGTCTGCTCCTGCAGAAATTGGAAGTGATTGGCATGCGGTGCTGAAAATTTCTGAACACTTAATGACTTTTTTCACTCTTGCTAAAAAGCTCATTTGCTATCATAGTTAATATCAGGCGTGAAGGATCAAGATTTTAGCCTGGTATAGCAAGGAACAAATTGATACTTGACTTAATCAGATGTTTTCAAATTGCCTTCATCTGACTTTTTTTTGTTGTTGTTTTTTTTAATCAGAACACTGAAAGAATTCATAAATAAAAGCTCAGTGTTTGGTTGCATCTGTGAAGTTATGACAGATGGATATGAAAAAAATAGCAAAAGGCAAAATGGTGCATTGCTTTATAAAGGAGGTTCTCGAAAATTGCAGATATCCTTACTCCCACTGCTTAAAAAATCATGGAGCCAGTAAGCAAGAAATCTGAGAAAACACTGAGTAAACAGAGGAATGAATAACCACCAAACTTTATGTCTCTGGAATGAATCATGCCTAAGTAGCTTCATTTCCTCCTACAAAAGGTAAAGGTCTTATGCTTATAGGAGGAACATCACACGTCTAATTGCAGTTCCAGTAAGGTCTTCAACACCTTTCCAAGAAGAAATAGAGAAAAACATTGTTTAGATAAAAATAACACATTGTAAATGGAAAGCTCAGCAGTTTCCACTCTCCAGAAGGTTTCTGCAGGATATAAAACTATAAAATATTTGTATGAATGACTTAGAGAAACAAAAGGAATGTATGTTCATTAAGTATGAAGGGCCACAGAGGCAAGAAGATTGTAATTATTATAATGAAATTCAAAGAAATCTTGTCAGATTTTAAATGGGATGAGAAAAAAACATGCTATTTTTCCAATGCAAGTTGTTTCATGCAGGCAGGAATAAGCAGCATAGGATATTGACTGAAAAAAATACCTACAAAATGACCTGATTTATAAAGAGAAGAAGTCTGAGTAACCTTTTTGCTGTTGAAGAACGGGGGAGTGAAGAGTAGGAAAAAAGCAATTTCCATGCAGAAAATTTGTGCCTATGACATTTGAAGTAGATTTTCTCTGATGTCTATGTTACTGTGATAAGGTCTCAGCTGGAATATTACAGCCATTCTTAGATGCTACAGCAAAAAACTTTTTCTCAAATGAATATTGTTTGGGATGAGCACAGATGTAAAAACCATGACAGGCAAGTATCAAGAATATTGGTTTTGTTTAACCTAGAAAAGGCAAGAGCAAAATGAGATATGCATTTCTTTATATATGTAAAAAAAGATTTAAAATAAAAAATTATTCTGTTCTATTTCTCTGTGACAGATTACATTAAAATATTTGGCTTAATTTACATCTTGTAATTAAAAAATGCTTATAAAATTATTATGATTGCAGGAATACATCGGCTGAAGTGATTGTTACAGTCTCTGTCACTGGAGGCCAGAGCAGCTTTTACATCAGTGGATGAACTGGGGGTGGGAGTCTCCACAGCTACCTTCAGACGCCTGTCTAGGCTATATAGATGCCATTTTCTGCACTCAACAAAATATAATGGAGAAATTTAATTACCAGTCTGTTGTAGACCTTTACTTTGGGATAGGATTGATTTCTCCTCAGGATTGTTCTACTGATGCTTAGGAGATTGTAGACAATGAGAGAGATGCAAACATCTGTGCTCCAAATACCAAGAAATGGTGAATTCCTCTCTTCAGATTTTTACAATGCTTGTCAGTTTTCACGGCTCTGGTACACCCACCATGCAGCTCCACGAAGGTATTAGGAGTATTAATGAAGAATTAAGCCTACAGCTTGGGTGCCAGGCATGCTGTGGCTCAGTTTCATGGTTTTCTGCATCATCTCATCATGGACCTTTACTGCAGACAGGAAGGGGAGAGCATGTGCTTTTGCTCAGCTTTTGCTTGCATTTGCAGTCCAAAATATGAGATTACTACTGGTGTAGACATTACACATATGACTGAGTCCTCAATAAGTCAAAGTTCTATACCTAAAAGGAGAAAGAAGAAACTCAATGGAAAAATAAAATCTACTCTCTTTATCTGGCTGACTTTCCTTCTTTCTCTTTGGTACCTCGGGCTTAATAATTCCTTTTATATAAAAGAAGATTTAGATTAAAAACTCCCTTTTTTTTTTTTTCTTTTACAATTTTCTGCAAAAAAAATCAAATCTAATAGCTTCCTTTTTATGGCTGAACTTCAGTAAGTCTTTAAAGCATTAATGTTCTTACTTTTTGCCATTTTATATTAATGAAATTGGATTGAACATCTATGTATTGGATTTCTGTAGACTAGAACTTCTTGCATATATTAGAAAATTCAAGATAATTTAAAAAAATTAATTCTATTCAAACATTCAGACTTTTCATAGACCTCTTATCACTTCTTATCAAGTATTTAATGTTTTCATTGAAGTCTCCCTCCAAATATCCCTTAAATTATAAGGCTTATTGTGTTGAATTGTGCAGATAATTCTCATTAGAACCATTAGGAATTAGAAAAGGAATAAAATTTTTATTTGCCTAACAAAATTAGAGAAGCTATTTAGAAATGTAAGCTTGGGAGTGTGTCCTGGGTGTGTTTTTCTCTCCTCAACGGGACTATGAGACTTCCCCTACTTTTTGTCATTTTCATATTTCAGGGCAGTTTAAAAAGCTCTCATTTGGAGGAATAGCATAAAATGTTATTCGTATACATATATATATATGTATGTATGTATACTGATACTAGCATTCCTCAGCTCTCCTGAGAAATATTAACAGCTCTGAGCTGCCCAAGTGTATGTAAGGCACAAAGAAGTTGTGGCCAGAAATGAAGCTATCTGTGTGACCTACTCTGTAGTCCTAGTCCTAAACTTGGGATTTGCAGAGAAGCGAGGTAGTTGGACTGCAGAAATCCATTGGGTCAAGCTGTGTGCTCTTGCTTGAATCCCTATGTAAGTCAAAAGTGTTTAGGATCTTAATCTCATTTGTGCTTTCACATATCTCCTCATAGTTGACTTCCAGTGTGAGTTAGGCACACTGCTTCTGGATATTCCTCTGGCATGTTCTGGTGACACAGCTCTTTAGTCCTTTTTCTTTTCACTTGGTGCTCATAGCCACCCACTATGGAAGACATTCATGCCCCTGCTGTAGGCACCTACATTTGGTGTAGTTCAGAGCACAGAAAGTTAGAGGTCTTGCTTTCTAAGCTCTCAGAAGAATAATTAAGGTAGCTGTGACAAATTTTCCCCCAAGGCAGATGACAGGAGCACAGTGTACAGTAAGTGTCTGCAAAAAAAGTACAATACCTCAGTTAGACACCTGAAGGTATGGGGTAATTGTATCTTTGCTCCCAGGTTGTTGTCTCTTAATGAAATTCCACCTTAGAAATTAGCCATAGCATGCTCTGAATTTCATCTCCAAGCCAGTTCTTATGCCTTCCAGCTGGAGAACAGCTCTGAAAGTCTGGGCAGCTAATGGACTCTCAAAATACAAGATTTTTCTTGGTAATACTTGTGCAGCTGTTTATGGCATATAACCTGTGGAAATCGTAAGAGCCTCTGTATCAAACCTGTGAGCTGAATCACAATCAGCTGCTCTAGCACAACTGTTCTGGCTTTAGAGTTTTATTTGCTTAATTTCCTTTTGTATAAAACGTATTTTAAATAAAAATACAATATCCTTTAAAAGAAGTAATGGAAAAAATGTTATAGTCCTTGCTAAGTGGTTATTATCATAACTCTTGTCATTGAAAAATTGTCTTTTTATTTCTTAGAACACTTTTACACTAATTCGCAACCATGGGACACCTACTCTCCACTGTCAAATTCCTGTTTCCTCACTAGGCATGTATGAGAGGTAATCAAATAACACAAAAACTTTTGCTAAGATTTCACAATCAATGAATGACTTCTCAAATTCTCAAGCATCTTTCCAGTCTATCAGCTGTTCTCATGGCTTGTCCATGAAATCTCAGTTTCCCAGTGACCTATTTAATCAGTAACTTCTGGTCTACATAAAGAATTCCTACGTGAGATGGAAAAACTGAAACATACAGGTACTCTGACTGCCTCAAACTCCACAAACTGTACATGCATTCACACTATTAAAACCGCTTCTCAATGATCCTTTTTCTTCCCTGAAAATTTAACTATTACTAGAAATTTACTGAGAACAGTACCAGGCTCCTTTCTCACCTGGGAATGTTGAGGAAAATAGAGGCAAAGCAGAAAGAATGTTTTGCAAGTTGCTCCTTTAGTCTCTGACTACTCCAGAGGGATCTCCTGTTCATGTAGGCATCCCACATGCATCAGGCTAACCAATACGAGGCCTCAGCCTTAGTCTGTATCCACGGCTTGCTGCTTGGCTGTGTTTGGGTAGTTTCATTTAGGTTTTTTTTCCATAGATAATTTGGTTTATTTTCAGCAATAGGAAGGTATAAAGTTGGTTTGAAAAGATCTGTCTTACATAAACTTATGCCTACTGGCACTAACTACATTATTTTCCTTTCAATCTTTATAAATAAATTCTTATTATCAGTTTGTCCACACTTTACTTTAGGGTTTATGATAAACTGACAGACATAAGTAGTTTGATCATCCCAATTGACTTTTTTCAATATTGGTTGTTCTGTGGGCTATTGAAAATCAACATTAGCTAATGTTAATGAGGGATTCTTCCTGAAGTATGTAAGTGAAAGTTTTCCAGCTATACTAGAAATTCTCATATAAATATGTCTAGTTCTTGCAAATGTTGTCAAAACCTCTCAAAGTTACTGATGCCATAAAAATATTTCATCATTGGTATGAATGAAGAACTCTTCAAAATCTTTTGTCATAATATCTATTTCTGAATGCTTTAGCCTGTCATGTAATTGAAATGAAAGGATAGATTTTGCCAAATCTCATTGGTCAGCTAGATCTGGTTTATCAAAGATGTCAAAAGATGAACTGAACTCCCTCATTAAGCAAAAGTGTGATCAATATTACCCACTTCAGTTTCTTTTTCTTCATGCTCTTTGAAAAAGATTTTATTCTTAAATCTGTCTGTTGATGTCCTCATGCTTTTCTAAACTTTTCTAGAAAGATTATTGGTTTCCTGAGTTCCTAGATTTAGTTTATGTACCCATTCATAATGTATTTATGACCTTGACATGATAGTAATGCTTCTCATTGTAAAGTAAAACCTTTTTTTATTTGAAATGAAAGGGGATTATTCACATATTAAAGTGTTAATTAGTGGTTTCCATTGATATTATGGGTTTTTTAAAACATTTGCCTGTTGAACAGAGAGGCAATAGTAACAGTACAGTTCTCACAGTAAAACTCTGATTATTCTGCAGAGGAAAAGAAAATATAAAGGTTATTATACTCTCCACAGTCAAAGAAATAAAAATATAATAGTATACAATAGAGATGGAAAATAATTTATCTTGCAAAAGGAGCAGAAAACTTTTATCCTCTGCAGATAGGCAGACAACAGTGGTTAGACTTGGCTGCCTCCCACACTGAGCCTCCCACTTTACCCAGTAAAAATGCACAATTTTAAGACAGATGAATGTTCTGTCCTTGGTAGGAAATTGGCATAAAAAAATAGTTAGTGGATAATTGCCCTCATTTCACTTGCAGTACTTCTGTGAAGGGGGCAGACAGAACTGTGTCCCAGCCCGATGGAGGAACAGCCATGACAAGGAAATGGGGAAGGAGCAACGTCCACCTTCAGACTATGCCCAGAAGCAGAGTGGAGGGTGAATCCAGATGCCAGCTGAAGCGGGATTCTGCTCTTGTTCTGCCCGTGGGGCTCTGCCCATGCCCGCCAGAAATCATCAGAGGGGCTCTGCCTTGGTTTGATGTTGGTAAATGTAGACAGATGGCTTCACTTGTTCAGTCAACTCTGTGCTAAATCTAATTGCTTTTAAAGGCAGCAGTGCTTTTTCCCTGAGAAAGAACAATTTCTATCAACATATATAGATCCCATAGTTACAAGTATGATCATCTGTGTGAATGAAAGTATGAGCTAGAGATCCATTAGTAAAGAGTGTGTTTTCAGTACACCCTTCTATTTTCTCTCTAAACCATGCAAGTGTGAATAATTCTGAGAAATGTCATCAGTATCCTTCTTACTGTAAGTAATTCTGTAATAGCAAAATCACACGCTGCAGTAACAGAGGAAATTTTTAATGTGGGTTTTTTTTCCAGATTGGTTATTTTTACACCACTCATCCATGAGAAAAATTAATTGCATAGGGAAGAGTTTGAAAGTTAAAAATAGTTTGTGTTTGCCAACAGGAGACTAGAGTATTACAATAAGCTACAGTACCTTATGTTTGCAGTTGTATACAGAGTTTTATCAGAATACATTTGCAAGTGCCAGAAAGTTTATATTAATTAATTTGCTTTATCAGTCTTTGGTGCTATCTTGCCACCTACTAATCCTACACAACTGCAATCCTGTCTTTCATGGGCACCTGTGGATACCAGTTTACAGGACCAACAAGAGTGATAGAAACCCGCAGGTGCAATTTATCCCTGCTCAAACAGCAGTAACAAGACAAAAGCATGCAATAATGTGATCAGCAGGAGTGAACTAAAAACCTCACTCCCAGCAAGAGTGTCACTTGCT
Source organism: Cyanistes caeruleus (assembly GCF_971803275.1). Classification (NCBI taxonomy): domain Eukaryota; kingdom Metazoa; phylum Chordata; class Aves; order Passeriformes; family Paridae; genus Cyanistes; species Cyanistes caeruleus. The sequence goes on from NC_141702.1 coordinate 68,200,357, forward strand.
CTTGTCTGTCAGGGAATGTTGTTCTTTTGCAGAAGGAGCTGGTGTGGGGTCATGCTGAGGACATCTGCCATCAAACAACTCCCTCCTGCTCCTGCCTCTGCAGCTCGAGTGGCCAGCATGGACAAAGGTCTTCCCCAAGGGCTTCCATCCACTAAGCAAAGGGCACTCAGCACTAATGTTACCTTTTATAGATTCTTCATAGCTACCAACATGCAGAACAAAGGAAGAGAGAAAAAAACAAAAGGTTAATTAATGTTGTCACTCTTTTTTTTTTTTTTTTTTTGAAAACTGGGTTAGCATTATAGCTGTCAGGTTTTAATTTTAATTTTAAAGAAGGCTGAGCCTGGATTTGTTACCCGCCTCCGGTTATTCTCACTGCATTCCAGCCAGGACTGATGGACTCTGAGGGATGCACCAGTCCAACTCATTTACAGGATTAGAGCAGCTCCTAAAATGCTGGCCCCCTGAAAACTTTGTCACAGCTAGTTCAAACAGCGCAAACACTTTCACTTGTCTACTACACAGTAGAGAGGACAACCAGCCATAAATCACTCACAATATGTCAATTGCCTTTATTCCTCTGTCTCCAGTTCTGAACAGATCAGGAAAAGAGATTCGTAAATTGAATTCTTCTTTTGAAACATCTAGGATAAATAAAATAAATCTATAACATTAAAAATATTTGTCTATAGATTTTATAATGTTTTCTCTAGATGCCTATAAACCAGAACCACAGAATGATAATGAGTATTTCTAAAAATTCCACATTAATAATTGTGAAAGAAAGATCTTCTATAATCATATAGAGTTGATTATGTTCAGAGAAAGACATCAGTAAGGGGAAATTATTTCTAATTTTTCTTGCAGATATCTTATGAACAACAAAAAAGATCATTTAGTTACCTTTTATTTTCTGTAAAGCCACAAATTAGTTATTTTGGATTAGAAATGAGTTAGAATGGATTAGAAAACATATTAAACACATTTGCAAAGGTTTTCATTGCTTTTTCCAATAATTTCCATTATAACTGTGGATTCTTGAATTGCAATAAAAGTTTGATAGTTCCCAGGGCCATACTTTTTACTGAAAAATAGTTGTCTTTGTAGCGCAAGAAATTAAAAGAGGTACAAATAAAAGCAGGATAATAAGGATTCTTGTAATTGGATTCTGGTAGTTGCTGTTAAGGACACTGCTGATATGTGCCTGAAGAATCATCTGCAGTGATGAAGTTACAGTAATTTCTAATTCATTTACGAGGAACAGAGTAAACATACTGATGTGAAATTAAAACTGTTAACTCCAGAGGTCTGAGAACTGTAATCATTACACAAAGTTTACACAAAAGGAGCCAGGTGTACCTAATGCTGTTTAAAAAGTTTAATTTGCTAATATCTGAATATGAAAATAATTATTGTGTTTGAAGTTGACCAAAGAACAAAAAATATGGTATTATCTTTTCATTCCTACTGCTCATTATCTCATGCATGTTTTTTAACCTCTTTGCTTTAACTGCCCTTCAGGACAATAGTATTTCAACTACTACAAAATCCAGGTATTACACACAAAGATATTATTGCCAGGTTTGAAGCATGATATTTAACTACAAAATTGCATTTTTATTAGGAGCATGTACAGAGCCATCAGCAGTACAACTTCTATTTCAGACAGACACATTACTGTGTTTGTTGCACATGGTGAGATAAAGAGTAGTGACCATGCTATGGTCATCGTGCAGAACATGGAATGATCGAAATATAAAATTTTGGATTATGTCTAAGATTCCAATTTAGAATAAATTTTCAAGTTCCTGGTCTGGATGCTTTGTGATGAGGATTTTTTTGCTATTGTGTTTTGCATATGATAATACAACATATTCCATGAAAACTGATAAATATAGGAGCTAAAAATTACTTATAATTTGAAATTTTCTTTCTGACATAGAAACCTAGCTCTTCCTTTTAAGGGAGTGTGATATGGAGTCCTCCATTGCTGTGAAACTAACTGCACAACACCTCAGACCTCAGAACTGAGGACACTTTCTTCTCTACAGCATAAATTTAGGTTTTATCTAAAAATACTAAACAGATAATGCCCTGAACTTCAAAACTATCAGGTGAGTTTACTTTAACAACAGTGGAAAAGCTAACCACCAAATTAAACATACTGAAAGGAAACAGTATTTATTAGTGTCTATTATTTTACAAAAACTGGCATAACAATTGATGCATGTAGTGAAAAAGAAAATCAGGAGAGAAATCTTGTGGTTGTTGTCACAGTTATAAGTGAATTATGAATTTGAAGTGAATCGAAAGTGAACAGAACGAAGACCCAGATGAAAAAAGGCCACTTTTAAAATTAAATTAGTGCAAGATCTCATATGTGTCTTGATGAAAAAGTCTACAACTGGAAACTTTGGCAGTGAACTTTGTGAGAAAGGAAAAACTGGTGATCTAATTCTCACTTCAGGTGAAACTTGAGTCCAGTTGTCAAAGACAGATTCAGAGTACCCTCAAAATACAAGATCCTGAACACTGATGAATGCTGGAGCATTTGATCCTGTGATTTACCAAGCAAAATCATCTAAGAAATTCCATTTTTATAATGCAGTTAGAATTTCAAAAATCAATTTTTTTTAAGACTTTATGGAGGGTATTGTGGGACAGAGGTAAACATCTAAGTCTTACCTTAAGTCTAAATATCATGACAACAGGCTGCTTTGAGGAACTATTCATATTCCCATACAACTTGTCAGATTCAGGTTTTTCACCTTTAATACTCATGGATATATAGGCTCAGTCCAATTACCCCCTTTTTCTGACATTACCTTGTCTCTAATTCCATTTTCTACCTGCTATTCCCATTCACTTTAGACTCTTTCTTACATATTCTCACATATGCATAGTACATAGCTGCGTTGGGTGTAACACAGGAAATTCAAATGAAGTTCTGAAGCTGACAAATGGATGCTATTTTCTCAAGTCCCTGATTTTGTTTATAAGGTAAATATTTATGATGTATTTTTTAAAATAATTACTTTTTGTGATAGTATTTATCATAATTTCTCATAATTCCAGCCTATACTTTTCTCACTCTCCCAGACACAAAGACCTCTAGTTGAGTTATAAGTTAAGGAAGGAATGAATTGGAAAACACAAAAGAACTTTTTTGTTATAATAAATGTCAAATGAAACAAACTCAAATCTTGCAGAGTTAAGTTCAATAGAGAAAGCAGTTCTTGGTATGTGTCAAGGGCATGAGATCTTTATGACAAGGCAGTCAAGAATCTGCTAGGAAAATACTGAAATACAGAAATACTCCTGCTCCCTGAGATCAGAAAGATTTGTGGTATGAACATTTACTTTATCTACTTTTATTTATTTTATTATTATTATTTATTAATAATACTGAAACATAAGATGATTATATTGAATGCTTTAATCTTTTCTGTTCTGACTCTTGTAAGTACAACCCTCCAGTAATTCAATTCAGAATTCAAATTGGACCAAACAACTAAAGAGTAAAGTTTAAGCTATTATTTCATAGGGATTTGAGGTTAGATTATAATTTGTATATTTCCATATACAACCAATCATTATGCTGTTGAATCAACTAAAGCACTAAAGTTTTGTATATCAAACTCAGAGGCCATGAATTTGAAAATCTAAAGGAAGATGCTTAATCCATAAATTAAGACATTTATCTGCTGATACTACAAGAAAGAAATTCTAATGGAATCCAAGGTGTAATTTAAGAATGTAAAGTTGACACTTTTTCCTTTCAAATCTATAGAAGTGTCTTTTTAGTGAAAACAATATAGCAGTCCAATCTGATTACAAAAAAAATTCCAGTTGCATTAAAAAATGTTAAAGAGAAGACCTGATCTGGTCATGATGGTTTGGACAAGGACAATGAAAAATGAAAGACATTTAAGATTACTCTTTCCACAGAGACAGTTAAAATGTAGCTGCAAAAACAACTCCAAAATTTAGTTAATCAATTTGGTGATGCATTCCTAAATGTGTGAGATTTCCAGACTAATCAGCTCTAGCTGGCTATGATTAACCAGTCTTTAATAATAACAAAATACATTGCACTGCAAACTGTCTTTTCAGCTTCTTACATCCTAAATTGACAGTAACAATTTTGGAGGTTTAATTGTGATCGTAATTATAGTGAACAATATAATGAACACACAATACATCATTTTATGACAATTTCTTTGTAACAATGCCTAACAGCCTGAGTTCAGGAAAAGCAGAAAGCCTTGATCCTCATTGTTCTGTTGCACCTGTAGAGCACTAATATTTTAAAAATATTCCTTAACAAATTACCTTATTAAAACCTGTATATAAGTTGTCAGTACAAGTTAGAATTTTATTGCATTAATGCAGTAAGCAGAGGGATGGGACTTCTACAATTGAAGATGAACTGGAGATACATAAAAACATGCTGCAGCTTATCACCATGTGTGCTTACTACGGCTTTTAACTACTATGAAGATCATGACAGTGACTGAACCATTGAGATTCCATTGCAATTCCTAGATCTGCAGGAGAGTGACAGGGTTTCTGGGTGCGCTTCACCTGCTTTGTGTTTAATTGAACAACATACATCCAGAAGCAAATAATAACTGTAATCTTTATAAAACTCCTTCTTTGCCTATTTATTGTTTCTCTCCTGGGGTGACATATGGGAAAGAATCACAAAGGAGACAGGAACATTACTTGAGGGATGTCTTTTCTCAGTCAAGGAATATTAAAAAAAATTAAGTCCTTGCTTTATAGGTTGCATTGCCATAACCTCCTTGTCTCTGAAACATAAATACAAGAATAAAAGGCAGCATGATCCAAGCATTTATGAAGTACTGATCAGACAGCTCTAAAGTTCCTGATTAGCTCTGTGTTAGATGACAAAGGTGGCCTGGGCTGTCACCTGTTTGAGACAGGTGTTTCTTCCATTCTACAGCTGGTCTGCTGTGTTCAGTTTGGGCTCCTCAGCACAAGGGAAGTATGAAGCTACAGGAAAGATCCAGTGAAGGGCTGTGAATGTGATTAAGAGACTGGAGAATCTCTTCTATAAGGAAAGGTTGAGAGAGATGGGGCTTTTCAGCCTGGAGAGAAAGCTCGAAGGGAATCTTGTCAATGGATACAAACACTTGAAGGGAAGTAGCAAAGAGGGTAGAGCCAGGCACTTTGCGGTGGAGCCCAGTGGCAGATTAAGAGGCAGTGGGCAAAAGCTGAAATGCAGAAGACTCCATCTGACCTTTAGGAAACCAAACTGCTCAGAGGATGGCTGGGCACTAGCACAGGTGCCCAGTGAGATTGCAGAGGTCTCCATCCTTGGAGATTTCAAGTCTCCTGGACATGGTCATGGGCAACCAGATCTTGGTGACCCTGCTTGAGCAGGTGGTTTGGAAAATGTGAATTTCAGGGATCCCGTCCAATCTCAAACATAGTCTGGGGCAGGCACAGGCCAACACTTTGTGTGTACAGCAATTTCTGCCAGAGCCAACCTGCAGCATCATGTAAACTCACATGAAGACATCAAGAGGATTTGTGGAATCCATCAGAAAGGCATTAAAGAGTATTATCCTCTCTATTCTATTAGTTTCTCAAGCAGCTGGTTGCACTAATACAAATAGAATATGTTTTATGCTATTAAGACATCTTTTTCTGCATTAAACACATTGTGCATGCATGTAATTCAGTAAAATAAAAGTCATTTCCTTACACAGGATGAGATTAGACAGCTTATTTTTCCTTTTTAATATCAACAGAACAATGGCTCTTCAAAAAACTAATTTAAATCAGTATAAAAACACTATAATCACTATTCATTTTGCAGAAAAAAAAAGAGGTATTGTAAAGCGACCCATCTACCTTAGCACTTTCTGTTGCATCTCTGTAGTGTATAAGAAAAGGGACATGACTGTTCAATAAAATTGTTTCCTAAGATTTATATCAAGGAAAATAATCTCTCTCTCCTCTTAAGGTGCTTTCAGTCCATCCATGTGTGGTAACAAGTGATTTAAATCAACATCAGCAACCTTAAATTTCACATTTCATATTACAACAAACAAGAAAGCAACAGTTTTCTCCTTGTTGCTGAGGTTTTTCTGGAGCAGCATTAGGGAAATTTCCCTGGTTGCACAACTTAAAACAGCTACCACTGAAGCACCTGGCCACATGCTGGTGACACAAATGCTCTGAGAGGAGCTGCAGGGTGTCTTTGCTGTGGCACCTGCCTCTGGCCGTCTTCTCATAAGTGAAAGCTCCTCCCTAGCTCAGACACCTCTGTTTTATTTGTCTTTAGTGGAGGCAGCCGCATGCTGAGAAGCAAGGTCAGTAATTACTGCAGCATGGGGATGCTCATTTGAGCCATGCTGATTTCAGGGCAGGATCTCTGCTGGTTGCTTTTCTCCCACTCGGTCAATTCTCACCTCTTTTTTTGCTTTTCCTTAGATTCAGCTGCTGATCAATTATCTGCTGCCCATCATTTTCCTGGAAGGAAAACATATCCCAGAAAGCATCCCAGCATTGCTCCCCAAAAGGAAACTATTTAAATTACTTTTTCAATGATACACTGTCATCTGGCCTAGTGTCCTTTTTAGGCTCCAAAGAAATGGCTATTAGGTTTCTCTCTTTATTTCCTATGTTGTAAGGAAAAGCAAACAGGCACATTTTAGTACATAAACAACCTCAGAGCAGTCCAGTAGTAGGAATTTATGGTTCTGCAGGTGTTTTCTAGGTCTGGTAAATCCAGGGTAGTTTGCCCCTTGCTGTGAGAGCCTACCTGCATTTTTATAGGGTTGGCCAATGAAGTCCTCTGGCAGACTATTTTGAAGTAAGAGGTATACTCTAAATTAATCTTCAAGCTGTGTTTGTTGTAACTTTTCTTATCCATGCCCTTTGTTCTGTGTTTTTCTGACTTCTTCAGTCTTGGCTTCATGCCTTTTTGGCTCACCTACCTGAAAGTTTCAAGTGACACAAGTGGAATTTTTTTGTCTGAAGGTGCCCTGTACGTCTGTTCTTCTATTCTATATATTCTCTTAACAGTTTTCCTTCAAGTCTGATAGTAACTAATATTTTCTATGTGGTATAATTGGGTAAATATAATTGTAATAGGTAAATATGATAATTAATTTTATTTTACAAAATGATAAAAATAGTTAATTTGTTGATTGATTACTTATAAGGTAAGAAAAACCAAACCAGGAAGGAATTTATACATAGAGTTTAGGAAATATTTTATTCCATGAGTACCCTGATGATAAGAAGTTTTACTTAAAGATATGAAATTCATAACTTTAAATGTAAATGGTACTTATTTTTTCTGTTTTTTTTCTCCTGAATATAGGCAGCTAAAAATGACCATTTAATTTAAAGCTGCTGTCTACAAACCCTGCCTCATTAAAGGAAAGAAGGAGGCATTTCTAAACTGGCACATCCATCGCTATCTGGAAAGCTCTCAGTGCCAGATCGATCCCACCAAGAGTTGTTTTCGCCAGGTTGTTCATGTAGGAAGCGTAGAGGGGGATGATTCATTTGGCCTATCTTGCCTGACTCATAGACCCTTTATGAATCCTGCCCAAAGTACATACAATTTTGGGTGAAAACTGAAATTATTGGGAAGGGTTTTTTTGGTTTGCTGTAATGTGTAGAACATTTAACGTTTAACCTCTTACTCAGTCTGAGTCCAAGTATTTAAGGTCAAGGTTCTTTTATAAACATAGCAAAGGGAATGGAAAATTTTAAAGGATAAATCTTCCTATATATTTTTATAACCTTTTCACTACAAGTAATTGATCTTTACAATCTCTAAATCCATATATCAGTACATAAGAGCAGTAAGGATGTTTATCAAATGACTAAATGAAAAATTAGACTAATCATATTTGTCAGTATGGTGCAGCTAAGAACACCTGAATTTACAGCATTTGGAGTTTGTTTCCTTTAACCAACAGAGTTTTCTTCTACTAAGACAGCAAACTAAGATATGAAAGAGAACTTTGAAGAAATCATCTGTGACATACCATCAAAAGAGATCATAATTTGCATTTGCTTATGAAATAGTCCCATGTGTATTAATCACTTGGAGTCTTTGGCAAGGGTTCCTCATATCTATGTTTCATGGAAGATCAGTTCCTGGCAGCTCTGTCTAACTAGGTTCACAGAAATAGCTGATTAGAAAATCATAGAATATAGAAATAACAGTGAAGAGAATCTGTATCTCTGCTATTTCCCCCTCACCCCATATTTTTTCTTAGACTTTACTATGAGAACTTCTTTAAATTTAATTTTCAATGGGAAGAGTTAGAAATTGATGCAGAAAATATTTGTTGCTGATTTTCATCTGTTTTTCTATGGATTATTCTTGCTTTCAGTCTTGCATATGGTTAGTGGCTAGTGGCATTGCCACTCCAGTTTCAGTCTGTCAGGCAGTGGAAATGAGCCAGATCATTTATAGCTTCATCTGTGGTACAGAAAGTAAGAGGCAAAGCAATGTTCAAGAAGACAAGTCCATGCTCCGTTTTGAAGTGAGACCTATTTATCATTTCAAGAAATGATCTTTTAATGATCTCTAAACAAGTAGAATGCACGCACAAGAAGGCATCATGTAGATTGAGTCTGACCAGAAACAGCCACACAAGGCCTGATGCTATTGCAAAAGAGCAGATCCTCTCAGAGGTTTACACTCAGGTAAATTTGGCAGATAGGTTTGCAAGAAATCATGTGGGGTGTTGTGTGTTCACAGCTGCCACACGCTATCAGGTGGGCTACACATGGCAAGTGAAGGCCACTCGTTTAGGAACCCAACCCAGCCAAGCAGTGACATCTACACCACTACCATCACCTCATTTCCTATAAGGATTTTGTAATTTACCTGTCTGGTAGACAGGTTGCTCCACCAAGAAAACCAGGTCAGACCACATGTGTAGCAAGCCATTTGTCTGAGTGTCTGGGAATGTAAGATTAGAGGATAAGAACAGATAATGGAAATATTTAGCTCATTTTATCTTCCCAGCAATCAGCAGGAAGATTTATAGAAATTTCCTGACCTACAATTTGAATTCAAGTCATCTTATACAATAGCCACAGCTGAAACTACCTTACACTTGATGTGTTTAAAAATATTGTGTGGAAATAGTCTCTCTTGTAAGAAAAGAAAGGCTTCCTTTTGATTTCAGTCTGGTACCCAATAATAACAATCAGTTTACAAAAAACAATAAATAAGAAATTTTACCTGTAACATTCACAACTGTACAATTTCTTACATCTCCCTTCAGCTAAACTTTTTTCCCAAGCAACAGCTTCAAATGAATCATCCTTAATATTAAAGCATTCCCACACCATAAAAATCTGTTAATCTTATTACTCATAGTTATATCTTTTCCCCTACTTAACTATATATATTGATTCCTGTAGAAAAATGAAAACATGAAATTTGTAAATTTTTATTGATAGAAAGACCAGCCTCCAAGAACCAGCATCCATTGAAGCAATTTTTTGGTTCCAGATATTGATCATACTTGAGGTAACTAGAACATTTGTTCATATAATAGGTATAACTAATATAACTAAGATGTGAAAGAAACACATGATTTCCTGGTGTAGTGGTTAAATATTTCAAAGCAACATTTAAGTTGATTCAACATTTTGGAATACTTAATCTACTTGAGGTTGTCTGGGTGATCTCTACCCTTGAAAAAATCTGTTTAAAGACAGATATTCGAAATTAAATTTTTTTGACACATTAGTATTTGTTGTGTATCAGCACTGACCAATCTTACACAGAGCTTCTCTGAAAGTAACTGTTACTCCTTTCCGTTTTCTCAATCTGCAGTTACTCCTTTCCATTTTCTCATCTTATCTAGATGAGAAACAAGCTAGAAGTTGATCTTTGCTTCAGGAAATACAAGGCAATCACATGTGGAAATTGTCAGAGTGTACATTATAGAGTAACAAAGAAAAAAAAAGTTACAGAATACTTTAAATGTGACAGTACCCATCTAGGTGTTTATTACAACAAAGTGAAGACTCATAAAAAATCAAAATAACTATTCTTTGGGATTAATTTTACATACATCTTCTTGATTTCTGAGAAGAAAAAAACATAAAAGTCAAATTGAAATGGAAAAAGAGGGCTTTGTAAAAAATAAAAGAAAACCATTTAATTCTTCTTGGATGCTTATGACAGCACATTGAAATTTGAGAAATATTTCCCCCTGGCAAACATATATTCTTCTGTTGCTTAAAAGTTCACTCTTTACTACTGCAATGATAAATATGTATATTGGAATAGATTACCTGAAAAGAATAGAATTTCTATCGGGTTTCTTTTTATTTTTTTTTTTTAAATTTAACGTTTTCTCTTTGTAACTAAAAAGTAATTTAATCACATCAATTTTTTATTATTTATAACCTCAAGAATGACAGTTTTTCAGGTGTTAAGAAATCAGATGTGAGAAAGTCACTGTTTTTCAAGTGAGTCAGCTCTGACAAAGGGCTAAAATTTATAATTGATATGTATGAAGCAGAGTAATAAAATAGGACCCAATAGCATTTTGACTGTTTTTCTAATTTCCTGGAGTCAGTCCTCTGGAACAAGAGCTTCATAGCTGATATTCATTTTCTCATTTCCATATTATCAATATGGTACTTTTTTTGCTATCACTGAAGGGAAAAGCCATTTTCTGTTCTGTTCTGTCTCACTTTAACCACTAAGGCTATTTTATTTCATTTGCATAGGAAAATGATAGTCAGGGATATGGAAATTTTTGTGTCTAGATATTCCTGATTGAATACCAAATTCTTAAATATCACTAAAGGATGAGTTACTTTATTCACAGATCAGCTTTATATTCTCACAGTGCTGCTTACTTGGCTTTGTTGGAATAAGAATGTTTTTTAAGGAAAAATTTGGTTTATTGAAAATCAATCATAGAAATGCCTTATATGACCACTGAACCTGACTTCTTATCTTAACCTTGGTCCTGGTATTCAACCCTGCACTTCTGCTGAGGCCAGTAGCTTGTGATTTAATTGATACAATCATTCCTTTTGAGTGAATGATCCAGCAGAGTTTAGCTGAAAAACTGCTATGACTAGTGTACAGAATACACCTGTTTCCTTGGTGACTAAAGAGATCCATTCTTCATTACAAAATCTTCATGACAAAATCTTAATATGCTTAGAAAGTTCTACCAATGTCCCATATGTTTTGTTAGATTTTTCTTGTTTTTATGAAACATCATTTCCTTGTAAAATCTTTCTTTTCAGTATCATATAGTTTTTTGCCTTTATCAGAACAAAGATTTATATATATATGCATATATATTTATATCTATATCAATCTCTTGTATGTATTTTTATATGTATATCTATAATATTTTGTGTAACTCATGAAAACAAAGGACAAAACAAAACAGAAAATAAAGCAGAGATAGAAGAAGACACAGGAATTATCAAGACATATTTGTAAAGACTAAAGGACTGAAAAGAATTTTATCATTGACTATCAAAGTGCTTTACCGATTAAATTAAATTTAAATAGATATTTTTTACTAAAAAATTAATACCTTAACATTTAAAAATATTAAATTTACCCATGTGATCTTGAAAGCTCCTTTTAATGTCTTTATATTCAGCAGTTCTTGCAATGTGAATGAAAAACAGGGTACTTAGTCAGACTCAAGTTAAAAGGGCACAGCTGCTTTGATGGGAAAGTTTCCAAAATAGTTTTTCAGTACTTCATAGGAACAACCATATTTAAGCATGAAACTTTCCGGTTTTCTTGGTCTGACAGAGGCAAAACTTCCTTTTCTTGGCTTTTGTTTTGTTTTGTTTTTGGGGTTTTTTTTTCCCTTTCCCCAAACTAATGCAATTAATTAGGGAGGAAGGGTTGGATCACTGTGATATTCATTTCAGGAATAAAAGTCTCACTGTCTTCAGCCAAGCCCACATTTAACTCCTTGTATTTTGCTTCTAATTTCTCAGTGGAGTAAATCAGTAGCTAACTGATGAAAACCCAGAAAACAACCAGGCAAAATCTTTCACAAAAACAAAACCATACAGTTTCAAATAATTTTCATCTGACCATACAATTGGCCTCACTTGTGCTCAAAATTCAGCCAATGCTTCTAGGTCCTGAGACATTTCATTATTTCCAATTCTAATAAAAGTAGCATGATTTTAAAATTATTCTGAAAACTAGAAATGATCAGCAACACTGTGAGTTTATGGTGTAGGTTCAGTTTCATTGTAAGAAAAATCTACATGTTTGTATAAATTCAGCTCTGTGAAAAACTTCTCCACTCAAACCTAACCTTGCTTAAGTTACTTGTTAACAGTTAAAAAAACTGAATTTGGCTGTAGATTTTGGACAGATTAGTTCCATAGGATAAGTGATAGAAAGCAGCACAATAAGAAAACACATAAAAAAAAATCCTAAACAATGAAAAGGAAATTGTAACTTATCTTTAAGTGTTTCAGTGTTGAATGGCTTGTTTTACTTGAGGGAAGACTCAGATGATACATTCAGTTGAAGAAGGAGAAAGATGTCTTTAGACCAAAGAGGCAAAACAGAGATTTAAATCCCTCTCAGGTCTGAATTCCTGATAGGACATTTAGTGTCTTGGTTTCAAATTTGGTTTTCAAAGAGTAACAAATAAATTTTTTTTTACTTGACAAGCTAGCGCTCAGGCCTAACACCTTTACCTTTTCTTCATTTTAAATCCATCAAGCCTTCAGCTTCCCTCTGCATGTCTGGCTTTCAGAGCTCTTCACTTCAAGGACTCTTGGCTGTTTTCTTGCCACATGGACCCCATGTACATGTCTCCAAAGGCAGTACTGACCCAAGAGTTTATGCAGGGAATTATACACGTCTGCTGCAGAACCCCACCAGAATGATGCAGGACTGTGGACTTCTGCTTAGTCACATGCTAAGTGTCCTCACGCTCGCTACTTCTCCCACAGAGTAATGTCTTTGAGAGTTAGAATATGGCATCCTAATTAATTTTTATTTTCTCCCTAAAAAGGAGATTTAGTCTGTGTCCTTTGGACTGTGTCCTTTAGGTCTTTTCTGTGTTGGCAAAGATAATGTCAGAAATAGAAGCATTCACCTCTATCGAACTGTTGTAAAGCAAATTGCAAAATAGTAGAGAAACAAATAGCCCTGATGTTTCTTTTGCAACTTTAATCATGTTCTTTTAATGATCCCTTTTCATGTAATTATATAACAAACTTATGCCCCAGGTGGTTACTCATAGAGCTGATCTTTTGAATCCCATGATATTAAGGTTGCAAGTTCCTTTATTACCTTTGATCTGAATGGATGTCTGGTACAGTCAGAAGATTCACAACCCCATATGCAGAGGGAATTTTACATCCCGTCTTCCCTAGAGAATCAAACCTAGAATTTAAAACAATTTGAAAGTTTTTCCACATGTGTCAGCCTTACAAGCACTCTGAGAATATAATTTTCCTACGTTTCAGAAGTACTCATTCGTAGAAATAGAGTATCTCTTGTTTAGAGCTTCTGTAATCAATCACATATTTAAGAGAGGTAAAATATGTATGCAACTACAAACTATGGACATCCACTCTCATTTTCTTGTCTTAGATACTCAACATTCTCACACGTTTTAGTCTTAGACCAAATTTTTAAGTGCCTGTCTTTCAGAAAATAAAAATCCCCTTTCCTTCTTTTCCCAGATACCCTCTATTCTCACTCTGACATTCTCACACAACCACTTCATTCTTTCCTCTTATTGTTTAGTCAGTACGGGAAAGCAGTAAGAGGGATTACAATTATGAAATTCTTTCTTGCACTAAAGATTTTCTCTTATTCCACAATTAGGGAAGTCACTATTAGAAATCAATCATTGTGCTGTATCATTTTCTTTTTCTACAGCCTGATAAGCCTCGTTGGGAGGCTGCAATACTGACATTTTATTCCTCAGTTCATCATGGAGAGAAAGCAGCTCATTCTGCTAAAAATAGGAGAAAGTCAGAATGCTTATTTATTTCTTGTTTTTTGAAGCACAAAACATTCGATTTATAGTAGAGGCTTTTGATTATGGTGTCACTGTTTAGCAAAAATTCAAGGTCAGAGAACATCTTGTTTTTAAACCTCTTCTCAGTGAATATCAATTATTTAGAGATGATTTTAATTTTGAGCCATCTCAAGTAATATTCCTTTGCTTTTCTGTCTTTAAGTGCCATTTTAATGTGAAGTGCATTTCACAGTATTTATCAATTACTATTTCATTATCAGGAATCAAAATACTATTGAAAATGGAAAACAAAAACAACAGAAAAAATATAAATTAATACAGGAATTTATTAATTAGGTTAACATGAGAAGTTTTCAAATCGAGAAGGTGTTGAGAAAAGCTACTGAATTTCCTGTTGTTTGTTGCTAATTGGTTTTCTTATTCTGTCATCACTTTTCCTCTTTATTGTCCTCTGAAACTGATTTATTATGTTCATTGCTTCAGCAGTCTTCATTGATTTGCATAGTTTTGTTTCTTTATCTATAGGGTCAGGTAATTAATTTTATTCTTGGCTTTAAAAACATAGAAAATAAAACAAAATATGGAAAGAAATAAAGAATCTTATATAAAATAACATGGATGAAGAATGAACATAACCTTGAAATTCAACAGAATAATATTGTATTTTGGCAGGTATTATGATGTGAGACAGATAAGAACTTGCACAATTCAAATAAAGTTTCTCTGTTTCTTTGCTTAAGTACCAGACTTTCTACTCTTTTCTGGTGTTGAGACTTCATTTTACAGATAATCGAGCTGGACCACTAATGACGCTCTAGGAGATATGCTGTGCTCTTTGTACAAAGTTGTTTAAGCTGTGTTTGGAGCACAACAAAGATTTTGTTATTACAATGTCCATTTATTGTTCTGAACAGAAGTGGTAGAACAGTCTTTGAATTTGCAGGGATTGCTATGCAGCTAAATCCTCTTTCAAAATACAGAGATTTTAATTCAGAAAGCTTAAAATGCCAAATAAAACCCCTCAAAACACTGCAAGTAACTCTTCCTTACCCACAGACGTGTCTGAAATCTTCGTGATGCACTTCAATCCATCCTCCCCCATACAAGTAACAGGCTTTGACTTTTTGCCTACTAATGCTGCATATAGATATACCTCTTCCCTTGAATTGCATGTCCTTGCCTTCTTGGTGGGTGTAGCACATATACAGAACTTTTGCTTCATCTTCATCTTCATCTTCCTCAGCTCAGAAATACATTATTTGTATGAGTGACCAGCAATCAATTAGTCACTTTCTGCTCCTTGTATATCAATATCAGACAACATGACCATGGCCCCTCTGACTCCTGCAGGGAGTTTAACTTTAGTTAAAGTACAGAAAACATGCCAGGCTGCTGACTGGTGAAAAAATGCCTCTAGTTGTGGGAATAAAAAAGAGCTTGGCAGAATGATTATTTGAATTAAGCAGTTAGGGAAATGTTAAAGAAAATTTTACTTTCACACAACTCTTACAACTCTTCCTCCCCCCTCTCCTTGAATTACATGAAGACTGATGGTTTTGACATAGCACAAAACACAGAGGAAGGTAAGGACCTTTAGTTCAAAAACAGTTTACCCAAACCTACGTCTTGGTTAGCCTGTTTTCATGTCTGACATGGCATCAGAGTTCCTGTTTACTTAGTGTTGTTTTTTCAATTATTTTCTTTTTACACTGATCAACCTTATATAAATGTACATTTACCTGACAATTGTTTCTCTGGAAGATGTAACAATCTCTTTTTAGCTTTTCTATTTGAAAGGAAATGTATCTGAGAATCTTTAATATCTAATCTATTTCTCTCAGATTTAAAATGACTCACCCACTGATATTTATCACAATACAAGGACCAGATTAATACAGAACATACACCTGTTTGAGGGTGACTTCTTTCAAAAAAAAGGAACACTTTTATTTTATAACACAAGCTCCCCTTTTCCATTTGAAGATCTTTGCTGTCCTGGACTTTATTGCATGCAACTACACAGGTAGGAGGACTTCTTAAAAGATATTACAGAGAAAAGTGAGTTACTTTCATTATTTGGTCAGCAAGATAAGTGGAAATACAACATCATACCACTTTTCACAGAGTGTAAAGCAATACCTGTTGCAATTCTTGCATGAACTCGCCCCACAATTTTCTGAAATCTTTGCAAGGAAGCATTTACCCTATAAAGACAACTACAGTAAGGACTTAATGTAGGCAAAAGCAATGAATATTACTCCAAAAAGACTGTATTTCTAATGTTTCATCTTTTGAGGGAAAAAAAGACAAAATATTATGGTATGCGAAATTTGTCTTTCCTTTAATGTTAGCACCAGATTAAATAAATAATGGTAGATTCTGAACCTAAATTACATAAATTTTTAGGGAGGAACCAATTACTCAGTGAAACCACTTGTGTGCTTGTAATATTGCTGTCTTCCTGTTTTGCTGGATACTGTAGCTTTATGAGAAGCCAAGAATCTGTCACTTTTGACAAATGTCAGAGCTAGACTGATAAACTAATATATGTCTAAGCATTTTACCAGAAGTTTAGGAATGATAGTGTACATTCAGAGTCTCCATTACTAATCAAGTCTGGATAACAGAGATTCATTACTAGGCACTTCCCAGCCTTCAAGCTGACCAGCTGGTTTCCAGTCAACTTTTTTAACAATCTGAAACTAATGAAGTTTTCAGGAAAAAAATTAAATAAAAGAGATAAAATCTCCCACAGCTTCCCTTGTGATCTGTCTGGTCTTCTCTGCTGTACTACTAATGAAAACTTTGCAATGATTATTCAATTGCAATAAGCTAGAGCTCAAAGTTGATATCATTATCTATTCAGCAACCCTAATAGGAACTGAAAGTTTGTTCTAGCCCCAAAATGTGGTAGTATACACAGATAATTGAAGAATTCTGAAGTCTGCCTTCTGATTGTGCTTATTCATGTCTCTTGCAGAAAAAAACTCCAGCTCATCCATAATCTCTTCAGAATTCCCATCCCTCCAGACATCTCTGGGATGGGCTTTGATTAGCCATTAGATAGATTTATGGCCCTCCTGTCATGGGGTGACTTTACCTTTAAGGTGGTTTTGGGAGCTAAGGAAGTTGAAGTTGCTGGGGACTGATGGGAGTCTTTTCTCCTGACCAATTATCGGTCATTACTGAGAATTGACAGCAGTTTTGACCATTGAAAAGTGAGATCAACCTGTGAACCCTACCTTAAGACGTAAAGCCAGAGCACTCTTGTTCTCTTTGTTTCCTGGCTGTGAAAGGTAACAGAGCTCCAGGCCTCCGGTTCCCTGCCCAGGCCATGCGGCTGGGTGGGGCCTGGGCTGGGCCCAGAGGCCCCCGGCTGGGAGATGGAGCCTGCAGGGCTTTCCCCGGGCTCTGGCCGGGCCAGGCCGGTCCCTGGCTCGGCTGCAGTTTTTGTTGTGACTGAATTCACCAGAGACAGCGACCACACTCTCCAGAGCAGCCATGAAGAATCTTCTATTGAAGACAGCTCCACCTGCTGAATTGGCAGAGATCCCCGAACCATCTACAAAGCCTGGGCAAGATTTTAACCCTTTCATTACCCAGATGAGACTTTCAGATTAATCTTTTTATCCAGAGAGAGAAAAAGAGAGTGATCAACATGAAAAGAGGCTTTATAAACTACCAGTGACAGGAAAGAAAAGAAGCTTCAGAAAAGGTAGAGAATAAGGAGATGCTTTTATAAGTTGAAATATCTTTCTATTAAAGCTATGGAGATGGACAATAAAGTCCTGAAAGAACTCCTTTAATTCACGATAGAGTATGTAGGGAGGAATAAAGTGTTCAAAGTGTAAATTTGAGTAAAAAGTAGAGTAATTGTGATACAGTGAAGTGCTGGGAGATTTGAAGCCTTGGGGGCAATGAGAAAACTGTTTTCTGGTGAAGCTCACAGCTTCACCAGAAAATTTTTGCCTTTGAGTAACTCATCCTTAAAATGACTCCCTGAACTCATGGCCCATACACACCTCAGAGTAATGTGAAATGAGAGGAGTGGGCTCTGATAACAGCAGTTCTGGGCAGCTGACATCAGGGCAATAGAAAACTATAACAGAAGTAGTTTTCTTGTGAGAAACTCCATAAATTAACAGAAAGAGACTTCTGTTTCTCTACAAAGACTGGTGAAAAGACTGTAGCAAGAATTGGGACTGTTTTAACCATCAAAGTTCCACAGTTTTTGTCTCTGTTGTCATGTGAACAAGGGAGTAGTGGGTAGTAGGGGACAAAAAGGGGTTTTCTGGAAGTTTATTCTGGTGTTCTTATTATTGTAGTTTGTTAATAAACTTTCTTTTTTCCTTTTAAGTTTTATGCCTGTTTTGCTCTTGTTCTAATCCATATCTCACAGCAAGAAATAAGTAATCTTTTTTTAGTTACTGGTTTAAAACCACGACACCTCCCCTACTAGAAATTTTCTCATTCTCACTGATTAATAAATTCACCCAACACTATGCTGAGCAGCCATCCTGGTCAACAAGACCATGCTCTCTGAAAATGTTAAGAATGTTGGATTGACTCCATCAAATTATAGCTGTATCTTATTCTGACACAAGTACACTTTGACAAAGTGAAATGTGGTGGATAATATTGCAGGGATTAAGATTTGAAGATCTTTGAATCTGCTTTCCTTTCTTGGGGTGGGAGAAGTAAATGTTTAAAAAATATTTTTATAACTCACACTATAGTTTTTATTAATTTTCTTTTGAAGCTGAATAGTTTTCTCATCTAAACAAGCTAATTTTTAAAAGAATGAAGAAACCCCTAACTTTTTACACAGATAATTATTAATTGCACTGTAAATGGATACATGATATCTGCTTCCAGTTTTTCAGTTCAAGTCTATATGGAGTGAGAAAAAATAAAAATGTGTTGTAATCTTCTGGAAGCTGTATATTGGCAGATGTGAAATGAGCTTTCAGCCTAAAAGCAGAAGTAGTTACATTTGCATTTAGGTATTCTGAGTGAAAATTGCAGCAAAAATTCAGGAACACAAAACAGCTAAAGTGTAAACCCAGAGCGCCTATCAGGATTTTCCAAGCTGCAGTTCAAAGCTGAGGCAGCAGCTTCCAAGATCATGAAACCATGAAAGCACCTTCTGTATGATGACATATACGAGTGCTTATGGTAAAATGTATTTCAGAGAAGATGTATTTCAGGAACCTATGTTCAGGATTTAATAATACCGAAATAAGGAGGTAGAATCTGAATGTCAAGGAAGAGAGGATTATTCATGTTCTTAAGTTGTAGGACATGTACCTGTCTCATCAACAGCAGTTTTCCATAATTTACAGTCACTGAAGATTTCTCTAAGGAATAAAATCTGAGATTGGGTGGCATCTTGTCTCTATATGTTTCTTAAGGATCCCACAGGAAAATAAAAAGAAACAGCAAATAGAAAAATTGTTTGAAAAACACTATCATCAGCTAAAGTTTAAATGCCAGACTTGGAGTCACATCTCTTTATATTTCTAATGAGTTTTTCAGGGGAAAGGATCTTCCAGCTAGACCAGAAGGTTTTCCCCCTTCCTTCACATAAACAGTTATGTTTGCCAGAAACATGTTCCTATCCATTCTGAAATCAGTTAAGAGAAGTTCAGAGAAAAGGAAAAAATGTGATCCAAATGTGGATTAGCATTTAGAATGAGAAATCTGCTTGAAATACAAGAGGTCACAGACTATTTCAATATTCTGCTTTCCAAAATGAAGGCAGGGAATGCCACCACTGTATAAGAGGCTTTAGATATTTTTAGATATTTATTTTCCCTTTTTTGAGTTTGACTACCTCACCACAAAATGTTTGATTAAACAGAAATTCTTCCATTCAGCAAGGTGAAAATGAATAAAAATGACTGTGTATTCAGATTAAGTTCTACCATGTGAATGTAATGTATATTTAGGGAAAATCAGTTTAGGATATATATGCAAAAATATTTAGAATGACCCCTTAGAAGCTACTTTTTATGAAAATTGCAACTGACTTATTAGTAAAGAAAAAGACTGTAACTAAAGGTAGAGGCAACAGAACTAGACTTTTTATGAATGATAAATAGCTTTGTGGCTATTTTAGTCAATGGGGGAGTTTATACATATATATGAGCACACATGTGACAGTGACTCATAGAAACAAACTGGCACCTAACAGGGTCCTGGAGTCTTGCTGTGCCGTGAGCGCGGCCACTACTGAGGGCTGGCACCGCCCACGCTCCCTTTCAGGCTCTTGTCTCTGCATTTCTCGAGGTGTTTTGTTCCTTCTTTCTGCCCATGGAACCACAATGTTATGGCAGAAGCAGGTATCTAAACCCACACTACTCCCAGCTTGTCTTTCACATTTCCTACATCAGGCTGTTGCCGTGCTTCCAAACCCCAGAATAGTATGTAGGGCTTGGGTAAGGTGAGAATGGCAAAAGCAGAGCTGCGGTCTGTGGTTTCCTTTTCTGCTCTTACTTTCTGCACTAAGCTTTGTGAACTTCTGACTTATGCGGGGTCTGCTCCCAGCTGGTTTCAGGTTGACTCAAATTTGGTCAGTTCTTCTGCTGCTTTTCTCTTTCTACCCAAAAGGCTCCCTTTCTGGATATGAAGATCTTAAGGCATGGAAAATCTACTTCCCTCCACAATTTGTCCAGTGATAAACCATACTCACTGTTTAAAACTTTGTGTTTCAGTTGTGGGCTTTCTCTGCAGCTACAAATCCTTGTACCTCCTGTATTAGCCTTACACTTTCCAGTTTCTTCTCCCTTTAATTTGGCTGATATCCATCATTCAACTAACTTCTCAGATTTGTTTTTGAGAGTTTAAACAAGCTCTTAGTACCTTCCTAAAAGAGACTTCCTATGCCGCTGAACTTATTCCTCCATCTCTTTTGGCATCTCTTCAGATTTTTAACAAGCTTTAAAAAATGGACAAAAATCCTACATGTCTTCCCAGTACAGAAGCAAAATAACTTCTTTCCTTCTATTTACTTCTTTTCTCGGTATTTATCTAGGGATTTCATTAGGCCTTTTTGACCCAGCATTATAATGGCAGTTCCAATTGATTTGTCTATCTAATGTGAATCCTTACACCACTTTCTCTGAAACATTCTTTTCTAAGACACCTATTTTCCTGTCCTATTTGTATGCTTTCCTTTCTTTCTTTTCTTCAATTATGCAAAACTTCTCATTTGGCTGTATTACAGGTTTTCATTCAAACAAGCAGGGTTTATCACACAATTCAGACTGTTCTACTAAACAATATAAACCCCACCAGTGCCGCAATGCAGTAAGCTGTCATATGGTGTTTGATAAAGCCTCTCTAGAGAAACTTCCCTCAGGATTGGCTGGGAAAAACTGGCTTGCTAATGTACTTTCAGACTGGTCCTATGGTCCCGCTCACAGAAGAATTGAAATACAGCATGCAAACAGCTGGATGAAACAAGCACGTGCCACTTAGTTAGTCATTCATCAATTTCTGCACCGATTTTTTTCTCTTATGTGACATTTCCTTATTTGTCTTCTAAGTTTGAGACAAATGCCTAGAGCAATAACGAAAACAACCAACCTCAATCAATTATTAGGCAAAAAGAGACTCAAGCTGAGGGTGTGGGTTACTAATTTTTAAAATATATACTCCATCCCTGAAGAAATCTAACAAAACTTTGGGTATTCCACAAAAAGGGACAATGCAGGAGCAGAGTCACATCAGTACTCATAACTAAGTTGTAGGACTGTGTATAAACACAAAGCACTGTCCATAATAATTTAGACAAAAGTGTTTTTCTCATAATATATTTTAAATGTATGCATGTGTGTATATATTTTGCATATATACTTGTGATATGTGCTTTTATACATAGCACATATTTAAGACGGCTAAAAAAACCCTTGCTCTGGACAATTTTTCAGAGTTTTGCTCAAATCCAAAATAAAAGCAAATTTCCTCTGAGGCAGGCAAATTTTGCCTGCTTTTATGAACAATCCCCCAAATGACATGCATTTCTACAGCTGAACATTTACATCTCATGATTCAGAATTTTAAGGTGTAATTGCTATTTTGGTACACTTGTTTAAATTAGGAATAACTGCAGTAAGCCACACCAATTTTAAAATGGTGCACTAACGTGAAAACGTTCATTTTAAGTTAGTCTTCTAGTCCTGAATGACCACCAACCTTTGACCTCTAGCAAGTCATAAGTTCATGGTACTATTTTTCAAATACGGAATAAGACTTGTTAGAGAACAGCCATTCTGGAGCAATCGTGGTAACAGATATTCTTACTCATGAGTAAATTTGCTTCATTCTAGCCTAGATTCACACCCAAAGTAAAATTCACACTCCCTTCTTTAATTCAAGCTATCTTCCAAGGTCAGGAAAACCTTTATCCTTAGCAAGCCTTCTGGTCCTAAATTGAATCCATGTGGAAACCTCCTTACCCTCATTCCTGTCATGCATGTTTAAGGGATCAGTTTAGGCAATTTTCACAAAGAGTATGTCAGAAATGTGAGATGATAGAAGTATAACCTGTCCCAATATATTTCAGAATTCTGAAAATTTGAATCTGAGTTTGGGCTGGGCTGGGAGTTGGGTTGGGAGGTGGAAGAAGCAAGAGAAGAGAAGAGAAGCTTAGAAGAGGCCGAAATACATGGAGGATGATACAGAATTAATGTTTTAACACTGTTCTTCATCTGTTTTGAACTTCTCAGAAATGATTTTGAAATATCATCTATCTCCAGATCACGTGTAAAGCAGCACCTTTGTAAATCTTTCAACTCAAGCTTTAGGAGGACCTTGCCCTCAGGGCATATTGGGTCCACCTAAGACCTTCAAGTTTCCCCACAGCCCTGTCACAAGGTCAGACTGTGAACCACTTTGAAATACGACTTTGTAAGAGCTTTAATAAGAATCAGAGGAGCAGCGGCTTAACTACTCACCCATGGCCCTAACACGTAAATAATTCTGTGTTTCGTATCTCTAATTTTGACTTTTTCCTTCCAGTGATAGCTCAGGTTCATTTCTGACAAAGGAGAAAGAAAAAGAAGGTAGCGGAAGAGAAACTACAGTCAGAAATAATATTTTTCAGAGTTCTGAGACCTAAGATATAGGTTAATATTTGCATTATTCATTCATTCTCACTTGAAGCTTAGGTATACTTTTCCTGCTTTCTACTAGGAAATTAAATATTATTTTCCCATAAAATTCTGTTAGCATCTTGCTCTCCTTCAGATCTTAAGTTTCAATATTGTTTGGGTTTAAGTCCTTTGTGTACACCCCTCTCATGAAGTAATAGTGCGTTTTTATGGCTTAGATATTTTTATATTTTTGCAGAACATACATCCTGAAAAAAATTACAGTCAATTTGAGGGTGAAATGTATGGAAATATACATGTGAGATTTATCATTATTTATTACAATGGCCCAAAAGAGTTCTAGTCAAAGGCTTTGGCTGTGCTCAGAGTTAGAAAATGTTACTATAAGATAGAGCAGTGAAATGAAAATCAAATGCTGTAGTGTTTATGACTCATATCACATCCATGTATCTGTAGAACGCAAGGTATTAACTTATATGGAAAAAGATATTTTAAAAATCAGGATTCACTTTTAGCATAGTTGTCATCTGAATGAATTTCTCCATGACAAATTTGATTTTCCGTATATTTCTTTCACACATACACTTCCATAATGTAACGGTTGTAAGATGAAATCTGTTTATGTTTCTTTTATATGTTTTCTGTTGCTCAGGAAATCAAACAAGCAATTTTCATGCAGCATTTGCTTGTTTTCTTTCATTATGGAAAAATGCTATCTTTTATCTTTGAAATATTGTATTTCT
The DNA here is from genome assembly GCF_971803275.1 of Cyanistes caeruleus. Lineage (NCBI taxonomy): Eukaryota > Metazoa > Chordata > Aves > Passeriformes > Paridae > Cyanistes > Cyanistes caeruleus. Next base: position 68,224,228 of record NC_141702.1, read on the forward strand.
GGAATAGTTTACTTAGAAATTTAAATGTTATTGTATTCTTTTGGGGCTCATACTATTGCTTTTTTGCATTATATATGTAGTTATAATATCAAAGAATAAAAAGATGAGCCGAAAAGATTTTTTTTTTGTCAGCAACAGTAAATTGACTTTGCTAATAATATAAGACAAATTTAGGAGATCAGATATTGCTTAATTTAGCATCAAAATCAAGTTTTATATTATTCAATTTTGACACAATGACCTGCATTTTGAAGAAAAAACTAAGATGCTCTGTCGATGATATTTTGTAGATGTCTTCATCTGTCAATCCAAGACAAATATATGTTAAAAAATAGCTTGAGAGCTAAGTATAAAATTCTGTTTTTTTCAGTAACTACAGTTAAAGGGATCTATAGAAATCCTTGTACTTCTTTTTGGCTTTTCACATGTAACTGTGCTTTAGTGGTTTTTTTTTAATATGTTTCAAATCTTATTGTTTTTCAATGATTTTCAAGATTAACATCTGTTTGCAATTGTACGAATACTGCCTTTTATAATCCTAAAGATACAATAAAAATTTTAAAAAGTATTTAGGGAAGAAAACAATATTTTTCTTCTTCATGATTAAGCTATATCCTGATAGGAGTTTTTAAATACTATTTAATGTGCTTTTATAAATTTTGAATCAGTTTTGCTTTTTCCCATTACTAGAACTTTTTAAGGAAAGATTAAACCTGTATAGCTGGATTATAGAAAATCCACACTGAAATTTATCTTGTTCTTCCACACCCAAGATTAATGAGCCATTGTGCTTGATCTCAAGGAGATTCACTTTCCTCAGTTCATGTCTGTAATTTCCTAAAAAAATAAGCTACAGAATTTAGCTCTTTCCATCCTTTTGTGACAATGAATATAATTAGTTTAGGAAATAATTAAAAATAGGCCATGAATAGCATGGGACAGGAGATGAAATTGAAGAACAGGAGTGGCTAGTTGTATAAGAATAAAGATATGGATTCAGTTGAAAGTTTTGTGCAAGAGCAACCTGAGGATAGAACTTTACTAAATTATGGATCTATTTTAACAGCCATGTGTAAAGGGAGAAGACAGCTGTGCTAAAGACAAGAATAGAACAGAAACTTTGATTGGAGCTTGCAATAAGGGAGAAGGCTGCTGCATTGATAGATATACTCAGATGCATCTCTCTCTCCCCTTCGAGTTGCCATCATTTGGAAAGAAGCTGTAAAAAAACTGATATCCTGAGATATGATATAGACCAAGGGAATTGTTGCCATAAGCCCTTGCTTATGAAAGGCTTTTCTGTGGAGTGAAACCAGCACAGAAATACAAAGAGTGAATTATATGGAGAAGTTTCCCTTGAGCCAATTTGCAGTATTACACAAGATTATGTGCCTCCTCAGCAGGTTCACTGATGACACAGAGTTAGGAGGAGGGACCGATACCCCAGAGGGCTGTGCATCCCTCCAGAAGGAGCTCAGCACTTTGGGGACATGGGCAGAGCTGAACCATCTGAAGTTCAAAAAAGGCACGTGCAAGGTCCTGCACCTGGAGAAGAGTAACCCCTGCACCAGGTCAGGCTGGGGCTGAGCTGCTGGAACGCAGCTCTGTGGAGAAGAACTTGGGGGTCCTGGTGGACAACAGCTGTCCAAGAGCCAGCAGTGTGTCCTTGTAGCCAAGAAGGCAAATGGTGTTCTGGGATGGATTAGGGAGAGCATTGCCAGCACGTTGAGGGAGATGATCCTGCCCCTCAACCCTGGTGAGGCACATCTGGAGTGCTGTGTCCAGTTCTGGGATCCTCAGCACATGAGAGACATGGAGCTCCTGGAGCAGGCAGTGGAGGGATACAGAGATGATGAGGGGACTGGAACATCTCTCCTGTGAGGAAAGGCTGAGGGAGCTGGGCCTGCTGAGCCTCAAGAAGAGATGACTGAGAAGGGACCTCATCAATGTCTATCAGTATCTAAAGGGAGGGTGCCGAGAGGATGGAGCCAGGCTCTTTTCAGTACGGCCGAGCAACAGGGCAAGATAAAACAGGCAGAAACTGATGTACAGGAAATTCTACCCGAATATGAAGAAGAACTTCTTTACTGTGGTGGTGAGCAAACACTAAAATAGGCTGTCCAGACAGGTTGTGGAGTCTCCCTCAATGAAGGTTTTCAAGAGCCACCTGAATGCAACCCTTTGCCAGGTGTTCTAGGATGATCCTGCTTAAGCAGAGATGTTGGACTGTATGACCCGCTCTGGTCCCTTACAGTCTCACCCCATCTGTGATTCTGTGATTTTTATGCTCTGATTTTGGAATTAATTTCTGAGTCTGCAATATGTTTAGTGGATCTTGAGGAGAATTTAATCACATACTAGAAAGAGAGACATACAGTGGGCTAGTAGCCAACCATGTAAGTCCCAGGAAAGCCTGAGAAGAGGAAGACAGGGAAGGTATAACATTTCCTTTTCCTTCCTTAGGTGCTTTAGAGGAAGTTTGGGCTTTGTGAACTCTCAATGATACCTCATAACATTTGCTAAAAAAATTGTTATCTTCTTTGGCTTGATAGGTTATTTTCAAAACAAGACTTCCACAGGAGATTTATCAAACTCCAGAAGTATAGGCAATGAATTACACAAAGCCACTGTATTTTGTTGACTGCAGCATCATTTTTGAATTTCTCTGTCATTAGGACATATAACTTCAAGTTTCACTACCAGTGTGTGCTTGATGACAGATTCCTACTGCTATCATCATAGTTGTCATCCTGACCTAAAATATCTGGAACAATATTTCTGGAACTAATTATTTTGTCACGCTTTATAAAATGTTTTAAAGATGTGGTTTAGATTCATAAATATTCTTTTTAATGATAAACTGAAAACTAATCTGTACCCAGTAAGTCTTTGAAGGTGAGAAGTAAGTAAAGCCATATCCTTTGAGACACATCAGTTTTTCTTATTTTATAAAAGAAATAATGGTCTGGGCTATTCAATTCCAGTACAGTCTTTTAATATGTTCACAGGTACAGAATCAGGCTGAGATGGATTGTCTTCTTTGGAAGTTATTAGCATAATATTTATTTTAGTATAGAATTTTTATCTTTTTGTGTGTAAAGAGTATTTATCTTTGGGAACAAAATTCCATAAAATCCAACCAATTTTCCAGACTTAGATATTACGGGGAATTTATTTTACTTATTTATTTTGGTTTGTTGGTATTGTTTCATCACAGTCAAGAGCAAAAATTTAATCATTAATTAAAAAAAAAATGAATGCATATACTTGAAGTTACAGAATGTAAATAATATGACTGCTTTTGAAAACAAATGAGAAAAATCATATTTTTGAAGATGGCAGTTTCAGGTCACAAAGGAGAGCAAAAACTTGAATCCTTAGTATTAGGGAATTAGTCATATAGCCTGATGGGAAAGAGATTAATCCAGATAACTGTTGTCAGAATTACTGACAGATAGTTAAAGGAAATAAGAAAATTTTATACACAAATGATTTGAATTCTGTGCTTTCTCACCTGCAAATCTGTGAAGCTAGGTGTGTTTTGATATCCTGAAACTGGCATGTGAACATTCATAAGAACACCAATGCTGTGCTAGGCTGGTTAAACATTAAACATGGGCAAGCATTTGTTGCATCTTTTTCGTACATTTAATATGCATTAGTATATAGTTTAGTAATAATTTTTTAGTTTAGCTACCCATACATCTGAATCTATTGAGAAAATTATTCAGAAAAGGGGAGAATAAACTCTTGGAGATGCTAAGCTCTACTTAATAGGATACTCTCACTAAGGAAGAAGAAACAAAAGGAAAATTTGTCATTGCCTTTAACAGTATAGTCCTGTGAGTGCTAAAATATGGAAATCAAATTCTTCTGTTTCATAGTACAAACAAAACATTTTTTCTTATATTTTCATTAGTTTTAAAGTCATTAAGATTATACAAATAGTTTGTTTAATTTCTGTACTGATAAAGTTTTTGGGATCAAATCTGTTCTGACCAGAATTCGTATGAAATACAGAAATGTGAATGTGTTCCAAATTTACTATATAAAAAACCCAAAACACGGATCAACCCCTTAATAATTCAGTTTTTGCTAATCTCTTTTTTAAAAATAATTTTATTTTAAATTATAGAAATTTAAAATTGTATTTAATTTACTAACTTAATTTTTAAACAATAATTTATTTTGCCACTTAAGACAGAATAATGCTCCAATGGTGAGAATGACCCAACTCTTCTGGAGGGTCAACTGAAGGAAGCCACCAACCTCTCTCAGGTTTTCTTCATTGTCAGACTGACTTCTCAAAAATCAACATTGTATATGGTTTTGGAAATGCTATTCTGAGACCTAATTCCTTTCTGCCTGAAAACAGAGGGTTTTCAAATAAATTTAAAATATCCAGTTATTTCTCTTCAAAAATAATAAAAGCTCTTCATGGCTTCACATCTTTTATTCACTCTTTCAAATTTATGCCTACCATTGATCATTACATGACACCAGCCTCCATCTTATCCTGTTGATTTTTATTCAGTGGATCCTGGACAGATGAAGTGTCTCCATGCAAAAAAACCTACAAAGCTTATCACTTTTTTTTTTTTTTTTTTTAAATTCTGTATCTTGTCAGGACATCTCATCTCTTTAACTCCAGTATTTTCATTTGTAATGTGTAATACCAATGTCTTCTTATGTTAGCAACACTATCTGTGCTCTGCCAAAGAATATTGCAGTGTCATGCATAAACATTTATTATTCCATGACTGAAATAGCAGAAAATAAAAATAATAAAACCAATATATATAGAAGTATGGGTTACACATTTTGTTTTTCAAAATGATCCATTACTTTTTCCTTTCCTGATGCAGGATGCATGAGGGCATCCTGAAATATACCCAAGAAATCATATCAACCTGCATTAAATTACAGCTACTGTACACCACAAGCATTTTTGTAAATGTCAGAGTCCTCTGTGCTTCCAGGATGAGCCTGGGAACAGGAAACATCCCCTGCACCATGACCTGGAATAGGTGTGGGATTTCCTTTTGCCTTCAGAGGCATGAAGGTGGCAGATAAAGGAAAGCAAGTATTAGAGATTGTGAGTGTCTGATGTTCCTGGGACCCAGGATAATAATGAAGGAATTGGTGTGATACTGGGACTTCTGAGATCAGGCAGTCTAGAGGAGAAGTTTGAACATTCCTCCCACTCACAAGCAATCTGCATATATTAATAATAGAGCATTTTTATGTTTCAGTAGAAATAGAAGACACAACAGGCAAAGGAATTAAGAATATAATTAAATATATATTTATTATTTTAATATATATTATATTTTAATATATATTTATTATTTATTCTATTATTACTATATTAAGAATATGTTTAAACATTTTATTTATTTGCTGTTTTATAAATATTAAACAAAAAATTGAGGACTTTTTAAATATCAGAGTTAAAGCCAAAAACCATGCATTTAATTGATTTTCCTTATAAGAAGTTGATGTGGCACAATCTCAAGCATTTCAATAATTATTTTAATTATTACACTAAATCACAAATTCCTGTTATAAACACTGCCTAAAATCTCTAGCATGATCAAAAATTTATTTTGGCTTCCCCATTCAACATGTCTTTTATATCTGAACCATCATCTAAATTCTGTCAATTATACAATGGGGTTTTATGGGCACTCATCAGAGCAGCTGATGATGGGATTCACACACAGCTCTGTATTTCCCAGCATCGATGTAATGTGAAGATGCTTTTGTCCTTGGTGAGGATCTGAAGCTCAATCACAGAGGAATAAAGCATGCTTTCCAAGAAGAGTGTCCTCAGCCAACCACCTTGAAAGGTTTATTCTTGATGTGCATCCTTAATTTTCTGCATTGAGCAAGACACAGCTGACACTTGTTTCACAGCAAACAAACTCTTGATCCAAAAGCAGCGTGACCACTGAACTCAATATCCTTTGCAGCTCCATGACGTAACACAGTCAGCAGTTGGACTCTTGAAAAATGCAGCTGGAAAGCTTAAGAAAAACTATCTGACTATTTGAACTAAGATTTTTCAGGTACTCAGAAGTTAAAATTCTCTCTTGCATACAAGTATGCAAATGTAGAACCATCTATATTCTGACCTAAGCTGTGTGCAAGGGGGCTGATAGAATGCACATCAATAATTTTCCAAAATTGACTGCAGATTTGGATGATTTGTGTCTTTATTTGAAGGCACACATTTCAGTTAACTTTAGGCACTCATTCACTGAAAAAAAATACACATTAAAGTACCAAAAATCTCCAGCCAGCCTTGCTGGAGTTCAGACTAGGAAACACACACAGGTAGTAGCACTGCTGAGGTATCACTGCTCAGTCCTGGGGAAAGAGTGAAAAGCTTTGTAATGAAAACACTCTGGAACTCAACCTAAATGCCTGTCTTAGCTCTCCACAGGGAGACAGCTGGTCACACTGACATGGCAACACATTTCACATTCATTTCTGTGTGAACACACTCCTGTGACAGCCTTCAGACACAGATCCTTGAAAGCTGGGTCTGGCAACAGGCTCTTTGTTGAGGCTGCTGTTGTCAAACAGTCCAGGTCTGTATGCTGCTGGCTGTGAAATCCCAGCTGGCTTCTGCTGCATCAGTTCCCAGCTTCATGTGTATGAGATGATGAAGTTTTTCCACAGGAATTTTGCAGCTTCACAACTGGTAATAATTTGATTAATACTATGTGATCTACAGATGATATCTGTTTATTTGGCACTTCCCCCCTATATTACTGATTCATAAAAAAAACTAAAGAACATTCATAAACATAAATTTACCAGTTGTTTGTCTCCATTGTAACATTCTTTTCTTCTGCACCACCCCAGTATTCTGCCACAATTCAGCTTCTATAAGTAAGGTTATTCTGGAGATTTGTGGAGTCTCATCAAGAAACAACAAGAAAAGAAACTAGTCAAATGCCAGCAAACCCCAACAGCTGCCCAATAACATTTGGACCACCTCCTTTGTTTGTTGTTTGTTGTATGTTGCAAATACATAATATTAACAGTTGATCAAAGAAATTCAAAGATGAAAAGTGTCTGGAAAACTTTGTTAGAAGCAGCCAAGAGGAAATTCTCATGCACCACTAGCACAGGACGTGGGTTTTACTTAGGAGACTTCAGGAGCTTCTGCTCCCAGCATAGAAGGCAAGAAGCAAAGAACATGCAGAAGCAAAAGTAATTCCAAATTAGACACAGTGTCTGGTGAAGCAATGAACCAAGAGACAAACACCCACACAGACATTTCAGATGGTAAAAGTGCATCTTGGGCTCTATGGAAACATCCTGTCATGCTGTTAAACCCTGCAGTGATGGGAGAGCTCTGCTGCAGCTCACAGGCGACAGGGTGAGCTCACCACATCCAGCAAGCACGCAGAAATCACTACCCTGAACGTGCACCAGGCAGCAACAATTTTGCAAACTAATATCTTGAAGAAAATAGTTACTGATTGCAATTGCCCTGCAAAATTACACTCATCATTGGCAGACAACAGTTAGCTTTCATTTTGCAGCTTATTTGAAAATAAGTGGCAGACAATGCTTCTTGCTAATTTCCTGGGAGGATGGGGAACATTTTATGTGACCTCTTGCCACAACTGTCTACGTGAGCCAAGAAATAGATGTTACACACTTGGCATTTTATTTGCTGCTGAATTTTATGTTAGCATTGTCTTTTGGATTTGTGCATATAGATTTTAAACTCCAGGTCTTGGTTTAAAACTAAAAATCAATTACCCCTATTTGAACTTACTGTAGGACCTGCAGTTTGCTAAATCACTCCAAATCGCTGCTTTACTGACCTGAGATAATGTGATTCCAGTCCAAAAACCTTGCTCTGTGCAAAGCCCTAAAAACAAACCTCTCCTCATGTGGTTTGTGGATGTTTACTTCAAGTACAGAGGAAAGCTCTCTTACAAATGATAGAATTTAGTCAGAGAATAAATAAAGACATTTATTAGTCTCATTAAGTCCTAAATCTCATCTACACATTTTATATAGATTTGAGTGTCCATCAACATAGTGCACCTAGGTGATTGTATGACGATGGCAGATTTTTTCTTAGCAAATTATTTTGTTCTCTCAATTGATAGGCTGATTTCAAATAAAAATATTCCAAAAAGTAATTTTAAGAATAATTAACTACCTTATCAGGGCACATAATTTTTATTTAATAATTCTGGCAGCCACAGTCACAGAAATGTTAATTTTTCAAAGTGTTTTGTTTGTGACTTTTCTAATTCTATGAATATTTTTTTGTCCCATGCAAAAGTGAGATGCTGAATGAAGTTATTAGCTCTGAATTTTCAGGTTTGGGTAGGGTCAAGTTACATCACCTACATCACTGACCTGCATTACCTTCATCTCAATCATTTGGTACTTCATTGATCCAATTTATACCAGTATTCATATTAAACAAGCAGGAGCTTTACTTCTTCTCTATACTATACTTCTTCTCTATTGTACTTGCAGACAATGATCTCATTCTCTTAAGCTCTTAAGGCATCTCTGGACACCATCCTGTGGGGACTTGACTTAATTTTGGATTCTTTCTACTAATTTTCTTTCTACTGAAAGAAATTTCCACCACAAACCTCATTTTGATTCAAACTATTGCTGCTCATGTGGTGATCTGTTACTCAGCAGGAGTAACAATTGCAGAATTTATCCTATGAAAACTTTAATGAAGTAAATCTTAGGTACAGGGATTTTTATCTTCACAGAAGTGGTGAGACATGGGGTCTCTCGATCTCCCCCAGTATTAAGGCTCCTCACGTTGCCTTGCAGTAGCTAATGAGCATTTTATACATGTAGGTCCAGAAGCTCTTCTGTGAAGAAAATGTTCTGAGGTAATGACACAAAATACTGTACTTGTTTTCAAAGTGACAGTGCCTTCATCTCCTTGTAGGATCCTTCAGTCTCCAGGAGATTTCAAGTACCTTGAAGTGCACGAGCTAGAGCAGCCAAAATATATTCAGTCATTCTCCGGCTTTCAGATACACAGCTGAGTATTAAAAAATAAAAAATATTTACACAAAAGAATGCAAATCTACTTTGTTTTTTAACCCCAAACAGACTTTGTGCTTATTGTGATTTGGGGGAGTTTTGTTGTTTTTGTTTGTTTGTTTGTGGTTTTTAGGGGGTTGTATGTTTGTTTTTTAAATCTTACCTATATTTTACTGTGAATGAATCAAGCTGTACATGGCAAAATTGTGAGGTATTTAGGGGTTTAAACTTTTTTGTTCCAAAAGATTTTACTATGACAGAACTGCAGATCAAAGTCCTTTAAAAGAAACTTGACTATTTAATAACTCCTTTAATGACTACTAATTATTTAAAATAGATAATATCTTTAAAATATTTACCTTACCCTTTTATTCTTGTGGCAGAATTAGAACATTCTGATGATTCATTCTTATTCATCTGCAGCAGATAATTCAACTGCACCTACTTCCATCAAAATATTATCTGCACAATTGTATTCATTATTTCAGCTGGTGTCACAGGTTTCAACAGATTTTGCTATTCTGCATATTGCCTATATTATCCTAAACCTGTTTCTCATCTTAAGAATGAATGATATTTTGAAATCACAAAGCCAACAAAAAAAGAGCAGAGCAGAGTCAGTGCTTTAGTTAGATTTTTATTTGCTGCATTGCCCCCTTATTTTCAGTTTTTATAGGCAGTTCATTCACTCAGGTGCATTTCATTGATTTAGAAATAATGGAGTAGCAAAAAGGCAAAAGTAGCAGAAAAACCAGCATGAAATGGAACCACAGAATTGTTTGGGTTGGCAGGGAGCTCTGGGGATCAGCTAGTCCAAACCTCCAGTGAAGGCAGGGTCACCTTGGTCAGGTGACATAGGAACATGACCAGGTAGATTTTGAAGGTCTCCAGACAAAGAGACTCCACGATGTTCCTGGACAGCCTTTTCTAGTGCTCTGCCACCTTCAATGCAAATAAGTTCTTCCTCACTTTCTTTGATTTTAGTTTATGGCCACTGATCCTCACCCTGTCACTGGGCATCACTGACACGACTTTGGCACCATCCTCTTCTTCAAGAGAATATATCACCTTTGATATACTTCTGTGCATTAATGAGATCCCCTCTCAGCCTTCTCTTCTTCAGACTGAGCAGGCCCAGCTCCCACAGTCTCTCCTTGTAAGAGATACCCCAGACCCCAAATCATCTTTGTGGACATTAAAACTGTTCTTGACCCTCCTCACTGTCCCTTCACCTAACCCACATTTCCTGAGCAGAGAACACACAGAAGTCAGAGAGGAAGTAGCTGGAATTGTAAGAAAAAATGAGAAATAACATTTGTTGTTCCATCTGAAAAGTACTTAATAGTTTTCTGTTCTACCACACAACCATATAAAATGTTTATATTTGTAATTTTCTTTTCTAATATTTCCTATTTCATTTGTTGTTTTATTCCCCTTGTTTTTCCTTCATTCTCTCTCAATGCAATTATTCCAGTAACTATTGTTGTCATTATTTCTATAGTTTATAACCTTGCCTTTCCTTTTTAGTTCATCATAGCCCCAGAGCTATGCAATGAAGGGGTCAGAAAAACTCCCTAGAATCAGATTCCTTGTCACTCCTGCCTTTCAGATCTCAGGAATAAGGACTGCTCCACACTGGGTCACCAACTGAAGTTCACAATTACTCTCAGTAATATTTACTTTAAGTCAACTGCCGTTTGCTGATCTGTATGAGAAGTGACCCTAGTCTACCTCAAATCTCTGTTGTCTGAGGCTATGTATCAGAACCTTAATCACTGCTGATATTGTCAGCCTCACAGCTAGCTGGAAATAAACAAGTCAGAGAAACAGCTATCTTCCCACTTAAACAGAGGTGGTTTGTTTGCTCTTTTCCCCACACAGTTATTGAAGCACACCTGATAGAAGAGTATTTGCAAACTAAAGAGTGCCAAATTCACTGTTCAGTTCAGAGAATACTGGATTCATGATTGGATAATACAATCATGATTTTGACACATACTTGTATATAAAGTGAAAAATTGTGCTGCTCTTCTGCAACCATCAGTCACTTAAATGTCCAAAATGTTGTTTACCATTTAATTATGCTCACTGAATTGATTTTTGAGAGTTCAAATGTTAAAAAGGAAGCCCCTTTTTTAAAAATTTCTTTTTTTTAACCAAGATAAAGTAAGTGTGGGGATGTGCTTGTGCACATGATTTCCGTTCACAGTATCTTTCTGAATTTGAGTTTTTTCCACTGAAATTGAGAATCAATGTGGCTGTAATAGCAGACAAAACAGAACATCATGACTTTTCCTCTTTGTCTTGCTCTGTAATGGATGGTTCACATTCTCTTTTAGCAGTCAGTGACATTTTATGATTCTAATCTCACCCCATCCTTCCCTGAGGATTTCTGAGAGGATGTAGAGTTTAGATAAATCTTCAGTAGTGAACCTAATAAATACCACTAAGGCAAAAACAAAACCCTTCTTCTTACTCCCATTTCTTCCCTGTAAAAAATCTATTCCTACCAAAGAAAAATTAAGAAATGGAAGAAGGAAACATGATCTGGTGAAACAATATTAGTTTTATGCAGGGACTGAAAAATCCATGGTTTGTCATACTGGCAGTGCATCTTTTACTATGAAAACAAGATATGTTAAGTGCTCTGAAGAACAAAACTACTGTAACTTTTCTTTTAACTTTAATTTCAGAGATGATACATTTAATACAGAAAATGTGATGTTAGCAAAGTACCTGTTGGCACAGGTGGTGCCCAATACAGTGTTCATGCTCACCACTTTGAGGGAGCTCAACTTCCTGTGGATAGAAGGCCTTTTTGACCTTGTTTTGTCAGCAGTTTTGTCAATCTTCAGATAATAAATGTGTAAAGAACTTCTTTATTGAAAAACAGTAGTAACTCACTTTTGACTATGAAAAACATATATAAGAAGTATGGTTGTTAATAACAGTAAAATTTAGAAGCTGCATCTTGATTTACCTTTTGTACAATAAGTCTTAGTTTCAAGACCACGTGGTGTTAGCTATCTGACTTGTTAACAGTAACCTTTCATGAAATGGGAAGAACAAAAGATTTTTCTAAATCAGATTTCCTTTTTTTTTTTTTTTAAGTTTCGCAAAAAGTAAATTTACCCTTTAAATTCAGAATCCTAACTCAGGGAAAGAGTTAATTTTGTAGCGTTTTTGTTTCTAGGTGGTGCAAATTATCCATGCTGCAAAAAAGCCAGTTCTTCAACAAAAGGAAAATAACAGTCTGCTGATTCATTCACCCTCTTAGGAGGTGATAGATAGCAAGGTCTCTATCTGTTTCAAAGACTGCTCCGACCACTCTTTCACAGATGTCAGTGGCAGCAAACAATGTAATTATATTTTTTTCTATAGATCCCAAACTTATGTCTTAGGTATGGTCTTAAAATAAGACAAGAACTGTCCTGTTCAGAGAATGCCTGTTCTTCAAACCCCAGCTATTCTGAATGTGAAGTGCATCCCAAGCTTTCCAGTGTTATCTCAACTACAGCAAGTGGAAAGGCACATTAAAAAAACCCAAAACCAAAACAGTTCTCACAGCCTTCAAATCTAGGCATTGACAGAGCATCTGAGAGGGAAACTTTCAGTTCTGCTGCTCCTAAATGAAGCAAAATCTCGCATTTGAACCTGGTCCTATGTGACTCTCTAGTAAATCACAGATGCATTTATCATGAAGTAAGACAGAAACACAACAGTAATTGTATTTCTGAACTTCTTGTGGGAAACAAGCTATTGTTTTGTGTTATGAGCATAATTCATTCACCAAGACATATTTCTTTGTCTTAATGACTGTTGATTATTTATCCCTCCTAATAAGTAATAAACTTGTTTTTCAAAGCTATAACTGAAAGGCCAAGGGCAAAAGGGCATTTGGCATTTCTATGATATTTTCTTTTATTTTAGAAATAAATATGGTACAAGTCATTCCCTTGGAAGCAACACAGAACTGGAATATTCCTCAGGCAAAATGTGTAAGAATTTGAAATTACTTACTCTAAAAGTCAAAACCACAGTACTAAAGGAATAACAATGTAATAAAAGAGCTTTGCCCATATTAAGAAATCCAAAACGGACTGGCATAAAATTTAATATTGTCAAATAGTGTTTCTATCACTGTCCTGTTTAAAAGCATGTAGAGCCTTGTGGATATCTCTATTTCTGCCACAACATGATCCATGGCCGATAGTCTGGCAGCATAAAACTACATGTACGTGTGATAAGTAAGCAAAAAATTCAACCTGATACTCTGCAGAGAGCTATCATAAGATAGACAAGGTTTTTACTCCATAAAGTTAGTGTCATTCTTAGCACAAGGTGAAGAAAAAATGGAGAGCCTTCATGGGTTAATTCAAGTGCTCAGAAAAAGATAACCAGAGTTAACACAGAAAGATTATGAGAGCTAAACTTGCTCTAAATAATGAGGTTAAAAATGTAATTTTTACATTTTAGAGAGTGAAGGAAAGAACTTACTAATACGACCTGATAAAGGAATCCATCATCATTTGTTAAAAAAAAAATAAAAAAAATAGCTTAATGTGTTTTTTATGTTGTGGAACCCAAAACTTAAGACAGCACTCGAGGTGAGGCTGCCCCAGTGCACAGCAGAGGAGGAGGACAATCCCCTCCATTGCCTGGATGGCAATGCTGTGCCCAATGCCTCCCAAGGACATGAAATGGGAAACAAACCAAATAAATAAAATGTTAAACTGTTACTTTATACATAGTTTCACATGTTTTTAGCCTTAGATTTGCCTGTGAGTACCAAACCGTCACACTGACTCTATAGGGGTGAAATAACAGGCAATAGAGCAAGGCACACATTTTCTAACACGTTTTCCTTTTGTCTTTAACTAATGCTAGGATTTTAAGGTGATTGAAGTCTGATAAAATACAAAAGAAAAAGCCATGACTTTCATCATGGGTAAACTCATGTGTGTTTTATAGTGTTCAGTGGAAGCTATGGAAGACATGAGACAGTAAAATCAGATAAATACTAAAATCAGAAAAGTCATTAAAAATAGGAAGGGAAATTATTATTGTATCATTAACATGTTTTAATATATGGGGTTTAACATTAAGTTAAATAAATACTTTTTTTCAGAATAGGTTTTTGAAGAATGCATCCTTAACTCATGTTTTGTTTTTGAAACAGTTACTGAACTATAAAAAGTCAGCAGCTCCCATCAACTTATGCAAGGAATGATTTTCTTGCAGCCCACATACCTCTTGGTTAAGATAGTAAAATTCATGAAGAAGAAAGGTACAACTATATGATAATGACATTCCCCCCAAAATACATCACACATCTCTGAATTAGAAGGGGAAACAACTTAAAACAAGTGAATAAAGACACCAAAACTAAATTCACAGAACACAGATTTCTAGGGAATCTGGCCCCTGGTCTCCTCTAACTATTAGTTATGAAGTAGTCACGTAATAACTTAATACACTTAATAAATTAAATATATTTGCTTACCTAAGAGTGAGAGAAAAACTAAGAAACCTTTTTAAGAAACACATTAGTGCATGACACTTCACGTTCTTCAGTTTCTATTTTCTAGCTCATTGAGACTTATGAAATTGCTTCAAGACATTTGCAAGCAGTAGAAAAGGAAGTGTTATCTTAAACTCCTTCACTTTTATCTAGCACCTTTAAGGGTAAGTTGTTAAGTAGTTGCTGAACCATTCTATGAACTCCAATCCTCTTTCTGGCCATTGAACTCCTGAACTTTTTATTGAAGGTGTCAATTTTCACACAGCTGTCACATATTCTTTAAACAGGATTGAGGTAAAGTGACTAAAGTGACTTAAAAAAATACTCCAGTAAATTGCAAGTGTGTAAATCCTGTGGCATAATTGTCTTGAATATGCACATATTTATAAATATACTTACCAGTTTGAAATGTAAAGGTCAACTCAACACAAAGGAAGCCCTAAATGATGCCTGTCTTTGGCCATAACTTTTTATTCAAATGAACAGACACAAGTGACACTTTGCAGTTTGCTTAGAGTGTCCTTTAGTTAGAAATTTTATTTCTATATAAAATCACTCCTTAAAAATTACACAGTAGGTTTTGGTTGCCCTTTGCATGGCTGTCTATGCCTGACAGGGAAACACCATTTACATTATTTAATTAATGCTTCTTTTTAGAAATACTAGATATTTAGATATTTAGAAATATTTAGAACAACAACCTGATAACTTTTGAAAGCATGTCAGTTAAGGGGAAGCAAAAATACAAACAGAACTAAACAATAAAATAAATGAAAATAAATGCCACTGATACCATGAAGTCATTGCCACTACATACAAATCCAAGTTCAAATTATGCAGAGGCTTTCAAGTATCAATTTGTTTATATTTTGAGTGGATATTTAACAAGTAAGTTCAGTGAACATATCCTCAAAATACTACATTTTGCTTGAAGCTGTATTTATAGCACATTTGCTTTCTCATGACAGTAAAATAACACATCTCAAATACCATTTTTATAAGCATGTCTGCAGGTTGTCAGGAAAAATAACATCAGATCAGAACAACTCTTTTATTATAAATTCATATCTATCTTAGACTACCAAATCCTTGGCTACCTGGAGAAACCCCAGCTGAGTAGTTTAGTGGCATCAATACAGATTTGTACACTGGTTTGCCTCAAGGACTCATCTTAAGTAGGAACTGTAAGTTATCACAGGAGTGAGAATGAGCTGTAGTTCTTCTGGATCGAAAAGTCTCCTTTTTTCACCAATCCATAGAAATACCTCAGCTGTACATGGAGCACAAAGTTTACCTTCATTGTAAGACTGGTGTTGTGTGGAGTTACTCCAAACCTAATGTGAGGTATTTGTACAGCTTAGAAGGGAGTTTCTGCATAACCTTCCTGAAAAAACACAGTTTCTACCAGGATATTACATTCAGTGGGGTTTCTCTTCCAGACAGTGATTTATAGAGCTACTGCTAAAAAATGTGCCTTGAGAAGGGTGATTTCTGAAGGAATCATGTCACATCAGTCAATGATGAAGCACAGATGACATGATACATGCTGCTTTTCAGATGCTTTCCTGACACCCTGAACATTAAGGACCTATGTAAACTTACTGTCCAATTTTTGCTCTTCACATTGATTAAAGGAGGGAGAGATGGTTGCATCAATCGTATCACCCCCTTTTAGCTCTCATGCATGCTCATTAGATTTAGGAAAAAGAAATTCTTCTTTTATTATAGGAGTCTGTTAGGGGCAGCTAGAAGAACTTTGTGTGATTTTTAAAAATTTTTAACTATCACATGCAAACTTTCCAGTCAGAGCCTGCTCAAAATTGATCAGAGGGAGTGCAAAATACTGTTAGAATGGAAAGGCATGTGGGCATGAATTATCAGCTTACACTCTAATCCAAGACAGGAATTTTGATTAATATATTTTTAAAAATTCAAGTAACATTATGCAATTATTTGCATTTCAATCTTTTAATACTAAGTATGTGATTAGCTACTAATTGATTCAATTGAATCAAAGCGATGCTTTAAAAAGATTGTCTGCTTTTTCTTTTCACTCTAAAGTAGATAAGAGCTCTTTGTTATTTTTTGAACTGATATGCCCTCAGCTCTCACTTTGCACAGAAAACTGACATCTTGACACATTAAGAAAGCTTTTGCATTCTTACTGAAGTACCCTGCTTTCAGCTTTAAGGACCATGAGTGGGTGGGTGATGTCTTCTGTGGTTTGACCATCACATTGATTCAGTCTGTTCAGGCTGTCGACAGTAGAACTTGATATCAAAACTGCAAGTGAAAACCAAAAAAAGATCTTAACAAAATTACTTGACACCCAAATCCAAATGGAAAGCAGAGCTGGCACAGTAGCTGTACCCTGTCTTGATCTCCTATGCCTCTCGTATAATTTCAGTATCAGATACTGGGAGTCAGGGCATGTTTCCAGCAGACACAGTAGGGAATGCAGTGCAGAAGTAACAGCACTAAAAGCTTAGGTTAAGCTTTTACTCCTTCTTGCGTTTTAATATCATCATGTCCTCAAACAAGCAAGAAATTTGAGGGGAGAATAGCAGGCCTTCAGGGAATGTAAAACATCTTCACATTAATTTTTATCTCTCTCACTTCTTGTTTGTTCCTAAGTTCATCCATCTTTAGTTGCCTGGGGCCAAATTCTAGATATGGAAGTCAGTGAAGGAGTTTTCAAAAAGAAGAATGAGGGATAAGAGAAGAATAAGCCTCTGCAATGCTAAAGCACAATTTAAAGACTGTGTTTCCTCAAACCACGAAGCTTCCAAGAATCTCTGACAGACAGAATATACATTATTTTCAACACCTGGCCAGCCATCCTTTCCTAACCTTGCATTCTCTTCTCATTCTCTTCTGCATTCAAAGACCACAGATATCAGACCTCTCAGAAACCATTACTTTCTATACATTGTGTTCTACAGAAAAGCTTTTGCATGTGAATAGAAGGAAAGTTAGATATCAAAGCAAGTTAGTTAAATGTGGACTGTTATCCAGCTTTATCTTCTGTTTTGTTTTTTAAGTAAGGAAAGAAGTGGATGAGCCATTTGGGGACAGCTTGTAATTGACAGGGGAAAAAAATATTAGAGGGACTCAGAAGTGTAATTTTTCCTGAAGTTGTCATGAGACATAAACTTAGAATGCAGGACAATTACGTATTGCTGTACTACTGGGGGGTTTTGAGGGAAGTGATGGAAATAAACCTGCCATAGCTAGTTATGGCAAGCACTGATACACCATTCTAAGGTCTGTAAGGTTTTGTTTGAGAACATAAAACATTATCTCCCTAAGCAAATTATCACTATTTCCCCAGTGAGATTATTGTCCGGTCAGGTATGCTGCCGTCATCACACAATGTGCTGCTCTCAAATTAACTTACTGGGAAAGGACAAAAAAAAATATAGAACTAAAAGCAGAAATCTCCCTCTTTAAAGAACTTAGACCCACCCAGATATCTTAGAGTAAATGAAGGTAGAAGACCTGCCACATGCAGTTTTGCCAGAGGATGTGAGGATGCAGGGACTCTAAGTAACAAGAAGGATGCAATCAGGGTGCAGGTATGCACAGTAGCATCTTATTCTACTACAATACAACTGCAACCAGAACTTCTCCATGAACTCTGCTAAAGTGGCACCAGTGCCTCATCAGAGTGCTTGGAAAGGAAATCAATAGCCTTTGCATGAGCTTCATAGTCTGTGATACTAAAAACCTGTTCTGGTGCTTGGACATGGATAAAGGGCATTTTATCCATGAGATATCCAGGAGAGTTGATACAGATAAGACTGAGGTCACTTTGCATAGGAAACTCACACTGCTCAGAAGGTGCAAATACATGACTTTCCATCTAGAGTTGACAATGGTTGCTGTATTTTCTGTGGAGAATAAAGGCTTGCAGGTCAGCGCTGGTAAAGAGCATTGTTTTTCATTACTCCACTCCATTTGAGAGGCAAGCCCTTCATCCATAAGCAGCTTTTTCTGTTTCCCAAAGCTTCTTCATCTAAAGAGTGGGTCACTGCAGTGCAGCATTATGAAGTGTGAAATGAAAAACTGGAAAAATGGTGGAAACTGCTTGATGCATGAAGCTTAGTGGAAAAGCTGGATAGGTCCATGGTCTTCAATTGCTACTGATTTCTGATGCCCAGATTTTTGGGTGGTATACAGGAATACAGTATTTACTGTGAATGTCATCCTGCTTTGAAAAGTCCTATCTTCCTTTAGGCAGCCTTCTACTGTCACCTTAAGCAGGCTGCAGAGCCAAATTAATGAGGAAATTACTAGCTGTTAAGAATTAGGACAGCAGCTAAAACATCTTAAAATTTGACCTGGAAGCGAAAAACTGTAAAACAGCCTACAAGAAAGGCTGAGAAATTTGTTTGAGAGTGTGTACTACTTTGATTACATCTGTGTTAGGTGGATAACATCTATGTTAGGACTTAGGTGACATTATAATTATAAAAATATGAAGGTAATTTATATAGTGCATGTAGAACACTACTAAAAAATAATTAAATAACAGAGAAAATGACCTCAAGTTGTCACAGAGGAGGTCTGGATTGGATATTAGGAAAAATTTCTTCATGGAAGGAATTGGATCAGGCTGCTCAGTGAAGTGATGGAGTAACAGTCCCTGGAAGTGTTCAGAAACCATGTAGATTTGGCACTTAGAGACATGGTTTGGTGGTGAACACAGTGGTGGTGCTAGGTTAACAGCTGCATTGATGATTTTAAATGTTTTTTCTGGCCTTGAAGATTCTATGACTGTTTGAAATTAGATATCCTGAAGAAAGTGATTTTTATTGCAATAATTTTCATTGAAGTGGCATTATTCTTCTAATACTGCCTCCTAAAAAATAGATAAAATACACACATGGATGTACTAGTTTTAAAATGTTACTTTCTGAAGTATGAATATTGTAATTTTGTTAAGGAAATGTTTAATTTGATATTTTAGCCTGTAGATATGCCCAAAATATTAATATACATCACAAACTGAACAGCAGGTTATTGAATCTGACCATTGGTGATCAATCTTAAAATGTCTTTTGGGTCTTAAATTCATTATGTATCCCTAATCTGTCAGGGATATCCAATACTAGATTCAATTTGGGAATATATGTTAACTCAGATCATACCCACCATTATTCAGCATAACCTTTTCCTTCAAGTCCATAAACCATACCTTGGGCAGACAATTAAGGATTTGTGCAGAGGCACATAATAATGGTGTTTTCCAGGTCATGGGTTTAAAGGAAAGATGAAGCAGTAAGATGGTATATGTTGGTTTGCTATGCAGTCCAACCAAATCATACTAAAATAACTCTGTGTCACTCAGATTCGATTCTATTCTATTCTATTCTATTCTATTCTATTCTATTCTATTCTATTCTATTCTATTCTATTCTATTCAGTACAAGTGCCAAAAAACATGTTAAATAAAATGGTTTTAAGAAATGTGAGTCTAATAAAGGTAACACAGAGACAGAAAGAAGAACAGTGCACAATGCTTACCTCTAACAGGTATTCCACCTGCCTCTCAGGCATCTGAGTACACAGAGGATGTTCCTCCAATTCATCAGTGTACACTTCTTTATCTATGTTTCCATAAAATCATTTGTACTCAATTAATGCGTAAGCTTTTGGTCCCTGAAACAACTCATTTTTCTAGGTTAGGTTGAAAAAGAAAACAGCCAACAGCAAAACAAAACAATGAGCATTTCCCTTTGCTTATGTATGTTGAGAATTTGTATGCTATATTTAATACATTTATAATTTATAATACATTAATACATTTGTTATATTTCATTGGTTTTCCAAGAAAACACTGCATCTGCTTCTAATGTTTCTTGTATGCCTTGTGGTCTAAGTGAAACGATGAAGTTTTCCCTTTATACTAGCATTATTAAACAGAATGATTTTACTTTTACCACCAAGTCTCAGGGAAATTTTCCGTGCCCAGATTTCTAATAGACTTGGATGCTTTAGAGATATCAAAGAGGGATATGTCTTCTAGTGTAAATCTAATAGATACATAGTTCTGATGAGTTCCTAATATATTCTAATTAGGAAACGTCTGTTCTTGTGTATCCAGATCAAGTGAATGACTTTGCTTCATTCTGTAGTGATGATTGATGATTTCCAGCTCCCTTAGGACCTGTTCCATAAAGATATCATCCAGGTTTTTAAGGAATCTTCTGGCCTGGGTTTTATCAGCTGTGTGATGCTCCCAGTTAATTTCTGGCGAGTTTCAGTCCCCCATAAGGACAGGGGAAGTTGATTTGAATGCAGCCCCTAGCTCCACACAGAATAAATCACCAGCATCGTTGTCCTGGCTAGGAGGTCTGGGGTAGACTCCCAGGATGACATCTGCATTTTGTTTGCCCCTTGAGTCTTACCCAGAGGCTCTGAACTGAGCCAGCTGTAAGTACCATGCATTCTAACACTTCTATTACATACAGTGCCACTCCTTTGCCTGTTCTGTCCTTCTTACCCCTCCTAAAGAGCCTGTAAACATCTGACAGGGCACTCCAGTCACAGGACTCATCCCACTAGGGCTCACTTACAGCAATTGATGCCTTGGAGTGACTACCTAGAACAGAGGCTAGACAGAGTTAAGATAATAAAGAGGGTATTTATTAAAAGCCTTCAATATATACTCCTCTGGCAATCAAAAGCTTTTCAGAGGCTACACCCAAGATGGATGGTGGTCATGAGTTTCTCAGATATAAGTTTGGTCTGTTTGTGAATCAGGAGTTAATTGTCCAATTACAGCTTCAGATAATGAAGTAATATTTCCCCAGTTTGCTCCTCCCCAATTCACTTTTGCTTATACTTTTTGGGCCTGAGGCTGTGAGGGTGACCTTGGTTCTCAAGCCTGGAAGGATTATTTTGTCTGACCAAAACGTGACAAGAGCTTACTAACACTCTATATGGAGTGTTATATCTATATCTATCTATATGTTATCTCTATATCTGTACTCTAACACTAAGGCAGCTCAGGATCTGAAAAACGTAAAAGCGAAAAACTTAAGCTGTCACAATGATGTTAAATCTCTGGGACTTAACAAAGTCTTGAGCTATTCTTGTTTGTTCCTCATCCTGCATACACCAGTTTAGATACTGAAGAGGTGAAGTGGTGCCTCTTGTGAAGCTAATTTTTTTCCTGCTCAAAAAACGATACCCTTTTTTTATTGTATATGAATATGCATTTCATTTGTATGCAATTTTCCTGCAGTGTTATTCACTACTATAAATTAAAAAAGGACTAAATGTGTGTGTAATTTGCACACTCTTTACAGGCTTTCTGAAGTATAGAAACCATATATTGTGGAAATTGTACACTCTGTAATTTCTTATGCTTTTTCTAGATTGAAGTAACTCACAGTAATGAACATCTGACCTTTGTGCACATAGTTTGTCTTTCTAAAAAATACTGCTTTTATACCCTCAGGCACTTTTCATTGCAGGAGCATGAAGTTGAAGAGAAGCAAAAATAATGATAAAATTCTCTTCATCAGTATGCTAGTGTAGTTTCAAAACTATTTTTTCTTTGCCTTTTTTGTTGTTGGAATTTTTATTTAATAAAAATGTAAAGAGCTATACTTGTTTTAACTATTTCTGTGCCACATCTGAACATTAGTCCTAAGTCAGAGGTAAGGTCATTCATTTTGTGGTATTTGGGAAAGTATGACTCAAGACTATTTTGTACTAGGACGAAGTAACATGAGACTAGTTTTTATTTCTTTTGAAGAATCACTTTATTAGTGATAAACCTCACTACTTACATCTTAAACCTCCACAACACAGTGTGTTTAGCTTTTCTACAGTTTGCTTCATTCTCCTAGGAGAGCATCAGTGATCTCATGAACTTTTCATTTGCTTTCATGCAGCAAATTCTTCAAAGACATCTAGCAACAGTTGAAAACTGCATTTGGTTTTACTTATTTTAAATAGAAATTATGTGTTTTCCCCTGAGATTAATAATAGCAGAAGTTCTCCAGGAGGACGACTGGGCTGGCAGAGCTAAAATGCTCCCTAAGTAATATTTATGCTTCAACAAAGTTACTCTATGGCTGAAAGGATCAAAGAAAGTGCAGTATGTAATATACAAAGTCAATCTAATTTATCTCAACTAACATATTGTAGCAGGGCAAATATGATTAGGTATTTGGAAGTACCACATATTGACAAAAAAGGAAAACTTAGGGCTCTGTATGTAGTCAGATCCAAAGGAAAAAGTTCAATAATAGGTTTATCTACCTTAATTTGAACTAATTAAACTCTAATCTCCATTTCTTTCTATCCCACTGCATTTTTACTTTCTCTTCCTTTTTTATCCAGGATTGCTCTTACTGCCACCTTATTTTATACTACTTGCCTCCACTTTTTTCTTAATGTCCCTTCTCTATAATGGACCAACCATCTGATTATACATAACTCCTCTGTCTCAAAGCAGTTACTGCTTCTAATTCTCCAATGAGCAATTCTCATTTCTCAGTAAAGAAAAGCTCATTTTAACTTAACCCATCACACTTCCATGTTACTCACATATCTGACAAGTGAAATATTCTCTTAGAGGTGCATAAGGTCCTCAATTTTCCTGCTCCTGGCACTATTTTAATGAAAACTATTCAGAGTTATTCTGTTCATGACCTCCACATGTAAAATGAGCTTTGCTCTGATTTACTGTGTCTGAGGAACTGAGCAGTGTCAGCCAATGTATGAGGCCCATGAGACAAGCACATATGCTGTGCATGCCCACTCAAGCCTTGTAGTTATCACTCATGACATATTGGCCCCAAAATGAGAGAATCCTGACCTGTTTACCATCTTCTTGTGATTGCTGCCAACAGCTCTCCAAAAGCCAACAGCATTGAGCTGAAGTCTGCTGTGAACTTGCAGCCTTGTATTAAATGGTGCTGTTATCTGGCCATTCAAGAATTAGACCTCGTTCTCTGCCCGGAGTATTAAGAGAAAATGAAACCTGCCAGAAGGTACTGCAGGAAAAGAAACACTGAGAGGGCAGAAGATTATCAAAAGAAAAAATCAGTAGCTACTGTGCACATAAAAATGTGTCAGAGCCATGAAGTCAGTGTTCTGACAGATGATTTGAACTTCCCTTGCCCTCCCTCTCATCAGAGTATTCAAAAATGAACGCAAACTGTAGAATATTTCCACTTTCAGGCCTCATCTCTATTAGAAAAAGCATCATTTGAGCAATCTAGATGACAAAAAACAATTCTGAGGATGCTTCATATACAAAGGTATTCTATGCTCCATTAAACTTACTGCTCATATTTTACCATTTTAAAACTGAAATGAAATGCCTGAAATAAACTTGTAAGTCAAGTCTTGCAAATGAGGAAATAAAAAAGCACAGATTTAGTAATTTTGTTTCAGGAATCTAACATTAATAGCAGCAAACAATTTTATTTCAGTCAGTAACTGAAAGGGCTTCCAAAGGCAGCCAGGACCATTATGCAGTAGAGGGAAAGCCACAAGGAGACAAGGAGAAAGGAAGATAAAATGTTACATTTACATTTGTAACATTTACATTTGTGTAAAATTTCTCTATATTCATACATATCAACTGCAGTTCTTACAATGTTCTTGGCTCCAGAAATGTATACTTCTGGCGATATTTTCCTGATCCTGATTTTGGACCTGATTTTTCTGAGCCTGAGGGAGTTACAGCCTGTCAGTGGCTGATCTGTTCCCGAGGGAAAGTCTCTTGAGAGCAGCTCTCGCTCAAGGACTATCTCTGTAAACAACTTCATTTTCTCGAAACAGTTCTGTACAGCTGTGGCCAGTGTGTTTTACTCTTATCCCACCAATGGGACAAGAGGTGGTGTCTCTTTACCAATCATGTTAAACTTGTAGCATAATACCCTATAAAAGCTGAAAAGTTCAGGGAATAAAGGCCTTTTCCTAGCAAGTCGTTCTGGTGTGCTGCATAGAATCCACAGAATACACTTCTACTTCGTGTCCAACAGCTACACATGATATTTTCTATCTTTCTAAAAATCAGAAAAAATACAGAATTCATGGAAGATTATAATCTTTTGAACAATTGAATATTGATTTTCCTGAAGGCAAAGGAACATATTTGTTCTTCAATTTTTAACCTCAGATAAGCTAAAGACTCTCAAGATGCCTAATTGATGGATTTTCACTGCTGCAGAATCTGTCAGCATTAGTATACCTTCGCTAGGTAAGATTTCTACCTGTGGGAGGCTATTGACAGCTGTCACCTGAATATAGGCAATCATAAGCCTATCTCTCTTGTGATCCCTGGATTTTCTCCAAGAATTCCTCAGCTGCAACTAAACCTCTGTCTTCTAAACCTCCTTCCTGTGTCCCAGTCACACCTGAAGAAGCACTGCCCCATTCCTAATACTTGTTAAATTTTTGCCGCCTATACACTTTTCCTGCCAAGAGTATCCTTGGAGTCACATGCAAGGAGGAGAATTTTTAAGTTCCAAGTTTTCTAGTGGTATGTTTGAGCTGAGTTTGAAAGTAGAAGTAAAACTGGAAGGTGTTAACAGTAAACCAATCTAAAAAGTTGAATTATCTTTCAGACAAGAGAAACTACCACAGTTTTGCAGGACAAGCAATGCTACCAATATAAAAAGTTCTCTGCCAATTTGAATAGTATTTTTATATACTAATTCACTTTTTTTAACCTTTATAAAGTGTAAGAAAAAATTCATTACCACACTGGTAAGAATGAGTGCAATTTTGTATTACATATCCTTATGAATTATCAGACCATCCAACTGTTCAAGTTTTGCAGTTCAGTGTGTGATCTGTTTATTGGTCTCAGCAAGACCAGAATTAACCTATAAACTTCTTACATTAGGGTGCCTAATTCTTCCTTCAATATCACCACATAAATTCTCCAGACTAAAGCATTTAATGAATTTAAGGAAGCTGCTTCCATTCAGAGTAACGTGTTGTAACTGTTATAAGGATTTCGCTCCTTTTTCATTAATCAGACAACTTCATTGAAGAAGACTAAGGAGGACCTTGAACTCAGAGCTGATCAAGGAGAACCTCAGCCCAGGTCCTTTTTCTTACTAAGGCTTGGTTATCTTAATTCTGTCAGATCAAGCACAGATTAAACCAGACCACAAGGTGACTGTCTGATGCTTGACATCTGGTTGTTTTTTTTTTCTTTTTGGCAGTTCCCTCTGCTGTGTCTGAAATGTTTAGTCTAATGGATATTATCTGCACTACTCCTGGCAAAGCCACTGTGATTATGCCTGGATACAGAGCCAGTATGTCCCTACCTGGTTCCTGCTGGCTGCAATTGAGGGGGCAGCAGCATCTCTGCCCCATACAGGCTGCAATCTCTTCCCTCCAGGAGAGCAGGGAGAGTGGGACAACATCAAAATCTGAGACCTTATTTATCAGTGGGATTTGGTGTTCTATTTAGTTGTTCAAAGCTGGTACTAGCAGTGGAACATACGTGTGTTCCATTTGTGGCACCATTTGTGCTTTTTTGTTTTTATACGCTACTGTAAATTGTGTCTTTTTAAACGATTTATTATGCTACCAAAAAAAATAGACACACTTCACAGAAAAATAGAAGCACATCTGACTAATATAAAAGTTCCCTGCTAAGCTACAGAGTTCATTTAACACTCAGAGACAGCTAATAGGAATGGTTCATGTAGAAGTGGTTTTGCTATAGAATTTCTACATGAAAGCCCCTGAGAGATGGCTCATAACCATAATAAAAAAAATATATTAAATGAAAATCGTGACAGTTTTCAAATCCATGACTCAGTTATCATTGTTGATGTAAAATCTATTTTTCAGTTCAAGCAAAAAATGAGTGAGTTTCTTTTCCAGCTCCCAAAGTTATTCTACTTTGAACGTATATGACTGTGAATGTACATGATAAATTTATAGTCTTGTGAAAAAAAAGTCCATGTTTTTTCTATATTTTTGCACATGGGAAAAAAAATTTAAAAGAATGTTATGCAAGTGATACATGTTGCATGTAAGAGGGCTCTTTTTTATACTATTCAGTGTTTTATATCTTAGGATCTTAATATGTAAGTAAAATGTTATCTCAGTTTTACAGGTCAGGAAGTGAACAAAAGAAGGTCAAACAAGCCAATGTCAGGATCAAGATTGGAAGTCACGGGCCTTGGACTGTGTGTTAATGATCAAATGTTTCTGCATGTGATTTTTATCTCGCAGTTTTCTCAAATCTTTGTAATTGTCTGAAGAAAAAGAAGGTAATACTTGCAACCGAGCACTTGGAATGTGGTTTAACACCAGTTATGTGAGGTAAAATGTCTAACACAATAATTACGGAACTGTGCCTGTCAAGCACAGGACTGAGCTTGGCCACTTTTCCTTGGTAAATAATAGTACACAGTTAATAGTAATGGTACCAACAAAACCTTTTCCTTCTATTCTTGTAGCTTTGTGTTCCAAATTTATTAAAATATAGGGGTATGTAAGTCTGCGTTGTGCATTATGCTATTATTTTCCTGAAATACTATTCCCTTGTAAGGTACAATTTAAGGGGAAATGCTGGACTAAATGCACTCACCTCTCCATTTTCCTGTTTGGAATTAAAATACTCTGGGTTAATGGTGTTATTTAGCTGAGTGTTAGGAAGCTGAGAGCAGGGCAAAACAAGTGGCAGTAACTGGGAGTCTGTACATCACTGCAGCGTGCCCTGGCTGCAGAGGGGCTGGAGCATGGCTAGCTGCTACTCTATACCGTACCCATCATCGTGCAGTTTTGAGGGGAAGAAAAAGCGATCACACCCCTGAAAATGTGCCATTTTGCCTCTCCAGGTTGTCAGGATCAGCCCTACATACCCCACTCTGCCATCACCATCCATCCCTTACCCATCTGTCTGAGCTGCGGCTCCAAGATGTGGTGCCGAAAAGCAGAGAAACACGGAATTGGCGCGGTGCCGAAGGACGGTGATGGTGTGAGAGGATACCCAGGGCATGGAGAGGCAGGGCAGAGCCCCAGCCCAGCTGAGCTGGAGGGAGCTGAGCAGAACCAGGCGGAGCAGGGCTGAGCAGTCAAAGTGGAGCTGCTGGCAGCAGCCGCAGGGAATCCAGTCCAGCATCCAAAATGTCAGCACAGAGCCAAAACCGAAGGGGAGCCAAGCCCCGGCAGAGCAGAGCAGCGGCTCGGTGTGACACAGACAGCCCAGCCTGTGTGTCATTGCCTCCTGTTGTCTCGGGCTCAGGGATGGGAGAAGGCCCCAGCAGGAACAGCCTCCATCCTGTCTTTGACCCAGGGGATCACAGGGACACATCCCACGGGGAGAATCTGCCATCCTCTGTCCCAGAGGTCATGCAGAACCACACTGAGGTGGCAAACACCTTCTGTGTGTAAAGCACCTTCTCTTTCCCTATACTTTTGTTATTATGTTGCTGCTGTTGCTGTGGTTTTTGTTGCTTTTTTTTTTTATTCCACTATTTTTTGCTTTCAGTAAGTTGTAAAAAAGAAAAAAAATAAGATTAATTTTCCAGTGCCCTTCCCATTGCCTCTCATAAAAAAAGCCCCAAAAAACTAATTCTCCTTAGCCAACATAATTGAAAAGAAAATATTCAGGTGTAGGAAAAGCTCAAGTTGAGTTCAAGATAAGTTCAAGATGAACACAGACAAGGACAGAAGCAGTAATAACACAGTTATGCCAATAAGGCTTTGCTGGGGAAATGATCATTCATTCTCAGGCAATAATAGAGTGCTACTTCCAGGTGTCAATCAATTGAGAAACAAAAGTTTCCAGTTTTAGACAAAAATCATGATTGTCAAAGTAACTGAAAGGACAATTGCCAGTGGTGTGATAGTTCAGCCTTGCCACAGAGCTAAGAAGTTTCTCAGTTCTAATGTCAGTGCAATTTTTTGAGGTTTCCTTCAAAGCTAAATGCATATTTTCAATAGTTAATTATATGGTAGCTCCTCTTATTCAAGATGCTTATGGCTTTCCACCTTGTTCTCTATTATTGCCTTCAGCTGGCAACCAAAGCCCCTTTACCAGGAACTTTAATCTCTCTTTTGGGATGCTTCATAAATTATGTCTCACCCCTGCTTTTAATAATGATTGATATAACCTCTCTTCATCTTACTGCCACAGGAAAGGATAATTTTTAGTATAGAACAAATAGAAGCAGAGATGAGCAGTCACAGTCAACATAGAAACTTTATTCCTATTCTGCCACCCCAGCTTTTCTCTGCTCAAAGGATTCTCTCTGATGCAAAGACTAATTTTTGCATCAGGGTGAACATGGGTTTCTGTGAAATAAACAGCTCTCCCACTCCATCTCCAACCTCTTTTTTAGAGCTCCAACCCTCTGCAAACAACCAGTGATATAGAAAGGCTCCTTAAATCATAGAAGGACAAGATTTTCAGGATTATGCATCAATTGCCAAAAATTGCTAACATCTCCATCTATCAAACTATTGGGTGCAATCTTAGGGTCTCAACATTGTTTAAGTAAGTACCTCAGACTCAGATAAGTTGTGTATATTATAACATCCATAGTAAATATATGATGTAATAAATCATTACATGATTTAGTAGTAAATGTGTGATGTTGCCAAAGTCAGCTCTATTAATTTTTTCTCTTATCTGTTTTCACCTATATGTTCTTGATTGTATGAATACAAGGATATGCTGTAGCTTCCTTTCTCCCTAAGAAGAGGTGAAGAAAAACAAAAAAGAATTACTGAAAGGCAGTTTCTGCCACATATTTAAGACTCATGGAAGTGAGTCTACAAGTCTATTGAACAGCTACAGTCCTTCAGTAAACCCACTTCTGCAGATGCTTTTCACATTAGTTTCTTTGTCTCTAACAGCTAGATTCAGAAGGTGTGGAAGGCTGCTCACAGAGAACAAGGTAAGTGCATTCACATGGGAAAACTGATGCTCAGCTCTAGTGGATAATTGTTATAAAATATTTAAACATGTTCTGACACCTACATAAGTGCTCTAACCCTCGTGTAGGCCTTTTGTTCTTTCTTCATGGCCCAATTAATATTCAATTTCAATTAGAGTGGAAGAGTTTTTACTCCCTTTAGTCAGAGGAAGAAATGAAACTTTTTTTTTTTATGCATCCTGGCTGAGTGTGCTAACCACAGAAAAGATTGCTTACCATAGCCAGTTCCTCAGGCTGTGCTGCATAAATAGGATCTGAGGATCACTCCTGGACAATGTTTCAGGCTGAAAATCCCAATTGGGAAGTATTACTTCTGCCTCTCTGAAGCTGCTGAATTACAAGACGCTGACATTTGATTTCTTCATAATTTCTTTCTCATTAGCTGTCTGGGAATTCCTCTAGAGCCTAGATTTCTAATTAAAGACTGGATTTACAGGTAAGTAGCGCGGCTGAGAAGATAATTATTTAATTCTGGGTGCTTTCTTGCCCACAGCCTTTCATGGACCTCCTCTTTGGTGTGATAATGTTTTCTTGGGAGTGAGAGTTGAACCTTTGACCTCCAAGGGAACACTCCTGGCTGCATATGTGGCACACATGAGCCAGTGGGTGCCACAATTCCTCCAGCCCATCAGGAAGTTTCTGCCTCATATGACAGCCCATTTGAGCAACTGTGGAGAAAAGGCCCCTCAAAACAATCTCTTAGACTGAGGTCCAGTACTAAGCATTCCCCCACTGAGGATGTTGTCATGACAAGTGTAGAGTAAAAAAGGAATATTAACAAGACTTTATGGAAATCCAGCACAGACCAGTCTTCAATTGCAATTTGTGCTACAAGCACATGAAGGAAAGTAGTTTGAGGGAGGAGAAATGGCCAGAGGTGTGAGGGCAGTCAAGACAGACAAACGTTGATAGATCTGCTCCTGCTCTTCCTTGCAACAAATGAATAGCAGCACACACACATGTCTAGGTCATAAAAAACTTTCTAAAACTCTAAGGTGGGCAAATACACGGCAGAATAAAGAAGTCTTGGGTAATGGGTGCATCAGAGAGGCCAACTTGTCACACATCATAGGACAGTGACTAAACAAGGGGTGTCCTTAGGCATTCAGGCTAGCACACAGCTTAGGTATGCTACAGACAGCAGATGAATTAATGATCTATCCTGTAGATGTAAAAATAAATTTTTCCACAATAAAAGCGTCATCATATAATAGAGGCAGGCATAAACTGAAATTAAAGATGCAGAAATAAGGGGGAATTAAGAAAGAAAGCATGTTATATGATTTATTCATGTGCTGTAAAAAGTGAGAGATCCTTCCAGTCATTTTGCAGAACTTTATTTTGAAACTGAAATTATTTGTGAAATTCTATGTAAACTAGTTTCTATAATAACACTACTTGGTCACTTTGTTTTGTGAATTACAAGACATAATGTGCTCTGCACTGAAGACAAAATGTGAACTGGGCACATGTTCAAATTTTATTGGTATTTCAAACCATCAAGGACACAAGAAACCTGAAAGAAATGATTACATAAACTATACATTACAGACAAAACATTTTATGTCTCTATTAGCAAACATGTTACTACACATATTTTTTGTTTTCAGATTTCTTTTGATTTCATGCTCACAAACCTTGCATCTCTGTGACCTTGCATTGAACAGAGCAACTGGATTCGGGCTGTATATGGAATTTCTTTAGTCTTATTTCTATTTTTGTTGCTAGACAAACCAGATAAATAGGTGCATTTGCCATGAAAAGAGGTTTTTCCATTGCAGGGTTATAGAAGCCATCAATTTTTAGGGTAAGTCCTTTATATCTCAATGTTCACTTCAACATTTCCTGTAATGAAAAAGTCTGAATTGTTATTACTTGGCAACATTTGACAAGAAAGTGCAAACATGAATTACTGAAACAGCATTCAAAGCATCCCATTTCTTCAATTTTACTACACACTGCTTTCTTATATTTCTACAACCTTCACTCCAGAAGCTGATTGCTGGAGTAGAAAAATGAGAACTGACAAGTTTTATGGAGTATTTTAAAACTGAATATTTTCATGGAGTATTTTAAAATAAGTGGAAGAACAGAAGAAAGAAATGTCGCAATTTGTTTATGTAATGAACACTGGTGGTAACCAGGGTTAGGACAGACCAAGATTCAGTTTCCCTCCTGCGACTCATCTCATGCGTAGTGGAGATGACCTAACATTTACTGGTTCTCCTGCAGTTTAAAGCAAAAGCAGCTGTCCAAAGGCTGAGACACAGTACATGTGAGAGGGGCTGCAAGTATCACAGTCACTTAGAGCAGAGGTCTGAACTGACCTGAGGAGGATTTGAGTTTCAAAGATATTTGGGTAAACCACTTCTGCTTCTGTTTAGCTGAACTCCCATATACAGTGGAGTCTACTTCTCAGCAATGGAGGCAGACACCTATGCCTGGATTTTTCAGTGTCTTTCTCCAAACCCTTTCCTTGGAGAACATGAAGTCACCCAATCTCTCATTATGTCCTGCAAAGGGCTATAGCCCTGTAAAATAGTCAGTCTAGTTCCAAGATCCTTTGCATGTGTATATTCACAATATAGGGATGAAAGATCTCAGTTTGCCTAGGTTTTCAGGATGAGAGAATGTAAGGATTCTCTCAGAAGAAACAGAAACGGAGAGAAGATCTAAGAAAACTTTTAAATCATATGTAAAGCAAGTAACCACTAGGAGAAGATGAGCATCTTTTAAAACTGAGATGCTTACAGAAAACATATTACCTCAATGTGAGTGGTATGAAAATCAGCAGAAACTATATCAGAACTGTTGAAGAAATATTTTTACCATGACTACTTTAGGGGGGAAGACCTCTAATCAGAAGAAAATTCTTGAAAAAAATGAAGAAGCTACAATTTAATGAACGATAAAAAAAGTTTAACAACCAACAGATATATAGATTATATAAATACAGATCAAATGGATACCTAAAAAGATATAGCTAATATAAGTCAATGCTGAAAAAAAGAGCACTTTTTTCATGGTGAAGCTTTTGATAACAGCCTGTTTTTCAGTTCTGTTCATCTCCTACATCTCTTCTTGGTTTTTAATCTAGCTTAGAAGGACTTGAAGATTTCTCATTCTACGGAAGATAAACAATAAATGAGCATTGCTATCGGGATTTTGCAAAAAAGACAGGACCATTTGAAGACGCTTTAAAGCATGATTTATTATTCTTCTTCCACAGTCTCCTGAAGGAGTGAGTATGTCTTCACCTTATTCTCCAGATGTTCTTGGTCAGTGTTCACAAGACTACATGTCACAAGGTGTTTTAAATGTTAATTAGCCAATAAACTAATGCCACAAAAGAATGTTTCTACTTTCACACCAATAGCTAATTATTTTGTTTTATATGCCTTTGCCACAGTGTAGACTTTCTTAACCAATCATATAGTGACACACAAAAATACCTGCTATACCTTAAACTTCTTATTACCTTTATAACTACTTCTGTACCTTAACTTTAAGACTTTAAAACTTTCCACTACTTATCTTAATGTCTTTTCTATCTAAACTACAAACCCACATTCTTGCTTATGGTTTTAAATCTGAAAATGTTTTCCAAGGCTTCGGGCCGAACCCTGTGTTCATGTCTGTGTTTGAGCTTGCATACACAAGATTTTGACAACTTTCTGAGCTTGGAATTCCCACACATTGCCATAAACTGAGAATCAAGGAGCTATATAAAGGTGAGAGGCAGGGAAAAAAAAAATGTAATTTTTGGCAGATAGTAATCATCAATGTAACACGTCTGGTAGGAGAAATATGGGAGGATCTGTTTTCTTAGTAAAATAAAATTGGGTTAATAATTCCATTTTTTAACACCAACAGTTTATAAAATTTTAAATATTCATACATAAAATAATGTTTGAGTCTATAGCAAGAGCAGTTAAGACTCATAGGTATTGTGAAAGTAATGTCCTTGAAGAAACAGGAATATCATTGGTGGAGGGTATATGCTTATTTGAAAAATTAACATGACCAAAGGACACTGTGAACTTAGTCCTAGGAATCAAGCCAGGTAAAATGAGTAATATTAAACCTGGCTGGAATTCAGAATCTGATCTGAATTATCAAACTAGAGGTTCTCTGGAGTGTTTAATAGAAGGTGTCATTTATAATACATTTTAAAAGCAGGCTCATGTGAAGTTAGATCACAGTATTGGATGCAGAAATTTTGAGATCATGTGGAACTTTTCAAAACCAAGGGCTGGTGTTCCTACATGTCCTGCAAAATTCACAGCTGATTAATAAATTGCAGAAACTCCGTGTAGCTCTGATCCATGGGAGGTTGCACCATCCACCAAACAACTCTTCTGCATATCATGCACAGAAAAATACTGTTTAAAAGTATTCCATCTCATGAAATGGTGGAAAATGAAGAATGCAAAAAACACAGGAAAGTGTCTGTCACTGTACAAGCCAAGAATTTAAAGGATCAGTTAACAGACTCCCATGCAGCGTATTAACAAGCTGACTCTGAGAAAATGGGCTGGATAAGACACAAGCATTTTCCTGCTCTTTGTGTTTAGTGGGTGTCTTAAAAGTTTTTTGAGTTCTTGGTGTTGCAAGACTGATTTTGAAATGTTTGTGTGCAACTCTGCATATAAAATGTGGTTAGTAGCACAGTCTATATGTGCTACATTATAGCCCCTGTATATGAACCTTGCTGGCAATCATCTCCTTGGGTTCTGTGTCTCCATCATGGTCTCTTCCAAATTAATTTCTCTCTTTTTCTCTTCTATTGTCTCTTCCAAATTAATTTCTCTCTTTTTCTCTTCTATTCTTCTAAAAAATTAGCCACCTATTAGAAGGAAGTTTGGAAGAGTACCTTTTTTTTACACAACGTTTCTTCTGTGGTTATCTAAACAATAAAAACACATTTAAAAAAATATAAGTAGTTATGAAAATGTGACTCATAGCAAAATTTATTTTCATAAACACAAGAATCTATGAAGATACTGATTTTAAAACTTGCACGTGTGATGTCTGTCCAATTAATCACTTAGAAAGATATCACCAACCATATTTTGGAAGTTAATACAAACAAGGTGTGCAAATACCATCATATGTGGTGAAAATAAATGACTTTTTAAAATTGTGATGAAAATTTAAAAAATAACCCAACCTCCTCTGAGCTGTGATCATATGATAAATGTTCAGGAGATCAACAATATAAAAATGCCCTTTTCTAATATCAGATTGGATGGTAGAGGTAGGGATTCAAGAGGTGAAATTTGACAGATAAATTCTTTTTGCATGACATTTATAAAAACAATTTTCATAATGTTTTACTTTTTTTCCAGGGTATTTACAGTGGTTTAATTTATACTAATGATACCATTTTTTGAGGCATTTTTTCATGATTGGCATGAGGGTGTAGCTGTACTTCACCTGGTGATTTTTCATACTGAAACAGCTCTTCATGAAAAAAAAAACCTTTGTGAAGCAAATGATTTTGTTTGCTTTTGCTGGGTTTGTAATAAAAAGCTTGTCGCAGACAGATGACTCTGCAGCTGCACAAAAACATTTAGACTCTTGATTACAGTCAATTATTTGCTGTAAGGAAATCTGCAGAATGGGAGATATT
The DNA here is from genome assembly GCF_971803275.1 of Cyanistes caeruleus. Taxonomy (NCBI): domain Eukaryota; kingdom Metazoa; phylum Chordata; class Aves; order Passeriformes; family Paridae; genus Cyanistes; species Cyanistes caeruleus. The sequence goes on from NC_141702.1 coordinate 68,259,362, forward strand.
AATGCGATAATTTGAAAATGGATATACTGTGATCATGCCAGTGAAGATTTAGAGTCAAAGGCATCAAATAAGATAATAGAGCTAAGCCAAGCGTGACTAAGTGGGATTGAACATAGTAGAATGATTGCCTAATAACTTTTGAAAGTCATAAAAGCTGTGATAAACAGAGCAATCAACCAAATTATAAATAAGACAAACCAATAAACATTCTTCTAACCAGAATATAATGAGTTTTGGGGGTTTTTTTGGAGGTGGGGAATGCCATTGGATGTGACTGAATGGCTGTGGAGAAGACCAAAGGCATAGGAAGCATTCCCCTCAAAACAATGCAGCCTAGGGGTATTTAAAGACTTGTGGCTCACATTATATGATTAAAAGACAAATATTTTGATAGGAGTAGATCTTGTGAGGGATCTTAATAATCCAAAATTTTAATGTCCTTAATGGCAACTCAGGGTGTTGATCAACTTTGATAAAGAAATCTAGGACATTAAAGACAATAATGATGTGTTCTCCCAAAGACAGACATGTAAGTAGGCCAAGAACAAACAATATTTATGTGAAGGAGATCAATGAATGTCAGCAACACCTCAAAAATTCACCCGAAGCTGCATGAAGGACTACTCAAAACTTAGCAGAGCAAACAGCTAGCTATTCCGGAAAACCATGGAAGACAGAAGATAAAAAAACATTCCCATTTGTACTAGAGGAATATGGAAAAGACAGAGGAATTTTCAGTCATCTTAGATTAAATATTCAGAAAATTGCTGAAAGAAGTTATTAAATCATCATTTTGTAAATGCTGCAGTAATAAAGTAACAAAACAAAACAACAGCCTATCATGAAGCTGTTGAGTCCAAATCAAGCCAAAGCAAATTAAATTTGTTTTCTGCAGGATATATAAGGAGAGAACTGTTGATTCTAGTGTCCACCTGCAGTTTTCTTAAACAGACTAAGGAAGTGTCATAGGGATCAGGCCAAGGATAAGACCAAAAATCAGTTAAAATATATATTTAGTGAACAGCTGTCAGTGACGCACTCTCATGCCTGCAGGGCTCTCAGTTGGGATGCAAATTTGGATTGCCCAGGCCCAGGTTCCCTTTAATATTTTCACTGAAAACATGGGAGATGGTAAACAAGCATGCTTATCAAATTTGCAAGGACACCAAACTAGGAAGGGTGGCAATCTAGAGGCAAGGAGCTAATAAGGTTTTTTTATTCTTTTTAAACCAGAAAATGGCTCAAAATAAAGGGAATGAAATTCAGAAAAGGTGAAGGTGAATCATTGCAGCCAGAAGGGAGAAATCAGATGCCTAAATGCAGAATTCAAAAACCTACTAGGCAGCAGTTTAATAAGAAAAGTGTGAGAGTTATGTAAGACAACAAACCAACCATGATCTACAGTATGATAATATGTCAAATAAGGCAAGTCTTGGGATATGATACACAAAAGAAAAAATATTTCATACAAAATGCAGGTCAATATTTCATCTCTCAGCTAAATTCTGATAATGTCTAAACTGGCACTTTGTGCTGGGTTTCAGACAGCTTTCTTTACCCTATGATTTTGTCAAGAGGAAAGTAATAGGATACTAGAATGCTTTAATTTTGCTTTATTTAATCTAAAGAACGGAAGATTGATGACAATTTTTCAAAATATAAAAATCTGTTACAAGGAAAACTACGTGCTCCTTCTTTTCTCCAAAGGCAGAATTGGAGGTCAGATATTAGGAAAATTTTCTAAAGGTATAAATTCCTGTTAGTGTAGAAATCTGTCAGATAAATGGGTTATATAGTCCACTAAAGCTTTTAAAGACAGTATCGATTTTTTAAGAAACTCTAGATTTATTTATGTGTACTGGCTCAGCACAGAGGACAGGGGTGAATGACCCCCTTTGACACAATATGGTTCTATCATCCTCTGACATAACCTTAAATCCTTACCTCTCCCTTTTTGTACCTCTTTGCTTTATTTTGAACTCATGTATTAAACCACATTGGGAGAAAATGTTACCGATACTAAACAAAAAATTAAGAAGCTTCAAATAATCTTCAAAGCATAAATTAAATATGTTTCACTTAATCTTTAATTTCACTTTATGCTGTTCATTTTCCTCAGTGAATTCACTGGCAATTGCTTAAGCAACCTACACAGTGTTGTGGCCCTGGACTAAGTATGATTATTAATATATGAGAGAATTTCCTCTGCCTTATACTCTTTTTGGGAAACAAAGCCATCACAATGGTTAGCCACAAAATCTCCACCCTGATGAATTTAACCAGCATGGCAGGTTAAAGTCACCCACAGCTAATCTATATGTGCAGAAGTGAATGTGAAACTATTCAGAGTAAATTGATCAACTCTGCTCCTGATATAAGGCTACTGCTATAAGAACATATTTTCTTGTTTTTCACACAATACCAAAATTAAAGTGTAACTGGTATTAAGAGTTATTTACCCAAATATTTATTTCTCAATACCCCATCATCAGTTTTTTCTTTGGCTATTTCAGTCTTTCCTGAATTTGGAGCACTGTTCAGTAATCCTCATCTCTGAACCATGTTCAAGGATTGAAAGTAATCCTACTCTACTCCTGGATCTAATTAATGGGTAGTTGAAGAACTGACCTAATTTTATGGAGAGAGGAAGGCAACCACACAGATAAAACTCTGATCTAACTGTAAACTATTTGCTCCGTAGTTCTTCCAAATATTTACACGTACATTTTCAAATCAGGAGAAATATTAGTAAGAAACTAAACAGAAGATAAGAACACATACATGGCTATTACAATGATGAAGACCAAAGAGGTAAAATGTATTATCTCTGATATTGTTTCACCCTCCAAGAAGTTAAGGAAAAATGTATGATTGGGATAATATGATAATTTAGAATCATCTCACCCACCAGCTTTGCGCTATAGGAAGCTTGTCGCAATTTGCCACTGGCACATGGGGTATAAGTAGAAAGTGAGGCAGAAGTGAGTGTGCCTTGCAGCAAGGGATTGGTTTAGATATTTGTTAAAATCACTACTTTCATGACTAGTGGAGAAGTCCAAAAAGAAGTCTGACCAGATGAAACTGGGAGTGAACTACCTAGTTACTGCAGAACTGGGAAGAAATTCTGCTCCTATTCAAGGTGGTCAAGATTTGCTAGTGTGATTGAAGAATTTTCTTAAAGTTAATGCATCTGTGGGCAAAGGAAAATAATATCTGAGTTACAATAGTTATTTTTCAAAGCAGATGTATGCTCACAACAGAGAGTAGTTTGACTTAGGACAGAGGTTGAAAACTAGTTTTCTTGGGTTGGTCATAAAAGATGGGAGTATGGGCAAGTGTGCTATAGTAGGAAATTTCAAGAGTCAGGAAAAAAAGTGTGAACCATATTTACTGAAACTAATAGCTTTGGGATACTTTGAGCAACATGTCTATGTAATTAGCGTAAAGCATTATAAGCATAATAAGCAAAGCAGCCTGGTTTCAAAGACAAGAAATATCTGAAGCCAGGCTGCTGTTTTTACCAGCACTTCATCCCAATCACTTAGAGAAATAAGACAAGATAAGAGTTAAATTTTATTATGTTTGAGATAAATAGAAGGTTCTATTTCCAATTTTTTGCCAAGGATCAATAAGGGAGACAGCTTGTTTATTGAACTTGGACAGATTTTGAGAGTGGTCATCAAGTGCCCACATGGAACCAGGGGAACAGCTAGTTTGTGGATCTGTCTGACTTTCAAGGTGGTGTAGAGATCCGTAGCACCAAAAGTACATCTAATAATAGAATAATAATAAAGTTCACGTTCATTGGGTTTTTTGGGTTTGTTTTTTTTTTTTTGTGACCTACTTTTGAGAACAAGATATTTCAGTACGAAGTGGATTAAACCTCTTCTTTCTCTTCATACTCTTTTACCAGCAAACTTTGACCCTAATAAGAAAGGGAATGAGAGAATAAGACCTCAAAGTTCACTGACTTCTAGTACTTCTATAATATTGAAGTCCAAATAGATCATATCCCCTGTGTCTTTTCCTTTCTCCTATGTTATTTTTCTTCCTTTTTTTTATGTCATAATTGAAAACCAAATCTGATTGATAACGTGTTTCTTGTAAGTGATAAAAAGTGTTAAGGAATTTTGTGAGTAGCTTTATCTGCTGTCCTTCTCCTCGAGTGTTTCTTATGATGGTTTGTTTTAGCAGTCGCATCCATTGATGGGTAACTAATGAAATGTGGGCAAAAGTAAATTATCTTAATCTTCTACTTCTGCTTTCATGGGGGATGGAAATTACCTTTGCTATGTGCTTCTCCTTATTCTGAGAGAAGGGGATAATGAGAGTAATGCAGACACTCAGAGATGTTTTTTCAGAGTGAATGATGTGCTTTATCACTTATTGCTGCTGTGAGGTATAGTGTAGTTGCTTTATCCCTGTGGCTTCCATACAGCATTCCACTCTTTTGCAGATGTTCCTGCTTGCTTTTTGGAAAGGTAAGATCTAATTTGTTTTTTGAGCTAAATCAAATTCAAGCTTTTCCTGAGTAAAAAGCTGCAGATGTTGTAGAGAATAACTTTCATGCACATTTGTGGGCTATAATCTTTTAGCAAAGCTCTTCTTGTTTCATTTTGGAGTCTGCGGGGGGTGTATTTTCAGCCCCCTCAAGAAAACTACATTATGTCATGTAAGCCTAGGGTAGATACTGGTCTCATCTGGCAGATGCATTGAGTATGGCTTGAAAGGCATGTTTCCAGGCATGTATACATGGAGAGAGTGAATGAAAAATGAAAAAGACTCAAAGAAATTAAGCTAAGACTATCTACAGTATTAGCTACGAACTTACTACTCATGTATCATCTTCACCTTTTTGTATTTTCCTGCCACTGGATAAATTTCTAGTTGAAACCCTTCAAATAAGAACTTTTCATCTTTCTGGTTGACCTAATCTTCAGGGAGATTTCTGTCTTTTGCTAATTAGTCTCACAGGATGCCGTGGTCTATGAAAAAATTGTAGCAGCATTCCTAATTGCACAATTTTTTTTCCTGATATGTCAAGAAGGAAAAATACCAGAATCCACCCTCTGGATTTTTATTCCTTGAAACTTTTATTTGCAGGATAGATTGACCAAAACCCAGGCCAGGGCTCTAAGCCCAAGCTCCTGCCTAAGGCTTCATCCCCAAGGACAGACACACAAGTTGTAGTGACCCAAGTGCTGAGCTCTCCTGTGCATGGCCATCTCAAAGGCCTGACAAAACCCACCTTGGCCAGGGAGTGTCAAAGTAGGACCATGTTGGGCAGGGATTATCACACTGTCTTCAGAGAGCCTTTGCTTTTGAGATTTTCTACATGGTGCTGCTTTTGGGGGTGAAAAGGAGTGACTGGGACTGGTTCTGCGTTTACTTCAGAGCTGGTAATGTTCTAGCCTCAAAAATACAAATGCTGTTTGGTCCATATTTCTGGTGTAAGCTTTTGGAGGCAGGTCGTCTTTCAGGAGTACTTAACTCTGAGACAATCTCAAAGCAAAGTCCTGCTGCCAGGACTCTGAGGGTATTTGCAGGTGTTCCTGTCCCTACATATCCTCTCAGGGCTTCCCCCAGCTGCCCACAGCCCAGCACTGCGGGTCAGCCCCCCAGAACCATCAGCCCCAGCCCCAGAAGCAGCCCAGCAGGGTTGGACACCAGCTCCCCACAGCCCTGTCCTGCCAGGCCATGGGCCCTGACAAATCTGGCCCACCCATGGGCCCACATCCCTGTCCTCAGGAGGTGCCCAGTGCCTGGCACTGGGGCTGCCTTTGCAAAGCAATGGATGCTGAGAGCTGCAGCTGCAGGGCAAAGATTTCAGTGGACTTCACAGAAAGACACGACTCTCATGAGCGACAGCTGTCCGAGCAAATCCTCCAAGCTATCAGGATAAGCCTAAGTACCCTGGTATAAACCAAATCAGCCAGTGGTTTTGTGTCTGCTAGGTTTAGTTTCTACTGAGAGAAATGCTGGTTGGGTTAGAAAAGGACTCTTCTAAATAACCTGTGCCCTGGAGAGTGTCCTGCAAATCAGTGACAGAGCAAGCTGGCTGTTCAGGCAATGAGCCACTTTCAGCATTCTTCTGTGCACTAAAACTGTGCAGTGATAGTGTGTAAAGTACAGAAAGAGCAGAACAGAGAATGGTGCTTAGGCAGAGAGGTAGGGAGGTAGAAGAGAGGGGAGAGCTCAGGTGGTGTTTAGGTAGAGTGGGGATCCATGACTGTATGGATCCCCATGGGATCCATATGGGAGGGGGATTTCTGTACGTAAGAGATATTCACCTAACTAACCAGGAGATTTGCAAAACTTCAGGCTCAGAAGCATGTGATTTACTGATTTTCAGACTATTTGAGACTAATTTCTATTATATATTCACAATGACTTATTTTAACAAAATGTACCACTCCAGTAGAATTGTTTCAGCTGCAAAACTACTGCTATAAGTCAAACAACTGAAACATGTGGAATGAAGCTCTTCTCAAATTAAATAAACAACATTCATGGTAAATTATGAGAGGAGTAAATATTTTCTCTCTTTATTGCCTTGAAGCATAAGACCAGAAGCAAGCTTTACAAATATTTAATACAGCTCATAAATAAATTACAGCACCAAAAACTAAACATTAGACTTAGGCAGGGGCGATTTCACTGTGCAAAAACACACTGAATTTTGCCATACTCTTGCTTTTTACTAAACAAATAAAAATCTATTTTTCATATCTTTTCTTTCAACTTTGAACAGTTATCAAGGCTTCAGAGGAAAGATGAAATTGACAGAAATGTTTCTCTCTACTATCCTATTCTCCCTAATGTCCTAAGGAAAAAAAAAAATAAGAATCTGGCAGAAGAACCAATTGATCTGTAACAGTGGCACTATTACTCAGGAAAATCCCTTGCTCTGGAGACGAAGGGCAAGTGAATGAAATGAAATGCTATTACTCAGTGTATCCTACTAGAATAGCAAGACCCTTGATAAGTAAAGGTAGCACCATAAACCTTAAAGTTTCAGTTTCTTTTTAATTTTCTTATTTCCCCATTTTAATTGAGAATGAAGTTTTTCCCTTAATCTTTGTTCCCATAGGACTCAAGCTCATGTTGTCTTTTACAACTGTTCCAAGAGTGCCCCTCCTCAGAGGCAACACTGGCATCATGGCCACAGAGTTTGTGATCAGATGATCACATCAGATGATTTTGCACCACAAAAGCACATTTTTAGATCATGGCAGTGATCAGGCTTACCAAAGACACATTTTCAGGATGCTGTGATGCCAAAAACAACTGGGAAGACAAGTTAATATTTGCACAAGCAGATTTAAGAGTGTATGCACAGTGGAGACTGATATCCTCAAAATATTAATGACAGTGTTCAGAATTCAAACAGGTATTATACCATGACTACACCTTCACTACTTTGAATCAGTTTCACACAGCATTTTTGTTTTCATTTAGGTCACCAAATCTGTGTGACCTTTTAAACTGCAGGAACTCATCGCCTCTAGTGTAGTGTATGTTTATTTTCATGGTTCTTTTTTTTTTAAACTTTTTTATAAGCAGGTATTCAAAGCTGAATTTCAGCTTCTGAAGGAAGATATGGAAACTCAGTAGGTATTTTTCTGTTCCTCAGTGTTTTGCCTAATTTTGTTCTGGTAGCAGTTCACAGTATGACCTCCTCCCCATCCCTGACATTCAGGGTCAGGCTGGACAGGGCTCTGAGGGACCTTTCTGACTGAAGAACGTCTGGAGTGAGTCCAGAGGAGGCCCAGGAACATGATCAGAGGGCTGGAGCAGCTCTCCTGTGAAGGCAGGCTGAGAGAGCTGGGGTTGTTCAGCCAGGAGAAAAGAAGGCTTCTGGGAGATTTTAGAGCAGCCTTCCAGTACCTAAAAGGGATGCTACAAGAGAATTGGAGAGGGACTTTTTTCAGGGGAATGGTGATGGGATAAGGGGTAATGACTTTAAACTGAAAGAGGGCAGATTTAGATTAGATATTAGGATGAAATTCTTTACTGTGAGGGTGATGAGACACTGGAACAGGCTGCCCAGGAAAGCTGTGGATGCTCAGTCCGATGTATTCAAGGTGGACGGGGCTTTGAGCAAACTGATAAATTGAAAAATGTCCCTGTCCATGACAGGCATGACGAACTCAAAGATATTTAAGGTCCCTTCCAAACCAAAGCATTCTATGATTCCATGCTTCCCCAGTAAGATAAAAAACTGTGCTTCTGAAAAATCCCATATGATGAATTAAATGTTGTTTGGCAAGATCATTAACAGAGCTGATGGCAGTACCATTACTGCTAGTGGTTTTTTTCTCTTGGAATGAATTTCACTGAGGAAGACGGTGCTCTTTTCCAGATGGGGAAAATGATGTACAGAGAAGGAAGCAACTTGGCTAATTTTGGAACTTAGATTTAAACTAATCTATATTTTAAAGAGTGTAATTATTTTTTTAAATTTTCCTGACAAATATTTTTTCTCACTTTTAAAGGGAGAACAGTGTTAGAAAAAAATCGTAGCACAAGGCAGATTGCTGTGGCCTGGGTTTAGTTTGATTAAATTATTTCAAAAACATAAAAATACATCTAAATAGGGGTTAAATTTAAGTAAACTAAACAAAAATAGCTTGCACATCAAATATAGTGATGTGCACATAGACACATAATCTTGTATTTTGATCTACAAGACTAGATTTAGCTTTCATGTAGTCTCAAGTTTTATTGCTGGTAAGTTAGATTATCTAAATTGATTTTTGCCTGCAGCACTCATGACTGCAAATCAGCTCGGACCAGACCTGATCAAAATATTATTCTTATCAAATTTCTCTAAGTGAAGAATTATAACTTCGATAGCCTCAGCCCTAATTCCTAGAAAAGGCTGTTACTATCAGGAAACCTGCACTCATTTAGTGTGCATTACAGAATAGGACTTGTCAAGAGGCCAAAAGCTTGGGAAGCAGCTCCTGTGACACAGAGGCTGTGATCTGAGATAAAGTGCTAGAGCTCAGCACAGCAGACTCCTTCATGCAGCTTTCTCCTCTCTTCCAGTGCCTTCTGCAAAGGACACTCAACTGGGCAGAAGCTGCTGGGGGACAGACCTTGTGTCATGTTCCATGTCGGTCACAAGCACGTTTTGAGGGATTGATACTTTAGGACACTGTAGGATCAGAAAGCAGCTTGTGCTCTTTTAGGAGGCTTAATATTTTTCATATATATGGAATGATTGCTCACAATTTCCACTGAAACTGCAGGACATGCATCCCCAAAAAATCAGCCCTTCCTCTGCCCTTGCAGTTGCATGCACTGCATATTTGACCTCTCCAGCTGACAAAAGCTTGACACTTTTATTTGAAATTAGTTTCAGTCCTGCCATCCTGCATATTGAGGAATATCTCAGTAACATATTACAAAAAAAACCCCACCTTCTCAATTCAGTTTTAAGGTTGCCTTGTGCATTTCCAAGACATGGAAGCTGGCAACAGAAACTCAGGAAGATAATGAAAGTACAGACTGTGCTTCTCTAGAGCTGGCACTAGGCACAGAGATCTTCCTGGATACAGGGGTGCAGTTGGTACCTTAGCTATCGCTGTGCTGAGGATTGGTTAGCTGATTCAGCTGGGCAGGGATACCACTGTAATCTGAATAAACCAGAGAATTGTTTCAGAGAATGAGGCAGAGCTGCAATTACACTGCAGTGGTGGTAGAGAGTCCCTGTCCTAGGATTTTGGTGTATGACAGTGGTGATATGGGTGAGATCAAGTCTGTGCAGTGCAGAGATGTGCAAGCTGTGTGAGTACCCACAGGGCAGGGCTCTCTCTGCAAGGGAGGACAAGACAGCGTGCTCTGGGATAACAGTGCCTGGGCAGAAGTGTGGAGATACACTGCAGAAGCACAGCAGTACATAGAAATCTGCAAATTGGAGAGGACAACACGCAAAAATGGCCACTGTGATTGAAAACATATTGGTCATTTATTTTCAGCAGAAAGTTCAGTGTTCACACTTCACTTTTCAGAGGAAAAGTGTTCTATGTTTAACAATTATTAAACAAGAAAACACATGGTCCTAAGGTTTCTCTTCAAGCTTAGGAAGCAAGGGCTTTCTCCTGAAATTTTATTCTTCTTATTCCAGGGAATGTCAGCACAAGTCTGAGAGCATAATAAGTGAAAATTAAAAGTAAAATAGTTGAGAGAGAGAGAGGGAAAATATTATCCAAAGACTTCAGAATCTAGAAGTATTTCAGAATCTAATAATAATGGCTGCAATAGCAAGCAATTATGATTGCTAATATGGTCTCTTCTCTTTATTTGTGATGGCAATCATCACAGCTTGCCAAGTAAATGTGAACTTCATTTTTATTTCTTAGTTATTTCTGAATTTTTCTGATGTCTATAATTCAATATTTAACTTTTTCTTGTCAATAGTGCTTTGAAAATCACACCAGTTTCAATCTCAGGCTTTGAGGTACAGGATCCTGCTGGTTCTCTTTGGCTGCTGCAGGATTGAAAGTGTGTATCCAGACCAGCTCAGAGGATTTCATCTGTCTGACATTAGTGCAACTTGGTTTCCCTATGATTTTATACACTGATTGGGCACAGTCAAAGCAGCAATTCTGATAAAAATTAAGGCATTTTGGAAACATTACAGCTCTGACTATGAAGCCGTAGGTTTCCTCAGTGTTAGAACATGAGGTAATTATTTCCCAGTTACACCTGGAAATGTTTGAAATCCTAAGCTCACTAGTACAAATACTGATGAAAATTAAACTTATTTTTACCTTCCCCCTTGGAATTCAATATTGGTTATTTACATAAGTTACTCAAAAAAAAAAAAAAAAAAAAAAAAAAAAAAGGAAAAAAATCCATCATGTTAATTTAGGCCCTGATTTAGACCCTCTGACATCCACAAAAATTTTAATGTTTGGAAATAAAAAAAAATAAGTTATCTGTTTTCCTGCAAAAACTGTGCATGCTTTCAATACCACTCTATTGAATAACAAATAAGCTGAGATGAACAATTTGTACTAAATGTCGCACTTTTACGAAGCTGAAGTTAGATTAATGCCTGAAGTATTTAATCTGTGACAAATTAAATCTGAATTACAAACAAGCAACTTAATGAATTATCATGTTCATCTTTATGAATCAAGACTGACTGCTAGCTTAACCTTTCTGTTTTAATTTGATGGATGCTAGTATCATAAATTAATTGTTTTAAAGAAAATATAACTTTTTCATGTTCAGCTAAATTTTTGATTTATGTTTGCAGATTCCCATTTTCATTTTTAAGAATGAAAACAGTTTGCATATGAGTATTGTTTTAATGTGTTGAACAATAAATCGATTATGTCAATATCAGTAAATTGGATGTCTCTCCAACTCACCTCTATCGTTTTTTCAACCAAAGAAAAATTCTTTTCATTAAATGTGCAGGGGAGGTAATTTGTACCTTCAGACCATTCAACAGCAGAAACAAAGTGTGAAGGTTTGTTTCCTGTAGCTTGAAAGTAATAGTACCATTCAAAATCAGAATTAGAAGAGCAGAAATAATGACCTTGTTTTCTAGTCATGGCTGACTAGGTTTTTGAGAGGCATTCATCTCAGGAAACTAAAATTTGGTTCCTATTACAAGCAATAGCACTAAGAATTGATTTCATTTTATCACCTTGAAGATAGAGCATTTTGTATTTTGTTCAGCATATGCTTGGGAAGAAGAGCATAGGACTGCATTAAACAGTCACATAAAATGCACTCAAAGCTATCTTGCCCACGGAGATACTTGTCTTATGATTTGTATTTTTTTCTATAGTAGCCAAGAATCTGGTTGAATAGAGGGAAAAAAATCATTTTCACTCAAACCATTGACTGCATTAGAAAACAATTCATTTAATAATATGTTTATATAGATGTCCTGGTTTTCTCTCTGATCCAGAGAATCTTCAAGGAAATGACTGAAAATAACAACCAATCTTGAGACCACTGGGCTTAAAGGCTTGGGGTTAGGGCTTGGCTTAACTCCCTGCAGGAGGCTGTGAACTGCAGTGTTGGCTATGAGCCCTAGGCCAGGGCTTTTGTTCCTGTCTATGTAGATCCCAACTGGAAACAGATTTACAGACAGAAAAACCGTGCCTGTGATGCTTCTTAGAAGAACAGAAGAGGGTTGTATTAAATGTGCACGTTATATTTTCAATTTACACAGAGAGCACATGCTCAAATGGTGGCGCTTTCAGTCTGTCTGTGCAATGATGGGTTTGTCAGACGAGATGACAAAGGCAGAGGTTTGAGTCATGACCTTGCTCAAGAGTATAGCTGTCATTTTTAGTTCAGCCTGTTCCCATCCAGGTCTGGCATGGCCTCTCCCATCACTCAGTCCTTTCCCAGAAGGGAGGACTGGAATCACAGGATATGCTGAGTTGGGAGGGACGCAGAAGGATCATCAAATTCCAGCTTGTGGCCCCGCACAGGACACCCTAGGCATCACACCATGTGCCTGAGAGCATTGTCCAAACACTGCTTGAACTCTGACAGTCTTGGTGCTGTGACCGCTCCCCTGCAGAACCTGTTCAGTGCCTGAGGAGGAAGAACCTCTTCCTGAGGTCTTCCTTCCTACCAGACAAGAACCGAAACTACAAAGAAAACAAAGCCACAATTTGCAATGCTGGTTCACACCACTTTGCACAAAGGAAGGTTAAACTGGATCTCGTCACATTTAGGGGAAAAGAGAAATCGCACTGATCCCAGCTATTTTCTCCACTAATTTCTGATTTTATGATAAGCAAGTAGATATCGGAACCTGAATAAAACTGTAACACCAGCTGTGGAGTCCAGACTGTCCTATGATATTTTACACGTATTTAGTCAGTCATGTTGAAAATTAGTAGCTAGCAATCAATTTATTTTCCACAATGTATTACTTCTTAAATGTGAAAGTAATTATAGCATTTATGTATTTTTCTTGGCATAATAATTATAAAAAGAATGGGAAGGAAACATATGGAAGCTGTCTTAGATAGCATTTTTAAATTTTTTTTCTTCTGTGATAAAAATAATTTAGGGTGTAACAATTTAATTTTAGTGTGAATATGTTTTTGGAAATGAAAAATGTGATACTTTAAAATTTCCCATTTCAAAATCCTGGTGCTTAATTTTCTTTTCTCCTGATTGCAATCAGTAGATTTTATATGACCATTATCATGTGAAATCTAGGAAAGGTTGAAAAAGATGAAGAAAAAGGAAGAATGAAGAACTAATAAATTTTTCTTTGAAACTGACATTTATACTCGCTGGGAACCAAGGCCAGTTATACTCCAGAGAAGTCATGATGCCATAAATGAAGCTTACTTCGGAGTTAAATGCATTAGTAAGTACAGATTTACACATAATAGTTATTGGTAAAACAAAAAATCTTTGCATAAATCAACTGATTCCAAAGGCTTGGTGTCCTAACCTGCACCCTATATGATAAGAGATTGGTGGCAGAAAGTGTGTTGAATGATAAAGAACAATTATGAATCTTTAAGTAATGCTACCCAAAACTAAACATTTTTACTTTTTTAACATTTAACATTGTCCATTTAACAAAGCAGCGAGGAAAGTCGTGCTTCTTTTGCAAATCACTAGGCATTCCTTGTGGATAGTCTAGAAAATTGCATGTGTATAGAGTATGTGGCTATCACCTAAGACATCCTGTTCTCACTCAAGTTAACTAATGTTTTGGTAATGATTAGCTATTGATAAATTTAAAAAGGTGAGCAATATTTTCTTATGATCTGAATTAGGAAGTTGCAAAGAAGGGTAAGGATGTCATGCAGTGAGAGAGTAGCATACTGGAAACTGAAGAGAAGCAGTATTAAATTAAATAATAAGAAGTCATGGGTGCAACCAGAAATTTTGGAAGGAGCACTAGCTAATGGGCATGAGACATGGTAATCAAATGCATTTCCTCACAGCAAATCATTTATATTGGAGCTGACTAAAAGTAGGCAAAGCCTTGAATACACCTGGTATAGCCTACACCTACCCTGGTTCTTTGGGCATGCACAGAAACAACAATTTATCCCTGTGGATAAATTTGCTTAAGCTTGATTTTCACCCATGCTGAGATTTCAGTGTCACAGTGTCCTCATAACTCTACTGTGTCATGTTTAGACTTGTCCATGGCAGAAAATTCAAAGGGCTGGACCTTGTGCTAGATCCTAAAAGAGGTAGATATGATTTTATTAAGTGGTCTTGGCTATAGCCTAAGCTCTCATTAGCCAGCAAAGAGTATTTTTCAAAGAAGGTGATGTACTAAGTGCTTGTAGTTCAGATGTAGCTAAAGTATTATTTTTCTTGAAACAGTGACTCTGGGTGATGATTAAGGGGAATTTTGGTTTTCTAGGTCATTCTTCCTTAGAAGGTGGCATTGCCCAGAGACTCTGCACTAAGGAATCCCATGTTGTCTTCAACTGTATATAGGTTATTTTTATATACTTTTTACCCTATTGGTTTTATATGATTTAAAGAAATTTCTCCTTTAACTTTATGGAATGGCCTTACAACAGAAAACCTGGAGCCCTGTGCTCTAAGCAGTACAATTCCTGGAAGCCTGGTCTTCTGCTGCCAGTACTTTCTGGGAATACTACACATGCTCTATTGACTCATACCACTTCAGATGAAACAAAACAAAACAAAACAAAACAAAACAAAACAAAACAAAACAAAACAAAACAAAAAACTGCTGGTAGTCTTGCTTTTCCCTTCAGGGCAGAAGTGTTTCTGTTCAGCATGCTATCATAAAGGTCAAAGGGAACAATAATGTCAGCCAGCTTGCTTCATATTGTGACCAACATGAGATTTCATACTGTATCACATACAAATTTCTAAAACTAGAGAATGGGGAAACTTTGAATTTAAAGATTTAATGTAAAACCAAAAGTGTCATATCTTCTAATAAAAGGGTGACAAGCAGACTAATTTGAGAAAAGAAATAAGGTTGTTTCTTCCAATTAATTGCTGAATAAGAACTGGTGGAGACAGACTTTCCACTGGGATCATGAGCTAACCCTTTCAACCATATTTATGTTCTATGTATTATATGCATGATGAACCAGCAGGATCATGGAAAGAATACGTCATTCAAACATTGGTTTTCCCAATGTATTAAAAGATATATTTCTGCAGAGATCAACATCTCCCACAGGAGAACCTAAGGGCTACAGCAGGACCACCTGGACAATCCAGCATCCAAGAACTACGGTTATAAAGGAATCACAGATGACTGACAAGAGTTTTTGCTATCAAGGTCCTGACATTCCTCTGACACTCAGGTTATCTCATGTTTATATCTCTTGACAGGTGTGCCCAGTGAGCTGTTACTATAGGCATTATATTTACTGTTCCTTAGGCTGTGGTTAATAAAATCTTGGTCTGCAGTTGCCTTTATTTTCATCTTCACAAGTCATTCAGCAAACAGGGAGTTGTTTAATGTGCAGGATTACAGTGAGGTTTAAAATTTGCTGAATTCAGTTATCCTTTCTGCTTCTCACTTTTAATACCACACAGTCATATTTGTTTTTCACTGTAAAATAAGTAACATTTTGACCCTTGTGAAAAAAAAAAATTGGAATGCACTGGAGAAATGAAGAAAAAAAATCCACCTGACCCTTAGACGCTATCTTATGGCAAACTCAGATACTCACATTGACAAAAAAATTATTTTAATGACTGAATTTACCTCAATTCCAAAGATCCAGGGTAATAATACTAATACTAATACTAATACTAATACTAATACTAATTCTAATACCAAGAATTACAATTGCAACATTAATTATAAGAGTAGTAGTATTGTTATTTACACACTACATACAGCATTGTATTTTCAATGTCAGCTTCTTACATCCTGGTAACATTTCTCAAAATCTGACTTCTATTGCACTGACTTCCCATTAAAATATATGGACATTAATTTTGTACATATAAGAAAAAATAAATTAAAGGCTTACGTAGTTTCTAATATCCAGTACTGTTAAGTGACACTGACTGTTGTATTTTTCTGCAAGTCACAGTGAATGAAATTAGCCTCTGGCTGTGTAGATTAGGTGAAAGCACACAGTGCCTTAGGGACTATTCTGCTGCAGCCCAGCATAATTGGTTATGTCTATCCTGGAAAAAAAAAAGTCTTTTTTGGGTTTTTTTTATCTTAGTAATGGTGAAATTTCCTATTGGAACTGTCCCCTCATTGCATAGACATGGATTTTTTTTTTGTTGCCAAAAGACAGCTAGCAATGTGTATCAGCATTTGTGGCTGGGTGCATATAAAGGATAGATAAGTAATGCACCCAGCTGTTGCATTTAGTGTTACACTATTTGTTTCACTATGATCCACACAGAGTTGATGGTCGTATCTCAATCTCATGTTTTTCTACAATTATCAATTAAAATAAATGTGTTTTTTTTTATTTTGGTTATAATATTGTTGAGAGCTACCCAGCATTATTTAGCAGATTTAATGGGATCTGAATCCCTCTTCACATGTTACATTTGTCTAAGAGCAAATGCAATTTACAGAACTACACCTAATGGTATCACAGGGTAGCATCCAGTGCACAACAGTTTCCCATTACAAGTGAAAAAAGGAGCTGTTCTTTACAACATCTTGATGGTAAAGATGCCTTTTGATTGCCTACAAATCACTTATGTGGGAATTAAGGAACTCGAGCTGTGACAGTTTGTGAGGCACAGTGACAGCCCAAGGAGTTGTGCATGAATTGTGGCCTAAAAGTGAGGGAGAGTTACTGCGTGTGTAACAATATCATCCCTGGGATGCATTTGGGATGTGATCTACTTTGGCATGGACAAAGGACAGGAACCGTAACTCTGGATCTTAGGGCCAAATTAATCAGAGGAATGAGTTTATGTGTTTGAGAGAGCTCTGGCCAAACTGTGAAGGATGGCTTTCCACAGGTAGGCAGGTGGACCTCATGTCTGGAGGGCATATTCTCAAGTTGAAGGAAATAGAAATGTCTCTTACTAAAGGTCAGTAGGAGAGTGTGAAATTCCTAGTCTACGATCTGGGGCAAGTATTTTATTTCTGTAATGCATGAATCTATCAGCAATTTAGAGACAGAATTTTTAATTTTCCTTTACAATTGGAAATGCTTATTTGCTGTCTCTACAGAGCAGACAGGCAGGCACGTGATGTTGAGGTTAGTGGGAGTTTTCCCACTAGAGGGTAGGGTTCTATGACTCCTCTTTCCTGTAGAACATCTTTTTCTTCTCTCCCAAATGAACTTGCCAACATGATTTTCCTCTTTGTCAGGTGAAGTGCACTTGCAGCACAGAGAAACATCCTGATGTGTTTCACAATCTCCATTTCTCAAGGCTTTCAACCCCTAATGCTCTCTTAGATTGCTTTGGCTGTGAGAGACAGCAGTCCCATTCCACTTGTTTACAGACATTCACAGCACATGCCCATCTTATATGTGTGATGTTTCTTACTAGTTGGATGCATAGAAAAGGACCTTTTCTGGTCCTCTGTGGGAAAAATGTTACATCCAATGGTGCTGGCCTGGGCCTATGACAATTAGAGCAGTTGTTACAGCCCTGCCACTGTACCTGTGTCTTATCTAAAGGCTATGTCTGCTGTCTAAAACATTATAGATTAAACCTATGTATAAAAATCAATAAAGCAGGCATCCTTTTCTATGACCCACAAAGGCTTATTAACACATTTGCTCACTTGGTAACCAGTGAGAAACAGATAACTTTCTGTGGCTCAGTCATTAATGTCAGTCCCACTGGTTACAGACAATAAAATGTCAATCAACCTTACATTAAATACTGGCATGTCTATAGTTAATCATCTTTTTTGTCCTTTAGTCAGATAAAGTGAGTACAGCTCCTAATAAACAGGAAATGACAAATTTACCATCTATTAGGATCCAGTTAGGAATCAATGGCTGAGATGACGATTCATAAGCTGTAGCAAAGCTACAATGATGATTCTCACATTTTAATTAAGTATATAGCTAATGGCCTAAATGAGTTAAATGAGTTTTCCTCTTTATAGCAACTGTAAAATTCTGCTATTCTCTTCCATACAAAGCTGTGAAAATATAGATCTTAAATAAAGGTCTTAATACCTTTCCATTCTTCAGATATTGAATTATTTCTTGAATCTTCTACATCTTCATGTATTGAAGTTTGAACAATCAATTCTACTAATGATGGAGACAAAAATCCCTATCAGTGGAATGCCTATTGTAGGATTACATTGCTTTGTCTAAGAGTCTTGAATTTCTACACAAAGCTGAAAAGGCCACTGAGCAGAAGAACTGCTACATCTTGCCAGTAAATTTCATATTGCAAAGATGTTTTTATTCTCATTCTGCAGTTGAATTAGCAGAGCAGAGAGTGGTGAAGCAGAAAGAAAAAAGCATTTGGTTGATAGGGTTCACAAGTGACACATTTTCTTCATCCTCTAAATTGCCTGTCAAATTAGAGAGCAAGACTGAAAACTTCTGTAATTATCTAAACTATTATCTCTAACAAAGATTTACATGTCCTTCCTACTGTGCTAAAGAAGGGCAGTTTCAAATCATTAAGCTTAAAATCTTTTGAGAGATGCAGTTAACATCCCAGAGCAAGACAGCTAGTTGCAAACCACTCTAATAAAAATTTCAAGCAGTACTCTAAGGTTTACTGAGACTGTGTAGATACCAAACTATTCTGATCTAACCCTCTAAAATTATTACCTCTTCCCCTCCCAACCTCATCATATTAAATTGATGATTTATCAAAGCCAAAATCTCTCTCAGTGAAGTGTTTTCTTCCCATGGTGTGTATTATGCCTAATGAGTATTAAAATACTGATTAGTTAAGCACCAAAATATTAGATACAGTTTTAATAACAACAAAAGGTTGCAGATATCAGAAGCTAACAGTTGTCACTTTTGCCTTTCAGTTACCATAAGTACTCTTGAAATAGTTCTTAAGATGTAATCCTTTTCCTATAGCTGGAACATAAATACATTTATTCTTTCCATAACTTTGTGTGGGTACTTCAGAAATTGTAGAACACAGCAGGATTTCTGTAGTGAAGTTTATTGATAATATAAAGCTGTCATTTTTTGTAATTTTCAAGGTTTGTCAGACTCAGTTTCTTCTACCTTTACTTTTTTTAATTCACATTATTTGTGCAATTAAATTAGTTACTTGCTGCAACAGAATTATAACCTGGCAGAGTTCTGAGAGTGATTGGTTTATTCAACCTGGATACTGACATATATCCTGAAGATGATGGCTCATTAAAAGAACTTGCAGAAGTAACATTCATAAAGAAGTATTTATGCAATATTTATGAAGGTCCTTCAGTATCAGTAAAGAAAATATGAAGATAACTTATTAATAACTCAATTTAAATACTATAAAAATTCTTGAATATTATACAATCAAAGTCCATGTAAACTTTTTACTACTTTATTAAAACCAGATGCCATAGCAGCATCCTTGATAGTTTAGGAGTGAATTGTAAAACATGGCATTATTAATCTACATACATGAATCATGGTTTTGCAGAGAGGGTCACCTAATTAATGGGATGTCAGGAGAAAGAGATATTTTCAATAAAACAAGGTTGCAGCGCACTAAATCAAGATAGATGTGAATTTTGAATCAGAATTGCAGTAATTTTTTTCTAGTAACAAAAGTAACAAATATTCCTGATTAAAATTAATGATGATTTATTAAGCAAGTGAAGGTTACCCAGGCGAAGCTTCAGTTTAAACAATGCCTGAATTGCCTAATTAAAAATGTTATGCCTCTTGCTTGAAAGGCAACTGCTTATGAACTGCTGTTTTACCTCTCTGATTGCTTTTCTTAAAGTGCAGTAAATTACTGAAGCTCAGAAGGCATCAAGAGCACAGCATATGCAGGTGAGCCTTCCTTTGCTATTGAAGCACACAAAGAATTGTTTTTGCTATGAGGAAATGGAAGGGTTTTGGGAACACTGGCATTTCCATGGTTATCCATGGAATGGATACCTTTGTTCTTGTTAATGCAAATCTATACACCATGTTATTTCAAAGAATGCAAATAGCATTTTGAGGTCACTAAAAATCCCAAAACCAAAATAATGGGCAGAAGAATATAGCATAGCAGTATGTAGTTAAATGATAATCATCGTGCACTGCACAGTAAAGACAATCAGAGAATAAATCTCCAAATGGTTCTAAACTGGTTTGGGCTCGATCAGAATGACTTTTTTACATTTCAGTTGAAATACTTTTTAAATTAATTGTAAATAGGAAGCAATTATTTATTTATTTATTTATTTATTTATTGTTTTTTATTTACCAGTCAGAATTACTATCAACGTTTCAAAAGGAAGAAGTCAGATTTTCAAGAAGGTATACTCCCTCAGAGAAACTGTTTTGTCAAGTGCTTTCTCTCCACAATCAATAGATATCCGGATCCTTTACTTGTATCTCTGGTCATATTTACCAAAACATTTTGTCTTGTCCTGTACTGATACATGCATTTGAATGAAAATGGTTCATAGGCAAAAGACTCATATTAATACTTACCTAAATATCTCTTGTAGGAGCAACAGTTTAAAGTACAAACCTCCACTCTCACATACACAAACTTAGGAAGTGCAGAGAAAAAATGTACATCTTTTAGTGTTTGGGATTTTTTTGTTTCATGAGGAAACAGGAACACCAAAGTAGTTTGTGAGTTAGTGTGTACTAATGTTTGACCCTTGTGAAATCCAGAGCTTCACTGCAACTTTTCTCACAAAGGAGAAATCTGGAGTACAATCAAAGCATAATCTGAAGCCAGCCTTATGTCATGGCAGTGGTCAACACAGTAGTTTTGATGAGCTCTTCAGAGAGATTTCCCAGCCAATTCATGCACTACTATGGGAAAATGTCCATCATAAAACACATTTCCCCCACAAATAGGGTCAAAATAGTGCTGTGAGGTGGTGCTGTGATCTCCAGGCACATGGTGCAGCTGGTCAACATAGACAAATCCATTTTGATGCCAGGTGCAGTGCTTCATGTTCAGATTTAATTGAAAAAAAGGGAAAAGCAGCAGTTTCGGTGTCCAACCTCCAATGTTCAAGGGTAAGAGGGGCAGCAGTGTGGATGCTTGGGATCTTTATTCTGATCATGTATTTCTACTGTAGTATTTAATTCAGAATCCCAGTGGATATGTTTAGATAATACATATCTAGAAATGTGGCTGCCCTGGATGCAAAAATATTTATTTCATTTTACAGCTTCACTTCTCTCTGAATGCTTGTTAAGGAGCTGAACTCTGTAATTCCTTCACTTCCTCCAAGAGCAGGGAGAACATAGGAATTAAGTAAGAGAGGAAAACAAGAGGGAAAGAAGAAGTAAGATAAAGATCAAATCAGATTTGGAAAAACATTCTAATGATGAAAAATTATGAACATGAACCAATTTTCCCAATAAGCAATGAAAAATATGCCTTTTTAGAATTTCCAAGAGCTTTAAAAAACACTGTACTCTGGTATTAAAGGTATACTAGCAATCAAATCCCTTTCCAAGGACTTCATTGGGTTACTTGCTTTCATAACAATAGTACCAGCTGACAAAATTGTGGCTTCCTATCAGATCATCCTCTTCATCATTTGTGTCTACAACACTTTGTCCAGTGGTATGTGTGTTTACTAATGTATGCAGGAATGAAGTTGCTCTTGCCAGTAGCTGTGATTAAAATCTGATTAACAAGGAAAGATGCTTCTGCCAATAGAAGAAGCTGGAGATCCGAAGCAAAAGTTGCAGATTCCTCTGTCAGCTCTACTGGACTTAGCATATATAATACAACTTCCTAATATATCTCTTTAGACTTCCAGTAAGGTTTATATAATCTGACTGTGTAGCATGTGTTAAGTAATGATGTCATGCCTTCATGACATGTCATTAATATTAATAAATATTAATACAATCTGCAGTGAACATCTCCAGGTCAATGGGTACCTTCAAATGAAATTTGTGATTGATTCTCTATCTTAGAAAACAATATATAACAGTAATGTCATTTGTAATATGCATCTTCAACGAATGCTATTTGTCTCTTTCATATCCACTCAGTTGCTGTGATGGGAAATAAGGATGGGTTTGGAGAATATCCAGGTCTACCTCCAGTTATATCTCTCTGTGTATCACTTTTATATATATATATATACAAAAGTGGAGAACTTAATCTGCCTTCACTGGCTACATAGAAATCAGTAACATATCTCTTCAAAGACACTCTCTGAATATAGAGACACTGTGATAGATCTGGGACAGCCATATCTAATATCACTGTCATTCTTATGCTTAAAACTTTAATTTGAAATTTCTAGATGGAGACGTAAGTTTTAGATATAGCCACACTGATAGTCCTCTTAACCACAACTGTGAGGTAGAGTTTTCATCTCACTGCAGAGTACTGCTGTCTGTGGTCTCTAGGATGTCCACAAGCACCAAAGTGTGTAGGAGATACTGAAAGGTGCCTCAACCAACAGCCAGGTCCTATCTTTGCTGAAAGGAAATAGTGGAAATGGATTTGGACAGCTAGATGGATTCAATTTACTCTTAGACACCTTACCAGCTCTGGAATCATAAATTTTGCAAGACCTTTGCGACATCCAACTTACTGGGTCCCGTCAGGTAAAGCAAAGGCTTAGAGCAACAGTTACAGCAACAGAGTCAGTGGATTTGAAAATCAGACAATGGAGAGGCCAAGAGCTCAGGCAAAGCAGAGAAATGCATAAAGGCAGACCACAGGGGAAGATTCCAAGGGTGGTCTTAACTCCTAATTTTCCTAATGCTTACCTTCATGGAGTCCTACACTTTGCCTGCTGTTGGCTACTTTAACAAAAGATTCCTCAACAGAAGAGGGCCTTGGTTAAGTTCGGCAATTACATGTGTGTCCACAGTGCAAATAATGGACATCATCAGTAATTAGTATTACTAAAAAGCTTTTTAAAATGTGTGGTTTATAATACCCTAAAGGAATCCATTTGAAAAACATACCACTTTTTACTCTGTATACTGTATCACAGTTGAATCCAAATAAAAATATGCAAGGATGTAGACTTTGGTTTCCATTTACAGAAGGAAGACGATAGATTTAAAGACATAAAGATGACAAAGATTGATGGTGGAGAACTAATAAGTTACTTGTGTGTATATGATATGAAAAATAATGAGATGATTAGAAGTCTATCAGTACAGATTATAAAAACATGCATGCAGAGGTTATGGAAGTTCAATCTTAGAAATCCTACAGATGGTATTAGAATTATTATTATTAGATCTTTAATCTTGGAATTAGAATTATTATTGGAATAATTAATATTGGAATTAATTAATATTGGAACAATTAATATTGGAATAATTAATTAGAATTAATATTGGAAATAGAATTATTATTATTAGATCTTTAATCTTGGAAAATAACATAGAATAACAATAACCACTTTTAATTGTCTCATTGCTCTCATCTGAAGTGGCTTTAGAAAATGAAATTGACAGCAAAAGAACTGAAGTGCCTCAAGATACCACTTTAATGTTGCCCTATGAATAACAGTCTCATTGTCCAGGCCTTAGTCTGTTCTCTGAAAAAAGCCTTATTTTCTATGCAAGTTAGAGGCAGTAAGTGCTATTTTCTCAGACCACCTGAATGACCTTTCAAGTGAACTTGTGAAGTGGAATGTGTGTCTTGTATGTTCCCTTCATTTCTTAGGGAAAATAAAGGAAACCTGTGACTATGAGTTTTCCTTGCAGATTACACACTTTTATGTGTGTTGAAAAGGAAAGAAGACT
Source organism: Cyanistes caeruleus (assembly GCF_971803275.1). Classification (NCBI taxonomy): domain Eukaryota; kingdom Metazoa; phylum Chordata; class Aves; order Passeriformes; family Paridae; genus Cyanistes; species Cyanistes caeruleus. Next base: position 68,283,187 of record NC_141702.1, read on the forward strand.
GAATCATCAACCCACAGTGAGCGGAAGCAAATACATTTTCCAATGGGAGTGATATGGATTTTTTCATTGTATTTTTCTCTTGCACTCTCAAAGCTGCACATTTTATTCTTCAGGGCTTAACCTCTATGTGTGCTAATAAGTCTGAAAGAGAGAGAACACATATTTAATTAGTATTTGCTCTAGCTCTTTTCTCATTTGGTGGGTTCCTGGATATTATTCAGAAATGTGAAGTCAACCACTAATATTGACAATGCCACAACCCCCTAACTTAGTGCTGGTGAATATCTTTCTGTCTCTGCTGGCTAGGACTTCCCTCTATCCTTGCTCAGCACCTTAGAGAATATGGGCTAGTCTTCATTAGAGTTTATGCTTTCAGGTGTTTTCTCCATAAAAGGCAGAGGATGAGAGTATCCTTGTTTAACCCCATGTACATTTCCATATGAAGCCTCTTTTCTGGCATATACAGCATGTATATGACAACACATTCTATCTTTATATACTTATATGGAGTTATATAAAAGATGCTTAAATAGCAAAAGACAATTAAAATTATGTGTGGAAATCAGATCCAAAGTGGAAGTATGGCCTGACTATGAAATCAAGACCCTCCAAAATGTCTATTTTGCATGAGTAAACTTACAGGTTTACCACAAAGATAGTGATAATGTCATAGTGAAGTGGGCACTTTTCTTAGGCTTCTTGATTTTGGTTTTTTTTTTCATTTTGCATAGAAGCTCTCAAAAACAAAAATTGGAAAAGAACAGGCATTGGGTTGCTGGCTTAGTTACATTCACCAGGAAAGCCTTATGGAGCCATGATTGTTCTATTCTGGGCAAAGCTTTGCTCTCAACACTTTCTTCCCTTTCTGAGTTTGTTTATTTGTTGGAAAATACAGGTACAGCTATGGATGCTGTAAAGGAGTTAATAACAGCAGGGCTATTTGGCATGAGACAGAGGAGATTGCAACTCTTCCTTGCAGAATTATTTTGGATTTACTATAGGGAAAAAGTGACTGACTGAAGATATGACCTTTGGCTGAAGACTAGAAACAATGCAACACATGAAAGAGTTCTTTGAAACTATGGCTGTGCTGCCTTTAATATTCAAATTAACTGAGACATTGCATACTACATTAAGTCATGTAGACAGACCCAAGGTGAGAATTTCTTCCAATATACCTGAGCATAAATTACCCTTCAACACCATTTCTAGGTAGCCTTCATTCCATTATCAAAGCAGTAACATCTCCCCTGCTCTCGAACCAAAAAAATCAATGTGGGAATTTTTTGCAGGCCTGTAATACCGTAATCCCTATAGAGTACTCTTTTCAGAAAAATATTTGTAAAGATCATGCTTATGAATGACTGCTTCCAATTACAGAATTAAAAACCTTAGCATTCGACATTCTGGTTGCTCAGAAAAGCACCAGGTTTCCATTATTTCTCTAAATAAATTAGAAATTTCAGTGTAGTCCTACAGGAGAGAGTTTTCTGAATTAAAAGCCAACAAGAATACCCTGTGATGTTGAAAAGAAAAATCAATAACTTACATGAGCACATTCTGGGAAATGTTTTGTTTGTATATTGTTTCCCCTGTGTGTGCAGCCCTTTTGTTTGCTTTCCAGGTTAGCTGATGTTATAAAGTTGATTAGTTTGCTTGCTTGCATTTGTAAAATATAAGAAATAATAAACTGAAAACAAACAAACAAATAAGCAGAACCTGAGCAGAAAACACGAAACAGCTGATAACAATTTACACCACTCTTCTTACTCTGCTGTCAGGAAGAAGCACACTTCAGAAATAATAGAAAAAATTTGCTTACTTTCCAGACCCAGTCACAGACCCAAGCACAGACACTAAGGTTTTTGTTCTCAGAGTTCATATAGGCCTACAGAGAAACAAGCATCCACCTATTCAGAGCACATTCATGGTAAGTCAAACCTTTTAGACTGTCAGACTCCCTTAACATGACATCCTACTTTATTTTACAGTGCCTCATCCTCCCAGAAGAGGCCAAGCACACACTCATACTCTCAGTCCTCCAAGGAGGTACAGCAGAGCTGCCAGATAAAGCCATGAGTCCCTCCTGGAAGTGACACCCCGGGCAGATGGCAGAGCAGCTGTGCCCATGTATGCTTCTCTATATCACACTGCCCCCCAGTGCTTTCAGCGGTATTAAAATTTATCTTCTCATTTTTACCACTGAGGTGAAAATTACCCACTCAAGCAGCCAGTCAGAGGATGATATTGTTTGCTTGTGAAATACCTGATGTTTATATCAGACACAGTCTAGACTAAAGTAAAGCAAAGTTTTGTAAGATGTAAGCACAGCACACAGATGCAGCAAAATGAAGTGTCCTTGCATGTTCCTTATCACATCCTTTCTGTAGCCCTCCACTCATGCTTGCTACTTTGTTCAGAAAGTCCCTGGAGAATTAGGTTTGAGGGAGAGAGAGGAAAATGAGGAAATGAGATTAGGAGTGGGAAAATGTCAACATGATTTTCAGTTTCCTTTTTCTAATGCAAGAAGTGAAGAATTTGGGACAGATCCCATTCCTACCAAGGCCAATGACAAATTGTCCATTGATTTTAATGAGAACACGGCTGATTTGCTTGGGTTTTATTGTTTCTTATTCTCTAACTTCATCTGGCTGGCCAGAAAGTTTGGGTTTTGTTTCAACTCCTGATAATACAGAGAAATTTAATTTAATTAATTTAATACAGAGAAATTCCTTTCAGTCCTATATGCTCATAAGATTCAGGCTGACTCAAACTGATTGCATGCAGTCTGAAGGAAAATCTCACAGTCGGGAATCAAGCTGTAGTACATTTCTGTGGTATATTCCTTCTTTCTCTTTTAAAATGCTGTAATTAAGAAGAAAAGGATTTTAAAGGGTGATCTAGGACACCTATAGCAATTACTACCTTTTACTTGGTTTCAGAAACGCTTCAGGTCTAATGGCTTTGGGTTCCTGCTTGGGCTGAATTCAAAGTGATAAACATCACCATGTACAGGTGAGATTTTGGGGAAAATATCAAAGATAAATTAGCCTCATTTTGTAGACAATGCAAACTAGACTAACAAATCTGTTCTGGCTGGTGGTTGGAAGCCAGAAGTTTTTCTGAGAGTCAGGTAAACTACAAAAATCCTCATCTATTTCATTACTAAAGTTAATATAAAAGCAGAATTTTACTCAGTCCTTTAGTTACTTTTCTTGTAGTTATCTAGCTATATGGCTAGACACATAGAGGTACAGAGGAACAGACAGATACAAAGAAAAAAGGTATTTTGACATAACTATTGAAAATCAATTATCGGAAGTTAAATGTGATTAGAGAAGTTAGTTCAGTTTTGAAACTCTGCTGTAATTCATAAGCCCTCAATACCACTTCTCACTCTATTTTGTTGTTGTTGTTGTTTTGCTAATGGCACTAGCAACTCCTACAGCTTTTTAGACTCAATTCTGAGAGAAAATGTCTTTATGTGAATCTACTCTTACTGTTAGCCCTTATATTTCTGCTTACTGGTCTGTTTTCAGTTTGCCATCTGAAAAAGCAAGGCACCAACTTCCAGCAAATTCTGAAGTCTGCTCTGAAAAGACACTATTGGTGTTGGCTTCATCTTTACATCGCACTTAGACAATCAGACACTGCTGTGTGTCTCAGTGCAGGAAAGCTTAGCAAGCTGGGCTTTTGTTCAGAACTCATGGGGTTACTCTGGGCATATTACACAGCAGCATTGAGCTTGAAATGAAAAATGCAATCCCAAGTCTTGCCAGCATGGCAAAAATGAAAGTAAACAGCAGTTTCACTTTCATAATTTAATCCTTATGTCTAAACTACTAGTGACACAGCTGAAGAATGTCAAACAATGACATTCATCCCCCTGCATTGCAAAAGAAATATAAGAGCTGTGTCCTGAGTGTTGACTGTCTATAAAATTTCTCCCAATGAGCACTCTGGTTTTGGAATACAGGGTTAACTTTTGAGCATTTGAATAACAGAGAGATGAGGACTATCAGAACACAGCTAGTCTTTTCGTCAGTAAAATCTTTACATATGGGTGGTCAAACTTTCAACAGTATTTTTACTTGTTCATCTGATATTGTACTTCCATCAATACGGATAGCAGATTTGAAAGAGGACACAAAAGAAATATGTCTGAGAAGCAGGTTTACTTAAATATTTGCACCACGAGAATGAACATTATCTTCTCTGACATGTGAGAAAACTCCCAGCACACCTCTGGACTCTTTTTTTTTTCCTAATTCTTTCTTTCTACAGGAGTTTGTGGCCACAACATTACTTGTACTGGAAACAATGAACAAAATGAACAATGACCAAAAAATATGGCAGCAGGTCTTCTGGCTTCACTGCTCAATTAAGATTTCTTTTTGAAGAAAATCCAAAGACAGTCTCTAATGTCATGGGAGAATATTTGTGCACACCAACAGCACAAATCTATGAGTAGTTCTGCGTCTGTGTGTAATTTCAGCCTACGTGGCTGATTGTTTCCTTGGATAGGGTCTTAGATTTTTCAAAAGGAATGAAGAAAACCCCACTGGCACAAAGCATTAAATGTGTGCTTTCCTTGAACCTCTTCAGCATAAGGTGAGTGGCTGCAGGTCATTGGAACCAAATGAGTCCTTCAGGAAACCAGCAGAGCAAAGAGGCCCACAGTACTGTCCTCCAGTGAGCAGCAATCACTGCCCCACTCTTGTGAAGAAAACCAGGAAAAAGGAAAACCCAAGTTCTGAAATACAGAAACAGATGACAAGAGAAAACAAATCTGCTTGATGAAGGCAAGGAATGTTGGCCACCGTTAACAAGTCACAGGGAGAAGGGAGAGAAGCAGCAACAAACAGCACAAATAAGATTGACATTGAAAAGAAAGGGAGAAATTACCCTATTTGTCAAATAAAAATAATAAAATAATATGAATGAAAAGAAGCAGATATAATCCTGTAAACATAATGAGGAAGTAGTAAATGAGTAATAAAGTCAGCTACAAAGAGCCAATTGTGTCTTCTGTTCTGATCTGGTGCCTAAAAAGCTTTCCAGGAAAGTACTCAACATTCTCTTATGAAAGCACATGGCAGTTCAGTGAGAGAGGATAATTTATTTACAGGTTATGGTGTTATTTGTAAGAGGAGTCTCAGAAAAGCCTTGGATTTTCCATTACTCAAAATGAAATATAGAGAACATTTTGTTTAATTCTTGCATGTGCTAAAAAGGAGAAGAATGGGACTGGGAAAATGGAAGTGCCTATGCTAAAAATATAGTATCCAATTTATTTCTACTGTTTCTTTAAATCACATTATTTGGTTTAAACTTATTTTCATCAATAATATCTGATTACAGCCAACAGTGTAACTTAAAAAATGTGTGAATTATTGTCCAAATAGTTTCAAGGTTTGATTTTGCCACTTGCACTGGTGTTGAAAATTTTAAAATCCACAGATGATTTAACTGTACCTACAAAACCACTGAGAGCTGTGAAATATAATGCTGTAAGAATAAGCCTAGTAAAATCTCTACTTAAATGGCTTGGGAAAGGTGTCTTATTGGGAAAAGGTGTCCAGATTTTTAATTCCTTTTTTCTTAGCACAAAAACTAGCCAATGTGCCCTACATTCAATTTAACATTTTCCTCTAAATTAATTTCTTCTGAGCTTCATTTATTTTGTCCTTTGGGGCACTGTCAAAACATATTGCAAAACATTGCATTTTAGCCTAGTCATTATGACACGTTCTGGGGTTTTTTTCCAGTAATTTGCACTTAAACAAATTGACATGTCTCCTTACTAAGAACTTCTTGAAGTTTTAGTTACAAAAACTTTTTGTCTCCTCAAAGAGGCCTTGCCACAAGATACAATTCATCTCACTTCCCTTGTAGTCTAGTAGGTGCAGAATGCTCAATGTATACACTCAATTATCACATAGTCTGACTACATGAAAACTCCTATTATCATCAAAGGATGTTATATTGCAGCAGGGCAACAGCAGGAAAGATATTTATCATTTAGAGGAAAATGAGTTCATAAAGGTAGGAGACACAATTTGTTACCTAATTTCATAAAGATTTCTGGTACTTCATGTTCTCTTTGAAACCCATGTAGCACTATTTTTCCTACAGAGACTAAAGTAAGCTGTAGTAAGAGAGCCATTACTCAGACTCATACTAGCTAGCTAAGCTCTAACTCACTTCTACAGAAACTCATAAGGTGCTCTTCTAAATAAAAAAATAATAAAAAAAAGATGCTGAAAGGTTTATTTTATTCATTGCTTTCAGAGGACCTATGACGGAAGTTAACATGCTGGTGGCAAATATTAGTTGTAAAGCCTCTTTTTTTCAATTTGTGAGATGCAGGACATGTAACTAGTGATGGAACAAACATATTTAGGTTGAACTATCAGAGCTGCTGCTTTTACCTGCAGGAAAACCTTCAGTGCAGGTTGTAGATGAGAAAGTCCCTTCCAGAATTCAAACAACTGTGGCTTCAAGCTGCTTGGGAAAGGCTGGGGATGACACAGAATCTGTCATATACTGTCAGGAACATGCTCTGCTGACCTTCGGTGTTCCCAGCCTGAAACTCCTGTCAACTTGTGTTCAATCTGAGTCCTTATCATGATGGGAGCTTTTTTGTAACCCTTGGTAGAAAAAAATAAAAAACATTTCAAAATCTTCTGGAACTGAAGATTCAAATTCAAAGATTGTTCTCTTTATGTCTTAGAACCTAGGGCTGTTCAAATCTTCAGCCTTTAGTCTCTTCCTGATTCGGAGCACAACTTCACCTCAGTAGAAATGGTTCCTTCACAGACCCCATGGCAGGCTGCAGCACCTATATGAAAATGACAGTAAAAACTAAGGCAGCTAGATGTTTTCCTGCTCCATGACCATGCTTCTTGCATGGTCTGTTCCATTGTGAACATGGTGTTAGCTTTTCTACATAAAGTACAGCTTAATACTAAAATACACCATAGTTGCTTCTGAAGCTGTGGATGATTTTGTGCCAGGAAAGACAGGGAAATGGTTATCAATGGGCTATTTTGGCCACATAAGAATCCTGTCGATTATTGTTGCAAAGAAAATCCCCCAAGCATGGCTACAGATCCATCCCAGAATCACAGAATCACCGGGTAACTCAGCTTAAGAGGGACATCAAGAAGCCTGTAGTCCAATCTCCTGCTCAAAGCAGAATCTTCTTTGAGATCAGGTCAGGTTAATCAGGACTTTATCCAGATGGGTCTCGGACACCCACAAAAGCCAGAGACAGCACAACCTCTCTGAGCCACCACTTGGCGTTCCTCAGGATCCAAATCTGCTCTACCCAGCAGTGTAGACACCAGACAGCCACGCTGATGCTGCCATGTGCTGCAGTCTCATTCACCCCATGTACTTTCACTGATTGAGGCCACACTGCTCCTGCAGTGCCCAACCTCTCCAGCTATGGAGATAATTCCTCTATTTGTTAATCCAGCCACTGAGGGCATCCAAATTCCAGCTCTGATAGCTGTTTCACTGCTCAAAAGAACAACAGGAGAGAAGATGTCCTACCAGGAAAAGCTATGGAGCTTATTTGGCAAAGATTTTAGAGCATATGGGTGAGATGAAAGAAGGCACAGCTGGTTTCAATTTTCTGTAGTGGAATTTAGCATTCAAAAGTATGGCAAACATTGGTAGAAAGAACAATTTCAAACTCAGTTTGGCATCAAACAGATGGATGGCACAGATTTGGGTCAATATACTTGCTTCAAACTCAAAACACAACTCAAATTTTCATTATTCATTAAAAAATCAGCCCACCTGCACTTGTTTGTTGGTTTTTAGTTCTATTCATGGCAATTTATGGAGCTTTCGTTTGCTATTAATGTTCATATGCTCTTGCAGACAAGCACTAATTCCTCCATTTTACAATAGAAATTAAATAGACTTAAAATTTGAGCCACTGTATTTTCTTAACCGTAAATAAGACAGAGAATATTTCCCCTCAAGGAATTCACACAGAAAATACGCATTTTGGTTCACAGAATGCTGCTTAAAAGTAGATGAAGGATAGCACCTCGGGGCTTTTTTTTTTTTTTTACACAGAATTATGGTTATTGGTGACAGGCATGGAAAAGTTATTTTTGTGTGAATGACTGATTGTTTCCAAGAAAAATATTCCACTGCTTGGGAGGATAAAGACAGTGGATCTGTATACGACTTTCTGAGAGCAGACAGATGGAGAAGAGATTACTTAGTAACTGTCTTTATGCCACTGAACTCAGTAAAGTAAAGTTCATTTTCGTCTTCTCCAGCTTCTCTGAGTATATTTATCTATTTTTTTTACCTTATTATCTTTTCCACAAGCTACCCAGCCTACACTGGGGGGAGGGGAGGGAGAGATAAATAATGTTCCTTCCATACTAACACATACAGAAACATACCCTGCAACATCCAACGTGGAACTGGCCATTGTGGTGGATTTTCACTAATTGAAGGAATACATACAGATGGTTCTATGATGGCTCACATCATCTGAAAAAAGGATTATGGAAATTCATGGTAACAATCAACCACAACTTCCCACAAAAGCCATATGAAGTGGAGGAAATTTCAAAGAGATGACACCTGCTTTAAGATTCATTGCTCCTGGGTAGGGACTATATGCTTTCCTTCAAAGTTCTGTTATTCTCAGTCTCAGTCTTCCCACTTCTGAAAAAAAACCTTCCCTTCCTCCCCTCCCTTTTGGAGGCAAATCTCTGTTTCGATCTGAAGCTTTCCTCTTTGTCACCATCAGGCCACTTTCTAGCTGCCAAGTTGATTTTGCTATGGGCTGCTGATAAGTGTGGATTTCCCATAGTGCAGATTGATAGTGAAATACAGCACATGCAGACGCTATTTGTCGAGGGCAGCTGGAATCTCCTGTTCATGAAGCAATCCTGCACTATGTCCAGGCTTCTGAGAGTTCTTCCTCCTCTCTGGGAAAGCAGCCTGCAGGAGACTGCAACACCTGGTACCCCAGTTTTGCTATGACTGCTCAGCATGTTCAAATCTCCCTGCTGCCCTGCAAGAGGAAAAGTGAATCTTTTCCAGCTCTGGAAGTTGCCTCTCAAGCAGGATGAATCCAGGAAAGAAAGAGGGTTTCAATTCTGACTCAGGAGAGTATGCACAGACACCATTACTATTTGCTCCAGCTTAGGTTTTTTTTTCCAGGTAGCTATATATATCTAAAACTGAAATACACCTAAAAGAATTCATGTTGTCTGCAAAAGACCCTCAAGGAGTGCAGATGAAAGGTATATACAGAGGGAGAGTACTCTTCATGCCTTGTCATTGATGTAAACTGCAAATGCAGAATGGTGAAACACAATGTGATACTTATAAAAGTTTTAGTGGGTTCATTTCATGTGCTTATAGAAATGTACTAACTTTAGTAGTTTGTAACTAAATCTCTCACTTCATTTTATTTTTATGTTAATGTGTAATTACTCATATATTTTACAGCCAAAGAAAAGTTTAAAACATTTTTAGAAAAATCCGTATTATATAATCAAATATAACATTAACACACATTCTTTCATATTACACATTCAGTGCTCTTTAGTAGGTAATTACCCTGTGGAAGCTTTCTTCAAAACATATTTTTCCTTTGAGTCCAAAGCACTTTCATTTAAGTTCCAGAAAAACTGGTATGTGAACAAAAGTGATTTCATTCCTAACAAATGGTTAACCACAGCCTTGGAGCAAGAGAAGGGGCTTTAAGCTGACTTACGAAGGAGATTGTGTGTGGGAGCACTGGCTCTCTCTTCTGCAGAGTGGGAAGGGTTTGTATGTACTGCTTCTGACTCAACATTACCTTGTTTGGTTTAGTGCTGATGAGGATTTCCATGTACGAAAATCCCCTTCAGCTCCTCACAGTGGTCTAATCCTGGGCCTGGCAGCCCACAGCCTTGCTGGGTCAGGGGAGGAAAGAAATCTGCTTTAAAGACATAACCACAGTTACTTCTGAGCTCCACTCCAACCTGTGCCACTGCATGGAAACCATATGGTGCCACACAGCCTTCCACTGAAGGAGTGGGAACAAAACAAACTGCTTGTCCTCAATTGTAACAAATACAGAGCCTGCTCATAAATGACCACAACTGGCAAATCAAGTAGTGAGAGGGAGAACAGACACAGTAAAATTTTAAGTTCTGAATTACTGGTTATTGAGCTATCTTCTTGTCCCTTCAGTTTGCAAGAAGTCAAGCTGTGTTTAGTAAACTTGACACGTCCTTTAAAGAAATTATAGTATATAATTACTACAGTATAGTATATAGTTACTACAGTATTTACAAACTTAACCTTTGCTTGCATTCTTTGTTTACTTAGAATGGAATTTTTATTTATTTTATTTTGAAAGGTTAAAACCACACTAATATCAGCAAGCAATTATGGTTACATTCATACTTCAAAGTAACAGAAATTAAATATATTTCTAGGATGTCTCTTGATCTGCCATTTACAGATACAGGGAGGCATTCTTTAGTCATTAAGGACATTTTGTAAAGTTCTGCATATAACGTATGTATGTACTGCCATTTAATGGATAATGCTGCGTGTGAAGCTTAGCAGCATTTTCAAACCTTTGGTGCATTTGTCTGCTTCTACTGCATTTTCTTTAACCTCAAATACTGCAAAGCAGTTTTCATCTCAGTCATTTGGAATTTTAAAAAATTGATTATTAATTTCTTCCTTTTCTGGGTGTTCTGTCATACTTTTAATTGTTTTCATCAGGTCCCTCTAGCAAACCAGCTGCTTCAGCATCTGGAAGATGTCAAGCAACACCACAAAACTGAGAAAAAACTATTCTGCCACAAATGAGGACCTTGAAACTTGTTGCCATGGCTAAATGTTTATATTTAACCTTACAGAACTGCATTTCTTGATAAGCTATTACTCTTTTTTAGTGAAAAAGGAAATGAAAAAATGGTAGAATTCCTATTTTATAATATTTCTATTACATAGAAATATTTTATGTTTTGTAATATTTCTCCTCAAACAACTCAAGTAAACTGCAACTGCTGTAACTCACTGGAAGTTACATTGCTGAAAGCAATTTTTTTTTTTTTTTTTTGAGGCAGGGTGTTGTTTGTTTATTCAGGGGTTTTATGAAGAAGATAAGAGGAAGAAAATTACAGACAGGAGTAAGCAAATCTAGATAAAATAGAGGTGTGAAAAGAAAAAATAACCACTGTATTTGAAGTTCTATCACTATCTTAGAACATGATTTCTTGAAAGATCAAAGAATATTTTTTTCTCTAGATGCCTTTATATTACTTCCTCATTTTATACTTGAAACGTTTTGTAAGCTGTACAGTGGAGAATCCAAGAAAAAACTCAGTTGTTATTTCACTTTGCCAGAAATGCCTGAAATTATGTTATTTTGTTCTACTGGACTCCTACAGTAAGTATCATTGATGGACTCTCTGAGGACCTCTAGGGGAAAGGTTTATGAGTTGTAAATAAGCTCTAAAGCTTTTCAAGAGGTTTATCCTTTTCTTCAGTATCTTGCCTCTTGGCAGATACATGACATTCTTTTACTGCCAAATTCCACTTTGCTTAAAACTACTAAGAGAAAAAAATTTCCATCAGAAGCATGTGAAAGACAGGGATTTTCTTTTTCAATGTGAAGGCAAGCTGGCTTGAAATACACTCCAGATCAGACAGCTATGCTTTCACTGAAAAGTATATAGTTTCACCATTTTTTTCCCCCAGACAAAGTGAGTTTCCTACAGAAAATTGTATCTTGCCTTCTGAATGCTTTAGCATGTCTCAGGTACATTGAAGAGAAGGCGATCATTCTCTCTCACAGGTATTTATTACAAGTTACATTTAGATTTCGCTACCATTACTTGCTGGCAATGCGCAGGGATATCCATCGCTTTGCACAGCGGACAGGCACACAGGGTGGCAGGAGAAGGGTGCCACTGCCCCACTGCCCGTGCAGGCAGCAGAGGTCTGGCTGCTTTGGGATGTCCTGTCTGCCCTCGGCCCCTTCCCTTCCTTGGAATTCATCAGGTGACCTCAGCAGACCCCAGGGCTGCAGCAGATTACAGGAGACCCGGCTCCCTCCTGGTGCCAGCTGCAGGTGTAAGGGTTTGCACAAGCCTCGAGGTACCAGGAGCACCAGAAGACACAAAGATGAGCATTAGTAATGGTGCAGCTCAGCCCTCAGCTGCATCTGCATTTTTCACATCTGGAGCCAAACTGCAATCCACCACACATCCTGAGAGGAAGGCTATGGAAAATGCAGAATAAAGTTAGAAATAAGGCAGGCCCAGAAGCTCCTTTTCAAGTTTTTGTTAATATAGGTCCCATTTCAGCAAGCTGTGTTTGGGTTTTCTGTTCATTCTTTTGCTATGACTGGGATAAATTGATATTTATTGATATGATCTATTGATTAGCAGAGAGTATTAATGAAATGTGGATTTGTTTTAGCCTGAAGCAGGTTTTAGCATGTTATGGATCATTTCATCAGCACAAGATCTATTTGTTTACTTCTTTGTGGGTCTTGGTGGGGATTGTTCTGGGGTTTTGTTTGTTTTTCCTCTGGCATGCTGTAAATGAATCAAGGGACCATTTTTATATTAATAACACTGTTTGTTGTTACATCAGTAGCAAGCAAATCTGACTAATATTTATTTTAGAGGGAGAAAGACAGGAAAGCAAAATAGATACCAAGCATTTTTCTTATAGGAGGAAGGGAAAGTATCTCTATATTTATGCAACTCAGGGTCTATTTTCAAGTGGAATTGAAATATTTGGTGTTCTTGGAAGGTAACTCTTTAATGATGACATATTTTCTACATCTTTCTTAAAAATGCAGTAAAATAACTTAGCATTTCAGAAACCAAGGCAAGAGGCACTGTTTTACTGGGGAAGAAAGACAGAAAAAGAAAGGAAGAAAAAGAGAACATACTCCTGAAAGGCATACTCTGATAAGAGAATATGTGCTAATAAAGTGCTATTAGTCATAATTAAGTGATAATATCTCTAATTATCAGGAAAGAAGTGGAGAAAGGAAAATTTTTACTTAATCTTAATTTCCTAATTTATTTTATTATAATACCTCAGTGTCAGACACAGAAATTACTTGGTACTGGATTTAGCAGGGTTTGCATAAACCTTTCCTGGAAGCCAAAACCTGTACCTTGGCAGGCAGGAGCAGAAGCTTCCCCATCTTCAGAGCTGGGTGACAACCATTGGAAGTTCACCTGAAGGCTCCAGCATACCCTTTTTGTCTGTCAAGGAATCTCAGTTCTTTATCTCAGGTGTCTTTGAGTGAGCAATTTCAGGGCCTCAAATGTGGCACAAACATAGTGACCACATTTTCAGATGTATGTGCCTACTTGATTTTAAATTTACCCATAGGTAAAATTCTTGGAAATTTTTAAATATAGGTAAAATGATTGGAAATGTATAATTTTATTCTTGTTTTAATGTTTGTAGGGTTTGTTGCTGATTCCGTAGCTTTGTTTCTAACAAAGTTGCAAGAAATAGTATTCTGTAGTTCTTAAGGCACCTTTCAAATTATAGCAAGCTCTACTTCATATTTTTCTTTATTGAACTTAATGAAAAAGGGAGAATTTGCTTTCTTGTTGTTTTTTTTTTTTTTAATATGAAATAATACTTCACAGTTTTAGCTATTCCTTTAAACTGCCTCAACAAATACTTGCAGGTAATAACATAGATGCTAAGAGAAGATAATGTATCATGATACATTGGAAGAGAAGCATGCTATTGAATTTTTCCACAGGAAAAAGTATCTGATCCTGCAGCTTGGTAGTGATTCCACCCAGTGGATTGTTCTGAGTCACTGAGATGAAAGCTGTGGAAAGTAATGTGGATTATTATGTAGTCTCACTCAGCTCTCTGATGCAATGGAAACTTTGTAATCTCCAGTTAAGGCAGAGACATGAAATATGAACAATATTTATATGTCTGCACATATATACTTACACACATACATACATATACCTATACATATACATATAAGCACATAGATAGTTAAAAAGGTGTTTTCTAATATATAGTCGGCCCTCTTTTCACCTTTGTATAAAATGTTGAAATAATATCGAGTGTTTGTGCATTGAAAAACCATCAGTGTTGAGATGAGAGGTGGCTCATAAGCTTTCCCAGGCTGTCAGCAGGATGTGGATGGAAAAGCCTGTGGGCACATGAAATGTCTTTTCTTTGGTTTGCAGCAGATGGGTCATGCTGGTTTTAGCCAAACACCTGGTGAAGCCTGCACTGGTGCCAGAGGTGCAAGGAGATGTGAGGGGGTCCCTGTCCTCAGCCATTCCCACTTTGAGCTGAACCTCTTCACTGACCTGTCAATGGGTTCTGGATCCTCCTCAACTACAAAGCTGCCTGGTAAGAAGTTGGCCAGCTCTCTGCTCCTAATAGGTAACTTCAATTTCAAAGCAGTTTAAGGGTCATAGCAAAATACACTGCTGCAGACATGCACCAAAAGTCTTCCACAACTCATTCAGTTGTACCTCTGCTCAGTTACTGCCAGCTCACATTCATCACAATCATGTCAACAGCAGCCAGCACATTTCTGCCTTGTGAATAATCCAAGGGGTTTTTTTCTTTTTTGTTTTATGGGGATTTTTGTGTTTCGGTTTTTCTTTTTGTGTTTGTTTGTTTTTTTAATGAAAGCTTAATAATCGTATAATCCACACATAACAAGAAGAAAAAACTTTTCATTTGCAGCATGTTCCTTTAATGGAATTGATATCCATTCCCAATATGTGTTTGTCTTGTGTATTGACCCTGCAACTCCAGCTTCTATTTCATTTGCATACTTCAGCTCCATGGTCATCTAAGAGATACCTAGGTAAAAATGTCAGAATTTAAGATTATCCTGATTAGGCTTAAAACAGATTGGGGATAAAACAGAAAAACTATTTATATAAATATTGCACACACACACATGACTTTGGTGGTGTAAGGACACGCAGAGTTATAAAACCACTCTGCATGTCTGGCATGGGCAATCCAGTTCAGTGCTGAAGTCAAAAGGTGAAATGCTTGAACTGAAGTAAAGGGAAGCATTTGCAAGGATAGGAATGGGTAGGAACATCTTCAATATTTTTATATTTTTCTTTTGGATACAATGTTATCCAAGCTTTTCCAAATGTTCTTTCCCTTATTTGGAATTATGTGTTCAATATGTATTGGGTAAAGAACTGTATTTTACAGCTGGGAAAACACAATTTCCATAATTATGCTAAATAAATCTAATACAGCATTTTAAAATTGCAGTAATATATAAGTATACTCAACTTGCATTGTGCATAACAGAATTTATGATTAACTGAAATCCATGAATTTAAAAGAAAAAAAGACATAGGATAAAAATCTACTGGAAAGAGGATGAGCTAGCCAGATGATGCTAAAATCTATTGCATTTATATTGGAAGATATCCAGATATCCATTAAATATGTGAGCTCTTGTGCTTGCTCAGAATCTTCCTGCGGCATCTGTATTTTTAACAAGAGAAGATGAGAAATGGGAAC
Organism: Cyanistes caeruleus; assembly: GCF_971803275.1. Lineage (NCBI taxonomy): Eukaryota > Metazoa > Chordata > Aves > Passeriformes > Paridae > Cyanistes > Cyanistes caeruleus. The sequence goes on from NC_141702.1 coordinate 68,298,736, forward strand.
TTATGAGCAAAATTTCCCAGTGAAAATTGATCTGTCCTATTCTTCCTCTTTAATTATTATTTTTCTTATTGTGAATCCCCAGGATTTTTATTCCTGCCTGTGCTTCCCAGATGGCTGTCACACCACTCAGATTTTATAGGCACTTCCGTACAGACTAATGGGTGTTTGGTGGTGAAAGACTTTGTACCCAAACCTTGTAATCTAAATATGTGTGGTGTAGCAGTGATGGGGCACTTCAGCAGAACCAGGACTGGGGCCAGCAATGTGCCAGACAAGGTGACATTTCAGGGGACAGGAAATGTGCATTGTTTCAGCTATTTAATCATGTCACAGCACAAGTCACCTTGTCTTACCTACGAGTCTGTAGGTGTCTATGTTACATTTCATTTACTTTGTCAGCTATTACCATTTGACACTTATGCAGAGAGGGTGAATTTTGTGTCCTTTTTCCAGCATCTTCCCTTACAAATCTTGTGTGTAAGTATCACTTTCTATATGGTCTTTCTGAGAAAAGAGCAATCACAAAAATCTCCTCTATAGCCTAGGATCCCTTCAAGATGATGAAGTCTTTATGTTTTTAATAGACTTGGAACTTTGTTTTGTGTAAAATGGAACGGATTTACTTTTGCTCAGAAATGCTCTCTATTCATTTCATACATTTTTCCACTGAGTGTTCAGTGAGTCAGTCACAGCCTATGCTTTAGAGCAAGTCTGCCTTCAGAATCACTAACCCACCAGGTCATTAGCAATTCAGTGAATCTTTCTGGCACACACATTATAAAACCCTCAGGGCATTTCAATAGTATTTCAGACAAAAAAATCAACCAAACAAACCAAAAACCAAACTAAACTTCACACTATTTCTTTCCATATTTCATGCATTCCTGCCTAACAATGCCAGGAGAATCAAAAACAGTCAAAAACCTTTCTGCAGAAGAAAAATGAGCAATAAGATTTATACGGTATCTAACATGGATTGATTTTGTATCTATCCTTCTATTTTCCAAATATTCTGAAGCCTTAACTAAAGTCCAGTAGACTAGTAGAACTGAAGAAAAGTGCCCAGATCTATTAGAATTTTAAAATCATTTCAGAAAAGACATCAAGTTCCTTGAGTTACAGCATAATAGTTCCTAGTGCAAAAATTTTAATAACATGCTTTTTTAAACAGTGTGGTACTATTGCTCAGATACTGCAAAGTTTCTTATTAAAATAATATTTACATGCATAAGGAATGCCAGATAATTCTTCATCTAACCATTGACCAGGGAAAAAAATTTTTCTTCAGGCTAATACATGAAAAGTCATACCCCTACATATAAGTATGTGTTATGAAACTCTATGACAGGCCCCTTTTTAATACTTTGAAGTTGAATTGTGAAAATTGGCAATCTATGTATGACATAAAAGCAGGCGATAACCGTTGTGTTCTGTAGCTGCAGGATCATGTCCAGGGAGGCTTCAGCTACTGGTGGCTGACAAGGGACTCAACGAGACGGGCCTCTGCTTGGTTAAGCTCAGGAAAGCATTTCTTCAACACAGGAACAAACTGAGCTGAAATCAGAGCCCAGAACAGAGGCAGGGTGGTGGGTTTTATGGAGCAGAGCCAGGGTGGAGTTTAAGGTTGGGGACAGAGCAAGGAAGAAACCCCAGGGGCACAAAACCAACCAGAACACCCTGGACTGCCACCCCAAGAGGGTCCCAGGTGGGGCAACTCATCCCAGGTTCACAGGACACATGCCCTGAGGCAGAGGGTGGAATCCACTCTTTAAAGCCACATCTCTCACTTTAACAGTGCTTACCTGACTCTAAATCTTTGCCTCCCTGGGCAGAGGCACCTCACAAATAACCTTCCAACCACTGGTATTGGAAAAGGAGTCCTGGTAACACCCTGGGGTAAAAAACTATTTTTCTCAGGTGTATTGGCCTTGACAAAATGTGAAGAAAAAGGCTAAGTTTAAGCATGAGAATAATACAGTTTTGTCAGCAACCCCATCACCAAAGTTTCCTGTTCTGCTCTGCTGCTCATTGCCTGTGTTTCCCAAGCTCAAGGACCATACGTCACGTTAAAGGTCACCTGAGTTAGGGCAGCTCTGCTTGTCCTGGCTTGTCCAGGGTAAATCTGAAGGTTATGGGCAGAGCTACTCCATCTCTTTCCCAGGGAAGTGATAGCCATTCACACAACATCCCCCACCTTGGAAAGGAATGGCACTTATTTTTTAATTCTTGCATTTCCAAAGGACTGCAGTTACTCAAGATGGCCAGTTGTATCCAGAAACTTATACTCCCACATTCCTCTGTCTTGCAAGTTCATTCTTTCCCTTCTCTTTTCTGTCATTTCTATTCCACTAGCAAGCACATGCTCTTTTTGGTTTATTTTTTTGAAGGGGATTTTTTTCCCCGTTTTTTTCCCTTATTTGTAGAAATACTGCAGAAATATTTATTTACATTATAGTCATGAAAAACAAATTTTGAGTGGTAGAATACTAACCTGAATAAACCGAAATCTTGCTTTATCTCCCCTATTCAGGGCAACATAGAATAATTAGAAGTTTTAATTTGCATTAATGCACATTGTAACACAACGTGTGAGCCATAAAGGCTTCTGAGAAGTGGTTTGGTCATCTGCTTCCCCCCTGCCTAAGGCTCTGCTGGACTGGCTTACAAGAACATACTTTTCTAAATAGCTCCTTTTTTTCCCTCAACAAGGCAATCATTACATTTTTACAAAAATCCCTCAGAAGGGGGCTGCTGGAATTTCTCCATCAGCAGACCCAATGAAAGAGCACAGCCTGAGAAGTTTATCATACTGAGTGGGGTGCCTGGAGACACATTGAGAGAACCCACTGGGGTAATAGTAATCACAATAGGAGGTACTACAGTTCTGTAATAGAAAGGAAGGACCTATAAACAGCATGGGTTAACCATGAATTAAAACACATATTTTTTTTGCCTATTCCATGTTTAAGATCCAATTAGATTTGGGTCTAGTATGTGATTACTCTCCCTTTTCTTCTTCTGGATAAAAGATGTGGTAATTTTTCTGAAATAATTAGGGCTAGTCATCACTACAGCACCACGGGTGTGATCAATGCCCCACAGTGCCCTCCCTCCCACATGGAGAACATATCAACATTGAAAGAAAATTAAATATTTCTTCATCCTTAATATCTGTTGTTGGTTTTTTATGGTGTCTAGGCAGTGCAGAGCTTCTGGAAGCCCTCCAAATATTTCAAATTTTGTGAGAAAATTAGTTTTTAAAAGAACCTATCCTCTACGACTGTGCAAAAGCACTGAAATAGAATAATCTTAAAGTTCTCATCTATAAAGGCATATCTGATATCAAAAATCTCTGAACCTGGGTAACTGGATGATCCAGGAAATATTTGTACAGAACCTAAACATGTTATCTTCCCATGGCATCACTGACATGTTGGATCTTTATTTTTTTTTAATGTGGTAGGAAAGTGTTACTGAACAGGCTTTCCTTTCAATGAGGTTTGTGATGGTATCAGCTGATTTCTAGTATCACTGTTCTTGTGACATTTTGTGGATTACCGAGGGTACCTGGACCACCCCAAATCCACCTCTCAACTCAAATCTGACTGCCTTTGGCCCTTCTCTCTGACAACTCAGACTTTGTGTTCTTGCTGTTATACCTCTGAGATCATAATCACCGATTTTTTTCTTCCTCATATAGACTTCTGTCTCCTATAGGTTTCTAAAATCACTCTGATCAACTCACTGGTTGCAGTGAGTTTTACAGGAGAGTAGGAGGAAGCGGTGTTGTCTTGTTGGTTTGGTAAAAAGTTTTATTTAATGAAAATAAAATTTATATGGAAACAAAAGCTGTTTTTCTATGCACACTCTTTTATGTAGCCCTAGCCCATCCTTTGCAAGGCTGCTCAAAATTAAATTAATATTCTTTATAATATCCTTATTAACACATGATACCAGATTTTTCAAAATTTCCATTTTTTGCCCAACAGAACACAAAATTCTTGTGTTTCTTCATATATTATGTTATTTATTCCTGGAGTGAGATTCTTAAACAGTTGCCATAGTTCCTTTCATTGTGGTGGATAAAACAATCCAAAAATGCAAATGCTATTCAAACCATGCTCTCTGCAATATTTTCTGAATCCTCCTGGGTGAAAGGCTGTTGTGTGAGTAAGTCTGTCATCATTACCTGTCTCCAAAGTATGGATGCAGAAGATGTTCTTAGCCAGCAGTCTGATTATGCCAAATACCAAAATAGTTGACAAATTGAAATGAGATTTGCTACTGGCCTTCTATCAATCAGACGATGAGAATTGCATCCTGTGAGCAAACAATATTGTAGGCAATTTACATGGAAATTAGGTATTTTAAAAGCATTTTAAGCTGTTGTACTATTCATAAGAAAGCAGAGTACAAAAAGAATGATAGAAAAACACCATCCCTGCATGGGAATATTGTAAGTGTGGTGTTTCAGAGACATATCATGCAGAAACAAGTGATGATTTCCTGACAGGCAAAGATATCAAAGGAAGTATGAAAAAAATTGTGGGACTAGGCAATCTAGCTATAAGATTAAAATTATTTAAATATTATACCAGAGACATGGTATAATGTAAAAGCATGTAATTTGAACAACTAGTGTTGCTCTTCAGACAGCAAACTAAAATTAAAAGACCGTGGTATTTGTGTTCTATCTGGCATGATGAGTGTGCTGAAACATGGTCCAGATTAGTAAAAATAATTGAAATGTCAATGATCACAGCATTTTCTTTGAATATTCAGTAAAAAATAAAGAAAATAAAGAAAATTGAAGAGTGGAGCTGTCTTTAGAATGGATAGAAAAGTAGCAGTTTGTTACTTGAAGATATAATCAGATTAATTTTTACCTCTATAAAAATATTGAAATAAACAGGTAAACTCTAAAAATGTACAAGGAAAGCAATTAAATGAGTAATGTCCAATCTAGAACAGAAAGCAAGCAAATCACATCTGGTGAATCTCAGAAGCAATCAGTGGGAATGATGTTTAGATGGAAGCATTGATCCAGTAACTGGACAAACCTTCCTGGCAAACTATCAGTGTACCAGAATAGAAGGATATGCAAGTGAGTTTCTCCAGAGTGTAATATTTCATTACTAAGCAGGATGAAAGAATAGAGATTGTACTAATTGTGTTTGTAGATGCATCCAAGATGGAAGTGACTGCTGAAAGATGATCTCAAATTCAAAATGAGTTTGTCAAACCAGACACTAAAAGAAAACAAAATTCAACCAGTAGATGGATTCTGTGCTTCTGCATAAATAGTTGCTCATGCAGGATTGGGAATACCTAGCTAAACAGCATAAAATATCCTGAGTGTAATAGCAAACCATATTTAAACATGAACCAACAATATTATATGCTGCAATATTGTGCTGCAGCAGTAAGCAGATCCCATAGAGGGATTTATACACAGGAATACATCTGTAGGACATTAAATAATCCTTTCCTTATATGGCTTTGGGAAGCTCTCAGCTGGAGTACCTTGTCTATATTCATCACTTTGAGACAGACACAAACCAGATGGGAAGGCATCAACCTGGATGGATAAGGCCATCAGAATATGGAAAGCAATCATCATGAGTCTATAAAGTCCGATGGCATGAGGAAAGGACAAAGGATCTGGGGTTTGAATATCTAGAGGAAAGCAAGAGCAGAATTTTGAACTTCTATGGTGCACCAGCAAACATGAAGCAAGGGTAAATACTGAAAGGATTTCCTGGGGGGAGGTCTAGTGCTTCTTTATCAGTAGATTTTTAGCACCAGCTTTCAGTCTTTATCAGGTCTCTGATTCCAGTTTGATCATAAACCGGCACGCATATTTCTGCTGTCCTCCCTGTGTTGATTCTTATTGCACAAAGGTAGGTATTTATACATATTTGAATCTGAATAATTCATTCTCAATAATTATTTCAATAATTTCATTCACAGAAAAGCAAATCTCAGAATTTATCACTGTACCTAACATCTACAGGAAGCTCACTTGAATACCATAGCTTTTGGAGTGGGGATTTCGTCTACAACTTGGATATCAAGTAGTAAAACTTTGCTATGGTGAAAATAGAATGTAATTTCATTGAATGAATTAGTTCTGTCTTCTCCAGGATTTAAGTTATTCATTCTTTACCCATGTAGATAATACAAAAGCAAAAAAAAAAAAAAAAAATTAAAAATGGGAGAAGGTTTTCCAATAACTGCTTGACCTCTTGCACAGCTCTCAGCTTACTGGGAGCCAAGTAGGGCAGTCAAGTGACATGGGACAGTTAAGTCTTTGCTTTAGATGTTTTATAACACTGGTGACAGGAATATGGCCAATTATTTAGTCTGCAGTCACACTGGGTACATACCATGGTTAGGTAAAATGCTGCAGTGGAATGTCATATATTGTCCAGTTCTGAAGTCTGCTGGGAATAAACCTTACAAACTCTGATACTCGTAAGCACCTTCTGTCTACTGATTAGCAAGAAATCTAACATATCTTCTGGCAATTAAGAGAATGTCAGTTTTAGAAAAAAAACAAATATAAAGGACCACATAAGGATAAGGCTTAGGCAGTAGAAAATTATACAGTTCCAGACCATATAAAGACATAGTATTTTATTTAATTAAAACAGTTTGATAGAATTCTTCATCGCTTTAAAGGTCATATAGTCAGACAGCTGATGCTGTGAGAATCTGATGCAAAGCCAAATAGTGCAAAGAAAGCTAGCAGAAAATGATGCATAAAGGTGACTCATGCCTCATAAGACATGAGGAGGAGTTAAACAAGAAAATAAAACTGTGGGGAAAATCAAAGAAATAATGATTCAAAGAAAGAAAAGTTGAAATTTTCTGAATGCATCCAACATCTTCATCGAACGTATCTTCAAAATAAATTTTCTCAAAATGAATAATAGTAAACATTGTTAAATATAACGAGGGAATTTTAGCCTTAAAGTTATCCTATATCAGAACTTATTTAGGAAAACAAAGCACTATGTATCTTCCTATGGCAACAACCTACAGCCATTTCTGCATTCTCTCTCGATATTCTGCTAAGATTTCTGTCTGTAGACCCCTCTAACTGTTATTTACCTCAGCAAAATTGTTAGCTTTGAATATAGAACATTTAGAACTATAGATCTACGTATAGATCCCTTAACTGTACTTAAAACATTTCAAAATAGACAGAGTTTTGTAAAAGAAAAAAAGTATATTCAGTACTAGACATTTAGGATTTTTTTCTGGATATTTCAGGAACACTTTCACTTAAATTTTCTGTTGATCATTGAAAGCTTTGGTATCATTAACCTTTGCAGAGGTTGAAGGCGATGACAAAATAACATCTCTGAACTCTCCATGGCATTCAATGGCACTATATCCATTTAGTTTATCTCCTGTCCACCTGACAAATAATTGAAAATCTATATCATGCTTCAGAGTCATGTGCCAGAGGTAGAAATAATTGACAGTCAATTCTCGAAATGAATTAAGTGGGTGCATTTCATAAGCACATATGGATCAAAAATAAAAATACACTGACAAAACTGGTGAATGGTTTAAAATAACAGGAAAGGGAAAGATTAAATCTGCATTCTATCACGTATTGCACAGTAACTTGTGTTGACACTGGTTTCTCAAGAAATGTCAAGACACTTTCATTTTTCCTGACTTTTTCTCAGATATTTTGGCAGAAGTTCTGGAAGAAATTAAATCAAGTAAATCTAACTGAACATACCATCATAAAATCGATATTTCGAGCTCATCTGATAGTGTAGCAGTTGCAATACATTGGAAAAACCATCTATGTTAGGGATTCCAACTTCATTAGCACAGCACTGTAAAATACTCATCAGTCTAATAATTCCTCGACTGTTCAGCAAAGATGGTTACATGCACTCGTAAAATCTTCAGATACTGATGATTTTAGATCACTCAGTGGTGAAAAATGAAGCAGCTCCCCTTTCTTAACCCCCAAACCTCTCCCCACAGGTTTCCTGAGTATACAAAAACAAGAACGAAAGACAGAGTTTAAGGTTTGCCATTAATCAGAAGAGTATTTTTGCAGAAAATGGTGGAAAGTATCCCATTTGCTGCCTTCCCAGGGGTTTCTACACCCTCAAGTTGGAAGTTAACTTGACAGTGGGAGACAGAGAGAGATGTTTCTGATGACAGAGTTGCTGCCAAAGGAAACTGTTTCTGCTCCCAGTGGCTAATTCAATTTGGAAACTTCCTACCTTCTTCTGCTCATTTTTCCAATTTCCCTTGTCACAGGTCTCAATATCTTTAACTGCTACACTTGAGAAACTACAGAGCATAGGAACACTTGTACATGATTTTTCTTAATGCCTGAAGATATTGAGGAGGGGAGGGGGAAAGGTGAGGGGAAGGGAAAAGACATGCTTCCTGTTTTGTTTTGATTTCAATTCAAGCACAATTAATTCCTACTGTCAAATTGAAGGCAGTTTTCAAAAGATACATTTTGTGAGTCACTGGATTAATTTCATCAACTTCATTTTGCATTAACTAGATAGTTCATGTCAAAATGTTAAAATAATATTGCTTTACTATGCAAGCTTGATGAAATGCTTCAATTAACAGTCTCTGAGCCCCTCAAGAGAGCCAGATAAAAAAGACTAGAGTAGATATCTCTAGAAATATGTCATATTCAAATGAAGAAATAGAAGAACTAACATTTAAAATTAACGACCCCTTTTGCATCTCACTTTTGAATGCATTTTGGAATGCATAATGGAGGCAGAAAAGAATTAGAAGAAAATGTCTGGGTTTTTGAGTGGTGTGGAAAACAGTTGAGAGATCTCCTGGTAGTACTACATGTTTCTCAATAGCTTCTGATTTTCACACCTAGATTTTCTTGATCTTGTGGGAATCACTGTATTATTCTCTTTTAAATTTGTTTTCAGCCTCAAGGTTGAACAGAAAAAAAGTCTAGATACATGAGTAAGTTCAAATGCATCTCTGTATATGGTTACAGTAAATGCACCTACTTTAATTTCTTTTCTTTAAATTCCCCAAATCCAAGAACTCTCAGCCTCTTTGAATATTTGGAGTTGACCACTGGTATTTAGGTATTTAGATGTTACTGTGATCTTGTTTCTGCATTCCTAGTGTTTTGTCATATTTTTAAATTTTAAATACACGAAAAATGCATCCTGAAAAATTTAGGTTAATTTCTTGTCTATTACACTTTTGGGAGGCTGCTGATCTCATCATATATTAATTAATGTTTGCTCTTTATTTTAATGTGATAAGAAGGGCTCCAGAAGGAATAGATAAATAATCAGGATGGACAGTTTTCTGAGCATCTGCCAATAATCTGATTGCTAACGAGAACTAAAGTAGCACTCAAGAGAAGAACGTGCTTCCAAAATATTTGAATTGAATTCATGTTTTTCAGGTGCTTACAGAGGAAGATAAAGTCTGTTTTCCCTATAAATGTTCATAGAAGATTTCTAATTTTCATATGCTTTTTCCTTAAATACATTGTGCATGGAAGCAGTGGTTTTTGAATAAACAGTCTGAGATCCTAATAGTATAGGCAGAGATGAGCTGCTGCTGGTGGGGTGACAGCATCAGATCAGGTTTTGACTGCTGCTCTGGTACCTCTTCTTTCTCCCCACAGTAACAGATGTTCAGGATTCTTTAATACTTCCCTTCCTCCTCTGTGTTTCCTCCACAGTCATTTCTGTTTGTGCCATTTGCAAGCTCTGTGAGCACTCCTGTTACCTCAGGCAATTGTTATCCAGGCACCTTTGCCAAGGCTGGGCTTTGTAAGCACTACCAAAATGGTCCTATTTTTAAGAGAAAACATGAGAACAGGCCCAGTGATACATCTATTTCTCTCTGCCTGAGCAGCCTGTTCTTGCCACTTTGCTACCTCTAATTTCTGAATATTGATGGGTTTAGAACAAATATCATGCTTCAGTGACTTACTTCAAGTGTCATAATAGGGTCCAGGTTTTTTGTTTTCTTTATCTGAGCAATGTTTCAGTTGATTTCCTAAATGAAGGCTTTTTGCATTTGTCCAGCTTAACTGCTAAACAAAGTTTTTTTTGATAGCTGTCAGGTAATGACTAAATAATGTGATTAAATGACTAAGTGATCAAAGGGTATTATCTGGCTTGCAATATTCCATAATTATTGTAGTTCTGAGGAAAAAAAAGGGAAATTATATCTCAAAGGATGCTCTGAGTCTACCTGATCATTTTTTGCATGCTCTGGTGGCCTTCCAGAGGCTATTTTGACCTCTGTTCTGCCAAAAGAAAACTCGCTTCCTGGCCTGACAATGTTTGGCGTGGAATGGGTTTCCATGGAACATCTTCTGGCTCCAGAAACATCCAGAGATGTTCAGAGCTAGCACAAATTGAAAGTCATTAATCCCTCTTTATGTAAGGGGGCTGACCTTGAGCTAGGTAAATTGAGGTGTTTTTATTTAAATTAACTGCTTTGGGAATAATCTGAGCAATGCTATTTCCATTTCTCCCACGAAATTTTATGTAAAACAATGAAGTGTGATGAACATTTGGATTGCTCATCAAAGTGGCAAGGACCCATGAGGCCCCTAGCAAGTCAACAGGAACATCACTACTCACAAGACATAAAAGACACTTACTTTCTCAGAAGGCATAAAAGTCCAAAGTTATCAGGTTTACATAATCAGTGCTAATTTCCAAATGCATTTTGTAGTGATGTGTAGCTGAATGGAAGAGAAACCAGATGTACAAAATTGTCCTTTTAATCCAACCTGCTGAATTCCTGAAAATTTGTTTCAGCTATGAATTGTCAGTGCACAGTGATGACCAATGTCAACAACAGAACATTATGTCCCAAAAGCAGGAGCATCTCAAAATAGTAGAACAGATTTCTCAAATATTTATATCAAAAGTAAGATATGTTTCTTTTCTACGTGCAGTAGTGTAAATGTGACTGTTCTAACTATGGATTTCCATAAACACAGAATTTAATTATTTACATAAATGATAAAATTCTCATTTCTTTCTTCTCAGAATTGCACACAGTATTTTGAAACAACAGTCAAAAATTATCAAACTGTCAGATCAATTATGCTTTCACAAATGTACTCCTGTATTTCCAAAACAAGACTTAATGCAATGTTTAGTTTGCATAAATAGTTTCTTCCATTAAAAAATAAAAAGGGACATGTCCCAGATTGAAAAGCATCTTTCTTTCAGCCTGGACTGATATGTTGGTTTAATATGGTGACTATAATAGCAACTATATTAGAACAGAGCAGTAATATTGTTTAAGAGTCAAAAGTGAAATCTCCCATGCTGTTTTGCTTGTGATCCATATTAATAGTTTTTACTCTGTACATTTGGCCAAAACTGTGCTTACAGTTTATTTATTTCCCCTTGAAAGCACTTTTGCACTTCACCAGTGAAATAGGGGTATTGTCTAACAGAAATAATTGAGCCTACCTAGCATTCATTTTCACAAAGCTTAAGCTAGTGAGCCAAGAATTAGGATATTTACACCTGACTAAATATTTTACAATATTTTGGGACAATGGGGCATGGTGCAATATAAAAATGCTGGAAAAGTGATCTGTAGTTTTTGGCAACCCAAATATTCTATAATTTGCCTACTGGAAAGTAATCTGCCAATGTGTTTTTAACAGATTGCAGATTAAAAATGAGCATAAATTCTATTCAGTATCACAGAAACTTTCATCCCTGAAATTTGTCCAAAGTTCTTTCCTAAACTAAGCAGGTTTATGTGTAATTTGCATGTAGCAGTTAATGTAGTAGTGCATCTGTTACTCTTTCTCACCTAAAAATTATTTCCTTGCTTTCAGTGACTGTGAAACTATTTTGTTTGAAATGGTGATGATCAGTGTAAAACCATCAGATGCTTAGCAAAATCAGCATGAAATGATTTCATGACCTGAATAGCTCCGTTGGTTGTCAATATAACAGCAAGTCTTAACAGGTACGGATATATAACAATATTGTGTGTTAATTCATCAAATGTATAGTCTCTTTTTCCATTGCCATACTAAAAGCCACCAAGATTTTTTTTAATGTAACTAATCTTTAAGATTATAATTTCTGCAAATTCACCATCAAAAACTCTCACAGACCCTAGCTGTATGGAACCTCATTAGCATAGTGCTACACCCAAGTTAAGAGTTCATGTGAAAACACCAAAGGCAGCTGTTAAATACTACTTTGGACAGACAAGAACATTTTGGAATCCCAGCTTTTGTGGGTCGCAGGGTAGAGGGGTCTGCTTGAAGCATCAGTCTTTTGGCAGAAATGTGGGGTCCTCTGGGAACCCTCAAGAAACTTTCTCTGCTGGTAAAAATATATTGCATCTCTTTTATTCAGGATTCAGCGTCCCTTCAGGCATTGCTGCCTGAGGGACATGCTCTGCTCCCACAGCACACATCCCTTTCCATCTAGCTGCTGCTTGGCTTTGCTTTCCCCTTTGGTTTGGAGTCTTGCATAGAATGAACAGGATGACCTGGCTTCTGTGACACCATTAGGAAGGCACTTAAGTACCAGCTGGGTGGGTAAGAGGTCATTTTTTAAAGTCAGCAGCCTCGCAAAAGCTTTACCTTTTTGAGCCTGAGGCAGCCTCAACAGGCAGGCCATAGTTTTCATGACGTGGAAAGAAAAGGGTAGTAAAAGCTCATAACCACAGAACTTGTGTGTATGGGGCAGAAAAATAATACAAGGGCCCAGGCTAGGATTAGTTTTAATATCAGAGGACATGGGAGAGTTATGAATAGCATATTAACTGAATTTCCAAATGAATGCCAGCCAGGGAACAGATTCCAACACTTCTGTGTATCCACAAAGGAAAACATCCTTATTTAAACTGGTGGGAAAGTCATTGGCTGACACTGCAGGGATACAAAGGTGGAATAACCCAGAGAGGTACCAAGATCATTGCATTCAACAGGAGAAACCATCTTGCCATGCAGGCAGTGCATCCTGTTGTACACTCTGGTGGCAGACTACAAACTAGACCATATTAATCTGACTTGATCAAGAAAAAGAGGCTAAAAATACAACTGCTTACTACTTTTCAGTTTTGGAGACTTCTGTTCCTTTATTATTGTATTTTCCAGCTTTTGAAACAGTATAACATATTCAGACAGAGAAACAATTGGGATTTTCACAATTCTTCCTGAGTTCAGCAATTCTTGTGATTTTAGCAGCCTTTCTCATGCTAAGAAAAGCTCATACAACAGATACAAGTCTACTTTTCAAATCTAACACAGTTATCTTTTTTCCTATGGGAATTTAGTTTTTTTTCACATAGAAGGAACAGCCATCAACTTGCTAAATGTGTATGGCAAAGAAAGATGACTCAATGTTTGCTGCCTTCCTTAGAACAAAAGTGATGCTCCTAATCTCTTATTATTTAGAGGACATCTGTCTTTAAGGCATAGAGTGCTGGTTTATTGTCAAATTTTTAGGTTGAATCAATGAATATGAACATACACTTTTCAAAATTTTCCCTTAATTTCATTTTTTGGTATTTTACTGCCATACAGCAGTCTTGTCATTTTCATTTTATTTTCACCAAAGTTTCTAAACTTTAAGTTTTTAAAATGTATGAGATTCCTAAACATGATTTGCCTCTGATACAAAGAAGTTTCTACAGCTTCTAAGAGAAAGGATGCAGAAGTTGACAGAGGAAAGTTTTTTATACCTAAAACTTGTCATTCTCTAGCTATAATATTCGCTCTAATAAAATATTGTACTTCTCCTTATGAACATTGCTTCATGGGAGAGGCCTATGTTTGAGTTTAAACATTTGAACCTCTTCAGAGCTGAGATTTTTAGTAGCCATCTGAACCTAAAAAGTATTTGCCAGCCCCTTTCTGTACAAGGAAATATTTTGTTAAAATTTAAGAGGTCTGGGTTCCTCTGCTCTTGTTGAACCAGGATGCCTTGTGAGGAATATCCTTTCTTCAGCTTACACTTGTTTTTGACAAGTGAGCAGATGGTTTTATTTCAATGCACAAACTAGCCCTCCCTTTAAAGTATTTTTGAAGTTGCATTAAGGATTTGTGGATATTGTTGCTAAAATTACATTACTTGGGTACAATCATGAAATGCAAACATATAACTGCAGAATCAAACTCAGTGAAAATCAGGATATGATGGAGGTGCACAAGAGTATTGCCAAACTTGTCTTATTTCCATCTTCTATTCAAGTGAGTGCCTCAATTGATTGTTTTTCCAGTAAAAAGATTAATTTTATGCTATTTATTTATTTATTTATTTTATGGCATTTAATGCTGTTAAATATTCACTTTGGGACCATAATATTTTTTCAGTCTGGTTCCTAGTCATCCTAATTTTTTTTTTTTTTTTTTTTTTTTTTTTTTTTGTCTAGAGCTACCAGTTAAACAGTGAAAAAAAAAGTAGCTATAAATATTCACTTAAAAAGAAATTTATTCCAGTCCTTTTTATGAATCTGTTGTATTTGTTTTCCTCTGGTCCCATAGCTGAAATTTATGAACATGAATGTTTATGTAAGGACAGTTTTGAAGTCACTTGGTTGGACACACCTTAATGATACAACCTGAATTTGAAAGCAAAAAATGTCAGGAGTACTTTGCCAGTCATCCAAATTGGATGACACCAACATAGAGGGGCAATAAAAACTCAAAAGTGAGGAATGAACAGAAATTTAGGATTGAAGGTAGCTAAATTCATTTATAAGGTGAAATCAACAGAAAAATATTATTTATAATCAATAAATAATAACCGTTGACATAAGACAAATTCAGCATCAGGCTAGTGTCCAGCTAGAATTTAGAATTAGATTTAATTAGTATTTCTGGATAACAGAAAAAGGTAAATGAATAATACCCATTTGTGTTATTTGGGAAGTTCACCAACAACTTTTCAATTACAGAAGATTTCAACTGTGGCTATGGCTTTTGAGGTGGAGAACAGCTGCAGTGGGAGCACAGCTTGCAGCCATCCCCTCCAGGTAGAATCTGATTTAAGTCCCCATTCAGAGAGAGGTAAAAGGAGGGTCAAAGTATAGAAGGATTGTTTCGCCTTCTAAAAGTCTAGCTCAGTAATAAATGAAGACATTAGTAAAACATTAGGAGTAGTCACATGGAAAAAGAAAAAAAAATAAAAACTTTTTAAAGAGGCTGATTTTTCCTCACATGCTGAGGAAGTATCCCTAGGTGGGAATATGGCTGACAGATGCTAAGGAAAACCAGAGAAAATGGTTTATGTTCTTAAACTTAAGGTCTTAAGTTAATTATCTACTATGTCTTAACCTAGACAGTAATATTTGAGAAATTCAAATGAGCAGGTGATGAATAAATGTTATAGAGCAATGAAGTATTGAATGTGTGAGTTTATTTGACATGAAAAGATTTTTTGAATGAGCCCTTGTACTCCAAAAATTTCCTACTAAGCGGTAGACATTGATATGTAGGAAATTGTGATTCATGAAAATCACATTAATTATTAGGGGAAGGAAAATCATACTGTAGAAAATATATATATATATAATTGTCCTTTTTATCTTATCAGAGAGTTAATTTATGATATCATGAAATCTGTATATTTCAAATGAGATTTTTTGCTGAAAGATGTAACTTTTCATTTTATACGGAGGGCACTTACCTCTAGTGTCTTTAATTAACATTGAAGAATATGTTTGCAGTGACTCCTTATTTTGAGGCTTACTGAGTATTTAAAAGTAAGGATAGACCAGATTTTATATTCATAAGAATATGTTTAGTAGTTCAGGTAGCAGTTTAGAGGGCAATGTCAAAATTGTCATCTCCCCAAATCCAGGAGCTCCATGTTTCCTCTCATTTCTGTGACAGTTCTATGTAATTTTGGGTAGAACTGCTGAACACAATACTTGGTGTAAAATTCATAAAAAGGAGCAAGATCTACACTGGGACCTTAAACTTTCTACTTGTGAACAAATGTCTGAGCCAGGCTGCAGACAAGCTGCAGGCTACAGCTGGTTTTTGTAGGAGTTGCACAAAACTGTTTGGCCAAGAACAGTCCCAAAGAGACTGTATTGACCAGTAGCTGGAATGTTTTCCTCACATTGCTGTGGATTCCTTCCAGTGCAGCATTAGAAGCTCAGGTATCAAACACCATGATCTGAATTTCTCTCTGGAAGCTACTTTAGCACTGATGACCTTCACAGGATTTGGTTATTAATGACCTAGGTTTCTTTTAATGAGGGGTTTTAGTACAAAAAGCCAGCAGAAAAAAACATAGTCTTTTTTTCCCCCCTTCTTCTTTCTCACATACTGCTTTAAATGAATATATTGCAGTACACACTACTTCATTAGGAAGGCAATTGCATTCGTGAAAGGCAGAAAATGTCCTGCTATTGTGATATTCAATGGATTCACTAAAATCACTGTCCCAGTAGAAAAAGCAGTGTATATTGTAGAAAGGGGAGAGAAAAGAAACTCAAACATCTCACAAAGGGTCATTAAGTCAAGCTGGTAAGTCTTTTATTCAGCCCTTAATAAGCTTACACAGTGATAAGCCTGAATGGGAAAAAGGTGTAGTCCAGAACTTCTTAAACCATTTAAGTCTTATTAGAAGTATTTTTTTTCAGAGCTAGGAAAAGTTTCTGTCACTTCTCATTTGGATGATGAGAATAAAAAATCAATTTTAAAAAAAAAGAAGAGGAAGGAATTAAAAAGGCAGAGGGAAAAGAACAATTTCTCATTCAGAAGAATAACATTTTATTACTCTAAGGTCCATTTCTGAGTCATAATTAAAATCTATCAAGCATAAAACATGTGTGAATACTCTGGACTACTAAGTGCAGACACCATGGTAGAATTTTCATTTGCCATTATTAGATTAAGATAATTTTCAGGCAATATAGTGGGCACTAAATTACTTAGTGTCAGTTCTACACAGAAATAATAGTATTGTATTACTGAGACCAGTGTTAAATACCTCATAAACATTAAGCAACATTTTTCCCTGTCTTAGTATTAGTTATTCTTCCTGCCTTTATACCAGTATTTAATTTAATTGCTATTCCTCTTAGCAAGAATATGTGGAATAGCAAAAAGCAACAAATTCTGTCTCAATTAGTTTTGTGGCTTCAGGGCAGATGGGAAAGAAGGAGTATTGAAGTGGTATATGCACATTTTCATTTCTGTGTCCATTTTGCCTGCATTAATAATTTGCTGGTGAAAGTAGGTGAAACCTACTTATCTGGACAGGCTTAAACAGCTGCTACTGGGAAGACAGCAACACCATGCTCTGTTCATCTAAACAGACATGTTCCTTGACCTTCAGCTTAGACATTAAATAGATAAAACTAAATACTTCTTTCTTTCTTAGGTGGCAACAGGCCTAATATGGAACAGCAGGACTGCAAAGTGATAAACCATGGCAGTAGACAACTCCAGTGGTTCTCCCTTTGAAAGTATGGAGTCAAAATGTATTTATAGTACGGGGGAATTAAAGCCTGTGGATCATGTGAACTTTGATACCTGCAATACAGAGCTTCAGAACTTACTCACCCCAGCAGCAAACGTGCTCACACTACAGGATGGGCATGATTTCTGTCCTTTGGAAAATTCCCTTCATTGGCCCTTTCCTGCATGCAGCCAGCTGCTTCCTTTTCCCAGACTGTTGTGGAGGTTTAGAATAGCTCCTCTTTTGACATGAGAGTGAACAGGAAAAATGAAGTTAAAAGCAGTGCTCTGCTGGGAATACTCAGCTCACAGAAAAGAGTGGTGAGTGACTTATAACTGCCTTGTGGTCCAATCAGGAGAAGGTTTTGTTGCTTTCTTTGAAAGCTCTGCTTGGGAAATATGCTTGGCAAAGCTTCTGATTCATTTCTGGTGTCAAGGTCTGAAAAGTTCTGGAAGGTGCTGCTGCTGAAGCCAAACTAGTATAGCTGGGATAAAAAAAGGCAGTATAATTCAAGGTTATATGACATTTCTCCAGGCCTTTTTTTTTTCCTCCAAAGACTGGAGATCAAACAGTAGATCACCCCATGGGATGTCCCTGAGAGACAGGAGTAAAGCCTCATTTGATGGGTCCTGTGGGAACAAATATTAGATGTGTTCTAACCTTGGACTAGGGTTATGCAGTTTATGAGAGATGAATGGTGAAAATTTGCAGCCACTGAAAATGACAGGTGGCAAACTAGGTATTCAATTAAGAGTGAAAATATTTCTTTCAACCTCAAGAGAAGAGTAGTGGTTCAGCCAGAAAGCTGGAAGGAGAGCAGGCAGGGGTAACTCAAGTATGTCAGATTCAGATTTTGTATAGCAGAGTGGGCAGTGCTGTATGGTACTCATAACCTAAAACTCCAGCTGGGGACTGCCCAAATTTGAGTGAAATAAAAGCAAGATTTTTATGTGGGAGAGGTGAAGCCTGAAATTCCTTTCATCTTTTAATGGAGGGAAAACATTTGATTATATTTTGTTGTGTGGGAAATAAGAATAGAACTGAAGGGTATTCTTTAAAAGTAGTGTAATCCTGTATTTACATTATTCTGTTATTCACAGAGATGAAGGACTGGCAACATGGCCTAGAAGGCCAGCACTTACTAATTGCAATCAAATCCTTATGAGGTCACCAGAAAAGCAAGTGATTGATGAAAAATGGGGTCTGGAAAGATGAAAGGAAGTCCTAGGGCTTCTGCAAGAGGAAAACAACTCTTTAGCATATCAACTACATCTTGTTAATTTACAGTCCTTAAAAATATACATATTAATGTGAGTGAATTCTCAAGGAACAATACCACATAAAGTATGTTTGGCTGTCATTCCTATGTGAAGTGTCTATATAATACAGTGAAATAAATAAATGTAAGAAGTGAGGGTTTTGACATAATTTTAGCTTGTTTTTTTCTTCAGAAAGGGGATATAAGCAAATGCATATGGGGCTAAAAGGCAAATTTATTGGAATTTTGTAGAGATATACCTGTATAGTAGTGTAGGTATACCTGTTACTCAAAATCAAGGCTTTAACACAAATACTTTTTCATCTCTCAGCCTTTTTTACACCATTTCTTTTGAGAGCAAATTTTTTAAACTGTCTTAAAATTAATTGAAAAAGAAAACCCTCTATTTCCAAGAGATTGAAGTGACAGTCTACCCAGAGGGAAAGAATCATTAAAATGATCTGAAGTCAACGAATTTTAATGGAAATTAATACATTGAAACAAATGTAATGTGACATCTGATATTTCTAAAATAATTGATTTTCATTTGTTAAATTAAACAACTGCAGCTCAGAGTTATGATTCAGAGGCTCTCTTTCCTTTATTAGCTTCAAGGAACACAGCTAATGTTGATAGCATACTACTGGGCGTAAAATATACAGCTTGTGGAAAAGTCCTCAACAGGTGCTATATTTGACGTAAGGGAAAGGAAAAGCATCATCAAACTATTACTTCACAACTAAATTTTTATGCTTCACGGTACATTATGTGTCTACAGTTTTATACTCAAATTTTTAGGTAGCAAAATTAAATAAGGTTTAAGGTATCAAAAATTTTAAAGTACCAAAAATTAACTATTGCCAAAATGACTTTGAGGCAAGTAGCCTGAAGATTGTAAGAACCAAATACCTTTTTGATTCATCTGCCTAGACTTCATGTTTTGTTGTAAAATGCTTGGGGTTTGAGTAACTTCCCCTGACATTTAGTCACAAGATCTTTGACATGAGACAGGAGCAGGGTAAGCAGTAGATATGAGACACAACATTCCATCTGAGTATTGTGGAGCTGGGCTCTTTGTCCCCATGTTTTTGCAAAACAATAGGTCTACACCAATTCCAATAATTTCCCTCCTTTCCAAAACAAAACCTATGTCCATATCTGAAAGAGGAGTCTGAGTTAGGCTGGGTGACAAGCAGTGGTTCCCCAAGCCTTTGGCAGCACATTTGGTGGAGCAGGTGGGACAGGCTGGTGTTCCTGATCCCTAGCACCCACACAGTTGGAAAGCTTGTGTCCCATGGCCAGCCAGGAATTCATAGAGGAGTGGTGCTTACCACACATTTTTAAAACCTCCTGGACTGTAATAAATCAAGAACTAGATCTCCCCAGTCTTTTCTGATATCGACAACAGATCCTCACAGGTAAGTATTTAATACCTTACACTGTATCATTACTTTCCTCATTAATTCTAATTTTCACTCTGTTTAAGATCCTGAAATTTTGCTTTGGAGAACAGAGAATGACGACCAGATCCTCACCCCTCCTTGGGCCTGTCCAGCAGAGCAAATCAACTCAAAAAGAGCATTAACTTCTACTGAGAAATACTACAATGTCCTGAAGCAGAGTTAGACACTCTGTGTATTATCCTGCATCTGTCTTCTACAGATACATAAATTATTAATGAGGCAAAAACATACATATGATTTGATATAATTTGACTCTTTTCAGTCTTTACTTTTTAAAGTCTCAGACCCCAGCTCTTTAAGACAACTGTAGACAATTATTTCTGAGGTCTCACTTTTCTCTTTCTCTTTCCCACCACACAGAGCTTGTGGTCAAGCATTCACACTTCTCTAATCTTATGGTAATACATCTAATATGGTAAATACATCTAAAAATGTATCTATGCAATTCTTCTTCTCAATACATTCAAGTACAAGGGACCTTTTGGGTCACAGATGCAATTTCCCTGTTATTTTAAGCAATAACTTAGTATTTTTTTCTCATCAGTAATGATCAAACTTTGTCTTAAACAAGACGTGTTTCCCTTTCTTCTCACCCCCTCTGAAATGTTTTTACAAAACTCATCACTATCATTATTTGAAACCTTCTTCAAACTCCCATTTTGCATTTACTGGGAACAGTTATATACATTTAAGAATAAACCTCTTCTAAGGTGCAACCTCCTTCTATAATAGGTGATATATTATGGCTGCTAATTATCTGGGAACTAAAAAATTATTACATTTTTATTGGAAGCTTATTTAATCATGGCTTAATCTTTAATTTAGTTTCTTTTGGGTAAATGGAATTAACATAAAACGAGATGAGTAGATAAGCCTTAGGAATGAAACAATATTAACGTCTATAGTTCCAGGTGCAGCTGAACTCTCAGGTAAGTTCTGACTAGACATTGGGAATGTGTATGACCTTTTCTCTTTTTTGAGGAGTTCTTTATAAAGGTCAGAAATATAAACGTTATAAATCTTCTGCCTTAGGAATAGCACAAATAAAGCTATTGTATAACATGGGACCCTTTTCTGTATGACAGAGATATGACAGACATAAAATTGTTAAGACAGAAAACACATTTTTTTTACCACTCCTTAATATTGAAAAAGGACACTGAAGGCAATATTTTCAAATATTTTTAATAATGATTCATACACTACTTTAAAATAGTAGAAAGAGGAATTTCCAGTTTTGGTTTCTCCATTTGCTAAGGTAATTTTTGTTATGAGTAATCTGGATAATTGTCAAAATCTACGTAGCTTTCTATGGTGATTTGCTTATACACACACTGCTCACATGCATAAAACAGCTGGCTATTTTAAGTCAAGAATTCTTATAGTTGAGGGAAACTCCACTTTTCAAAGAATGATTCAGCCTTCCTTGCCTGGTTTCACATTCAGATTCCTGTGGCATTAGTTTTGACAGCTGATTTCCTCTCTTTACTTGTCTCCTACCTCTGTACAATGAATTTTAAGATAGGTTGTCAGGAGAAGTTAAAGTCAAAGGCTTTCAGAATTGGCTTTCTATCTGTCAGATCTGTTGTTGTTTTTTTGTTGTTGTTTTTTTCTTCTATTACAGTTTGCTTGTTTATTTAGTGTGCATTGTTTTTCTAATCAGATTAAATAGAAGGAAGAGGAAAAACAGCCATGACATTTCTGTTCTTGTATTTTACAAGCTTAAGGTGGCTAGGTAGAATTGCCCTGTTTTATGGGACAGATGAGCAGCACAAGGATTGTGTTCACACAGCTACAGCAATTATTGGATAGCATTTTGAAAATTCTACATGAAAAGAATCTTTTTCCTGTAGCTGTATTTTTAAAATTGGTTTTCATTTAGGCTTTTGTTGTTGTTGTCATTATATTTGGAAGCTTAGGTGAACTAGTTATTGTCAGTAAACCAGAAGAAAACAAAAGGCTTTCAGTAAGAAAAGAACAGAAAATGTATCTAGTTCTTGTATTGGAAAAATTATTTGGTTCATTTCTGTGTTAGAACTTCTCTCTTGAGCACAGATTTCCACCAAATGGTGGGGACATTCCATGCCTCGGTCGGTGACTTTAAACCACTCGAGGTTGATACTAATTTTCTTGTAACCAAAACATTTCTGAGAAAGGCATGTGATTATCGGTGTATAAATACAATCATTATGAGAACTACAAGTTTAGTCAAATAAAATTGCCTGTTAGAAAGAAAAGTAAGCATGTAACATTCTAATGGGGAAATATAATTAAACAAAAAATAATCTTAATTTAGCAAATCTGTCACTGTAGAGATGCTGTAGGAGCTCAGTGTTCATGAGCTGTTGAAAAGAAATTTTCCAACACAGATGTATTTCTAAATCTACTTTACAGTCCATGCTTGTACATCCAAATAATTCTTGGTCAAAGTAAACCTTTATTAAACGGAGTATATAACTGTTGCTCAAAAGACAGAGTACGCGTTAAAACTGACCGAAGCAAAGAAACAATCTGAGGCCATGTTAGCACAAGTTTTTTTAAGTAATGCATAAACTTTTCCTTTTTATTTTATCTTATTTTACACGGTTTTTCAAAATAGAAAGCGCTTATTTAAACGCAGTTTGACAGAATGACATATAAACAATGTTTATATGGTAAACAATGTTTTCTCACCCGCATAGATGGCAAAGATGGCCTGTGCAGACAGTAGCATTAACTATGTAAGATCCAATGCATTAGGACTGTTCCACATTAATAGGGGGAAGTTCTGGATGGATATAAATATCTTCACTTTTAGCTAATGGACAGGGAAACTGTGCAGGAAGGGAGATGGCAAGTGTCTTACAGAAGAGCTTGAATTGTAGGTTGCAATAATACTTCATGTTATGATTCAGCAGCTATTTTGTATTACTTTTCATACATTTTTCTGTACTGGACTTTGAATTCACAAAGCTCTTAAGCACCAGGACATGTTTGCATGTCTACCTGACTACAGAAGTTACATGTCCCTTCTTTCTCAGAGAGATCAAAGGAAATTGATAAGCAGGGCTCCCTGTACATCCAGCTCCTTCCCACAAGCATACATCTGAATGTACTTAAGGAAATACAAACAGTACAACGACAATAAAAGAATTCTGAATACATTTTTACTCATACTTTCCAGTAAGCATATAGTGATATGATGAAAGTAAATTTATGTCATTAAAATCCATTGGGAAATACTTTGAACCATGAAAAGGAAATAGCAATTGCACCAAGCAAAATTAGAATCGAGTCTCATAATCAGATGTATAATTACTACAGGGCATTTTGTGGCAAATTTCATTTTGTGACTTGGATAAAACAAATGATTCAATGATTTTAACTTATTGGACACCTGGGGCTATGTGATGATACGTATGTTTTATCAAATTTCAGCATGTACAAGTTTCTAAGGACTTTCATCTAATTTAGAATATGTCCCATTTTTTGGGGGGGCAAGGGCAATGAGAGACTATAGGGGGAAGTAAAATAATTTAAAAATTATTTCAGATTATTTTTTAAAGACCAAGCTTAACTTACGTAGGTATGTTTCACAAAGTTTTCCCAGCTCACTGATTTGCTTTAGTATTTTCAAGAGAAGACAAGCAGTTTCTCGTTCAGAAACACCTACTTAACTTTTTTTTGCTCTCTTGTATTTCATTTTCAGCTTCTATGTTTTAATTTGGCGAAACCCTAATAATCACCTGAGACAGTTAAATCCTTGACTTTGCAGCAACAGTGCTAGAGATTTTAATCAGAAAGCATTGACATTTTGTGTAGGACAAAAACAGCAAGCCCCTTGGTCTCTTTGGAATAACCATCTCTACATTGTACACAAACCTTATTTCAGTAAGACTTACCTTGTCTGATCCTTTTTGCAGGTTACAGTCATAGTGAAAACACAGTTTGTATGAAAGGGTGTGATAAAATGATGGCAAAAGAAGCAATAGAACAGGACAAGAAGATCTGTTTACACATTAGTTTGTGAAAATGGAGCTTCACTTCTTTTTTGCCATTAAATGGAACATACCACCTCTTAGGCTTTTATAATTTTAAATAAAGCCAGAAATTTAAAACCATATAGCAGATGATTTCCTTTCATTAATCAGATCAGCTTAATACATAGATTATTATTGTACTTAATTATTATGATAGCTGGTCATTAGAATTAGAGATCATGTAAAGATCAATAAATCAAGCAAATTACACAAGATTGGCTCTGACACAAAATAATACTGGCTTGAGTGGAAGAGAAAGTTATTTTTTCAGATTATAAAAATCTGAAATGAGAATTAAACTAAGGCCATTTCTTTTTTTCTGGTAGATAAAAAGAACAGGATTAGATTTTATTTAAAATTTTCCATTATTAATAGTTGTTATTTTTATTATTTATAATAAAATCTTAAATTTCTTAACTTTTAATATTATGAAGATATAATTAGAGTGAGATTTGTGCTCTAGACCCTTCACCAGCTCCATTGCCCCTCTCTGGAATAACTCCAGCATCTTCAGTTCTTGTAATGAGCAACCCAAAACTGAGCAGAAGGTTCTGGGTACTGTCTCACCAGTGCCAAGTACAGGGGGACAATCCCTCCCTGCTCCTGCTGGCCACATGGTTGATGATACAGGCCAGGATGCCACTGGCCTTCTTGGCCACCTGGGCACACACTGGCTCATGTTCAGCCACTGTCAACCAGCACCCCCGGGCCCTTTTCCATGAGGCAGCTTTCCAGCCTCTCTGCCCGCAGCCTGTAGCGCTGTCAGGGGTTGTTGTGACCCAAGGGCAGGACCTGGCAGCTGGCCTTGTTGAACTTCATTCCACTGGTCCATTGGTCCAGCCTGTCCAGGTCCCTCTGCAGAACCCTTCTACCCTTTGGCAGATCAACAGTCCCACCCAACTCAGTGTTGTCTGCAAACTGATGGAGAGTACACTGGATCCCCTCATCTGGATCACTGAGAAAGATATTTGGCAGTGCTCAGCCAGTTCCCCCAGGAGAGTGCTCTGAGAAATGGTGTCAAACATTTTACCAATGCCTAAACAGTCAACATCCACAGACTTTTCCTCATCCACTAAGCAGGTCACCTGCCATAGGAGTAGATCAGGTTTTCAAGGTTGGTCAAGCAGGACCTGCCTTTCATAAACCCTTGCTGGCAGGGCCTGATCCCTGGTTGTTCTTCACATGCCACTGTTCCATGACCTTCCCTGGCACTGAGGGCAGACTCACAGGCCTAGAGATTCCAGAATTCTCCTTCTGCCTCTTGGTGTAGATGGGTGTCACACTGGCTAATTTCAGTCAACTGCGACATCCCTGGTTGGCTAGGAATGCTCGTAAATGAATGAAAGGGACTTGGTGAGCTCTTCTATCAGTTCCCTCCCTTGGGGATGCTGGTGGATTTGCTCACCAATCCCCCTTTTTATTCTCAGTTATTAAGAATACAGAGAGTGTGGTTTACTAGTTGGGAGTTACTTCATACAATGATTTGTGTTTTAGAAAAAGAAAACAGTCACCTACTTCTCATTTTCTCTATCAATAACCAAAATGCAATTGTTTTCATGACCCAGGATATCATCAAAGTTTGAAAAAGAATTCTAACTACTTCTCATACTTGGCACCTGTTCTTGTAAAAATGCTCCTCATTACAAGGAATCACTCACAAGGCTTTCATTAGAAAATCCCACTTGGCCATTAAACAGTACTAATGTTTTCCTATTGTGCTTAAAAATTAATAATTCATATCCTCCATGAGAATAAACCAGGATGATGAATAGTACAGCAAATGCATTTATGTCCTATTTTATATATCTCACCATATGCTGGCTACGTGTCATTTTCTGCCTTCTTTTTCGTTGGCAAACAAGGGTGAATTTTATTAATGTGTGTGTATATATGGGTGTGTGTGTGTGTGAATAATTATGTGTATATGCAAAAGGGATGCATGGATCAAAATTAATGAGCTTCAGTGTGTTGTGAACATTTTACATACACACAAACACACACATTTATGCCCAAGAAATTTTAAAAGCTTGAGGAAGTAACAAAAAACTTGACAATACTTTTGATCATGGAATAACTGCTTGGAAAATCTCAGCTCTTTTATGCATTGCCATTTCCCTTGCCAAATTATTTATTTTAAAAAGTCCAACAAATTTAAAAAAGCAAATAATCCCTTTAGGAGCAAGGAGGACCTATCCTGCCATTAACCCTAAAAAAAAATTTCAAAATAATAAAAACAAAATTAATTTTTTTTTTAGTTTTGACAAACAAAACATTACTGTTAGACGACATAATTTGTGATGATTTTCCACATCTTGGAGTTGATTAATCCAAGCAAAGTGGCCTAAGAAAATATTCCTACAGCAGAAAAAGAATGAGTGTGTTTTTTCTGTGTCTGACAGTTCATGCATTTCCATTAGGAAATCAAAACCTAGTCCACCATTCCTGCTACAGGAACTTAGTAGTTCAGCCTTTCCTGTTGATTGCAATTATACCTGATCACACAATGTTACTGAAAAAAGAGAAAAATTCATTTGAGAAAAAAGCAAAGCCTTCATTTAATTCCTAATTTACTCCTTTATACTACTTGTAAACAAGAGAAGTGTTGGTTTAATTAACATAATTTCTGGCCCACACGATTTGGAGAGAAGAATTAGTCCTGCAGGATGTAATGGGGTATTAGGGTTTGATAAAACTTCTGCTGTGAGACCTGTTTTCTTGTAACACATCCTTAATTAACATAAATGTTGCCAAACACCAGTAAGAAAAAGCCAATTCAAGTTGTTTAAGTTAATTAAACAGTGCTGCCGCTCCCGATGTTGCGTTTGCGGAGTGTGCAGGGACTCGTATCCCTGGTGCTTCTCCACTGGGGCTGTTCACAGCCACCCTCACACACTGGAGATCAGGCCATGGAAGGGACAGGCAGGGACAGGCTCCTGCTGAGCAGAGGCCCAGAGGCCCAACATCCCTGGATGCTGCCATATCTCCACCAGTCACCATGGCCGGGCTCCCCGAGGAGCCCCAAGGAGATTCCCAGCCATGCCCAGTCCCTGCCCGGCCCTGGAGTCCAAGGAGGCACAGGGGACATGCCATCCGACATCTGTGTGGTCCCTCCACACTGCAACAAGTTTAATCCTGTCAGAGGGAAGAAAGCATATGAAGGAGAAAGAAAAATAATCTTTTTCTCATCATACCACCCCTCAGTTCAGGTGTGGTTGGAAGCTGTTTGGCTAACACAGTCTTCCTCTCCTTCACCACACTGTGTTTCTGGGTTTTTTTTAATTTTATCTTGAAATTGAAAGTAGTTCTGAAAAAAGTCTGTGGCTGGACAAAATACATGAGGAAAAATTTTTAAAAGTTTATCAGTTGATGGAGAGATCAGCCTCAACTTGATCAGATGAAAATGTACAGGACAGGGTGGGAGCACCCAAAGTAAGGACTACACTTTGGTATAATTAAAACAATAGTCCCTAAGTTAAGATGTAAGGACTATTAGGTTCTGCCTTCTGAAATTATATATCACATTCATAGATACACATGTGTATGCCTGTGTTCATATGTGTATATAGGTATAGGCAGAGAAAGCAAAGTTTTCCATCTTCTTTTTGAATTCCTGCGTCGATCTTCTTCATTTGAATAAATAATGCTTCAGTAAACAGCACAGTAATCTTAATCTATAGCAAATAAGAATCATCTAGAAAGAATCATCCATCATTCCAAATTAACATTTATTTCTTATTGTAATGGAGGTTACCCCCCTTCAGTACTTTTGCTGAATGCAGTATTTTACCACCGTAATAAACAATCTAGAAATTTTGAAAGTCATTCTTTGTCATCTTTGTATCTTTTTTCTCCAATTCCAATTTGGCAACCCAGTGATTTATAATATTTGGATTAATGTTTATGGAAGATCATTTTTAATGGCAATATTTGATATCCTAATCTGTTCTCTTTTTGACTCAGTTACATTTTTCATGGCTGATGCTTATTTCATATGAATCTTGTCATCCACAGACAAAGAAAACAGAAAAGACATTGCAGCCAGAACGTGTTTCTTTATCTCACAGTAATTTAACACAGAGGATACCCAGCTGTCTTTGTAGATTCAACAGATAAATTAAGCTATCATTGGTGAAAGTGAAGAAATTCAATGTCTTCAGAGTAAATAATTGATCTTTGTTTTCTCATAGTCATGCTTGAAATCAAAACAATTTTTTTCCAGGTTACCTTTTAACTAAGATCTAACATAAAGTGAGATACATCTACTTTAAATTTAAAGATTTTAATCTTAATTCTGCAGTCAGAAGGTCTTTAAGGAAAGAGATAGGTCTATTGAACAAAAGCTAGTATCAACCCAGGGGTTTCATACTGTGGGTATGCCTGTCTACAGAGTGCTCTGCAAAGCACAAATGTAAAAACAACCGCTTCCTTATCTGCTACGAAAAGATATATTTTATGATTTATGCCTTATTCACTGAAGACTTTGGTTTGCAGAGGTCTTTGTCTGGTCTAACTGTAGAAGGGTGGAGAGCAAGGGATAGCCAGAGCTGTTCTCTCCGCACACTGTGCAAGTCCAACAACACCTACAGCTCACATCAGTACACAAAGGGTCACTTCAGCAGTCTGTATTGTCACAGGAAGCCATACATCTGGGCAAAACACTGGCACCTAGCTGAGAAAGCATGAAAACTTGTCTTTAATTTGTACGAGTTTTCGAAAATTTCCTCCCTTTCCTCTCCTGCCTGGTTGTTAGCCTCTGCCTGAAGGCTTTAGGAGGGGTCAAGGAGCTGAAATAGTATTGAAATACAGGGAATAGATTGATGACAACTCAGTGGGTGACTAGAGAGAACTGGAGCCACAGGCAGATGTTTGAGACTCTATTACTGGGAAAGTAACAGTACAAATCTGTAAGTACTGGCCAAGGGCTTAAGGGTTCAACAGCTCTAAATAGCACAGCAGTAAATTGAAGAATAACTGGCATCATCCCAAAAGTAAGGATGTGTAGTTAGTTCTGTGCGAAAATAATAGCTTTAAGAATAATATAAAAATATAGTTTTCAAAATTATGGTGAATTTGTTCTGGAAGAATATAAGAAATGAGATAAGAGGAAAAGTTTAATTCTTGTAATGTGGAAAAGGTAAAAATTAAACAGAATACAATATAAATGTGGATATAATATGGTCTTTAAGTGTGGCACAGATAAAATTTGTGTAACAAATAAGGAAGCAGAGCTAGGTTTTTAGCTGGGCTGGGTTTCCTGCTGGTTATCCTTCCACTCAGCTGCTTTTGCATTAGCTCTCTGACTGGGGGTCAGCACAGTGCTCCTGCTTCTGCCCAGCTCTGGGTTCTCCTGCCTTTAGGATCTTACATCCTGTCACTCATTTCCAAACCTTGACTAGTTTCCTTGAGCCATGAACCTGAATTATGTTCACAAATAATGGAATTAATTCCTATGCTTGGGAAACACAAAGATGTTCTTTCTGTAAATGAAAACCCACATAAAAGATCAAGCCTGGTCATAAAAAGTTTTTTTATATAAAAAGCTTTCCATAGAAAAGGATTAGTATAAGGCATTTTCTTACTGACAATCAAGTTCCAACTTGTAAATATTTATACTGTATATTCAAATCTTTTATAAAAATTTTGTTGGTTATGTCAATTATTATCTCAAGAAAGTCTATTTTATAAAGTTCAGAGGCAAGGCTAAGTTTTAATAGATGATACATAAACTAGAATAACTCATGGAAGCAAGCAGGACAATGAAATGCATGGAAGTGGTTCTTAAAAGTGATTATTTCCCCTCATATTAGCATAACACATAAGAATAATATCCATAGCAATCAAGAAGGACAGCTGATATCTTGACAGCACATCATCCATCAGTAGAAGTATTACTTTCCAGAATTTTAAGTAATAAGAATTTCAATAGCAGCAAAAAGTGAGTACATGGCATTATAGTAGGAACAGATAGTGTTATAATTGAGAAGGAACTCTTTCCTATTTCTACTTCTAAAATTGCTCATGGGTTTCTAAAATAATTCCTTTTTGGATTAAATTTTTACATTCCATATTTCAGGTTTAAAAAAAATTCTATCTGAAAAGATCAACACTTTTGCTTTTCCTACATAAAAGGAAACCACAAACTCATTCAAAATGATTCAAAACCAGGCTATTTCAGGTGCTATAGTTTAGTCCTTACTGAGATAAAAAACGTAAATTATTCAGGAAGCTACTATTTATTTCATGGTCTATATAACCATCTGTTAAATGGCAATGTAGCATTCGCGTTCTTCAGCCTTGATTTGTTAATTAAAAGGATTATGAACTTCATCAGGTTTGAAAGAAAAGTCTTGCTTGCACAAGTTTAAAGCAAGGGACAGTTAAGCTGGGTAATTTAATTACGTTGATGAAAATGGTCCATTTCCTTTACACTCTCTGTTAGTTTCTTTCCAAGAGTGAAGATTAGAATACGAGTTGCAGGGGTTTGAATTTTGCTCAGGCTGTGTGGATTTAAAGAGAGCTTTAGCTTAATGAAGTCATGCCTGGGTGAGAACAGCATTGTACATGAAGTCAGACTGTCCCTGCTCACACTCTCATTTCAGGACACAGCAATTGAACAGGCAATTTGACTCTCAGATCCAGAGTTAAGACTGTAATACATGGAGTCTGTTCTTTTTTCTTTATTCTTTTTTAAAATTCTTATTCTAAAGCCAAAAGAATTTATTTTCTTCTTCCTTGAAAGTATATCTTTGGGTTGTATTTAACTTTGCAGAATGACATCTCAGCCCAGGAATAACCCCAAAATCTGACTTCAGCGTTGAGACCTTAGTAATTTTTGTGAAATCTGAATGCCTGTATTTGTTTATTTATTTAAAAAAGAATCTCTCCTTATCAGTGTCAGCATTAGAATATGAACAATTAAATAATTTGTCGTTACTTTATCTCCAAATTAAAATGCATTCATTCTCAGGGTTTTTGTTGAGACTATCAGCTGCACTGGGCTACCTTAAAACTAGGGGAAGCTCTGCTCTTCTTAGGATATCATTCTTTTTCCTCACCAGATTGCAATGATCACAACTCATCTATGGCATCAACCTTTGTCATTTCTGAAGCTGTTTCAGAGGTTCATGGCAACCAAAACCTATGTAGTTAACTTTTAAATATGCACCACAGAGCAGTACAGCAAAGCAGAACAGATCTTCTAAACTAGTGTGAAACTGAGAACTGCACTAATGTTAATATTTATAGAACTGTTTCAGCAAACCAGTTGAAGTTGCAAGCATTGAATTCTTCAATAATTCTGCAGTACAAAAATGCCATTTTATGAGAAGGTAACTCTTTATTTTTACCTGACTTCTGTGATAAAGGGTTTTATTATACTTAGTCATGGAATAACGTGGGACTGGCAGTTTGTAAGAGCCAAGAGAATTTTTAGATATCTCATAATCTTTGGTGTAAAATTTCCAAGATAAAAAATTAACCTGGGTTCAATGAGGAAGTACTTTAAATTTTGTTTGTAATTTATAAATATCTGTTAGATTGCATTATTTTTGTCCTTTATTTTTAGGTACGTTAGGTAGCATTACACCTACTGGCTTTAAAATGCACTAAATTACTTGTAAAAACAGTTGAAATCACATCTAAGAGAGGCCCCTTCATTCTTCATTTGCAATACTATTTATATTTTAAAAAATCTAGATTCCCCTGCTATGCAATTAATAATTTATTACTTTAATTAGAGAGGGTACGTGCAAATATATTATTAGTACTGCAAACTATTATTTTTAGGGATTGGTGTACTCATTTCCTGTCTGGTTTTCAGGGATTAGAACACTTTAGATAAAACAATTATCATAGGTGTTACAGAAATTAATTTGTTACTGCATTATTTTCACTGTTGTAATACACTGTACATATTTAACAACATAATGTCGGTGTAGCAATTATTTTGATTCATCTCAACTTGCACATCCAATGGTAGCTGCTGTCCTTTTGATTCCTTGAGAAACAGTGGCAACAGAAGTCCCTTAGTCCAGGCATAGAGGAAAATAAAAAGGAAGCTCTGGATTTAGCACTATATATCTAATCTGGAAAATATAATACATTAAATTCTGCTTTTATTTACACTGGTTCAATTTCAAAGCTTTTATCTATCCACAGAATGTAAAATATTTGATTCCTGACATACACTGGAGAAAATGTACTATAGATGTAGATACAGTCAGCTAAGAGCTTTCTTGTAAATACTCTCTTCTCCTTTACAAAGAATGCACTCGTAAATCAATAGTCAGGCTTATGCAAGACAGTAAAGTGAGACATTCATGCAAAGCAGAAGCTCAAATTAATGTCAAGATGCTAAAGACTAACGTTACAGTGCATCACAAAAACTTGACTGAATCAGGGTTACATGGGAAAAGAAAACAAGGTATTGATAAATTCCTTTGTTAACATTTGAGAAAAGATTTATGAACCATGAACATTACACAGTATTTTGCTAAGCAAATAGAATAACTAATAGGACAGGAAATCACTGAAGCTTTAAATGGGTGATGGTTTGCAAAAAACAAACACATCAATCTCTGATAAAGAAGCACTTCTCTAAGTAATATTTTCCCAAATGTGTGCAAATGAATGTACAATGTTTTCACTATGTCTAATATAATGTGGCCATGCATATGTATGTTTAACACGGTAAATGGGCAGAGTAGTAGCCTTCCCTACATCTAACTTCGCAGATTTTCTTTTATGCAGTCATTTTAATGATTAAACAGGTAAGTATAGACATGTGTGACTGGTTTCTTAACTAAAATTTGAATTAGAATTTCTGCCTTATAGCTTGCTTTCACTTCCCTTGATTGCATTTCCCTGGGGAGAAAAACAACCAATAGACACACACATACACACACACTCCACAATTAAAATAAGAAACAAAAATACCCCAATCAACAACACAACAAAAAACAAAGCTTCAGGTTATTCTTTACAAAGGTTTTGTGCTTTTAAGATAATTTTGAAGAATTTTTAAATTTGCAAAACGTATTAACATTTATCATAAGCTGTCTTGCCTATGATAACCATGAGAGAAGTAATCCAGATTAGTTTACTTTTCCATGGCACAGTTAATATTTGTAGTTGTCCTAAAATTTATAAATATTATGCAGGGAAGTTTTAGATAAGTTGATCTTTTGTACGTAAAATTTATGATCTGTTAAAAAAAAGTTCTAAACAAAAGGCATTCTTGGAAAGAGGGAGTACATAAAAGCATGAGTGATAGAAATTTTATCAGACTTCAATATTACTCCTTAGATATTATCAAAATATTTCAAATTGTTTTTACAAATGCAGATTTTTTCTGAAAAGGTAGAGTATTAAAATGGATGAGTTGAAAAAATGATGTCCAAGGATACACTGAGAATGAAAATAAATTCTCTGATTTGTGAGCATGGGTGTAACAGTGTGGTACTTGGAGTCAGAACAATAAAACCATGAATACAGAAGTGCTGTTTAACTTTGAATAACAAAACTGTGTTTTGGATTGTTTTCCAGTGTTAACTGTGCTTCAAGAATGCTGAAGCCAAGCACACACCAAAAAGATTTCAGAAAAAAATATTAAAAAAATTCTCTGACAAAAGACGACCTCTTTGTAATTTCTATAAGTAGATTCTCTCAGTCAATTACCCCTTCTTAAATATGCAATCTATTCATTTAAAAATTAAAGAACAAAAGGTTACAGAAGAAGTTATTGGCCAAGCAGCAATTCACAGTGCTCTGAATTTGTTCACATTTATTTCAACCTCAGCAGAGCAGAATATTTTCATTTTAGTAAATTCTTAGTGAGGGAAGATTGTGATTTATACATTTGCATAACATATGCACACTAAAGTTGTCGTGATGGCACACATAATTGATTTAACTGTAGTAATGACTATTTAATTTTTACATTCACAATACCACCACAACTAATCTTTTTGCCTTGTAGCTGAGACCTGAAGTAATTTATTAATTTTGAATGTTGGAAAAAAATTACTGTGTACACAGTACAAAATAATTTACATATGTGAATGCTAATTACACTTTAGAGTGCTGGTTCTCTGAAGATAGAAAATTAGCCTTGGCCATGAGTTGGTAATCAACTGGAAGTGTCTGTGAGTATCAACAAAGATGACCAGTGAAGAGAAAAAAGCCATTAAAAGATGACAGGATATGAGAGACCAGAGAATAAAATAGATTCAGATAATATCAGATTTACTTTGTGGTCCTAAATAGGAAATAGCAGAGCTGTGGTTACTAATGTACTGGTATCCTGGTCTTCTGGTGTCTCCAGAGGTCAGAAGTCATTGATAGAAAATGTAAGAGCATAAGAGATGGTCATATTCCTGTGTTTGGAACTCAAAAGACAATTTGTTGTTTTGGTTTTTTTTTTATTTTCCCATCTGTAAGCTCCTAGGACTGCATTTTTGTCCTTTTCTATCTATCTTATATTTAAGCTCAAGGAAGGGCTCCACTTATTCAGCTGTCAGAATGCTGGAGGTTTTCTGGTTGACAAGAGATGACTTTTATGCTGGTGAGCCTCTGGCATTTCCACTGTTTGCAAAAAACATAGTTATTGTAGCATAGAATCTCTCAGCAGTCAGGGAGCACTGTCCAACTCCATGGAGGACTTGGGGAAAAAAACCAAAAACCACTTAAAACTGGACTCTCATGTCTGTGATCCAAACCATGGCAGCAGGGAGGAACATTAGTGCAGGATGAGCATTGAGAGCTCTGCAGCTACATGAGTGAATCCCTGATTTCTCCAGATATCATGGAACAAGTTTTCTGATAGAGGTGGATAAGGGAAAGCACTTTCCAGTAATGTCTCCATCAGTACCAAAAACCCAGAGACTCCTGGTTCAAAAGGACATGAGAAGTAGATGCCACTAACAAAACATTATAAAATATGAGAAAGCCTTTGA
Organism: Cyanistes caeruleus; assembly: GCF_971803275.1. NCBI lineage: Eukaryota > Metazoa > Chordata > Aves > Passeriformes > Paridae > Cyanistes > Cyanistes caeruleus. The sequence continues at coordinate 68,333,878 of NC_141702.1, forward strand.
AATAAATATTAGGAGACTATACTGTAGCAAAATTAGTGGTTTGGGCTCCTTCAAGCATTACTGAAAAAGGTATCAGAAAAAGCAGGTTCTATATGCATTTGCAAAAATACGACAAAGTTTGCTTGTAGGGTTCACTCTACTAATTACTACATGGATGTAATGTACACAGGAGCATGAAATTAGTATTTAGAATGATTTAGGAGCAGACTGAGGTTAAAAAAGGGATATAATTTTTAAGAGGGAGACCCTCCATTGAGTCACAAGGTTCAGAGACAGCCCCCTTCCTAATTCCTCACAGAGTCCAGGTGTGACTGAGTCCAATCCTTGTCCCAGATTTGCTCAGTGGTTCATGTCTAAGAATTTAATAGGGAAAAGCAAGGAGCAGAGGAGAATGTCCTTTTGGGTCTTGAGGAAAGGAAGAGAGAAAGGACCACCTTGCTGCCTGAACTCCTTGTCAGAGAGTTCTTTTTTGTGTCTGCCTCCAATCTTATTACCAGACTTGGTAAGCAGTTTATGTCAAAAGGATTATGGCAGCAGTTTATTACTGAGTAGTTTATAAAGTGGTTTAATAGAATTAACTACAATTATGACAGTGACTTAACTACGTGTTCCTGATATTTATGTTATACTTGCTGTAAATTATTCAGGTCAATACCCACACACACATAGGAGTATGTACAAATGTGAAAAATTCCCCTCAAGAATTATTAAGATACTCATACCAATGCTTTTGGCCTTTCTCAGTGGGCAAATGATTGAGCATCAAGTGAGGGTATCAGCCCAGGTCCTGTCATCAGAAAATGGTCTTGTAAGTTGGTCCCCCATTCCACACAGGAGAGCTGGAGAGCTCTGAGAGCTGTCCCACTCACAGGCAGCAGCCCATGCAGTCCAGGAGAGCTCAAAATATCTCGTTTAGGACAGCTGTTAATGGGGTCTCAAGATGATTTGCTTTAGCCAACGGTATTTTTTCCATTTTCAGGCCAGCAACTACTGGAGTTTCCAAAGGTATCATCTCCAATATCATGGAAAATTGCTTTTCAAAACTCCAGCAATAACAATACTGCTCTCCTTAGGCTACAGCTCAGGTGGAGAAAATTACAAGTTTGTCATGGGATGACTGATTATCCCTGCTCTTGTTCACTGTAGGAGTTCCTCTTGAGGCCAGTGTCATGTGTAAGAGCTCAGTCAAAGGATATTTCTCCACTCAACTCATGACACAGAGGCCAGTGAGTAGCCTGAGAAATACAGCTTCAGGGAGGCACTGAGCACCTCCTTTGCGAGTCTTTCCTCAAAAGGCCATTAAGACCATTAAGAATTACTGAAATCTCTGAGAATGTATTTTATCAGTGGATTGAGTAGTCACAAATTATTATTTATGAATGTCAAGCAAATTCAAAGAAAACAGACGCAAGAGAATCTGTGCTCAAGATTTGAATCTGCAAAAATGTATTTGTGTGTCAAACACGAACAGACCAAAATTCTTTCTTTCACTTATCCTTTGGGAGGGATAAATGATAGGAAGACAAATACCACTGGAACCTAAAACAGTTTTAAATGGAAATATTTTCAGTCAGTAAAAAGCAGTAAAGACAAATCTCTGCTACAGCCAATTATCTCTAACACCAGAGTACTGCAGCTCATGTCATGTCACTGTCTAGTCTATCAGCTTCTCTGAAAATGTTCTCTTTCAGCTTCCCTTTGTGGACTAATTATCTTCTGTAGTACTAGCCTAAATATATTTTGACCCAAGCACTTGAAATTAATTCTGCTAACTCCCTAATCACAAAGCATAATATGCAGTCTTTCTTCTTCTATCTGTAGTGTTCGTGCCATTATAAACCTTCAAAGCAAATGACTGTATTTGGGAGTTAGGTGTCCTTCCTTTTGTTCCTTCTCACCTATAGAGTTTTCCCCATTAGTTTCAAGGAAACCTGACTGCTGGTACTTATGGAGTGCTTGAGAAACACAAAGAGTTTGGCTGGGCTCAGTGGGGAAGAGGGGCAGGTAAAAGAGAGGGCGGGGGCAGCATCGGGCTGGCTGGTTTCTTCAGCTTCAGAGCAGGACACATTCGGAGCTGTTGATGCTTGGGAAAAGGAGTTTGAAATAGCCCAGCTCCTGATTATTACTGTTGTTATTATTATTATCATTATTATCATTATTATCATTATTATCATTATTATCATCATTATCATCATTATTATTATTATCATCATTATTATTATTATCATTATCATTATCATTATCATTATTATCTTCTTCTCCTTTTTCTCCTTCTTCTCCTTCTTCTCCTTCTCCTCCTCCTTCTTCTTCCTCCCTCTTCCTCTTCCTCTTCCTCTTCCTCTTCCTCTTCCTCTTCCTCTTCCTCTTCCTCTTCCTCTTCCTCCACTTCCTCTTCTTCTTCCTCCTCTTCTTCTTCCTCTTCTTCCTCTTCTTCATCTTCTTTCTCTTCTTCCTCTTCCTCTTTCTCTTCTTCCTCTTTCTCTTCTTCCTCTTTCTCTTCTTCCTCTTCTTCTTCTTCTTCTTCTTCGCTGGGCCCCGCACCCCCTGTCCTGCCGGGACATGTGGCAGTGCCAGGCACCGCCGCAGAGCTGCTGATCCACCTCAGCCACCGGCCCAGGATCTCCGCTCATCCCTGCTGTTCCAGCCGACTGTTCCTCGGAGCCCTGCAGGAGCACCGGGACTGACTGCCAGAGGGGTTTGTGTGCCTTGTTATAAATACTAGTAAAGAACTGTTATTCCTATCCCCAGATCTCTGCCTGAGAGCCCCTTGATTTCAAAATTATAATAAATCAGAGGGAAGGGGTACACATTCCCATTCCAAAGGAGGCTCCTGCCTTCCCTAGCAGACACCTGTCTTCTAAACCAAGACACTGTAGAAGAGCATAAGTTTTCCATTAGTTTTCTTCTGGTATAATAAAAAGTTAATTCCAAGTATTTGTAGAATAGAAGAACTTCCTTCCCATATACACAGAGCATTGGGGAATTATACTAGGAAGCTATATACAAATTGCCACAGAGAGAGAAAGGTGACAGGCAGGAGGGAATACAAGATTGTCCCTGTCACTGATGGGGACTATGAAACTTCATGAAGTGAAACCTCTGCACTTTGTCTGAGGCACTCACAGCCTTTAAGACTCGTAACATGTTTTCTCTGTTGCATTTGTTATTACTGAGAATCTGAACAAACTATTCCCAGTATCAGGATAAACCAGCTGCAAATAATTCTGGGAGACAGAAAATATAATCCGCTTGGTTAAAGTGTTCTCTTAAGAGAATGAAAGGTTGGACCACTTTGCCTTCAAGTACAGTTCCATTTAATTACCTGGAGGTAACTCGTTTATAGACAGACAAATAAAACAAGATTTGTGCAGTAAAACAGCACGCTGTTCTAGATGAACTGTACACTTTTGCTCACGGCAGTTTTCCCTAATGCTCTGGGAGTCAGAAGAATACCAAAATACAAATTACGTGGTCCTTAGAATGGTGTGATTCAGAATATTAATTACTTAACTAAAGAGCTGTAGCTGAATATGACTAAAGCCAGCGGGAGTTCCCCAAATGAGATTAATAAGGTTTCAATTAGATTCTAATTTAATCTCTTAGAATAAATAGGGGAGTTTTTCCTTATTAATTTTTCCTGTTTCTTCATGACTCCTCTTTTTCTTGCCCACACAAAAGACAACAATAAAATGATGCAGTTTGAACTTATTATTCACCAGAGAAGAAAAAACTGTTAAGGCTTTATTTGAAATTTGGTTTTCATTGTAAAATATCAGAGCTGGCTCCTTATATATACCCACTAAAAATTCAATATATATCACAATACAGTTTAATATTAGAAAGCTCATCAGGAATTTATAATTAGTGACATTACTTCTAAAAAGTATCTAAATATAGAAACTTTATGGTGATAATGAACTTTTTTCCTTAAAGAAAATTATTATCACCAAATTCTCTTATGATAATTTGAAAAAAACCCAAACAAACTAGAGGTCTCCTAATAAGGAGTCACAATAGTTATTATAAAATGTCTGCAAACGTAGCTGTGGTACCCAAATTGACTATCTCACTCGTTCCTCTGATAACAGTCCAAAATATTAGGTGACTGCTGCAGGTGTTACAGTCTATTACCATCCCCATCTTTTGGGCTGGTCACAGGGGTGGTGTCACCTTTCCCTGAAGGGTAAGAGCTGCTGAGAACAGTCTTTCAACGACTTCATCCATGCCACACTGCAGCCCTGTAGGGCTCTGTATCCAGAGGAGTATGGAGATAACACAGAAGGCCTTCAGTCTGTTTCCTATTTTGGGACTAGCACCCAGCACTGTGAGGGATGAAGATGTGAGCACGTTGCTCACATTGTCTGCTGATTTGTCTGTCCCAAGTTTATTATAACTTTTGGGTGATTCAGGTTAGAATTTTTTTTTTTTTTTTCCTCATTTTAGTCCACATGCCACTTAAATGGATTAATAATACTACATAACTACAGGGGCACTTCATACTTCAGCTGCAGCATATTGGTCCTCACAGATAAAAGAAGCTTCACAAATTCCATTGTGGTCTCATCTCACCTATTCTCTTTAATATTACCTCCTCTGCATACTAATATGATACTCCTGTGGTGATCCCAATTACACATGTTTAAAAGGTGACTGATAAAAAGAGCCTGTCAGCATCTTTTGTATTAATTGCAGTGTTTAAGCACTCATGTGTGTTAGACTTTTTAATTTCATTCAGACTAGCAGCCGTCTCTTGTTTCATCTTTCTTCAAAACTCATGAGCACATCTGAACACCAATTAGCATGCATGGGCTGAAGGGTGGGCCTGTCTGAAACCCTGGCTTCAAAAGGCATCTTCAGGAAGGTGCTGAGCACAAATGGTACCTAGGGAATCAAGACTCCCCTTGTGGCAAGGGTGCAGTTTAAAGCTGCTCAGACTGCAATATATTTCCATTCAACAAAAAGTGTCTTCTAAACTAGGAACACGTGTGGTGATAATTTTTTTTTACTTTGGTTTTGAGCAATATGCAAAAAAAATATAGTTAACTCTTCTTCCTTAAAGACTGATAGGACTGCATAATAAATCTAATGGCTAAATGAAGAGGTTTTCCCTGGATTGCCATTATAACTCTTTCCTAAAACAAACTACAGACAGTTTTAATTAGAGAGCTGGAGACAAGAAAGTAAGACAGAAAAGACAACAGAAACTAGAGAAATAAAATTAGGATGCATAAGGATGTAGATTTACCCTGGAATAGAAATCTTATCAAAAGTACATGAAGTTATATATTAAAGTGAATTATGTAATTAAATAACCAGAGATAAGTAGAGTAAAATCCAGCATGTAGGAGCACAAACCCTCCATATTACTAGAAATTCATATTACTGGGAACAGATGCTTCCTCTACAGATACATAAACATGGAGGAAACATTATTATTAAAATCAAATAGAAAGAGAGAAGTATAAATAAAGATTATTTTAAGTAAACAAAGAGGCCGTAAGAAGCAGAACTCCACTTTAATAAGACTTAGAGAAAAAAAAAAGGACCTGAAGAGTAACACTCAGTGGATTCCAGCTATTATTTCAGTTAAAGCTTAGCAAAAAAAATAGAACAATTAGGTCTCTAAATGCCACTGAATTCTAATGAAAGAAAAAAGTTATGTTCAAACCTCATATATCATGTCATCGTATATATCATATATCATGTCATCATGTTATCATGCAGAGCAAAAGGGTACCCCAAAGATGATGTCAACAAAGATAACACCAAACCTCAAAAAACTCAGGAGAAAGTAAAATTCAATGAGTACCTTAAAGTAAAACATCTATGACCATCATAAGTTATTCAACACTGGAGTGGCTGAATTGATGTGCAAATATTTTAAAATGTTATGTAGAAGCAAAAAGGAATCAATACTCAAACTTTGTCACATTATTGATTTTTTAGGCTTATTTCACTCTCGCTGCCATGCTATATGTGTATAAAAATGAGAGATCACTGCCCTTCTAGAACATGCATTCAAATTACTCTTTGCTGTTAAATGGCACCAAGAGATTCCTGTCCAAAAAACCCAGAACAACCAGGATTGATAACTCAGGCATCAGGCATCAAAGAACAAGGAAACAGCTGTCTCTACTTTGTGTCCCTTAATGAGACATGGTGCTGGATACCAGAAATCAACACTTTGTTGTTACTTGGTTTTATTGTTAAAAAAGCTTTTGGCTTATTTTATGAATATTTATGCCTTACTTTATACCCATACATTTATGCTGCTTACACTACTTACAGGTCCCTTTCCTGTGTGCTCTTTCATAATGAAGTAGATGGCATTTTCTTCCCTGAAATGTCCTTGTTGGTCCTTTACTACATGTCCTGTAACACTTCATTTAAATTTCAGACAGTAAAATAGGGGACTATATTCTACTATCTACTAAGGTTGCTTCAAATAATGATAATTTCCCTGCAATTAGGGAGTTTTTAAAACTGATGTGCAGTCATAAAATGTTCAACCTCCCCTTCTCTAACTCCCTTGAAATTTGTCTGAGACATCCATCAAACCTTATATAAGTCAGCAATTCAGAGACAAAATAAAACCATTTTCTTCCTTCACCAAAAGTTACATGAGCAACTGACTACACAGAAAAACTTCAGATTAAAATCATAAGTCAAACAAGCTTTTGTATGTTGTTTCACAGCCTGAGTAATCCCTGTAGCTCACAAAATTTCAACAGACTAAAAATTTGTTTTCCCACGAGATCAATGAAAATGCAATTTTTTTCTCATGCTTGGTATGTTAATGCAATACTATTTATCTGTATTTGAAAGAAAGCCTGAAAACCTGAGTGGTTTAAAAGGTGAAGATCTTTGGATTATAAAAACATTTTCAGCAGATACACCAGTAAACACATGATTCTGTACATGGGGAAAAAAAAAAGAAAACCTAATTAAATCATTAAATTAAATAAATAACCTCCCATAGCATCAGTACCAAATATTATACTTGCATTTCCTTCTGTATACAAAGGCATATGGCAAGAACATGAGATACAATATCCTAAGTGTTATATATTAAATGAGATTTTTCATTAGTTTTAATGCAACCAATGGTGGATGTGATTTACACTTGAGGAACAGGTTTTCCTCTGAATATATTATGTATACTTTTGGCAAGGATCAACTACTTTTAATTCTACATCAGAACCTAATAAATATTGAAATTCTGTGGTTGGAATCATAATAAAAAATAGTATTTTTTTCCTAAAAGATATCTGTTTTAATGAATTCTACCATAATTTATTATGCAGACAATATATGCATTTGAAAATATTTTCCTCCTAGCTATAGAGAATAAAATTTTAATATAACATTTGATTTTATCTCATTCTTATTTGTCTCAGCACTGAATTACTGAGCAGAAAACCACCTACTTTCATCCTTCACATAATTTACATTTAGATTTTGATATGGGATTTTCCTTCTGAAAAACTCCATGGAACACTAATAATGCCTTTTAATAGCCTAACAAAAGTGGTAGTAAAGCTGAAAATTGAAACATAGCTTTGGACATGGTAAATCCTCTCTGTTTATGAGGAATGAGCATTTACAAGCAACTGATCCAATTCACTGCGATTTTACTTGGCTGAGATCAAACCGACTGTGCCAAGATGTTGGATCTTTTACATCAGTCTGAAAAGATTTAAATCTTCACCTTTCACTTTTGTGGACAAATGTAGAAACTGAGCTGGGAAGGAAATGAAGAGGGGGGAAAAAACTCTCTCACTCATTTCTAGAAAGAAGCAACAGAACAAGGCAGGAGGAGCAGCATCTGGTCCCAGCTCCAAGGGCTGCCATTAGCCAGCCAGCTCACAAAATAATGTCCTTCAACAAGACCTAAACTAGCCTGGCCACATGACTTAGGAGGCCCTTGAACTTCCTTTTTTTTTTTTTTTTTTTTTTTTTTCTGGTGTAACATGGGGTAGCAGTAAATTAATAAATGGGAATGACAATTTCTACAGTGATAAACACACTTGACCCCTATATGCTGGGAAACAGTGGAAAGATGGAGATCTTCATGTCTTCTCATTCCAGGATGGTGGCTGCATAATGAAGGTTTGGAAAACCCTATTAATGAATTCTTCAGCATTTAGAGTTGGACATGACCATGAGAATCACCACTGATCACTGGTGCCTCTATGCCAGGTGCATCTAAATCGTCTGGATCCAACCATTTCCATACTGAAATAGCTCACTGATATTTAACTTTCTTACAAGCTGTTTTACCAACACTGAATTTAACTGCAAGTGCTATTTAACATCTGTTAATTTCTAGATTTTTTTTCTAGTAAAATATTCCTCCTGCTTAATAGACCTTGGTAAACAACACTTACTTTGGATTTGGTTTTTTGGATCAATATTTTATCCTCCAGGAGGGAGAATGCCCCAGGTTTTCCATTCCTCTTCCTCAAGTAGCTCAGTGAGAAAGGAGGCATAATTATTTGATTGTCCAAAGACACACACAGTAGCACAGATCTTTCTCCAGATCTTCTCTTCTTTTTCCAGTGTGTTTGCCTGGCACAAACACATCATGCTCTCTAATTTCTCTCTGTTGCTGTCTTCAGTTTCCCACCAGCAGGATCAAACCTCTGCCTATCCTTGTCTGTGCACTGTGGAGGAAAAGAGCAAGTATTTTGGTTAGGCTGCCATCAACGCTTTCCCCGTTTCCTTCATCTGGGTGAGTGAGAATGAATTTTTAATCAATGAGGATCAGATGCCTGTGGTGTCACTGCACCTTCCACAGGAATGAACCAAGTTGTGTATCTGAGCTGATATTACAATTTCTCACCCCAAAAACACATTAAAAACGTAGTAAGACCTACGTCTGAATGAGGAAGTACGCTGTGCTCTTAATCCCATCCGAGGAATAAGGCGAGATGCCTAAATGTGACACTAATTTAAAATCAGAGAGGCACCAACTATTTTGCTCTAAGCCTGGCTCTCTATTTGTTGGTTTTCTTTCCAAAATCACTGCTTTCCATGTGTGACAAGACCTATCAAACTGATTACTCTCTGACAGCAGAGCGACAGCTTTCTGGTTGGGCAGCCGCAAGCACTCAGCTGGCCCTTTTGTCACTCCTGACATCTGACTCAGATGTTCAGGCACTAGGTTTTCATGAGATTTCAGGAGAGTGCAGAGTGCAAGCCTGACACATTCAATATGCCATCTCTCATCCAAAATAGACAGAACAGGAGCTTTTTGCTAAAGCTGTGTTGCAAGGGAATAGTTTGTTTGCCAGCTGTAAAACCCTGTCTCTGGAAGAGGAGTCTGTGCCAGGTTATTACGTAACATAGCTGTTTTCCTTTCTGTTCACAAATCAGAGGTAAATGACAGAAAGGACCAACAAACTGGGTTTGTTTTGCTTTCCTTTAGAAGCTTTTCTAATGAGCAAGACAGTGAGATTTTACTTTTCAGTTTGAATTGTTTTGAAATAAAAATCAAGGGTGAATCAGTATTGGTATACCTTAACATTTGACAAGAGATATGAGCTATCCATGTATTCCATGTGTACCTACTCAGAAGGTGCAGTTGATTGTGCCACAGCTTTCAAAGTGACTTCTTTCAGCAAGATGTTATTGAAAGGACATATCCCTCCTGATGCTGAAGCTAAATGTCTAAATTATACAGAAAATAATAGATTTGTTCTCCATTAAAAAGAAAATTAAAAGTTTCTAACTTGAAATATGCCTGGGCAAATACATTAAGTCCTACAAACACCTAAAAATATATTTAATTTTAGGCATATGAGCAATAACATCAGGAAACACAAGTTCTCTATAGCTAAGGCTTGTTAGGTTACTGGAACAGAAATATCTATACAGGATGCTGGACAGTCCTGTCACATAAGAATTTACATGGTATCTCACCTAACTTCTGTCTTCATTTCTTAAGTGTCCTAACTGACTCTTAAAACTACTTTAAGAGGTAATGCTTTCCAGATTAGTGGGCTTGGCTTTGTTTGTATCTCTAATTTTGCCCTTCATGAAGTATAATCCAAAGCCAGTCTGCATCCTTCTTTGTGGTTAAAGGTGAGGGGATTTTTCAAACTCCGAGTCCTTACAATAAAAAAAACTCTGAAATTGTCAACAACAGATTAATGAAAAAGCTCTTATACACTAACCATACACACTAGTGGGGCTGCCAGCCATTGTGAACAACTAGGGGAATTGGTTTTGGTTTAGGTCATATCCAGAGTTGTGCTTGAGATGCCTGCTTCAGCAGGAGCTGAATAGAATCTCTCTATAGCCCCTCAGCTCACAACCTGTTATGTTCTTCCAAGTAGCTTGCATTTCTTTTCTTTCCAGATTGGACTTTTCACATCAGCTCCTGTTAGTCAAGAATTTCATCCCAGTAGATAAGCTGGAATGCTTTTGGCCTGATTCCTACACCTGTGTTGATGCCGCAGGTTAAAATCATTTAAGTGGAACTAAGGTTGAGTTTTGCACATAGAATTTTTCCTTTTTGCAGCTAGTAGCTCATAAACCATAAGTAAAAAAAATATAATTAGTGACTTCTAAATACAAAAGAATCAATATACTCCAGGTATGAATAATGTAGGTATGAAATTCTGTATTAAATTATTTCACATGCAGAATCCAAATGCTCCTTGAAAAGCTTAAATTTCTCCCTTGAGTAAACACCTTGCTGTGTTTAGCCTAATCTCTATCACTGTTAAGTGTTGTAATCATTTTGTCAGTCACAACAATTCATGAGTTAGTTCTCTTGTCCCACACACCTGCATGAAGTACTGTAAGCCTGAATGTCAAGCATAATATTTAAGATCTGGTTTCAATTCTGGCCAGCCAAGAGTATAAACTGAGAATGAAAGTGTAAAAATACAGGATGGGAGTGTCCTTTCTGTCATTCTCTCTTGGTAGCAACAGACAAGCTTAGTCTGCTTATTTGACAGTTAAGTAAAAGTTACTGCTAAAATACTCCAAGGGGTGGTCACTGTGACTATGTAGAAAACAACCACTTGAATCTCCTTAAAGCCCTGTTTTCCTATAATGATGAATACCATTTCCTTTTTAGGGAGACATTAATCTCTAGAAGTTATCCATTTCTGACATTAATGGTCATCCTACAACATGTTATCTTGGTGTAGAGAGTTAGGACCCAAACTGATACATAAGAGCATTTGTTCCCATGTCAGGTCATTTGATGTTGTTTCTTGCATTTACAATTTTTTTTTTTTTATTGAAGTCTTGCTTTTGCTTTTAAACACCTCCCACCTCAATTCAATGGTAGTTACAATTAAATGATTACAGAAGTAAGAATAGGGTATTTTTTTAGGAAATTTAGCAAAGTGGAGTCTGGCTAATTGAAAGTAAAATGCATGGAAATAAAAAAATGCAAACTAATTTACCTATTTTGCTTAATTAGTTTGCTTAATTGGTTTCCAAATGAAGAAAGAACAGTTTGAATTTAGGACATATATTTTTGCAATAATAATGTATTTCCTTCTCACAGGTAAAATGAATATTTATATGGGGCTGCTTAATCCAGGAGTGTTTGTGGTGATTATCCATCTGCCAACTTGTTAGGGACAGGATTTAGTGGTATCATGGCAATGATAGGTTAATGGTTGAACTCAATGATTTTTGGGGTCTTTTCCAACATAAAAAATTGTAGATAGTTCAGCAATATTAATGTTTGACTATCCTTTTAATTAATTTTATGATCAGTATTTTATTTAAGAGAGCATTTACTTTTAAGCGCAGGGTTATATTCTCTGTACTAACTGGTTTCCTTCAAATTCTGTGAACACACCAAGACAAAAATACAAATAGGCACTTCTAATGTTTAACATCCCCCACTGTTCAACAGTATGTTTGGATTTTACACAGTTGGGGGGAAAAAGGATAGAAAGGATTTATTTATTTGCTTTCTGTTACTAATTAGAGCCAGTGAGGCCACTGAATGCAATCACCTCTGAACTCTGTGAGAGATGAGAGAGTGGATTCTACAGATCAGTAGAATGCTGATCTGCTGAAATGTTGTTTCTGACAGCATTTATGTCAACAGCTTCCAGGCAGCCTGCAGTAAATTAATGGACACCTGGGCACTGGGTCATGCAACTTTTCTGTGCCATCATTTAGCCTCAGGCTATAGACAATTGCTGGTAAACTCAATTTTTTTTTTACCTTTTGTATTTGCGCTGCTTCTAGTTTAATTGGACTCTAGTTCTCTCTTTCACTTATGAGACGTTTGCAGGTTACCTCTAAGTTGTATTTTTAATTACACGTATTTTGGTTTCTATTCAAGAGTGTAGTTCTATTACATCATTAGATTTTCAAGTATTGCTCATGTCTTGTGTAGCATCTGTAATTTTTGGCTGAAGAGTTCACAAAAGCAAAAAGAAGTAACCATTATTCATGCCGAAGCTGATCATATTTTCAGGGAACACAAAAAATTTTCTTGAACATATTTTTGATAAATGAGTAATATGTCATCCTAAGAGACTTTCCAGAACTTATTTCTTTGTTCATGCAAAAGCACATAATTTTCTTCTCATAAATCAGGAATTTCCTTGAGAGTATGCTGTGATGTAAAAAAGTACGTGAAAGTTCTATAATTGCAGGTAAAAAGAAAGTTCTATAAACCAGCAGGTAAAAAGTTCCCTGAGATCTGCCTTGAAGAACCAGGCACAGCAGTTGACATAATTCTGTCAGTAGGAGGTATCAAAAAAACAAAGGCAAGAGTATGACTATAATTTTTTTTAGAGAGGACTGAAATTATGTATATTAATTCAAACTATATTGAAAGTAGAAACATCTGAGTCACTAATAATTTTTGAGCAAGCTGAAAGGACATGTGGGAGATTGCTGTGCTGAAGTATGAAGATAGAGCTTGGATCATGAGGAAGGCACATGGAGATATTGTTGGTATTCTGGTGAGGCAGGTGAAAGGATTTGTTGTATTATTAAAGTATTAATAGTATATTAGGCAGCAGGGATGGAGTGCCAAAGCTGTGCACACACTGAGGTTCTGTCAGCAGTGGACTTTCTTCAATTCCTGGCATGAGGAAAAAAGGAAATGAGCATTAACCTGTTGTGTCCTATGAGAAGGAGAAAAGAGTGATTCAAATTACCTTCAAGTTCTTGGCTTTACCCATCCCCATTATGTTTCCTGTAAAGTCTAAAATTATAACCTTGAAAATACTGTAAAATAGTTTCTTGGAATGACTATGGAGACGGTCTTTCAGGAGGCCTCATTGTAGTTCATAGTAGAAGCAAGTAATGTAGAATCAGCGGCGTATCATGAAGAGCAGGAATATATCCTTAACAGCAAGTCTTCAGCAGGCACTCAGGAATCATGTTCTTCAGCTGTGGTTTATCAAACAATTTCTCTGGAAGAAGTTAAGTCACAGAAATTTAGTATTTTTCAGATCATCTTCTAGAATATGCCCTATAAAGCAGCTCAGATCACCAGAGAGTCTCTATAGACACTGACCTCAATGACAGGGAAAGATTTTAATACAAATACTGTACATTCAAGTCTTCAAAATCTATAGAAGGGAAAAAGGAGAATGCTGAGATCTGCAGGCAGCTCTCCCAGTTTCCCAGGCAGGAGGTGAAAACTTCCATCACAGAATCAGGAGCATTCCCTGTAATATATTTCTTGATAACCTCATCAGCCACCCAGCCTTGAACTTGAGCTCTGCTGAGCTTGGCAAGCATTTACACTTCATGTCCCTGCAGTTTGCATTAGACATCCATTACAGGATTCAGTTGTACTTGACACAACCTTGTATAATTTTGGTCCATGGCCGAAATTATCTAGCAGGTCCACAGAAATGTTAAAAAATTGACCTGGAAAAAACAGTGCTTCGTCCTTTCCCATCCCTTTATGGCCAGACCATCTTTAAATGATCTTTACTGGTGCTTTTTTAACCTATTCTCAAACACTTCAAATGATTTCTACAGGATCTGAAGCAATTTGTTCTAGTGCATTACTACCTTTATTGTTAAAAAGGTTTTCCTGACATCGAAACTGAATCTTGCTGTCATTTAGGAGCACTATTTCTTGCTCTGTGCATGAAGAAGTTTAAATTGCTGCTTTCCTCTCTGCAGCACTTTTATGTTTTTAAAGGCTACTGTCAGTCTCCTCTACAACCTTATCTACCCATGATTTAAAATAACCATTTCAATTTTTTTTTTCTTGGTTTTGATCTTCTCTAAACCTTTGATCATTCACTTGATTGTGCCCAACTGATCAATATGTTTCATGAATCAAGGTGCCTAAAATTGAGCAATGATCTTAAGATACAGCTACACTGCTGTTCATGCATGCTTTTTATCCATTTATATGCCCTTTCCAAAAATGTCAATGTTTGAGTCATAGTCACGTTGTAAATCATTTTACCAGACAAACTTTTTTCTATAGCACTGCTACCAAATGAGACATTTCATAGCTTGTAGTTATGCTACGGAGTGCTCATACCAAAATAGAAAATGTTATGTTTGTCTTTACTGAATTTAATCTTGTTTCAGACCTTTTCTCTAGTTTATCAAGATCAAGTTAAATTCTAGTCCATTAACCCATTCTTTTGTAGTTTCATTTTGTGTAACTGCAGCAGCTAAATCTAGAGTCAGTAGGCATTTGTAGAAGTTCAATACATATGTTTTCCATTTGATAGTGAGCTCAGTTACAAGTTTTCTAGTCAGCTTCTAAGAGTTTTATCTAGAATACTTGTCCGCAGGTTCTTTACAATAAATATCATCATATTAACACATAAGTAATGAATATCTGTTGCTTCTTCCCTTCTCATGGGTCCTATTTCTCTATTATAGCAAGAAATCAGATTTCTTTGATATTACTTGTTCTCAATAAATCTTTCTTGACTGTTAATATCTTTCTTCTTGGTAATTGTTTGTTCCTACAATTTTCCTGAAAAATTAAAGTGGTACATTTATAATTCAGTTATATTTTGCTCCAGGGAAATCTACATTGTTTCTTATTAGTCATTGAGTATCTCACCATATTCCAATAACTCTTTAGAGTAATCACTACAATATATTGCTTAGGTCACCTCTTCAAATTATATAGGATGAGGTTTATCGTATCAAATAATTTAAAAGTCTCTGACTTTCATAAGTGTTCACTTAACCCTTTCCTTTTTCTAGGTTAAAGTAGTATGTTTTTGTCATTATCAGCACTTGTGTCAGTCACTTGATTGCAGATCACATTCACTCTCTGGAAACATTGAGGCAAGGAATGCCATCCATCTGTTCACATTCTTTACACCATTTACAAATAAATTTCCATTTTTGTTTAACTGTAGCATGACATTTTCCTGCAGCATATATTGCAGCATACATTTACCACATCATTTCCCCTTACCACTTACATTGCCTCTCTCGTTGCTTTTTAATGTCCCTTACTAGCTTGGTTATTTTTGTGCCTTGTACTTCCTGATTTTGTTCCTTTGTGTTATAACTCTGTCACCTGCTTTCTCTAAACTTCCCACTTAAGTCTCGAGGCCCAAAAAGAACCCATTGTTTAGCTAGACTCATATCCTATTACACTCCTATTTTTTCCTTTATAGTAATTGGTGTTTCTGCTTCTGTTTCTTTGTTTGCCTCTATCTTATATCTTAAACTTGCTCCCTACAGTATCCTAAATGCTGAATATGTAAGACAAAAGAATTCTGCCTTCTTAGAAATGTCACAACTTACTGATGTAAAAAATGCTACATGAGAACATCCATAATATGCTCTTGTACCTGTTGAATGATTGTTAGTGACAGTCAAGGAAAATCATGTCATAAAAGCATCATTTTCAATTCTTATTCTTACTGGATCAGTCATAAAATCCTTCACCTTGATGATAAATTTTTAATATTATAGCCCAAATCATTGTTATAAGCAGTATGTATAAATATTTATATACTGAAAAAAATTTAAGCACCATAAATGCAACATTGTAATACATTTTTAAAAGTTCTGTTTTCCTTGACAGAATTCGTAGCATCTTCTTGGAATAGAATATACATTGCTACTCTCCCATAAATATTAAATACAATTCTTGTTCAGAGAATCGTACTGTACAGCTATGAATAACATTACTGTGTCACCCCTAGTCTGAATCAGGTGCCACTCAGGGAGGCACTCTGAGTCAGTTATAAGACCTACACAACAGTTTTGATACATATGCAATTAGGGTTCTTTTCTTGAATATATTCAGACAGCTGAGTGGCAAATCTCTGTCTGTTGGATTCTGAGGGCGAATTAATTAAATTTTAAATAATTAATCTATATTATGGGTGACAAGAATTAAGAATTGTTAACTTACTTGCCCAAACCAAAGATGTTCTGGATATCCCTACAGCTAATGAAACATTAGCTTTTTATTTTGAAGTTATGACTCTAGGAGCTCTTAATGGAACATTTTAATGGCATGCTAAATGCATTACCAGAAATGAGACAAAAATACTGTTGGATGCTCAGATAAATATTGCTGCTCTTCTTTTAGCATATTGCATATTGGCATTTAAAAGCTTCATGACCAGAATCTGAATAACTTCAACTAAAACAAGATGCAAGATAAAACCAAGTTTAGAAAGGTCTCAAAAATTATTTTTTAGTGCTGTCCTCAAAAGGAGGTAATAATCTGTACCAGATGTGGTCACCTCAAGTAGCTCTCAATATACTTGACATTAATAATTAAAAAGTAATCCTATATGCCTTAATATGGTAGAACTCTTACTTGCACCTCCTTCCATCTGCTGTTAAGAAGGTAAAGAATAAGTTAATGAAGCAAGTAGTCACAAAACCTAGGTCTTGGCAGAACAACAGGGGTCAGAAGGGTATAAAAACAAAAAAAAAACTTGGAAGAAGTTTCATAAGGATCTGCTTTGTGTCATGTCTGCTCCTACAACAACACTGCTTACCTAAAGGAGAACTGGAAGCAAATCCAGGGAAATAATAATTGCAGTTGCTGGAGAAAGTCTGGGTTAAATCAAGTTTGAGTCTAGCCCCTCCAAATTGCTGTCCTTACAAGAGTCACTCTGCAAGTCTTTGCAAATTAAAAGTTGAAGTAAGGAACAATTACCCACTTGCTGTTGCCACCATAATCTACAATAATCACTTCAAAATAAGCAACTTAGAGCACAGGAAAAATATATGTAGTAGATTTCATCTCTCTGGGTTTCAGAGAACTGATAAAACTTGAAATAATCTTTCATAGAAAAAGAGTTCCATGTTGGAGACATTCATAGGCTGTATTCAGCTAAAGGAAAGGTAAGTACAAGCCATTTCTTTTCAGAACTGCAAAAATTGTTTGGCGGTCACAAGGAAATCCAGTTATACACAAAGTATGACTGTAATAGCATTTCAATCTTTTCCTACTGTAAGGTAAAAAGAAAGGTCTGATTTTTAGGTAAGATGTCAGAATTTGTTGATTAAGTCAGTTGTAAAATAGTGAAAGGTCAAGACTATACTTCAATTTAATTTAGCTGTAATTCTCACTGCCTCAATTTCACGTAAAATAAATCTGTTCTCCTTTCCATCACCTATTACACAGCACTTGCCACGCAAGTCACCCCAAACCGCTCCATCACCACAAGTTCAGATTTGCTGCACCCTCGAGACAGAGCAGACATGAGGCTGAGGCTGCTTGCTGGGTTGTGTTACATGAGTGATGGATGATTTGTCCAAGGTCCCAAGGAGACTCAAGTCACTGTGGAGCTTCAGTGTCCTCTCCCAATGCTGACTTCTCTGCTGCCTTAATATTTAGCTTTTAAAAATGTGCCTTACCCTCCAGCAAGCATTTAAGAAAACCCAAGATACGTGACATGTTCATTTCTTACTGATATTCTTTTACTAGTGATGGTTTCTCTTGGGCATTTCTATGTTGCTTTTCTAGAAGAATTTGCCATGCAACATGGAAATATCCTGCCTTCTTTTCCCTCAGCACAAACATAGGAATTATTTATTTAATCAGAGACAATGTGCAAAAATATGTTCTTTTTATAGTGGGGACAGAGAGGAAAAGATTAAATTAAGAAAGGAATTTAAATATCAAGAGGTACAGCTCCTTTCTGGCCATTCCTAATCTGTTATTCAGAAAAAGAGGTTTTTTGCAGGTTGACAGCACTGGGTCACAAATAAAAGAAGATACTTCAGAAGTAGATGATGGGAAGAGCTTAAACTGTGATAGTTGGCCCCTTGGATCTCTAATAGCAGAAGGAAGAAAGTTATCCAGACTAGCATGAGGCAAGACCTTGGTGTCACTGCTAGAAAACATGTTGGATTGAATCATGGCTACTTAAGCCTGGCTAACAACAGAATCTTCACTGAACAAGATGTCTTAACTTTAAGGAAATTGCACTGTTTAACAGCCACATACAACCTGCCCAGATCACTTCAGTGAAATGCCAGTCAAGACCTTTGACAGAGAAAGGTGTTTGAGTACTTAGTAATCCAATCAGTTAATACTCTATTTATTCACAGAATCAAATAGCATGCTAATGCAGAGCAGTGGAAGCCTAGACAATCTTTGCAAATCTAAAAACCTTTTAGATTTTGCTATTAAGATAACACAGTACTTGAATCTGAAACCCTGTTACTGAATTTGCTATTGAAATCTCCAAATTAATGAACCTTCAATTATTGTTGTCCCTTTAGTATATCATGAAAAACAGGAGAATCTTGTTTTTGTCTTACTCAATTTTCAATAATGAATATTTCCACAGAGGGCAATAATTTATGTTTTTATTGTCCTCTCCTAATTTGTATTTGCATTTAGAGCTCATGTCATTGTAGGATATTCTGCACAAGGTAAGATATTTTCAGGCTGTTATTCAGAAGCATATTAACTATGAGCATTTATTTTTTTACAAAATTGTCTGATAGCCTTTTGATAAATGCTTAGTTTTCCCTGAAAATGCAGCTCCTCTAAGGTCACTTCAAATCTTTAGAAATAGAAAGGATACAGCATGCTATAGAGAAGCAGTAATAAAACCTGTCTGTTTCCAAAGGGTATGATTTAGAGATCTTTGTGAAAGGGTCATAAAAAGCATCCTCAGCCTATCTATGGTTTGAAGGTGTATCAGCATTTCCTACCCAGTGTATGTTTAAGCAGCAAAATACAGGGAAGTCAGCAGCAAAAGGAGTAGCCAGTGAGAGACAGCTTAGAATGATTTCTGATACAGATAATATCATCTATATATAGATGACAGAGATACCATGATGATACAGCTTGTCTGGAAGTCATACACCACCAATGTGGTGCAGTTGTACTGCAGTGTCTGAGAAACTGCTGAGATTGGACTGTGGCTAGATTTGTCACGGATGACATTGGTGTGATTCTGGAACATGAGAGCAGGGAAGGCCCTGGAAGATCAGCAGAGATTTTAAAGATCCTCCTTTTGAGTTAGTCACAGACTGGTTTACAAGCTTTTGATTTTAACAGTTAGATAGGAGCCTTTAACTGTCCAAGGAATTTTTCTTGCCTGATCTTGAGTGTTGTGATAAAAGAATCACTGTTCTTTTATCCCTTCAGGATTACACTAGTGAAATGAAGCATACATTAGACTTTAACTTAAATCAATGTTTGAATCTAACATTGATTTTCTTGTGTCTTTCCACATTTTTAAAGATTCTGAAAGAAACTATCAAAACAAGCAAACAAACAAAACATTTTAAAAGGTCTGAGCCTCATTAAGAAGAGATATGTCTGCTCATACCGTAGTTAAGAGTCTCAAATGCATGCTGTAGCACACCAAGACCAATTTCCTCGCAATCTGCAGTAGGTGATTGCTAGTTCTATTCGCCAAACAGAGCATACAACTGTTGAAGGCTGTTCCTATCTCACATGCTGACATACACTGTGTCTCCCAGTGCATTCATTCCCAAGAGTTTTTTCAATGAATATTGGAACAGAGTATGTGATAACTGGTGGAGGTGAACAAGGGATAGAAAAGGAACACAAAAATTAGTACCTGCCTGAAAGTCTCACTCCACATGCACCTGGGATCTGACCAGGGCACACAGTCATTTCCAGGAAACAGGCAGTACTTATCTGAATTTCTTCCTGCTCATTTGTCACACAGGAGAATCTGCCACACAAACACTTTAAAAAAAGCCTGCCTTGTGGTTTAGGTCTTTAGTTGTCATTGAGAAGTAGCTAACACTTATGGGTTTGTTTAAGTTATTGATCAAAATAGAGGAAATCACTCTACCAGTTTTTTGGAGCATTTCTATATTAAGCATGGAATGAGCCTTAGTATCTAATAAAACTAGTGTTGCCTAAAGGGAAATAGAATGAATAAATTAATGTACAAAGATATTTGAATTAGCCTTTTTTGGGAGTTCTTTCTAGCCTGAACTCCCCTGGCTGAGCAGGGTATGAACTCTAACCACACTTTCCTTAGCACTGACGGTGATCTGAGCCCACCTGGCTCAGACTGCTCCCAAAAGCCACCACTCCTTTCCCCAGGCACTGTGCCCTAGTACTGAGGATAGCTAACAGTTAGTCCTTTGCCTTACACCCAGGCCCACACCAAAAATGCCAATCCCAGGTGCAAAGACTGTCCATTTGATGCTTTTCCTTGTGCATCTGTCCTACCCAGAGCTGCTTCAAATCTGATAGACAGCACATCCTCATGGACAGGTCTTCCATCACATCCATCCTTAATGTCTGCACTTTTAGCAGACCACCATACTTTTACTTTAAGGGCCAAAAATCACACTCTACCTGGAAATTTTTTGACACAATGTGTCCTTTGAAGGAGCTTCCAGGACGTCTCTGGTGGAGAAAAACATAAAACATAGCTCTTCTGCCTGTCAGTCATATTCTTCCAAGCATCCATACTCCCTCTCATCCCAGAAATGTCATAAAAATATCAGATTAGTGACCCAGATGACATATTTGCATACAATAATATGTGAAAAAATCTGTTCACATTTTTTTTTCCTGTTAAAAAGATTAAAATCTGTAATGAGCACTCAAAATTTCTGTTTTCTTGATCTCTGCTGATGTGTCAAATATGCTTAGTAGATATTCTCAGACTGGAAATAAAGAAAGAGGATATTTAATTTGTCTAATTAGCCATAGTACACAATATTCACATATTCTAATAAATAATCTGTGGTGTGGAAGATTAGGTTTTCAATCACGTCTGCTTGTTAAGCATATTAATTACAAAATTGTTATAACTCACGCTGAAAGTAATGTCTTGTGTCTCTTAATGAAGGCATATGGTTTTTTCCCTGTCACTGACAGCCATCTTATCAAATAATAGTAAAAAAAAATAAAAAATTGTAGAGTAATACTGATTTTCTTCTTTGTTACATGTCTTGGGACATGAGAAACAATGAATTATTTACTGCTGAGGAGCATTGCACCAAAACTTACATTAAACCATGTAAAGAACATGTGTAAAGAACACGGCTGATTGTGGATA
The DNA here is from genome assembly GCF_971803275.1 of Cyanistes caeruleus. Classification (NCBI taxonomy): domain Eukaryota; kingdom Metazoa; phylum Chordata; class Aves; order Passeriformes; family Paridae; genus Cyanistes; species Cyanistes caeruleus. The sequence goes on from NC_141702.1 coordinate 68,355,339, forward strand.
CAGGGCCATCACAATCAAGTTTGTTTAGCTGGTCTCACCACAGGACATAAGAAATGTTTGGACCGAAGTTCCTGAGGTTTTTTTCCAGAAATGTAACTCTTTTGTATGCTTTTGTAAATGCTGACAACAGAAGAGGTTGGGCTAATAATAAAGCAGAGCACTTTATTGCCTTTCTGAAAGTCTTCTGAAAGGTAATAGGGAAAAATTATGCACTGATATACACATAATTTCTGAACAGATAATTTTCATTACTGGTTTATTTAGAAGGCATTCACCTCTTCTTTCCTCCAAGTTTGTTTTTTTTTTCCTCTTGATCCACAACTTGCTGTAGAGTTCCAGGAGAATTAACAGCTTTAAAGTAAAGCAAATTTTCTCTTCTTTTCTCTCTCACCCTGAAGAACAACCCACATGGATGCTCAGCTGACTTTCCAGGAGATCAAGAAGCAATGAAACTATATTCTCCAAGAACAACTTGGCTTGAAACTTAGTGCAACACAGGTGTCTATACTGTTATTCTCAAGGGACTATGCCACTTTTGAAACCAGGGGCTGGATAAATAGTCTTAGCTGACAGTTAATTAAAGGGAATTTCAGAATTTTATTGACAGATCTAAGGAAAACAAACTGTCTATGTGAAGTCATTATATACTCACTAGGGAAACACAAAGGTGTTGAGACGCCATTGGTTTTGCGCAGCTTTATAAACACTGCAGAGATAGAAAGAATTTTTTTTTTTCTCAAACATTTCCCCTTCCTCAGGCAAAAATTTATAAGAGTATTTGTTTTAATGGGACCTTCCTAACTTTGGGCATATTTTATTAGGAATTATTTATTTGCACATTTTAATGAGATAAAGACCTGGTCTATGTAGAAATCTTAAAGGTTTTTTGTCCAGATTTCTTTTATTTCTTCCTGATTTAGTTCACTTCTAGCTAGCATGTTCCCATTGAAGACACAGGTGAAGTAGAGGAAAACACAGATATTCATCATGTATTGCTAAAAATCTGTTTCATTTTTTGCAGTTAGATCTTGATTTTTACCTTCCACAAACTAAACTGTGGAAGAAAAAGAGAAAATACTCTTCAACAGTGTTTCTCACTTCTGCTGATATAGAAATCCACGTATTTGGAGGATCATTGAGCACTGTGGGAGAGTTATAAGAGAAACAGTGGCAGTATAAACTGAAAAGCTACGCTACTGTGGAATTCCAAAGTCCCTTTGGTTGGATGATTGTAGTGGAACAGCCACTTAATACCAACTTGTGTTTAATAGCAACAGCTTTGTATTATGTGGTTGCTTCAGGTAATGGAACCCAACAACCTGGGACTGCTCTTGATTTAGTGCTAGTTTTGAAGTAGAAAAGTCATTTATCTTCTGATTATTCTGCCAGTTCTTCCTGGAGCTAGCAGCTGTAGAAAAAGCTACTGCCCAAGCTTCTTCCATCACCATTTCTTCACAACTGACTCACCTGGAAAAGACCTGCCATGAGTTCATAAATCTCAGATGAATTAGGTTCTTTCCAATCATTCAGTATAAATCCTTAATTTCTGATTTTCCTGAGGTGTGCATGTGTTTAGCAGAAAGTGCCTTCTTACCTGGAGTTTTATGCATTTTCAAGAGTTACGTGCTCTCAGTTTTTTTGCTGAACACTTTACCCAAGTAATTAATCTGAAGCCACAAATCAGAATATACCTTTGTTGTAACTTTCCAATAACCAAGTGAAAACAGATGTCAGGTTCTAAAAGGTTATTTAGTTTATTTTCCTTTTTTTAGACTTTTGTTTTAATATTTTGTGTTATACTAGAAATCTATAATATTTCCAAGAAAAATAATTAAATGTGTTAAATTAAAAGCAGTCATTTAGAGTGGAGAAAAAGCAGATATTTTTTCTGATAATTTACTCTGTATTTGCATTCTACAGCCAAAATGAAAATATTAAAATAAAATGTGCATCTCCCCACATCAATATACACCCTTCCCATTTTCTATGCATATAAGAAGATATCACAGTCTTATAACACAACCTGATTCAGGACCTTTTAAGTAAGGCCTCTGTATTTCCAGTAGTTGGCAAAAGTTAAAATGTTAGGAATTTTTAGGAAAGTCATTAAAAAAATTGGGAAAATGTCCATATATGTGCCCACATGTACTGGATGCAGTTTTGCTTCTTGATCCTTAGTAAGGATATTTTAAAACTGAAAGTGAAAAAGAAAAGAAGGTAAAGGAGGAATGATGACAAGTAATGAGGAATGATACCACCTACAATGAATGACAAAACCAAGATTTACTCTGAATAAGTAACTGCTGCTTCTATAACTTTTTTTCCCCAAATTTACTAATTTCTCTGGTTTCCTACTTTTGTATGTCTAAGAATTTTATTTTAAAAGGATAATAATTATATACTGTCATTATATTTACTGCTTGATTGTTTCAATCTCACCTATTTGCCAATGGCAAAATAATGAAACATAGTCTAGAAAATTTGGGTTGAATGCTCACATAAGTTAGGGAAAGGAAAATGTATAATGCAAACCCCGATCCATAATTTTATTTTATTTAATAAGGATATGAAGAATATATTAACTGAGACATTGTGTACATTTATGTCTGACTAGACTGTCAGCCAAATTCTAAATGTATATACAGTTGCATTTGTTCATCTTTTCTGGAAGCCACCATGGACTTTGTGCTTTTTGTGGTCTTTGAGAGAAGATTTCACAAAATGTTTGATGTCCATAATGTTAGTTTCTCATATAAAATTTTCCCAGTTTAGATGTTAGGCTCTGACATTAGACTGGAGTGATCATCTGATCTTTTCAGACTGCTAAATATGAGGAAAGAATTACAGAGCAAAGTTTATTTTTCAGTGAAACAGGGAATCTCTTCTTCTTTCTTTCACTGAATTCTTCAGTGAAACAAGATCTCTTTCTTTCTTTTCTCATATATTTATGGCACAAACATACCACATAACTGAGAGTTTGATGAATTTCCAGGGAAATAATTATATTTTATTAGGGAAACGTAATAAAATATAACTGAATTACTTTATAGTCAAAACACCTGAATAAAATAAAACATTTTAATATTACCCATGAAGCTATCTTCTGTCTTTAAAGTTAAAAATGATCTTAGAATTTCAGGGAGATTTGATTAATTATGTTTTGGGTGTTTTTTGAAAAAATCTTGTTTGCCTGTCAATCTTCAAATTCATGTGACTGTTCAATTCTTTTGCGAAATGCAGCATATAATTAGCAGTAAAATTGACTTTAAAATTGCTTTTCAGAATTCTTCTGTTCAACACATTGCAATTAAGGAAAAAGGGGAAAAAATCTGTATAAACTAAGTAAAAATGGAGGAGAAAGGTTCATAAGGAAAGGACATATACCCTTGCAAGGCTGGCTGAAACAGTTGGAAGAATTAAGCTGTTTGTGAGGCATGGGAAAGTTTAATTAAGAAATATGCCATCATATTTTTTTCCTTTTTGTTTTTTGTATTCTTTTCCTCTCTTTCATCCTTGCTACAGGAGATAAAATTTTCTTCAGAAATATTGCCCTCTTCACATTCCTTGATCTTTACTGTTACCACAGCATTACTTCTATAACACCTGCATCCTAATGCAATGCAGAGAAGCTGAGAAATTAAAGGAACAAAAACTTTCAGTTTGCATATGTCCTTGTTTCCAGAATTGACCTGTTTGTAAGGCATTTAGAAGGACTTCTTTAACTCATATTCTGATTCCTACCCTGCGTCTCCTGTTGCACCAACACACCTGTAGTTGTCTTTGGAATTTATCATTTTTAATGTGCCCCTTTTTGATGACTCATGAAGTGTTGACTTTTATTCTCATGCCTGGCTTGTACATGTTGGCAACAGAAGCAGTTTTGATTAGTAAATTCAAAATTATAAAATTTCCTGAATTTATTCTGAAGCAGATTATTCTTAGCATTGTCATGCTCTATCAGTTTTATTCAAAAAAATCTTCCCATGTCTAAACCTTTAAAGTACCACGAGAAAAGTAATTTTTACTGTTTTTTTCTGTATTTGTATTAGGTACAAATCAGGTTTTATTAGAGGTTGGTGGGCCTTTTTTTTTTTCTTGCTTGCATTTAAATGTATGTATTTTCTGATTTTCCTTTTTCTTTCAGCATGATTTTTCCAATATGGATAGGATTTTTTTTCCGCAGAATAGCATCTTGGTAAGCCGGAATTTACACAGTTCTCACATTAGGCCACCTGATATGAAGGAACTTCATTTATTTATTTTTTTTTTTATTTAAAAAAGTTGTCTCTCTGTCCAGTTGTCCAGCCTGCTAGCTCCACTGTCCCCTGAGAATTTCCTTTGTGCTAAGGATTGGCATTTCTAAGGATTCTATTCTTCACACGTGGAAGAAAGCCTTCAAACACCATTCAGTCACAACATGCTGTGGAGGCTCCAGACCCAAGGGCAGTGATGGCATGGAAGAAAGTCTCCAAGGTGTAAAGTGAAAGTATAAAAGAAAAGGCTTTCCCTCCATGTGAAAACATAAGGGAAAGGCCTTCCCGCATCAGTCTTTGCACAGCCATTTAAGGTACCCCAGGTCGATATACGCCGTTGGCCTGTTGACCGTCCCTCCCCTTTTTACCTTCTATGTCCTTTCCCTAGAATGTTCTCCCTTCCTTTTTTTCCTATTGGCCTCAGTTTGGTGCAATCCTCCGCCCCTGTTATCCATTGGGTCCTTCCTCTCCCTAACCCCTCCTATGCACCACTTTAACTTATCTCTATTGGACCCTGACCTTCTGATCCGCCCCCCGGGACCCATATATAACCCTGGACCTGCTTTTGGTTCCTGGTATCTCCTGGAGTGAAGGCAGATGAAACGTCCTCTGGATGACCATACCAAAAGCCCCTCTCATTCTTTGCTGCTGCAAGCTAAGTATGTGTGCAGTGCCTGCTGCTTGGCTGAGCAGTTCCTCTCTGGAGATGAATTCCAGAAGGTACTGTCACCATGCTGTCCGCACACAATGCTACAGTATGCCTCCCCCAGTGACAAAACTGACAGATTGGTAAGTAAATTATGTGGTTTCCAGTTACCTAAAAAGCCCAGTGCCTGGTTCTAAGTCGAATTGTCACATCTCAGTACTGCCACGGTAGCTGCACTGCCAATGGCTGCAGGAAGAGAATTCTGCTGCACTGAGGCTGCTGGAGAAACTTGAGTTCCCTTTAGGCTTACTTGCTCTTACTTTTATTTTATAAGTTGAAATTGCATGGGTCTTCCGTTACAAAGTAATAAATGTACCATAATCTCAGTTTAATTATACACATTGAATATACATGGACTATTTTGGAGGAAAAGCTATTAGGTAATTTCTTAGTATATTCTATTTTCAATGTCTTTTCAAAGTACTCTAAATAAAAAGTTTAAAAGTCTCAAATGTATCTCTTTGCAAATACAGTTGAAAATATATCTTATGTCCAAGTAATGATATTCCAGCCCATTACTCAGACGTGTCCTTGAGCCCATTCACTGGGTGGAGGATTACCTGCTTTCCAAGATACCATCTTCACAAAAATCACAGTTTAAGGCAGAACTGTCACATATTTTGCCTAACACGTAGGTGAAGAGTGCTTGGATCTGTTTGCACTCTCTCTTCCCATCCCGATATTGTAAACCTCCATTTCATTCTTCTGTTGTTACTGAAACATGAATGAATAATCAATGACTAATGTGGAAGCAGGTCTTCTAGAAACTGAATCTAGTTTTCAATCTAATCTTTTCTAATAAATAGAAACAAGTTTTTCTCCTTGCAGTGCAGCCAATGATGTGAGCAGAATGGCAAGCATCTCCTACTGTTGAGCTAAAACACATCCCATAAAACACTTGTAAATGAAAGAAATAATTATTTCTGATCAGTAGAGTCAGCTAATTTCTCTAATGCATACACATTGCCTGACAGTTTTGTTGCTGTATGAAGTATTACAGCCAATTCAAACTCAGCCAGCAACTACAGTATGGCTGTATATTGAGAAAGCTGCCACAGAGTTTGCAACTCATACCTTATCCAATCTAATACTCCATATCTGGAGGTTAGTACTAAAAGCTTTATGGGAAGACATAACCAATGGTGCATGAACATATGCCCCCACATTACATTTCCTTCTAAATCTAATAAAATTGGATATAAACCTTTAGGCATAAGAGTTGATATTTTTTAAATGGTCTGCTTTTAACTTTTGCATCTCAGTGTAATCTAGTCATCCATTGAGTGTGCCCTTTGGGAGACTAGATAAGGATCTTATCAGTCACAAACTCTCTGGAAAGTCTGGATTGTGGAAAAAAAAAAAACCTAGCAAACAAAACTGTCACTCCTGTGTGTTTTGCATTGTTTTCCTTTTATTCTCATACTTCTGTTTAACTCAATAGTCTTAGAAAAGAGATCTGTAAGGAGCTACTGTACTGAACCTCCTTTCCCTAAGGCTGCCTTTTCTTTCTTTTGTCCCTAGCTATGGGATTGAACAATATTTTTTTCTGAAAACAAGCATTAATTCTAATTCCAGCATTGTCTTTGAAGTACACTGTCACTAACACTGCATTGAATATGTAAAAATATCATATCTTCATAACTACTACATTGAAATTCATTTTGCTAAGGACTCCTTAATAATATAGTCTATAAAATCTGCAGCTACAGCAAATAAATTCAGATGTTATTTCATAGTCACTGGAGATCTCTGAATGTAGTTCCACAGACATTCAAATATAGTACATGTAGAGTACTCTTGTTTGAATTGAAGGCTATCTGAAACTAATAAACTTTCCTTGCAGAACTTTTGCAAAATACTTTCTTAATATGCCTAAGAATCTGGATGTCAGCCACCTCAAACCTCGAGTCAGCCCCAAATAACTGACTGTTTTTGAGAAATGTCTCAGTTAATCGCAAAGATATTAATACAGTTTGGTTTTAATCTACACTTTGATAAAAAAAATCTAAGGTTTGCTGAAGAAATCCAGGTAGCTGCCAAATGGGAGATCTTGATGTATTACAGAACTTTTGATTGGGCAGTTAAGTTGAGGAGACTGCTAATACAACAAAAACATCTCTTTGCTGCTGGCAGAGGGAGAACACTGATTCTGCATAAGAACAGAATGGACTGAGTTTCGAGGACAAAATATTAAATAGATCCAGAGATTGGAGGATTTTCAAAACAAATCCAGCAATAAAGCCCAGCAAGCTTTCCTAAGAAATAAAAGAGGGTATGTTCAAAGCCTGAACCCCATGGTTAATATCTTGTGGATGAAGAATCTTTGTCACAGAAGAATACTAAAATTTGTGAGTGAAATATGTATGTCAGGTCAAGTGTAAAGATGACCAAACTGTTGAGTTTCAAGTGGATCAGGAAACTGAAATACAAGCTATTCAAACAGTGTTATAATTGCTGCTTTTCAGGTTAAACCAGTAGAACAGAACATTAGCTGCTGATATTCCCATGAAAGCAAAAGCACGAAAAAAAAAAAAGTATGAAAGAAATCTGAAAGTGAAATTCTGTGTATTGGACAAAGTCTGAAGTGATGGATAAATACTGGTCTCTTGATCACTGATGTCTGGGAGTTCAAATAATCTTGATCCTCCCAATAAATTGTCCCCAAAAGAATAAGTTCTCAAACTTTGTCTTTGCTTGTAAAATGTCATAAGTGTTAGTAGAGTCTGTAACACATAATTTAATGTTTTAAGAGCATATGAAACAGAAAATGAAAGGCTGCAGGTATACCATGTTCAAAGGGCTCAACCTCATTTCACTTACAGTAATTCAAGGGGAATGTCTTTCAGATTATCAGATGGATTGGTTTTAAGTAACATGAGATCAGAATCATGCCTTTGTTATTAAAAGAGAAACCTTTTTTTGCACTACACAATACTGGAAAAAATTCAGCAATTACCACATCTCACTGCTGTAAGAAAGAGAGAGGTAAATTAGATACTGGTTAAAACATAAATGGCACATAAGACATGCAAATATATCCTGAAGCAGGTAGAAGGAAAGAAAATGAGAAATTGATAAAGCAACACGAAAGATGGATTATAAGGAAAAAGAAGTCTCAGTAGAGACATATGAAAGAAAATATCGAAAGAGAGGGATGAATATCCTCTCAGGTGGATGTGATATAAAATGAATATCAAATTGGCCTGAGGTCAGATCTGAGCATCAAAGCAGATGTTCGTTATCCACCCCTAGAGTCTGAAAATCTATCATCAAGGGCATCTGATGCAGACTCTCTCTGCTACAACTGGTGTGTGATCAAATGGTTTGTTAGCCCCAAGAGCATGGCAGAGCCTTTCATCTCCATCTCATGTCATGCTGCTTCTTGTCTTTGCACGAAAGGGTGTCATGCCCAAACATCCCACTTCTCAAATCTCTCTAATACCAGGAATATCCCCGTCCTAGATAAAAATAATACTAAACCTTTCCTGTGACAGTATTACCTAGGGTAATGGTGTACTAGGAGAAATCAGAGCACTCTACTGGCATGATTAGAGGAGAGTGACTGTGGAGAAGAGAGTTGAAAACCTAGATGGAGAGCAGCAGTGGAAGATCTGCACTCGTCATAGAGGGGAGGCAGAGGGAAGCAAAAAGTTAAGCTTTGCTTGTTCTGAATTTTAGAAAATGACTCAGTTTTCTGCATGTGAGAATCGAACAGTTATTGATTTATTGACAATACATGTGGAACTCAAAAAACACAAAGTGCTGAGCTTATGGAATGGAAGCAGAGAAAAAGCTAATGATCCCATAGCTGGAGAAGAGTAAATGGGGGAAAAGGTTCAGCAAGAATTCACAGGGTGAAGTTCAAGGACAAGAGGATCAAGAAGTGCTCTTAAAAAATTATAGGAAAGAAATACTTTGGCAGTGAGATCATTCTTGAGTCATAGAACAAGGAATAGATGAATAAGTAAAAGTGATTATGTGGAAAGAAAATAACAGAATATGATCCAGAGCAGACACAAAAGGATAAACGGGTAAAATGAAAAGAAGCCAGGCTGGTAAAAGGATATGAAAAATGGGGCTCAAATCAACCAACAGACACAGAGAAAGCTCAAATGCTAAATAACACCTTTAATTTTTACATAGCATGAGGCTCTAAAACTATATACTCCCTTGAAGATGATAAATCACAAAAACATACCTATGACTTGCATAAATTCAGGTTTTATGCCTTTATGGTAGCTATTTCTTTGTAGCATCTACTGTCCATTATGAATAGTTTTGCATACAAGTTGTTTTTAATTTTACATCAACTTGAAGTATCTTTGTCTTTAGAACAACAGCAAAATCTAGACTACAGGAGTACTACAAATACAGACCTACTGTATGAACTGTTTCTTTGCTAATTATTACATTTCGTAACCACTGATTTTTTTTATGTTAATCAAAATATAAACATTTCTCATTAAAAAAAAAATACTCATTTTGGGCTGCAGATGATCTGCCTATGAAATGCAAGTGCTTTATTTTCAAACATTGATTCCTCATATCAAAAAGGAATTTAAATGTATACCTGTGAAATGCTTTGGGAAACAATTAAGGGATGTGCAAATGTAAACAAAAAGAATCCAAGATTAATCCACTGATCAGTATTTCATTTGTAGCATCTAATCATCATCTAATCAGACAGCGTAATTAGAATGAATCTTCCTGGTCTTAAAATCTATGCCTGTCCAAATACATAATTGATAATCATGCAATCATATGTCTGTGGGGAGTATTTCTTTCTACTCTGTTAAATGGGTAATTTTATATTTTATTGTGAATCATGACTGTTGTTATCCATTCTACATTTCCAGCTTAGCTAATGCAATTAGGTACAATATTAGTCATATATCCTATTGTTTTCGTAGTATTAGGCAATTATCCACAGTATTTTCTGGCAAGCAGTTTCACTGACTAATTATTTGTGGTACTAGGAGTGTACATATTTTTATTAAATTTAATGTGGTTTTATTTCATTTGCACTATTTCCATTCTAGTGTTCAATGCCAATTCAACATAGGTAACAAGAAGAGTATGTAAGTTAAACTACAAAATGTCTAGTCTCTAAATTCTCCAATTTAGATATAGTGTATCAATTTTATAATTTATTAAATTTGCAAATTCTGTAATTAACTAAAAGGCTTCAAAAGTTAGAGAATAGAGCAGTCTGCAGCAGTGATGTTCTCATCACCTCATACTTACATACAGATATACGTGAGCACATACCTAGAATATGTGTATTTAGAGATATATTGGGCACGTACATGCATATATAGTATCTATAATATTAGAAATAATATAAATTTGAGGGGTTTGCAGACAGGCTCTTCTGTTTTTGAATGGCTCATGGGAAATTACTGTGGCTATTATAATAACCTGCCCCCGGACAATGAAGAACAGATAGAAATCTTCTACCATTTATATACATTATATATACATTACATATACACGTGTATAGATACATGCACAAGTACAAAATGGATGAATATATACTTGGAACTCTTAAACACATACTATGCATGATAAAAATAAGTAGGCTGCTAGATATCAGCATCATTTCCAGTTGTCTCATCCTGCTTGCTTTGCTGTGCTCATAACTTTTAGTTACAAAGCAGATCCCACAGCAAATGATTGGAAGAAAAGATCAAAATTCAGAATGTTACAATCAGGCTTGATTTAAACATCTTGGTTTAACAGGATCACAGCTCAAAACAACTAAACCATTTAATGAAGCCTGTAGGGAATTTGCACTGTGCATTGCATGTAAAATCTCTGTATCAGACAGACATGCAATAAAGGAGACATAAAAGTAAAAAAAAACATTCAGTGACAATATGTAATTACTATTTTATTCTCCCTCAGAGTCCAAGGCCTTACAGGTGAATCCTGGTTTCATTCTCTCCATTGTACATTTTTTTCTCCATCTTACATCCAGATGTAAAGGTTGTGCTGAGTGTTAGTCATACAATCAGCAGAATGGTAAAGGAAAATCCTGGATCATTCACCAAGTCCAAGTGTCCAGCACCATGGATGTGCTGCGTCAATTGTATTCTTTCATTTGCTGTGTACGGCTAAAAATTTTTGCCAGAGAAAAACCTTTGCCACACACATTAAACTTTCATTCTCATTCTGAAAGTCTTCATATGACCCTTAAATGACATGGTCTGATTAAAGTTTTATTTTAAATATAGGATGTTTTCTTTCAAAGTCTACAAAAAATACCAAAGGGTAATAAGGAATGGAAATGAGAATTCAAATATTTTTTAATAACAAAAGCCTTATTTGATCACTGAAATTATGCCCAGGTAATTGCTTCAAGCATTACTTCACATGTGGGAAATATAGCAAACAGTCTTTTGAAAGCAGTTAATTTTGTGACAAAAGCAGCTTGTTTGAGTTTTACATAACATTTTTTTTATGCCAGTATTGCTGCATCTGCTTATCCTTTAAAGTACACTTTTCAAATTAATCTCCAGCAAAGTACTTGGATTTCCTCTTTTGTTTTCTTCAAACAAAGCATTTATTTCACTTGACTCACTTGACTATTTTTGGGTGCTCCTTTGTTGAATTGTATACAACAATACTGTAATATTGCTGCTTTTCTGCGAGGACTACTCCAAGAACTAATGTACTTTTTCTTCTTTTTCTTTTTTTTTTTTTTTTTTTTTATTAAATACAGCTTGTAGAAATTGTAATACAGGCATATGTTACATGTCCTGTTTCATCTAATTTGAATAGATTTACTAGTTTCATGAGTATAGAGTCAATAGTTTCATTGGTGAATGAGCACTGGCACAGGTTGCCTGGAGAGGTGTAGAGTCTCTGTCCTTGGAGATGCTCAAAACCAGATGGGATGTCCTTCTCTGGGTGAGCAAAGGGGCTGGACCTAACAATCTCCAGAGGTGCTGTCCCACCTCAGCCCTTCTGTGATACTGTGAGCTCTGCCACAGCTTTCCTTTTGTGCCAAAAACCCCAAAACTCCCTGGTGCAGTAGGTTCACTGGGCAGCTTTTGTGTGGTTGTTACAAACACAATCAAGAATCATCCAAAACCATTAGCAAGATGGAAGTGATAGGACGAGAAAAGGCAATGGGATACAGCATGCATATGTTGATTTTACACCTGAAGTCCTCAGTACAACATAAATCCAAAGTACTCATATTTTTTTAAAATTCTACTGAACTATGCTCATTATAACAGGAGCCTGTGCTCAACATCCAGACACTTGATTTGAGGGTGTGAATACTCGTCTGCTACCTTAAACAGGGATTCTTAACCTTCTGGAGACTGCTATCATGCAGACAAAACAAATTCATTCTTTTCAGATGAAGAAATTCCCCTTGTGCCCCTTTTTCTGGTAAGAGAAGGGCTGAATAAGAAAACACAGCAGTAAATTAAGGAGAGGCAGAACAAGTCTCCTGCCCTGCAGCCCACTCTGACATCAACATTAAGTGGATGCTGGGTGTGATAAACAGCAGCAGTCCCAAGAGATATAAAGAAAAAGTACACAGACATGGAGACACAGCTAAAAGATTTTTAAATAATTATAAGATAATAGTTCAGAGTCCTCAGTGAAAGTGAAAAGCCTATTTTGCTAGGTGGTATATGAACTTGTGCAAATACACATCTCCTCCTTCAAAGTGTCCTGTTCATGAAATGTCCTGCACTTATGACAGGTTCCAGGTTTGAAACGTGTTCTTTCCCCTCTTAACCATTTCTGGAATAAATTGGCAGATCTCTGAAGAAGGAAGAAAAGTACACCTATAAACCCAGCACCCTGTTAAAAAATCACAGTGTCCAGAAAACTGCTTTCACCTTTTCTGATGTCTAGGATGGCAGCATGTATAATACAGAATTACTTATCTTCTGCTTGACTTCATTTGAATTGAAAGGTAGGAGGAGAGATTTTTCCCACTCTGTTGGGTGTGGCTGACTCTAAGAGTGAGAGTGCTGGAAATGGGCATGGTAATTTAAAAATTTAAAATTTAAAAATTAAAATTTAAAAAAAATATAAAATATCAGAAACAAGAGGATAATGTTTTCTTAGCCACTTTCTTGTAAGGGGATGGTATGTTTACATTAGGACACAGTTCTGTGCACATCTGTGTGCATGTATTCTGACAACTGTCGTTGCAGATACGGAATGCTGAGTGAATTCTTACAGAAGTAGTCCAGATGTGTGATTTTAATCCATAACAGAATTTGCCTAAATGTATAAGCATTACCCTAAAAGACATGAGATTTGTTGTACTGGAGAAATAATTATTGAGTCTCTAAAATAATTGGCTTATGATTATAAGCCAATTATATAATAATTGGCTTGTAATTTGCTTAATGAGCACATAACCCGTAGAAGTGTGGGGTGAGAGGAAATCTGAGATCATAGAGACCACCCTTTGCACTGCTCTCCATCACACCTCTGGAGAAAGTGCTGTTAGATGACTTCTGACAGGCATTTCTCTAATCTGTACTTGAGAACCCCCACTACATATTCATATACATTTTCTTATAGACAAACCAAATTCAATGCCAGTGAATTGTGACTCCATCTGTGGGTGGGATAAGGGCCTCCCAATTTTCATTACAATGTCTTCTTAACCGCAGAATAAAAATCTAAATGCTAAAAAAAAAGTCAAGAAAGATCTTACTAAGCTGTAGGAAGAACGGTAGAAACAATAGGAGTAAAAAATATCCAGGATGCAGTTTGTATGATGCAAAAGCAGCAGTAACATGCACAGATGTGTCAAGTGTGCTAGGAGCAATGTCAGTGAATGTGAGAACTAAGCAATTTCCTTCTAAGGACAGACAAGGCAGGAGGCCAATGAGGCCACTTTGCTTAGAGAAATGGAGACAGAACACCATTTCCACTTCATTCTCTTAGTAGAGAATTCAAGTGTCCTTTCTATTCTTACTGACAGAAAAGTTTCTCCCACCAAGTGAGTGCCATAGCATCTTTCCTTGGCTTTGGCTTAGGTCTTAGTTTCCAGGTGTCTCAAAATTGAAGGATATCCTTGATAAAGCAGTATGAAATGAGATTCTCTTGGCTTGCCTTTTCCTTTTTTGTTCTTCTACAGTAATCCAGAGTTCTTCAGAAATATTCCCAAAAGAAAGGATTACTTTAGTAATGTGAAATCATCGGAGAATACTCATTAGTCATTTTTTTTTTTCCGGAGAAGGAAAGATTCTCCATGCATTCCTACTCCATTCTTTGCATTAAATAAGGGAAGACAGCTTTTTGTCACATCTATGGATGCAGGAGAGCTTTGAAGACTTACTGCTTTGCTATTTCAAGTTCTTCCACAAATGTAATTATGTAGGACAGATCTCAAAGCCACAAGATCGAGAGGAGATTCATTGCCTGTGTCAGCTCATTTCAGTGAGCTTCTTTCAGTACTAGAAATTAATTATTTTAGGTATTAAGTTATTTTAAGTACATTAGTCCTTTAGGTGAATGCAAAATTAAGGATAATCCCTTACAATGAAAGAAAACATATCATCTGATCTGCCCATATTGGACTGATTGTTTCAGTTTTGAGGACAATTTTCATTAGACCTTTGTAGCTCATATTTTATCTTACAGGATAAGTATAGTTACAGTCAGATGGTTCCAATGGAACCTTTAAATGCTCAGCAAACCAAGACTAGACTACAACACTATGGTACAGGATTTTCAGCCTGTTTAACTACAGTGAGCAAGAGTACAGGATGTACCACTCATTAACATGCATGGAAAATCCCAGTTTTGGAGCTGGGTATAATTAATTTCACAATTTAATCAGATTACTTTTAATGAAGTTCACATTTTATAAACTTACCAAGGATAATCATATGCATGCTTTGGTTAGCACAATTACACCAGAAGAGGGATGCTTTACTTATTTTTAACCTTTGTGCTCCAATTGTGTATAAAATTTAGATTTTGATTACTATGTATTAACAAGAATTGTAATTGTTAGCTAACAATATGCCTCACAAATGAACCAGTATGTTAATGAAATATACCTCTTGGTCTTGTTGCCACAGTTTATTTTTCCAGTGAACAACCTAGCTGGTAAAAAAAAATTGGAAAGTAATGAGGATATGCTTAGTATATATCCGCCATCCAATTTTTTTTATTACAGCATTAGTGTTATTATTACAGTCCATGCCTCCTTATGCTGTGAATATGAACATCTATGCCCTTGAAAACTTGAGATTAAAGCCCTGGCAAATAAGAATGGCCCTTTCATAGGCTTGAGTAACTCATCCTCCCTTAAACTAAGGAGCATTAAAGTACTTTGTCAACGTAAGGGATGTGGAGTCCTTCCACGTGCAGACACTTTATAGGCCTTTCACTTTGCTGGAGTGGATTAACTGTGAAGAAAAACGTAATCAACTGAAGCCATTGGGTCTGTGCAATTTTGTGTGAATAAATACTTTCTGTCAAAAAATAAGCGCTGATACTTTTTCTTTCACAGCATATAAAGGTGGTGAAGTTATTATCCATTTCACTAACCGTGCAGTTACAATATTGATTTTCTTGTTTTCTGCCAAAGTATTTTCAAATTTATTATGATGCAATAATTCCTTTGAAGAAATGGACTACATAAACCAGCAGGTTTTTTCAGTGAGATTTGCACTAAAAATATCAGTTAACACAAAAGCTCTGAAAATAGTGGGGATGAGGAGCACTTTGTCTGGAGAGAGCTGAGAACACCATGACACAGAGTTCCTTTATGTTTCCATCTGGCTCTAAATGACATGCCTTTGCTCGTTATTTTTTCTGAATATTAGCACAACAAATTAGGCAATACACAGAAAGTATAAACTTTGCCCCAAACATTGTGCAGCTCTGAAGAATATCAAATATATCTTCACAGTACTAATTTTCTGTTAAAGTTGATGCTTTAGGTGCTAAAATATATCTACGTTGTTACTAAGATCATTACATTCTTTTTAAGACTACTGTTGAGATATCTATATTGCTATTCATGTCCATGTCCATACTTTGCTATTCCAGGGGGTTTTGCAAAGCAATATAGCAAATACCTCAATGCTGTTTAGCAATTGAAGGGAAAATGAGTGATTCTATATACATTTTCCAACTGTAAATACTGGCAAGGTAGCAATACATTTTTTCAACAATGAAATAGTATTGTTCTTACCTCATACCTGGTGGCATTCAGGGCACATTTCCCCCCAAAAAGAGGATATGCAAAGAAATTAGTGAGACATCACATTATAATCAAAGAAATCAAGCTATTGTAAAAAATTAAACTTTTCAGGAAAAAAAGTTTTTATTGTGACAAATTAAGCTTTTCTATTTCAAAAGAGAAGGACAGCTTAGACAAATAAGACACAAGCAAAAGATCATGTGGACAAGGGGGATGAGAGAACCTCAACTCCTATTAACTACTGTCATTTATTCTGATCAGCTAAACTGAAAATCTGCGAACAGTAGATCTTGCGTCAGCATTTTGTGGCTTTTGCTCTAAAACAGGAAGCAAAGAGGAGGCAGAATGTTTTGTTGTTTTTTTTTTACAGTAGCTTCACTGTTCCTTAAATAGCACCAGAAAAGAAAACAACCCAAAACATTCCAGCTGTTGTCTTCCTCCTCAAATATGGCATCGTTCAGTAAGGGGAACCACTTAACTGTATTTTGCTCTTTGCTTTGACAAGCAACGCTGAACAGATTTCACGCTACGTTAGAATCAGCTCTTACTTCTTCCCCCCTTTCACTTTGGTTTATCATTGCTGGTTTTAATATCAGTAATGGCATTATTCCATTTAAAAATAAAAAAAATTTAAAAAATGGAGCCTACTTTTCACAAAGCCTTTTGGTTGTTTTATATAGACAACATTGTAGTAGGTTACACCTCTTAGAATGAGTGTTTTGTTAACTTACTTGATTACCTGCTTGGTCGTCCCTCCTAAACTTTGTTCTATTCTTTCTTTTCTCGATTTAAAAGCACAGCAAACAGGACCACTCATCAGCTTGTATATCTATAATGTACATAAAATGTATGTACAATTTTCTAATATTTTACTAAAAAAGTAATATATATCTTGAAATGGTTTTATATATATATAAAATAACTATAGTCTCAAAATTTGCTCTATGTCTAAATTTTAGATGATGAAATTCATTATTATTCCAATGGCTTGAGTCACATCTAATTGACAGAAAGGTTTTCCTCTTTCCTTCCAAAAAAAGAGGATCATTTTGTCACCAGTGTTCATTAAAATATATCTGATGAAATTATCTCAAATAGTATTTACTTCATTATTCAACCTCAGTCTCTTGAAATTAATATTTTTTTTATTTATTTATTCAAGGCACTCAAACCTCATCATGAATTATTCATTACCTGAAGTGGAAATTAAAACATTAATTTTTTTTCCTTCTACTCTCTAAAACAAAGGTCACACAGTCCAAATGGCTTCAAATCTCAATCCTTTAAGTATGAGCAGCCTCAATCTTCTTGCAAATTGAGAGCAGGCTTTCTATAGTAAAATCTCAAGGTAATATTATTTCATAATTATTATCCATGATGGCAAATCAGATGAGCCTTAAAGCGGTATTTCCATTGAAATTAGTTAAGACACACGTTTTTAAAAAATTACATTTTCAGAATAGTTTTTACTTTCCTCTTTTGTTTCCTTGTTCTTCCCTCATTCTTCTTTCCTGTTTTTTTCTTACTCTGTGTCATGTTTGCGTGGTGAACAGAGTAACAGGAATCTAAAAGGAAAGGGAAAACATAAAACCTTTATAAAAAGGAAGCATGTCAGCTGATTTTGTTTAGCATCAGTTTTCACTGGGGGAAGGAGATTAGTTTCTCTCACTTTTATTGACAGAACTCTTTGATGCCTTAAAAACCAATCATCCTTTTAAAATTATTTTAATAAAGCCATCAGTGTCTCTATTTGCCTTGTATCTTGGAAAAAATGGTTGTAGATATCCTCAGACAGGCACTTTTAAGAATGCCGTTGTACACATCATTGGGAGGCACAGAAGAACATTTATTATTAGAAGCATGAGCACAGCATCTCAGATATAAGAGTTTATCATGAATGCAGGGGAGGACATACATTTTCTTCAAAGCGATATGAGCAACCTTATACTGAATTACTGTAGCGCATCTGACTTGTGAACGGAATTCCACACGTACAGCAGATGTTCTTGGGGATAATAGGACATATTTACATACATTTACACATTCATTAAAGGAGAAGTTGTTTCCACATGCTGAGATATCTGATTTGTGTCCTTTTAATTGTTCTTGCCAAACCAGAAAAGTAGCGAGTAGAGTAATCATGGAGTGTTCACCATTTTCTTTTCAAGATATATAGACAAAAAAAATTTAATTGAATTTTTAAGTGTGACACTTTTTTTTTCTTGTTAATTATTAATATTTAATTTTCTTCTTAAATTTTGATTGTAAAAGCTTTTAGATGCCCATTTGAAAGGATGAACTTCATTAAAAAAGCATTTTTAGAAGGGCTGTTTAGGTCCCTGCTGTGGACCAGGACCTTGCACTAGATCAGGCTGTTGAGATGTCCACCCAACCTGCCCTGAAACACTTACAGGGATGTGACATCTACAACTTCTCTGAGCAACAGGTTCCTGTACCTCACCACTATCACAGTAAAGAAATTCTTGCTAATACCTAATCTAAACCTGTATTCATGCTGCATATAAGAAACTGAAAAGGGTAATGGCATGGGTTAAGATTCCTGAAGGACTTTGCCCATTATGTCAAAACTGTGACCACTGAAGCCCATGGACTCATTTGCTCAGGCCAGGTTTGTACACAGTCCCCCTCAGCTGAGGGGGAGGAAAGTGACTTTTGAGGCTGTGATAGCATAACCTCTGATCAGCTTAAGACAGAGGGAGTAAACACCCATCTCCACTTACACAAACTGTCTTGGTTGCAAAACCTCCCCCCGGCCCTGTGAAGGTCACATAAATATGTGACATTTATGAGAGAGTCGAGGAGCTGTGATAAACTATCAAAGACCCCCCAAAGCACCACTCAGACTGATTCCTGAGGCCTGCATCAGACGATGCAGATGTGATCCAAGCTTTACAACAGATCCAGAGCCGGTTAAAAGAGGCTGTAAGATTTCCCACCACTATTGTAGGGGAGATATCTGGGTGTTCCCAACTGTCCTCGACATACATTAATCAATTGAACTCTCTGTTCCATGGGATCCTCACCACTGAGAAGAGCAGAAGAAGAGGACTAAATGGACTAAATGGAATGGACTAAATAGAATCCATGGAGTGGTGATATTTTTCTACTCCCTCTGCCTCTCTTTCACTCTTTCCCTCCTCCCTCCCTGTTTTCTATTTCTTTCTTTCTGTCTCTCTCCCCCTCACATTTGTTGTTAAGTAAAATCCAAACTATTGACTTCAGTATATGGCCTCATTTACCTTTAATTTGGGCAGAGGCATCTCTCCAGTAGTTGTCATAACCTGATCTTAACACTGACTGCATTTTTTTTCTTTGAAAACAGACTGGAAGTGGCTGTCTAGAGTCAAAGCTTTTTATGTTGGAATATTGCTGATACCCCCTTGCTGCTGCTCCGCAAGTTTTCCATGAAAGTACTGGTGAAAACTGTTTGAGAGATTCCACTGAGTTTTCCAGCAGCTTCATTATGGTAATTAGAATCAGGAGGTATTTATTGCTGCCCATATTGATTTTCTATAGCACACAGATAAATGATACTGGTGGAGGAAGTTGTTCCCTGCTAAATCAATTGAACTGTGTAACAAAAAGTCATCTGACTTCACACTTTAAAATGCTCTGTTCTTGCTATTCAGACTGCATATAACCTCGTGGTATTGTAATGGGTTTGGACACACAAATTGTTCCAGGCTGATTCATATCATTTTCCTTTACCAATCACTGCATGTGAGGATGAGATAGTGCACACATTAATTCTTTTCACATACCAATTGCTTTTTTTGCAAGTCTGAATAAACTGAAATAGTTGAAGTAATAGATCTTTGGTTATCAAGCTGTTGTACTGGAATCGGGACATCAAGAATATTTAGGAACCATGGTGCTGTCCTGCATGTCATTTTGGTGACCAAAACAATTTGTAAAAAGAAGCAAAATGTCAAGAGCCATGTGGAGATAATAGTAATTTGGTGTTTTTACAATGGAGTTAGTCAGTGTTACACCACCCTACTCAAGCTGACCATGAAACCCATCTTGCCTCTTCCACAGCAACACTAGTATTGAGGGCAAACCTTCTGAGATGAGCACAAAACCATGAGTCTGCTTTACTCAAATCAAAGGTGTGATTACTTCAGTGATTATGCAGAATAAGAGGGAAAAATGGCTTGGAAAGAGAGAAGAAAGGTTAAGTTTTTGGCTAAAATAAGAGTGACTTCATGTCTCAGCAAGAGATTTTCCCACTCTGATACTGTCCTGAGGACGAAGCTTACCAATTGTCATTTCAGGAAAGATAAATGAGATACATTATGACTTCATGTTCCTGTATGAGTCTATCCATGCCATACCCCGTTAGTATATTCTGTTTATTCTTGATTAATTGCATCCTGGATATAACCCTGTAAAATAATTCTATTTTTCTAAAGTTCATCAACTTTTCTTAGTGTTTTGACATTATTCTGCAATCTCTCTTGGGCTTCTGCGCAGGCAGAAATCCCTTTTGCATGAATACTGTTTATTTTTCTTGTTTGCAACCAGGAACCCCTTAAAAGTTTCATTACACAAATTCTTAAAGATTCATTTAAAGTCATTAATCTGTCTGAATTTTGTTTTAGAATTTTCCACAGAAACTGTTTATTCTAGAGGCAAACTAGACTGAGTGGGTTTTTGTTCTTCATGCCTCTCTGTGACCTGTATGGGCCAGAGCAATATGTTTAAGCACCAACTGGGGTAAAATGGACTTTCGTTAATTTCTGAGAAAACATTCATAGTTTTCTCAGACTAATCAAACCAAACATTCATATTTCCAGCCTAGTCCCCTATAGGTGCATTATTATTCTAGTGTTCCTCAGACTTCTAAGAAGGAAGTGGCTGCTATTGCTGCTCCTTCTCTTTCTCTCTTTCTCTTTCTCTTTCTCTTTCTCTTTCTCTTTCTCTTTCTCTTTCTCTTTCTCTTTCTCTTTCTCTTTCTCTTTCTCTTTCTCTTTCTCTTTCTCTTTCTCTTTCTCTTTCTCTTTCTCTTTCTCCTTCTCCTTCTCCTTCTCCTTCTCCTTCTCCTTCTCCTTCTCCTTCTCCTTCTCCTTCTCCTTCTCCTTCTCCTTCTCCTTCTCCTTCTCCTTCCCCTTCTCCTTCTCCTTCTCCTTTTCCTTCTTTTTTCTTCTTCTTGTTTACACCTTAAAAAGTAAATTCTTATTTATTTCCTAATGGAAGCCATGAGAAAGGTAAAAAAACCATATTTTTGTCTGGGGTATAAGCCAATGCCATCATTCCACCAGAACCCAAAGACAACACACAGTACAGAATGTAAAGAATCTGTATTGTGGTCTCTGAGGATGTTTTGAAATGCCTGTAACAGGGATTGCCTCTGTAAGCCAAGATAATAATTGAAAGCATTATGAAGATGGTGCCTGTAGATTTTTTTTCTTATAGACAAAGCTCTGATGCCAGTTGCTGTAAAAATACAGTGGGAGACAGTCCATGTGAGCTCTGTTAGAGGAGCTATGTCACTTGCATAGATGCTATGGGCTTCTTCCCCATGCTGCAGCTGAGTGAAACACCTGCAAAATTTCCTGCTGTTCAGTAATGAATCGTCTGGAGTGGAAAGGAATTTAGACATTCAAATACAAATCAGTTTCTTTGAAAAACACTCTGCTTTCAATTAACTGCTGGTAAGCAAAATCCACCAGTGCTTTGTTGCTCTTCAGAACTATCAGCTTAAATTGCACCTAACTTGTCTTAACTAGACAGAGAATCCCAAATCCCAGTACCACAGTAGGATCCAGAAACAAGACATACCATTGCAAAAAATAATTTTTGGGACCTCATTCCAGCAAGAAAGCGTCCAGTTATATTCAGTGTATCACAGATTGCTGTTCCAGTTACCACTTTCAAAAGGTTACCTGAAGGAGGGAGTGGGGATAGGGGTGTAACATTCCTTTTTCTGTGATAGCTCATGGCTGGAGCACTCTCTGAGGGACAGCAAGTGCTTGATTCCCTTCCTATGAAGTTCAGTTCATGCACACAGACATGCCTCAGGAGCCAAACAGGGAGGATCCTTGCTGTAGATGGTAGGAGTCCTAGAGTGCAGTGCTGAGAAGGATGCTCTTCATACATGAACTTCTTTTATTCCACACTGCATATGTCATGAATGTTTTCTCTTCAAATTGGAAAATAAAAGGATAATGGGATTTAACAAAACTATTTTCTTGATATCTGTTCAGTATAGGCCAGCATCAAGACTATGTCTTGAAAGGACTTTCCTCATCATAAAAGAGTTTGTAGCAGGGATGTAAGATTAGTTCTTGTGTGTTTTCCCCTCCAAAGGTGGTCAACCTTTAGAAAGAGAGTCTTCCTTTAGAAGACTGAACAATTTTCTTCTCTGTTTTTAACAAGGAAAGATAGCAAATTAACCAATATTTCATGGCAAAAATACAATGAAATAAATCTCAGGCTCAATGAAAGCAAAACTCTCATATAGTAGAAAATATAGAAGTATTGAATCAAAGATAGGAAAAAAAAAAAAAAGGTGGGGGAAAAAAGGGGAAGAAAACCTTCAAATTAAATCTGAAACAACCATATCACGGGTGAATTTCTGTCAGAGTTTTGAACATGCATTTGAGGTCTGAGGAAAAGAAGTCTAGGTATCAGAAGAGCCTTGGTAGTCTCAAGAATCACACACAAACACTAACTATACCACAGCAAATGATTCAAAGATCAAAATCCATACGTGACTGTCAAATCTTAAATCAAATGTTATATCCACAATGCAGAAAGAAGCAATAAAACATTATTCTCCTTCTTATAAGTCAAATACATCTTTTGCAGTTTCTACTGCATAACATCTAACACAAAACATACACTTTAGCATTACCCACCTTAGGATGCTAAAAAGGGTCTCACCTGCTGATTTTCCATATAGGTATCACCGGTCTTCAGAAAAACTGCAGGTATAAGACACAAATCATTCAAAATATTATTTTAGAGTTTGCATCTCTGCTTGAAATAGTTGATAGAAAAGGAAACAGGCAACAAAATTATCAAAAGAGGATTCCAAAAAGCTGCACTAACCCGCTTTAAAGTTAGAGGAAAATAAATAGGTTTTAACACTTTGCTTTCAAGAGACTGCAGTGCAACACACTGTCAAGTTGAAATGGTACTTCAGCAAATGAAGTAAACCATCAGTGAATACAGGAAGCTTCTGAGAAGCCTTTTTATCTCCCCTCTCCCTGTCTTCTGCTGAAGAAAGAATAAGAGCAGAAGTACTTTAGGCCAGTTTAAGAATTTCGTGTGCAACTAGAGTAATAATGTCCATGTTTCTCTCTAGTCAATGCACTGACCATATACTATTTTCTCTCTGTTTTTCATGTTTCAGAAACCATTCCTCCCTAGCCTTTTGCCATGAGCCAGACAGGAGTGACTCATATATTCTAGGATTTAAAAGGCACATTCTGTAAGCACAGTTAGTGAGTCTCACCTGCCAAAAATAAAGCTTCCCTAACTTTATTCAGAGATGAGTTGTCCAGTCTCCCTTAATACCATGACTTCAAGCACAGAATTGGGATTTACAAGAGTTTTATCTTTCTTTTGTTTGAAATTCTTTGTTTTGAACTTCTGAACTTCAAACAGACACCAGCTCTACAGAAGGAGGAAAACTAGGAGGAGGTCAATGCCACAGCTATAAATGGCACTCAGGATGTGAAGACATAGATATATAGCTGTTCACTTTTATTGACACTGGGAGGAAGTACATTTTAAGGCATTGAATGCTATGGTCCCTGTGCATTGTTTCCATAGCTAGACAATTAGGTAATTTCCCCTTACTGCTAGCTCAGAATAAAAAGACATCAGAATTTCCCTTAATGTGACATCAAGAAAAACATTGGGTCTGACCCAAGATTTTTAGTGTCCTCTGTCCTGAGCCTTGAAACTACTTTAAACACAAACAGCAATCTTTCTTGTTATGCACTGTTGTGTAGGTCTCAAAAATGTGTCAGCTGAGATAGCTGGAATATAATCTCTTCTGGACACACTGAATTTTGCCCTGTGTAAATTGGCACCCACTTCAGAGTATGCAAATGGGTTGTGCGAGAGAAGAAACATGTAAGCCTGAGTACAATCTAAAGGGGACCACAGAAGGTATTACTTGGCAAAGGAGCACAGAAAGGAAAGCCTTTTATAGCATCAAAAGTAATAAATGTTTGCAGTGGGAAAAAGGTAAAGTAGCTCAAAGCTCCACTTCAGAACATAATTGTCACATGTTTCTATTTCAGCTAATTTGCTGAAAGACATGCAAAGTCTTATCCACTCCTTTCCCTGTGTGGAGTTCTTGGTGAAATGAGACTTTGCAGACATGTGGTACATCTCAGGGCCTGTAAATTTATGGCAATGTTTCCCAATAATTTCAGTATACATCAATACTTCAAATTTTTTGCTAAACGATGTCAGTTTCTTCCCTTAAGATAATTCACCCATATGACTACAACACACACTCCATGAAAAAGAAGTCTTTTTGATATAGCATGTGTTTTATGCCTATTTAAAATAACATACTTCCAAGATGACCTGGCATACATATGAAAATTTTCCATAATTTGTTTGATTTTAAGCACACCTTTCCACAGATACTTGCTGATAACTCTTAGTTTCCCCATAGACTTTTAAAACAATCCTTAGTTTTAGATTCTGCTCTTGAGCTTGCACTCTTCTGTGTTAAATTTTTCAGTACATTTTCCTCACTAGTCACTTTGCTGGCACTAACTGCCATCAATTTCCTTATCCTTAGGGCTTTGCCATGCCCATTGCTAATAATTCAAGCAGTATGGCTTGATAAGAAAATACTGTTAGCAAACAATACGGCACTGCTGAAGGATGCCACAGACATTAAAATTACAATTTGTAAACAAATCCACAAGACAAGTATTCCTGCCTTTTTTTTGTTTCCTCCTGGTTTTTTAGGAAATGAGAATTACCAGGAATACTAGCAGAAATAGTATTTTAATCACATATTAGACTATCCATAATCTGCATTTGATGTCATAGTTATCTACACTACATTTTGATAACACAATGGAAACAAAAAAATGTGAGTTACATGCCCAACGAAGACTACGTAACCTGGCTCAGATATTTGCAACTCCCTCCTCTCATTTGGTTTACAATCCACATCTTAATCTCCCAGAGGTAATAAACTGGGGTTTTTTTTGTTGTTTTTTTTTTTCTTTCTGACTGCAGAGTGCTGTGGATCAGATCATTATCACCTGATAATAGTCAAGGAGAATGGTGAAATTTATAAAGCCTTCAGGTATGAATTTAAGCAATTAACATTGTATTAGAAGCCTACAAATGTGATTTGAAAATAATCCCTAAAGATATTCTCAGCTATCAAAAGCCATTTCTTTACTCTTTCTTTTAGCTGTGTGTAATAACCTAACCAAAAGAGCGGATTGAATGCCTCAGTCCCGAAAGGATAAGTTAGGACATCCTTTTCCTATAATAAGGCAAAATGAGAGCACAGTGACAACACTTTTACAACCTTCAATAATGAGAACTTAGCTCTCATCATTGTGGTGGTGACAGCTTATATTTGAAGCAGTCCCAAGACAATTTCTTTTTATCCTTATTCTCAGTTACTCACAAGGAAAAGGTCCTGGGTATTCATTTTTAAATGCTGCAATAACTCCATAAAAGTAAACATTCCCTTTAGAAGGACACAGGAAGTATTTTTTTTTTCCTTCCTATAGAAAAAGTTGAGTTTCTGGTGGAAAACCATTGAAAGCTCATCTATTTTTCTACAAAAATCGTAATATGTTAGCTTCAAATTACTACCATTAACACCTCCTGCTCCTTTCTCTGGACAGGCCCTTGTGGTATCTGCTGCTGCTCAGTGTTTCTGTCCTTTTGGCTAGGAAAGACACACCAGAAACAGCGAAGTTTTGGCCTTAGACAAGGGTATGCTGAGGCATAGCTGACCTGTGTTACACAGATGTCCACATGATTGCATGAGGGTCTGGCTCTGAGATTTTTATTTTTCCCTTTAAGGAAGAAAAATTAAGCTATTTACAGAACTGTAATAAAAAAAAAAAAAACAAAAAAAAAATCCCAAAAAACCAAAAACAACAACAAAAAACCCAAACAAACAAACAATAAATACATTTTTCCCTAATCCTATACCTCCTAGCCCGAATCAGTTTGGAGCCTCCATGGGTTACAAGGAGATAACCTGAATCTCCATGGTCTTTTCCATGGGACGCAAGGGCATCCTTACCCCAGTGCCAAGAGCCCCTCCACTGCCACCTCCTACTTTAACCTTGATATCTGCAGGGCTTTTTTGTTCATATATTCTCATTCCTTTCTTACAGATGCTGTGCAGCATGTTCTGATCCTCTCCTAAATACATTACCACAGAGGCACTGCCACCAGCAGCAGTCACTGCCTCAGCTGTGTCCAGTGGCAATTCCATTCTGGAATGGCCGCTGGCCACTACAGGGACAGCCCCTGGTGTCTTACAGGACCTGCCCCCGTTGTTGCCCCACCACATCCCAGAAAAACCCTTTCAATGTTAATCAAATATTACATCTCTGAATGAATTAAAAAAGAGCTCTTGCACCATTCTACATGCTGGCTATGGATTTACACAAAATTGTGTGCAGAAAAGGTGTTAAAAGTCACCAAATGAAAGCGGAATACCACATCTGGGAATAGAGGGGCTACCAAACCCCAAATATTTGAGGAAATACTTTGTGTCTTCCTCTAAAAAACATTCCCAAGATCTCTAAGATGAAAAACTCACAGAATAAAAAAAAAAAAAAAAAAAAAAAAAAATCACATTACTCCTGCATCTTGTTCTGTTGGCAGGTATTCCTTTCCAAAAATGTTCTGCTTACCATTTTTCTACTTACGTGATTTGCTTAAAACCTTTCCCATTATATATTTATGCATCCGTCATTTCTTTGTTTTTTCTGCTCCTTTGCCAGTTGTCAGTGTTATATTAAGTTGATGGTGTGGAAATTTCTGGATAATTAGCTTTGGGCAACGTCACATTCTCTGCTGAGTGATAATGGACATGTAAAGAGGCTTCAAAAACAGAAGGAAGAAACACAGATAGCCGGGGTCTCTGCAGAGGAGAGATTTGGACTGCTCTCCTTGAGGCAAGGGAAGTTGGGCTGCATGCTGTGAAACTTTCTGGTTTAAAAATTACGAGAAGGAGTTGGTGGGTTTGGGCTGCTTGTATCTGGGTTTTATCTCACAGAGAGGCTTGGATGCATTGGGTGGGACTGGGTTCTTGGTTAGCTTTCATGTCTGGTCACTTAAAACCCATGTTAAGCAGCAAAGTGAACAGCCTTCCAAGGAAGACTTTGTTAGCATTCTTCTTGTCCTCAGTACAGCATATTATAAATTCCCGCCAGCATAGGCACAAATCCACAAATCCACATTCTGTGGATTACACAGCTATTAGATTGGGACACAGTATGGTTTATACCTAGAGCTTTATATTTAGGAGAAGTTTATATAAGCATGTATAAACTGCTTATGTGTAAGACTTTATGCTGCTGTTTCACTCTGTTAAGCTTTAGAAAAGACTGCAATAGAAGCTTTTTTTTGATATCCTATAAAATAATTGTGAATAAAATTATTTCAATGCAAATTTCCTTGCCAATTTTAATCATAATTAGACTGAAATATTTGAAGTAGATTTGGAATCTCCCTACTAAAAAAAATGAAAAATATATAATATGCATTTCAGTAAAAAGTGGACGAGTTAATAGTTTTGCCATTGTTTGAAAGATCTGTTGAAAATAAATAGAATATGTGAAATAAATGTCAATTCAGGTAACTTTGCCTATTTTTGTTCTTCTGCTATTTCCCTAAAGTCAGTTGTATAGCAGTACTATCATTGCTTCTCAGTTTCTGCATTCCTGCTGCTTAATCTTCATGCATAATCATGAAATCTCCCTCTGTAGCAAGAAAACACATGGTGAAAAATGTAAGGCTACGGTTATAAAGAAAGGACAAGAAAAAATCCCAAACTTTAAAAATGAGCTGTTTTTAACAGAAAAAGAAAATAGTTGTTAATAACATAGCTGAAAGACAAAGATCTCTGGAGAGTATTCAGACACAGTTCAAAACCTTCAAAAAGCAAATTATTCCACTGTGACTGGATGACTTCTATTGATCTAATCTGGGTGTACCTCATAATGATGGAGATGGGTAGAGGTTTTACTGTTTGTATTAAGTAAAACTGGTCTTCAATTTCTGTAGGAGGATTTTGTACTAAAAGGAAAAAATCTTTTGTGTGTGTCCTAGAAAAGGAACAGGCTTTCTAACATTTCGATCTCACATTTTTTCACTGTGTCTTTAATGATTTGCACTGTAACATTTTAAACCTGTACCCCTTGTTCAGCCATGACCTGCCCAGTGCTTCTGTGATTGACCTTCTTATCTCTCCAAATTCAGGTCTTCCACAGACTTTTGAAGACCAAAAGAGAAAGAAAACAGTAGAGCACTGCGGGGTCGGGGGCAGCACTCCAGAGGTCTCACTTACATCTATAGTCTAGCATCCCTGAAAACACAGAGGAGTGTTTTAGCAGTAATATGAATATGAATTTTCAGCCAAAAAGATCACCTCCTTGACATCCTCTTTGTAAACTCAGGTGAAAGAGAAGTTTCAGTGCCTGCAGAGACAAGTGCTTCTGTGAGACCATAGCAGTAACTGCGAAATTATTTCATTACCGCCGTGAGAACCATTCACACACCTGCTTTGGAATCCACCTTTAGGCAGGGGCACAATCAGCCTGGTCTAGGTTTAACACTGCTTAGAGGAAATCCCTCTGTTTACCACATGAAATCTGCTTCAAAATGTCTTTGTAAGAGATACTGAGAGCAGGTTTGAGAATATTGGAAGGGGAGAGAAATGACAAGAGCAAGATAAAGCTATGCTTGAACATTTAATATGGTTTGCTAAATGTGTTTAATTTACAGGCATAGCAGTTCTAGAGAACTCAACATCCAATATTCATAATGCATAGAGTGCTCTGCTTGAGACACTCTTTTGTCTGAGCACCCCACTGAATTGGGAGTGCTGGTTCATACCAGGTCACAGCAGCTCTTATGCTTCCTTCTCAACCTTTCCTGGGTTTAACAGGAACAGACCCTCTCTTTACCTAAACTAGGACTGGTCTCAGAGTGAAAAGCGCACAGATGAGCCCTACCTAGCAATGTAATTGTGGTTCCTTAGGAGTTCATCCTTGTTCTTGATCTGACAGCTCCTGTCAGTAAGGACAAGGATGGCAGTTTTCTCCAAGATTTGACATGCTGAAGATCAGCGCAAAAGAGGCATACAAAATTTAGTCTTCCATCAGAAATACTGTCAGTCACTTAAAGTATACCATACAGCCTTAAGACTTTTTTTGTCCATTAAAATACACTGTGAAAAGCAGCATTTTTAAAGGAAATAAAAAAGAAACATGCCTTCACCCCTGTAACTGAGTATGCCAACCTTTAAAGTGTCACAAAAATTCGGAGTAAGATCTTCAATGTGATCAAAAGTGGTTATTTTTGGTATCTGAATGATATAGTTTCTCTATTTGCTAGCTCATTATGAGGAGGTAAAATAAATACTTCATGACATCTTTCTTGTGGATTTTTCTCCCCCATATTTTCTGGTATATCTATATATATATATCTTATACATATCTATAGGATCAAGAGTTTCCTGACTCATTATGTATGTAATTCAGTAAGAAAACTTGACTTTTCTTTCAGCTTTTTTTCTTCATTAATCAGATCAGAAAACAGAAGACTCTTAGGCAGGCAGAAAATCAAATTACTTTTGGAGGTGTATGGACTGAGACTATGGATGTTTTCAGAAAGTAACTTCTCAGAGGATAATCCTCTACACAAAGGCTTTATAGCATCTCTGTATAAAAGCAAACTGAAAGTTAAAAAAAAAAAACCCAAAACAAAACAAAAATCATTCCCTAATGTAATCTTGAGTTTACTGAATCAGAGAAAATTGTGCTGTTGAAAGATGCATTGACAAATTGAATGAAAAATTGGTATCTTCCTTTTCAATTCCAGGACCACTAGATATATCTCTGTGTATACAGTGTATATTTGATTATCAGCACTAAAATATTTTATGAAAAGGTTAACAATGAATCTATAAAAAAATCCTGAATAAACCTCACAAGATTGCCTAAGTATTTTCCCCTCATATTTTTCCTGATCAGTCCTTTCCTTGGCTAGCATCTTGTCTCATTTGCTGCTGGCTTTCCACTGTTCATGTGTTTTTAAAGATTTTTTTCTCAAGTTGTCTTCTTCAACTACATTTTTGATATTGTCAGGAAAACGTGATTCTGTGCTTGTTCACCTTACCATAAACATCTGTCTCTGTTACTGCAGATAACTCATAGCTTTGAAGGTCGTGGTCTTGTCAGACAAAAGATCATCTGAGAAGCAGTACAGCAATAGGTACTTAAGAACAACCTATGGAAGGATGGTTTTTATGTGAGAGATGGATATGAATAATTCTTAATAGGAGAAAATAGATCCTTTTAAATATTCTTGTAGAAGTTCCAAACTGCATTCCCAAAATACTATTGATCTTACTTAGGTCTTTTAGTTTTTTGGGTAAGGTAAATTTCTGCCTGCCCTTACGAATTTGTGGACCTTGGCACTTTATCTCTGATAACTCTGGCTCACTTTGCTACAGAGCATAAAGCACATGGTTTTAATATTCTTACAGATTAAACAGAAACTGGGGCAATTCAGAACGACTTGTAACCTTTGACTTTTTAACTCTAGCTTTTCTATTCTGTACATCTGACAAGGGAAGATCTGAGCACTGCTTCAAACACAAAACATCTTTTCAGATGCATTTACTGCAAGGAAGGTACAGTATTTCCAAGAAAAATTCAATTTAATATCTTATAATCTGTTTCATAACAGTTACAGAAAAGCTTCTTTCACTGAATTTTTATTTTTGGTACAGAGTTAAAAAAATTCCACTATTACTATGCAGCTAATAATTGGCTCCTATTTCCTTTCCATGATAGCAGTCATCTGCTGTGTTTCCAAGGTTCTCATTTGCCACGCAGCTTTAAAGGTACATGTCAAAGAAACTTTCCCATGAGAAAAGATTGCAGTTTTGAAAGCAAATAAAGTACAGAAAAAAAGCAAAACTCATCCAAAACCTATAGGCACTTTCTTTTTCCCCAAGCAAAAGCTTGCTCTGCTTCATAGCGTGTCTCACACTACCTGACAGAAATCTTTCCCCTGTGAGGTATCTAAACCCACTCGGAGTGTAACAGAGCACTAGGAGAAGAGGAAGGAGTTTACTACAAGTGCATAAATCACAAACTAAATCACAAACTGCTTTAAGCTTCAGCAGATAGGTTTAATTATTCCTTTGCAGTTTATTCGAAAACTTACACACTTTGTTCAGGCTGAAAGACTGACATACATTTCTGCATATATTTAAACTTCAGTCAGAACAATCACAGTAAGGAGCTAGACCACCTCACTTTCAAACATCCATTGTGTGATGGTTAAATAGGGCTCAGCTTGTAGCAGCAATATAACTATGATAATAATAGACTGTGATCTAGGCAAGCTGCTCAGTTGTTATAGTTCAGTAAAAATATTTGTTGTGGGCATCACACAAGTGAGCTAGTGTCAGAAACTCCTAATCAGTAACTAGGGTTAGTAACTAGTTAGCACAATAGTAGCATAAAATAACAGCATCAATGATATGTTATTTTATACTAAGTGAGATTGTTGACAGGGTAAAACAGACACAGAACATTTTGACTTAATTCTCATTTCTTGAGATAGCAATTATGGACAAAAGGATTAAAAGTCTACTCAGTGGCCTGTTAGGTAACAACACAGACCAGTCTGTAGCATAGAGTATCCAATTATATAGTAGGTCCTGAGCTGAATTCAGGACATTCAGCTCGATTACAATTGTAATTCTAAAAATGTAATTGTAAAATCAGCCTGTAATTCACATTTTGCAGGGATATAAACACGTTTGAAACAAAATTTCTCTAATGCAAGAATGCAGATTTCCTACATTCCATTCCAAGGACACTGAGAACTGCCAGCAATTTTTCTAATATGCTCCTTTAGTCAGCAAAAGTAACATTGAAATCTTTAATTAATTCATAACTACATACATAAATGCCCCCATGACTGCTGCAGTCAAACTACCTTTTTTTGCTGGTGCCAAGCACAGGGTTGGGAGAGTACTCTCATATTTACAATTTTCATCTTAACTTGTTAGGCAATCTTTACTTCTTCTTTCATTCCAGAGAAACCTCCAAAATTTTCAGCATATTTTGCTGTTCTCAAATGTTTAATGCATAGATTGATCTAAATTCTGATCCCTATTTTTTTATTGTTGTTGCTGCTGTCATTTTAATTTTTTTTTTTCCTCCCAGAAGTGCTTGGCTTATGGATTGAAAACCTAGAGTCTATAAAAGGCCTTGAAAAACAAGCATCAGTGAACTGCTTTGGCTTTTTCCATGTAGTGTGACAGGTCACTTAAATTATGGAGCATTAGATAGTCTTCCTTGCTGGATGATTAAAGCTTTTTAGGTACTTATAAAGAATGAATCATAGACAGAGAGAGATGAGTATCTGTGGAGTTTGTGAAAAGATAAGCCTGTTTCTACCATTGGAAGCAAAGCACTATTTATTTGCATGGCAGCTCACAGTGAGGGCAAGGGCTGACCTTCTGTTCCCTGAATGATGTTAGATAACAACCTCTTGTACTGCTACCTCATTCAGGTGGGAATTTCAACTTTCCTATGCTCCTTACTTTTCACCAGTCGTTTGCACTTCCCTCTAAATTTGCACTACTTTTTACATTGGGTCAGAATATGTCCAACTCCACAACACTTCCTCTTTGAGAAGTTGCAGGAGTCTTGGGAATATGGAGTCTAGGTCTAGCTACAGGCTTTACAGATGATTGAGACTGAAAGAACACATCACTTCGTAGCATATAAACAAATTCTGTTATTTTCTAGAATAGTAAGGTACAGTATGAAATGTACAGAAATTCCTGTTTGAAAACCAGCTACTGCTTCTGCTTTTATATAATATTCACCTAATAAAAATTCCAAGGAAAATTCACATAGATCTCACAGTTGAAGGTTATAAAAGCCCTTGCTGGAATATTGGGTAGTTAATTTATATAAATATTAGATTTCTATTATTTAATATCTTCTACTGCACATATAATAATTGAGCATAAGTGGCAATTATTTATACATTAACCATGCAGAAGGTTTTTTTGCAAAGAAACCACTTCATGAAGGAAACACGTGAAATAAACATATTTTCTTTGGCAAGGGGGATAATTTAGCCTGAGGAATAGGATAGAATTTGTCAGAGGAGTCTCCTTATGTCTGATTGCTGTTATTTGGTTTTGCCCATTTACTCAATGCATATTGCTTCTCTCTTGAACTTCTCTTCTATTTCTCCCTCTTCAATATGAGTTTACTGATGCATTTGGGATGCCTGTTAACAGATGCCACTTCATGAAAGTGTTATCTGAACCTCAGAAGTGCCACAAAGTCCTGTTCCTTTCTCAGGGACTTAGAGAAACCTCAGAAAGCAGTGGTTGGACCTCCACTGTCCAGCTCCAGCAAACCTTGGCCCTGAGACCAGCAAGTGTGGCAGAGATGGAGCTGAGTGCATTTATTTGATGGCACCCTTCCCCACACAGCCTGAACAGCCCCTTGCCCAAGGCACTGCTCCCCACAGCCTCCCTGTCCAGCAGCACCCATCCCATGGGACAGGAGCCCCTGCTTCACTGGACTCCCAGCCCCCAGATACACAGCAACACTGCACTCCAGCTGGGAACAGACATCTTGGTGCCCTTTTGCTCATGTAGTAGCTACATCTCTCCCATCTGGAGTGTAGAGTATCACTGAAAAGACCAGTCAGTTTTCCACCAACTTGCTTGCAGCAGGGATTTCCTCTCCCCAACAGCTAATGTGGATTTCTGTGACAACAGTCCATTGGGCTCAGTGTCTCACCAGCAGAGGATCCCTCTGGACCCTCTGTTTGTGACTAGAGTTGAGAAGGATACCCCTCCCCTGCTCTCAGCTTCACCTTTCTGAGATAATTCCTCTCATTTGTGGTTTATGCTGTTCCTGCCAGCCAGGTGGAACTAAAGGTGAATGTGCTGGGACGTTATTCACCAAGAAAAATGGCATTTATAATGTAATGGGGATAAACTCCCAAAAGAATTTAGAGTCCTGAGAAGCACTACAGAAAAGTCCTGTAGCACTGCTTTAGGTGGGTGAGATGAATTTTAGCATCTGGGGAATATTCCAGTGAAAAGGAATGACAGTTTCTATTGTATTATATTTTAGAAAACTTTAGTTGCCCCTCTCCATGGGTCCTGCCCTCTGCTCATTCCTCTGCCTGAGACCTAAATGCAGGCAGCTTTCACTTACTTTTCTTACAGCAGGATAGGGCTTTATAGTGAACTTCAGTGACTACTGAGAGAAAAAGTATTTTTCCTTGACAAGGTATCATGAAACACCCTGACAGGTGGAGTTTTAAAGATATAATTTGGTGGGCAAGTACCGAGGATGAAATTCCACCCTGCTTGCCTTTAGCAATGCCTTACTTCAGACTCCTTGCTTGCAGTGCTAAAGGACATTCTGTGCCTGTTTTGATCCACTGTTTTCATCTGTGAATAAGTAACTGATATTTTCTAGGAGTCATACACTTGGCAAATATACATAAATATATATGCCAAATACGTTCTTTTTTATCTCTAAAAACAGCTTTTCATCATATTCTCTAACACATTTTGTGTCAAACCTTTGTAACAGCTGATCCATTTTTCTTCGCTTAAAAAAGATTAACCAGCAACAATTCCAAACACAGAAAAGTGTATCCACAGCAAAAAAAGACTAACCATGTGGTTGGATACTGTCTCAGCCAGTGCTTTTAAGGAGCACAGACCACTGTTCCAGGGATTCTAGGAAGTTAGAACAGCAGGGTCTTTGTTTTTTCTTCATAAGCACATGAAAAACACTGAAGTCTTGCCTGTCTCCCATTCCATGGCTGTGGCCAAATAGTGTGCTGAATAGAAGCCAGGCTTCTGGGTGAGTAAGACTGCATTATTGCCATTAGATCTGACTTGCTTTCACTGTGTTTGCTTTCATATTGTTTGATTAGTGGCTGCAGAGGAGAGAGAAGTGAGAGAAATACAGCTCTTTTTGCACTCTAGTGCAGAGATGGGCAAAGTCACTTGTTCTTCTCATTTTATCTCTCTCATTCCTTATTACATCAACCTCAATTCTCACATCACAGTGAATTGCACCTAACCCACGAGCCAGCAGTGTGTCCTTGTGACCAAGAAAGCCAATGTTATCCTGGGGTACATTACGAAAAACATTCCCAGCAGGTTAAGAAAGGTGATCCTGCCTCTCTCCTCAGCCTTGGTGAGGCCATATTTGGAGTGTTTTGTCCAGTTTTGGACTCCTCAGAAGAGACATAGAGCTCTTGAAGCAGATACAGAAGAGTGCTGCAGAGTTCATCAAGGGACTGGGTCTTCTCTTTTATGAGGAAAGGCTGAGGGAGCTGAGCCTGATCAGTACTGAGAAGAGATGACTGACTGAGAGGGGACCTGGTCAATGTCTGTTGATACCTAAAGGGAGAGTGCCAAGAGGATGGAGCCAGGCTCCTCGTGGTGGTTCCAGCCAACAGGACAAGAGGCAATGGCAGAAAATGATGTACAGGAAGTTCTATCGGAATATGAGGAAAAATGTATTTTCTGTAGGAGCAACTGTACACTGAACAAATTTTCAAGGAAGGCTGTGGAGTCTCCCTCACTGGAGATATTTAAGAACCATCTGGCATCAATGCTGTGCCATGTGCTCTAGGATGACCCTGCCTGAGCAAGGAGGTTGGACCAGAAGACCAACTGTGGTCCCTTCCAACCTGACCCATTCTGAGAGATACCATTATTCATTCTGCAACCATTACCACTGATATCAATTAAACCATTTTAGAGAAACATTAAAGTTAAGAGGGGGGGGGAAGAAAAAGACCTGCAGCTGGTAGATGTTAATCTTGTTATTTGAGAGAAGGCACTCTGATATTTTATTAATTATCAGTGAGGTGCAAGAATCATATGCAAGAGAATAGTTTTGCAAGATTGGGAGAATGATGATTTGCAAGATTTTGTTCCTATGGCAGGTGATTAAGGAAATAAACAGACGATGTCCTCAAATAATCTTACCGGCCTGGTTATGTAATAGTACTAATTATGAAGGGTTTTTTACAGAAAGCAAGGAATTCAGGTACAAAAACTATTAATTTTCTTCTTACATTTCCTTAAATGCTTTTTTTCTATGAACCACAGATGAAATATTCACAAACCCATACCCTTCCAAAAATGGATATTGGGGGCACCCTTTACAGGGGAAAATTGGTAATAATCCCAGAGAAGGTGCCAGCTATCATTGAAGCCACCCACAAGCTGTCAACATCCTGCTAGCAATTTTTACTTCAAACTAATCAACACCTTAGTCAAGATGCATTCGCTTTTGTCTCTTGACTTACCTGACATATTTTTATGATTTAAGTCGGAAGTTTGAAGAAATTCTGCAATGAAAAACTATATGTGCAGGATGATCACTGTGTGGAACAGGACCATTCTCTCCAAGAAAGGCATTAATTTTTCCCACAGCTGAATTTACTGAGGAAACAATGACAGCCACATGAATCTGAATCATTTAGTTTCTCTATTTCAGTGCTACCTTCTCACAGCATTTTCAGATGAAACTGGTTTACCCCTAAAATGTTGCAGCTACTATTGTTTCATCAGAGAGCAGGAAGTGTATGCTTGTCTAAAATAGCATAGTCACTGAAGGCTGTTCATTCTACCATTGGGCCTTTTCTGGTCAATATTACTCATACAGGATTTTTGACTACTACTTAGTATAATATCTCTGGGGTAAAGCATTGCAAGGGACTCCCCCAAGGGGGAATGCACTCCCCCTGACTCTGGATAGATTTTTTTTAAGAGAATCCACCAACTCCTCTTAGCTACTATTGAGGTCAGAAGACCAAAACTTGCAGAGGGAGGGTTTGAAAACTCAGCTCTGATAGATAACACATGTAACATCTTCCTGGGCCATCTCCTTTAGAATGTACAATGAGGGAGCTGTCAGACCTAGATAATGTAGCAATTATGTTAAGTCTTGTAGTTCTCCAGTTTTACAGATTTTAAAAATGGTATCTTTTAAACATTGTGTGAATAGCAGCAATGCAAGGGGGGAGGGAATAAATTCCATCTGTTTTTTGTTGCTTGAGCAAGCAACAGTCGCTGCATTCTGCAATGGATAGAGAGGTCAGTAAAAAGCAGACGAACCTCTCAGTGTGTCAGAAAATTGCATAGCAAAAGTCTGTAGCAAAATCAAAGCACAACCTGGATAAAGACAAGACTAAGAAGAGTCTTCATATGGTTGTCTGGTCAGTTCACTTCAATTCTCCCCAGCCTGTGCTTCAGTGTGTGAAGTGGGAAAGCTGCAGCCATTCACCAGCCTGGGGAAAGCAAAGAGTATTTCCTCAAAAGAGTGTGCTTCACAAGCTTTAGGAGGTACTGCTGAGACTGTATTCCACACTCGCTTGACAGTGATAGAGTCGCCAGCACTACATCTATCAAACATTAATGAACTCGTCTTCACAAACCCTTTGCAAGTCAGGGGATCAGTTTCCCTTTTACAGATGGAGAACTGAGGCACAAGAAGATGTGAGTGATTTGTCTAGAGGAAATCTATAGCCAAGTCAGAAGCTGAACCCACACCTTTCAAATTTCACAGCACCATTCTCAAAGCATACAGTTCCAGTCCAATATGCTGGCAGTTTTTGGATTTGCAACAGATTTCTGCTGATTTTTATTTTTTTTTCCTTTTTTAACGTGATCCTGCCTGCATCAGAACAGTCTTTCCCTAGGTCCATAATGCTTCTTGGTGTCTATATAAGTGAAAAGGGTATAGCAGGGAAAAATATTTGGAAATTTACTCTTGCTTACAACTTTTGAGTCCTGTCATCATTGTATGTCTAGTTTGGAGCCATTAGTCATTCGTTATCATTGTCATTATTTCTAATACAATACCTAAATGTGAAACTCTGTTTTGATAAAATCCCTGCATCTCTTTTATGACTCCTGAAAGTAAAAATGGTTCCAATGTTGAGATCATATGACATGTTGAGTGCAGAAAACCTTGTCAGTTGAAGTAAACTTTGCTTTATAAGCTTTAGAAATGTAGCTAAATAACTTAAAACCTTTTTTTAAAAAAAAAATTCCATAAAAAACATACAGTTTGACCTGGATACTCAGCCAAATAGCAAGTAGAAATAGCATTGGTATATTTTAGGGTCATGCTTAGTCAGACATTTAAAGGGCTCCTTGTCAGGCAGAGGAATCAGAGTCCTCAAAAACTGCCAGTGTCACCTTTCTATGAAGCAACAGAGAGGACCAAAGCATCGCACCAAATAAAACAGATGCTCACAGCTGGTGTTTAATTATCCCCATGAGAGGAGTGGGCTCCTTCTGTCTCAAAGAATTCCCTTCTTCATACTGTTACTGTCACCATGAGTGAATAAAAATCCAGGCTGGACAAAGCACAGAGATAAGGGGTCAGTGCAGGTTCTTGGAGATATTTGTGGACCTGGGAAGAGTAAGAGAACACTGGTTATTGCTTAGCATGGTAACTTTTAAAATCAGAAAGGAAGGTGGTTACACTGATATTATCTAAAATTAGAGGATTCCTTTCTTAAAGATGAATGGTCAATGTGCTGACAAGGTGCCATATATGATAATAATGAAATACCAAATTTTGATCTAAGATTGTCATACAGGTAAAATAAGTGTGTGGGTTATCAGCTGACTGTTACCCTGAAATCATTCCATGGTAAACTGCAATACTTGAAAAAGAACAGCAAAATACGTAACAAAGGTCATAAAAACACACTGCTTTTAATAGAAAAGGCAATAAGTGTTCACATTTACCTTTGATATTTAGGATGAAACAGTAAAAACTTTCCTATAATTCCAATAGCACATACAAAACCCAAAGGCTAGAATTCTAATTAATTCAATCACTCTGTCTGTGCTTACTGCTGCTGCATTTTAGCTACCCATGGCTAAGCTATGTGTATTTCAAATGAATATTTTATTTTCTAAACTGGTTGTTGGTATAAGGTATGTAATAGCTATTAGCAATATTACTGAATATGAGACAGTTAACAAGGTGGCAGCCTTTGCAAAACACATCTTGACAGCAGAAAAATAAAAAGAAACCTCAGCAAAGAACTGCTGTTGAATGAGTGGTATTTCTAATTTTAATTTTATTTAAAGGATTAAAGGAAGAATGCAGTATAAAGTCTTCAATGGATACAATCTGAAGTTGTCTTAGTATTATCTTAAAATCAGTATCTCATATAATTAAAAGCAGTATAATCAGGCTACAAATCAAGAAAAGGATAACAAAATAAAATCAAAATGATCTAGACATTCTGTCCTACTACTCAGCTTCTGCTGTAGTTGATACTATTCAGAAGAAAGTAAAAAATTTTCCTTCCAGGAAGGAAGGAGGACAGAAAGGAAATGAGCCTATTTGTAAACTGGAAGTATGAATAGGTAGAACCAGCACAGTCATTAATTTAGAAATTACATAGGTGGAGCAACCAGTTCCCTAAAATCTTTAATGCCAAACATATACTGGGCTGACCACAATTAGTAAAGTTAGTCATATAAAGTAATATTCAAATTCCTCAAATCATATACAGCTATAGCCCATATACCATCTATAACCACCTAAGCTCAAAGATCCTTTTTATTGATGTAAATTTCATACAGTTTCATAAGCCTTTAAACTGATTATAATATTTGAGATATATATATATATATATATATATATATATATATATGCGTATGATTTTCTTGAAGCTACAGCTCTTGGCTTGGTATGTTTGGGTTCAAAAAGGAATTTTCATCATATCAACATTTTAATGAAAATCCAGTAAACGTAAGGGCAAATTTCAGACTGTTCACATTAATATATTGTGCAGCTGCTATAGATGATAAGCTAATATATGTGCATCCTGACCAGAGACAGTAGTCCAGGGAAAGGGACACACTAACTATAGATAGAATTTTGGAAAACCAGTGGCCCCTGACCTTGATTATCCAATCAGCCATTCAAATTTTCTTTCAATAATAGTTTGAGCCTAATCTTAACAACACCATCTGTAATTATAAGGTTTCTCAGTTTAACAGATTATCAACTTTTCAGAATTTACAGATTTTGACTATGGAAAATCTGCCCTAATTTTTGCAATATGTGTAGTCCAATGCTCACTTCAAAGTATGCAACATGAAGAGATGTATATCACCTGGGAAGAAATCACACTTAAATGACTTTGGATACAATGAGCAATACAGGAACAAAATGATTCTGTTACTCTCAACACATTGTTAAGAAGCACTGACAATCAATCTTTATTTACATATGGCATTTCTTTAATGTGTTTTTCATTCTCCCGATTCACTGGCAGGAACTTGGGCTGGAGTTACGATATTTTGCATATATAAACGCTAGAAAAATGATTTTTATAATGCTTCTTTCTGAATGCTTTTGTGTCAAAAGTATGGGACTATTCGCTGTGTTTTCAACAGCAAGCTCATTGTGGGTGTCATTCAAAATGACAAAACTGCTTTCTTGTTTTATTGTCTAATGATTGTATCTCCAGTGTTCCTCCTATAGACTGCATTAAAAGATTATATTCTGCAAGGAAACCGATGGAATATAAATATCTCTGCGATGCGTGAGCATTGCATTATCTAACAGAGAAATGTTACTAACGTGCAAAAAACAAGCAGTCAAAGCCATTGAGAAAAATCAGGATTAAGGATGCCTATTTAATATCAAATGAGTTCTTTTTTTCTTGCAGCGAAGATTAATTACAGTGCTTAATTACAGTACCACACAAGAAGTCCAAGTTTTGCTTTGCCACTGCCATACATAAGAGGACAAGTGCAAAATCATTAATTTATAGAGTTAATGAAAGTCCAGGATAAATCTGTGAGTTGATTTAACCAGAAACTAAATTTAGCAATCCAAATCTTCACTGAAATATTCCGATTTTAATATACAAAGGGCTTATGTTATTTGTAAGTCAAAACAGAATATTAATTTTGCCCCCAAAATTTAGCATTTGTCAGGCTTATCAAATCATTGAAAGCACAGACATAAAGACAGTCAAACAGAGCATTTGGTCTGGAAACCACCAGCTCCTGCATCACTTTTCTTTCTTCAAATATATAGGAGGTGGAATTAGAAAACCAAAGGGAGAAAGGAGAAAGAGCTGGATACTTTTTTATTTCATTGGTATTAGCTATCAAAATGGCTTGTCATGCTCTGATCTCTAAAAGTGCAAGATTCACCATCTGGCCCTGAAATGAAGGCTATGATACATGGCTCCAGCCCTTATGCTTTTCTGAAATGTGAAGCAATCAGAATGGTGTAAGATGTAAGTGGGCCCAAAAAATCACAAAACCCAAATTCACCATTTTCTCACCTGTTGTCTGAATTGAAGCAGAATTCTGAAGGCTGGGTTTGGGTTCGCTGTTTATAGATATCAAAACATTATTAAAGGATATTTCTGCTATGTTGAGGTCATGTCATGCTGGGTCTCTAAAGCAACTATTTGGCAAGGTATAAATCAAGTAATTAATTTAAACCAAAATGTTATCTAAATGGAATCAAGCACAGAAATATGAGCCAAAACTCCCTGACTCTCTCTTTGATACATGGGATCATACATAGGCAAGGGATGTGTTAACTTTTCCTTGAATGAAAATCAATGCTTTGGCTTTTTTTGCATTGACATTGGGCTTATCATAAGAACAAAGTTGAGCACATGAATTGAGCACATGCAAAATGGCAATTTGAAGTTACTTGGTGTGATTTTTCATGTTTCTATGTTTGTTGGTCTGGCCTTATTAAATTGCTGTCACTTTCAGCAAGTCAAAGTGTTTGAAAAATTTTACAGGAGACTTATAAATGCAAAAGGTTCTGGACACAGAATTTTAATTTCTGGTAAATTTTGAGCAAATATTCTAGACAAATTGAAGAGCCCTGGAAAATCCTCTTTTCTCACACATTCATGTTTTCTGAGCCATATAATCAGTTGCAAAACCAAATGATTGAGCACTCTGGAATAATTTCAGAATGTGGACTGAATTAATTTTAGAGATGACAATAAATAAAAGGAAAAATGAGAGACATTACTGAAAGTAATAGAATAGCAGGAAAACAATGAAGAATAGGAAATGCTTTGCTTCAGAAGCTTTTTCAATGTAATGTGTTAAGCAAACAAATATTACATTAACCCATGCATTTGGAAACATCCAGGATCATAGGAAGAGTGTGCCTGAAAAAGAGGCATTAATTACATCACAGCAATGATACTCATATCATCTAGTACTTTAAACTGTCTAAACCCATATGTTCTGTCTTCCCTGGACCCTGATTTATTGCATATATATTCAGATGGTATTGTTTGTCAGCTTCTGTTCAGCATGGGGAAAGAAGGCTTTGGGGGAAACTCATTGTGCCTTTCCAGTACCTTAAGGGGACTTATAAAAAGGAGGGCAAAGGACTTTTATACAGGTAAATAGGAAAAGGGGCAATGGTTTTAAACTGAAAGAGGACGGGTTTAGTTTAGATGTCAGGAAGAAATACTTTACTCGGAGGGTGCTGAGGCATTGGAGCAGGTTGCCCAGAGAAGCTGTAGATGCTCCACCCATGAAAGTGTTCAAGACCTGGATGGGGCCCTGAACAACCTAAACTAGTGACTGGCACCCCTTTCCATGGCAGAGGGGGTGGAACTAGATGATCTTTAAGGTCCTTCCAACCCTAAACATTTTATGATTCTATTATTCTAGGATTCTAGTGTATCGTGAGTTTCAGCTGATGTTTGTGAACTGTGGATTGCTGAACTCTGAAGTCATACAATTTTTAAGGTTTGAAAGGGACCATCACATCCAACCAACAACATAACTA
Organism: Cyanistes caeruleus; assembly: GCF_971803275.1. Taxonomy (NCBI): domain Eukaryota; kingdom Metazoa; phylum Chordata; class Aves; order Passeriformes; family Paridae; genus Cyanistes; species Cyanistes caeruleus. Next base: position 68,398,596 of record NC_141702.1, read on the forward strand.
CCATGTTCACCATCATACCATGTCCTCAAGTCCCACAGCCACATGTATTTTGAATACTTCCAGGGATGGTGACTCCATCACTTCCTTGAGCAGTCTGTTCCAATGCTTTACAAGGTTTTCTGTGAAATAAAAATCCTACTAACCAGTCTAAACCTCTCCTGCTACAACTTGAGGCCACTTTCTCTTGTTCTGTCACTGGTTACCTGGGAAAAGAGACTGTCACCCACCTGGCTACAGGCTCCTTTCAGGGAGTTGTAGAGAGCCATAACATCACCCCTGAGCTGCTTTTTCTTCAGGTTAAACAACCCCAGATTCCTCAGCCACTCCTCATCAGACTCTTTCCCTGCTCTGCTGCCTTTCTCTGGACTTGCTCCAGCCCCTCAATGTCCTTCTTGTACTTAGGGGATAAAAATTTGACACAGGATCTGAGATGCAGTCTCATCAACTATACTAATTAATACAGTGAAAATTATTTCCCCTTAAATGCATGTGCTGGTTCTGCCTTGACCCTGAAGACACAGAATAAGTGGTCTGAGTCTACCCTCTGCAGATGGTTTTGTATTTTGAACACTACCAGTGACATGTGGTCAGAAGTTCAAGGAAGGTTTTTTGACAATTTTTTACTACATTTTTAACATGACTCTGTTTTACCTTTACTTTTCTAAAGTTGGAACTGAGATTCACTGAAATTTATAGTTTTTCAATGCAGTGTCTATTTCTATTATAATAATGATAATAATAATGTATGCATATAAATATCTATATAATATCCTAACACTTTAGAGTATCAGAATTTGAAATGTCTTCATTCCTCACCTTCCCATTTTCCTCAGAGACCCAGCTACTCCCCTGATCTCACTTGCACCCTCTTTTCTCTTTAACTTCTCTACATATGGATGCATTAAGAGACATTCCAGGCTCCAAATGTAAAACAGGAGATAACTGCACTGTGATAATCTCTCACACACAAACAGGCTACATATGAGAAACAAGGAAGCCAACTGACACATATTTAGCAATGTGATACTTATTTCCCTCATTAATTTATTGGCTAATTTTTCACTCTGGGGGTCTTGCTGGAAGGACTATTTCGCAGTGGTCATAGATTTTATGACAAGAACAGCTTGTTCTATCACAGGCTAACCCATTCCTGCATCGCTGCACTGAATACCTTCTGGACTCTTCTAGCCTCATCACAGGCTATTTTTCACCCTTTTTAATAACCCATATTAGCACAGATCCAGTTTATCTATAGCTGTCATTCCACTTTCTTTCTCATACCTGTAAATTTGCTCTAGTTGCTTTCCCTAGAGACTTTATTTTCCAGTTTCATTTTAGGTACTTTCCAATACAGTTCATAATTATCAAAAGCCTTTTTTTAGTTTTTTTTTTTTTAAATCTGTATGGATTTCTCTTCACCAAACTACAGCACCTGATCAGCTTCATCCATCTGGAACTGTCAGCTGTCTTAGTACTACCAGAAACACTCTTTCTTAAAATAATATTCTCCGTTGGTGTCCCTGACACCATCTTCTGATTTTCATTCCCTTCTTCTCCCTCCAACTGTTTCTTTGGCACAGCCTTTAGAAAGCCTACTCTGTCTTGCCATCATTTTCATTGACAGTTTCTATTTTTTCATCTCTTCTATAATTTAGTTTTCTAATGTCCATCTACAAAAAAAAAAACAACAAAACAAACCCAAAAACCAAGACCAAAGAACAAACCACAAACAAACAAAAAAAGTACTCCAGAATACCACTCTATCTCAGACATATGATCTTGGATTTTTATTTCTTATCTTAAATGTATCATTGCAAAAACAGATCTCTGTCTTGGTCCTGTAAAATTGTGTACTGAAGGAAGTTTTTGAATTTGCAATTACTAAGATAAAATGACAGAAAAATTAGAACATGTATATGAAAAATAGGCCAGCTAGGCTTCCTTTTTGCAGAGTAGTTTAAACCCATTTAGAAAAGCAAGTAGTTTATATCTTGTTGCAACACATATTGATGACTGCCAGTAGAAGGAGGAGATGGAAAAATAATCAGCTGCATCCTGTGCAGAGTATTTTGAACTTCTGAGTGATCTCAAGCCACGTATTCCATTAGTAATCACAGTCATGGGGTGCTGTGAATTTAGACAGGGCAATTCAGGAGGTTGCTGTCCCATCTGTCCACACCATGTTCCTGCCAAGCATCCCTGTCATAACAGTGGCAGAGAAAATGAAAATATGTAAGCGATTGCCATGTGATTTTTAACCACAAGCAAGGCTGGAATCACAGCAGTACAACAGGTTGAATTGCAGTGAGCAAGGCACACTAACACATCTGCTTCTGCATTACTATCCAAAATATCCCTAACAGGTGGAGAGAAGGAAAGTGAGCTACTAGGGAAAAGGATGGTTTTAAGTCACAGTGGCTTTTTGCCTTCCTGAACTTGAGTCAGAATAGCACCATTTCTTCCTTCCACACTTCTCTGCTGCCCTCAAGGCATCAGTGTCCTGGGTCAGTGCCAGGACAAGCATATCAAAAGGGGGGCCCACAGTTACAGTTTTACAGAATTTTTCACTGCCTAGTGTCCATCAAGGGGAGGAAAGAATCTGAGCTCAAATAAATACCTGTGTGATACACAGCACTTGGAGTCTATTCTGTGTTCTCTGACCCAAGACTACCCAGGCAAATCTGCACCCTGGCTGATGTATGAAGAGCAGGATGCTCTGCTGCCAGCCCTCCCAACACCACTAGACTATTAGTACATTAGCTAATTATTAAAGATGTATCTTTTACATGGCTTAAAAACAGCAATGACTTGTACACAGTGCTAATTAAAGCTAATTTCTTCATGTGTTTGCAGGCATTAGTGCTCATTGCTGAAGAAACCATTATTTATCTACTAAAACAGTCCTCCAGTTCTTGGCACAGAGTAGCACCAGATGAAAGGTTAATTTTTTTTGCATGTTAAAATTTTGGTGAGGGCAGTGTAAGCATGGAAATTAATTTCAGCAAGGCAGCAAAACAGCAGGAAATGCACTTGCATTGCAATGTCCCTTACTCTTTTGACTAATAAGAATTCATCATTTTATGGAATGAAATTCATGGTTGGAGTCATTCTTGATGGGTTACATAGTAAAAGCTCATCTGCAAGCCTATAAAGGACGGAGGCACAACTGTCCAAAAGTCCCTGGACTCTTTTGTTAAGCATTTTGTTATGCAGCAAGCTCTTCCCTGCCCTCCTGACACAGTAGTTCAGCTTGGTAGAAATATCTTGTGCTTCTTGGGTGCTGTTGAGAGACACAGATTTCCCAGAGAAGGATGCAAGAGCCTGAGACAGATCCAGTGAGCCAGTAGAAGGAAAATAGGAGGGCCCTGCTTCAGAACCTGCATCTCCTACAAGAAACACAGGTTGATCCCTTGGAAGCCTTTGGGCTGGGACTTCCAAGAGAGTGTGAAGACTGATCACAAATGCAGAGAAAATAAAAACAAAAAAATCTTCAGAGTGAAGCATGGCCATGTTTAGGTATTTGCTAACCTGGCTAGTGCTTCTTTTAAGCTAGTGGAATAAACCAATCACTCAGCATGAGCAAAGTGAAGTGCCAAGAACAGTAAACGAAGGGAATTGATAAATGATGTGTTGGAAGAAGGAAGCCACTCCTGTGGAGAACAAGGCCAGCAACGTGGCTGAAAAGGGAAGCTTAAAGCTGGTTCTGGTTTTGGACAATATTTGCATTTACTTTTTCCAAACAAGTGTCATTTTGAGGAATTGAAGCGTGCTGCTTATTCTCAGCATTCCCCTTTGGTTCATATTCATTGCATCACATGGTAATAATTTCATATTGCGCACTTCTCAAACAGATCACACTGTTCAAATTATGAATTTGAAAGCAGAAAATTGACACTGAAATCTGTTTGCTGCACTTGCTGGAACTTAAAGAACTTTACTGAATTGTTTTAGTATTTTAATTTTTTTTTCTAGCTAGGAAAATGAAGCATTTAAGTGTCAGTGCAAAGGAAAGCATTTTGAAGTTCAAGGGCTTTTTGATAAATGACAGAAGATATAAATGACTTAAAGCTGTTATTGCCTTTCCCCTGCAGTCCAGTGCTGTTTGTACTAAAGAGATAATTGTCAGTAGGAATGCATAAAACCCACTGTGTTTGATACTCAGTGAGAGAAATTGAACACGCTTAAAAGACGACATTATGAAAAAACTGACTGTTTGCATAACAAATGCTTGGCAGCCATTTTACTTGCAAATAATCTAATGTGTGATGCCTTTAAAATGTTGAAAAGAGTTTCTTACACAATTACCTAGTAAAAGACAGAAACTTAAAATACACAATTATTGCTAAAAGACACTGAGGAATCAAATAATCCAACAGTCAAGTTGCCACGCTATGATGGCTTTTTTTGTTGGGAGACACAAGACATGGCATGTGATCTTTGACTTCTTTAATTAATAAAATATTCTTTTTGTAACAATTATTTGTTAAGCCTCCCTATTACCAAAGTATAAAGTTTTGACAAGTACAACTCTTTTTTTTTTTTTTTTCCCCCACAAAGCGTCCTGAATGCTCCTGTCATCTTTGCCTAGAAGCTGTTCAGTTATATCATGCTGTTTCTGTGGGACAGGACTATTAAGGGATTTTCTTAGTAAATGACAAAGATTTTGAATTGTGGATGGGAGTCTGCAGAATTTAAACTAAATGAGAGTTATTAAAGAAAAATAGTAATCCTAAAGAAAGGAAAAAAAAAAGCAAGCTGAGTAATTTATTTGCACATATGTGTGGCATTTTTATGCCTTTTTTGAAATTTAGGAAGTATCCTATGAATTACTAGTTTTTCTACATAACAAGTATTAATGTGTTACTTGAAGAAATAACATTAATATTGTTGGCTGAGATTTTGTTCAGACAAGAATACTGCAGCTTCTTGGTCAGTCTGTGCAAAAAGTTACATATTTTATGTCAAGATGAGTTTTCTAGAGGGTTAGTTTCTAAATTAGCTTTTAATTTGTCCTCTGGGAAATGCCTTTCTGAGTTCTTTTTAAATAAAATGAAGACTAATGAAGATAAGGAGAGGATTTTAAGTCCAAATATACTAAAATACTTCAGTAGCTAAACTCTGAGGAATTATGTGCATCATGTCATTCTTCCTTTCATTGATATTAACAGTCAAATCTTCTGGATGACTTAGCATTTAAAAAATCAAATAAATTACTGCAAAAGCCGATAAATTAATGCAAAAGCAGCTTTATGATCCCTCATATAGGCAGTTGGACACAAAGTGAAAGAATGCCATTAAAATTTTGATGTGTTATACAGTCATGTATTACGTTGGACATAAATGAAACAAACTCCCTAAGGAAATGCATTATTACCAATGTGGAAGGGTATATGAAAGAGTTATGGAACTTCCTTCTTTCCTTTAATATTTGTATCAGTAACTCAGATTGAGATGCCATGCCCTGATGCAGTCCCAGCAATATATCTAAATGCTGTCTTTATGTGTAGTAATTTATTTCCATGTTTGGCAGAAACTCTCAGTAGCGTTCTTGTCTGCAGCTTCAGATCTCAGAACAGTAGTGCCACAAGATCTAAGCTGCAGAATTTAAACTTCCATCTTTGTACACAGATCTTGAACAAGAGTTTACTTCATCCTTAAAATGTCAGAGTTCTGACTGTAGTATGCATTCAAAAAAGACTATGTTAGATGGTTCTCTAAACCAGCAGAGGTTAGTGCATGCTAGGAGCTGATCCAGTCCAAGTTCCCTGAAGTTCCCCACCTCTGAGAGTTCCTGAGGCACACAAGTGTGAGTAACTGATTTATGAGGAGTTGGAGGAGTCCTCTACATAATGAAAATGAGGAATAGTGAAAGTTGACTACAGGAGTGAAGGAGGTCTCATACTTGAGAAATGTGTAAGAGGAGGAACAACTTAAAAAAAGAGATAAGAATGTTTTCCCCCTGCAGCTTCTAAGCCTTGCCAGTCTCTTTCTAAAATTTGATAGGAAGCACAAAAAGCAGTGCAGCCAGTAAACCATTGACTCATCTCACCTCTCCCTTACAACCTTTTTAGCTACCCATTTTGTTCCCACTAATTTCTCTCAGCTGCCCTGCCTCACTGCTTTACAGATAGCAAAGTGAAAGGAGTCCAAGACTGGAAAATTGAATAGCATCTGTATTTCTGCAGAACTTTAAGGCAGCTCTGTCTGCTGACAAAACAGTTTTGCATAAGGAACAGGAAAATAAAGCAAGCTAGTACATTTTCTTCTTTTCCTATAATCCTTGTGAAATAGAGAAATTATCTTTGAATTTCAAAAAATAAAAAAGATGGATGGCTTTCATACTCATTTTTAGAGGGCAAGGACATAAAAAAGTATCCACTTGGATCGAAACCATAAAACTTTACAGAAACTTGCTGTCAAATGAAGAAAAATTTCCTTATTTGGCATAAGATAAACAGATTTCTAACAAAGAGAAAATTCACTGTAAAAATCTAGGAGACATTAAGAAATACCAATAGTTCTTTGAATATTCTTGCCTGGTTTTGTTCCACTTTTCCTCTGGTTTAAGGCCGTTCAATTTAAGCAACTGAATAATCACCTTGTTTTCTTTGTATTGTTGAGTTGAGGAAAACAGGTGAGATTTTCCCTCCCTAGCTGATGTATTCCCAAGCTTTCTGAACCCTCACATATTCCTCTTAAAGAAAAAAAAAGTCATCATCTGCTAAGAATGAGCCTCTTACAAGGCTACACCCAAAAACAGGCTTGAAAATTTTGCTGACAGAGTGAGAATTAAGTATTTCTGACCTTCAAGCTGCCTGTCATGGTGAGTCTAGTAATACTTTTAATCATCACATATGCCCCATCAGAAATGTCATTTGTTCTGTGAGAGATCCTTCTATTAGTCCCTTAAATTGATAGCAAATATTGTGTTGACAGAAAAGTAATTTTTTTCATGCAAAAGATTAATTACTTTAGGTTTCTTAATGTCCTTCAGGTTCTTGACAGAGCATTGTAATAGTGGGACTAATTTTTGTTTTCTTTCCAGCTGACTAGAACATGAATTTAAAGTACCTTCTAGCTACACAAAAGAGTGTTTTACTGCACTTGTACACATTTATAAGAGTAGCAGTTAATTAAATGTCTGAAAGACTTTTTTTTCCCCTTGCCTGTTCTGCATAAACCCTCTCCATCAGACAAGCACATTCTTTAAACAACTCTGCACTGGTAGAATCCTTTATGTGTTTTAACTTTTTCAAGCAGTAAAAAAAATTAGATACCCTTAAAAGTTTTAAAAACAAAATTTTTTCAGTAAGTTCTACATTTGCTTGCAGTGTTCTTTTATTACTTGAATTGATTTTATCGATAAAGAATCTAGTGTGGTCCCAGATGCTTGTCACAAGCAGAAATGTATTATAAAAATATTTTGAATAGCATACATGGGTGATATTAATACAGCTTTATTATATTTTAAATGTTTGGGTTTTGTCCACTTGACTACTCTGCCACAGAGTGACTGCAAACTGAAATGTCATTATTTCATTAAGGTTTGATTTTTGCCAATAATGTCTTTCTTTTTTTCTTGGTTTATTAATAAATGTCTCAGTATCTACCCTCTTCAGGAATAATGTAGACATGGAACTGCTACAGCTGTGTTTGAAACACAGAATCAGATTTAGGCCTTCAGCAGACAAGAGTATACTCCATATCAGGTCTGATCTAGATTTAAATCTTATATTGCAAGTCGCAACAAGAACACTTATCTTTAAAAATAGCAGATTTTTAACTGAATGTGTTTCAAATAAACCATACTTTAGATACAAGACAGTGAGAAAGTATTTATTTTCTTCTTATCAAAGACTTTCCAATTTTCAAAAGTGGAAAGTCTAACTTTTCTTTAGCAAATGCAGTAAAAAATGTAGGGGAACAAAAGAAAAAGGAATGTATGATTAAATAAATAATAGAACTGCTTTGTCCCACTTTCCTATGTCCCAGTGCAGTTATTTCACAAGATCTGCACCTACCCAAATATCTTTCAACTTTGGTTGTACCTTCTTATCAGTTCACTCTTGAGGACATTGAAGACTAAACATCAAAACTTTTACAGAGGTTAAGAGGTATGCCTGCTTGTGTGATTCAAAAAACCACTGGTTCAGCAGAGTCATAGATGGATACTACATCAGCCCTAGAGAACTTCTCTTGTTTTTCCCATTTTGGCTTCTAGACATCTCCTAATTTTTTCTTCCATGAAATTCTCTTGTATAGAATATGCATCAAATGTCTTTGACTGGAAAAGAAATTATTCAGGCTCATTCAGCTTACCACATAACAGCTGAAGAGTGAAGTGAACCTCTGAAGTGTTCAGAGGAATGTTTGCAAAGACAGCATACTGCTGGATAACAAATTCCAAATGTTTCATATAACATGTTCTAAAGCAACCATAACAGTCCACAAATTCAGTGAAGTCGTTGTCTAGTCAAAGAAAACCATATTCAGATTTATTGTAACTATTTGCAAAAATATGACATACCTTTGGTTGCAGTTTCATGCTAAGAAATCCAGTAAGCAACATGGTGTCTTCCAATCAGCAAAGTGTTTCCACTTAGTTTAAAATCACGGATCAAAGTTCCAGCTTAAAAGAAGGACATGTCTATTAGATAAGCTTCTCATATAATGAAACAGCATTTCTTTGAATAAATGAATTTCTAAGTGTCAGTGGCATCTATCAGTCAGACAGGTTGGTTGGTTAAATATTCATAGGAACTTTGCAGTAATCCTTAAACTCCTTAAGCCTTTTGAATTTTCAGTAGGTCAGCTACTCCATTCAAATTTGCTGGCAGCACTAACTGACTTCTTCCTAGAAGGGGCTACAGGAAATGGTAATAAATCATGCCATTGGTAAGTTTTCACTATTTATCTTAAACATTGTAAATTTTCACTTTCCCTTAAAACACGTAATGAATTAATTGCTAAGTCTGGTAACCTTGCACACAGTATATTGGCCACATTTTGATTTCTACACTAATTCACTCAAGTAGTCTCAGATACATCTATTTCAGACCACAAAACAATAATAATTTAGGTTATTATAAATAAAATTACAATACACCTAAGAGTCTTGATGTTAGTAGAAAAATAACTCCCAAGATTTTAAAGAAAAATCTTGATATTCGTGTTTTTTAAAAAATATTACAACTCCTCAGAAAGCCCTATGCCATCCTGCTGGAATCCAAATGATTTTATTATAAATTAGCTATTTGAATAGGTGAGCATTAGAATAGAAAATATAAAGGCCTGAGTAGTTTATTTCCAAAAGTGGAAGTGAAAGACACTGATGATTAAGATAAATTTGCATTGGAAAACTGTGTCTTGTTAAATACGTGCAACATGTTGTATTAGGAAGTCTGGTTTTAATTTGCTTATAATGTCTCCATAATTTAGTTATAGGTTTGACTTTCATGTGATGGAGTCAACCTCTCTGAAAACCTTCAGCATGAAAAAAATCCACACAGAAAAATAACACTGTGGCAAGTGTTGTGTTTTATCTTAAAACCTGAAACATAACAGTTCTGATATTCACTTCATTTACAATTTAAAGCAGCCTGTTCAAACTTGTCAGAAGAGCTGTTTGACATTGCAGGTACGTGTGCTGTTTTTCCTCCTGTTCCAGTAGGCTTTTCAAATTAAGGAAAAGTACAGATCCCTAAGGATGTGGGTTACTGTACAGTCAGGAGATGGGCCTCATGTCCCCACCTAACACAGTTCCTCTATGCTCTTGCTAGCCATGACTAGTAAATTAAGCATGCTCCTAACCATTTTCTCCAAATTAATGTATGCCACAGAAGTGCAGAACAGATGAGCAAAAACTCATTTAGATGATCAGACACTGTCCTTGAATGAATAGAAAGGAGTTACAGCTGATCAAACTTTTGTTTCACTTCCTTGGCCATGATGAAGTCTCTCCCAGACACACAGTTTCCATTCTGGCAGGACCTAAAGGAGGTCTATGGCCCAACAAAAAGAATCTGGGGTGTACAAGACTCTAAATATTCTCAAAACACTTTTCTGCTGGCTTGTTACACCCCAAGTTCACCCAGAGAGTGTTTTGAAGGGGCTTAAGTACATTGACACCACTGGGTGGAGCACAGGAGAAGACAACAAACTTCTCAGGATGTCAAATTGCAAACTTTAGAGACTAGAGCTATTGGTGAATTTTAAATCAACATCCAATTACAGTAAGGCACTTTATAAAGCACTGACTTAGCAAACTCTAACTCATGCAACTTTTAAGTTACACAGATTTTGAGAAAAGAAAGGAGAGGAAAGAGAGGGGAAGGGGAAGGGGAAGGGGAAGGGGAAGGGGAAGGGGAAGGGGAAGGGAAAGGGAAAGGGAAAGGGAAAGGGAAAGGGAAAGGGAAAGGGAAAGGGAAAGGGAAAGGGAAAGGGAAAGGGAAAGGGAAAGGGAAAGGGAAAGGGAAAGGGAAAGGGAAAGGGGAGGTAGTTTCTATCCAAACACAATCCCAGCTCCTATAATGTCTGAGTCAGTAGGACAAATCAAGGATGCAAACTCATTTCATGGCATTTTATCTGCTCTGGTCCTACCCTGCAGGTGGGGCTTTTGCTGTGCCAGTGGCTCGGTAGCCACTTTGGAGCTGGACCAGAGGCTCCAGTGGGTGAGGTGTGGAGCACTGCACTGCCCCACCATCATTGAACTTGTCCTGCCCCTCTCCAACCACACACTTTTAATTATTTTGAGCCAGCAATCATTTCTCTGGTCCACTACACCCCTGTAGGGAAGTGATTTCTGTACAATAAAAATCAACAATTTTATACAGATTTCTACAAGCGTGATCAGGTTTCAAGTATTTTGTAACAGTGGACGCTAAGCAACTCCATCTTTCCAAAACCACTATTTCAATTTCCTAGCCTTGGGCAATTTTTAGCTCTTTTAGCCTTGGGCAAAAAGAAAACATTCCCTTTTCCTTCCTCCAGCTTCAAGCACTGCCGCTGAGGAAGACAGATTCCTGTCCTGCTGTCAGGACAAACTAGACTGCCACCTAAACCTCCATGCAGCCATGATCCTATTATTTTCCTCTCCTAAGAGTCTTTTAAAACCTTTCTGCTTAATAATGACTTCGTGCATAAAAACACCACTGATACCTCTGTTGTGGTCTGGGCATCCCTTATAATTGTATGTAAATCTAAGAAACAAGTATGCAAGACACAGCCTCTGACATAAAATTCTAAAGAATTTCTAAGCATACAAATACCTAAATAAGTGAATGTCCTTTGATTTTCTGAAACATTAGATAAAGATGACTTTCAAAGAAGAAACTCTTTGCACATTCACAATGGAATGATGAAGAGTCTCATAAAACAAAATGAGAAAAACCCATCTGAAAACATACCCCACACTGCACTTGCTTTTTTATCTCTTCTTTGAGGGAGTTTTGGCTGGCTGCAATTTGCTTTCTCCTTGTGTCCTGCAGGGGACAGCAGATTTGTAGATGAACTGATTAGACTGACAGAGATGCTTCTCTCGTTCCTCTCATTTTTCTCTGCCACCTCAAGTGAAGCAGGAGCCACTCTCAGTGGCAGTGTTGTCACTGCTGGCTGTGACCCTAATGATAAATCGTTTTGCACAAGTCCCTTGTGTTTCTAACCCATCCCCACAGGACCCATTCAGCCACACTTGTCTTAGTTTGCAGTATTTTGTAGAACCTGAAACATTAATAATGAAATCTATTATGTTTTTTTCATATTATAGTAATAATTTAAAAAACTAGAGATGAGAGAAAACGTAATTCAGAAGGAGAAGAGAATAGTAGTTGTAACTGTCAGGAGAACCAACTTCTTTCTCCAGTTTCTGTTAAAGTCACCCTTGGGTTCTCTAGAATATGATATAACAGACAACACCTTCCAGAAAGCACATTATCATTTTCTGTAGTGCTGAGCAGCCATACCTTTCCATGCCAGTGGGACATAGAGTTTATTTGGAGGAAAGATGTGTAATGTAATTTGCTTTCACATTATTTTCTGTCTTTAAGATCTAACTTTCTCCTTCTGGCTCCTTGGACCAGACTATTGATCATTCTGCATTCTGGAAATTAGAAACAAACATCTTTCAGGAGCTGCCTTTAGGGATGTATGAATGCCAGTATGTCTCTAAATAACCTTCTATAGGAGTAGTCAAACACTGTATTTGCTGTCAGATGCCCTTCTAGTTGTATTTATTCATGATACAATGTGGCTGAAGTGAACACAAAAAATTTCAGTCAAGCACCATGCATCCTTTAAGTCTTGAAGGTGTGTTTCTCACAGCAGTTTCTGAAGTTCATTAGTACCAATTCTTTTGCCTCCATGATGGTTGGAGGGTGTCTGAGACAATATTTATAGGGAATAAAACTATCCTTCATCAACTGAAGAAGTGGATAAAGCTGTATTCAGGCATTGTTCTATTAATCAATATTCTTCCAGTACTCCTATTCAGCTATAATATTTTTTACCTCACCATCTCTTTCTGAGTCTGACATTGCTTTTCCCTGCACAGCACTTCAGTTCTATACCCATGAGTATTTGGAACAAGGATGGTCCTTTTACAGTTATCATCTATGTTTGTGCAGTGGAAATATATTTACAATGTGTACACATACATACTTTTATCTTCACAAGTTCTGCCTGGAGGGTAAGAGATCTACACACAAATGATTACTTAGAAATGTTTACACTAGAGTGATCTTCAAACAAACTATCCAGGGCTTAAAAACAAAACAGACAAATCCCATTTACTATACCACTGCATCCACTAATCTGGGGCCAGAAGAAGAAAAGGCAAAACTTTTAAAGACAGCCCTCAGTGGTGTGATGAGGTAAATCATTCACTGGGGATTGTGTTTCTTATTAATTGCAGAACTTGCTTAGAATGCAAGTTATTCCCAAAACCAGGGAATTGCTTATTCACATTTGCTCAGTCTCTTCTGTGAGTAGATGTACCTAAACAGTAGAAATTTTCTTCCATAAATATAGATGCTTGAAAATTGGAAGTTCACTGTTACTAATTATAGAAGCATAGAATATTTTGAGATGGAAGGGACATTTAAATGTCATCTAGTCCATCATCTGATGAAATTATCAGGAGCATCTTCAACTAGGAGAAAGACACGGCAACCCGTCTCAAGATCAGCCCCAGAGCAAGCTACAGGAATTGCCGTGTAGAAATAATTATCTCTCTCCCGTGGCTACATGCAGGTTAATTGGAGTCTGAATAAGGGCAGAATGAGGCTGGATGAAGATGTCTTTGTTCATTTCTGTGTATCCTGAAATGCTTTGACTGTACAGAAGGAGAGCAATGAGCATATTGCTGCCCACAGGGACATGCAATCAAACTGCAGAATTGGTTTCAATTATCATCTGTAAGAATACAGCCAACTTAGCTCTGTCACCCACTCAAAACTGTACAGAAAAAAGCATCTGTGCAGATTCAGAGTGTTCTTAATTGCTATTAAAAGTCTTCTGATAATCACATAATCAAATGAGGGGACTACATTTATATAAAATTGTAGCTCATGAATTAAAACAAAACAAAACAAAAACAAACAAACAAAAACCTAAAAGAAAAAAAACCTGTCTCTGTTTGGAAACTTTAGTCAGGAATTGTACTTTACATCTTTAAGTTATATGTCTACCTTTTAAAAACAGGTCTGTAATCCTCTGTACTTTTTAAAATTTTTCAATCAATATATTTTTTCTAGAAGATCTGGAAAAGGATTTGTGTTTTGCTGCTTGTCTATCACCTAAAAAACGTGCTGTCCAGTCCCTTTATCAGTCTTTGCATATGCTTTTCCATCATCTTTGAGAAATATGAGTGATACCATCCTCCAAACTCCCATTTCTGATGCCCCACTAAAGAAAATCTCTAAAGGTCATGTAATGAACTAACCAGTCATTACATTAAAACCATCCATGCAATGTGCAGCCCTTCATCCACTAAATATTTATAAAAACATACCACTTCTTTGTTCTAAAATCTCATTTTTGAGGTGTTAGTGTTGGTGCTTGCAATATTACAGATAATAAGTGACACATTTAAATGTGGTCATTTTATTTCATCGGTACAGTTTCTTTTCAATGTTTGTATCTTACCTCTAGAAGTACTTCTAAATACTACTTTATGAAACAACACTTCTCTTAATCATCTACGTAACTTTAGCATTTTAATAACAGACAGGCATAGATGAACACACCAAATATAACAGAAAAATAATTTCTGAAATGTCTAGCTTTTCAGGCCTTCCAAGTAAGTGCTATCACAACTGATTACAGAAATAAAAACTGTTATTCATAACTTCAGATCCATTAAAATACAGAAAATATAAATGTTCTGTTTACCACCCTATCTTGTTGAGTGAAAAGAATTAAATGAGTTCTATCTTTCCCTCCTTTTGGTAGTTAGGCTGTTAATAATGAAAAAATGAAAAATTCTTATTTACTACAGCCAAATTTCTCAGTTATGAACCCCTTGAACATCCTTTGGACAGATATTTCTCCTAAGTTAAGGATTAAGACCACTTTTAAGATGGGGTTGCAGAGAAAGCAAGAATTCAGACTATGAACTATTCTACATCTGGTTTTGAGTTTTATTTCTTTTATCCCAGCTTACCTGTTAGCTGTGATGAACAAAATATGCAACCTACATTCAACTTTCTCGTGCAAATTTTATGGGAACAAATTTGAATAATACAGGAATTTTCCAATATTGTGAGATTCAGTGATGATCAGTTGCTCCCAGGAAGACAGTATCCTTTGAAATAGTGTCACTGTTAGAAATGCATAGTAATACCATTTTTAAAGGTAAGATGAAAAATATTCAAGCTCTGTTGGTTTCTATTTTAAATAAATTCATTCCCTTTACAGGAATAAGAGCCAGCTAAAAGTCATGAGTAAAGATAGGAAAACAGGTTTGAATTCATCCAATCCCCTTCTAGGCTTATTTTCTGTATTTCATGTAGAAGTACAGAAATATTAATTTAAAGTAAGTGGCAAGTACATGACTTAAATATGGGGAGCACCCTGTGGGAAAATGGTAACATTTCTTGCTTTGCAAAGCACTTAGTGTGAGCCTGAATTTCCACTTTTTTTTTTTTTTTTTTTTTTTTTTTTAAAAAGGAGAAAAAAACTGAATTTAAACACACTCTCAAAGTTAAGTACTTGCTTGAGTGCTTCCCTGAACTGAAGCCAAAATGAAGGATATAAAAAACTAATAAAGGGGATAAAGGAGGAAATAGAATGATTTGAAATCCATCTAGCATGAATTCCTAGAGATTTTGTGAAGCCTCAATTTAATACCTTTATATTTCTGACACCAGTATAGTAACACCTCAAAACAGATCTGTGAAAGCTCAGAAAATTAAAGTTTAAGGCATAAAGCTAGCATGTGAACAATAGCTTACTTCAAACCCCAGAAAGCCAAATCTGACTTAGCTGGGCTAGAAAAATCAGAATATCATGAGTTTTCCCAAAAGGCATTAGAAAGAGAGATTATATACCAGTGATGTAATTCATGAAATGGAGCATTACTTATTGTTTCATGGAACAAATCATCTAATGAAGAAGCACATGACTGTGTGGTTAGTGATGGCTGATTTAAAGATCTGTATCATTTCATGCTAGTTTATGTAATCCTGGTTATGTGGCATATTTCATAATTTTAAATATTCTTTTGACAGCTAGAACATGTGCTGTCATTTGAAATTATGCCTGTCCAATCTGAAAAGATTAAAGCAGATGGAAGCAGCATCCACCTTCACCTGATTTCTGATACCTTACCTGATAGCTTAAAGAGAAGAATTTTTTCTCTCAAAGGAATATGCTGCCCTGATGCTGCCTCACAGCGGGCCAGACATCACAAACAGCAGGCTCCATAATTAAAGTTGTATAATTCCTTTCACTTCCATCCCCACTGGATTTTCTAATGCTTGACCTCACATGGGAGAATTTCACAAATTCTATTTCTTCTGAAACACTGGAGCACATGTTAGAAAGGTACAACATCTGCTATCAACCATGAAAGTTGGGGTGGGTTGTTTGACTTGGAAAGAGTACAAACAAACACACTTCTTCAAAGGCTGAGTTCAGCTTCCAATCTGAGGCTTAAGGTCAAACTTAGAAAGCCTGGTCTTTTAATGCTTCCTCAGAAATCAGCACAGAGCATCTGTGTTTCTTAGTGTATATCATAAAGTTAGTTCTGTCAATTATTTATTCTTCATTGCACTAGGAGTTAAGAACACACCAGTACAGATGGCTGTATTCAAGGTACAACCCCCTAACATAGCATCCTCAAGGTGGTGGTAGACATAAAAGTGAGAACAAAAAATCCAGAAGGAAAAGGGTCAGCAGGTTGTGAAAATTAGTGTATCAACAGGCAACATAAAAGTCATTATATTTTCCCTCTTTCTAGGAGAATAAGAAAACATTTTCTTGGAAATGTCTTTTAGAAATTGGAAGTCCAATGTTTTGGACTCACAGTTTTTCCAAGTGCAGGTCCAGTAAGTCTGGTTGTACCTCTGCTGCACTGCTGACTGTCACATGGCCTTAACCTTACCACAATCCTCTCTGAGTTAGGAAAAACCTTTGAGACAAAGAGATGCTATTTTTAATGCAGATGTAAATATTGTCATCCAAAACAGCTAGTTATGCTTGCACATTTTGGACTGCTGCATGAGGAGCTCTTTGGAGGCACGAGGCAGGGGGTACTGCCTGAGGCTGAGAGCCTGGCATCCAGTGCCTTGGTGTGCAGAGAGATAGTCAACAGCATCCATGGCCACATTCTCCTGGCAATACATGGCTCAAAATACTCCACAAGTGGAAAAACTGCTACATCAAGAACAAAAAAAACCTACACTCCACAGCTGTGCCATTTTCCCACTCCCCAGGAGACACAGGGAAGTGTGGATGGCATGGGTAAGCAAGCTGCAGCTAAGACTGAGACCCTAAGGGTCTGCCTTAATGTAGGGCTAAAGGCATAGACACCAAATTAGTTTGTCTAATCTTGGTGAGTCACCTCTGTGGGCAAAACTCAGTGTTGCAATCAATCCCAGTAGCAATGCCTTTGCCTGGCTGAGAAAAGCTCATTTTACTCCAAGAAACTACTGCTAAACATGACATGAAGCCCCAAGCATAATGGAGCACACCACACTTTGGTTTCAATAGATATCCACTCCATATTAAGAGGGAGAAAAGGCAGCTTTGACTACAGCATAGTTGTGCCAATAATAAAGATCGCTCCATGCTGATAGCATAATTTATAGTAGATGACAATACGCCCTAGAGCACATTTTGTCCTGTGTCTTCAAATTTACTGATATTTACAATGTATTTTAACAATTTCATTAATATAAATGGTCTCATTCAAGAGATTTATAAGGAAGACTAACAGTTTACAATTAATTTAAACAACATAAGAAATATCTTCCTTGCCATATACTTTCACCAAAATATTTATAGAAATTTTTCTTGCCACGAACATCATCCTTTATCCACATTGTCTGTAATTAAAACAGCTTTAAGGACATGTCTCTCTCTGCAAATAAATTAGCTATCTCCTTGTGCAAGTCAGAGAAATTATTAGCATGAAATAAATATTTCGCTGTTCTCTTGATTTTAGGGAAAGCTGAGTGAATTAATTTCAAGAATCTACTTGTGGAATACAGTGGGGAAGCTGGGAAATAACACATTGAATAGCAATAGGAAAAGACTTTTGTTGTGCTCCCTGAATATATATCATATCTCCAAAATAGGACAGGTTTCTTTAATGTGTACCACAAGAGCTTGGCTTTTTTGTAGTTTCTCATTCTGTAAGAGAATTTACAAGAGAAAGAGAAGTCTTTTTCAGTTTTCTTCCCTGCTTTTTTGATTTATGCCAATTCCCTTTCATGGTCTTCCTTTGTTGCAAGAGAGGAGTGACCACTTTTAACATCTACCCAGAGACCATCTATCCATCCCTCCTCTTGGACAGTGTAGCCCTTCTCATCCCTCTACTGCAGGTAAAACCATGCAACTTAAAGAAGTGAAGTGGGTGTCAGTGAGACAGAAAACCAAGAGGTTTTACAGACTCCATGGCTGAAAGAAGTTTTGTTTTAACAGGATTGCTTTCTTACTGTAAAAAAAGCAAAGGCACTCTTTGGAAGGAGCTCGAGCCTTGAAGAAGGGCTCAAGTGAAAAGTCTCATGCTGCAGCCCATATTTTCTTGTGGGTTTTTTTTTTTTGTATCAATATCTGCATATGAGTGAATATCAGCAAATTTCCTGACTGCGTGTCCCAGGTTGTGAAGTAAAAATATTTCAATATGTACATATTCATTATTTCTTTTCTGTACTGCCACTTTTCAGTTGATTTTGAAATAAAGCAAGCTGAGCAGAACCAAGATCAACCTTAGCTCAGCATACTAAGAACTGTGGTATTTCTTTTCCTCACCATATGTTACTGCAATCCAGGGATGGAAAATATAACTTAAAGAATTTTCCTCAAATTAACAAATAAATAAATAAAATTGTAGACTTCCTCACAAAAACAACAGCTTCCACAGGTCTCTCACGCTCTGCCTGAGGAAAGTGACACAAAGTCATTGCAGCAAGTGTACCAAGATAGTAAAAATGACTCCACATGCCCAGTGCCTCTCCTTTAACTTGAGTTTCAGTTCTGTAGCTGAACCTGGTACCCTGGTAACAGCTCCAGCACAGATCAGCTCTATCAAGAGTGATGGAATGGTTGAAAAAGAGAGGAGGAATTTATTAAATAAAAAAACTCTCTAAATATTGCTCTTTTTTGGGAAGAAGAATTGTAAAATTCCATGGACACTACAGGGAGAAGATAGGTAGAGGAGAGACTTGCAATTAGAAAGAAAAGAACATGAATTTTTCAGTGCTTTTACTTCTAAATTATGCAAGTCTTTGCTGTTAGGCATCTTAAATTCATTATTTTAACCATATTCTAAAATTACCAATCGCTTACAGGTGTACATCTAGAATATCTTAGAAAGTATGCTTGCATGATTCACAGAGATGGCCCAGAGAGTTCATGTGAAGTTTAAGGATGACCTGAAGTCAAAGAACTTTCTTTTCCGACCCTCGCTGCAACCATTAGCCTGGTGTGCTTTTCTGGTTCAGTCTAAATCTCTTTTTTTAATCCACTACCACTTGGGCTGTATATAAAATCTGCTGTAGGTCTGAAAAACTTTTGCAATGGAAGCCACCTGTTTTGCTTTTGGCAAAAGAACTTCTTTAGTTAGATTCTCCCTAAAGCACTCATGGACCAAGACATCCCTAGACTGTCATCAAAGGACTCAGCCATTTAGTGCCTGGATGGCTGCCAGCCTGTTTTGAAAGAAAAAGTGTCACCATTTGAGCTAGTGAAATAATGGCTAGGCTTTCTTTCACTTTAAATATTTTATATATTTAATAAATATATAAATATTGAAATATATGCTTTCAATCATTCTCTCTGTATGGAGCAAAAATTTACTTCAGCAGGGAATTTCAGAGGAAAGTGACAAACACTCTGAGGAGAAAATAGAAATATACTTAAATTTATGTGCAAACATCTAACCAGGTTTTACAGACAATTTATAATTTCTAATCAGAACTTGGTGTACTAAACTAAGTGAAAACTTTAAATCCTGCCATTTATACATTTAAATTCAACATAGAAGCCCTTCTTGAACTTACAGAAATTAAAACCCTCACCTGAATTCATGTTACTGCAACAGGACTTGGGGGATTGATTTTCAAGAAAATGGAATTGGCCATTGTTGCTTTTAAATGTCAGCTCTGCTTGTCAAAGCACAGATGAAAACCAGAAAATAAATAAAAATATGGAGTAAGTATCTCTATTTTTCTTTTTTATTTAGTCATTTTGGATTTCTTTAGGCTTCACTTCAAAACTGTGGAAATATGCTTACAAGCAGAGATAACAGACTGAATTCCTGCAAGCAAAACAAGAGATGAGTAAAGCACCACAAATGCATGAAGGTGCTCCCCAGTTTGGGAGAAAGGTGCTCTTTCTTCTACTCACAATGTGACAGCATAAAAATATTTTCATATGGTTATATTTTAGATCTTTACAATATGGATTGATCACAACAATAACTTAAAAAAACCTCAAAAAAAAAAAAATAAAAACAACAACTTCACCCAGCCGCAACAGGTTTAGAGACAGTAAAGTCACTGGTATATGATTATACCCTCCTCTCTGTTTTACAGACTAGAGAGACCTATTACATTTCTTTTCCACAGTAAATGGACATTCTACTATAATGCCAGGCTGGTTATCCAGTCTGGCTCCTGGGTCTCTTTTTCACACATGGGGCCTTCTCTTCCTCCCTGACAGACTGGCCCTGAACAAGGTGTGCAGGTGATGTCTGGATACCCAGGGAGGAAAGTGCTGGGCAGTTTCTGGAAAATTGTTTTGAAATCCATTGTCTGGAAATGTTTTCTCTAGAAACTTCAGAAGCTGAATGATTTTTGAGAAACAAACCCAAAATTAAAGTGAAGGTGAATGAACATTCATTGTAATTCAAAGAATTCATTGTCATCTAGTAACTGTGCAAGTATTTTGGCTACATTCACTCTGTCTGTCAGTCATCATGCCATCTGATTAAGAACAAGCCATTTACATAACCTCCAAAGAAGGAAAACACTTTCGACAGTCTACACTAGCTTCAGAGTCCAATATTACAAGATACCTATGGTATGATATTTGATGCATATCCATCAACTTCCTTAGCCTCTGAAGTATATAATTTAGGAGGACCAGTTTGGGGTATTTGAATCCACATGTATGACCATTTTGCCGTGCCAGGCAGCTGTTGGTCTAGGTGACTTCCAGGTGCCATCAGCACAAGCTGCACATGGTTACCAGTAGCTGGCTGTGCTCCACAGTTTGCTCATTCCTAAAACATTGCAGTTTCACAGCAAAAAAGAATCTCAAATGCCTATTTGCATGACTTTCTGCTCTTGGATGAAGTTTTTAGGCTAATTATTAATTCTTTTAGGGTGGCATTAGTGCTATTCATTGAAATAGAATGATAAGCTGATGATGAGTGTAAACTAAGAAAACTGATCTGGCTGCCCCCTCAGCCAAGTGGATTAGGGTTTTTATCTGCCCTTCCCTCTGTTCTGGAACTGTTTGGCCCAGTCCAAAGCACTAACATGCTGAGAAATTAAGTGAATTTGAATTGTGGCAAAATTTATGATGGCATATCTCCCAAAGAATCCCCCCTTGACAATATCTCTCAGAGCTCTGCTAGAAAGAAGGCGGATAATGAAGGTCTTAGTTTAATTCCTGTACCTTCTACAGGTCATTAAAGTCCTGTGCAAAAGATTTCTATGCTCCTTATATCATTATAGCCTGACATAATACAGCAGGAGAACTAATAGTTTTGGAAGTCACTGTAATTAGTGACAATGGAGATTTGGACCGTAGTGTCAGATGTCTTGAAGATTACTGATTGTTAAGGAAATAGGGACAGTATTATGCAGAGATTTGCTTATCCTCTTAAGTTATAAAGAGGCACTGGACAAATTGTAACACTTCAAAGAAGAAGCTAGAACAAGTTCATGAGAATGAGGAAGAATAAAGAAAAAGTCTTTTATTATTAGTGCTTTCTCTCCTGATTCCAGAAGAAAGCCACTTCCAGAGAAATAAAAATGAACACACTCTAAGATGAACAGTGAGGTTCACTTGTTACTGGGCAACAGAGGGGCAGCTAATGCATGCACTGACAGCTGCTGTCCCAGCCCTTCTCCAGGTAACATCCATCAGGAGACAAAGCACAAGAGCTTAGCTTGCTGCAGCATCTCATGCTCCAGAGACAGGCACGACTCTGTGCCTAACAGTGTGAAAGGCATGTGGCCACCAACCAGATTGTCAGCTTGGCCATCACAGGTTAACAGCCCTCTGTTCAGCCAACAAAAATTAATTACTTGGTCTCCCAGTTCAGTAGAACTTACCATAAGTTGGCAAGTGTTTTTGCTACATGAACTACTGAGAGAACTAAGGAAAAACCTGCAGCAGGAAGGAGGAAGTAATGCCCCATAATATTAGGTCCTGCAGTATATCAAGTGCTCTCTATTTCTGAAAGAGATTGATGTCCCACATTTAATCAACTCTCTTGAGAACTGCAAAACTTTTGGTTTGCAGGAGAGCTCATAAGCTGCTCTCCCCAAGTAAGATGTTCCTGTTGATATTTCTCTGAAATGCATCAAAGAACGCACTAAAACTCATTCTTACCAGGGTTTAGAGTAAAGACCTCACTCAGCTTAACTATGGAAAACCAAAAGAAAACAGAAAGTAAAACCCAAAACAAATTGACCCCTCTAAGGCATGACTTTTTTGCATACACTGGTATTAGGATAATGAATCATAAAATGCCAACAAAATCATTCATAAATTTTATATAACAAAAGGTAATGTTTCTTTATTTGTATGCATTATATAGTAATACCAGCAGTAACTCCATTCTGCTTAGTAAAAATAAGCACCAGATTTTAATTTTACAAAGCCAGTTAATGAGTCACTGATCATCACAGAGTTAGAAGCAAGATCAGTTGTCCTTTGCTGCCTGTTGGCTGTGGTCAAGACATTAATTCATACAACTTAAATATTTACAAACCCAGCAGCTGCACAATCAAAGTTACAGCAGAACTTCTGAAAGCAATTTCTAAAGTTTTTGTTTAATTTCAAAAGAACTGTTCCATTGCAGCCCTCTCTCAGAGAGTAATTTTCAGCCTTTAATGATTTCTAAGCATCAGGCAGTCCTTTCATGTCTGGAATTTGTCTCAATTACTAATCCGATCTCAAGCCTCACTAGGTCATCTCACCCTCTGTTTTCACTAATCAGCGAGAACAAAACAGAAAATAAAGCAAGGGATTTAATACTCTTGTCTGTGTGCCTATAAAAATAGCAACCCATATCAGTATCTTTGTTACCCTAGTGTCAACTATGAGACAACCAGATTTTCTCTGTTTGCCAGCTTTACAGGGCCTGTTTAAGAGTCTGACTACTTCTTAAATGCCCATGGTAGGACTCATCTAACATGATCTAACATCATCTAACAGGATGGTACTGAGTACATTACAAAATCTGGGTTATGAACTTTTCAGGTGTAGAGAAAGCAGGGCTCTTAAGCATGTACTTCCTGTAAATCTAAGAACTAAACAAAAGGATCCAACTAACTGAAAAAAAAAAAGAAAATCATAACATCTTTTCTTTTTCTGTTACTCAGGTATCTGGCACAGAAGATGATAATAATGCCCCAAGTAATAGTGTCATCTAAAGTTCCTGTTCTGAGGATTCGCTCTACAGCAGTTCCAGGCTCTTCTGCTCACCTGGACCTAACAGTGTTACCATCCATTGAATTTTTTCTGCAAAATTTGGCAACATTGTCTTTGTCGGATCTTCCCTGAGTGGAGATAAGTTAATATCAAAGGGATTACAATTTAAGAAATAATCGCAAGCAGATTTTTTTCATGATGTTTGAAACTACAGTGTTTGCCTTTATTTCTGTTTCAGCAGGGCTTTGAATCCCAAGCAGAGGCCAGCATCTGGCACAGGGCAAATGACCAGAAGGCTTGATGAGCCAGTGCACACACACAGTCCTCAGGCCCTCATGCCAGCTAAAGATGCTAAAGCTCTTGACTGACCTCAGTTGGAAGACACTCCTTAGTCACACCTGCTGACCAACCTCTCTGAAGCAATCAGTCCATAATTTGTTTTTGTCAAAATTACTTAAGTTGCTTTAAGCAGTCAAAACACAGGATGTCTGCAAGTGAAGTCATTTGAATTGGAGAAAACTGAAGCAAGCACACAAGAATCGCTACTGGCAGGTGAAGTAATAGAGATTTCTGAAGAGAAAACCTAAAGCAATAACTAAAACATTAATATTGCAACAATTTTTAATTTATATATTCAGTTGTAGATGGCCACAAATAATCACAAATTGCCTTTAAAGTGTAATGGGTGCAGGAGACTAAGGTGTTGCTTCAATGTGACACAGAGATCAGTATTTTCAAAGCAACTAACTCTTTCCCAGCCACATTTTCAGTACCCATTAAATCAGAATTTCAGGGACTGAAATGCAAGCACCTTGATATCTGAATTTCCCCATGCAAGAGGAGCTCACTCACCCAGCACAGAGAGGGCAGGAATTGTGGACTGAAAATACCTTACCAAATCCAGGCTGAAACTCCTGGCTGTACATCAGGCTTCTGGATGCTTGCAGAGAAATGGTAAAGGACATTCCTGTACATGGGTAGTGGCTGGACACTTGCTACAGCAATTATGTTCAAGAGTAGTTTGGTTTTAAGTAACTGTAGCAGCCTCTGAACAGTCAGTCTGTTATATCAAATTAACTACAGAGCTAGTATTGGCTTTTGTTTATTCTACTTTAAAAAATAATAATCATAAAAGCCCCCATGCTGACCCAGTTTCTCTTGTACCTCCTGACTGTCCTGTTGCTCTGACAACATAAACCAGCTGCACTCTCTGATGGAGCACTGAGCAGCCAGAGTATACCAATGAATCTGATGCCAGGACTAGGTCTGCTCCCAGTAAGGTATTATTTTCTGTCTGCCAAGACTAACTCAGCCATAAATACAGAACATAATCATTCTGCCTGTGCTGTGGTATTTTTTAATCTTTGATCACATCTGCACCAGGAAAACTATTCTCTTTTCTTCACAGTAATCATTAAACTCCATATGTCTGAATTCCCCCATCTGTCACATAGTAATGTGATTACTGAAGACACACTTACATATCATGAACAAAGACTAAAAAATCATAGCTGAAGCATTTTTCAGTTCGTGGGGTCAAGGATATCAAGGTTTCTATAGCCTGACTGTATTTCTGAAGCATAAAGATCTGGCAAACAGCTATATGCATTCTTTGCCCCTTTGCAATTATAAATAAATATATATTTAAATACTCTAATACACAACATAAAATTAGCATTAATATTTTGTTTACCTGTAGTCTTCAGACCTTTCTCTGTAAAGGCTGACATCTACTCTAACATAGCTCTAACAGAGTAATCAACAAATGTTTTCTTCTGCCCAGAAGGCAGACAACTTAATTACACATGCTTCACTCGGTCACCATCCATTTTGGACATCTCTGCCCTTTTTTCCTCCCATTTTCCTACTGTTTCAGTTACCATCTCAGCTTGCCATCATCTCTGCCCTTTCTTTCCAGCTGCATCTACATTTTTTCAATTCCTGGGGGCTCAGGAACTATATCCTTTTTTCCCAGAGCAGCAACCTTCTTCTGTGAGGGAAGATTTCAGCTGTGGTGTTGCTGGGCACCTTTTTCCACTTTGTTTCCATTAGCTCCCACCTGTCCCTACATTTCCCACAGGAGGGGAAGAGCTGCCTTTCCTGCTGGGTGACGCTACAATTTCCAAAATGCTGTGGAAAGATAGCTCTTTAAAAGGGCTGCTAATATGTAATGGATTTAAGAATGTAACTCCTCAGAACCACTTTGAAAATCCTGCCAGGGGATAGCCCTATGCCTTCAACAGCAACACAGGGTTGTTTGACCTACCTGAGTTCTGGCTCAGCCTTACAGTGGCATGACCACTTGCCCAACCCTCAGTGTGTAGATCATGCTTAGTAATTTAAGGAAAGGTAAACTCAACAGCTGAAGAGATCCTGTAGAATACTTGAAACAAACTGCTTCACCATTTGCAAAGAAAAAGCCAAGTAAATATTTAAAGATCTTAAACTTAACTGAAACAGAGAAAGACACAGCCTGCTGGGAGAACCAGCACGCTTCAGTGTGGTTTTGCTGCCAGCCATACAATGGCTTGTCCATGGAGCAGCTGCATCCAGCCCTGGCTCTGCACAGAAAAGAAATAAATTGTGAAGGGGCCCAAGCATAACTGAAAACAGCGAGATTTGCTTGCACTGTTTCCACGTTAAATAAACTCTGCTTTTAAACCAGGAGCTAGGTTTGGGGACACTTACCATTGGAACATTACCAGATGGGAAACAGCACAGGCACATTTTCTAGCAGGCAAGAAGTCAGCTCAGGAGTCTCCTGATATTATGGACATGTCTCCACAGACATTCTGATAAGTTACTGCTCAAAATAACTATTTCTTTACCATTTTTTTTGCTTAGGATAGCAGACCACATCAATGCTCAGCCGCAGCTCTTCCTCTACTAGACCCTGCCACACACAGAAAAGATGGGGTTATAGATACTTTTTCCCTATGGAAATAAGACTCTTGAATCCTACCCAGATCTATCACAGCTTGTCACTGACTCAAATTAACTGCCCACAGCAAACAGTGCTTGAGACATCTGGCCATCTGGCCACTATGGCCAGCAACTGCAATTAGCTCCTTTTTTTCTCATTTATCCTCTCTGGAGACCGTCAACATATTCATAGAGGAGGTGAGTGGCACTTCCTGCATTCCAAGAGTCTTTCTAGATCCTACCTCTGTTATAGCTACTGCAAAACTGTAGAGAAAGGAATTAATTTCAAAATTGCTATTACTGTGACAATAAAGCAGAATTAAAAGAAAATTAAAATATTAATTGCAGCAATTGCCAATAATGAACTAAGAAAATATGTCTGCTTTCTCTGAAGAATCCCATTCCTTTACTTTAAATCTGCCTGATGCATGTTTTCCCCAATACCAGACACATTTTTTGACAAAACAATGAATATTTCTTATCGCTGTCAACCTTAATGGACTTAATTCTGGACTCAGAATAACAGACATTTGATAAAATATATTTTGTTGTATTAATTACATTTTGTATCACTTAATAACACAAAATTCTTCTAAGTTTCTTCCCTTTAATTTTATGTACCCAGCACCTATCCCAATCACTTAGTCAAGTTTTAATAATTTAACAAGTTTCACATCACAGTCTTTATGCATCTTAGGAAGATGCACTTCATGCTTGGTCTTTCATGCTGCCTCTGCCATCAGAAAGAGCATAGCTGGGAATCTCAGTTTGCTCAAATGCCTAGATTTGGTATTTGCAAAGCTGTCTTTGATCACCTTTCCTCTTGGTCATTATGTAAAAGATTGTTTGTGGATGCACAAGAAAGGCAATGCTGAGCACAGGGCATCTTCCAAAATCTTAAAGCATTTGCTTTCCTGATACTTACAGGCTAGAAATGCCAGGTGGGGTGGGATTCTCATGAAGAGGATAAAATAAGGCCTATGCAAGAAGTTTAATTTTCAGACAACAAGTAAAAATCTTATGTAAAGATTATGATTATTCCAATTACTCACAGTTAATCACAGTGTTGCAATATTGTTTCTGCTCACAGAGATTGAATTCAAAACCAGATAAATTAATGGATACACTTCACCAGATTAAGACCAGACGGTCCTTACTTGTGGGTGCTTTAGAGTGTCCTCCAGTTAAAAACCTTTTACATCCAGCATTCAATAGTGAGATTTAGTGATGGATTATATCTCAGTCATTATTTTGATAAAGACAAATTAATAAACTTCTTATTGAGCCATTCAACACAGCTCCTGTGTGGCCTTGCATGCAGAGGAAAATATTGTTATAGTGGTATCTTGATGTGTTGTACGGTATTCTCAGAAAACAAGCTGTTCAGAAAAGTTTACTTCTAAAATGTTACAGATAAATCCAAAATTTCAAATGTCTATGAAGAAAATTCAGTCCAGAAAAGGGGAAACACTTCTACACAACCTTTCACCCAAAGGCACTAAATGAGGTGGGGCAGCCTTTGTGTAAATGTTATTCAATACAAAAAATTTATATTTACAAAACCTATTCATATTATGATTTCTTTTTTGTGTGACCTTTCTTTTGTCATTAAACACTGCAAAAAAGCAGTCTTTAACAGAGACAGCCTAAGTATGAGCTGATATACAGCTGCCTGCCTCCAGAGATAGCTGCTTCCCTGAGCTCCTGACACCAGTGCAAATTTTCAACATGCATCTGTCAAGGGAAAAAAAATAAAAATCCAGACACAATAACAATCTTCAAGAAATGCACTGGAATCTATTTAATCTGAAGTTATTTTGCCCATGATGTGTTTTCATAGACATGCGTACAAAAGAAATTTGGCCATATTGTCCTAAAAGTAAAATAAATATGGGCTGCTCTTTCTCATTTACACAATTAGCCATTAGCCTTCAGTAAAATTCAGTGGTGTAACCTGTCTGAAAAATGAGGAAGCATTTTTTTATCGTATCTGTGTGCACACAGTCCCTGAAGGTGCTGTATTCATTCCAAACTATATTCTATCACATACCTCCTAAGCTTTTCCAAAATCTGGCTTGGGTTTCTGACAAAAATCAAAATTGTGAAAGTTATAAAAAAACCCAACAAAATAAACTTCTTTTTTTTTTTTTTTTTTTTTTCCAGTATCTTTCAATGTTTTTGGCAGCTTAGAGATAGTAGAATTAGGGTTGCTTCACTTTCTGCTACTTTTTTTTGACATGCTTGTTTTAACACTTTATGATAGCCTTTTCATCAGATAGAAAAGAGTTCTTAGATTAGCAGAACAAATAGAAGAATCAACAAAAATCTGAACATGACCTGTCTTCACAGTGTTATAAAGTAGCTATTTTTTTTCTAATTCTGTCACCATTTTCTGTTCCAGTGTTCATAAAACCTTTATCTGTCTAGCTTTCTAAAAATGCTTTTTTACAATCAGTAAGACTAAAGTGAATTTTTACTATGAGACACTCTTTTAGTAAAACAGTTCAAAACTGTAGAAATGTGAATTTTCTTGTCATGGTATATTCTCTGGGAATTAGTTATTGTCAAGTGTTAACATTTGTGCAGCTTCCACAGTTCATAGAGTTTAGTGCATTGGGCTGCCCCTGTACATAACTATCAAAAAAGAATTATTAAGCAAAAGGAAATGAAAGTAACTTCTAATACAAAGGCTGCCTTCTAGTTAAATGTTCTCCTTTGATGTAATTTTGTTTTTCACTTGCCTTGCCCACTGCTGTATCATAGTAAATAATGCAATTATATTCTGAAGCTTGGAAGCTCATAGAAGGCCAGACTCTCTACCCAAATAAATAAATGGTTCTGCTGAACAGCTCATCCATTAAAGAAATGCCATGAAACCTTTTTCTTTTTTTTTTTTTTTTCTGTAGATTTTAACAATATCATTGCACAAATGATTTTGGCTTGATGCACAATTATTTGATAGACTGCTCTTGGCAAATCCAAATAATACTATAATTTAAATGTAGCCTAATTTTTATACTAGGATAAAAATTATGTAAAGGCTTGCAAGTGCAACCCAGCTCACAAAGAGGTCAAGGTAAAACTATACAGAATAGAGTATGACAAGCTACCATGGTAACACAGGACAAAAACCTGTTTAAAACTGATTTTGAATATCTAAGATCCAATCATGAAAAAACATAA
This sequence comes from Cyanistes caeruleus, assembly GCF_971803275.1. Lineage (NCBI taxonomy): Eukaryota > Metazoa > Chordata > Aves > Passeriformes > Paridae > Cyanistes > Cyanistes caeruleus. The sequence continues at coordinate 68,428,026 of NC_141702.1, forward strand.
GTGCATTTTCAGTACCTCATATTTTTAAATTCAGTAATTTATCTTATTTTAATTTTAGTTTTAAAATTTGAGTTGGAATCAAATATTTGAGCTTCCAGTACTGATAATTATAAACCAAATAATAAGGCAGAAGCTTGGAGAAGGTCCATATAGGTTGAATATTTGGCTATGTCTACCTGATGGTAAGCTCTCTGAATCTGTGGAAATTCTCTAAATCTGTGGAATATTTTTCCAATGTGAAATGAATCCAGGTCTGCCTTATGGCATATTTTAACTAAATAAGATAGCATCAAGTCTATTCTGAAGCTTTCCAAATAGTGAATGACTGAATATATAGCTCATGAAAAAAAGTGCTTGGCAGAGATTTATGGTGTTTAATCTTTTTTATAGTCTTTTTTTTACAGTGAACATATAAAAAAAATTACTTCAGCCTTCTGAACCTTCAGGTTCTGGTTACAGCATGCTTTATATTCACAGAAGCAAAAAAGAAAGTAATTATCCCCAATAAATAATAGTTATTGCATTTGAAGTTTGTATTTACCAAAACAGGATTATTCCTTCTGCTCATTTCAGGCAGTTTTTTCTAAGTCAGTTGTAAAAAGTTCCAATAATTTTCCTGGTGAATAGTGTAGCTGGTTGCACGTGTCTTACAGTGGAGAATTTGGGATTTTAAGGGCCACATATTACAACAAAGTGCTCCCAATTCCATTTGCTTATTTGTGTGAAGAAAGAGGGAGATTTACAGATGATGATGCATCTGGTAGATTTTCACTGAAAAAAACCAGCAGAATGTTCCCTTAAAGCAATCTCTGAGCTGCAGATGTAGACCTAGGACTCAGTAATTACATTTAATTTAATTCAGACTGGTTTATGAGTCAATTACTCATAAATCCAGCAATGAGAAAATGAGGAGATGTGAAAGAAAATAATTCCACAAATCTGTGGGTTTTTCTCTGATTATGGAATATAGGGAATCAAAGTACTAAACTGATATGAATTATCATAACTTCATTGAAATTAATGGTATTATGCTCATTGCATTATTTGAGACTCAAAAAGCTGGCAATGCATTGGAAGCAGCTAAGTTTGCAGAAAAAAACATAATTTTATTAATATGTTTTCAATACATAAATCAGAACACTCCTCTTGGTTATATGGAACACAATCACAGAAATGTACAGTGGTGTTACTTAGAACAATTTAAGAAAGGTTAATTTTCTTGACAGTTTAAATATAATTGTTACAGTTTATAGAGGCAAGAAAATATTTTCCATAATCTCAGTTCCTTCAGTGCCTGTGACTCTGTTAATACTCAGCATTCATTGGAATGGCTCTGCTTGTTTCAAAATTTAGTGACTGTTTTGTTAATTTCTATTGCACTATGTGGTAACACAGAACATACTGAAATGCACCTCTTAGAGTCTCTAACAAGACAAGTGCACAGTTCAGCAGTAATTGTAGCCAATTGAGTCTGATACTCAAGGGGTGAGTTCTTAATTCAGATGCTGGCTCAGATTTTTCATTTCTGAAATGACTTTGTCCTCTCCCCAAAGAGACACCTGAGGGAAGTCCTGCATATTGCAGGGAATATTCATTACCAGCATAATTGCTGATACTGAAAACTTGACTTTTTGCCCTTCTATGGATGGGCCTAAAGAAATGCTCATTTAGCCCCATCATGTAGCCAGCAATGCCTTTTCCAGAGGAGTACAGTCTCTTTTGCCCTGTACAACAGTGAGAAGTATAAATAAAAACATATTTCATCAGACATTTTACTTCCCCTTTAGGGGACTCATGATCAGACTACATGCCAACCTAACACCAACCGAATCTCAGATTTCCAGTCCAGGAGGTCTGTATTTCAGGACTTGCTCTTTGTGTAGACAGGTTCTAGAACATCAAATGTTTGCCCACAATAAAAAATTCCATTACTTTTGTTTCAAATATGCTAAAAATTTTCATTTCAAAAATGCTGAGCAAAAGAAAGCTCCCAATTCAGTCTATGGCAGATGCACAGGATTTCATTTTAAGCCTGCTAAATTGCAATGGTTTTCAGGAGATGAAGTGCAAGCCACCTCATCAAACTCTCTCTCAATTTTTATGCTCATCTCAGAGCATAGAGCACAAAATTGTTCAGTGGGGAATTCTTCATTATGTTCTGGGCTGTGTAGTCCCCCTGAGCAGTTCAGCTCATAGGGAAGAATGTACTCCCAAACAACATCCTGGGAATTGCTAGGAAATGCCATTTCATTTAAGCATTTCCAATTAGCTAACCAATTCAAAGTTTTTGGAACTGAGTTTAAATTTTCCTCAGTGTAAAGGCCTAGACTTTAGCAAAACTGCAGTTTCATTTTCTGTCTTTATTTTTAAGAGATAGGGTGATAATCTTAACTTTCTTCCTATTTATATTTGGGCATTCAATTTTGTTATGGGGAGTAGAACCTTGCTATACATTTAAAGAATAACATATTTCAAAATTGTCCTTTATTTTTTCCATTTGACATCTTAAAAAGAGCAATGAGAAAGCAATGCAGGTCAAGCATTCAACTTCATACAGAAGTGTTTGTACAAACAACGTGCTAGAAAAGTTTGGCCTCTGTGATAAAGAGCTCATTCACTTCCATTAACCATATTTTTAGAGTACAATTCTATTTTTTTCACCATTTTAATGACTATTGTTATTTTGCCTCTGAACATACCATTTCCTGTGTTGTAAGCAAAAACAAAAGAAGGCTTAAATCTGAGTGCACCTACTCCAGTCAGCAAGAGCTCGACAAAACAACCAGGCAGTCCCCAAACTCCAAGAAGAGGCTCTAGGTAGGGTTTTTTTGACTAGGTAAAAAGCAGCTGGTTTGGGTTTTGGTTTTCTTTTTTTTTTTTTTTTTTTGTTCCATTTTAATTTCTCCTGTATTGTCCATTACCATCTTTGATGCACGTATCTGTACTACCTCACCTCTGTTTAGATACAGACAACTTGGTGTCATGTTTATTCATCATCACAACATGTTGCTGTTGTGGTTTCTGAGTCTGCCTTTACAGCAGGTTCAGCAAATCCTTCCCACTTGGGAAAACTGAAATTACATGAAGTTTCTAACATTTCCATGGAGCATTATTGAGCTTGAAGAGGGAAAGGTATTTTCCACTCCATTCTGACAGGCAGAAACACTTTAGATACTTTCATTGGTAAATGCATTTAAATTAATATGAAGCATCCAGCTCTATCTCAAGAAACATTCGTAGTCTTTAATAAACAATTACTTGCTCCTGAATCAGGTAATTCACCTTACAAATTTAGCTTTTTGTGAGAATGAAAAATTAAAACTATGTGCCAATGTTCAGACTGAGTCAGAAGGAAAGTAGGTATCTCAAAATACCTTATTGCAACTAAATAACACATTAACTAAAAGCTTGGGTTTCTAGATCAGACCTGTCTTTTCACAATACTGATCCTTTGCTAGATCTAGCTAACAGATGAAATTTGGAAGGAGAATTTCACTGTTTGTTCCCATCCTAGAACACACATTGTAAGATGAATAGTAATACCAACATCATTTAATTCATTTAATCATTTAGGCACTGTTATTTCAGATCTTGAAGCTCTTCAAATTATGTGCGGATTTGATAGTCCTGTTTTTTCAGGACTATTTAATTGCAATAAAACTTAATCTTCACCTGTTAACAACAGAATTACATTTATGGCCCAGGTATTTTAACTTCCTGTGGTAAAAGTTCTTACCCCTGTAATTTCCTGCTTACAGTAATACAAGTGTGTAACTTTAAAGAACTTGTTTATTTAACTAATGCTATTTTTTATGAAAATGATAAAAGTACCTCTACATTTTAATTATTTCTAGCTTATATCTACATGCATTGCCAGGTATTTAAGACAGTTCTAACAGTTTTTATACTAAACAAAAATAACTTCTTTTCTGTTTCAATTTTCAATTTCTTACATTTAAGAGAAGAAAATAACAGAAATTTTCTCCAAATCCCTCATGCTTCTGAAAATAAACAGTTTTGGATGACATTTCAAATTACAAAAGCAGTTACCAAAATGATGAACATTTTTGAAGTTATTGCCAGCTTTTCTGTTAGTAAAATAAAAAGAGAGAATTTTGGCACAGATTCAGTATTTTTGTCTCTATTTAGATTACAGTGGGTGTAGAATAATAATAAGTCAAAGTGCTAAAAAGATGAAAGTAGAGTACAGCAATAAAATGAGGACAACACAAGAAACACATGGCAATTGTTGAAACAGACGTGAATTAAAATTTTGGTTTCTATTACTCTATAAAACATATCTGCACATATTTCATTAACAGTAAAATGCAATCTGATGGCTTTACATTATAAATAAATATTGATTCATACCAATACCTCTGATCTTCTACTGACTGGGTTGTATTCCTCAGCTGCTCCCCTGAGACATGCCCAGTCAAGTTAGCAGGACTAATGTACGTGTGCAGTCATTTCCCCAAGGTGGTGTGTTACCAATATGGTAAATTATTATATTTATTAAAATAACTCTGTAAGTTCCACAAGAGAAGTTACATTCCTATACTGAATGTCTTCTCAACCTCCTGAATGTCTTTGGCAGCAAGGCAGCAGCAGATGTGCTTTTCTGTGTGATAGCTTCTCAGTTATTTCAAAAAGATAAATAAAACCAGCTCTATTGGCTCTGGACTCCAAGTATACCTTCCTGAGCATCAGGGAAGCTTGCTTTGGTTTAAATCACCCTGTATCTCACTTTAGGTTCTGCCCAATATCAACCAGCAGATCAGCCCATTGGTAGATAGGAAAACAACACTACTATAAAATGTATTGGGGTGAAACACAGTAGGAGAAGCTGGGATGGTCATAGCATGGATTTGCCATGGCTGGAAAGGGCATGGGCATAATGGAAAGCAGCATGTGAAGGAGGCCAAGCAAACTACAGGTTCCTCCTTATTGTGAATAATCACCATTATTTCCACCTTCCAACAACAAAGGGACAGACAGAGCCAAGGGCTCCCACCTTCTCCAAGCACCTACAATTCTATCTCCAGCCCTGCCTCAAACACCCCTTCTTGTCAAAGAGCTCCAAACAAAGAGCTTCAAAAGCCACTTGAGATGCCCCTACCCCAACTCTGATCCCTTCCTTTAGGTTTATTCTGTACTTAGTCTTCAGCATATATTTGATAATGTACAGAACACTGGATTTGTTACAAAAGAATTACAAAGGCTTATTATACTTCCCTCTGTCTTTAATACTTCTGAAAAACTTGGTGCATGTCTGCTTGTAAGAATGGCTCGAGAATTTCAAAAGATGTATCAAATGTTCCTTATATACCTTAACGCCTATTGTTGTCACGTAGATAGTTCCTTTCAAGAGAGGGCCCCAAAATACTTCCTGAAAGGAGGAAGAATTCTACAGTCACTGTTAAAAGGAGAACAGTTTCAATTTTCTTCCTGTGTGTTTTGTTCTGATGTGTCAGCAAGGTAAAAGCTTACTTTTTTGCAGTGTACAACGGCAACACAATAGTATACAAACTTTGCTTCAGTAAGTACACTACAATGTGAAGCCCAGAATGAAAGCAGGAACTAATATAGAGTTAAAGTGTGTTCCCAAGTAAGATAATGGCATCAAAATATGTTAGCCTTAGGAATTTGCAATTGATAAAAATTACAGTGAAAGCCCAATAGAATTATCACAATTCTCTACGTAGTCACAAATAACAGCTCATGAAGCAGAGCTTATTATATAAGTAAATGTTATTATTAACACATAGGATTACACTGTATCACAGACTGCCAGAAATAAAAAGTACCTTCTTTGGCTCAGGAGTATGCAGCCAAACTTCGTGGACCATATGGAGTTTTGGATCTGCTGCCCATGGAAAGCCTACACGGATGCAAAGTCAGAACACTCCAGTAAATCAGAGCACCCATCTTGTCATCAACCCTGGCTGGGACTCCTGGGTGTCCATCATAAACTAGATCACAATGCAAACAAATAGGCTACCACAAAAATTAGGAAGTCTGGCATATATATATAAAAAGATGATTTAAGGGTGTATATATCGTACTGAAAGCAGACATCCTGAGTATTAAGAAAATGACAGAAATTACTTAGCTGCTAATCAAACATATTCACTAAACAATAGACTTGTCCATCTGCTGCAAAGCCCATTAACAGAGCAAATAAATGGCTAGAAGAATAGAAAATATTCAGTCTAAAGCAGTAAATGGGAAAATCTATAATATTTGTTGCAGGCAAATGCTACCCATTCTGATTTTAAAACTGGCTGAAACAGTCACTTACATATAATGTAAAAAAACCCCAACAGAATAAACAAGGAAGTAGAATGTGGTATAGTGTTTGTGTCACATTGTTTATTATAAAGTAAAAGTTATACCAAAACTACTAGATAATTTTGAAGCCACACTTGATTAGATGTAGCCATCACCACTTGATTAAATACATCATGCTTGATTAAACAAGTCCTGAATTGTGAATTCTACAGAATTACATTAATTTTATTTCTCAAATATGCTTCAAAGCAATGCATCCTTTTTATCTCATTTGTTTGCCTTTATGCCCTCTAACTACTTCACAGCAAGTAGGAAACAGATATCTTTGTCTGCAGACATTACAAGTCACCTTTATATTTATTGTCATTTAAGCCATTCCACTGAGTTAGTCCCAAGTTTTTTCGTGTGCTGAATTATTATCTAAAGAGCACTGGGAGAACTTTGCAGCAGCAGGTATTAAGCTGATGTAGACTGGCAGAGCTCCCCACCATGATTCATCTCAGCTGAACCTCTCTTCATGTGTGCTTAAAATAGACTCAAAACTCTGAAAACACCTATTGAATGCTTTCTTAACATGTGACTCCACTTTTGATCCCATTGAAGTAGAAGCTTATCTGATCCTTCTGAATCTGCATAACAAGTTTCCTCATTAACTTCTAGCTCTGAAAACATCATCAGTGTTATCATTAGGAGCACAGACTTTCTCACAGTACTTAGGAACTTGCTTTGCTAAAATCAGGAAGGGAGGTACTATGAAAATGGAAAATAATACAAAATAGGGAAAGTGACTCACAATATATTGAGTTCTTAAAAGGTCTTAGATAAAATGATATTAATAATAACCTTCACTTTCCAATAACAGAACCAAACCTTGTCTTTATCCTCAGACTGAATTTATTTCATGTCAGCTGGCTTCTGACTCACTGAAACATGCTTCATCGGCTCTAATATGTACTGCCTGATGACTTTGCTATGCTACGGAAACATATAGCTCCCTGTAGAATTTTCCAGAGCTATTAGAGTAAAAATATTAGTCAAAGGAGACTTCATGCTTCCTTTTTTGTTTTCCTCATATGCTGCAATGGACATCTCGTTTGAACTTGAGTGGTGTGAATTAAAGGTTGCTTGATTGTCTTGTTTTCATGGACAACTTTGTTAGAAGGATCAATCAATAGGGTCTTCAATGTCTTCATATAGATATGTTAGCAAGGTTAAAGATGCAAAGACAGCATGTAGCTAGATATCACAAAAATATAGTTAAATACAAAAGTATCAAATACATCATTTCACACAAGGTTGGATTTTCATTTGGTTTTGGTTTGGTTTGGTTTTCCTTAACTAGTCATTTGCAGTACTTTGTTGGAGTGTTACAATATTTCCTGTGGTGTTTAATCTAACTGAATGGAGCTCTCTCACAGGAATACCTAATGTGCAGATCTTGAGAAAAATCTGGATCGATCTGTTATGGGAAATAGTCAATGTACTGAAGCCAGCACCTGAAGTGAATACTCTCTCTTCTGTCACCACTGCAACTTGTATCTGTGCCCTCACCATGAGGCAGGACCCAGGCAGCAGTCAGCTTCCAAGCTTTTTTTTCTCAGATCTCCTTCATGGGAAGAGACTTTACTCCTTATCTACCATGTTATTTGTTCTTTCAAACAAACACCACAATGACCTAACTTTCACAAATTATTAAGAAGTTTAGAAGTCCGTTTTGGTTTCTTTTCTGAGTAATTGTGACTTACTACTCTTATGGAAGATGAGAGTACTCTTAAATAAATAGCAGATCACTTTAAGCACAAGCCATTGCCTGGGTCTAAAGGAACTATGGGAAGCTATAAATACCTGTGTGAGTACCCTAAGGATTCAGGAGTTGTGACCTCATGCCTGGAAGTACATAGGCGTTACCTTCTCAGCTGGCAAGGATGAACCCACCACTGCTTAGACACAGCCAGGAGGAAACAGGAGATGTAGGGATACATATTTGAACTCCTATCCTTCTGTCTCAGAAGGGGTCCTGACTCAAAACTAGTTCATCACATGCATGGGAAACAGCCATGAAGTTCCAAGAGTCTGCTGATCCCACTGTAGCCCTGTATGGTACCGAACAAGCTTCATCCGTCTATGCACTCAGCCTGGCACAGGGAAGGAAAGGTTTTGTATGATCTTACATAGGCATCAGAGAAGAGCCAGGTGACAAGAGCTGAGTCTCTGCAACACCTACTGCAACAGCATCTGGGTCAGTAACAAGGACTCCTAGATGCCACAGTAACACACCAAAACCTGCACTCCAGCAACTTGCATCTCAGCACACGAAGCCAAAAACGTGGCTGTGGATTTTCCCATAGCAAGCTCAGCTGTATCTTTCAGAGCAGTGCAGAACCTACACTAATCTGGAAAACAGCAAAATGTAGGAAACACAAAAATGTCTGCACTTCTCACGTTTCTCTGAAAAATTCTATCAATCATTACACTGCCTAAGTGTGATGCGTTTAGTGCTGGCTAAAATCCCCAGCTTACTTACTCATTCCTTGCTGTGAGATATGGATTAGGAGAAGGGCAAACCAGGCTCAAAACTTAAAAGGTATAAATAAACTTTATTAATAGAACTACAAGAATAAGCATCAGAATAAAACTTCCAAAACACCTTTCCTCCCCCTGCCCAACTTCTTTCCTTCTCCAACTAGCAACATAAAGACAAAACCTGAGATGTTAGATCAGATACTAACTACAAAATAGTCTTTCATCAGTACTTTTAGGGAGAGGACCTTTCTCTTGCTGTGCCATGGAGACTTCTCCACAAGAAACAGTTCTCTTGTGGCTTTTCATTTCCACTAACAGCAGCCACCCGGGCAAAAAATTTCTGCATCATGACATTCCTCCCATTTTCACAGCCCTCCTAGAGGTGTGTCCATGGGCCATGAACTCATGGGGTATTATTTTAAGGATGAGTTATTCAAAGGCAAAAGTTCTCTTCATCTGTCTCTGTGATCACCTCTGGGAACAGAGGTTTTCTTCTTCTCTCCCTGGGGGCAAAGGGTCTTCATCAATCTCATCTGTTCAATCTCTCTCTGTTCAAGCATCTCATGGGATCACAGCTACTCCAACATCTACTTGGCTTCATCAATGGATACCTCTGCTCACATCTACAGTCTGAATGCTTCATCCTCCCATACTCTCTGATGAATTAAAGGAGATATTCCAGTATATCATTGTCCATGGACATCTCCCTATCAAAGGAATATTTCAGCCCCATTCAGCATCCCCTCATTCTCCTTCCATCTGAGGCTAGACTCTTTCTTTCACCACTGACCTTGGCATTTCCATGTTGTCTTCCTACGTATGGTCACTCCTTTTTCTCTCCCTGGAGAGAGGAGCAAGGTCTGCAGGTCTCATCTGTGTAGTGAAAGGGTTAAATCTCACCCAGTGGCCGCAGCAGTCACGGTGTTGGATTTCGGGCCATGCTGGGCCCCTCTTTCTGCCTGGCAGCCTCTGGGTGGGAATGGTCCCGGCTTGGCCTGGAGCCCTTGGCTAGTGAGTATCAGCAGCCGTGGTCCGGCCCAGCCTGGGGCCGGGTCCCGCAGCCTCCATCCCCACCTGGGAGCCGCTGGGGTCCGGCCCGGCCTCCGCCAGGCCGCACAGGCCCCGGGAGAGCAGGGCCAGCCTCACCAGAGCTCCGTTACATTTCGAGGCTGGAAACAAAGAGAAGGTGATCCTGGGCTTGTGGTTTTTAAAATGTGGGACTCACAGAGGCAGATCTATTTCTAAATGGCACAAAATGTTGTCAGTTCTCAGAACTAGCCACCTATTGGCCTTTTCTAGCCACAAAGGAAGCTCCCAGCAGCCTCTCTCAAAGAAATCACTTCCATGGGTGTTTTCGTACTTCTCCAAATGTCAATCGATGTGAAACCACCACACTAAACCTCTAAGGATTTGCTGCTGGCTAAGAATGAAAACATTCTAAGGTAAGGTGATGATGATAAAGGGAAAAGATCCTAAGTGGAGAGAAAAAACCCTCATTTAGAAACTACAAACAGCTTTTAACTTATGCCTTTTGGATGAGAGACATTCCTCTCCTGAGCCTCAAAGTTTTTATGGGTTAGAGCCAGGACATTTATTTATGAAATATAATTCTCTACTCTCTTGCAGTTCCCATCTGTGAATCATCGCAAGAGATGTGCAGATCAATACCATTCAAAAAGATGCCCTTCAGATTTAGGGACAGATCCTCTGAAGGATCCAGATGCTAAGGGTTGTACAATGAATGACTATAAACACTTCAAAAAGGATATAGAAGGAAGGAGAAGTGGTGGGTTAGCCCTGTATGTTAGAAAGCTAGAGCTTTATGATGAGGATAATGAAGTTCAGTGTTTACAGGTAAAAAAGGAAGAAGGCCAGTAAGGCAGATGTCATGGTAAGAGTCTGCAATAGACCACAGGACCAGGTGAACAGGTAGACGAAATGCTCTCTAAGAAGCTGCAGTAACTATCACAGTTGCCAGTCTTTTTCTCATGGAGGTGTTACCAGATGTGTGCGGAAATAGCATACAGCAGAGAGAAATGAGTCTAGGGCAATCCTGGAGTGTGTGAAAGGTAACATCCTGACACAGCCAGAGAGTGAGACAGCTAGGGAAGGTGTCCCACTGGACCTGTTTCTTGTGAAGAGAAAAAGACTGGCAGGTGACAGAATAGCTGGAAGCTGTCTTGGGCTTGTCTTCAAAGGCACAGGCTTTGTTTAAAGCAGAATAAGGAACAGAAGAAAATTGGCTGTTCTCATTATGGAATCACATTTACTTTGTGAAAGAGACACAGAATTCCTTATCTACCCCAAAAAAAAAATAAAAATAAAAAGGATTATGTAACATATTCTGAGTATTAATAAAAATGGCCATTTATTATACTTCACTTTTCATCGATAGGTTTCAGGGTCAGCCTTGATTTTCCAGAAGAGAAAATAAGGCACAAAAGGTGGAATGACTGCCCAAAGTGATCCATCAGGCTGACACAGATTTGGAAATAAATCCAAGTTTCCTGAATCCCAGCCCAGTGTTCTGTCCTTAGCAGTAAACAGCTGGACATCTTAGCCAACAAAGAACAACTTTACCCAATCATTCACATGACTCTGAAACCAAAGGCCCTCTGGAAAACACTAGGTATTTACAGTTCTGTGGTCTCTGCTGTGTTTGACTTTTCAAGTGTTTGTAAAGACATTTTTAATGCAAATTAGTGATGACCAAGAGAGAAATGGCTGGCATCCATAATTAGTTGTGACAAAATTTGCCACTCAGATGCTTTTCTACATATTAATATGGCTTTGAAATTTTCACTCTAGAGTCTAGCTCTCATGAGGCTTATTTATCTAGCATCTTTTCATAGGCAACATTTTAATTCAATAATACTTTATGTACAAAAACAGATTTGACAAATGAAGCATCTGTGTGAAATATATCAATTAAATTGCACATGGAAAAGGCAAATCTGAGGCTCTTTGAGAAGAGATTATAACAGAAGTGTGATTTAGAATATAAGCACTGATGAAGATTTTGGAAAAGTATCCTTCCTTTCTTCATGAAAAGGTAACTTGTAGGCAGATGTCTACGCATTTTTAAAGTCTGGAGATTCAATTTTTGTACAGAGTAATTACTAGATAACAAAGGTATAATCACTGACTGGACCATTAAACTTTGGCAAAGGTGACTGAAATAATCTCAAGGGAACCAAGAGCTTGTTTAGAGCAGGGGTATTAAGAAGAAGTAATTAAGTAACAGTGGGAGTGGGAGTCCCAAGAGAAAACATGTTACAATGACAGGTTTTATTGCACAACTCAATTACTGCTTACTATACACTTTATCTTTCTGCAGCAGAAATCTACCACTATTTCAGACCTTCAGAAGCCTGAAGCATTCCACGGATGTCCTGAGTCCCTTCTCTGGTCCTGAAACCAGGTGGCACAGTATAATCATATCCACCCTGGAATGGTAAACTTGCCCTGGAAATAGGATGGCCATAACCAAACTGCCCAGAATTAATAGTTTGTCCTACATTAATTCTCAAACTATTCCAGGAATTACCTGGAAGGCTGCTTATGCACCATGGCTGTGACTGCAGGCGACCTAATTCTGTCTCCCTGCATTTCCCCTGGCACTGTCTATTTAGCAGATAAAACAGAGCCAATAATGACTTCCTAGCAAAAACAAGATGCTTTTCAGGTGTGATGGACAAACAAAGAATGGACAAAGGATGAACAAAGAAGAATGGAGAGGGAAGTTAGGGACAACGTTCTTAACTGGGAAAGCAGGGAGCTAGCAGTGTTGTAGATAAACGTGAGCAATGTAGGATGTAAGAAGAGAGGAGGCTGCAATAGTCAAGTTACAAAAGGCTGACAGAGCTAGTGGAAGGTATGGAGCAACATCTGTGTTTTAAAGCTACTAGACAAGAGGAAACTGAAGTTCAAGTCAGCCCTGGGCAGGGGCTCAGTTGAAGACAATTCTGAGATCTGAGAAATGTGTTTCTGTTCTTGTTGAGCAGAAAGGAAGTAGTAGGGAGGGCTAAGGAGACCAGGTATTCTTGGTTATGGTTATACATCACTAAGCTGGATACCCAGAAAGTAGAGGCAAGCACATGGCCTGAAATCCATCTGTCTAGACTTAGATACCTGAATACCTGGATGTTTAGGATAGAGGGTCTTCCAGACATTGCCAGCTGAGAAGGAAGCCTGCAGTTTATCATCTAGATAATCCAGGATGAGCATCCAACAGTCAGAAAAGAGCCATAGAGATTGGAAGTGAAGCTGTCAAAGGTGTCTGGATGGAGAACCACCCCAGTAACACACAGTAACACACATCCCTGTCCTACTGATGTGCTGGTGAGTCACAGCTTCAATGCGTCCAAGCTCAGGAGTCAATAGTGGGTGCAAAAGTCATTCAAGATGCCCTCTTGGCAAAGCATCTGTGGTTAGAAGTGCTGCAGTCCTTCTAGACAGAGATCACAGAAGCTACAAGGAACCCCAAAAATCTCTGAGAAACAGGTTGAGTCCCTCCACCCAGTCATCATCTAAAGGACTGTAGAGGAAGGCCACAATGTCTGCTACAGTAGTGTAGCCAGCAGGATCTTGCCACCAGAAAAGAGCCTGGGAAACTGTTCTGTCATTTATGGGAGTAATCAAACTAGAAAATACATGTAGGCCACAACAAATAATCACTCTTTCACATGACAGCACACAGATATGATTCGCATGCTGTATTCATCTAGACAACTGAATTTTCAGAGGCATACAGCTCTTACACCTAAATGAGCAAGTTCATTAATGTCAGCCTCTTGGTACATAATCACTGCATAACCACTGGAAGACAATCTGGGGTTTCTGATGAATCAGGGACCATTTCCTCTAGGCCATCTGGAGGCTGCAGCCCCTCTGTTTGGAACGTTTCAAAGATATTGGCACAGTCAAAACATGCTGGTAAATTTCAAGAGCAAAGAATGGGTTTGGTACTGTTCAGGGTTCTAGTCCAGATGTATCCATTCTGGGATGAATAACAGTTTTGCTACAAGCAATTTTGCTGTTTCTTAACAGAAGTCTAAAGTAGGCAAACTTCATACTGGTGGCTAAAGTTGTCATTTTGAAGTGTGATGTGGGTAGTAATATGGTACATTCAGTTGTCCAACAGCTGACGCTTTGCAGTTCTGTGAATACAGTAATGTATACATAAACATTTTGGGGAAAAAAATACATTATAACATTTAGCTTTGCCTGGCAAATTATGTGTGCAACTTAGTGTATGTTTAACTCTGTTTCCTCATACTGACTGAGAGCCACATGGACAGACAGCATGCTGGGGATTTAATTTTTTAAGAATGTTCCTAGGGAAAATGATCTTAAGGACTGAGAAACTCCTGGAAGCTTTTCTTGCACTGAGGTGCCAAAAGAAAACATGAGATTTGAAAACTGAATCCTGAAAGTGTTTGGGCTGGCAGCCAGCATATGGCTCAAAGTTTGCTGTTATCTTTTCTCTCAACATGGAGACACAGTCCTATAATGGCTTAAAGAGCACAGCTGCCCATCTCAAACACTCCTAAGTCCAGAAGAGCTTTGCAATAAGACAAGCCAGAGTGGAGTAACAGGATGACATTAACTCTAGGCCTGACAGAGGTGAGATCTGGTTAGTACATCCCATGTAATGCATCCTTACAAAAATTCCCCCATGGCAAACTGTGTAAAGAAGCAGCTGTTCATGTGCATATCCCCAGTCAAAGAAAGACCACACCAAATTATGGGACAGAGGGCATCTGTACCCACCACTGAAGCTCACCCCCCAAAATATCCCTTGAAATTTGGACTGTAAGTTGAGCCACCACAATGGGAACTTGAGATAAAGGTCAAGGTGGTACTATTGTCCAGATGTTATCTCAGACCTAGGAGGAAGTTAACAAAGATGGGGGAAAAGGATGCAGAGGGACAGTCAGAATCACAATAAGCCCTCATGCTGTACTAAACTAGAAATGCCTAACAGGTCACTGTAATACTTGCTTCTAATACATGCACCCTTTTATACAGTTGTTGACCAAGTACAGCCACCAGTAATGATAGGAGTAGCTGTGGACTGATGCTGCCACATCTAAATGAATATACTTAGAGGTATTTTGATAGATATTGATAAAAATCTTGATGGTGATAATGTTTCTAAGCCTGGAGTGTGCTGCAGTGTATATGTAAATATAAGAGTAACAATTTTGCTCCTGCTTATCAAAGCTTTAAGCCTTGAAGGGCTTTGCTCTGTGGTAGCTGTTTTCCACACTACGCAGTATCAATCATTCTTCTAGAGAGGAACGGATACCCTGTCCTTTCATGGACAACTCCACTCTGCTTTGAAGTGTTTTACAGTCTACTTACCTTCTTAAAAAAAAAAAGTCTGATTTAAAAAATCTGATACACGTTCTAATGCCATTGACTGCACCAGTATTTCTTTGTGCTTATGAACACTTGCAGGTGAAAAATTTGAGATTGACCTAAACTTCTCTTCTGAAGCTGAAAAAAACTAGAATTAACCCAAGTTTACAATAAATAATGTATCACTCATTACCCTTTAGGAAAATAGGGGGACTTGGATCAAAGCTCTCATTTGTATGATATATTTTGGTCTAAGAAAAGCACTTTTATTTATACTGAGATAATGGTAATAAAGAAGCTTTCAGGTGGCCAAGGAGGGATTTTTATGACTCCGAGGCTTATTTATAATAATTATTATTTATTGCCACTTTAAAAAGCTTTTACACCATTACCATGCCTGACTTTTCTCAAGGATCAACAAAACCATAAATATTTTCTGCCCTTTAATGTGCATTTAGGATGAAGTTCCTCTGAGGATGCAGATACTATCTCAGCATCCTTACACTCCCTGACCCCATTCCTTCCCTTCCCTAGGTGCCTCATTGCATGTGCACAGGACCTTGTCTGTAGAAGTTTCCTCACTGCAGAGTGCTTGGTGACACAGAAATGTACGAGTGTATTAGGGAGAGGAGGGAGGCAAGCTGGAAAATGGGCTGCAGTGTTTTGACCTGGATACAATAAGCACCCATACATGAAATGAAACAGCAGTCCTGAGAAAGTACTTTAGTCTGGCTTCAAGTTTGGGTGGATTTAAACCCCCTGCATCCAAGTAAGTCACATACCAAAAGATTGTCCCTGACTTATACAGGGAACGCTAGTTAAGCCTCTTTGTATTTAAAATAATAAACCAATGCCGTATTTACTGCCACTTCATGGCAGTAAATAACTACTTTTACAAGTAGTTCAATTCTTACCTATGTTTCTGCAGACATAATTTTCTGCTTCTATGATATTTCTTTGTCTGGAGCGGGAGGATGGTCCAGCTTTCTCTCCTGTGCAACACCTCATATGACTAGCCTGAATACTGATTTGAATGTACAGAATTGAAATATTCTGGTCCAAATCCATTCCCTAGCAGTCAATTGGGATAGGAGAGATAGGGTAAATATCTGCTTACCAGACGGCAGATTTTTTTTCTTACTATTTGCATTAAAAATATTATCTCAGTTAGGGATACTTCTGCCTACCAATTGTATGGCCATTCACAGCTCAAGGGCAGCTCTGCTATTAGCCACAACATAACAGAGCTTTCTATACATCAAATGAATTTTCAGCTCGAAACAGTAATCAAATCAAAATAACACTGACAGAACAAACCAATGACTCCATGCTAAGACACTATTAAACCATAGTGACTAATAGCAGAAACTATCTTGTCTCCTTTCTGACTCACTGATATCTTGTTTTCAGGTTACCTATTTGCCTTTATGACCAGAAATTAGAAAATCGTGAGAACTAACTGGAAAAAATAGGCCTGCAAAGGACCAGGTGAGTCACCATGCTTTGTCTTCCATAATCAAGTTATTTTATCATTGTTTTTAAGTCCATATAATTCCAGAAGGATAGCCATTCCCCTACCATATACCCAAGGATGATGGTATCAATATCCACAGCATGTGATTCAAACCCTCAATGACTGCAATGCACAATGCAAGGAGAGATTCGGAGGCTGGAATAGGGGCTGCTGCTTCCACAGGAGAACAGCTCTTGAGGCTGCAAAGTGAGGTGAGGCATCATCTCCTCCCTAGCATCATCCTTCTTCCAGTCAGGGAGAAAAAATAAAGAAACCTGATAGAAGAAATTTTATGTGTTCCTGTGCAGAGAAATTTATTTCTATCACTGCTAGAAAGTAGCAACCAACAGTGGTCCTAAATTGGAACAAGCATTTCAGCACTGCTTGTTGGGATGGATTTCACATGAACCAACTATGAACTATAGTGATTACCACAAAATCACACCAAGCTAGAGGCAAAGTTTAAAAAAAACAAACCAAAACCAACAACAACAACAAAAAAATAACCCTGCCAAAAACACAAATGAAAAAAACCCAAATCAACTCACAAAAAACTCCCCAAAATTAAAAACCCAAAACCAGAACAACAAACCCTGAAAAACTCCAGATATTTCATACAGTTCTGGGGGACTTGTTTCCTCCTTTTTATTTTTTTGTTGTTTTTGTAGTTTATATGGCACCTTGTTTTGCAGAAATCTGAGGTAACGATCAGAAGCCAAGCATCTTTCTTGACTGGGAACAGGTTGGAACCTATAAATTATTAAGAGGTAAACAGAAATGTAAAGACAATATTCAGACATGAAAGTGAGCCCCAGGGGGTGCAGTACAAGATGGGAGAACAATGAAAAGCCATGAACTTCTCACTACCTCGCTGGTGTCTCCTGGGTTTTCCCACACTTGCTGGAGAGCCTCAGGTAACTCCAGGGGTACACTGAAAGTATTTAGAGTTCCTACAGTGAATTTCTCCTCAATATCCTGGATACTTGGTAAGAACAATCATGCCAGAGAGAGAACATCTTCTCCTGAATAAAAAAATCAGAATTAAAACACTCTAGCCTGAAGATCTCTGACTATAGCCCCATATGGCTGGAGGGCCTTACCTTACTGCTGGGAAACCCCTTTAGTTCCCTGAATTCAAAAATTTCTCCAAGGGCAGTCCTGCAGAGTTAGAGCTACATTTACAGCATATGCTACACAGAACATTTAGAGTTAGAAACTTGCTTTTATTTCTGTATTTTATGGGTTTCTCCATGACGATTTTGAGGGGTAAGTAGTTTGGTTTTGAGTAAGTGGAATGAAGCAGGGCCACAAGCCCCTACCCCAGCTCATTTTTAGTGATATGCTAAATCAAGTTCTTTTTCATTCTGCAGTCCCAGACTTAACTGAGAAGGAATATAGGTGGGTGGCAGCAGTGTGCTGGGTTCATACAGCAGAGTATAATAACAATATCCTCTCGTATCCTAATGAATTCCCATTTATACAGTGTACTCATTCCCAGAACTTCCAAAATAATAACATACACATAACTCCCCTTTAATTTGTGCAAAATCCCTTGAAAGGTATGCAGTAGAAATATGCAAATATGGCAGGCGATACAATGACTCCACTGAGTGAAAACAAATAAATTAACATAGTCTTTAGCAAATCCTCTTACTTGGGAAAATCCTATTCTTTCAGACAAAGAAAATGTCTCCTTTTTTTTTTTTTTTTAATAAAGAACTATCTCTGAAAACAAAATGCCTCTGCAGGCATAAGCACAGGATTACTTTTTAGAAATCACAACTAAATTTCTTAGAGCATTTTCTATTCCACCACATGTCCCAGTATACCTCCTGGCTGTTTTGCAAGCACCTGAGGGCTCGAGAGAGAGTCACACTTTCAAGCCTATAAATTGTTTTTTCTTTCAACTCTACTTGGTTATGATTTGCTTGAACAGAAAATTGCCCAGTTCAGAAAAGAGGAAAAAAATTAGAGACCCTTAGCAGACTCAGAGGACAGAGAAAAGACAGTAAGGAAAAGGTCCTTTCTGATAATAAAGCCCTGGGTAAAAAAAAAAAAAAAAAAGGAAAAAAAAAGGTTGTTTTCACCAGCTAAGACTGCAGCACACTAATTCTGTCTTGAGGCAAAGCCAAGGGGATCTGTCTTCACCAGGCTTTCCTAAGGGCTGAAATTGGGGATGCTTCAAGGACAGATCCAAAGCAAGATAAAGCAGAGAGCACACAGAACCTGGGAATATGACTCCTTTACTTGGACTAAGTGATAAACTGTATCCAGGCTCCCATTTTAGTGTGATCTCCTATCTATGAGCAGGTACACCATGGAACAGAACTGGTGGTAAATGCCAGACTCCTAGCAAGCACTGGACCTGCTGTGCCTGCCCCAACCCAGCTAAGCCTGTGTCTGCACTGGCACTTCAGTTGCTCTCAGTAGGCATCTGACAGTACCTCTGCCACCAGCAGATAACCAAACAGGTAAAAAGAGTTGAATCATTCCCAAATAATTAACTTCCCTTTCTTCTTCCCAGGCAGCAATCCACCTAAAACTGGGATAAGGACAGATAGAAGGCAGTGACGCTGAATAAAGCTTAATTACCATTTTCATTCATTCATATACATCTAAAGCCTGTAACACTCAATAGAAATCTTTCAACCATGATTTTATGATACGCTTTCCAAAGACTTTTGCCATTAATTTGGTTTATTCTTAAGTATATACACCTAGAAAAGACACACACATATAAATTCTGTAGAAATTAATGGAGAGCTTTTTCCTACTACTTGACCTATTTTATGCATGTTTAGACTTACTTGATCACCCAGCCTTTGCAAATGTTGCAGGGACATACCATAATATCAGCAGCATACCTTGCAACCTTCTGCAGGCTTTGCAGAAAATGTTCAAAAACTTAAACACCATGTTATACAATGAACCCTTGACAGGTGAAGAATTAAGAATGAAAGAAGTTTGTACACTTTGGACATGTCTTAGAATGTTTATTTCAGATCCTTGAGCCCATTTTGGACTGTGAGAAACTTCAGCACTGGTCTCTGTGACATCTGCTTGTGTCAATGATGGGTAAGAGGCTGCAAAACTGTACAAATCTCTCTCCCTTACCTGTGGCTTTCATTACAAATGTTTGGTTTAATACAAATAATATTGCTTCTAAGTTGTTATGAAAAACCTGTATGACAACAAACAAAACAGGAAGTTGTAAAATCACAGAGTCACTGGTTTGGCTTTTTTTTTTTTCTTTCCAAACGAAATATATGACTTAAGACCTAAAATTAAAAAAAAAAAAAAAAAAAGAAAAACAAAATTTCAGACATCTAACTTATGAAACTTTTTACCAGAAATTAGAAAGAAATGTGATAGTCATGCCATATTTTCTGCTGCTATAGATCTGAAAGTCAAAAACAACTATCTTTCTTTTCTATGGCAAAATGTTTCACTAAGACATCACCAACCAAGTTGACACATGTATCAGAACTAAGAAAGTTCAAGTCCCAAATCATCTATTCTGCTAGGCCAGGCATCAGACATACTATCTGTGTTCTTCAAATCTGTAAAACTGAGACTATAAATTGAAAAAAATACATATATACATACATATATATATATATAGATAGATACAAAAATGTAACTTTTATAGAAGAGATGATCTAAAGCAATAGTATTTTTCAAAAAAGTTACTATTCTTGAAAAATAGAAATAAATACTACCATATTTATATGGTAGCACTATATATATATACAAATTCAAATGTATATATTTAAAAATATATATAAATTCAAATATACATATTATAAAATATATATTATAAATACTACTATATATAATGTATAATATATTTATAATATATTTATAATATATAATATATATTATATATGGTAGTATTATATATTATATATATAAATATATATAAATTCAAATATATATATACATATATATATATATGTGTAACTTTTATAGAAGATACAAGATGATGTAAAGCAATAGTATTTATCCAAAAAATTACTATTCATGAAAAATAAAAATAAATACTACCATAAAGAGAAATATGGTGGGAAATTAGTGGTTTGTGTGCTGAGGATCATCATGGGTAGAGGAAGGTACATAGATGTATTTGTGCAAAATACAGCAGGGTGACTTCATGTTCAACACATCTTGGTGAATCAGAGCAAGGCAAGCCCAGAGCACATGTCCCAGCAGAGACAGAGGGCTGCAATGACTGGAAGTCAGGGGTGAGAAAAGGCAGAAGCCTGGCAGGGCAGCAGCTGGTGGGAAGTGAAGGAGTGCTGCTGAGGAAGCATTTACAGGCAAGGCAGGTGATTGGCATTAGGTGAACACTGAGGAACAGTGCTGCATAGTTTTGGATGCCTTCTTTGCAATATTTGCTTCCTCTTTGCAAAACTTCTGGGACTTGATGATTTTGTCTTAGTGGTAATGGGTTATTTTTTTTCTCCCTTGAGCAATGTGTTTCAATACTTGGTTAATTAGATTTTTTCCTACTTTGCATGGTGCACACTGAAGATAAAAAATGACAGAAGAAGTATTGCATCTATAAAAAAAAAAAACAGAAAGAAGAGAGAAAGGAAAGATGTGCAAAAATAAAAGAGAGACATTGTCACTGCCAGCATTTAAAATTAATGACATCTGGAAAACCTATATCTTGTTGTTTAAGGATTTAAATTATCTTCAGTATTTTCAAACAAACAGTACACACATTTTGTTGGGAAACTCATACTTAAAAAGTTATCTTACATTGTAAAGAATGCTCCCTTCTGGGAGTATACATTTATGAAAAATATGGCTGTGCCTTTCACTTTCCAAGTCAAAAAGAACAGTGCTCAGAATCTCCTAGAAGTGAGATCAGTGTAGCTTTCCTTTTTTCAGTACAGTCAAAACTTGACAGCAGGATAAAAATATATTGGGTACTAATACTAATAAATCTAGGTAGAAAACTCTGAAAAGAACATCAATATTTTGTTTTCCTTATATTCTTGACCACTGCACTCAAACCTCACATTGATTACAAGTAATCTCCTTTACTATGTTAAATTTTTGCCATTTTGGAAATTACATTTTATTTTTCCTGGTTTAGGAACAAGGCTCAAAAACAGTGGGAGAAAGCATTTTAACTTTGATCTTGCTTTTCACAGTGCCAGTCTTTTTGTCTCATATATCATGCACTCTTTCCTTTATGTCCTCTGAAGATTTTCAGAAGTCCAGAGATACTGGTTTTATTTAACATTTTTATTCCTACATGTAGTAAACCTGTAAATTTAACTGGACCAGATTTTTTTACAAAGACTTAATTAATAGACCATAAATATATTCAGTGGCAGCATTTTTGCTTAAGTTTATCTCGCCCTTCAGATAACTATTATTTTGCTTAGTACAGTCAATTCTAAAGTAAGTTAGCTAATTTAAATGAAAGCAGAAAAATAAAATATTCACATATTTTGTTCAGGTTGATAGATTTGTATTTAATTGAAATACCTAAAAATCTTAAATATTATACAGCTGACCCATATCTAGTTAAATGTAGTGAGACTTGTAGGGAAACCTAATTACAAGATAATATCTTTATAGGAGAGTGTTTAATGCAATACAAGGAGTATTATTAGAAGTGAAGATAGGAAATTAAAAAATTTGGACTGTGCAGTACATAAAGAAAAGTCTTTCTGCTAACAAGTACTAGTAACTTTAACACAATTTGCTTTACTGTTTGATGGAAACACAGCAAACACTAGTGGGTAAAGGAGGAATTCAGGCTTGCATACAGAAGGAATTCTTTCCAGCTTTCAGACAAAAAAAAGAGCCAAATGAAATATCTGATCAACCATGTGTTTCCCAGATAACCTGTCCTTTCTTCTCATCCAGTCCTCTTTCATGCTGATGAAAGTTGTGAAAAGCATTACCACCTGGTCTTATTCCATTGGAAATCCCAACCACAATAGCCACAATTAACCCATGTGGCTAAGAAAATCTATGTAATCAGTTTCTGATATTGTACAACTCCAGAAGTACTGCTGTAAGCAACAGAGGCAGTCTTGTATGAGCAGTTCTTTTCTTAACAAAGAAATCTTTGTCATATATTTTAAAAGTCTTATTCCTCAGGGGAACTCTCTATTGCCTTTTCCAAGTCTGTGGCATTTGACCTCAGTGCCTACTCTTATTTTTTATTAACATGCCAAATTATTCTCTCCCTTTTCCTACAGGAAACATGTGGAATATGAAAAAAACCAACAACAACAAAACGCAAATACAAACAGACAAAAAACCCCACCATCATCAAAAACCTAAGGAAAAAGAAAAGGGTCAAATAAGAAATTGCACATGAGAGCTTCCAGCAGGAAAAAAAAAAAAAAAGATGTATTCTATCAGAAATTTTGAAAGAAACCAAATTTCCAGCATCCTTTACCAAAAAATACTTTGTTTGTTTAGAGAAGCATACAGTAATAGAAACTGTATTTCATGCAGGAAATTCTAATTTTATTTTTTTTTTAAAAAAAAGAAGGTTATTTGAGCAGCAGAAACCAAACAGGGTTTGATTCCAAAACAGGAACATTTACCTTTGTAAGAATGAGAAAAACAGTGTTTGTACTTTTTTTTTTTTGAGGTCTTTTAGGAAATAAGGGATACCTGCCATTCACTCCAAGGATTGTATAGAATTTAGCTGCCAGGCTGCACAAATAACAGAAAATTTCCTGCTGGCATATGTTTTATATTTGCAACGTCACTGTTACTTGGCACATCTGGCCAATGTCAAAAATGCCCATTTCTGATATCTCTTGAAAACCAACCATCTGTGATGCAATATGTAAAGTATCCATAAATTGACTAAACTTCATTAAACAAGAATGATAAGGAACATTGTGATGTGTGTATACATTTATCAGTAGAAATAACAGGACACATGCCAGCTTCTTCAAGGGGAATGGACAAAAGTACAATGAGAGAAAACAAAGGAGCTACACAGAATATTGCTAGTTTGCAAAGTATCAGTAAAATCTAAGCAATTTATCAGCCTACCCTTCACCAATTTTCAATAGCTTCCAGTTCAGATGACTTTCTCCAGTGGGCAGCTGCTCTGGTTCACAGGCTGCTCCTAAATGCTTCAGTAGGAATCATGGTACAGTACCATGTGAAATAATGCAGGTGTTACTTCCCATAATCTTGGATATACCAGCATAAGTGTGTTTCTTTCTGATTCCACCAAATTCTGTGGAAATTAGCTGAGTTTAATGTTCTATCATTTCATGTGTTTAAATTACCTGTTTTATTCTCACAGTCCCCTAAACTCTTAAATTTGTTCATCTGTACCGTACTTTGACTTAATTCTTAATCTTTGGAAAATTATTTCTTGATAATAAGTGGATTTACCAATTATAAAATATTATGGCTAATAGTTAAATATGTGTACTACAGCAGAAATATTGTACAAGATGCCCTAATGGAATTCCCTATATTTACAACTATTTACAAAGGGAAGATGTATCATTCTGTTGATGCCAGTTTGTCACATCCTTTGAGGATGAAATGCACTATTATTTACACAAAACATGACAGCATCAAAGCCAGAATTATTCAGGAAAAAACCTTCTATTTCACAGTTGGAAACAAATATAAAGTCCAATCTGGGACATTCATCCTGGTTCAGTCATTGACTACCCTCATAAATGTAGGTGCTATTATTTTTTCTGTGTGATCCATCACAGTAGGCACAGGAGCCCTTCAGCCCAGTAATCACAGAATCATAGAATCGTTAAGGTTAAAAGGCCTCCAAGACCATCAAGTCCAACCATTAACCCAGCACTGTCAAGTCAAATACTAAACATGTCCTTATTGTCACTAAATGTCACTATGTCACCAAACCATATAATGCAGCTCATGCCTCAGGCTGTTCCCAGGGTTTGCCAGGGCTCATCCCTGAGGTTTGTTCCTTGTCCCACTCTGCGCCTGCCGAGTTCTGCCTGTGGCTTCACTGCTGCTTGGCTTAGCTGCAAAAGCCATTCTTTGTATGAGTACTTACCAAACACACCATACAGAGTGACCTGGACTTTCAGAGCAATGAATAACAGGATGTAAAAACCTGTAAGAAAAACATTACCCCCAGCAGATCCTAGAATGAAGGCGAGGAAAGCATTTATTTTAACACCATCTTCCTCTTGGCAAAGGACTCAGGATGCTGATTTCCCAGTGAACTCCTCCAAAGAGACCCCACCATTAACCTTAGAACACAAAGGACAGTGCTATGAGGAACATGACGTTAAAGTCCACAAAATATGCATTATTATTTTAACTTACATTTTATTGTTGAGACCTTTTCTGTGCAATAACATTATTTTATTTGTTCTCTGCTTAGATCTGAATTAATAATAGTTATTTCAGTAGAATGCTTAGGTTCCAGTTATATAAATCTTTAGCCTTATATATTAGAATTCTTTTTCTTCGTTGAATATAAAAGCAGGCACAAGAGGTGTTCCAGCTCAAATAGATATTAACTGAAATTGACTTATTTATATCTGTTGGTTTGGGTAACCTGTTGGGATTGCATTTAACCATTTTCAACACAGTGATCAGCTGGAACCAGAAACTTATTTCTAGCTAATTCCAATATGGTATTACATAAATCTCAAACTAAAATATGCATACAAATCAAATGGTTCAAAGAAATGTAGTTGAATAGTATGACTCAGCCATAACCTTCACAGCTAAAGCCTTCACTCCAGGTATTTAAAGTCATCATTTATGATCTTCTGGTTATCCACACCAAGCAGAGCAAGTATGGCTAGGCTGAATCACTTAGCTAATTGTTAAAATTATTATTCTTATTGATAGGCAGTGTGCTGGCATGAAAAAGCACAATGCTCTTAACATTAAAGCAAATTGGAAAGTGTTTGTGTTGAAAGGCAGGAGGTAATTTCAAATAAAATCAACATTCTCTGAAGTGAACATAAACCATGAACTTTCCCCCTCACCTTGTCAATCTCCTTCAGATAAATCCTGAACTTTGTTTGCATACCATAATTGAATTGAAGACAAGTGCCTTTTTCATATCAAAACATATATCTCCTGGGAGCAATCAAGGAACAATCGATTACAAAGATTAGTGTTAGTTTATCTGCTCCATGACATGACTCCTTACACAAACCCATTGACCAACACTTGAGATCAATACAAGCTTTCTTCTTCCTCTCTCTGTAATTTGTAAAAGAGATTAGCAAGGAAAGATTCCCATAGAAATCGGTTAGTAAAATAGCAGGCAGAATGCAGTATCACTCCTCCTAACAATAATCTGTATGAAAAAAACCCTTTCAACAGGGAAGTCTTAAAATATAAACCCACTTATGGCAAAGGGAAACCTCAAGGTCTCCTCTTCCAGCAAAGGTCACACTCACCTACCATTCAAACCATGACAGCCAGGATTTGTCCTATTGGCTTGAGCTTAAACCAGACAACATGTCATTAAAAAAAAACAGACTGTCTCAAAATCAGAGCTCAGAAATTCCCTCCTGGATACCCTTGACATTCAGCTCTGTTGTACCCTCCAGTTTCCAAAATGTGTAACCACAAACAAGAATCATGGCACCTACCAGCTGTGTAGTGTATTTTACCTGCCAGCAGCTCAGCAGGCTTGGCTAAGGGCTACCTGCCCCACGCACGCCCAGGGACCTTGCAGGTGCCTGCCACCCACACCTGCACCTCTGCTCTCTCACAATGAGGGACCCTTCTCACCCTTTGCTGCAGCTGCATCAGATCCTGCACTGCAAAGGGGGACTGCACAGCTCCCACTGCCAACCCTGATCACCTTCCAGTTCTAAAAGCAGGGAATCAAGCATAGATGTGGAAATCCTGGGGATTGCAAGCAGCAAAGGTGAATAGAAGGTCAAAAAATGATCCCATCTGCCTGGCAGTGAAATCAGTAGAGGACAATTCCTCTGTCCTTGTCATGCTACAATGCAAAATAAAATAATTACTTAACAGCATATTGGGGTTTTTATAGTAATGTCATGATTTACAGGTATTTTAATGTCACTAAGATAACCATTAGACTGACACAAAGTTAATTATTAACTGTAGTGGTATAAACTTCACTGAAGGCACTTTTGTTTGAACATAAGGGCAAAATGTTCAGTCTGAGAAGCCTGCTTAACTGTGACCTCCAGTTATGAACTTGAGGTTTATCTGCTTGAATTTTCAAGTCTAACAATTACATTGTGAAGAGCAAAGACACCCCTGTAAGAGAGGGAACACATACTAATAAAACACAGGAAAAAAAACCCAGTGCCTCAGATTCTTCACTAGCAAAAGAGGATGGTTGCATTGATCTCTATAATGTCTTTTGTTTAGCTGCAGGCATTTACATCAGCTTCATAAGCTGTCAATATCATTAACACCTCTTAATGGCTTGAAGGGTGATTGATTTCCATCTAATTTTAAAGTAAGAAGAACTGCAGAAGCCAAGGTGCTCATTGTGGCATCTGACCTTAGATCTGTTTTCAGGACTTAATGAATCAAAGATCACTGTGCAATGCATCCATCTAAAATCTACCAGTCCTAACATCAGATATGTTAGCAGTCAAAGAGTATACGATAAAAAAAATACTAATTATAGGTACACTGATGATTTGGTGTCAATGTCATTGTACATAGGTTTTTGAAGAGAAATGTCATAGAAGCAGCAGCATTTTTAGAGCACAAGGACTGTGGCATGAGGGACCTGTGTGAAGTACATAAAAAGAAAGGAATGCAAATTAAGCTATAAAAAAAAAGAAAAATGCTCACTGGATACTATTAATATTTACAAAGACAAATAATCATCTTCACATCTGACTCAGATATGTGACTTCAAATGATTTTCAATACCTTTTAATTATTTCCACAACATTAATTTAATAATCCCCATCTTAACATTAGAAAATTCTGCACAGGTGGGTTTATTGCATGTAGGTTTTGTCATTCTTTTTATAATTTTAGGATTTGTTTTCCTTCTTATTTCTAGAATCATTATAATACAAACAATCCTATGTTATATTTGTCCTGTGATAACATTTCTGAGACATTTCTTATAGGTGGGGACTCTGTTTATGTGAGAGATGTCACAAACACAGGATGTTGTTTGATAACCTCTTGCTCTATGAAATTAGTATTACAGCAGCTTTCAACTGCACTCAAATTATAAGTGAATATTTTTTAAGAGAAAAATAAAATTCACAGGAGATATTTGTCCTCATGGATTTTTAACACCTCATGAAAATATATTCTGTGTTCTATTACTCTTCATTACCAATGCACATGCCTTAAAATCCTGATGAGAAAGAAAATGTGCAGAAGGCATCCATGATGAGGATTAAATATTCTCAACCCAAACCACTGGAATTCATTTCAGAAGATTAATGACAAACATTTAAATGATGTGAAGATTGAAAGATAAAATTACCTGATCAGTAGTCTGCATTTTAATGTCAAACTAAAAGGTTCTGTGGTAAGCCAGACTGAGTTTTTTACTCAGGCAGTAAAGTCCCAAGTCTTCCACACCAGATCATTCTGTTTCTCAGCCAGTGGGAAGAAAATAAACTAATTCAGACCATGCAGCACATTTCATTTCAAATTGGCTGGTGATTAACTGATGAAATATATACACAAACCAGCCCATATGGGCACCATGATTTTTACAACATTAACTGCTTCCCCAATCCAATTTATTTATACTGACTGAGAATTTATTGATCCTCAAGAGCTTATTAACATGGGAACAAATTAAATGATGCATTAATTAACACAAACAATGTAAGGATTTCCAGATTGCTGTCTCTGGTCTAGCTAGAATTAATTTTCTGTGCAGAGACTTGTTAATGACAGATTATCTATAAATAAGATCACAAGTTTAAATAAAAGAGAGTTTCCCCAACATGCAAAGTTTCAAAAACATGGAAATACAAATGCCACATCCACAAATGTCAGTTGTGGTCAGTGTCTTGCAATTCTGGCATTCATTCAGTATTTGTGTTATTTAAACTAAACAGGCATCTTAATTAATTACTTCTGGTTTCCTTAACACAAGTAAACCTTAAGTATTATATAATGTGAACACAGTGCACACCAACATAGAAATGTACTGCTGGCTATTTCAAAGACCACAGAATCTGGCACAATACTGTTCCTAGGCACACAGGTTTAAAAGGACCTATGCATCTGTCAGGAATCAGCGGAGACCCAACCATGATTTCCTAGCCCCACAATGTACAGGGAAGGAAGGTAAAAGTTTCAGCTCCAAATAGAACAGGGTTTACCAGAAAATGCACTATTTCTTTGGAATATAGACCACATTCAGTATCCATCACTGCCATGTCCCTGCTGGACAGCAGCATTCTGCATAAGGTCATTCTGCATCCCATACTGCAAAGGCTTTCTTTGCAATACAATTATATTTTTCTTAATTTGTTTGATTTTTTTTTTATTTTTTTTATTTTTAGTTTATAAAAGGGTGTCTCTATACTCTATGAAAGATAGAAAAATATTCTGAAATAGGGAGTCAAGCAAAAGTTTTCTTGCTCTTATCAGGCTTTCCACAGAGTACAGTGCTGGATATCAAAGAGCACTGTGAGCCTAATTATGTTTTTAAGAAATAAGAATTTTAACATTTTTCAGCTACTTGTAAAAATCCCAAACCTTTTGGGTCTGTTTAAACCTTTAAAAATAATTAAACTAATTGCCAGAGGTAAAAGTTTCATTTCAAATTAAACATTTGAAACCTTATTAGCTTCAAAATTGTAACATTACAACTAGTTTTCTTCCCCTTTGCCTACTCTAAAAACTTGATTAAATGAACCCCCACTCACCAAATGCTTGTTTGTGTTTCTTTATTAGGACAGTGACACCTTCACTCAGTGCCACTGCCTATTTCCTTGAAAATCTAGTTTTAAACCTTATATAAGGAGTTGCTGAATGCTGAGCTCCACAGTGTGGGCTGAGCAGCTGAGAATCTTCCCCCTCATACACAAAGGTGTCTGTGTATCATATGCCTGCTTTAATCCAAACCTCCTGGTTCCCTGCCTCTCCCTCTCTCGAGCCTTATTAGTAGAACTTTTAGATCAGCTTCAGCATTACCTGCCAGCCAAGTTTCTGTATATGGATTTGTTCCTCATTCAGCCTGTCAAAAAAAAGGAGGCACTATTGAGAACTTCTGGGCTGATATGGATATACACATCCATCATGCTCGGAGGAATTTAAAAGTAGTGGGGAAATAGTTGACTCTGTTTCACATTTATCATTAAAAACAGTAGGACAGATTCCCCTAATGGCTTCCCAAGTGCCCAGAGAGGACCAAACTTAAAAAGTGTGAGTCTCTGGTAGAAAGTGCTTCTTCGTCACTGTAGTTGAAAGCCCTAATCTGCATATCATGGTCGTGCCTGTAAGTGACAGTCTTTGCTGAGAACAGAACTAGTGTGATTCAATCAATTAAGTGAGTGTAGTGGATGTGCTTGATCCTCTTAATCAAAATAGGCAGTTTGGTAAAGACTCCAAAGGAGGCAGAGGAAAAGGCCTGAGGCATAACCAGGCCAAGAACTCCTTCAGAAATCCCACAAATTTACCCAGTGTATATGAGTTTGGAACACTGTGACCAGTGCATGAATAGCAGATTCTTTTTCCAAGGCTTTTTCTAAGACTCACAAAGAATATTGTCAGTAAAAGGAGTCTAATGCATATACTTCCCATGCAATTTAATTATTAGCCAAGCACTTTATCCCAAAAAATATGAAAGCTGCCTTTTTTGAGCTCTCTCTGCACCATAGTGTGGATGCATGGCAGTGGTCTCCCTCACTGCTGGGATACTTCTCCAGTTTTGAGATCTGAGGCTAAGAGATCCATCCTTACCCAAGGCAGAGACCCATTATTCACAGCAGATCCTTGGTAGGTTGCTGATAACATGCTAAATCAACACTAATGGAATTCACACATTTTTTCCATTAGATATAAACAATTTTCCTAGTCTGAGACTAAGATTAGACCTAGTTTGACCTAAGCTTCATCAGGAGTTCAGAAAGTAAGGGGGTCTACTCTGAGCCTCATGATTCAATAGGGGGATGGTCCTTACCCTTTTGCATCTTCAGCCTCTGTTAATTCATTCTAAATCAGTTATTACTGGATTTTCCTTTGTATACTTCACCCATGTAGTAAACAAGAGTGAACCTTGCTGTAGAACTTTGTCAAGTCTCACTTTTATAAATTCATATTAAAATTACTTTTCCTAATACCATTGATGGCAATCCTTTGACTGACCCTATATCACTCATTCACAATATGGAGAAAACTGAACTGGGAGAAAAAATAAAACTCAGCAAAATTTGCAAAGTTTCTTTTTATCAGTAGTTTTTCAAAACAGCAGTTAGCCTTTTGGAGGAAAGCTTTTATGCTTATTATTCCATTGTTACCTAATTGGCTGCATTTTTGCAGCTATTCTTCTAACACCTTTATTATGCACTCAAATGATATTTGGATGTCATACAAGCTCAGCATTTTCATACCAAAACCCATCCTTGATATTTACTTCCCAGTTCTAAGGGATTTCTGTAAGTGATAGAATGGGTATAAGATTCCCACCAGATTTTAATGTTCCAAGGAGGTGGCCAGCTGTGAAAACCAGGAAATACTAATTCTGAAGCAAGGGCTCCACAGAGGAGTAAGCCCTTTCATGTAGCACCCATGATGAAGGTCACTAATGGGACGGGTGGTAGTGCCTGGATTTTGCACGCCCCACCATGCACAGCCAGTGCTGAAGAGGTTTGGAGGTCATTGCTGCTCAACTGTGTTCAATTAGACATTTTTCAGTAACAGGGAGACAGACAGGTAGAATGAGTTGATTTAACTTTAAAATCACCCCCCTGTGTGTTTTTATGCCTAATATTTTCATAGGCCCTTGCTTGCAGAGAGAAAAATGGATGGAGCTGGCATCTGTCTGGAAAGCAGAAGACTGGAAAAAAAAAAAAATCATGAGCAATTTATCCAAAAGTTTTTAGATACTGGCAAATTTGAGAGAGAGACCAAACATAGCCTAATAAGCGCTAAAACGATGAAGCATGTTAACACTAACAAGCCTCACAGCCCACTAAGAGAAGATCTAAAGGCAGAAAGAAGTCATGCCAAATCCCTGAGATCCTCTTGTCCATTCTTCACACATTTCTGGGGCAAGGGAATTACTTCTGATTAGTTTTAATCCGTCTCTATTGGCTGAAACTCATTATTGGGACACTTTTAGTTTAACTAATTAAGAAGAACTCTTGCTTTCAGACTATGGAACCATTCTTTGATATGAAACGAAATACCACAAATGGGGGGAAATGCAGAATTTTTTCTGAAATGCATATTTGGTTCAAACTAAAATGCTTATGAAGAACCACTGAAAATTTTCTGAGTTCAGCTGCTAATTGATTGTGAAAAATGATTGTGAATTCCCTAACATCAAGTCAGTTTCAATTTCTTCTTACATCACCACTGTTATTTTGCCCTATGACAGAAAATAATTGTCAAACTTCAACCCTTTCCCACTTTGCTGGTAAAGAATTTTTCTGAAATATAGTGGTGGCAGCAAGATAGTAGTACCAGATTAGCCTTCTTTCAACCTGGTGGATATTTCTTAGTAATAATTTAATCACTTTCCTACAAAAAAACTTTTATTTTCAAAGGTCTTAGGCAGGTAGGAGATACAGCAACTCTAAACTGATACTGCTTCACTGAACCAAGTCAGATAAGAGATTGACCAACAATGCCTGAAGATGTTGTCCAAGGAGTCCACCTATTCCCCAGAGTGGTACTGAATAACATTAAATTTATATAAGTCCTGTTACAAGTAATCCAGTGGGGAATTATTTCACAGATCTATGGAGAGTCAATTTATTGCATCTCTTGTGCAGAACATAGCTGCTTAGATTAGATAGCTGCTATCAAAATATGATGCACTCTGAAAAATGCCAGCACAAAACTAGTCTCTGTTTGCAGTTGTTTTGTTTGAGAATTGTTGGCAGCTAATCTATACTGCACACAATAAAATCTTCCATGAACATTTTATCAAGTGCCCCAGAAGCAGGCCCACAGAAAGATACAGAGGAGAAGACTACAATGGTTACTGTTGGGTCTTCCAGCAGATTTGATTTGTGGCGGCACTTTTGCCATTTTACAGTAAATAAACTACCTCAATACCACCACAGACTGAGTGCTATTCTTACCATCACCCGTCTATAAGGCACGTGAAGTTCCCAGAGCCTCAGGTCTTCATGATTAAATCCTGTGGGAAGGAATGCAGATGCACCTTTCCCAAGAGAAAACTAAGTGGTGTACCAGCAGGTATCTCTAATAGTGGCTGAAAACCATACAGAAATAACAGGAACTGGCTTTTAACTGGAGAATTTGCAGATTGTGCCTGCCTTGGTAGTGCCATCTGTGCTTCTGTGCATGAGTTCCTCTGCTTCCCTACCCAGAAGGTGAAATAACAAGATAGAATGCAAGTTAAAGAACAAAGATATTAAGTAATCAAAGGGGATGAAACATCTTTTCACCCATTATATTTGGTAATTAACCTATATTGCTAATAAATGTTTGGGCTGTCTCCCTGGCAGTACATTTGGGAAGAAAATTGCTGGCCATGCAGGCTCCTACCCAAACAAGCCAGCAAGAGGAAAACAAGCAATTCCTGTGCACTCAGTACAAGCAGGTAAATTACTTGCATGAAGAGAGCTTGGCAATTTGGCCCATAAAAAACAAAAAATAATTCGTATACCAAAGTAATGAACCCTCAGGATCTCCTGTAGAGATGCTCTACTGCATTCTGATTTCGTATGCACCAGAAAAAATTGTTCGGTTCATGTCAGCAGAGATGAGAATATCTCTCTGTTGATTAGGACCCATAAAGGCCCTAATGATGATTTCACTATTATTTTTTTGTTTAAAGGATTGCTTTCCTTTGTTGTACAATATTTTACTCTCAGAGAATCTGGATCTGGAGCTCCAGGACTGCAGGGATAATAAACCACAAATGCAGCCTGTGTTGTCTGCATTGTCTGTCTACGTTGTACAGCTGCTGTGAATCTGGCATCCCTCCAAGTTCCGAGTAAAGGCTTCCCAAGTTCCCAGAGAGAACTAGAAAGTCTCTGCTAGAAAGAGCTTCTTCTGCCACTGTGTTTGAAAGGCCTAATCTGCATATCATGGTCATGCCCATAAGTGACAGTCTTTGCTGTTTGCTGTTTGCAAAGATATAGATAGTATAGATTACTATAGATAATATAGTAATATAGATAGTATAGATACTCCCTACCTGGGGAACTGTGTCCAGATGTGGGGTCCACAGCAGAAGCAAGGAATGGACCTGTTGGAGCAGGCCCAGAGAAGAGGCACAACAATTAACAGCTGAACAGAACACCTCTCCTGTGATTGAAGTCTGAAAGAGTAGAGGTTGTTCGGCCAGGAGAAGAGGCTCCAGGGAGGCCTTATGGAGGATTTTCAGTACTTAAAAGGGGCTATGGAAGATGAGCACAGGTTTTCAGCAGGGCCTGTTGTGACAGGATGAGGGGTACTGCCCACAGCATTGTATTTTCATTTGGACAGCATTTGTCTGAACACAAGGGCTTCATACTTGTCATAACATCCCCAGCAGAACTTCACACCTACCCCCACTCTATTCTTCTGTCTTTTGACATTTGCAATCAATATTTGCCTTGTTAGCCTGATGCCATTGCAGTTCTTCCATTACAAATCCAGCCATTAAAGAAACATTAGAAAAGATTTGCTGTAAATCTTACTTGTCCTAGTAGCAATCCATAGAACAGAAACCCAGGCTGTTATGATCCCACATGGAATGGATGTTTCCCCCTCTTAAGTAAGACTGACGAGATCTCTTTTTTCCCCTTTTAGTCGTCTTTCATCATAGTTCATAGGTGGCACAGAGGTGCTGAAACTTTTGTCCAGGTTATGCCTCACATCCTCTCATAGGAACATTCAAGACAAGCACAGCACTGTAAACTTTCAACTTGTGACCAGATGTGTGCTTGTCCAAGAGCCAACAGGCACTCCTGACAGCCATTCATGATGTGCAGTTATCTAATGAGCTGGAAGTTCACCTCTGAATGGTTCATCTGCAGTGTGATCAGGGAGAGGCTGGTGCATCAGGTCATGCTGCCATGGCCCACAGAGGAAAGGGTGGAAAGGAACTGGCCATCAGACCGCTGAGCTATTTGTACAGGCTGCATTTGGCCTGTGGCAGAGGTCAGCTGCTCTTTCTTGCAGCTCAATTTGCAAGGAGAGGACGTGTGAGTTCTCACACACACTATCCTCCTGCTAGTGTGAATGATTATCGCTCTCAGGTCAAAGATGAAACTGTGGATGCAATCCCATTGCGCTAGTGAAACTCTCTGGATCAACAAATCACTCCTGCCAACAAAGTGTAAAATTCTGCTTTAAAACAAATGCAACATAATCAAAAGAGACAGAAAGGGTTCAGCAATTACAGGGTAAGTAAATTTGAGAAGTCGTAAACTCAACAGTGAACTAAATCCCCTTCACCTCCTCCATTCTTTCCCAGTCAGGTGAAAAGAAGGGCATACAGCCATTTCCTCTTGTAAGAACCAGACTGCTTAAAATGGTGCAGCGAAATTGCAGTGCACTAGTATTAAAAGTTCAGAAGAGCATTGCTGTGTGCAGAAAGAACTAGCAAATCCTGAGGGCTGACATAAACTGTGTAGGAACCAAATGTCTAAGCATTAGAAAAACAGGCTGAGAATTTCTCCTGTGATCTTCAGCCTTAGTAATTGGAAGCAATGAAAGAGGAAAGGTTGTGCCGTTGTCAGGCACAAAAAACTCATAAACCTTTGGTGTGATACATTCTTGGAAAGATCAGTTCCAGAACCCTTTTCAAATACATACAGGAAAGAGGAACCCCAAGAAGAAAACTAGTGTTATAAAAAGAATAGATGGATAGTGGCTTTAAAACCGCACTGAAAATATTGAAGTATTTACAAATCACTTATGTTTTGGAATGGCTTTTCAATGGAATTTGTGAAAAGAAAACCAAAATAAAAATTATCATTTTTTAATATGATGTTTACCAATTTATGGAAACAAGGTTCTTAGCTTGGATTCAGGCAGTTTGGTCTGGATGACTAAAGTTCACAGTCAGGAAGTTGTGCATCAACAGATTTCCCCACCCACCTCCCATGCCTCCCAAAGCACATGTAAAGTGGGTGGCAGTGACTCAGTTCCACATCTTTGTAAATCAGCCTGAAGTCCTGTCCCTTCCCTGCCCCTTTGTTCCTTTGTGCTGTAGGTCAGTCAGACAAGGCCTTGGGAGGCCAGAGGAGCCCTACAAGTGCACTCAGGGCAGTGCTTGCAGGAGTCAGCTTGTGCCTATACCCATCCTCCTAAGAAGTTCTTGTAAATAAAAAGAGATTAATGATGTGGAGTCTCATGCTCAGGAGACTCAGTCTTTAACCATTAATCTAACACATGCTTCACTAAGGCACAGAGCCTATTACAAATAAAACTTAAAAGGAATATTTATTGATCACTGCAATACTTTTGTAATATTTTTAATTGCTAGTTTTTCTTTGCAGTTATAGTCACCAGAGCTGTAAAAACAGCCAAGTACAACTGGTAACACTAGTTCAACTAATTAAAGTTTAAATTAGTTTGATCTCCATGTCTTTTGCAGTTAATTATCACTCTAATACCTACAACAATAAAGTCAAATTTAATCCATGAATCACACTGGATTATCTAGTGATAACAACAGCAATAAAGGAAAACGATACACAGTGGGAACTTGGTTCTCAGAACCAAAGAAGCTATCAGGAATAAAATACTAATGAATAATACACTTCATTACAGACAAAACACTATTCCCCATCAAGAGTACCATCAAATTATACAACATTACTGACAATCTGAAAAGACATATCATAGACATGAAATCCTTCCAAGAAAAGGGCTGAGTCATCTGGATGTTTTTTTGCTGAAACATAATCATTTCACCTTTGGAAACCAAAGAGATCTAGAGGGAATTCTTTAAATATTTCCATGCATGTAGGAAAGTAAGTATAAGAGATATAGTGGATGATAAGAATCAGTGTGTCATGCTGGGGTTTTTTCCCTCTTTCATTCATATTTAATTTTTCTTTTTAACTCTGAGATTTCAGGCAGTTGATAGATTTTTCCCTTCAGAACAGAGGCCAAAACACAAGGTTTCCAGCAACTAAGCTGTTCACCTGGCCACAGAATCAGACTCCATTTTGTTCATTCTCCAAGTAGTTTTATTATTTAGCAATTTTGGATGGACTATGTTCTAGCTTCAACTAGACAGCATGGAAGTATCCTGCTGCTTCATCCCTTGTTTTATTGCCCAAAGGCTGGGCTACTTCTAACAAAGAAGTTTCAGCCTCTCAGGGCTGGAGTACTTGAACCACTGCTATCCCTGTGCCGTCAGCCATTACAGAGGCTAGCTTAGTTCCAACTGAAAAATTAAAAAAACTTGCCAATTAGCATGTACCATTTTCACCTCATCACTGGACTCATAGGTCTCCCCATGCACATCCTAAGGGGATAAAAACCACTTTCAGAGCAGGGGTCAGATTTATCACATCAGTTTGCATGATGATCCTGGTAGTTCATAGCATTAAACAAGCTCCTTACTCAGCATATAACTTCAGGTCACCTCTTTGAAGGGCCTGGTTTTCCAGATGCATTACATCTGGAAATGCATGGCACAGGCTGGGCTTAGAATTTCACATGAGCACATAAGGATCAAAGACCTTTCTCTTCTCTGTTGGGAAACACTCTGTAATGGACTGTAAGATAAACAGAAGGTATTTCTTACCTGCTACAACTCATGTTTTATGACAAGCTTAGAAATGAGCAACATATCACTATTTAGGCAGCTAGCTAAGACAGTGATGGAGCCATCTCCATGCTTGTAGGGAGGGATTGACCTCAATTAATGAATTATACTTTAAGCCATTATAGAATACATCTCCTACTGTGAATTACCAAATTAATGATGTGCAAAAGTGTCAACATATTAATTATCCCAAGAGCTGTGGCAATGTTAATGAGACAAACTGAACATAAAGTAGAAGGCAGTCTAGCATTTCTTTCTTTTTTCCTCTGGGAGTTACATTTTTTCAGGATTTGGTGTTAGAGCAGCGATTGTGCAGATTGTTACACTGTTGGGTTATCTTCTCTAATCACAGTGGGCATTTGTAGGAAGCGAACATAAGGAAGAACATAAGAGCTGAACATTGGGAAAATGCATACTGAGCCCTTTCAGTGAGAGTCGAGAGCAATGACCACGGAGACGGAGATGTATAGAAAATCCCACTACAGTGCAGCCCACAGGCCTGCCCTTTGGAAACACCTGATTGCCTTTACAGTCCCTTGACTGCAGAGAAACCAAAGATGGTGGAACTCCTCAGGTCCTACAGCTGTGAGGAAGAACAAGGACCACCCACACAGCTTGTGAGAATTTATAGGTTCCCTCCTGATACCCCTTGATTCCTTCTGAGTTTGTCCAGTCTCTTTAGATGGGGCCTTGAATTCAGGGAAGAGTCTCATGGTGGAAGCTGAATATCAAAATGATGGAAAATTGCTGCCTAGCATTCTGGGTTAAACCCTTCTCCTATTTAATGACTCCACAACCTTCCTGGGGAGCCCTTTCTAATGCCTGACAACCTTTTCCACAAAAAATCCACTGTAATGTCCAGCTTGGGTCTCTCCTGACAGAATTTGTGGGTATGTCCTTTTGTTCTCTCACTGGTTGTTTGGAAGAAGAGGCCAACCCTCACCTGGCTACACACTCATTTCAGGGAGTTGTGCAGAGGTCTCTTCTCCAGGTTAAACAACCCCAGCTCCCTCAACCACTCCTCACAGGGCTTACCCTCTAAATCCTTCTCTAGGAAGGAAGGAGTAGGTTGAGAAATTGTCATCTAAAGAAAGCAAATTGAGGGGTAAAATAAAAATTTCAATTCTTTCAATTCAACACAATCTGAAGGTCTTTTCTGAGCTTCATGAAGCAAAAACAAAAAAGGTTATTTGCTAAATCTTTTCTCAGTTTCATGGAGAAGAAGATGCACATCAAAGACAAAGATCATCTCCAATTTTCACAACTAACTTTCCCACAGCTAATTATTCCTGTTAAGAAAACTCATTGCTTCTTTTGATCTTCTTGAAGAAGTGGGGAGATGGCTTAATACACATTCTTCTTTATCCAGAAAGAATTGTAATGCAATTTTCCTGATCTATTCCCAACTGATTTGGAATTAAAACTAAAATTATCAAGGAACACACAGTCTTAAAGAGCAATGTCATAATGCATCTGACATTGAAAAGAAAAAAGCAGCCAAAAAGATTACAGAATTTCTCTGCATTGTGTTGTTTCAGAGCCAACAAGAAGGCATCCAGCATCGTGAGATAACATTTTTCCCTTTTTTTAATCCAGCTCGCTGGGAAAAAAGGGCAGAAAGCTGAGCAGCCCAGGGGACAGCTGAGCCAGACCATACATGCTCTCTGGACACCCATTCTGGGATTCACCAGGGCATAGGGGCTCAGGAAGGGGTCAGGGTGGTGCTTCCTACCTTCACCTGCTTCACCTGGCCAGGAGCAATGGGGCCAGGGAGCAACAAAATTTCCCTGGCCAGATGAGGGAGGGAAGAATGTCTAGGAAACCGGGGAAGAAAGGAAAAACACGAGGCAGGGAACAGGGCCAGTTGGCCCATCTTCCCAAATGATTTCATATGAAGGTTTGGATAGAATCAATAAATAATCATGAAGCACTTTGGATTTTGTGAGATTAGTATTTCTCAGGGAGCTTTGCTGAGGTAAGGAAAATGTGCAAGCTGAGCAGGAAAAAAGGTCAGTATGGACTCTAGTTTTCTTATAAAGCTTAAATAGATTGGCAGAGAGTGTGTTCTAACTTTACTGCCTTACCAGTGAGTCTCGAGATGGAAACAATTGTTCCTTATCACATTCATTTTGTGACATAAATGACAAAGAGAGGACTGGGCAGGGCACTCATGTACTACCACTCCAGTATCTCTGAGCATGAGGCAAGCTGAACAGGGCTTACTTAGAGTCTGATTTTCTGATTTTCTTGGCAGGAACATCAGTTCCCAGATTCCCTGGAGAAGACAAAGAGGGAGAGGAAAGAAAAGGAAGGCAGAGCTGTCTACCAAATAATTTCCTCTTTTATTTTGCAACCTTGAAAGCAAGGTGAGACAACTTAGCCTTGTGCTGGTTATGACTTCTGCTGCCTTCCTCTGTCAATAACCTGCACTCCTGAAGCCTGAAATCTCTGGACAGGAGGAAAACATCACCAAGATACATCTGAAGTCTTTCCTGTGGCAGGGCACTCCCATCAAGCAATGGGAGGAGAACAGAAAAGGAATATAGTTCTCTTAGTAATGTACAATCAAGTCCAAACTGGACACACAAACAATCTTGCAATAGTACTTATATCAATGCAAATGCAAGTGCTCATCAGGCTTACTCTTAGGAGCAATAATTTAGAAAAATTAATGATTGTTCAATTTAGGAAGCCTGTAAAGCGAAAGAAAAGAATCAGCATACAATTTCCCATGGTAAGTAAAATCACATTCTAACCTAAGAATATCCATTAAAATGCCACAGATTATTACAGAAAATATGCAACCCCTTCGCTAATACACGAAAAAGATTCTTGAATTTGTATGCTAATGAAGAAAAATATACTGATGTGAAGTTGTTTTTGATATGCTAGAAACCTAATATCAGATCATAATTATCCAGGGGCACCTCACTGTTCATTTACTTATCATACAGAAAGCAGTCTTTATATACATGGTAAATATACATGGTCACCAACAAAGTGATTTAGGAGAACATTTAATCTAATCTCAGCGCAAGGTTACTACTCCAGTGGGTGACAATCACCTTATTCAGAAAACTATTTCTCTGCTCTAGGGACAAAAAGTGTTAAATAGTATTATTTTATGATGACGGTTTCTGTTTTGTAATACCAAGCAGTGTTATTTCTTTTCTCTCCATGCAGTCCTGTGTTTTCTCTGTGTGAGCTACAGGGCATCCACGGATCCTAACTTTGGGAGGTCAGGAGTTTGACACAATCTGCTTCTGTGGGAGGTTTTTTCTCAATTTGCATATGCTGTTATTGGTCTTTTTCTTCAGCCCAAGTAAGTGAGTCCAATTATAGAACCCTGCTGTGACCAATAAACATTGGAATTGTTGCAAGTATTTGGGGAATAAGATATGAGGCTTTCCAGCACGAAGTCTGTTCAAAATAGGAAAAAATGCAGTAGCTGAAAAGCCTATTTCTAAAAAGGAAAGATCTGTTTATTAAAAAACCCTGGAATTTGAGACTTTGCTTTCTTTTTTCATTTCACTCTTATGGCTGCTGAAAGATTTTTTTCAATGTACTTCGCATTTGTAACAAATCAGGAACTAAATAATAAGGACATATAGCCTTTGGAAAGCCATTTAAATGCCTTAACATACACTGTAAAAATATATATATTTATAGCAAGCTATAAATATGGTGCTATTTGTATTAATATTCATTATATAATGAATAGCATATTAAAAGGCACCAAATTATTCAAAATTCTAAGGAAAAGACTTGTGTGAAAGAAAGAAACAAGATATTTTTTTCTGGTTTGTTCAAGCAAACTCATGGATGATCATTGTGATCCATATTACCATGTGAAGTCAGTTGCATGGCTATGAGAGCCATATTTTCACTGTATTTTCAGGATACAGAAATACTGCCTTCAAAAAAAGTCACAGCAGATACATGGATTTTTTGGAACTCTGTACCATATTTTCCACCTAATGGAGTGGTGTTTAAATTAATTACCTGATCTTTAGGTGGACTCTGCACCCAAGCCCCAAACTCAGCAAGCCTTTGGCAGGTTGCTAAGAAGAAAAGATATGGTTATCATTAGCACAAGCTGGTACATTTTTAGATGTTTAAAGATTCAAGACACAGAAATCAAAAGCAGAAGAATTTCAAACAGCACAGAGCTCCAATGAGCCCCACAAGGGATCAATTCATCAAGCACAAAATTATATCGAATAAATTTAGATCAGCTTTGAAATTAATTCTAGTCCTCCTCTAATCCTTCCATCTATGCACCTGTGCACACACCTTTTCAAGCTGCTTCTCCCATGTGGCCATGTATCACCTCTGTTAATGACATCAGTAAATCCCAGAGATGATAGCTAGGAATCTCCCTGATGTCACCATGAGTGATTCACTCTCCAGCAAGGACTGGCAGCCAACTAGCTGTCAAGCTGCTGCTGCTTGCTTTAATACACTGGAATAGGAAGGACAGGCTTAGGAGAAATGGTTTAAATAAATCTCTCAAGTGTCATGAATACATTTGGCCAACAGATGACAGTGTAATGTATGCCAAATTATAACAGTAAAGAAATTTCAGTTTGGGGTCCAGATCCTCACCCCTGTTACAGTTTCAGTAGTGCTTTGATAGTAGTGAAAGAAAAATTGCTCAAAGTGCAATATATGTTTTTAGCAGGGAATATCCCTAGCCAAGGTAATGGTGCAGTAAGTCCTTTCAGCTGTGCCATATAGTTTGGAAAGTCTTAAGAATGTATCTTCACTGTAATTTTAACACAGGCTCAGGCTATCATCATTCATCTCACTGAGAATCCCAAGGAATTTTCCTGAGATAAGGTGTTGTTCTTAGACACTTTTTTGTGGGGCAGGAATCAAATGCAACAAAGAGTGTGCAATGTTCCCTTTGGGTCACAATGTCCTTTAGAAATTATATCTACCTCTGTTTAAAGTCTATCAGTTGGCTGCCGTATTTTACAGTTGTTAACCACACATGAATTTAGGCCTAAATTAAGAGAGAGCAAGTTGTTTGTATAGCTAAGTCATCTACAATCTCATTTCCTGCCCTCCCAAAAAAGCCCTTTCTGTTTGTTCACTACAGAATATTCATTCTCAGAATGAATTTATAATTTCTTTGGATGCATTCAGTTCTGCAGCTGCTGAGTTGCTCTGGCATGTACTTAATCATATTTATTGCCTATGGAGTGATTTCTCCTTAAGACAGGACAGCTTTGAGGTTATGCACATAGGATAAGAAATTGTTGAGTGATTGCTTCATACCCTCTCACAATTCT
Organism: Cyanistes caeruleus; assembly: GCF_971803275.1. NCBI lineage: Eukaryota > Metazoa > Chordata > Aves > Passeriformes > Paridae > Cyanistes > Cyanistes caeruleus. The sequence goes on from NC_141702.1 coordinate 68,470,897, forward strand.
CTTTGATTGCTTTGAAGTCTACATGAATATGACCCAAGAGACAGATTTAGAATATTGTCAATACTGAAATTTAAATAGGAACAATCACTTTCTGCTGCCTTTTGGGTAATACAGAAAGTTAAAAATATAGAGATTGAATATGTTTTCATTAATGAAATTCAAATATCAGCCAACATTGGGACAGGATTGTTTAGAATTTTGAATCATACTTTTCACCAAAATACCAAACACTGCAATTCAGTCTCATAAATATTTGTATTAGAAAAATTATTTCTTTTATATTTTCCACAAATTTATCTTGTTACCAGTAGAGGATAAGGATGAGTAAAACAATTACAAAAATATAGTAAAGCCACCAGTCATTCTCCCAGGATGTGTCTGTTGAAGTGCAACACATTTTTATTGCGCACCGCTGCTTCTTTTGGTCAGAAGGGAAAAGAGAACAGCTTTATGGAATATTCCTGCCCCCCCTGGATTTCTGGCCACCCTCTCAATAAGGCCTTTAAAGCCTTTACTGGCCTGAACATCTGCCTCAAGGCAAAGTTCTGTGCTCCTGTGGATAAAGCAGCCTTCTGCCCTCTGCCTGTCTCCCCTGCCCTGAGGCTTTTCAGAAGCTCAGTAATGCTCAAACCTGTTTCATTTCAAGGAAGGTGCTGACTCTTAAGAGATTTATAGGCCCTGGGGAACCTCCTTAGGTGAGAGGGGAACTCCTGTGGTATATCAGTTAAGCATTCTGCAAATTCTGCACCAAGAAAATATAGATGACAGCTAATGGATCAGAATAAGACCATTTCCCAGCTGCTTGTGCTCTATTGCTCCTAGTGATTTTTCTGTTTCACTGGCAGAGTAGGGTCTTACAAGGGACAACGAGAGTAGGAGAACTGGCAACTCAGAAGGTAAAGCCTCACTACCATGACAGCAGATTTTTTATAAAATAATAATAATAAAAAAGTAGAAGTAAAGTAAATTAAAAGTAAAGTATACATTTATACTGTTCTCCTAAATGAGATCAGGTAATTATAGTTAAATTCAGCAAACACTCTAAAACCAAGTGAGTTTTTATCACTGGTCACAACCAATAGCAAGAGTTATGTATAACTAAAGGCAGATTTCATAGTATCTTATTACTAGAAATCTTACACACTTCCTTCCAGATTTCTGTTGAAATTTGTCCAAATAACAGCCAAGAAAGAGCTGTGAAGAAGGACAAGTGATTTTTTCCATTAACTTTGGGCTTCAAAAAAAGGCTAGCAAAATCCCAAAAAACATTATCAAACCCTACACTTCTGCTCAAATATGGCAGAAAAATAAAAACAAGACTATTCCACACTCTTCTGACAGTTATTTTATCCAGTGCAGTTTTCATTCTGTAACCCAGCTAAATCTTGTCTCTTGGGTTCGTGAGGAAGCTTTACTTTCTTCCAGAAAATAAAGACAGCTCTCTCCTTCCCTGTAAGGCAAAAGGGATTAAAGACCAAAGGCACAAAACAAAAATATTTTCTTTTCTTACTGCACCTCTGTTTATGAAGTACAGAGATGAAAGGAAGGGATACCATTGGGGAAGAAGAGAAGGAGTTGCAGCTCAGCAAGTTAAACCTGCTTGTCCCCACCACTATGCCTGATGCACCACATTTCATAAACTGTACTCTCAGACCTCCATTTTCAAATGCACTCCAATAAACTCTTAACTCAAGACTAGACCAGACAGACTAGAAAGGAGGCAGACTAGTTCCAAACTCATCACAAAAATAAAAATAAACCTTTGTCTAGCTTCAATCCTTTCCTAATTTCTGTTCATTGGACTTCACTACAGACACCAAACCTCCATTGCTACACTGAATTGATGGAAGTCTGCCCAGCTGACAGCAGAGTCAGGATAAAGAGGCACCAAAATATATGTATGCAATTTTAAGTTGTTTATTTCATACCTGAGAGGTCAAAATTGATTTGGAAATTTGGTTTCTCTTGACATGACAAGACCAACTGTGAATCTGCCTCCCTACAAGAAGGTCACAGGGACACAGGATCCAAGTGCAACCCAGGGCTCTGTGCTGAAAGCCACAGACCATTTTCTGCCAGGGTCTAAAGCCTTCCATTGCATTGACTGCAAGGGTTGGCAGCCATCAGCATGTCAAAGAATCAGCTGCAAATCATCACACATATTTTTTACATTAAAACTGTGGTACTTCCACCTAGTCATATCAGAAAAAATATTTAAATTTTACTGCTCAAGGTAATCTTCTTAATTACAGCCAAGCAGGGTGCAAAGTTATTAGAATACAACATTTGACATTCTGTTTGAAAATAAATTGTTATTCATGGGGTTTGATTTAAATGAAGTCTCAGCAAAATCAGAATAAGAGCTATCTAAGTCCAGTAAACTGCCATGCAACATATATTTGTAGGACCATATGTTCTGCTATAATTGCAAATTATTTCAGACATGTCTCCAGGTTACAAAAACATATTTCCATGGGAGGATAAATTGAATTTAAGCTGGTTACATACACAAAGGTAGAGCAGTCCTTATTTTCTTGCTTGTTTTTTTCTTAGTAAATAAAAAAGCATCTTTTTATAGAGGCAATGGTAATAGTTCAGACACTGACAGCATAACTCAACCCCTGAAACATAAAGTCTGTTTGGAAATAACTGGAATCATTTGGCTAGAGCACAGGCCTGCCCAAGGATTTGGGAGAGGTACATGGACTGCCAGAGTTGAGGCTGGAGGACAAGCAGGATGCTCTAAAGCCACTGCAGTGCCATCAAACACAGTGATTAAGAAACTGAATCCCCACCATGTCTCTTATCTTAGTGGACTTCAGTGGGAAGAGGGGTTTCAAAGTGCCTACAGGCATCTTTTCTGTGCTTCCCAGTAAACAATAAAGGATGTAAGGAGTCCTTTGAAAATGAAACTGTGAGTTTCTATTGATCTGAAAAGGCATCGAGTCTGTGTCATAAAAGTCAGTCAGCTGGCCCATATTGTCTGTATTCTGATGTTGCTTCTTAGATTATTTGGCTGGATATAGCCAGTTGTCTTTATTGTGAGGAGCAACATATTTTCAGATGAGTAACATCTGAACAGCTTTTCAGAGAGGAGGATTGCAGGTGTGGGTGTAGAGACTAAAAAAAACACGATTACCAGATTAGATGATAATTTTAAGTTGCTCAGATCCATGAACAAATCTAATTGGCCAAATTTGGGTATTTTCACACCTTTCTCTGTATAAGAATCAAGACTGGAAAGAGCAACTAGTTCATCTTGTCCATTTCTGGCATTCACATGTATAATAAGAAAAGCAAAACAGCATGTTGATTTGACAGAGGTCTTTCTCCAACTGCCTGACTCTATGTACTCATATTAATTCGAATATTTTTATAGAGGAAAGCTCATTAAATATTCCACATAAGAACAGAGATAAAGAAAAACCTATAAATCACCAGAAACAGTAAAAAACGTTTTTCACACACACACAAAAAAAATAAAAAGCAAGGCAAAATAAAAAATACATGCTATAATATTTCACAGATCTTTTTCCTCTGGTGCAAATTATCTGCATGTATTTTCTATTCTTCAAAGTTGAAAAATATAGATTAAGCAAGGAATCTTATAAAACATCTCGCATTATGTTAGGAAAAGATTAGGACAACCATTTCTTGATCTGATTTTGAAGTCATTGATTTGAAAAATGATTTTCATTTTGTGGTGCTTAAAATCTCAGCTCAGAATCCTAGAAGAACTATAAGCCACTTGATGTACGTGCCACAAAATGGTTTAAGTACAATGCCTTTAAGAGAGGATAGTGAAAAGGAAACATCACCTGGGTGGCTGAATGTTAATGAAAACAAATCAGAAAGCCACAAGGAAAACCATAACACCTTGCTTACTGTCTTTCTACTGTGTCTTTAGGACTTTGGGAATAATTTATTGGCTGAGCATAAGCATTCCCACCCATCAATGACAGATGTTTGAGGAGAAAATGGGGGAGCTGCTATCCTGAAAAAATATGGAGTAATTTCTCTTTAAGACAAAAGTAATTTTAATCTTCTTTCATTCTAGTTCAAAAATTAGAATCCTTGAAAGTATTGTGGACATTTCACACTCACCATCAAAGGTATCACCAAAGGTATCTGCCCCTGCTTGTCCAGACTGCTTGCAAAAGGAGACATAGGCAATGACTACAGAGAGTTTCAGGGGTATAGGAAATTTCTATTTACATCAGAAACAAGATTCTGACTGAGGTGGCAATAGGTGGGCCCATGGATTTCTCACGGAAACTGAATGGATTAATTCTTATCTTTGTGGTTTGCAGAGTGTTCTATAAGAGGAAAAGCTAACATGTAAAAAAGCAGTTCAAACATCTAATGAGGCAGTAACAGACCACAGGTTTCAGAAGAGCAGGCCCTTACCTGGCCACAGCTGAGTCACTGGACAGCAGTGACACTGTGCTTGTCAGAAAAGGAAGCAATAGCTCATCAGCACCAGCTTGCAGGGAATTCGTTCCTTTGCATTTAGGATGTAGAAAGCTGAAACAGAAGACTTGGACCAACTTTAAGAGGGCTTATTTTATAAAAATGAGGCTGGCTAAGCTAATTTGAGAGCTCCTGTAGCACCATGGATTACTTTCATTCAAACATAAAAATGCTTAGGAAAAATGAGATTGTCTCTCCCTCACATTTTTATACATGAGAAAAGCATTCAATGAAATGTCTACCTTTTACAAGACAGCCTTACCAAAACTACCATCAGTGCTTTCTGTTAACTCATTTCTCTTTGGAGTTTTCTTCACTCCAGCTTTGTTTCCACATAGTCAGCATGTTACCCTTCAAAAATCTAGTGACATACTTTAACTGCTCTTCAGAAGCATATGCTGTAGAATCTCTTTAACAAAGCCATCAAGAAGCTAAAAGACTCCATGTGAAGGGAAATAGCCCACACTTCTCCAAGGAGGCTAAGAAACAATTAAAGAACCTCAAACCTGTGAAATTAAGGCATATTTCTTTCCCATTTTATATGCAGCGCTTCATTTACCGTGACCAGATGCTGCCATTCTAATCATATGAATGAAATCTTATTTAAAGGGGAAAAAAAACAAAAAGAAAGCCTAGCCAAAAATTTAAATACTCTAAGGTGGTTCTGGTTTCAGTACTTCTGTACATGCAAGTACTTATGTATTTATTTGCAAAGGAGTCTGCTGTATCATGGCCATATCACTCTGGAATTAAGTGCTAATCATGGTGGGGTTAAGGTAAGCCATGTAATAAACAGCTGTCATGATTGGCCTGAAAGGAAGTTGAAGCTTTAATCAGCTCCAAAAACTGAGCTTTCTGTCTGTTGCTAGATAGATAACTAAAACTCAAGTGCAAAGTGGATGACAACAAATTAATATGCTGTAAAATATTTCTAAATTCTCAAGTAATTTTGGGAACAGAATTCCATGTACCACAAAGTCATTAAACAGCACTACAGTACCGAGTTATTAAGAGTAAACAATATTAAATAAATTTTAGAACAGAGTATTTTCCTAGTAAATGGGTTTTCTGTTCAGTTCTGTTCAGTTTTACAAAGTATAAGGAAAAGATACTTCCATTAGTATCTCTGGTTCATTAATTTCATACAAGCTGTTTTTTATTCTGCCCAATGCAAATTTTATATAAGACCAAAATAATTACCTGCAAGATTTTAATTTGTCTCAAAAATGTTCATATTTACACAAATAGCCCAACAAAATTCTTTAAAGTGCAATAAGCATCAGCATTTCTATATGGGCAAAGGAAAAATAGAGTGTTTTACATTACTAAGTGTGGTATGCTTGTTAACATTAACCCCTCTAAACCAGAACACATTGTTAGTCTAAAGTTGAGCCCACTTACCCCACAATGCAGTAAATAAATTGTGTAATAGCATGCCTTATTAAGCTGCAGATTGACAGAAGCTTGTTGATATGGAGCATGTTATGCAGCTTAATAGGTACAATTACAAAATCATTACAAAGCCATAAAGAACTTTCCAGGTGAAAGATCTTCACTTCTTTCCTTTAATGTTCCACCAAGCATCTGTTTCAGCTGCTTCATGTCAAAAACACAGGTCTCCAGAATGAAAATCTGTCACCTTACTGACCAAGAAGGAGCCTTTATTCATTACTAAGCCTTGGCCTCAGACTCTTTCCCATGAACTCAAGGTGCCTTCTCCTTAATTTCAGTTTTCAGTTAACATACCTTGAAGTGTTCCTCACAAAAACTCCATTGAGCATTGCTACATTCATTTACAAGGAAAAAAAAAAAATTTTTTTTTTAAAAAAAGAATCTCCACAGAGTGCACACTGCTAGCAAAACTATTCCCTCTGAATCTGCTGTCTCACAGCATAATGGCCTGGAGATGAGTTGCTTCCTACATTGCTCAGTGAGGGTGAAAGCTATAGCTTAATGGGTTCATGCAAAAGTTAACCATGTACAACATCAGAGACACACACTGGGAGCTTTATAAGCACTTTAACTGCCTTTTTTTCTGGTAAAGTCCTTTCCTCATCTGCAGTTGGGCTCTGAATAGTCTGAAAATCCCTGGCAAAATGTTTATTAGGTGTTATCTCCTGTCTAGGTGGAAGAGCACTTAGTAGATCACAAAGGACTTTGTGTCAGCATGTGTGACACAGACATAACAAGCAGGGCTGCATGAACTTTTTTTGGGAATGTCCTGGGTTGCAGTATATTCTATCACCATCCTCATGTACTGTTGAAACCAGGTGAGGCAGTGCTCCCTGCCTCCCCCCCCCCCCCCCCCCCGGGCTACCTTCTGTTAATGGGCCCATCAATGCCCTGCCCCATGACTCATAGATAACGTCCCCCTGTATTGTCCCCTGTTAATGGGCCCACCACTGCCTTGCTGCATGACTCAGAGATAACTTCCTCCTGGACTGTTTTCTGTTAATGGCTCATCAAGGCCTTATCTCATGACTCACCATCCCATTGTGAGATGCTCCTCCCCGAGGGAGGAGCCAAGCATTCCATACTGGATATAAGCTGAGAATTCGAACACCACAGCAGCCCTTACCTACGGGACTTCCAGAGGACAGGAGCTACTGCTGGACTTTCAGCTGAAGACCAGACCCCCTTTCTTCCAGAGGATCACGCTTCAACAAGACCACCTCATCTGGACGACTACCATCACCCTAACAGGGTTCCAGGCTGTATTCTGACTCTGTCAGTGTTTTTGATATTATTGCATTTATTCTTTTTATCATTTTCCTATTAAATTATAATTCTGACTTGCGATCTCTCACTGGTTTGATTTCAAACTAGTACATATTTTGGCGCCCAACGTGGGGCATTAACCTGAGAGAAAGTCAGAAATTGCAATTTCATATTAACAGAAACCTATCCACCATGGTGGTTGGCTTGTCTATATGGGTACTGTATCTTGCTCTCTATATTTTCCCTCACATGGGGAACTACTTGCCTGTTGTATTGCTCCTGTTGAGACCAGGGAATGGTATGAGAATTGCTTTATTGGTTTATTATGCTTATGGCATGATAACCTGTGAGGCAATGAATACCATTCGGAATATATACTCAATTTTGTTTGCTTGTCCTAGTCTGGGCTGCTACATCTGGGACCTTCTCAACAATCGCACCCTGCCCTTGGTGGGAAGAGTGGAGAGTGGTTTCTTCCAGCCTTTCAGGTCAGGCACAGCAGTTTTTAAAAATATTGAGTTCTCTCTGGATGCCAAGGACAGCCTAGTCTTGCTGTTTTGTTTTCTCTGCATGGCCTGCACCATGTACACCATGCTTAGAAACAAAGCACTGTTTGGTGTGGTACAGCGTCTTCTTGAGGAGGAAGAGAAAAGAACCAAGAGCAGAGCAACAGCATCCATGACCACACAGACTGCCACAGAGGAGAAAGGAACCAAGAGCAAAGCCACAGCGTCCGTGTCTACGCAGACTGCCACAGAGGAGAAAGAAACCAAGAGCAAAGCAACAGCATCCGTGTCCACTCAGACTGCCACAGAGGAGAAAGGAACCAAGAGCAAAACAACAGCGTCCATGTCTATGCAGACCACCACAGAGGAGAAAGGAACCAAAAGGGCCATGAGCACCTCCACACAAACAGTCACCGAACCAGAGCAGCCTAAACCGGTAGAAGTTGCCCCCATTCAGAAAAAGAAATCAAAAAGCAAATCAGTCCGCATAGTGACTGATGAGGGTGAGGCAGGACCTTCACACGCAGCGGAGGAGACAGAACCAGAGATTATCACTCGCTCTCTATCCCTAGGTGAGCTGCGTGACCTGCGGAGGGAATTCACCCGCCAGACGAACGAGTCCATCCTAACCTGGCTGCTCCGCATCTGGGACGCTGCAGCAAACGACACCATCCTGGATGGAAGTGAGGCCAGGCAACTGGGATCGCTGTCCCGGGATGTGGTCATTGACCAGGGGATTGGGAGAACCCAAGAAACTCTCAGCCTCTGGAGGCGACTGCTGACAAGTGTAAGGGACAGATACCTCTGCAAAGAAGACCTCCAGGTGCACCAGGGAAAATGGAGCACAATGGAACAGGGTATCCAATGCCTGAGGGAGTTGGCTGTGCTGGAGATCATTTTTGCAGAAGATGAGAGATTTCCTAAGAGCCCAGATGGTGTCCAGTGCACGTCACAGATGTGGCTGAGATTTGCACGGCTTGGACCAGAGATGTACTCCCGTTACCTGGCAACACTGCAATGGAGGGAAGGTGAGGACAGGGTGGGTGTCCTGGCCAATAAACTAAGAATCTACGAGGACACTGTCACTGCCCCGTTTCGCACCCATGTCTCATCTGTGGAAACAAGGCTGGCTGAGCAAGTCCGGAGCTTGATTGAAGAGGGCCATCAGAAACTAAAAAAGGAACTTAAGGAAGAAATTTACCACGTCTCCCCAGAACCAACAAGAGTCTCTGCTATTAGGAGTAGGCATTCCCCAGCCAGGGAGAAAGGATACACTCCACGAGGTAACCTCTGGTTTTTTCTCCAGGAGCATGGAGAAGACATGAGGAAGTGGGATGGAAAACCCACCTCCTCCTTAGCAGCCCGGGTACGTGAACTAAAAAGAGGGACAACTACCACAAGGAGCTCATCTAGAGCCAGCGCCGCTCCGGTTTCTCGTGGCCAGAACATCAGAAGGTATAGAAATGATGATATGAGTGATCCTCTTGAAGGGACATCAAGAGCATATTCACCGGAGGAGAGCAACGTGCACCATGACCAGGATTAGAGGGTCCCTGCCTCTAGCCAGGTAGAGGAGAGGGACAACCGGATCTATTGGACAGTGTGGATCCGATGGCCTGGCACATCTGACCCACAAAGATATACGGCTTTAGTTGATACCGGCGCTCAATGCACTCTAATGCCATCAAGGTATGTGGGAGCGGAACCCATTTCTATTTCTGGGGTGACAGGGGGATCCCAGGAGCTCACGGTACTGGAAGCTGAAGTGAGTTTAACTGGGAATGAGTGGCAGAAACACCCCATCGTGACTGGTCCAGAGGCCCCATGCATCCTCGGCATAGATTACCTCAGGAACGGGTACTTCAAAGACCCAAAAGGTTATCGCTGGGCTTTTGGGATAGCTGCTCTAGAGACAGAAGGCATCAGACAACTGAGTACCTTGCCTGGTCTCTCAGACAACCCTTCTGCTGTGGGACTACTGAGAGTTGAAGAACAACAGGTACCAATTGCCAGAGCAACAGTGCACCGTCGGCAATACCGCACCGACAGAGACTCTGTGGTCCCCATCCATACGATGATTCGTGAGCTGGAGAGCCAAGAGGTGGTCAGCAAGGCTCGTTCACCCTTTAACAGCCCCATATGGCCAGTGCGTAAGTCCAGTGGAGAATGGAGACTGACGGTGGATTACCGTGGACTGAATGAAGTCACGCCACCACTGAGTGCAGCCGTACCAGACATGCTGGAGCTTCAGTATGAGCTGGAATCCAAGGCAGCAAAGTGGTACGCGACCATTGATATTGCAAATGCGTTTTTCTCCATTCCTCTGGCAGCAGAGTGCAGGCCTCAGTTTGCCTTCACCTGGAGGGGTGTGCAGTATACCTGGAACCGATTGCCCCAGGGGTGGAAGCACAGTCCTACTATCTGCCATGGACTGATCCAGACTGTGCTAGAAAAGGGTGAGGCTCCAGAACACCTGCAGTACATTGATGACATCATTGTGTGGGGGAACACGGCAGCAGAAGTATTTGAGAAGGGACAGAAGATCATCCAGATTCTCCTGAAGGCTGGTTTTGCCATCAAGAGGAGCAAAGTCAAGGGACCTGCCCGGGAGATCCAGTTCCTGGGGGTAAAGTGGCAAGATGGACGGCGTCAGATTCCCACTGAAGTCATCAATAAGATCACTGCGATGTCTCCACCGACCAACAAGAAGGAAACACAAGCTTTCCTAGGTGCCATAGGCTTTTGGAGAATGCACATTCCTGAATATAGCCAGATTGTGAGCCCTCTCTACCTGGTTACCCGCAAGAAGAACAATTTCCATTGGGGCCCTGAACAACAACAAGCTTTCGCCCAGATCAAGCAGGAAATCGCTCATGCGGTAGCCCTTGGTCCAGTCAGAACGGGGCCAGAAGTGAAAAACGTGCTCTACTCTGCAGCCGGGAACAATGGTCTGTCCTGGAGCCTTTGGCAGAAGGTGCCTGGTGAGACTCGGGGTCGACCACTGGGATTCTGGAGCCGAAGCTACAGAGGATCCGAGGCCAACTACACCCCAACAGAGAAGGAAATTTTGGCCGCCTATGAAGGAGTCCAAGCTGCCTCAGAGGTCATTGGTACTGAAGCGCAGCTGCTTCTGGCACCCCGACTGCCGGTGCTGGGGTGGATGTTCAAGGGAAAGATTCCTTCCACGCATCATGCCACCGATGCTACTTGGAGCAAATGGATTGCCCTCATTACACAGCGTGCCCGTATTGGAAACCTGAACCGCCCTGGGATTCTGGAAATTATAACAAACTGGCCTGAAGGTGAGACTTTTGGATTATCTTCTGAAGAAGAGGAGCAAGTGACACGTGCTGAGGAAGCCCCACCATATAATGAGCTACCGGAGAGTGAAAGACGATATGCCCTCTTCACCGATGGTTCCTGCCGAATTGTAAGCACTAACCGGAAATGGAAAGCTGCTGTATGGAGCCCCACACGACGAGTTGCACAAGCTACCGAGGGAGAGGGTGGATCGAGTCAGGTCGCAGAACTTAAAGCTGTCCAGCTGGCTTTAGATATTGCTGAAAGAGAGAAGTGGCCGAGGCTCTATCTCTACACTGACTCCTGGATGGTAGCTAATGCTCTGTGGGGATGGCTGGATCGCTGGAGAAAAGCCAACTGGCAGCGCAGAGGGAAACCCATCTGGGCCGCTGAGATTTGGCAGGACATCGCCGCTCGGGTGGAGAAGCTGATCGTGAAGGTTCGACACGTGGATGCTCATGTACCCAAAAGTCGGGCTAATGAAGAGCACCGTAACAATGAGCAGGTGGATCGAGCTGCCAAGGTGAAAATATCACAGGTGGATCTGGACTGGCAGCACAAGGGAGAATTATTTTTAGCTCGTTGGGCCCATGATGCCTCTGGTCATCAGGGACGAGATGCAACGTACCGATGGGCTCGTGAGCGAGGGGTGGACCTTACTATGGACAGCATCTCACAGGTTATCCACAACTGCGAGACCTGCGCTGCAATCAAACAGGCCAAGCGGGTGAAGCCTCTGTGGTACGGTGGAAGATGGTCCAAGTACAGGTATGGGGAAGCCTGGCAAATTGACTACATCACCCTTCCCCAAACCCGCCAAGGCAAGCGCTACGTGTTGACCATGGTGGAAGCAACCACTGGATGGCTGGAGACATACCCTGTGCCTCATGCTACTGCCCGGAACACCATCTTGGGCCTGGAAAAGCAAGTCCTTTGGAGACATGGCACCCCTGAGAGAATCGAGTCAGACAACGGGACGCATTTCAAGAACAGCCTCGTAAGTACTTGGGCCAGAGAACATGGAATTGAATGGATCTATCATATCCCTTATCATGCACCAGCTGCTGGGAAAGTTGAACGGTGCAATGGACTACTCAAGACTACCCTAAAAGCACTTGGTGGAGGAACCTTCAAAAATTGGGAAGTGAACTTAGCAAAGGCCACCTGGATGGTTAACACCAGAGGATCCATCAATCGAGCTGGTCCTGCCCAGTCTGAACCCTTGCACACGGTGGATGGAGATAAAGTCCCTGTGGTACACATGAGAGGTATGTTAGGAAAGACTGTTTGGATTAATCCCACCTCAGGCAAGAGCAAACCTATCCGTGGGATTGTCTTCGCTCAAGGACCTGGTTGCACTTGGTGGGTAATGCGGAAAGATGGGGAAACCCGATGTGTGCCACAAGGAGACCTCATTTTAAGTGAGAACTGTGTGTAAGGTTCCATTGTATATATATATATATATATATGTGTGTGTGTGTGTGTGGAGTTTAAGGAAGGTACTGATTTGGAATTATGTAGATGGTAATAGAATAAGGGGTGGATTATGTCCTGGGTTGCAGTATATTCTATCACCATCCTCATGTACTGTTGAAACCAGGTGAGGCAGTGCTCCCTGCCTCCCCCCCCCCCCCCCCGGGCTACCTTCTGTTAATGGGCCCATCAATGCCCTGCCCCATGACTCATAGATAACTTCCCCCTGTATTGTCCCCTGTTAATGGGCCCACCACTGCCTTGCTGCATGACTCAGAGATAACTTCCTCCTGGACTGTTTTCTGTTAATGGCTCATCAAGGCCTTATCTCATGACTCACCATCCCATTGTGAGATGCTCCTCCCCGAGGGAGGAGCCAAGCATTCCATACTGGATATAAGCTGAGAATTCGAACACCACAGCAGCCCTTACCTACGGGACTTCCAGAGGACAGGAGCTACTGCTGGACTTTCAGCTGAAGACCAGACCCCCTTTCTTCCAGAGGATCACGCTTCAACAAGACCACCTCATCTGGATGACTACCATCACCCTAACAGGGTTCCAGGCTGTATTCTGACTCTGTCAGTGTTTTTGATATTATTGCATTTATTCTTTTTATCATTTTCCTATTAAATTATAATTCTGACTTGCGATCTCTCACTGGTTTGATTTCAAACTAGTACAGGGAAAAAAGAAATAATAGAATCCCATGCTGAGTCTTCAGTGGAAACAAGAATTTATCCACACATCTGCACACAAAGTAGGATTGTGTATTTAACATCACCATCTTTTGATCACTGATCTTCTGCATAAATTTTTTTTGTTTATATCTCTATTTAGTTAGTAGGGAAAAGGAAAAAAAATCTCCAGAGAGCAATTACAAGGATATAAAATCAGCTCCTGTTAGGCTGAACTTCAGTAAAGATTTACCCTTTCTATTGACCATCTATCCAATGCTGATAAGCTGGACTCCTTAGCCAGCAAAAAGATGGTTGATATGAATATACACTGCTTAATTTCATCTTTTCTCTAAACACTAGACAGCAGAATCCCGGGGCACTGCAGGGTTCTAGACTGCCCTAAAAAGGAGAGACTGAAAAAACAGAAACTATCAAAAACTGACATAGTGACTCAAACCCTTGCACTAAACAAAAGAGGATTTCATATCTCTCTGGAAGATTTCCTGATAATCTCCTCCCCATTAATCATCCTTCTCATGCAAAATGAACCAGAGTTTATTTTTTCACCTGGAGACATCTTTCTATAAAATCATTAGATGAAGATGAAGTTATTGATTGAAAACAGACAAAGAAGAAAAGTCAAAAAATAGTCCAGTGCTTTATCAGGCTTTCCCTATTAACAAAATCTGCTATTTAGCAGCTCCCATACTGTATCTTTGCCCTTATTATGAGTAAAAATGTTACTTCAATACATTTAAGCTGCTACCTAAAAAAAAAAACTGATAGAAAAAGAAAAATATTAAGATTGATTTTTGGATGCTAGTTTCTACTTTGAGAAGATACCACCTAATTTACTACTAGAGTTTTAATGACTAGAACCTATCAATCCTGAATTAATTGTGCATCAAGCTATAAAGAATATAATTTTTCTGCATTTAGTGTTTGGGTTTTTGTTAGTTTTTTTTATTTTATTTCTAAGGACATAGGAAGTGGCAAAAGGATTTACCCCATGTAGTTAAAGTTAGTTTACTCTCTTTTCAGTGATAATTAAATTGGTATACAACAATGCCTTATTAAATCTAAAGAAGGGTTTGTTACAGGTGGTACAAAGGTTACAAAGGTACAAAGGAGCTACAGCTTTGCCAATGTTCAGTCTAAATGGACTACTTGATTTGAAAATTCATTAGCACTTTTTAAAATTGAGAACATTTGGTGATTTCTTGCTTTATTTATTATGGGAGAGAGAGAAATAGTCACATTTCCCTAACTTTTCTCTTTATTGTCATCCAACTTCTCCAGTATATGCTGTCACCATTGACTTCTGTGTTTCCCTGTAGCATCACTCTCAGGAAAATTCCCTTTTCAGTAGGCTCTGAAGATTTATTCTGTGTTCCCCCTTATCTTTCTGCCTTATTAAGCTCATGACAGCTATATTCAAAACAGGAAAGTATTGCACATACTTCTGGCATGAAAAAAGAAGTGCTTTGCAAGAGATGTGAAAATCCAGAGGAATAACTAGGTAAGCAACAGGTTGTAGAGCTTTACAGAGTAGAGTACCCGGCTTTGGCTAGGGGATACTACCTGTCATTTGAAATGCAATGGAGACCTGTCCCTTGCAAACAAGAAGTTTGTGGCCAACTCTAGCAGCTGAGCACAAAGTTTCTGCCCTTCACTGGATAGTCACATGCCATAAAATGGAAAGAGAAAATGTTTGTAGCATTGTCTCAGACTCTTCATATGGTTCACAAAATTCCCACCAACCCAGCTTCAAAACAGGATAAACAGAAAATAATATGCCCCATTGAAGAGCATGGTTATATAAGCATAATAGTATGGCTATAGTAGCAAGATGTAATGACAGCTAATGAGAAAGAGAAAAATCTAATCTTACACAGTTTTGGTTATCCATTTATCTACTGTAGGACAGTCATAGATGTCCACAAAAAACTTCAACGAAAGCATGAAAGAAGACATGTGTTGTTTTAGAACAGAATATATGTTCTAGATATTCTGGACAAATCTTAATCTGTTTTCCTTAACTTGACATACGTGTAGGTTAACTGAATGGAAACAAGGCACTCCTCATACAGGAGGGTAGCAAAATTACAAACAGATAACTGGGACACTTTACCTGGTCTTCCCAGCACAGCCAAGATTCCCTGAAGGTGATGCATCTGAACTGCCCAGATCTGACAGAAAGCAGTATCAGGGGCAGGAGGCTCAGAAACATCTTGCAGAGGCTGTTGGTAACACCTGCCAGCTCTGCAACATGCAGGAAGAAATTGGGGTACAACTTCAGTTTCAGGGGTGTCCATAAATGTACATCTTTATGCCTTTGCTCTGTCCAGTTGACATATTACGTCTCATTTTTTTCCCTTAAATGTGATGTTCTTTCTTTGTAATCTTATTCTGTTATTGCTGATGTCATGAACTAGACTACAATAACAGTTCAGTGACTAGAATAATGAGGCTTTACATACAAATGCGGGAACATTAACACTTGTTACAGTTAAGGTCAAATTCCACAAATGTTTTTAAGAAAAATAATGAGGGGAAGACATTTTGACAGCATCAAAACATTTTGTTTCAGCATGAAATAACATGCTGAATTTCAGCCTTTCAGAACACGCTTGTCATTTCAATGGATTTGCAAGGGTCAGAACACAAAATGTAGTTGAGGTTAAACTATATCCTTCAGTTTGACTAACAGCTCCCCCGACTCAACAGTAAACTGCAAAGAGTATTTTGTATGCTATTTGAAATAGAGCTCATTTTCATTCAAAGGTATATATGAAACTGTCTGTGCAGCTGGATCCATCTCTGGTGTTTCAGCTTTTGAAGTGCATCACAATGGGAGAAATAATGAACTTGGGCAGTGGACTAAGAAAGAAAAATTAAACTTCTATTTTAAGGCTGTTATAATATGATGTGGCTTGGTTTTGAGGTTAAATTAGAATTTTAAATGGTTGTTGAGAAAGTAATTGTTCAAGTAAAACCAACGCTGTGTAGGAAAGAAGAAACACAGGGAAAAAATCTCAAGAAAATTTTATTTCATGTTAACTTGCAATATTTCATTTAGACATGAAAGAAAAAGGTTGCTTTCATTTCTCTTTTATGTAATTTATTTCCTCACCCTTATCATTTAAGGGAGCTGACTTCAATCAAATTTCACATGAAAGATGCAATTTCTGGTGAAAAAGTCAAAACACTGTAACTGGTTTAGAGCTCGAAGGATAAATATTTATACCTCAATTGCAATTACAGCTTGTTCTCATTCCTTTCCTACAGACAAATTGAATTTTGTCTGATTCAGAACTGCAAGAAAACTGAAATTTTGAAAGAAGGTAAATCCCTCAAAAATAACTGAGAACTCCTGGCCTCCTTCTTCTATTGCTCACAGGCATCATGGCACTTAACGTCCCACACTCCCAGTTTGTCTGTTGAAAAATAATTTATGAAATTCACAACTTCGTTGTTCTTTAAAATAATCAAACTTTTACTCTTTTAGAGAAGGAGAAATGAGGAGCCAAAAATCCAGCAGAACAAGTTATCCATGTAAATCTGAACACTGGATGTATGGATGCTTCTTGTCATTAAACCTTGGAGCAGCTGCCAGAAGAAGCTGCTCAGTATGCTGCTTGCTCATTCTCCTGCCTCACAGTGCAGAACCCAGAACCCTCAGCAGATCCAAGCTACCACTGGGCCTTATTCCTTCATTTGTGGGGAATCTGCTTTTGCTTCATTTCTACAGTAATCTCCATATTGTTTTCAATATCAGGCCCTTGTTTTCAAAAATACAGATAACCCCCGACAGCAAAATATTCAATGTTCCTTCTTTATTGTCAGCAATGTTTATGCATCTGGATTGAAACCCTGAGTCCATGCAAGAAAATGCTTTTGGAGTATTAAATTTCAATTTTTGAAGAAACATTTTTTTCCTGAAGCAGCATTTAATTTCTTTACAGGCTCTGTAAACCACTGTTCTGGCTTGGAGAGTTCCTCTGTGTTGCTACAAGACTGGCTGGTGAAAAGATTGCCCATTAGTTTCATCCTTCTGGAGGAAACACCGCATTATAATCTCAGCCATATTTTAACTCTGTGGTTTGGGTATACACTTAACTTTTCAGTCCCTGTACATCTGCTGTTTCTGCTGCTAAGATTTACAGTGCTTTGAAATGGGATTTGGGTTATAATTCCTGGATTAGATGCCCAAGTAGAGTGAAGATGCTGCCAGCATATCTCTTAGGAATAGTATAAAGATTGCTGCAGGTCAGTTCCCATCCTGTCCCTCCACATAATCTCAGCATATCTCAGATCCTCTCAGATTCTGATAGATAACACAGAAAATACGTTTTACTGTAGTTCTCCCTCCTCACACTGCCAATGCAGGAGCACACTGGAAGACCTGCACCTCCAGGTTTTTGCTCTTTGAAGAGAGGCTCTCACTGTACAATAAGGCAGCTTGAAATCTCTAAATACCACAGCATGAAGCAGACACTAGGCTTTTTCATGTAGCACAGGCAATGAATTTGAGTGGTAGAACAAGGGTTTGTTGCATTTTAATGTGAATCACTCTTCAATACACCATCACTTTACTTTCCCTCTGTATTTTCATCCATTGTGAGAAGATGTTATTGTAAAATTTAATTTTTCTTTCCTAGCTGTCACCCTTAGTAAAAAAACCAGTATTGTAGACAAATACAGGATTTCTTTTGAGCTCTCCAAAGATATTCCTATCTGTAGAACATTAATCTCTTTATGACTGCAATTTAAAATGTGTCCAACACCATGTAAACATCTCCATACAAAATATTCATAAGTGGTGCTATGAGGACAATGGGCTTACTACAACCTCATTTTTTTCTTTGTGATGTATTGAACTATTGATAGAGTTTATTCAATTTGAGATTGAGACTAGTACACAAACTACTTTTGCCAGATGGCTTATTCTTGTTGAAATTATGGATTCATAGTTTAATTACTCTAGTGTTTGCCATTCACAATTCTTACAATTACCTGTCAGTGTCCATTGTAAAACTTGGCTTTCAGGTTTGTTTTTGCCACATTTTATAATTCAAGTTGGATGTCTGCTTTAGATTAAAAATCTTTGAATACTTTCAACTGAGATCACTTATCGGTTTTTGACAAGAGTGATAAAAAATTCAACACTTTACCTTCAGTAATGTTCTAGTCCCTTCTCCAGTTTCCCTATGAATTAACTTCTCTCTCTGGATGACTCTCAATCACATCTTTCACATCCAGTGTCCTCTGTGTGTGTGTGAGGGGAAAGAGTGGAAACAATTATAAATGTAAATATTAAACTTGAATTGTCACAGAAAAGGTGTTATTACAAAAAAAACCCCACAAAACAAAGCAAAACAAAAACAACAAAAAACCAAAACCAAACAAAAATAAACAAACAAGAACCCAGGAAATTGAGAAACAAACATTATTTTTTAAATCTGAAATATCAAGGTTTTAATTCTACATAAACTCTACCAGACCCAAGAGACTCACATATTTTATTAACTTTCTATTTTATAGTGTAAATACTACTCTCTGGTTCTCTTCATGGCTTAAAGCTATGTCATTTTTAAAGTTAACTATCCTCTCTTTGGGAATTAAGACCTGTCAGGGATATTACTCATTTCTGGTCTATCTTGAGACAGATTTATTTCCTATCACAACTGACAGCATCACATACTTTTAAAACTTTCATGGCTGTCTTTGAAATGGCTCTGCCTTAGAAAGACTCAGTTTTATTCAGACACTTAGGAATTATAAATTTACTAAAATTTCTTAAATTGCTGTGTTTATATTTACCTGTATGAATTGTCAAAAACACACATTGTTTTTATACAGTGAAGAAGAGAGCGACCATTTAAAATTAGTTACTCCAAGCAAATTTTAAATACTTTTAATTACTTCGGAGAGGAAAGGGTTTTCTTTTTTCAGGTGTTAGCTTATATTTCCAGGAAGTATTTATTTAGAATTTTCTTGTTCATTAGTATTGTTTTAATACATGAAGTTGTCAATTGTATATGAATTGCATTCTGATTGAAATCACTCAAAAAATTCCTAGATGTTTTTGAGTGTGAATGCATGCACATGTGCATAAAACTGAAAAAATAATGGTAGGCAAAGAGAGGTGAAGCGTTCTGCCTTGACCATGTAATTTATTCATAGTGAGTCCTTGTACACTAGCCATTCCTAAGCATTTAAAAAGCATTTGCCTTGGTCTTAGAGTCCTTTTGTACTCTACTTTCACAACAAATTTAATTCAAGCTAACAAATTTGGGCTAAGGTTCCCTCAACAATTGACATCAGATGTTGGTGCAGAGTGAATTAAAGAAAAGAAAATGCACTGAAAGCCTTGGAAAAGATTAAAGCACAGACGTTTTCCACTGACATATATTTTAGCTTCTCTCAGCAACTTGAGCAGCTTTTAAGGTGGATAGCAAATTCAGATTAAACTGAAGGCAAATTCATGACTCTGTAATTCAAAATAGCCATAAAATTATTTAAGTACTTTAGAGCAACTCAGGTTATATTTTCAGTAGCACTACAAATGTTTTTTGGACCAAAACTCTTTGCCTTTGGGGTCTTCATGTGCATGTCCCTGTCGACCATGAAGGAACCAGCACTCTAATACATAGAATCACAGCAAATCCTTTCCTCTCTAAATTATTTGAATTATCCTACTGGTACAAATCTTCTCAGTAATCTTTCATCCAAATTTCTTCTTGTATGCATAGATTTGTTGGCAGATCTGCCAAGCTACCCACACAGGAACATACCTTCCCATCCTTCATTTGCACTATTACATAAAGATGGGTCCCTGGTGCCAGTATCACCACTTGGCTGCTCACTCACATCAGCTGAGCACCAAGGCACTAATTCTCATTTGTTTTCAAAAAAAATATAAGGGAAGTTGATTTTGGAAGATGAGGTTGTTTTCAGTGAGAGAAAACTGCAGTCCCTTTGACTGCCTGCTGTTCTGGAAGAGTCTGTGCTGCAGTAAGCATCCCCCAAGTGGCCATAACCCCAGGGCACACACATTACAGGCATGAGGGAAAGCATCGTGACTTGCAACTCCTACACAAGCTGTTTCCTACACCAATGCTCTTCTAGACATGAACTAATTCTCCTTTCCTAGCCTCAAGGAAAAGCCTAACACCGCCCTGGGCCTCACTCTTTTTTTTTTTTCCCCTTTTCTTTATCTCACCTTTTGTCGATAGGGCTACTGACAATTTACTGCCTTTGTTTGTAAAAGGAAGCAGGATGATTGTTTTGAAAACTCTATCTACTCTGTAGTAGCTTTTCAGCTGCTAATTTTCATGAACTGGTACCTAAACTAAGAGTAGAAATTAAATCAAACCAGTTACTCTGAAACTGATGTAATGAGTGAAACAAGATTTTCTTTAGTAAGTGCATAAAACAAAATGTCAAGAAATAATGAACAGTCTCAATGATGAAAACTATTAAATATTTTAAACATATGCCGGATTTCTCACTGAAATGGTTTTCTCTGATAATACTAAATGGTTTCACTTACCTGTGATCTTTGTCCTGATTTTATTAGGATATGAGTTTGAATCTCTTACGAAAATAGGAAGTTAGAGTAAGAAGGTATAAGACCAAGAAGGCAGAGGGGAGAAGAAATTTGATCACAAGTAAAAATGAAGTGAAAGTCTTTTGACTCTCATTTTCAGGGTCATTTTCTCATTTCCAGGGTCAATATTAGTTCAAGGGTCAATATCCATGGCAGGCTTATTTTAAAGCCAACTGGGCATTTTATGGAGTATGCTCACAGACAGATCACTAAACTAGGAACAAAATTTGAATTATAGGAAATGTGAAATGTAAAATGAAATTTCAGTCCTGAGAAAAACCCTGATATGTCACCTCTTGCTTCTATCCTGTACAGAAAGGGAAGGTTTTCATTGGTAAGCTAGTTGGTGAGAGATTAACAGCCAGTTCTTGTTAGACTGAAATGCCATCTGATGCTGGATAAACCATCTTCCTTGACCATGCAGAGCACTACAAACTGCCTTTAAATTCCACTGATGCATAATAAAAATTTACTGTGCCTCAGTGACCCTAAGAGATTAACAATCCTAGCAGTAACACTTGCTTCACTAAAATACTGCAAAAGAATTCAAAACCATAACCTCTATTAGAAACAGAAAAATAGGTAGTTTTGATATTTCTTTATTTTAGAATAAGAAAGGCAGTAAAAATATAATAGAATTTACTAAAACACGTGAATGACCATAAACAAAAATACAAAATGTTCCAATTAAACATGAGGGGGAACTTTAGGTTGAGGGTAGGAGAGCGCTGGAAGAGGCTGCCCAGGAAGACCGTGAAGTCTTCTCCCTCTTTGGAGACATTCAAAACCCATTTGGACGGGTTTTGATGTGTGTCACCTGCTCGAGGTGACCCTGCCTCGGCAGCAAGGTTGAACTGGATGATCTCCAGAGATCCCTTCCAACCCTGACTAATCTGGGATTAATTGGAACAGAGGACTGTAAGATAATATTTCAACCCAGACCAGACTCAGTTTTGTGGAACACCAATCCTAAGTCAGACAGGAAGACTGAGGTCAAAAGAAAGTTGTTTTCACCATCAGCATTTGAGAATGGGGTGAGAAAGTGCCATAAGGATAATCAAGAACTTATTCTGAAAAGACTTCTCATTGGAGCTTAGATAAAATGTCCCAGCAACTGTAGCAAAAACTTGAAGAAAGCTGCAGATATTTCCCTGATTTTGAGCTAGGTAAGGCACTAAAAAGAAAATACTAAGCCAGGGAAGACATTAAAAGTTTAACTTTCGAGGAATAAAAAGGGCAGATCTTTTTTTCTCTGCAGGCAGGCCTCTGAGAGCTTGATCTGCCAAAGAGCCCCTCAGAGCTCTAGCAGTCACCACCTAACATGGTAAGTGGCAAGGATCGAGCAGAGCAACCAGATCTGGAGGAGACAGAGGATAAAATGTATGAGGAAATGAGGAATAAAGGAGGAAAGTGGCCAAGTTATTCCAAACAATAACAAATGTTCTTTTAAAACATTTTCATTGCAAGGTTTTCAAGCAAGTGACATTTAAAAGGCAATAGAGGAGCAGGAAAAATAAATTTAATGTACAATGTGTTTCATTCTCATATTTTGTTGTGAAGACACAGCACATCGTTCTTTTGTCCTTACTATTAGAGGTGTGAAAAGGAAAAAATCTTTTCCATCCCCATAGAACTGCACAGCCTTTTTTCAAGGGCTGAGAAGAGAGTCATCAGTGTAGGAAATGAATGAAACAAAGAATAGGTCAAGACAAATGCATAATCATAATCAGATACTTAAGGGATCTGGATCGTCAGGGGAGCGACTTCAACACGCTTCAAGAAAGCTGAAAGTAGAGTGACACAGGAGAGAAGATGACTTTCCTTGGGGTCCTAGAAAAGCAGCTGGAAAGATAATAGGGAGGAATTACGAAAGACCAAAGTCAGAGGACAGAAATGAATTAAACTGAATCAGGAAAAGAAGCAAAAGAACCAAGTCAGTGAGATGTTTCTAGCCGGGGAAATAAAAAACAAAAACCACATTAGGTCAAAGAACAGAAAAAGTGATAGACCCAAGGGGTCCTATGGGGAGTGCAGAGTAGCACTATCCCAAGAGAACTGGGCAAACAAAGCTGGAGGTGTCAGTGAGGACACTGTCAGAAAGAAGCCAGCGTCAGCACAAGATTGGTAGCAGGACCCTGTGGGTGAGGTGATACGTGGAAGCAGGCATAGGTACATTTAGAAGCAAAAAGACTTTGCATCAGTTCATTTCTTTCAGAATACTGGAAAAATAACATGCTGAATGGAGTGATTGAGCCCCCTGTAAATGATGGTGGCACTGTGCATAATCAACAACTGCATCTACCATGCAAAGTAGTAATTCTCCAGTCAATAAAGAATTCCTAAATTCGCATAAACATAACACACATTAACCGCACCCAAGGAACTATTGCAGTGCATCACATCAATATTTAACAGCCCAATGTCTCCCTAAGCAGGCATTGTCAAGATACACCCAAAGGGCCTCAGCGGAGCTGTAAAAGCATCCTGTATACAAAATCTGTGGACTGAACAGATTTAACAGGACTAGTTTAATAGGCTGCAATGTGAGAGGATGTAGCAGGTACTGCCTATAACGCCAGTCATCCGTGGGTAGTGGGAGAAACTTCCGGCGGGAATGGCAAAACAGAGGCAAACTGATGGCAGCAGCACAATCATTCTACCAGTGCTTTTCAAACACCATATTTGGCTCAAATTCACTAATATAACATGAACTACGTAAGTGGTTATGTTACAATTTTAAATTGCAGTGTAAACACACAAGAAAAAAAAGAAAAAAATGCAGAAAATCTCCAACTTCCCAGCATCACGGAGAACTTGACAGGAACCTTCAAAAGGGAAAATTCTTAATTCATGTAACCCCATCCTTCTGTTTGAATTTTGTAGAATGTGTGATGGTGGAAGAGATCATTCTGTATACTTTCCTCCAATAAAGATTCATTTGCAATAAAAACATGTTTGCTTTCACTCAGAAGCATTTCAGCTTGCAATAATGGCTCCCAAACCCCTCCTAAGCTTTCCCCAGAAAGGAGATGCTATTTGGAGGACATGGAAATGGTACAAATGCAAAGGAGTCAAAAATAAAATTTGAATCCTTTCATTTATCACTATTAATAATTTGGTTGCCTCTGAAATACTTAAAAAGTTATGTTGTTCCTCCGATTATTTTCATATATATGTATGTATGTATGTATGTGTATATATATATAGCCTCATTGTTGCAAACAGAAACTGTACCACCTCATACTGCAGGAAGGACATGAACAACATTCAGAAACTATAGAGACTAGTTAAAAAAAAAAAGAAAAAGAAAAGGAACCGGTCCTTTTTCCTAATACTTGATCTAGATGAAACAGACAATTCACTGTAAGAGTTACAGGGCAGACCTGAACCAGTACCCTCTCAAGTAATCTCAGTGCTGCTGTGGTACTATAGAAACTGGGGAAGTGTGATGACCATTCTCTGACAACAGCAGGAAAATTCATGATAGAACAAGTTTAAACCAGTCTGTGGTTGAAAAGCAGGACTCTACAGCTCTATTTTTCATGAGATCACTGCTCCAGTACCGGCTGCACCTGCTCCTGAGAACCATGGTATTGGAGTTTCTAGTGAAGATCTGCCATCACAGCCACAAGAGAAAACCCACACAGCACAGATGGAATTAATCCTGACCAAGAAGTGCATTTGCTAACAATGACTTATATTAATCAAGTGAAGAAAATCCACTATCTCAAGAAAATATATTTGAATCACAATGAGGGAAACATTGGCTAACATGTCACCTAGGTTGTTGGAGCAGCCAAGCCTTCTAGAGAAGAAAGAGTCACAGAACAAAGCTACAGGATGGTGGTTCCAAATGATCGCAGTCATTCAAGTGGGACTCTGTGTCCCTCTCCAGCCAACTTCAGCAAACCATTTTCAGATCACAGGATATTCTGAGATGGAAGGGACCCACAGGGATCATCAAGGCCAGCTCTTAAGAGAATGGCCCATCTGGGGGTTGAATCCACGACCTTGGAATTTTCAGTATCACGCCCTTTCTTCATGGAGAGCTGCCATTCCAACAGCTCTTTCAAATATTTGAAGAAGCACTTTGGAACAGAGGAAAGGGGGCCTCCTGGGTTTAGAAATTTGAGTCAGATTTTCTTTAAAATATATCAAGCCCATATATGTAGAAATCTCATTCCCAAACCAGCAATTTGTGGTCTCTCTTTTTTTTTTCTTCTGAGCACTTAGAAATCAAGCTTTCCACTTATTTTCTACAATGAGAAATATCTTTTGAAAAAGAAATATTTCTCAGATTGCCACAAAATCACCATTCCAGTGTTCAACACACACGTCATGAGATACCTGATACAGCAAGAAATAGCAATCACCTAAATGGCAAAGCCCACACTTCTTTGCTTTTTAGGTGCTACAGAGATTTTAGGTAAGTTTTATCTTATTTGTTTACCCTGGCCATCAAAACAAAATCTTATTTGTTCATCCTGGCAAGCCTATCTCAAGAGATCTGCATACAGCATTTATTTTTTGATTCATTTTTCCATTTCACAAATAAACAAAGTGTGGGTTTGGGTTTTGGGTTTTTCTTGGGTATTTTTATTTTTTGCTTCATTCATTTTTTCTAATTAAAGGGCAAAGAAGGAAAGAAGTGTGATTGTTTCCAAACCTGAATTTATTTTCACAGACTTAATGCTTTGAGATTACACAGCCAAGAAAAACAGAAGTACTAGAAAGGCCTCTGATAAATGTAGCACAGTGGCATTTATTTTGTTTCTCTTCAACCAGCCTCTTCCCCCAGTTCTCTGACTTGCCTTAAGACTTTTAATTAAGTGGTCTGGCACTAAAAAAATCTTTTTCCCAAGACTGTTCAATCAAACATAAATAATAACAAGCAAGTATAAAGGAAGATTAATTAATTGCATTAATAACTTGGAAGTCTGAGTTCTATATTTAAAAGACAATTAGGAATCTTGCTTCCGCTGATTTCTGGTAAAACTCAGGATACCTCTTTCTGAATTAGTGGTATCCACAGCACAAATACCAGTTTGGCCAAGCTTCATTCCGCCCTGCCTGGCTCTGCCTCTAATCACACCCTCTCTATTCCTGCCAGAGTACCTTTCTTCATCTAAACAAAAACTTACTATCATCCTTCCAGAAAATCCATGAATTGTGGCCCTCTGTCCAGAAAGCTTCAAGTAATTGCAAAACAAATTATTAATTATGGGCATATTATTAATTATTAATTATGGACATATCAGTGCCTACGCAAGTTTCTGTGAGAGATCTGCAAGCCGTCTTGCACTGGCCCTTCTCCCATGATTTGGATATATATTAAAAAAGTAACACACTTTTAAACTGACTTTCAAATAAAAATACCTATACCTGATGTCACAAAAACTTGACAAAAACATTTTTAGTATACGTTTTTGCAGGAAATATCAATACAGCTGTCTGAGGGATGCTTGAAAACAGCTGAAAGGAACCTCATCTGCATGGGGAGCTGGGACTTAAAAGGATTTTATAACAAATGAAGCGGCTCTACATTGTGACATAAAAGAGAATGACTTAACAGCAGTCTCCTCTCTAAGTCTGAACTTTCCTCTCAGACTGCAAAGACTTGACAGCAGAAGTGAAAAGAAGCCTCAGTTCTTAGCATGCTTTCCTCCCTCAGCAGTGTGCCGAGCTATCACACCTCTACTGGGACTCCAGAAGCCAGGAGAAGGTTATCTGCTCAAATTTGACTACTGATCTTTCTTTAGAAGCAATGCTTAACTTTTATTTCCTGAAATATGTCTTAAAAGTAACACTTCACGTCTATCACCACACCAAAACCAGCCAGACTATCTAGAGGTGCAACAATGAATATGTAAGTATGATTTCTTTGATGCTGTGAGTAAGGTTTACTCTTTTTGAACTCAAGGTCTCAGTTTAGGCCTTACCAGGGAAGCCAGCCTTACAACTGTGTGAGGTTCATGTGCAGCCAACCCACAGAGCTGTCACTGCTTTAATGTCTCTAGCACGTTCAGTACTCCCAACAGGCGAAGATCCTCAGCTATGTTAGCACAACTGCCTGAAATAGGTTCAGAAATACACCCTGAAAACAGAAAAAGGATAAGCAGAGCCAAAGATAAAATAAATTATTTCACATCCACTGACATCTGAGTAGATTTCAGACTCTGGAGCTCTGCATAAGGTCCATGATAACACCAACAGTCCCAGCACAGAAAACTTCACTCTTACTAGCTGACGGTGCAGATAATAACTTCTTTTGCTCAGTGCTACAGCACACCTATGAACCAAAGGTGAACCTTGACAGACCACGTCTCTACCACTTGGTTCTAAAGCACAGTGGAGCAACAAAATAATATTTAATTCCCCACAAAAAAAGCTAATTATTTTAATTCCCTTTTTTCTTTTTTCTAAGCAGGAAAGGATTTATGCTAAAGTTTTGAACCCCACCTTTAGCAAAACAGAGAAAATATGCATAGTTTTTGCCTGAGATTGTTACTGTTACCCAAATACAGGCATAGCAGAATAATGGCACCTAGAGCAGCTCCCAATGGATATTTCTGCTCAGTAACAGATGTGTGGGTGAACATGTAATGAAATGACTAGCAAAGGAAGCCAATTGTACAATGAGTGACAATAAAAATAATACACAACATCAAGAGAATTGTGCTCCACTAAATTATGCCAGAGATTTGGTGTTGAAGCCATTTGTGGGGCACCAGTGGAGTTGCCTCAGCGATGAGATTTAAGGGCCTGCTTCTCAATTGCTTTGTGGTACACAGTGCTGTTATTGCCAGCACAAGGCAAGCATGACACGGAGCTTGCACGGCATTTTTTCACTTCTACAAGATGATTAAAACTCTGACCCAAGAAGCCTGCCACCACTTCACTCTTCTGACATGACTGTGCCAAGTTAATCATTTATCCTGTCTCTGCTGGTTAACAGCAGAAAGAAGAACAGCAGCTTTGCTCTTGAATGCTCTCTGCCCACTTGGCATCAAAAGCTCACATAAGCACAGAAATGTCAGATGATTACCCAGAGAAATTATGGCAAGGAGGGTGGAGAGCAAAACGTTGCTATTGTTTCTCATCTCAATTGGCAATAGAGAAGGAGAACTGAATAAAGTACTCAAAGAAGGAGGACAACAAGGCTGCCACTTAGAAAAAAAGCAGAAAGCTCCAGATGGTTGTCACTTTCACAGAGCTGCCTCAGCTGTTTGTGGCACACAGCCTGTGCTAGTGCCAAGCTGTCAGAAGCACAGTGGGAAATGGTCAATCATAAATGGGGTCCTTGAATGTACACAGTGGGGTGCCAAATATGAACTTAACACTTCCTCTCTTTAGACTGCAGTCCAGTATGTCCAAGTACATACATCAAAGGAATTCCAAAAAGACTGGAAAGGTTAAAATATTATTTAACCCACAGGATAATCTACAGTTGAAAACTGACCTATATTATTAATAAGCTATCTATCATTAGCAAATTTTTGTGCTCTTATTTACATACATTTGCCTCTGTGTGCTCGGACCCTTACAGATTTGATAGTAATAAGACTCATCTATAGCTTTTATATTTTACATGGATTTAAAAAAAATATTTAACTGCAATTTTCACACTGTTTTAAGAGGTGCAAGGCAAAGGAGCAGAGGT
Organism: Cyanistes caeruleus; assembly: GCF_971803275.1. Classification (NCBI taxonomy): domain Eukaryota; kingdom Metazoa; phylum Chordata; class Aves; order Passeriformes; family Paridae; genus Cyanistes; species Cyanistes caeruleus. Next base: position 68,499,316 of record NC_141702.1, read on the forward strand.
AATATCCAGTACATACTGACTGAGGGTTTCTGCAAAGAAAATACCTACAAAATGATTAATCAATGACTCATGCCATAATGGAAAGATGTGATTTGCACCATTCAAGGAGTAGTTCATCATGGCTATATTGGACATGCTCCTGCTCTGAATCAGCCACAGCAGGAGTTTTGTCAGGAATAATTACCCACAGGACTAGCCACAAAAATCAGACTCATTTCATGGAAGCCCGCAAAGGATAATCACCTCACTGTGAATTTTGTTGACTACTCATGCAGAAAGAATTTTAACAGAGAAAAGGCTCTAAAATTTGATTCAAAGCTATGAAATTAACTTGTCTTTCAGTCAGCTTTAAAATGGTTCTTCTCATATTCAACGAAGGATGAAAAGAAATGATGAAAAATGTGAAACCCTACCATATGCCTATGGGAGTTCTAGGGAAGGATTTTAGGGTCTCTATAGAATGGCAATTCATACATTCGGAAAATTAAATATTTTCTTACTTACACAATAGGAAATTTTCTGAATAGGTAGTAGAAACTCCAGTAGTAAACCAACATGACAGTGTAAAAAGTCCTTAGAAAGACAGAGGGAAGTCAGAAGACAGCACATCAAGCTTCAAACTGTGCTAAGGAGCAGCCAAGGCTGACACTTCCCCACCTGGCTGACAACTGCCTTCCCAGCAGGAGTTTGGGCTGGGGTTGTCTGCACAGCAGTGTCTTTCTTTCAGCCACTCACTCTGTGTGTTAGCCAAGAGAAAAACCACTATGTGCACTTCTAGTTTGGGTATGATCCTGTTTGTAAACAAGTAAAACTTGACCAGAAGTGTACAGTCCATGGAACTCCAGGTTCCAATAACAATGAATATCATGCCTACTGCCCATTTTTGCTCTCGTGGATCCTACATACTGCAGAGCAGTATTGGCTGTCACCCAATTAAGCACTCATGAGAGTGCTGAGCTTAAGTCTAAGGGTGATCTACAAGGGGGATATTTGCATACTTACAGAAAATATGTGATAAATTTTTTAGAGGCAGTGGTGATCAATGATTCTTTTTTGCCTGCAGACTTGAAAGCATGAAGCTTTTTGTCAGTCTGACTAAATCCTCTAGAACAAATACAAAATATGAGGAAATAAAATACAAAATTCTTCTCGAAGAGTCACATGCAACATGTACTTTTTCTTAAATCATCTACCTGAATTTATAAAGTCACCTTTATGATAACTTTTACTGAGCAACAATATCAGAAAACCTTTTAGTCACATTCAGTCCTGTTGTCATGGTTCATATCTCTGGTACTATAGCAGTACTCACTGCAATGCATAGAGAAATTACAATAATATCTGACGTCTGTCAGATTGAAGTGCCTTCATCACATAAGCCTGCTTAAGCATCACAAACTGCTAACACTCAGGGAATTCAGTGTTCAGCAAATATTTTCTGCAGAAAAATTACTGCAGGGCCAGGATTTAGAGTTACATGTCCCTATAAAATGGGCTAGGAGAAAAACTGGAAGATATACATCAGAGGATAAACCTGCTTCCTCAGGAGATTGCACTGATGACCTGGCAGGGTGTCTGTTTCCATCAGTGAAGTCTCATTTGCTCATTATATTGATTCATGTATCTGTCCTGAGCCTTGTGCTGAACCTAGCACCTGTAATTTACCTTGAGTTCAATCCCAGGACTTTTAAAAAGCAAATCCTTTAAAAAAAAAAAAAAGTCTATTTGCAAAAGACAGCTCCTGGATTTTTAATATAGGAGCTTTAAAATATTTCCAAAGTTTATGCAGAGCTAGGGCTGTGCTGTTCTGGCTGTTCACTACTTTTATTAGGAGAAGAATTTATATTTTCTCCAGTCTTGTTTTCTGCAGGACCAGTATGCCTGTGTGTATGCAGGCACACTTCTGTGCACCTACAGCTGGCAAAATATTTTCAGTTTAGAAGCTGAAATTTTAACTGTAAATGTTTATATGACATTGTCCATCTCAGCTTTATAAACACAGTTCAAAAAAAAAATTTTGCTATAGAAAATGAAATTATTTGAAAAGACTAAGAACAGGGGAAAGAAATAAAGGTGAATTACTAAATGGCCTGATCTGTGGAGGACATACTGTATTACTCTGCTAGGTAGCATTAACAAACAGTAACAACCAATAACGATCAGCTCATTGAGAACAATACCTTTCTTATTTCTTAGCTGCTAGAAGTCTTGTACTGAATGTAACATAGTGAAATAAATCTATGGAATAAATGAAACACTAGCAAAGAAAAACTTTCTAAGAGCTGAAATGTGAAAGCATATTTAACCTTTCATAATTTCATATGTTCTTCCATACATCTGGCCTTTGCCAATTCTAAGCCATTTTCTACAGCAGTAGATAGGATGCTGTGGTTCATAGTCTTTCACAAATCAAAACATTTTTTTGCCTTGTTGCTGATGATCTATCAGGCACCCTGTCCCCTTTACACAAATAGAATTATTCCCACTCTGGTGGAAACTACAGATGTAGCTGGAGCACTCAACCAGAGAATAGTATCTGTTAGAACATGAAATAAAAACCTCTCAGAGTCTCTCAGACATCAAACCACATCAGCATGAAGAAAGAGTGTAAGTTCTAGTTTTAAGTGAGTAGAAACATATCTTAGGTGCTTTAAGAGACTGTGTTAGCTAGTTTAAAAGCCCCAAAGCCTAGTATAAAGTTCAGTAGTGTTACCTTTTACAGATTTAACTTAGTTCCAGACATAATGAAAACATAGCAAGAGCACAGCTTGCATTTCTAGATAGAACAGATAGAGCCATTTGCCCAAGCAGATAATACTCTATACATAGAATTTGGATAAGAACTGACACTACTTTTGTACTTCAGAATTAAGCTTAGATTGGTGTAGAAAGAATGTTTTAGAATCACATTTTTAGCTGATTGGATGATTTATGAATAAATTCCCCCTTGTATTGGGGTGAACACAGAGCAACACACAAAGAAGAAAGGAGGAAGAATAACATACAAAAACTGCTGCTTCTGCTGTGGCTGCTGCTGCTTCTGCTCGGAGGGAGCTGCTACTGCTGAGAACATCTGAACTTTATGCCAGGGAGCTACTGCTGCTCAGAACATTGGGACTTTATGCTAGAAAGCTATTTGCATGGACTTGAATACCCTCAACTCTTTGTCTCTGAGACTGATGCGTTCATAAAATAAATGATTTTACAACAACCAACTTGGGTCTCTCTTTGAGACCCAAGACCCGTGAAAAACTTGACAGGTATTTTAGTAATAAATGTAGCCATTGTAAACTTGGCAGCTTTTTTTTGTTGTTGTTTGTTTGTTTTTTAGGGTAGTTAAACAGTCACAAGATGCAGTTCAGAGGTACTTACAACTTCCATGTTCCTACAGAGATCCAGGATAAAGAAAGAGAAACACATCATCTCTTCTTCAGGCAGCTGTAAACAGGGATCACCAGACAAGTACAAATGGCTTACACTTGCATTCTTCATTAAGATTAATAGATTCAAAAGCCAGACAGGAACAACCTCATCATGCACTCTGTCTTCCACCTAACACTTAGATGTTCTCTGAATTTATGCTGGTGTCAAATTTAATTGCTGTGATTTGATCCTTTTTTTAATTTCCAGTCACAGAACACAGCAAAAACATATGTGAGTTGTTAGAACAATTGACTTCTGAGCTAAACACATAGTCTGAATTTTGCTTGTTTCCACTTCCATGTGCTGGATTGTACCATAAAGTAGGGTCACAATTCTACCTCTGCTATTGTTATTCATCTTTTATACAAGTACAATCACAAAAGAAATGCTGTCATACATTCTGCTCAAAAATCAGAAGTAAATTGCATTTTAAAAACTTCTGCAATGTCTTATTGTTTATACAAAGGTGTATCCTTTGAAAACTGGTTTGATTTTTCACAGAAAACTAGTAAGAACAGAAATCTACAAAAACAATGATTGCTTCCTTCCTCTGGGCCAGTTTGTACTTCATACTCATAGGAGTTCACAAAACAAGTCCAAAAATACAACTAACTTTCTGTTTGTCATGTAAGAGTTAACCACAGTTTTTTTCTCCATTAAGGTACCATGGGAGGAAGATGTGGTGCTTATAAATACTGCATGGCATAAGAATTTTTAATGTTATTCTTACTCAGCTCACTAATTCTTTGACAAAATAACAGACTGTAAGTTACTGCATTAAAATGGTAGAACTTCTAATAATTTTAGAAAGCGAGACAAAATGAATCAGCTTTTACATGTTTACTGTGCCTCATGTTTTTAGCTCAAGAAGCAGTTACTGTGGTGCCCAAGCGTATCATGGCATCACTTCACGTGTTTTCAGCAGATGGAGCTGATCTGCTTAGTTGCCATGGAAGCACCGTATCTGGAAAGGTATAAACTTTGTTCGGGATTTACTTCATTTTCTCTGGCAGTTACAGAACCTCAAGGCCAGAGTGAAGTACCTTCTCACAAGCAGGGACTTCACTCACACCATGAATTTCACGCTGCTCACTCTTTATCTGTAGAGCCTTGGCCCAGGACTCACAGACAAATGCTTTGTCTTCAGTGCTCCGTGGCTAAATTACTATACATTTAATAAAGCAGAACTGTTTCCTTACTAATAATATATTTTCATACAGCCATGTTACAACTGTCCTTTGAAACTTGGAGGGAATGTTATGTAATCTTTGATGTGCGATGGCACAGTTACTTACACAAATAGTTGGATAGGAGGTGTCTAGAAGACATTTTGTCCCTTAAAAAGCAATCTGAGTATCCCACTGCACTAACCATGGATTTTTTTCACATCATATTCACATCTAGATGAATAGATGCTCTCACAAATGCAGGATGATGATGGAAGGAGCAGGCAAAAGCAGCAGCTGAGCTATGAAAGAGAATTTTATTAAGAGAAACATGACTGTCTGACTCTGCAATAATACAAACATGATTACTCTGAGGAAATTACTTTCCGTAAGCATATTTTCTCATTGTAAGATTATTGTACCATGAAAGTCTCCTTTTCAAGGAGCTGAGCACAGTCAGTTTGGGGCTTTTTTGGCTTTGACTGTTCAGGGTAGAAGCAGTGTTAGAAGAAGTCAAACTTACAATAATCCATCTTCCCCTATACTGACCTCAGCAACCATGGCAAAGCCCCTTCTGATGAAGCTTTCTCGACTTAAAACGTTTGCTGGGATGGAGGAGGTGGGGTGGGGGATGAACAGTGGAAGATCATATTCTTCCTTAATTTGGTGTGGCATAGATTAACACTAAAAGTTTTCAAAACCAAATTATTAATGAGCACTTGCATTTGCCTTTGAAAGGGACGGTTCCAGTTGACACTTGAGGGGGCCTGTTCAGTGAATGAGGTGTGAACAGGAAACTGGAACTAATACAGGGATTTGTATTAGCCAGGATCGAGCTGGCTGTGAGAGGGGCTATTGTCAGAGATAGATAGATAGATAGATAGATAGATAGATAGATAGATAGATAGATAGATAGATAGATATGGATGGATGGATGGATGGATGGATGGATGGATGGATGGATGGATGGATGGATGTCTGCCAGGCATGGCTATCATAATTTAGGTATCAGCATACAGCCTCCAAATGACATTTTTCCTCAGTTGTAACTTTTGAATACTAAGGCAGGAGAGAAAACAGCTGGAACACCTGAGGAGGAAGCCAGAGGCATAGTCTGATCAACAAGACCATAACTATACCAGATGCTGTATTTGTCACCACGTATCTATAACTGTGATCTCTGCCACTTCACCTGAAGCAACAGGATATAAAGAAGTCAGCACTGCTCAATCATCAGGGCTGAATAGGGCTATTATCATCAATGAAAAAAATCCAAAACATTTTTAACAAATTTTAACAAATTTTTAACAAAGACAGACTTTGAGAATTTTTTTTTTTTTGAGGATGTGAGAGGATTTGAAGACATTTCAACTAAAGGAGGAAATTTTTTTCATTGAGTCCTTTTGTTCTTCGTGGAGGTTTTTGGGTTTGGTTTTTGGGAAGATGGGGGGTGGGGGTACAAGGGTGCTGATTTTTTTCATTTATTTGTCTGCTTTGGGGTTTAAGGGGATCGGGGGGATTGGGTTGGGGTTTTTTTTTGTATAGCCAGAGAATAGTCAAGTTTCCCAGAGACAGTTTCTAGAAATTAGGTTTGTATTTTATCATAAAAAGGGAAAAATAAATATTACCTAAATAAAACATCATCTGTAATTAAAAATATATTGCCTTACTTCTTGAACAGTAATAACCTTTCATCTCTCTCCTGTTCTTGATTTTATTTCTTACAGAATGCCTTCACTTCACTGGGATCATAAAAAAAAATATTTTTAGCCTGTGAAGGTTTCTTCACCTTTACATAGGTAAAAAAGCTTAAATGTTATTGGCCTGCTCTGAATGCAGTCCTACTACTCTTGGAGGACTCTGCATAATATCTGAACTTTCCTCAATGCATCAGTTGAAAAGATACTTGTCTGTAACTTTTATTACATTTCTCCCTGCAGTTTTTACTGCCTCAGGGTTGTTCTCTTCATTTCCAATGAGGTTCAGAAAACCTAAAGGGCAGGTCTGAGAAAAAATATATTCTGAACTTGAAAGTTTGAATAGACTTTTTGAGTTTCACATACCACTACTCTTTGTTACATGATTAAATTCTTCAAAATTCCTACTCCATCTGGTCATTTACAGTTGTACAAAGTGCAGTCATGCTTCTATAGCAACCTGTGTAAATCAGAGTAGGCATGTCAAAATTAATTATAAAGCTGGATTTACACATGTATATTTCACCATATAGATTATTTACGAAAGGTGTTTATAAACAGAAGTGCCTACAGTATAATTTAGTGAAAGGTCCTGTATGATACCAGAGGAAGCAAATATTTCTGAGAGGTTTAAGTTATCTTGCCAGGAAAGTCAATGTAAAAATTAAATCATTTCAGAGACATAATATCATAGAATTTTCAAACTTAAGACATTACATTTTTATCTTCAGTTTAAAGATACACATCACATATCATAGAACAATAGAATGGTTTGGGTTGGGCGGGATCTTAAAGATCACAGAGTTCCAGCTCTTCTCTATGGTGTGTCTTGTCCTCTACAATGAACAGGTTTTTTAAATATTGTAAAACCCAGATGGATATTTAAGGAGTCTGATTTTTACTCAAAATTTCTATGACTTGAAAAGAGACATGAACATCCAAAGCAAGCTACATTTTACACTGAGGACACCAAAACAGTATATGAAACAGTAAAATTCTCTGAAGTGGCACACAAAAATTTGTCTTCTCTTCAGAGAGCTCTAGCCTCAACATCACAGCTGTCCTACAAGAGGAAGGTTAAATTCACACTGAAAAAGCAGCATTTGCGAACATATATATTGGCATAACCACAGAGAAAGTAAGCACATGTTAGGAGTATGTAGAGCTGATGTGTCTTAAGGAAGAAAACTACAAATATGTGAAAAGAGAGGAAGTCATTTTTCTCAAACCTTTACAGTGACACATCAGTTTCCATCCACCAGAATCTCTGTTCTTAAGTAATTAGTGCATCTGGCCTTCTCTCACAACAGAACTAAGAACTCAGTCATTAAATTTACAAGTACAGAAGGAACTCTACCATTCACCTCAGCAACATCCACAATGTCTGGTTTTGACATGTACATGTCTGGTTTTATACACTGGTGCTCTGCAACAACAGAATTTTTCAGTAATTATAGTTAATCTTAGTGTGATCCTTACTCCCTCACACTATAGCTGCTGCAAGAGGTAACAAACTACAGCACTATGGAAACACACTCTTGCCAGATTCTTCAGCAGATGACAAAATTATATTAGACTACCTCCTAGTCTATAAGATACTGAAAGTGTGAGTGGTGTGCCTTCACATAGTGTTAAGAACACACACTAGTAGCACTTACTGATAGTAAGCCAGGCCTAATGTAAATGCAAAGAGAGAGATGTATTTTTTGAGAATATAGCCCAGCCACAGGCAAAAGTGCACTGGGAAAAAGGGAAACCATGTAATATATATATGTCTCTTGAATTTGACTTAGTTAAATTATTTTTATTATGAACACAGTGTTTATAGCCACCTATAAAATAATTTCTTCATAGGGATTTGAGCTATAAAGGAATATGTTTATACAAGGCTTCCCTTTTTGCATTTAGAATGACCTGTAATTTAAATAGTTACAAGGAACTGCTCTAGCTCTCATTATTTTATAGGTCCTTCCTTTTACCATCGTCAGCCCTCATTATCACCTCCACTAGGCTAATGTATTAATAAACTTTCATCTGCAGCTGTAGTATGCAAGGGAATAATATTTAAGTTAAGCCATTATGCCATTTGTCCTTATCAAGCCTTTAAACTGAAGTGAATACGAGTTCAATACCTTCAGGTTTTTCAAGTTTAGACCCAAGGCCAGATCACAATACTGAAGGCAATCCCTCAGATTAGAAACTGTGTTTGCATAGGCTAGATATGAGAACCTGAAAATTTTTGAAGATCAGCTTTTGATTTGATTAAAATTTTTTCACTCTAATTTTTCATATCCCACTTCTCAATATAATCCATTTCAAGAATCTGCACTGCAATAGAGGAGCTTCTGGCAAATGAAGAATATTGTAAATCATACAGCCATAATGAAAGGTAAAAGCTATATTAAAATTCACTGTGCTCCTCTGCAGGAATTTGCAGCAAAGATATGAGTAACATAAGTTCACATGTACTAAAATAGTCTCACTGTACACTCATGCATTAATGGAGGGAAAGGGAATGCTACTTAAATAATGTATACAGATTCCACAACTGTTCAGGACTGAAAATGGATACCAACGCAAATAAATCAGTTCAAAAATAAAGCCAAGAATTGTAGAATTTCAAACCATAACTTTGTCAGAACAGCAGAACTAACATGTGTTCTGAAGTGTAAATAAAAAAAAAATAAAAAAAAAATAAAAAAAAAAAAATTAAGTGGATGGTGATGAGTCCCCAGTAATGCATCCAAAATCAAAATACCAGACATAAGCAATAGGACTCACTTTAATACTACCTCAAGGTCTCATGAGACTAAATCTCCTCCATTACTGTAATACATGCAAGTGCCTAAGAGGTCTTTTACTCAGACACTGATGGAGCTTGGCTTTGGTTATTTAGGAATGGGCCACTAATTCAGTATTATGGAAATGAAGGAAAATAGGAGAAGGCACATGGGGCAGTCTCATCAGGAAAGCTGTATTGGTTTTGTGAACTTTCAGTAATCCACACTTGTTTCATACCTATCTCATCTTTTTGTTCTGCTTAATTTTTGTTCTGGTCCATTAAGTTCATTTTTGTTTCTCTTGCTTGCAGTTATACAATAAAGGAAACAGCTCTGCATGTCAGGAACACAAATTTCATAGGAGTTACTCACATCATTGGTGTAAAATCATCCCACAGATTTCAGAAAACTTAAAAGGTCAATATTGTTTACAGGGCAGCAAGATCAAAACATGAAGATCAATAAACTAAGTACATCTTCAAGTGCAAATAATTCAAAATGTAAAAGCACAGCGGAGAGGTGAAAGACAAAGGCAGTATTGAAAAATGTACAAAAATGCATGGCAATCAGACTGGTGAGCATGCTAGCTCTGTCCAGCAGGTCCTTCTCACTGGGGAGGAGCATAACTCTGTTCACCAAGCCAGCATCACCATTGAGCCTTTGTGTGAGGTCTCAGTTTATTCCCTGAAGTGTGAACTTTCATTTCCCTGGTTTTATTTGGAATAATATTGCTAGTAATAGAAATCTGGCATTCTCCCAAATCCAATAGAAGTATTGTTCTGATGATGGAAACATCTTCCAGATCTATATTATGCACTGTGTAAGTGCTGTATAAAGACTGTGCTTTGTGACATGGTGCATTGCTTACACATATATTCACAACTTTGAAATACACCCCTTGGATATATGTCACAAATACGGTTAACTTTTTTAATTTTTTTTTTTGTTAAATCTTTTATCCTCTCACCTCCTGTGCCTTAAGACAAAGTTTTGCTTGAGAATTTTTATTTCAAATTCTAGACAGCTTTGAAGAGTCATCCTTAAAAAAATGCCTCTCTGATATATATTTTCTCCCTTACTCACTGTATATGTACAATACTATATGTGTTTAAAGAGAAAAGGGAATGTACTACTTCCCTTTGGTGTGTAATCTCTCCCGGTCCTTGTCTCAGTCTATGAAACCTTTGTTATATTTTCTCTCCCCTGTCCAGCTGTGGAGGGGAGGGACTGAATGGCTTTTGTGGGTTCCTGGCATCCAGCCAGCATCCACCCACTCCAAGTTCAAACACAGAAATTAATAAAGTTTCATGCCCAACTCAGTATCTTTTTCACTGATCAAAAGGTGATGTTGCTACCATTACCCTCTTAACACCGGCTGTTATTAAACTAACATAGAACAGCTAAGAACAAATGTAGGGTATTTTTGCTCTTCAGTTTGCAGTTGCTAACAAAAATGAAATTCAGGCTTTATATAATTTTGCATCCTTTTTTTATCCAAAGATTACACACTTCAGCAGACATATCTTGAGACACGTGAAAATACAGGGCATTTATGAAATACAAAAAGTATATAAGGAATACAGGGTGACAGTCCTGAAAACAATCACTTCTTCTCCCTTCCCAAGGTCATAGATAACACTGAGAAACTCTTCATCGGAGTCTGTAAAACCTGTAGAGGGTTCTAATTTGCCTTTGTCAGGCAGAACTGCATTAAGAAAAAATGCAGTGGCAATTACCACATTCTATAATTTCCATACAAATTATAAGTGGGACTTCAAGTTAGCTGAAAAAGGCTGACATTCTCATGCATTTGTGAGCTCCTGTGACAGGAGTCATGCTCAGTAACCAGGGAGAAACCAGTCCCTCACAGGTTCTGTCTTTTTTGCCCTTAAACAGCAGGGAAAACCTTGCTCTTTTTTCTCTTGCAACCACTGTTGTTCATAAAACTTTGTTTCTAGAAACTAAGAAATGAATTCCAACTGAATAACATTTCTCAGACATTTAAGGGAGACAAGTTGTATCTTCACATCTTTTTAAGCAATTCATCTTTCTTTAATTTGCAGAACTGTAGAAATATAGGCTGGTTTTTCTAACATCTGAACCATGTAAGAAAGACATTATTTCCACTTGCAGCAAAAATAGTGTCTTTGTGTGCAAGAGAGGGGTGTTCAATAAAATGGATGATGATTATGGGCTTGAATAAGTCAGGAGAAATGAACTATTAATGGTTTTATGCTAGATGTAATTTTTAAGCAGACAGCCTTATCTTGAGGCAGTCTCTAGCACTTCTATTCCAATCTGTTCAAAGTGTGTTCATCATCTGATGAAATTGCTATAACATTGTATAAATGTTCTTCCCATTTACCCCAAAGCAAAGAAGCCCTTAAATTCTGAGTGTCTGAGGCATTCAGAGGTAATACTGCTCTCCTTCAGCATAACAGAAAGTCTTCTCAGTCACCTGAGTGAATGATACCTACAAAAAACATCCATAAATAATTAATGACAGGAGCTGTTTCCTCTTCTATGGTGTGTGCTCTCTAGAGTTTCAATCCACGTTTCTCCATTCAGGAAAGTCAGTTATGTTCCCTGGCTTGCCCTGCAGGACAGCAGATGTATTGGACTTGGAATGCCCTTTCATCCACCCTGAACACAAGCTGCAAATCCAGCACTTGCTTCTGCCAGGCAGAGTGGCCCTTCCTCACAAGCACAGCGGGGCTCACAGGTCCAGCTTATCACCTGATAAAATGAGGAGGCTCAACATGTTCAGAAACAGCAGCTCCCAGGTCAGCAGAGTTGAAGGGAGCCCTTCCTGGAAGGTGCTTGTCTAATAACATGTTACTGGAAATATCCTGGGACACAGAGATTTGCCAAACCTGACAATGAAAACAACAAATGAAAGAAGCAACATCTCTTCAATTTTGTCCAATTCAAGCTCTCCAGAGGGGAGAAGAGCAAATAGAATCGGAACAAAACTAACCATAGTATGCCAAAATAGAAACCTTCCTGAACAATTTTGCTGGTAATGTTTAAGGGCACATCACTTCTCATAGTTAGGAATCCTGCAAGTAGTTTTAATGTGAAAATTTAAAACTAAAACCAGCTTCTGCTACATTTTTGTGATGTACTCCTTTCAGCTGAAAGTGTCTTATTTTCAGTATTGCTCTCTTACCTTAGTGGGAAAAGTTCTTTAAAAATTCTTCTTCAAAACTCTGATTTCTTTAGTGAAAACAAAAAACAATTCTTTTTATTTCTTCCTCAGCTCTCCTCTGGCTGCACATGAACATGTATTAAGGACAACTTGAGCTTTGTGTCACCTGGGCAAAACATTTCTATCATGTTTTAGCTTTAAAGCTGACTCACTAAGGCCACAGGTTTTGGAATTGAATGCCTACAGCTTGACCTCTGCCCTGCATGACTCAGACATCTGAACAATTAGCAAGAGGCTCATATTGAATGCAGAGGAGTCCAGCAACTCTTACAGCCAGCTCAGTTTCAGATACTTTGGCTGTCATTAGATGACCAACCTAAACACACTTTCAGAGGTGAGTAGGCAGAGAACCTCAGGCTCATGCCCTGCAGTTTTCAAAAAGCAGAAAACGCCATGGCTCTGTGCAAGCCCTGCTCAACAACAAAAACATCTCTGTATTATCAACCCGGTGTTCAGCACAAACCCAAAACACAGCCCCATACCTAAAAAATTAACTCTACCACAGCTGAAATCAGGGCACACAGCCAGTTCTGTCTCCTAATGTACAGAAAGTTGCAGAATCACTTCAGAGGTAAACACAGTGCAGCAGAGAGAGGGGAGGAGAGGAGCCTTCTTTTATTAGCTGGTATGCTCAGTTTCCTACAAGGTTAGCCTTATGCCACCTAAACTGTCTCTGTTCTCACAATAATGTAGCTTCTCCCCAAACACCATGGGTGTCCATCCTATACAGTAACTCGATCATCTCTCCCTTGAGCCACACAAAAACATTTCCAGCTTCTTTTCAGGTTCCCAGAGCTTTGATAGCGAGAGCCAGAAAAGCCAGTTCTTAGGAAGCCAAGCTAAAGATAAATCTAATGTGATATGTAAAACAACAAATGCAATATCCCAGACAGTTTAGTTCTTTTACCTTTCTCTGATTTCTAGGGAGTTTGTTATCCCAGGAACACATCCACATCAAAAATAGCAAGCAGAGCAAAACCAAAAAAATATACAAGAAGCTTCATACTGTAATGTGACTGCCTGGATAGAGATTACCAGAAGAAATAAATGGTCAGGAAAATAGAATAATGCACTTTGTGATGACCTGTCAGGGTCAGGAGGTGATACATGTTCATACTTTATCTGACCTCTTAAAGAAGGAAATGGGCTGCAAGTCAAATCAGATGTTCATTTTCCCCTAAATGCAGGAGACACGGGAAACTCCATAAATATCAGTTCTCACCGCTACAGAGAAAATAAAACATATCACATCTGAAAAATGAAAGTCAATCCTTCAGACCTGCCATTCTTCAGAAAATAGCAGACCTTTCCTCATGTCAAAAACTGAGCCTTTCTTGAGTCATTATAGAGTAACACAGCTTGAGAAAAGCTGAGAGGAGGTGGGCATCAGTCAGATGTGCATTGCTAGGAAAGGGAAAAGGTGAGGTTTGATAATGATGGCAAGTTCTCATTTTCTGTTCCAGAAGTAAAATGATATTTTGAGGAATAAACTGAATTATTAAAAAGAGCATGCTGATTCAGCCTGCCAAAAAGACACTGCAATATTCATTTTTCATTAACAGCTTTCTTAATACACTGTGTGATATATCCTAACAAAGGTGTTTATCAAATCAGCACCAATATGGGGAATTTTAATAAGGCAAGCCTTTACTATCACACAGATTACACCCATTTATTATCCAGTACTCAGCCAATTTCAGTCTCTTTTCCCAAAACAATCTGCTTCCAGCTACTATCCAAATTTGTCCCTGTAAAATGTTATCATGAATCTTGAAAAACTGTGAAAAAGAAATGAAAAAATAGTTTGGTGCCATAAGGATTGATATGATGAGGACAAGAGAAAGAGGCATATTTGTAGAAAATGCAAAGTTCTCTTGTACATATTAATATCTTTAACTGCACACACATGCTCAAATTCCTATGGCTTCAGTAGGATTACGCACGACTATAAGCTACTTACAGTTAATAATTGCTGAAATATTTTTCAGAACACTTCTGATTTTAATCATATGCCCCAGTGTTTTACCAGAATCAGTTTCATGTTGGTAAGGATTAAAGTAAATACCATTGGCTATGACTTTCCCTTTTATCCAATTCAATCCATGGAAGGCAAAATATAAAAAGAAATAGTCTCTGGCTTTTCGTCCATGAAACACAGAGGCTTCCAACAGCCACATTCAGGTGCAACATTAAGGACTGTGTGTTTTCAGCTGTCAATAATTATAGTAGGTTGATGGCTTTGTGTACGCATCCCTCATCAAGGTGGCTTTCTTAGATATGCAAGATTCTTGCTCTGCCTTTCTTGATGAAACTAAATGGTATTAAAAAAAAAAAAAAAAGAAAAAGAAAATTTTGAAACTGAGTAAATACAATTAAATGGAATGGGATAAGCTGAGGTGCAGTGAAAAGGACCCAAACATGCTGAAATACTCATTGGAATCTAGAAATCAGTTAAAGAATTGAAACAAACAGGAGAGGAATTATCATGAAATGTATTCTAGTGGCACAGGGGGGCTGGAGTTTCAGCTGATGGGCATTTCATGGGGTCTGTGCCTCTGGTTTGGCACAGGTCCTGATGTCTCTTCTCTTGGCAATGTTATGGCCTGACAGAGTTGAGTGAACTCTATCCAAGATTTTTGATTAGAGAAAGTGACATCCAAAAGATGACACCACAGAGATAATCTGTACATAAACCCACACATCTCTGTATTTATCTGTGTCATTCATTGCCACTCCTCTTTACAGAACCTTAACTTATTTACTTTTCAAAGTTTTAACACTTGAAGTTAAGTGAATATGGTACCTTTTTTTTTCTTGCCTGATGTAACATCTGAAATAAGTTAATAGAGTGATGCCTTTCTTGCACCTACGTATTTTGTGGCCATGAGGAAGGCATCAGAAAGAGAAAAACATTTGTTCTTTCAACACAGTCCAATCTCCCTAGTAAAAAATAGAACACTGAAAAAAACCATGGTGTCATAAATATGCTGGTGAAAGACTAATTTCCATGGCTGAAGAGGGAATTCAGCCTTAAGTAAACTCACTGTAACACCTAGAAAGTCTTTAGCAGTTATATATATATGTATATGTATTCAAAACTAGATTTGAGATCTAGTGTTTTAAATAAAACAACATTTTCATAGGACTATTATTTAAACTTTTAACATTTCTAAAACAGACATAAATGCTCTTCCTTAAATACATACATTCTTAAAAAATGTATGTCAAAAATGTCAAAAAAAAAAATATTAGAAGGTAGGAGAAAATCATTTTGTCTCTATATCTAAACATTTCTTTATTTCACTTTGTTACCATCAAGTCATTTACTTCTTTCCAGCAAAGGCCCTAAATCTTTTCCTATTGCAACCCATGCCAAAATCCTCCCTTGCTTTCAAGGGGCCCATGTGCAACCAGGCAGTCAGAAAAATTCAGGAATTTTTTAGTCTGAGCAAAAACTGCTGGTTCCTTTGCACTCAGCTGAGCTCAGACAGCTTTTTAGCAGTCTGGGCACAAGCATGAATACTGTGAATGTATGTGTGGGGAAAAGAGGCCCTTATTTACATTAGCAGAATCATCTAAATGTTCTTATTAAATAGGACTCAATATCTTTGTGTTTCACAAACCTCTGAATAGCCAGAGTGCATGCATAAAAACAGTATTTTTACATAATAGAGTGAAAAATAGTCCTTTAGTGTCCTGATAATTAACAACTTGATATCAGCTTTATCTCTTACAGAAATAAATTATCAAGAATAATCAAAAAAGAAGCTAGATTTAGTTGAAGGCAGATTGGGTAAGAAAAGTCAGTGGTAGAATGAAAACATTTAAAGTACAAGGATTACTCAGACAGAAAGAACAGACTTCCTGACCTCAGTAAATACTGCAGAGAGATTTCTGACACTGAGGAGGAAAAAAAAGATAAAATTTCATATACACCTTTGTCAGCCTACCAAAGAATCTAAGGAAGGGAAGGAAAAAACAGCTTTCTGTTGTCACAGTCCATGGTTAATTAGCTTTTGATTTTGAACAAATCTCAATGACCACATCATCTGCATTGTTAACAGATGAGAAGGATGTGATATATACAACCACTGTCCTTGTATTAACTTTTATCTCTTCTGAATTTCAAAACAGATAGTCATCATTAATCAAAATTTTCCGTCTACTCCCATTTGTGTAAAGTTGATATTGAATTTCATGGTTAGGCTGCAATAAGATAGTGACTTGGAACTCATGCTTAGAAAACTATTATTTAAATAACTTTCCAAATTTTTTTTGGTGACAATAAGTTTGTTTGATCTAAGCCCACTGATGAGTTGTAGAGAACATGTCAGAGAGCAGGGGTATGAAATTGTTATTGTGACCTGTAAAGAAAAAAGCTTCCCCTAGCCAAGAGCCTCAGGAAAGCCAGACTGAGAGCTTCCTATGAGTCTAATTTACCTGCTTATATGCAGTGAGAGATTTATACCGATTCCCTGTTTTTCTTCCTCAGGACATGCACATAAGAGCAATATTAGCAACGTAAGTATATATTCTTTGTCCTACTGCTGTCATTTTAAACAACTTAATTACCACAGAATCCCCATTAAAATATTTTAAAATTCAGTATTTTGATAACAGACATTTGCTTCTAAAATCAATGTGGGCAATTTTATCTCTAGAGCTTAAATAATGCTATTTTGAGTTTGTCTGCTTTTCATGTCTCACAATTTGTAGCGCTATTAGACAGTCAAAAGTTTGCCATACCTGCTTATAAGCATTAAAAAAGATAAAGATTTGGATTAAAGTTTTTAAGCTTCAGACTTACAGTAACAACAAAGTATGACTGGATATTTGTTCAACATCCATGAGGTTGAGAACAATCACTAAGAAAGAGAGAAATTTGTATAGAACAGGAAATTTCAAGGCAGCTAGAGACAAAAAACACAGCAAGGTGGCACAGCTCTCACCCTGCTGGGAAGCACCAAAGAACTGCATGGAAAACAAAAGACTGAGGATCCCTCTGATGGATAAGTAACTGCAGCCACGCTTTTCTGTCCCAGCTAGCAAGCACAATGGAAGAACACAAACCATAAGAGGCAGAAATTACTCCGCACCAAAGACAATGTAATATTAAAATCTGTAATAGAAGGCTTCTCTTTGTCTGCCCCATCAACAACCAGCTGTCAGCTCCCTCTTTCCCCACACCCTACACAGGAACTTTCCAGGTGACCATGAGACCTCTCTTCCTGTACTTTGCAGCAGTAGCTTTCTGCTTCAGGCTTTAGACACAGCAAGGTAGTGGAGGCTGCAGCACTAAGGAGTAAAATTTGATACGGGCACTGTTACTTGTCTTTGGCTATACCCTCGCAATAATGTTTCCTCCAAATCCTATCACTGCCTAGTCTCTCCTGATGAAAATACTGATGCCATCTAAATTCTGACTAACCTGTCTGTATCTCCATGCCCATTATCCACTAACACAAAGGCTCCAACTAGCTCAAGCTCACCTGTGATGCCCAGTTCTGCTCTGTGAACCTGAAGCCCATGACACTGGCAAGGGTAGGTGTATGGCCACAGGACCTGGGTGGTGAAGTTCCCAGAAGCAGGGGGAGAACAGAAGGTGATACCCCTGTGCATAAGAGGAGAGATAGGTGCTTTGCACAGGAAAGGAACTTCGAATACACAAATGTAGCTGAGCATGCTTTGAGATATGACATAGGTGCCAGAGCTGAGGGTGGAGGGAATGACACAACTAAGGCAATGACGTACTGTTGGCTTAATTCCTGTGTGGAAACATAAATCCTTCCCTAATAGTGTAGAATAGTACTGTATGTTTTATTTTGGTTTCTTTCTTTCTCTAGTTGTCATTTAGTTTGTTCCAGAGCTTGGTTTAAATTTCCAAGCCAATTCTGTCTTAGAATACAACAGTGCTCCACCTGAGAATACTTTAGTGTTTCCTATTGGACTAAAACTGAATTTGCAATGAAGTTCACATGAAATGATGGGGAAAAAAGGATTTTAGAATTGAGATATTGCATTTTTAGACATTTACAATCATGACACAGAAGAAACAATTCCGTTTTTAAAAATCATATTTTCAGATTACTTTTTCCCATAAAAATATTCCAACTAATCTTATTGTTATATCTGGAGAGTACTGTATGTTTACCATATAGATTTATCTCAGCATAACTAATAACATATTTTCACTTTAATTTCTCACATGCCAATAGTAATTTTTACATCCAGAGTTATACTTATTCCACAAAAATGTAGTGGTAGCAATAGTGTCATGACAGTCTATAAAGAATTGAATTGCATTTCTTTTATGTTTTCTACAGTAAGTAGTGAACATTTCACTATGTTCTTAAGGAACTTAATTATTCAGTTAAATAACTTCATATCTCAAGTTTCAAAAAACCTCCATAATAATAAGATCTGGTAGCTGGTAATCAGTCATAAAACTCAAATACATTATATTTTTTAAAATCTTTGATAAACTAACAGTTTATAAGAATTTTTGAAACTGAATTGTACAAAATTGTACAAATTGTCACATTGCTTTTTTTTACCTTCATTTGTATTTTTCCCCTACTGCTGAAGCTAGAACAGACAAAACAGTCTAATCTGACAACAGAACTGCTTAGACAAATGTATGTACCTGAGGTTATTTAATATGTAAAAGTATCTTTATATTTATGCATACACACTCACAGAGGTATGAGTGCTTCTACATCCAAAGGCAACTCTGTCACTAAGGAATGGTAGGCAGGATATTTATCCATAATTTAATTTTCTATATTTAAATCAAAACCACATAGAACAAATGAATCTGTTACTGACTTGTTTCATCCCTCTCTCTTGTGTTTCTCTAAATTAAGCCTTCACAGGAACCAAATTTCTGCACTGAATGAGAAAAGGAAAGGGAAGGGAGGATGACATGTTTGTCCTCACAGAAGACAAGAAAAACCTGGAATTATTATTACCAGAAGAAATTCTGCACTGCCCCCTCCCTTTTTTCCACCAGATTTAATGAACCCACAGCACAAACTGGTTTAAAAGAGGCTAAAACAGGACTCAGGCTTTTGGTTATTACAGCTCTGCTTATTAAACACAAAAAGGCAACAGACCAAATGGCATTTAGCTCTTCCACAAAACCTTTCAGTCAGGATAAATGACCTGTAGCTCTGCAAATGTTCAGAACAATTTCCTCAAAGTGAAGCATTTAATCTACAGAAATGGCACTAAACATAAAAATGGATTTAACACAACAAATGGTCTACATGCACTTAATTTATCTAATGTATCTAATTTAGTGGGTTTTGTAAGCTAAGATGGATCTAGGTGCTTAAAAAGGACTATTGCACAGAGTTCATCAGCCTGTTCCCTCAAATCATACCCTGACACACCTTTATTTCAACTCCTCTGGGACAGGTTTTCCCATTGAATTTGTTTTAATTTAATTTCTTTGTTCTAGAAATTTTTCTCTTTCTACTTCCCAAGACTATAAATGAAACCACTTTAAATGAAACCCAGGCCAACAGATCTAAAATTGCAATGGTGCCAAGTCCTACACCTGCAGGTGGAAGCTGAAAAAATGTAGAAAGTTGAAAAGTTTAAGCAAAAAAGGCACAAAATTTCAGTAACAGCAGGTATTTCTGTGGGTTTTGAAAAATATGTGAGTGTTTGTGCTTTTTTCAAGTGTATAACTAAGGCTGTAACATCTCAATGTTGTTTAAAACTTACAAAGTTTTTAGTCTGGCGTGTGTCTTCTTAGAGGTCTCTTTTCCAAAACATGGGCCATCTGTATATTAGTCACTGCACAGTCATAAAACTAATTCCCCTAGAAGGTATTTTCACAAAACAATCTCATTAAAGGCAGGAGAGTATGACCAAAATGGCAATTTCTATCACTTCAATGCTCTAAACAAATTTCAGACTCTTTCTACTTTTCTGTAAACACCATTTCATTATATTGACTTTCTCTTGCAGTTTACATGTTGTGAAGAACCAATATCATTTTTATTCATGCCTCAGCATATGTTATAAATCTGTTTTCTGACATGGGGTGAAAAATGACTACAGGGGCTGTACAGGTGCTGGGAGCCTTAGCAGGTGCCACATGTTTAGGCAGCATTTGGGAGAAAATCGAGGGAGGATTTGTACCTGGGGAGACTCTTCCTGACAGCCCTTCAGGGGGTAGAAAACTTCCACAGCTGAGCTGCCAGCACTTGCCCTTTGGAGGCAGGTGGACCCCTGGATGCCTGGGAGAAAATTCTGGGGGAAGGGGGCTGTGGGAGGAGCCTTAGCACAAAAAAGCAGTGAATCCCCCTCCAGTCCAGACCATATCCTTTATCAATAGACAGTTCTCAGATACAATATTTGCTGCTTCTGAGCTTTATTTTTGTCCAAGAAATCTATCAAAAAGATTCCTCCCCAATCCCCTTACAGCAGGACAGGGTACATATTCCAGCACAGAGGAATAAAATTAAATTTCACTAATCTCTTGCATTTTTTGGGTTAGACAACATAACTATTCTTTTGGCATACAAATTGAGATTTTATAGCCTCAAAATTTACTCAGTTTCCCAAGAACTACCTGAAGCCAGTAGGCCCTTATTAAATAGGACTCATTAAAAATTGTGTTTGATCGATCGATTGATTGATATAATACCCAAAGATCTGTGTGAGTCTTGGTACTGCTAAGCATGATAGCATTTCTCTGAAACAAGTTATTCCTAGAGCTAGGTCCATACACAGTTTAAGCAAGAAAAGTTACTATTGGCTCTGTCCCCTTTGCAGGTCAGCAGGTATCCTTTCCCAAAGACTGGAGAGAGCCTTGAACCTACCTGCAGAATAAATGTCATAACCATTACCCACCTTCATTTTGGATTGCTCTGTCCCTGTTACTGCAGATTCCAATCTTACCTCACTACCTACTGGATTAGAAGGAGAGAGAAGGAATATGTGACCTTTCAGCCTAGTGGTGAGATCTACCAGCAGAAATTTCAGAGTTGAGATCCTCCTGTCAAGTTACAGTCTAAGAGAAGTGCTTACATCAATACCATGAATTGGACTGTGGAGCTGCACAGATGCCAAGCAGTGGACCTTAAGTACGGTGCTTAAGCCCTAGTGGGCATCAACATTAGATATTCACTGCTTTTGACCATTGTTTTCCTGCTCTGTTAGACCACTCTCTTATATAATACAGAACTTTCCCTTCACAGCTTTCTCTGAAAAAAACATTGTAGTCTGCTTCTCTCAGGACCATCAAATACCAAGGTGCTTTTAAAAATTAGGTGCTGTTGACAGAAACCTTCCGTAATTAATCCCTAGAATGCAAATCCTAAAAACTTTGTTCTTTATCCTATTTTTGAGCCCTACATCCTCAACATAAAGTTTAACAAGGAGAATGTTTCAACCATGGGAGATTGCCAACATAATGATGCTTTGAACTAGTATTTGTATTTCTCTCAGAAGACCACATAGGTGAAACCCTGTTCTCCTGAATGTCAATAATAGTATTGTCATTTCATTACCTTGGGGGACAGAGGCTCAAATGGAGCCTTAAGTGAAGAAAAGAAAGCTTTCTTGCCATGGTGACTCTGAAAACAAGGGGAAGAAAGGGAAAAGATTTGGACAGAATGAGAAAAACAGAAGGCATCTCTAGTTTCTAATATTAAACTCATAATTCTAGTTACTGACTAGCATATGTAATACATGTAGGCAGAAGTGGAGCTCTGTAGAGTAAGAAGGCCCAGACAGAAGCTTACCCATGGTACTCAGATTAAAAGATTGTTGCTGTGTATTTCCACAAAACTCTTCATAGAGAACACAGGCAAAACTGTTTCACTTGTAAGAACCAAGCTGGGAAGGTATAAGTGAGTAACTACAGTACATATTCTAAGACTGGATTTAATGGCTGATATGAACTGTAAAGTCTTTCTCCCTCTTAACTGAAAAAATGCAGAGAGGTTGGAACTAGATGATCTCTGAGGTCCCTTCCAATGCAAACCATTCTATGATTCTATAATTTTATAACCTGGACTTAAATTTCCTACTCTTTGAGTACAGAACACTTCTTGAAGGATTTATGGACTGCTCTTTCTTCAGTTAATCATTTCCCTTTACATAACATCTGACCCTTGAAATTACATTAACATACCATTAACAGCACCATTAATATTGGTATCTTAATACAGCAATTAATCTTATGGTGTAGAATTAAAATAAAACTGCACTTCTCAGCATTAAATGTGTGAGCTAATGTAAAATTCAGTTTCATGCTGTGAGACTGCAATCATCATGTCACTAAGACTCAAAGTTTAGCAGCATAAGGCTGCACTGGATCAAAAGTGTTTAATTGTCACTGTTTTGTCAGTGATTTTCAAGACAGATGGTTTTTCACCTCTGTATGTTAACAACTTCTACTGAAATCTGCTTTAATTAGATCTTGGTTAGGATATTTGCTCAGTAGGAAACTTAGGTGTATCAGGGACGAGTACCTGAAGTCACATCCAAAGGGCAGGAATGCTTCATGATTCTCATTCCTTTGTAATATGCATGCAAATAAATACAAGCATTGATTTATAAATCATAAATACATTCTTTATAATCTAGGAAATTTACTGTAGTATTCATAATGTTCATCAAAATATTTTTTTTCTGAAATAATATTAAACTCCTAATTCCCAAACTGGGTTTCTCAGATGGCTTTTCCTATTGAAAAAAACCAAATCTTTTTTATTTTGAAAAATATTGGGTTTTAATTTCCTTGGCTAATCTTTGATTTTCAGAATAGGTCAGCACCTCTAACTCCTTCTGGAAAAATCTATTTCTACTTCGATTCCTTTCTTTGTCCCTTTTTTTCCCCTCACCATTTCTATCCAATTACTAAAGATATTCTTTCAAAAGCAACCTCTGAAAAGCATTATATAAAGAGAAAATTAAAAATCAGACAGTTCAAATAAGCCAAATCAATAACAAAAGAGGAAGATAAGTGTTCCAAACATCGAGTACATTGTACTGTTTGTTCTGCAAAGCACTGCATTTTGGCTAGCTTTTGGACATTGTAGAAGTAATAATAAACCTCTTGGGGTTTCCTTTCTCCACAGCTGCTCAATAAGTGGTTTCTTTTTACACACATGATCAATCTTTTTCTGAGTCCATGAAGCCAAGAACATTCGTAGAAGTCACCTATGCAGGTTAATTTTTCTGTCTTGTGTGTTTCATGACTTCAGTGAACTTATATTTGGTGTTCTTTACATTTAGATGACAGGGACTGTGTATGTGATTGTGCCTAGCTTATATAAACCTGATTTATAAAAGACAGAATTAAAGCAAATTCTTAACTTCTTTGGTGAATGTGCAACAATATATTAGTTGCACATATTTTAAACTATTCAGTATTTTAAATATAAGTATTTGCTTTAATATAAATTTAAATATAAGTATTTGCTATAAGTAAAATAAAGATCAAAGAAAACACTGAATTTGGGCTGTATTATCTGCTCCATGGAAAACATAATTTACTGGTGGCAACTAATCCAGCCACTTTTCAGGCACGAAAACAGCAAATATGACTATTGAAAAAATAGTTCTTACATCCTTTGAGAAATTTGGAACTTTTCTTCATGAGGCAAATGAAAACACATACTGACAGAATTGGAAAAGCAATGTTTCAACACAGTCATTGTATGTCTGGTTCTTTCCTGAAGAATTCATGTCCTTTTAAGAGAGAAAGGCAAGTTTGAGGAAAACAGTCCTCTTGGACATGCAGAAGATGCAGGAAACAGCAAGAATCCTTGGCTTCCTTCCTTGATAACCTATGAATTCCTGTTTTCAAGAATTGGAAAAAAATTCTAATATTTTGGTAAATACTGAAGAGAACACAAAAGAGATTTCTATGCCTGCCTTTTATTAGGCTGTTGTTTTGGTGGAAAAAGTTACCATTTGTAGGAAGTTTCCCCTTTGCAGTCAGCTGAGAGAACCAGAAAGAATTATTCTTTCACCCTGAAAGTGATACTGGACCACCAGTCCTTCTCTGGTCTCCAAGATTATATTATATAGAATATATAAAACGGTGACAAGATCTGTTGAAAAATAATGAAAATCTGTTCCAGGGTAGAGATTGGATTAAATGAGCACACACATTTCCCTGATGGTGTAGGTAAACATTTATAAAGAAATGCTTGAACTGACAGAGGTTAATAAAAAATAAGTGTAGCATCTTTATAGACAGGTGTCTCATCCTGGAGGGGAAGTAACAATTGAGTGGAAACATTAAGTACAGAGAAGCAGATTGCTGCTGCAGTATAGTGGGTCTATTTGTCATATTTACTGTGGGACTATCTGAAGCACTTCTACCAGAAGCCAACTGGCTGTCTTTTCATTCATAATTCATACTGTTTGCAATACAATGATCCTTTGTCATAATGAAGACAAAGATTTCACATCTCTGTAGCATCTTTCACCTAGGTGCATCACAAATCACATAAATTTCAAACTACTTAAAAATATTACATTTAGATTGTTTGTTTGTTTTTTTTTTTTGCCAGCCACTGATATAGGGCCATTATTTCTTGTTGTGCCAAGAGAAAACTGAACCAAATGGAAAAGCCGGCTTAGTGACCCCTTGATACGTATCTCTCTGCCTCCTCTCCTCTACAACACAGTAACTGAATTGTGAAGTCTATTCATCTTGCAAATAATTCCCGCAGTTCAAGCACCATAAGACATTTTTCCTGGAAAGTCTTCTGCTGTAAATATTCAGCCATGATGGGGGTGTAGGCACAGTGGCAGAAAATACAACATTCTGGCTATTCCCACACTACACATCTGAAACCAGCCTCCTAGAATAACTCAAAACAAATTGCAGTGGTGATATTCTTGTGCTTGAGAAGCTAGAATTCAGATCTTTTTGACTCTTACATTTTCAGAATACTTAAAAGTATTACTTTTCCATTTTTTCATCACGTAATTTTAAATCATGTTTTACATCTTGCATCTTTTTGACAAAATAGGTTTGTAGTACATTATTTTCCTGGGTTTCTTCTGACTTTTATTAATAGGATAAGTGTTTACATTTCTTTTTTCAGTGTTGTTTTTTTTCAAGTAGCATTTTCAGTCTTTCAGCTTATTTTTTTTTCTTAAATCTAAAACTATATGGATTTAACCTTTTTCTGCCATTCTACTTACTTCTGCCCAATAGCAGCTAAAGGCAGGTAGCATCTGTTAACCTCTGCAAATCACTTTGTTTCATCCTATTCCAGTGTGACAGTTAACTATTTCACCCCTGATAAAAAGGGAATTTTTTTTCACAAATTACTCCAAAATCCCTCACAGATGGGTGACCACCCAGGTACAATTGTCTTGGATTTCTCTTGGATTCTTTACCAGTCTTAAAATCATAAAAGGTCACATTGAACCTGGCTTCTGCCTTCACAGTACCTACTGCAAAAGGTCACTGCATCTGAGATATGTATAGCTGCTAAACTAGGTTTTACCTATTGGGATTGTAATAGTCCTGGAAAAATATAGTCCAGTCTAGTTTACACACAATGTTGGAGCAAAATCATATGTTTTGTCTTTGATCATTGGCTACAGCACAGTCTTGATTAACAAAAGCCCAGTAAAAAATAATCAGCTTATAAACTCATCACAGATAAATTATAACACTTTTTTTGTTACATTATTGCAGGGACTTACAGCTATTTCCAAACATACATGGCCAAAGTTACTTCTAATTTAACTGCAATAAATTCTGCAGAATTAGACAAAGAATGAGACAAAATAATTCAAATGAAAAGGGCAACTATTTAAATTGTTATTGAATAAAAGTATTTCTTACCTTTAACCTCACCTGGTACATCCAAGTGCTGGATTTCAGCAGGCATTTTCTTTTTATTTTTGTGTGACAGCATAATGTCACAGAAGAGCATTGCTCCAGTAGTGGTTGCAGATAGTTCAGCTTAGGGAATCCAGAATGCAAATTTCATGTCAGAAAAAGTGTTAAAACCTGAGAGTGATTAAGCAAACTTAATCATTAAGATCCCTTTTCTTGATGGAAATTTGCAAATAAGGACTTAGCAACATGGAGTCACTGAGGAAAATTAAGCCAAATTATCTAAAGGTGCTCCTACTTAATATTTTTTATATACCATACTAAGGACTAATTCGGGATAAAAGAGCCTTAATTAAATTTTAATATTACTATTTTCAAAGCAAGTTAAAGTGATGAGCATTGGAACAATTTCTGTTCTGACTTGGACCATCTATATAGGCAATCAACACTACTTAACTAATCCATGCAGAAAACAAATTAACCTTAATTTTCCTGGATGTTCTTACATAAACAGGTTGACAGATATGCACTGAGTAAATCCTAGCTCATATAAAACATCAGAGTTGAAATACAAGGGTGGAAATGCCTACACCATGTTCTCTGACAGGCAAGAAATCAAGTATTGATGGTTGCAGTTAGCATTGCTTGAGGGGTGAGCAAGAGGTAGTTTATAAAAGCCAGTTTGTTGAGCCAGACCACACTCTCTCCAGCTCAGACCTGCTTCATCACATCCTTCTGTCAGAAAAAACAGTAAGAAACTTTGAATAAGACCAATGCTTCTAACCAATTCCATTGGTGAAGCAGAATTTGAACGGCCGAAGTCTAACTGGAAAGTAAATAACAGATTCCTTGAAGAGACAGGGCAGAGAGAGGAAAGCAGAAAGAAAGCTTACATAGAGGGAGTTTAAAGGGAAAAAGGTGACACACTGCTAGCAAAATCAAGGTCTGCAGGGAAATGGGACAGGTTGAAGAGAAAACACAACTGAGAGGTTAGTATTGAGGCCTGGGGATTAATTTCTTTCATGACAATTTGAAGACAGTCTGAAGTAACAGCATAATAATTTTTTTCATGGGAAATAAATAGAGTACATCACCTAATGTACTGTCTGCACAAAATATAAAAATACCAAAGAGAAGAGATATCAAAGAGGAATTAGAAGCCCAGCATTCTATTTACCAGACCTGTTTTGCTGGAAGAATTCTAAGTTTGCATAGCAGAAAAATGGACCAATCTGAGCTGAATTGTTTAGCAAAAAGGGACTCATAGCTAATTATGGTTTAATTAACAAGTTTGATCACCCCCTTTGTGATAGCATATTTAGTACTTCAAATTAGAGCTTTCTATTATACCAGTGCTGTTTAATGAAAGAATAAACAAAAAATTCACAGTAAGCTAAAATTTACAGCAAAGTATCTGCAAAACAGTTACCCAATGGTCTTTAGTGCAATACAACTATTTATTTTAAAAAATAAACAAACAGCTGAATTTCTTTACAGAGTGCTTCCTCTGCAATGCAGTTGTGATTTTGTTTTTTCCCAGAGTACAAGTATTTATATATGCCTTTATCTCTGCCTTCCAAACAGAAATAATATGTGTTTCTAACACTAAGATGCTTAAGATGAAAATATTTTTGCACACTAAAAGTATATACTGTCTAACTAGTGAGGAAATGAAATGACAGGTTTAGGACTACTCTTCAAGCAACAGGCTGAGGGTCTTATAGCAAGAGAAACAGGAACACACCTTTTTCTCCCATTCAGGTTTAATAAGAGTTATAAATGTGAAATCTGTATAAACAGAAATCTGTATCTAGACTGTATCTATCCACATACCACCCATTAATTCAGAAGGCCACGGGCTCAGTTAGACATCGCATATAGGCCATAAGCTGATTAATGTACAACCACCAAGATGATAGCATAATAGCATAATGATATATTATGATAATAGCAGAGTAGCATAATGACAAGAACAATGATGGACCTCTGTGGCTCTATCCAGTCAATTTAAACACATCCACTGTGTTTAAAGCCAGGCCCAGGCCAAAATAAGTGCCTGAGTCAATTTCTTCTCTGTTAATATGTCCTTGGGAATGACCTCCTTTGCAAAGGAGGAATTCCAGGCACATTCAGTGTTTAGGGTAACCTCCAGTGTACAATTATTGGTAGTGTGAATGGTGTGACAGACCCCAACCCTTGTATCCACCTTGTGGGGACAATCTTCCTAGAAGGTGAAACATCATCCATCCTGTACATCAGTGCAGGCTTCCCATCACAGGCTCCCTACCACAGACATTACTGGCACCAGGGAGCAGTTGCATCTTTATCAAACAGAAAGAAACACAACACTATGCTGCCCTAGGATTTTACCACCAGATGATGCAATTTCAACATGATAAACCTCTAGGGGTGGCTAAATAAAACCTGGCAAACCTGAACACACAGTGGACCATTGTAAATCTTTACAAACTTTCTCTCTTTGTCCAGGGAGGCAAGCTGGTAACATGATGGTCATTCTACTGCTCAGAAGTGCATTGCTTGTGTTCTCACTCCCATGTCACTGCTGCCCACAATTTGCTCCCATCCATGCAGTCCAAATGACCATACAGCATGCCATGGCTGTGAGTCCACCTCTGGAAAGGGTTTATTTCCATCATCTGTGTAATAGTCCAAGAGACAGAGCAGAAGCCTCTTTTCCCCTTCCCAAAATCTGAAAGATGAAGAACTGCAAAAGAAGTGAGTGTTGAACATGGTAGCAAGTGTTTCTTTCTTCCACTGTCCTGCATTTTTCTAGGGATTAGGTGGGAATGGTGACTGATGCTTTGATGACTACATTGAAAATAATGTAAAGGGCACCTAGAGCAAAGGGATAGATATTCTTTTTATGAATAATAAACATACACTAACAAAAACATGGTCACCAGAGACTGTAACTTTTCCTTTCTTTCCTAATTGCTGCTTAAAGAGCTAAAGTTTTAAAATTTTATTTCTCAGTCTTTTAAATATCAAGAAAAAATATGCATCAAATAAAAGCCATAGGCAATGTAATATCTAGAGAAATTACTGGTGGATTTTGGAGGTTGCAAAAATTCCATTCAGAAAAAATCCCTTCTGGTGAAGAAATCTCTTAAGTCCATTCAACAGAATAGATCATGATGAACTCTTCTTCCAAGAAACACTCAGAAAATCTCCAGAAGTCCACTAAAGGCAAAAAATGAAAAGCAGTTCCTTGGAAAAGATCCATGTCCCTCCCTCATTATTCAAACATTGTCTAAAGGACTGTTAAAATTTAAGAGGCAGCAAGATGCATAGGATTGGTTTTGGATTTTTAAGAGAATAAACAGCCTGAATGAAAGTTGGATGCACCCATGGACTGGTTGATTCCTAGGAAAGGAATTTGTAGCAGTATATCTCTTCTTCCTTCTCTATGTTATCCTTGAGTTTCCTTACTTTCACTGGAGACTGAATCAGCCTTATTTTAAACTCCCTAATTTAATACCAAAAAAAAGGTTAAAAATTCAGCCAGAGGCTTTATTTATTTCTGGCAATTGGCAAAAAGTATGCATGAGAAATAAGACAAAATGAATCCTAGCTGAAAAGAGAATCCAGCACTTATTTTATGCCCATTTTGCATCCTCAGGTTGCATTTTTTATCTTCATTATTGCACTGCTCCCATTATTTTCTCAAGCCCTGTAGGAATGATTGTGAGATACTGGTTTTTAATGCTAAAATAAAAGTTTATCCAACATAATGTGATGGAAAAAAAAACTTCAACTAAGTTATATCAGTTTATTTCAACAAGGGAACTAGATTTGCAGCTTCATCAACTTCAGCTGCTCATTTACACTGTTGTAAGTTAATATGAAACAAAACTGGGCATACATGAAGACTTTGTTTCCTTTTCACTGTTGGTAGAACAACACACTTGAGAGCTATATCAATGAAGAGATTTCAGTATCTGAAGCAAGGGGTATGAAGCCCAAGCCTGATGGCTATATGTCCAAAACAGCTGCTCTTAATTAACAGCTGAATCCTGGAGTTACTCATGTGCCTGCCAAAAAACAGCAGTAAAAAACTTAATGCCTACTTCTTCCCCATCAACAAAAGTCACACCAGGCATTTTCTGTCTCTGTCTCTGGACTCTGAACACCTCAAGTTAAACATTACAAAGCACAGCCTAAATGTCCTTGATGCATTTAGCTTTCAGACAGAAACTAATCCGGAGAGACTTTACAAGCTGCTAACACAGGACTCTGGAATTCATATCCTAAATGGAAGACCTAAAATTCCAGGCTTTAGGAGACAGAAAAGTTGGGGGTATTATACAAATTCGGTACTACGTATCATGTGAGACTCCTGTGAGAGCAAGCAAATGACACAACTGAAAAGTGAGGGAGTGAAATATCTGGTTCTTAGTTAGGGTCATGGGCTGGACAGCACAGCTCCAGCAGCTACTGGACTTAGCAACTGAAAACTGGTAGGAACTAAAAGAAAAGTTGTTTAGCCACTTCAATTGAAAATGCTGCTCACTTTTACATGAAATCCCACTCTCCCCACACCACCTTTAAGATTTTCCTAAATCCCAGGGTATTCCACTGAGACATGCAGCCAAGAATACAACAGAAAATAGCCATAGGGAGACAAAATGGTGTGAAAGCTGCTTCCAGATAAGTTTTTAATGTAAGGTAACACAATTAAAACATAGAAAACTAGAATTCCCAGATTCTTCCTTCTCTGCTCTCATCCATGGACTTTAACAATTAGGCTAGGCAGCCTAGCCTTTCCCTGCTCAAAGCAATATGTGAACCAAGGCTAAAGACCATTAAAATGGAGGATAATATATTTTAAGCCATTAGATCACACGTGCATCTATTATCTAGCTAAGATGAAAGTGCGTAAATAAGTTCCTATGCACATAACTTTAAATGTCCCCAGAATCAGAGAAAAGGGAATGTTTAAAAGTAAAATGCAGAAATACAATCTTCTTCAGAAACACAAATATGTATTTCATCAAGTCTAGGCTTTTGCTGTCTTCTAGGGAGAAGCCTTGTCTGGCTTTTTTTTTACAATTTTTACAGACAGTAAGGAATACTAATGGCTAAGAATAGACCATGAAACAAATACAGGTCTGAGTTTTGTTTTTTCAAAAAGAAAATGATAATTTATAGTCAATAGCAAGTGGGGAAGGATGTCAGGCTTTGTCACTCCTTTGTTTTCCAATTTTTTTCTTAACAAGGTAACTTTGAGGAAAATTTGCAGTAAGATCAGAAGGCCCAACATGAATCACTTAAGCTCTTTAAAATTACATTGACTGGGAAGAATAAGAAAGAAAAGGTATTAAAATTGCTTCTTCTATTTTATCATCAATATGTACAAGATTCTCAAGGCTCAATAGAAAACCAGATGGTTGTAGAATGAAGCATTTTTCCGCCAGGCATTCCTCTACTCTTTAAGGCTAATTGGCACTATGTGCAGAAGAATTATCGAATCTCAAATTAGCCACTTCTGATAGCACATCACATCTGTTTGTCTGTCATTCTCCTGATACACTGGGATTGTTGAATAATTTGTTTACAAATAAGAGAACAATCTGTGCTAAAAGTTTTGCAGATGAATAGGGACATCTGGAGAAGAGCAACATTGCATTGACTGTTTCAGAATAGCCCAGGCAGACTGAAAAACAAAAACCTTTGCAGACCATTAGCCAGCAAGATGGTATGTCTTCACAGCTCTGTTAGCTTAAGGTACAATTTAAATGTTGTTCCCAACTCCAAACAATGCTGTTTTACTTCATTTACCAGTGTTTCCTGCACTATCAGAATATTTTTTTTCCCAGTTTCAGTCTCTCCTATCAGATTGATTTTTGTGAAATTGCCTGCACAGTTGTATACTTGACTGGACAGAAAGCTAAGGGCCAGTAAGAGAAAAGATCTTTAGTAAGAGACATCTGACTTGGATAGAGGAAAACAAGAGTCACCTGTGGGCCATCACTGTTGAAAGAAAAGAAACATTGCTTTGTAGGCAGAGACACAAAATGAAGCAGTGAATCCAATATACTCCATGTCCAATTGCCTTTCACTGTAAGAATGATATATCCTTCAGTCTTTGATAATTTCTTGTGCCATCTTAAACATTACAGCCCATCACATAAAGGAAGTGTATCGAGTATCCTAAGATTTCTCCTTTAGCCAGTGCTTCATACAAATAGCACAGCTACTACTTTGTGAAATTAGCAGCAACAGAAACCTTTTCTTTTTCCAATTCTCTACTGGGAAGGTGGATATCGTGGATATCTTCATACCAATTTCAGGACTCCATTATATCAGATCTAGAAAAATCTCTTATAAAGAGAACTAAGGTTCATTTCTCATTTAAAATCAGCTTGAAAATAAAATCAAGTTTGCAGAATCCTGTGGCTACATAGAAAAGAAAACATGCTTACAAAAAGGTTCGGTATTACTTTTGTAAGAGCAAGTCCTCCCATAAGTTCAGCTTGCTTTATTTTTTGGAACACTTTCCAGTTACCTTGCAAGAACTAGATAAAATTTTACCAGAAGGTATGAGGTGGGAAGGAAGTATTTGACATTTATAAGATGTACCAGTGATGAAGTACAGCATGAGAAAGGGAGCAGAATTGTCAGAAGCCAAATCCCATAAAATCTAAGATCATTTCTAAATCCGGCTGTTTTAAAATACAAAATTATTAAAAATTACCAAAAGAGTCTGAACCCTTTTCTACCCAGATCCATGCAAGATACGCCTACTTTGTTTCATCCATCCATCCATCCATCTATCTATCTATCTATCTATCTATCTATCTATCTATCTATCTATCTATCTATCTTTCTATCTATCTATATCTATATCTATATCTATATCTATCTATCTACTGTGATTTTACTAATACATATCAGAAAATTTTGAGCTCTAATTCTTCTGCTGCTGACAGGAACAAAGCTTGTGAGCATGCTGAAATAATGTTAAAGAGTCCCAAGACAGAAATTGAAAAGATAATTAAATACCCAGACTTAGCTGTTCTGCAGATGTGACACCACAAACCAGCAACACAGAGGTGGTTAATAAGCAGGATCAGATGCACTAGTGAGAGTAATAAAACAGTATATTAGTGGCCAGGAGTTTCACAAACAGCTCACAAAATGAAATATGCACAGTACAATAGGTTGCATGTCAAAAAAAGGAAAAAAGAAAAAAATGGAAAACCACTATCATGACTTGATATTTATGTGCTAGGCATGCTTTGAACATTCAGAAAATCATTATCCTTGCATTGATGGATGCACGAAATACAGAAAGGGCAAAAAGACATGACGTGAGAAAAGAGGAGAATAGTATGTAATTTATATTTATCAACCTGATCCACTTAAAGCAGCACAACTGAAGCAGTTATTAAAAAGTAATTTTGCCTAGAAAACGGAGGCATCTTGCAAATAAAATACAATAAATTCTTGTGGGTGAACACTGAAATCCACACACAGCACTGTAAAGATCAGAAAAAGAACTAAGTGAAATGTTAAGTTACATGGATTTATAGTCACTATGCATAGGTGTTAACACTCATAAAGAACAGGAAAGATACAAAGGCAACAATCAGGGGAATATGGAAAACTGCTTGTATTTTCTTTATCTGTTCTAGAGTTATTCCAGGCTTAAGGCTAGAGCTACCATGAAGTCCACAGAACAATCTGAAGAACAGACACCTAAAGCTGGACTGCGGGACTGAAGAGATGGGTTAGCGCTGCAGACACATCATCAATTCAGCAGTGAGGAGAAATCTGAACAAAGTCACCTAAAGGGACAAGATGACAGATGAATTGGAGGATGACTTCAGTGGAGGTGGAGACAGATGAGGGGTACCCCCTTAGGGCAGCCAAGCAGCCAGTCTGGTTTCTGTACATTCTTTCTGGTGTCAGACACGAACACGAACGATGGTATCAACACCCACAGATCTCCTTCTCTCCTTGCCCAGCTGCAGCACAGGTGTTTCTATTTCACTGTCAGCTTTTGAGCAGCTCCCCTGACACAGACCCCACAAGGAGTGGCTGCATCCTTGCAATGGACCTACAGCAATAAGTGAAGTCCTGGGAGAGTGGGGCTAGTGTTGCCTGCCAGGTTTAAAGAGACCAATCTGCAGTGTGGAATTTTTTTCCCGAGTGAAATCTTTGACACCAAGTTGTTGCTTGCTTGTGACTTAGAAGTTAGGAAGATAATGCTTTATTCAGAAAAGGGCAGCAAAATTGCCATTACTTATCAAATAAAAACTAATTGACATCAACAAGAACAGAGTAGAATACTTTGATCAGTACTACTTTATGCAATTACTAGCATAATTTCTTTTAAATTAAGCAAAGCGGTAAATAACAGCCCAATACCAATAACCACACCAAGAATCACAGCTGCTGAAAAAATCCTGATAAGATAAGATAAGATAAGTTTATGTTTATTAGACAACTCTTTTATGTGCAGGAAAGCACTGCTGATAAATGATTGTTACAGACAGAGAAAATTTTAGAGGCATAACAAAAACACTTTTTTCTATGAAACTAATGAGATATACCTGTAGAGCAAATAACACTGCTAAGGCTGAGCAGTCATTCTCCACTCTGAGAAAATACATATGGCTTGAATTTCACACACAACAACACTATATTGTTAAATAAAAAATGTTAAAATAATTTTTAAAAAAAGTTAAAATTGCCTACATTTCATATCCAAAATACTTCAACAAGATGGAAAGCTCCCTGCTTTGGCAGGACATTTTCTTGGTGTTAATTACCCAGAATGAAAAGAGCCACACACCTAATAATTATAAAACTTCCTCTAGCAAGAAAGGCACAAAATGTGTTATGCTTGTTTGCAAAGAGCAACTTCTCAGTATTCTGCCTTTGAAAAGATAATTTGCAGCTGTTTCAATGCCTTCTTATCCTGCCACATTATGTTAGAGTAGACTTCTAAACGGAGAGCACTTCATTAGTTTCAAATAAGTTCTCAAATTTCTTGTAGTTATTAAAAAATAAAAGTTCAAAGTAGGAAAGCTGAGACAACCCTTTCTCAAAACAGCCAGTTTCCAGGAGAATTTGTTCTTCACTAGACTAAAAAGCAATACTTTTGTTGGTGCTTCCCAGAGGATGAACATTACTCTGGTTAAATTTAGGTTCATTTTACCTCATAAGGTAAAATGAACCTTGTCTTTGTAT
Organism: Cyanistes caeruleus; assembly: GCF_971803275.1. Taxonomy (NCBI): domain Eukaryota; kingdom Metazoa; phylum Chordata; class Aves; order Passeriformes; family Paridae; genus Cyanistes; species Cyanistes caeruleus. The sequence continues at coordinate 68,534,631 of NC_141702.1, forward strand.
AAGCATGCATTGAGTTTCTCTTTTGCTCATGTTTAAAAGTTGTTGCAAAACCACTGAAAACTATGAGTGAGATGGGAAACCATTCATCCTTAAGACAGGGACAAACCACAAATGTTCACTGCTGTTTCAAACACACTCTACCTTTTCCAAAACCTGCACCAGATCTTCTGCTTAGTATTTAGCACAGGAAGTAGCATAAAGCCACTGGTCATTACATCTTGTGCTTAGGCTTCATTGTGATGGAAAAGAAAAAAGAAGTCCCCCATAACCATTTCTGACATCAGTCTAGACCATGTCCTGTTGTCAGACAAACCAAACTCCCAAGAACTTATCTCCAATTCCACAAAAAATGCTGAGACAAACGTTCACTATAGAGACTTGTATTATTTGGGTCATGGACATAGACAGAGCTCATGGTTTTGATTGACATACTTGGTCCTACAGTAGACAGATTTTGGCAAATAGAAATAGAAACTCATGCAACAGAACAAAGATACTGAAAGTGTTTTCTAGAAACAAACACACCACAGATTTTGTAATAAAAGACAAAAGGATTGCATCTCTTACATCTCTTCTGTTGCTTTATTGACTACAGTTATAAAAAAAAAACCTCTTCCAATCTGTGCCATAGTTTCTTAGGTACAGGTCGAAGACAATAAATTTCTTAAATCCAGGAAAAGCCTTGGAAGGTTCATATGTAAGATTTTTATGAGCAGGAAGTTTGAGTAAAATCTAATCTCGATCTCACAGAAGTAACACAAAGCTGCATACAAACTGAACCATAACTTCCACAGCATGCATGCACCTTTCTCATCTGATTGTTGCAAGCCAATGCAGGTCTGTCAGCAGCTACTGCAGCTACTGCATATACAACCACAGATAACATAAATATCTTTTTGTTCCATTCAAGCAAAGATTGCTGTTTAAAAATCAATGTACACTCATATCTCCAAATTATATCCTTATCTTGCTAGTGGCTATAATCCTCACTGAAATTAAGCCAGGATTTGGCACACTAATAATCAATAATTAAGTAGCAAAGATAATTATAGAGCCAATGGGGAATTTACAGAGATGAGTTGTTAGTTTATAAATTGATTTGCATTCTAATGGGAGGTTTTATAATGAGGCTTGTGTGGCTGTCACTAACAGGCACCTGGGACATGATCTATGACTCTCTGCCACCCTCAGGTTTTTGACCATTACAAAGCAGAACTCTTGCGAAGAAGGAAAGGCCAAATAGTTGTTTTTCCTAACAAGAGCAATTTTCAACCAAATATCAATTTTAGCATCCCCCCAAAAGTGACAGAAGAATGTAATGAAGCCAGTGAAGCAATGCTCCCTGTCTTCTGTTTTGGCAGTGTGAGTCATTCATTCACCATTATCCTGGGCTGCAGCTGCCCTGCCTAATGAGGCTAATGAACTGTCCACTACATCTCTCTGGCATTACTGACATACAGAATTGAATTACACAGCACCACTTGGAAAAAGTAGATACAAAAACATGTTGAAGCAAACGAATACGTGTGTCTGAAGGAGCAGAGCAGGCATCACACTCCTTGCTCTTCTCATTTGAACATTCCTTCTTGCACGTTTCAAAATATTCCACTGGCAATGTTTTATAATTTCACACATTGCTATTACAGATATTTTCTTTCCTCTCAAAGTTCCCACAGTATATCCACCCCTGAAGTATCCATGTGTCTATATAAATAAGTAAGCACATATCCATCAAGGATTTAATAATGGTAGTTATTAAACATTCACTTCATCTCAACTCCTGCTGTACAAGAAGTTGCAATAGTTTCAGTAAATATTTTCACAGATGTCTATTTCTTCATCTACTCTGTTGGGGGGGCATTATGATTTCCTGCAATGCAGAACAGAATAAAGACTAGTTAACACCCACTATCTTTCAGATTGATGATTATGTGAAATCAAAGTGACAAAAAGGTTTGAAATCAGTCTTATGAGCAACAGTCTTTTTACTAAACTACAGGAAACTGGAAGGCTATTCCACTCAAAGGGGAGAAGTCCTTGGACGGCTTGTTAGACAACACCTTATCTTTTCCACTTTGGCCTGCCTTCAAGTCTGGCACTACTGTCCTCCCCTCCACCCCAGTCACACAGAACTGAGAGCAGAAGAACCAACCTCAGCGAGACCTCAGCTGCTACACAAGCAAGAAGGAGTCACAAGATAGCTCATTTTGTCTATCTGATTTCCAGTGAAAAAGCTGCAGTGATCTTACTACAGTGAGATTAACTCTTGCAACAAATGAATTTCCAACATTAACACAAACAGCATTAAGGGCAAGTTTGCCCTGGGATCCACTAAAATGAGTGCACAGGCTCTGTAAAGCCAAGATGACATACAGTAAACACATACACATCACATGTTGAAAAAGAGCACTTTGAAATACCTCAATATAACCAGTAAATTTATCTAGATCCATCTCTGTTTAAGGGCAACAAAATGCATGCAGACTAACTCAGCTCCTACTGAACTAAACGGTGGGATTCATTTTGTCTTCAGTTAGTGCCAACCTTTGATGTATTACCTCTGACCACAAAACTGGATCTTTACTGGTGTACTTGTAGTTATAAAGTCACTGAAAGAGCATTTCTCTAAAGGGCATTATGTCAAACTCTCATTTTAAATTATTTTTTGACCCATTTTTTCACAGGAAAAATCTGATACACTTTCACAGAAGAAAGAAAACAAAAACAAATATGGGGGAGACAAGCTCTATGTTGAAGAGAGAAGATGAGCATAAATAAATCTGACAGATGTTGATTAATACGATCTGACAAACATTCGCTTTTTTGAGACTCTGAGTAAGCAACTATTATTATTGCAGGGAATTCAAACCATGCAAGAGTATTTTAAGACAGTAACATAAGAAAACCACAGAAGAGAACGAGCATTTTCTGAGCTCTTCTATTATTGTGCTGTTGACTCAAAACATAGTACTTCACACATACAATAAGGTATTATAAATTATGATACTGTATTTTCCTGTGTGAAAGCATGAACTATTTATGGAGAGCTATATGGTCTGAAGAGACAGAGAAAAACAACCTTCTCCAGAAGATGGACCAGATCATGTGAAGGAACCTTCATAGATGCAGCCTACAGAAGCCACGTGGCTTTTATCACCTCAGCTAAGGAGGTTAAAAAGTTAAAAGTTAAACAGCCTGTAATGCTACTTTCAACCTCAAATAATACAGAACTTCCGAAAAATTCAGTTCATTCCCAGGGCTCAGATGCACGATTTTGGTGTGCAGCAGTGTAAACTGATTCCAGAAAAATCTGAAATATCTGACTTATTGTTCTTTTAGAACATTCTGGTTGTTAGCTTGCCACTGAGTTTGGTTTTGATTACCTCCAACTGGAATCAATGAATACCCAAAGGAATAAGCACCCAAAATCTTAGGCATACATTCATAAAATAAGTATCTTTCACCTGTTTATACCTGGTTTTACATGCAAAAAATAACTTCTAAATTCTAGCTCTTATTTTTTGTGATTTCTCATATAAATTTGTTTTCAACTGAAATAATAATTATCCATCTTTCAAATGTTTTGGTATTCTCACGAAAGTATCTGTACAGAAATAAAAATGCTTCACATTTCTCAACTCTTCTGACATTGAAAGCAAGTGTATTTATTAACATGACATTTCCCCTAGGGGCAATCACATCTTATAATACAAGTAATTAATGTTTTTATTCAACTTACCTGAGACTATGAATAGTATTTCAAGTGGGTTCCACCCTCATGTATCTGGTATCAGCCATATGGTAGGAAGGAATAATTACTGTTTATTAAGCCTACATTAAACTTCCAGAGAACAATTTTATGAGATGCCATAAGGTCGTATACTTACTGCAGTCATTAATCTTCTCTGGGCATCTTTAATCAAGCAGTTATGTCAGAACCACTAAAAGATGCTAGGCCTACATAAATGCCTAAATTATTATACAGGCATAATTGTCTTTAAGAACCAACGTGCTACTGAATTATTTTCACATGAAAAATTGCTGTTTCAAGCTCTGGAATCAGGTTCCCTTTATAAAGTACATTTTTAAAATGTGAAATATGAACACGACATGCTCTTTTTAGAATTACTGTGAAATATCCACATCAAGAGCTCAGGAGATGGATACAACATTTCCAACACAAAGAAAAATAACAGCAGTCAAAGAAGTAGCATCTAAAGTCAGTAGCCAAAGTTGATGGAAGAAATTGGTAGAAATTGTCCAGTAAAGTAGCCCTGAAACATTGAACAGAATAATTTTAGGGGCTATTGGCACTGCTGTATGGTACGTGCAAAGAAAGGGGTGAATAGAACACTGCCAAAAAGGATAGTGATGGCACCTCTGTGGTCCTGAACAGAGCTACTGCAGGCATTGACCTCTGTGTCCTCCTGCTGCGCTCCACCATGGCCAGAATTTGGCAGCAAACGGCTCTGTTATAACTCGCTCACTTTATCCCTTACGTGTGCTACCAGTGAGAGTCAGGAGGAGGCAGGTCTGGCACTTGGTCACATCCTTTATCCCACAGGGAGTGCTGCCTTTCCTGAGGAGGCTGCTGTGGTTGCCACACTTCCGCAGGGAATTCATCTGGTGCCACAAAATATCAGCTAAAATATCAGTGCAGCTACATACACATGAATTAATTTGAATGGAAACAAGAACGAAAGGCATCCAAAACCAGAAAAGAAATCAGGTAAGTAAAAAAACTGACTTCCAAATGTCAGCTCAAATGTCTCTTCCTCTGGGCCTCCTAAGCATTTTAAGAGGAATTCAGGAGGGGACAATAACAGATGTTGATGGAAAGATCAAATCCTTCAAAGAGAAGTGTCATCAAAAGAGGTGAAGTCTGGCTTCTACTTATAATAAAATTCTTGAAAATGCATTATTAGCCCCTTAGAGGAAACTCAGCTAATGTTAGAACAAAGGACCCTTTCCATACTAACGAAGTTCCTAAGGCTCTAACATCTAGAAGTCATTACCAAAATGTCCTCCAAAGAACCCTACAGAAAGCAAGAAGGAGGAAAGGAACAGAAAGTACCCTGGGGTAGCTGGGGCAGGCAAGGTAGGGAGCTGTTGGATTGGTAATGAATATTGATATCCCAAGGTTTTTCAGACACCTTTGAAAGACAGACTACTTGCAAAAAGAGAGAACATAAATCATTAATTATTTTCCTTTTATAAATTGAACCTAGAACATTTTCTGGCGACATTTTAGAAGACTGAGAAGTGAAAACTTCCACAAGGCATTCTGCTGCAATTAGTGTTGGGTAACCAGCAGCAGTATTTTAATGGGAATTAGTTTAAATGCTGTTGCCCAACAGCTCAACACCTCTTACAAGAGGAAAACAGCACACCAATGAAGAGAAGACAGTCACACAGGGGTTGGTATTTTAACTGTCATTTTGAATAGCTTGAAGTCACGGGTTCACAAATAATAAATACAATCTCACCTTAACCTGGAAAGCAGTGGGGTTTGAAAATATGCAAATGTGATCTTATCTTATGAGCAAATATAGTCACATTTTCAGCATGATGCCTCTATCAAAAGGATTTAACCAAACCCTGGCAGCATAAAGAAGTCATATGCATGCTCACTTGATTCTCTGTGTATGCTTTTACAGTGCATATGATTCTCCTGATCAGGCTTGAAAAAAATTGAGGTCTGAACAAAACATCTTAAAGTTGTACAGAATTCAGTGTGCTTAATTTATCAAAACAACATTGAGAGATGACTCAATAGAAAATAATCTTTGTGGGTGTGAAAAACAGAGTATGAAAAAACACTTTAGAAAAATAAAGTTTAAATAGGTAAAGTATAGAAAAATTCCTTTTTGTTGTACTTGATGAAGTAACTTTACAAATAAGGTTTTAATTTCTATAATTGAGGCTGGTCAAGCATTGAAATAAATATGGGAAAGTTTGTTTCTGTAGAGTCTCTTACCTTAATATAAAAAAAGTAGGATGTTTGAAAGATATGTTGTCTTCAAATACAATTTGTTGTCTGCAACTGTATAAAACATAAGATATTCTATACAAAAATAGCAGAACAAAAATATTAAATTTAATTTCTTTCAAAAATTTGTGAAGGAAAGTGAGTTCAACATTTTCAGTCACAGTAATCTCACAAAATTCAGAGGCCACTCTTTCTCACAACCTGTGCTCATTTAAAACTGCCACTGGCCTCTTTGGCTGGAAAAGGCTACTGAAGTTTCTATGTGAAGCAAAACAAGAAACTTCTGGTGCCAACTAATGAGAATGAATGAAACAGTAAGAGTGTGTAGTGATATCTAAAACAATTTCATAAGGACAACATATGAAATGCAAAGCCCCAGATCTGAATGTTACTATTTTCATGACCAATTTTTTTTTTACTTCTTTTAGGATTTCTAAAGCTTTTCTCATATCAGGAACTGGGATCTCAGTTTGATATATCTGTATGAGAAAACCCACCCCACATCAATATATCTGGAATTTTTCCAAGAGTATTAAATAACCAAGTCTTCATTGCACTGATACAACACAGCAATCAATATTTGTTAAATGAAACATGAAAAGATACTAAGCAAAAAAACTGAATTTTTGACTCATTTGTTCTTCACTGATGCTTGTTTTTTGAGGCATGAAAGGAATCTTATAGAGGGAATTATGTTTGATTGGTTTATATTTGACTCTTTAAGTGAAATTGTATGAACAACTACACTCAGTTAACATTAACAGGAACAATGTAGACTACTCAAGTGAAGACATGTTTTCATTGCAGCTGTAAGTATGTCATAATGTTCCAAATTTAGTGATTACTGGAGGTAATAAAAAAATTTGGAATGGCATTGGATCATTATTTTTAATTGCATTCTCTTCCTTCATGTTACTCTAAATTTTTTGTTGGAAAACTTTGGTATCTAAGAGAGAGTTTAAACATTATTTAATGATTATTTAATAATAATAAAAAACCCCAGAAATAATAAAATAATAAATACAGATATGAGAAAATAAACCTCATAAATTTTCAGGCGAAAATGTCATAATTCTGTTTTTCCAAGAGACAGTTGAACAGCTTTGTGACTGCCAGAGTCCTCAGGGGCAAAAGGTTAACCACTAACCAAGCAAAAACATATGACACAGAAAAAAAGGATTAGCATTTGAAACAATGAAAAAGGATTGGGAAAAGCAAGCATTTGAAGCAAATTAACATACATTTGCTAATAAGTTTCAAGGAAAAGTAGGTAGTTCTGAACAGAAATCCTTTTTCCTCTTTTGGCAGTCAAGAAATTATCACAAATTGAAAGTAAGTAAACAGGAAAAATACCAGAATCTCTTTGCACAGCTTGTTGATAATTGGGAATTGGTTTCCAGACCAAAAAACTCAGAGAAAGTAAGTGCCATGTATCTACTTAGACAACACATATCACATAGATAGATAGATAGATAGATAGATACATAGATAGATAGATGTATCTATGTCATATATTGCAATGGTTCCTTACATATATAAATCAACAGTTGTTTTTCAAATTATTTTATTTCTGAAACAACTGAGTAAAAACTAAAATCTGTATAACTGTGCCACATGCTGCTCCAGGGTGCTAGGGTGCTCTTCATTTCATTTACCAGACTGAGTAACCCTGAGTTGTGCAGCACATCAGGGTCCCCATGAGACTCAACCACAGACACCCAACGCTGGTGTGCACCAGGGTCTCAGCCTGAATGGCAGTTCATGTTCAGCTGGGAACTCACTCTGGGAATCAGACATTCCACAAGTCAAAGGTATACAAAAGTACAAAAAAGGACTAGGTGTAAATGAAGGGGGGAAATGTTAACTTGGTGATGTCACCGTGATTTTTTTTTTTAATAAAATATGTTTCTGTCACTTTTCTAAAGCAATAATTACATTATTAAAAGGACTGAGGTTACTTGCAAATATCAAGCTTCAAGTTTTATACACACAAATTATTTATTCTTTCATTATTTATTCTTCCTGTGAATGACAAAGCTGAGGCTACTTTTATATCTTTCTATCTTATACTGAAGTGTAAAGAAGAAAGTTCTCAGTTGTAACCATTCACCAGATTAACAGATAAATTCTTCAATATCCTTTCCAAAAATGGAAGTGTCTCCTCAAGCTGCTCACTGTCATAAGGGCTAGATTCAAAACACTCTAAGATGTATGGAAGCCTTGTGTTTTTTCTGTGGGGTTTCTTTTTCCAGAATTCTTTTTACAATGGGGCTGCGTGGTTCAATTATTTCATTTCAATTACAAAGCTTCCATAGTTCCCAGTGGGTAAATCCTGCTAATAACTGTGTTCTACCTGTGTCTGTAACAAGCCAGAGGAGCTGAGAAGATAATTTTTATGTCTCTAATTCCCCACTGTCTGGCCTTTGCTGCATGCCTGGTGATTGCTTACAGTCAAGCATATAAAAGAGGCTTAGCATTTCTCAGCATGCAGGGCAGCTGCAATCCAGCCCATGAGTTCCTGCAGCCACAAGCAGAGGGCATGCCAGAATTCTGCCACACAAACAGTGCTAAGGGATGTATCTGCCCTCTATCAAATCCTGCCGTTTCTAAAACTGGGGCAACACAAACATCTTCTCACTGTATTCTAGATTTGTTTTTGTTTAGCTAGAGGTTGCTCCCTGCTCTGCGTAAACAAAGAACAATTCTAAAGAAGTCTAATAGAAATCCTGTATTTTAAATTGTTTTTACCAAGGGAAAAGATAAATTTCAGAAACCTTATTACATTATAAATGAGCTTTCCATTTTGAATGTTCTTCTAAGTTTCTGTAGAACACATCTAATTGTCTAAGTCATTAAATACATATTCTAAATAATTTCCTTTTCCCATAAAGGGTTTTGATAATAATCAGTGATCATCTTTCTTCCATTGATTATAATTAGTTTGTGAATCTTATTTTACTACCTACTTATTTATGCATGAATGCTTAGACATGTTTTATCCCATAAAACTTGTTTTGACTAACAGACACTTAAATGTAATTTGCAATATTAATCTCTGATTGTGTTCTTCGCAATTAATCTTGACAGGGCAACAATTTGCATTTTTTAGAAGAATGTTGGTCATTTTAGCTGCCTGTTCTTTCTGGGTTTGAGGACAAACCTTTTAATGCTGTGAATAGTAAAGTAATAGGTTACAGGAGGACATTTTGAGAAACAGAATTATAAAGACTATGACAGCTGAAAGATGGCAGAAGAAAACAGAAATGAAAGTTACTGTCAAATTTGTTTCCTAATAGCCTTCTCTTAGGAGTACTAACACTGCAATCTCTTTCAATCTCTTCAATTTCAGTCAGACACACTTCAATCTCTTTCCAACAGGCACAGACCCATAACAATGGCTTTGTCATCAAGAAGTTATATTCTCAGATTATTACCTTCCAAGGGGAGTTGTGCTATTCCTTTTCATGGAAGAAAGTTTGAAATTACTTTGAAAATTTTGAGAACTTAAAAATTTTGTTCAGGTAAAAAAAAAAAAAAGTTACTTCCGTTTTTAAAGCCCTTCCCACATTCATCACCTTTCTAAATCACAGTCAACTTCTGGGAAAAAAAAAGCTCTATACAAACTTTTAGGACAGGTATTAAAGCACAAAAGTAGAGTGGCTGTACTAAGTCTGACTAAATGGACACGAAGCCCAGCAGTCTGTATCCAAAATTAATTGTCCCTGTAACTGGAGGCTTAAGAAAAAGTAAGAACACTTTTGATGTCTCTGTCCAACAGAATCAAAGCAGTCTTGCTTGGATAAAACTTTTGGATCGCATTAAAGCATTCTACTCAGAGAAGAACTCTGAACATCTCCAAGGCTGGGAGTCCCTGGACATTTTTTCCAGTGCTGCACCCCTCTTCCAGTGAAAACATTTTTCCTAATTCCCAGACTAAATCCCAGGAACCACTGTTTAGTCCCCTTCTCCATTGTATGTAGACTAGCACAACCAATTCCCAAACATTCTCAGCAGGACACTCATGGTTTTCTAGACATCTGCTTCTTTTATTTGATCAGTATGATATTTTCCCAAAGTAATCCCTTTTATAAATGGAAGAATCCTGTCCAATGAAACTGCCCTTTATGCAAAGCTAGTGCAAATGGCTCAGAAGACAGTTAGTCAAAGCTTTAACAAAACTATGAGAAGGGATTATTATTCTGATTTACAATTAGCGTATAATCTCTGAATGAAATCAAGCTTCATATTGTTGTACTGCTGACTTCCACCCCCGACCCTCTCAAAAAAGAACTGTCTTTAAGAACACAATAACAATAGCTTTCAAAGGCTGTTCTCCTTGGAGAAAAGCAGAAATATTTATCAGATCAATACAGTCCTCATGAATTTTCAGAAATTAAGACACTGTTTTCCTGAGAAATTGATTTCCTTTTGTGGCTGTAACATTGTATTGTTATTCATGAGAAAATCTGGGAGATTCACTGTTTCAATTAAACTGTAAAAAGCTATGGGGTTACAAGACTCGAAATAAACATTTCTTCACAACATTATTCTTATGCTTATTTTATGTCTCCAAATTAGACCAAATTAATTAATTTGAATCATATTAAGAATACAGGTGAATTGCAAAAGCAATACACAGAAACATCAATCTTTTCAGGTCCCATATTAAGCTAATTTTGAATATTAGGAGGGTACTCTATCATTTCACCATATAGTAACAGTGATAAAGTATCCAACAATATCTGTATGCATCAAAAATTATTTTCCACTCAAAATGCTAATTCTTCTCTAATTAGTAGTTATGCCAGAATTTCCCTTTTAAGTTGGTTATGCCATATATTACTGCAGTTAAGCATGCTGTCACTGTGACATATCCAACCCTGCCATACACACATAGCACAGTCAGAATATACACAGAATATCTATCTCATCACACACATTAGTTCTTCTGTGTTCCTCAGCTGTCTCTGGGTATGTGACTGGAATAATATCCATTTTGTCAAAAAAAATTCCTTTTCCCTGCTCCTGACTATTTACTACCCTATTTACTGGTTTGTATAAAGCTTTGTGAGTTGGTTCCTTTATTTTCCCAAGATTGCCACTTCCTGATTTTATGACTGTTTGAAGTCCTTCATTGCTCCCATGCCACTAGACCAATTTGTATAATTTCTCTGTGCCTGTTTTGTCCACAGAAAAGAAGAAGGAAACATGTGGACTAGAAACATGGCACCCTAGATCCACTTGCCTGAGCTACAATCCATCTTTTCCCCAACATCTCCATGTTCAGTTAATTCTAGTGCATCACTTAGATCCCCCTGGCTATACTCTCGTGAGTTTCTGGAGCATGTAACAATTTACAAAGAGTGAAGAAACTTCAAAGGATCTCAGGTAATAAAAATTATCCAAACCATGGGAACACAAATTAAGCCACAGCAAGATACAATGAGGATGCAAAGGCAAAAAGAAGTATCAGATAATGTGAGCAGGGCTCTGGGATATCCGAGTTTAGCCAGCCTACAGTGGTAAGATGACAAGCACAACAAATAAGTTTGTTTACTGCTTCTAGGTCAGCTTGGTCAAAACAGCACAGTTGTTTCTACACACAAATCATGATTAAACTGATAAACCAGATAACTGGGCCACAGTTTGTCAAGGGCTGCTCATATATGCAAACTGTTAACTATAAAACAGCCTTGTACAGTAACTTCCTTTCACTGTTACTGATTCTTGCAGTTTACACTGCCCCAATTGACAAATCAAGCTGCAAACAGGAGAATTTAATGTGAATTGGTTTTTTTAGCAATTCTCCCAGGCAAAACATTTTGAGCAGTATTATTCAGATTGCCCCTCAGTCCTTTCTAAGTCTGTTGGATTCCTTTGGCTAGGAGCTCATACCCTGAATAAGAATGATCTAGGTGAAAGATACATTAGTCTTGCAGGCATATTAATTACTTTGATTATTATTTTTTTTACAAGCAAATAAGTCCAGATAAGAGGCTACTGTAATTCAGCCTGCACAAAGATTCCTTATGACAACATTATTACTAATTAGTAATTAATTACACATCAGCTCCATGATGCAGATAGAAGTAAAAACTGCACAGGTTATTGATTATATACCTTGGAGATTGCTATTAGCACTCAGTACTAGAAAGTTCCTAATTTATATTTGCATACTTTTTAGATGTTAAGCAACATTCAGACAAATAGAGGTTTGGAAAAAGATAAAAAGAATGATTTCCAGTCTGCGACACTCCAGAGGGCTTCTGAAATCATTCACAGAAGCAAAATTTAAACAAGAAATGCATTTCGTATATCACCAAGGACTGTCAGTTAGGAAAATTATATTCAGTTTTTCTCTGAAATTATCCAGGATTATTTTGGCCTTTGTATATGATTACTTCCAAGTACTGCAAAGTATGTGATATTAGCCTCTTGATATGGGGCAGAAGTCTGAGCAAACAGAAAGAAAAATTGCCTCATTACAGTCAAGAATAATGAAAACTAAATCAGGGAGAGACAAATTCTGAGATTATGGATGTATCTTTACATTCTTGTATTTAAATCATTATTAATTCTACACTCATCCAAGCATAAAGAATCAGTGAAGAAAATAAATCCAGTGTCAGTATTTCCTGTCCAAAGTTCATTCCATTCTGTCAGATTTATTTAAAGACTGAGTGGTCTTCCAGATGTGCACAGAACACTGTGAACCACTGCTCTTTTCTGAAACATTGTGCTTCAGAGAATGATAAATATATAATTTTCCCTATCACTTGAATTGGCTTAAAATTGGGTACATAGATGATCATCAAGGATGATAATATTTTTAAACAAGGAACTACATCAAGCTGTGGTGATTCTTATGAGTCCTTTCCAACTTGAGATATTATATGATTAATATTCAAAATCAACAACTTGCTTTATTAATACCTTAGGGTAACATTGCAAAGTACTTTAAAGCAGATCAGTAGTTACATCAAAACTATGAAGTCATTTATTTTAATACAGATTGAAGATACCTAAACAATTCACAATATTTTACTTAGTATCTGAAATTTTATCTTATTTGGACAGAGTCAAAAATCAAGTGCTGCTATACGGTCCAGTGGTATTCATTTTTTTCTATTTCCTAGTCAGTGAATTTTCAACTTTCCTTCCATTAGGACAGACCACACGATCAAAGGACATGCCTTTCTGTCAGTGCTGAGCAGCTGTCTAATCAATTTAACTTCAATTTGTTCTCACGAGGAAGCGTCTGCGAGTGCGTGCGCACCAGCAGCTACAGCGGTGCACGGCCTGCTGCCAGAGGACTGAGCAGACAACACCAAAGAGAGAACACAGATGTTCAGCTGTCTTCCTTCCCCTGGCACTGAGGGAAATGGGAAGGGGCTCCTTCGGAACTGGATGCACTGAGCATAGCATGAGCGCATTACCACAGGAGGGAACAGCAGCCTCACTGGATGCCAGTGTTTAAGCCAGATGTCATCCATTCTCCTCCCTTCCAGCTGATCTGCACGACAGGCACAGCATGGTTCACAGAGTAACACTTCTTTGAGCCACACTGTGCCTGTCATGCAGATAACACTGAGAACAACACTTCTTCAAAATTACTGCAATTTTTTAATCTCTGAAGAAATGTAACAGTGCATGACCCTTTACACTTCTTCCATTTATTCACTTGGAGTTATAGGACCTGAGGATTTTCCTTTCTCTGATTCTCCCAGCACGGTTCTATTTTTTCAGTGCAATCAATTTACACAGTTTCATTCTATCCTCCTAGCACTGCATTAAAAACAACCAACTGTTGCAGTAGTGTCTGGACTGGACAAAGTAAATCTAGCCATAACACAAATCTAGTTTGGCTAGCCTAATTCACGTCTGAACCACTGCACACCACTGGCCAGGACACTGGGCAGGAGAGAACTATCAGCCAATGGCTGTCTAGCCCGGGAAATTTGAATTGAGTATTTAAGTGAGTTCTGAATAATAAACGAGGCTGTTTTGTCTCATGAGCACCTGAAGCACGAGTCGTGGATTCATTATCTCCCCAGCCACAGCCAGCACGCTACAACCAACCAAAACTTTTTGATCTATTTCAGCTCTCAATTTCCACAATCCAGAATTCTTTAACCGTCTTTTCAGCATTCCAAAGGTTTTTACTTTAAATATATTTAGATGGAGAGGTATTTATTCTGTGTAACTGCAATTTCTACAGAGAAAGTCAGTGACTGCATCTTGCAAGCAAACTTGGAGCATTTACACAATGGCCTGACATAAATGACCTTCAGTTTGTTTTAATTGTGAGGTTTTCAGTTTTTCCCCCTTCCACTCCAAAAATTTCAACTTGTTCTTTTCACGAGAACTTTAGCTCAGGAGAAAATGAATAGGTTAAGCCTTTGTAATTGCAAGTCAGATCATAGCCATGTTACTACAAAAGCAAGCTGCTGATATCAAAAACTGCCTCAACTCCTGACCTCCACTGACAGAGAAGGATGCTGTTTTGCTGATGGAGATTTTCAATCACTGCTGAGAAGGGTCCTCTCTACCACATAAGAGAGACGCATCCTTTTGCCTAAACATCAAATTCACGGTATCCAAACCAAAAAGATAATTGTGAGTAAAATGGAAGGAGTTGCATGGATACATTTAAAATGTTATGCAGATGAAAATAAAAAACCTAATCCAGAAAAAAATCTTCAAAAAACCCTAAAACAAGAATAAATACATCTTTTTGCTTAAATAGCTTGCAAATTCTCTGTGAGAAACTATTTAAGATCTGTATAGTCTGATATTCTATTTGTAGCATAGCTTCTATGCTTTGGCATGGCTTTAGAAAAGCTGAAGAAAACTGAAAAAAAAGCAAGTAATTATACAAATAAAAGTATTTATGACTTAAAGGAGAGAGATTGCAGAGGATGTATTTATGAGCATAAATATTAGATTTAACCAAAGAATATACCCACCCATGCTCTCTGTGACAGATGTCTTATTTGACAAAGATTGTTCTGGACACCAGTTACATTTGTTTTGGCTTATGAACAAAAAAAATTAAATAAATTAAATATTCTAGTTTAGAAAATATTACATACTATAAATACTTCACAGGTGATTATGTAAATAAACTGAATTATTCAGTACCTCTTAAGATGGCAAGAATATTATCATAGTTATAGAAATAAACATGAATACAATTCATATTAGTAAGACCTCTGAAACAGCAGGGAGATAGTAAAAATTTAAATATTGAACAACTTAAATAGCATATTAGTGCTATTAGGATTAATCTTGTCATCATGCAGGGGCCAAGGATATTAGAGAACCATTTTCTCCCTTCCTATTTTCTGTGATTGTCTCAGTAAAAAAACACAGATAAGCTTCAAACTTTAAGGGATAGGAAAGACATAAGAACAGATTATCAGAAGAAGGTGTAAAAACTGTTATCTCTAAAGGGAGCAATATATAAGGAGGTAACAATTTCCACAAATAAATCACACCCCAACTACTCTTTTTTCCTCTTGCTTTTCATTTCTTCATTTCTTTGCTGAAATCAACATTAATATCCTGGGATCATCAGTTTTGGAAGTTTTCTCAATTTTTTTGACATTCAGAGATAAACAGCAAAAAATATGTCTGTTTTTTTCCCAATAATGAAGACATTTTATTTTTCCCCTGAAAATTGATGTTTTACTGACACAATCAGTAAATTCAACTAACAGCTGAAAAAAAACCATTAGCATACACAAATGCATGTGTAAGTATAACCTTACCTTAAATATAACATGCATAAGCACCATCTTTTTTAGTATCTTGGATCTAAAACTGCAGTTTTTAAATGACATGTTATTATCACCTGTTCTTGTAAATTGCACTAGTACACAGGACACTTGTGTCAATGTTAATTTCTTTTGATGCAACTATTAAAGGTGTGAATTGTCTGTATTGGTTGATTGTTTACAACACAAAAATTCAAAGACATAGCATTTGTCACAGGAAGTTCATTAATTTTCAGTAAAATCCAAGATTTTTTTGTTCCAAATTCATCTAAGGCTAAAAAAATTGAACAATATTAAATTGTATCCTACAGTGTGTATTATATAGTATGTGGACTGCTTGAATATTATCCTGTTAGAAGGGCACATTAGACGCTTTTTTGTTGAATTACCCATTAAGATAAAGTCTCTCCATGACAAACTTGGTGCATCAAACAGGAAATGCTACGTTTCAGGGACTCACAGAAAGCTACAGCCACTGCAGAGGGGGCTGCATAAACCAGGGTCTGAAGCTCTGTCCAAATCCTTTTTCAGCACTGAACACTAATCTTGTAAACTCCCCCAACCAGTTGCTAGATGTAGGAATTTGCTCCTGTGACAACTGTAATTGATTTAATAAACGAAGATTTTTCACACTTAAACCTTTTACCATATAATCAGTAGATCTCATCATAAAAAACCTCTGGTGTTTAAGTTTGGCTTTCACAAATATTTGTTAAACAGCACACTGGATTCAATAGGAAGGATGCCTCAGGAGTTCTTGGACTTGGAACTTGAGGTTCCAAAGAAACATGTCACATTTATTCTGGTATTTACCTACAAAGCCCATTTGAATTTCTTTTGAAGATAAAGGAATCTTGAAATATCCCTCAGAATCATTAGCTATATATTTTTCTCCAAAATGTGCCAAACTAAAATAACCTGTGTACCTACATGTGTCAGACAAGAACTATTTTCATGTGTACACCCAAAAAAGAAACATGACCATACCCCCCCCATTTCTTAGACACAAATCACAGAAAGGTTGAATAAAGATGCTTTATAAAGTTGTTCCAAACAGGGAGGAAACAGAACTGGACTGAACATTCCAGTCTGGGTGGGAGTGGTTTAAAAACTGAATACAAATTGCAGTTGCTGTACCTGTCCCTTGCACTGTCACCAAACTGCCCAGACTCTGGCCTCAAATCTTGCAAAGTTTGAGAGAATTTTACCAGAACAGTGAACAGGATACCAAATTCGGCAAAATTCACAGAACTGAAAGCCTGGCTTTTAAGATTACAGCTTTAGCATTTTTGCATGATTATTCCCTTAATTGTAAATTTTTATTTTTTTAATTTTTTAAGTTATAACTGAATTCTTGTACAGATAATTTCTTTTATGACAAAACTGTGACCTGTAAAGAAATGGAGAGCAATAGAAGAGCAAGAAGTCCAGGACAAAAGACCAAAAACAGTACCAAAACCTTTAATTAAGGAAAGAGTAGCTTAATCCTGGTTTGATGTCGTTGAAATTATTTCAGAGATTGATAAAAAGATTCAATTAAAAAGACTTCAAATGCTACCAAAACCAACTTGTTTCCATTCTGAATGTCTCTTTTTATTTGTAAAGACTGGCATTACAATTGAAAAGGACTCAAAATGGAGTAATGTACACATCATTGGTGTTTCATGATGCAACTGATGGAGTCCCTGAATGGATATTGCTTCAGCTTTGCTTTTAAAAAATAATTTAACAAGAAAATCTTCAACTCCACTATCGATCACAGGTGGCAGAAATGAAAGAAAGAAAAAAAATAAAGAAACCAAAATTACTGTCAAATTCATAACATATATTCATATTGTTGGTTGATGACACTTGTTCCAGATGTACAATAAAGCCCACAACACTTTATTACTATGGATATAATTATTGTGAATGTTTTTTCATGTTGATCAACTTGTTTCTGAAGGTTGTTTTTTGATTGTTTTAAACTTGCATAATAAACATGCAATGAAACATTTCTTGTTAAAGTGTTTTTTGCAGCTGTCTTGTATTCATACAAAGATTTCATAAAGTAGCAGTGTTGTATCAGAGCATTACCAAAATAAGAGCAAAAGCTAAAGAGGAAGGTAAATGTGAAATTAACTTGATGAGAATAACCTAATCTTGTCCTGAGACACTCCAGTCTTATTAAAAAGATGTGCACAATCAAATCCCTTCCTCCCAAACCCACCAAAACCACAAAATAAATACTAAATTGGAAGGGAAGACGTAAAGAAAAAGAAAAATAAAAATGTCATCATGCACTCATCTTCTGCATAGCTCAACCCACATATAGTAAGGCACTATTTCCCCACAACTTAGTGTCCACATCAATCTTTTACGGTGCTCTGTGAACTATATTTTTAGTTCCTTCCAGGATGATGAAATAAACAGACCAAATGAGTGTTGCTACCATGTCACCCCATGTGTGATCTTTTAGACAAGGGTATCATCTGGCAGTTTCAAAAATAAGCTGTCTCAAGTCTCTACTTGTGTGTGCATGTTATGTATAGGGACATCTTTTGCCTGTGCAAGTGGTTGGTTTGGTTCCAAAGTTGCTGTAATTTTCCATTGTTCTTTACTCCAGTGTTCTCAAAGCAAATACACAAGAAAATAAAAGTGCAGTTGGGTCATTAAAAACAGAGCTTTGGTGCTCCAAAATGCACACAGCTTTGGGGATTTACGAAATCTTTTAGACATTCCCAAAAGAGATGGGAAATACAAGGACATTTTTGTCCAGAAATCCTCATTTTTGCTTAGTTGAGCTGGTCTTCATATTGTTTTCGGAAGCAATCACCAGCAGGGAAAAACTCCCAGCATCGTTCTTGGTACATTTTCCACACATATGATTCCTGAAAGAAACACAGTTTGAATTACTTAACTTGATTTAATGAGCAACCATCAACCATTACTTTTTTTTCTTTTATTCATATATCACTTCACATTTTTGATTCTGTGCACGCCAGGTTGTTGAACATCAATCTACAAAATCATGTTAATGATTTTGATTAGTTTAGAATAGCTTTTAGTTTTTTGTCACCCGGTCAAAAAGCACTATAGAAATGCACAGAAGAGAATCAGGTAGTTTAGTTCTTTTTGCACATTTGCACAGCTCAATTAAAGCTGGCCACAAGACAAATAGCAGGATAAGCAGAATATTTTATGTCATAGAAATTTGTCTGAATTTCTGCATCAGTCATTTCAGAACATGTCTACAAAGAACACATAAACCAAAATGACCTTTATTGTCAGTATTTTCTGAGTCAGTGGCATTTGGTATTTCTTACTTTCTGATTATTTGTTTGGGTAGGGTTCTTTCTTGAGACATTCCAAAGAATAGTAAAGAGTATGTGATTTTATTTCTATTTTAATCACACCACTTAAATATGGTTTTTATTATGCAACTTTCATGATAAAAAGGGCATATGTTGCACCACTTACAGAAAATTATTCTTAAATCTTAAAATTATTTAGGTTAGAAAAGACCTTTTAGATTATTGCATCCAACCATAAACTACTGCCAAGTCCACCACTAAAGCATACTCCTAGAAGTTATGTAGTATGAAGTACATTCATTTTCAAACTAAAACTAGCAGTATCAAAGCTGAATAGTTAGTAGAAACCTGTCTTCAGTGAATACAGTAGGACACACTGCCAAGAAAACAGAAAGTGCAAATAAAAAAGACGTTAAAACATCTCAGTATTAAATTCTCAAATGAAAAATGGATGTTCAAAAATAGCAAAGCAAACACAAAAAATCTCGTACTGGACAAATCTGAGATTTATGCAAATAACATGATTACAGCACACATGTCAGAGTTCAAAAGAGTAAGCTACATAGATTTATAGCAAATCATCCCTCTGACCCAAGTCTGTAGGGCTATATATGTGATACTATTCAGTTATTTTGCATTTTGATCTCCAATACAGGAACTTCCTTAGTCAGCTGAAAGACTATCACTAGGAAAGAAAGACTAAATTTTTTTTTCCTGGTGACTTTTAATATACTTAAAGGAAGTTGAAAGGGGCACCAGAAGTTTGAAAGAACAGAGAAGGAACCTCCAGAGAAAAGATCACATATTTTTTGTTTTAAATATATGCACAAGTTCTTTCATATGGACTTATTCAGGAATATAGACAAAGAAGATTATATGTAGATGATAATAATGAAAGACAAAAACCATTATAAAAAGAAACAAAAGAGAGAAATGAAGAGTGCTGCTTTCACAGAATGCTTCAATGTTCTGTTTATCATTATTTTTGTTTATCGTATGTATTTATATTTTGTGGAAATAAAAATTTAAAAACAACAGGTTCAGATACCAAAAAATAAATAGAAAGTGCTACAGAATTTATACTCCCTAACACTGAGAAAACAAAGTCTCAATAATTACTTAGAAGAATGAAAATTAAATTCCATACCATACAGGGGCTATCCATTAGAAAAAATTTAGTTTTTCCAAGCCTGAATGATTTTTATTTTAGAATCAGCTGACATTAATAGAGTTGTTCAACCTACCTGTCCTGTATGCTCGGTTTCATCTTTGTTAATAAGATACATCAGAAAAAACCTACAAGCAAAGAAAGAAACAGCTATTGTGAATAAAGTGTTGGAAAATGTTAGGCAACCCACAAGGAGATGAATATTCTTCAGCAAGTACAGTATAATGCTGTTCATGGACTTACAAGTTCCAGATTTCTACCTATGATACTATTCTGAGACAGATTAAACACTTTCCTGACACTGCTGACATTCACAGTTCAAACAGTAGAATATTAAAATGCATAATAGTCAGTTTGACTTAATGAAGTTAGCAACTCATCTTAAATGAAGATTTTCTATACTTTCTAATCCAAAAATTACAACAGATATTGCCTTGCCCATGAAAACCCACTTGGAAGTAGACAGAAAATGGTCAATGGAAATTTTTTTACTCTTTACACACTGAATAAAAAATGCTGAAGATATCTAAGAGACTTTTGTTGTTGAAATTATAGGTTGGGGGTATTTTAGTAGCGTATGCAAGATTAACATGAGCAGAAAATAACTTGCAATTTTAAAAAAACAAATATTAGTCTTGAGGGCTTGAGCTGACATTCACCAAGTTTCAAAATTTCAAAATTTCACTCATAAGAGACGTTCTCTCCAAACATATGTAAAAACATAAAATATGATCATGAACAAAAAGAAAAAAACCCAGTTCCTCAGGCTGAGGCACTTCAGGTATGCTATAGTATGCTATTTGTTCACTATTTAGTAAATAGGAACAAAAACCTGTATGATAGTGCTTTAATGTATTTTCTTTGCACAGCTTGTTTTTTGGGTGGAAAGTTTTTATAGGCGTTTTTGACTTTGCAGTCTCATTATTTTGTGCATATACAGTGAGTTTAAAAACACAAAGACACAATCCAGATCCCCTGCTTCATAATGACAGCACTAGTATAAAGTACACTCTAACACTGCATTTTTCATACATGAGAGGAACAGTATGAAACAGTGATTTTAGATCTGATAATTGGCTTTATTTAGTTTAGTGGTCACTGCTGCTCTTCTTGGATTTTCCAAAAGTGGACCTGATTGATGCCCTTGGTTAATCCCTCTCATTTCTGGCTTGTCCCTATAGTTCCCCTACCTCCCTTTGTCCCAGTCCTCTTTGTCAGCCTCAGCTCTCCACACAAAATATTTTGTCCAATCTAAGTTTTTTTGTCCTATTCCTGTGTTTGTTCTCTCTTTCCACCAGTCTCCCGGCCAGGTCATACTGCTCCTCTGTACCCTACACACCTCACTCAATTTTACAATTAATGTGGCCTCTGCAGCCACATATCAAGTTCATTCCCACCTACAAACTTCTTGTGCCACAACCAAGCTGGAAAGCAGGATATGAAACTTAATTCCTTGCTGTCACTACCACAGAATTAGACATTCAGAAAGTGTAAGTGTACACCAAAGCCAAACAGTACTGACTATTACTTATGCAAAAGAGGTAATCAGGTACCTGTGAAGGCTGCAAGGATCATGAGTTAGTGAAGAGTGCATTTTTAGTGTACTCACAAATAATTGGCCAAGTTGTGCTCCTGTAGTGTGTGTGTTTCAAAGCCATGAGGCACTGTATCAAAGTAGTCATTTCCTATTCCACAGATAAAGCACTTCGTCTGCAAGAAAGAATACACAGCACTTCAACACTACAAATAACACTTGCTCTGCTTTCAGAAAAGGCAAAAAAAAAAGGTAAAAATTTTCTTGAAAATAGCAATGCAGCATTTATAATACGCATTGAACAAAAAGGCTTTTCTTTTAATGATCCAGACTGGATACTTCAGTAAAAACACTTGAATAAAAGCTTAGATACCCTCAGAATAGCTTCTTACTGTTTAAAAATATAAATCTTTGCCAGCTCTAAGTGAACAGGTATCAGGAGACAGAATAGTATACAATGGTCACAGCTGACATTTCTACTGTTAAGCAGCACTTACTGTGACCCATGGTAATATTTACTTCAATGCTTGCCAGCTGAAACTGAATATGCTCCAAGTTGACATTACAAAGCACAGATGGTTTGTAACATTTTCCTGACTTCTAACATATATACTTCAATGATAGAATAGGAAACCACAAAGTACAAGATACTTTCACACATATATTAGCTGAAGAAAATTACATCTGAGATGAAATGTAACATGGCAGTTGTGTTAGAAACCTCTAGTTTGAAGATTCAAAAGACTTAAATAGCCACAGACATGCAATTCCTTATAATTCACATTGTATGATATCAGATCATGTACTGGACTGTATTTTCCTCTTAGTTTGAAAACTATCCACCTCCAAATCTTATTTTGACTGAAAACACACACGTGAAATCTGAAAATAGGTATGGTTCAGCAGCTGAATATTCTTACCTCCATGTCTTCCTTAACTTGCTCTTGCTGATCTCTTAACTCACCAAAAGCATCAATAATTAAACCTAGGGTTTAAGTTAAAATGATAGTTAATGCTCAAGAACAGAATTATGACAAATAACTGGAAATCCAGGGATAACATAACTCTGATAAAGAATAGTAAATGAAAATCTTCTGCAGACAAAACCATAAAGAAAAAAGAGCAAGCCAAAGAAACACCAGTAACATGGCTGGCAGTACCGTTTTGAATTATGAAACGGGACACGCAGACTTCTGTTTTATTCCCAGTGCTCTAATCTTGACTTAGTACATTAGGATATACGTGGGTGTACAGTGATTAAGGCCCTACTATAGAAAAAATAATACTGTGTGTTTAACAGAGTTGAGATATTTATTACGTGGCAGATGCAGAGAGGCCCAGAGCTCCGTGCATCCTCTCTCATGATGGTTGTCATGTAGCACAAGGTTCCACTGTAGGAGCTCTGACAGAAGTAAGGGGTCATTTGAGGGAGACACAGAAAGAAGAAGAAAAAGAATCACAGGCTCTATGGCTCAGATTATAAACTGCTTATAACCTTGGCTCACTCCAATACAAGTAAGGATTAATTGCACAATGACCATTGACACTCCTGTGCACAAAGCTTGACATGAAAGGACTCTATTCTTCAGCCACTCACAAAATGAAGGAACAAACCACATGAAATATGCTACTTCAGCGTATAAAATATTTTCCACCCTCCCCAAGCTCCTTAAAAAAACCTTGTTGATTAAGATCAATAAACAATTTACCACAAACTCAAAGTTGCCTTTTGAATTTCCTCGTAGTGAGTGAGAAAGCACCCTTACTGCTGTCAAAATTATCCTGTTAGATGTCAGCTCACAGAAAGCAATGAGGTATCAGTATTTATGACAGCAAGTGAACCCAGAAAAACTATTTATCAATTTTTCCAAAATTGAGAATATACTTTTGTTAACTTGTGTGAACTTGATTAAAAAATGACCTCTTCACAACACTTTAAAGGTACAGTATGAAAACTAAAAGGGATTTAAGTACTTCAGGTACTAACAATAAACATAATTAATGAAAACATAATAAAAAAAATCCATCCTTGATATGCCAAAATAAGGCATCCACTGTCCAGATTACAACAGTGAGAAGCACTATCAGTCAAATAGTTTCCCTAAAATTCCAAAGCCAACTAATGGAAGCTAACTTTCTGCTGTCATTAACCAGGCTATCCTAAAGCTGTTTCATATCAGGCACCCTTTTTTTACTCTTAGACATTGTTCAAATAAGGAGGCATCACACAAAACAGCAGTTGTTATGTAAGAAAATATATAACCTCTTAAAGCTATGGTCCAATTTTCACACCATTACTACCAATCAGAAGATCTGCCAGAGAGTCAAGAACTTACGCTGCTGGCAGCAGAATTCTGACAGCAGTACTGATTTATCTATATAGGATGGATTACGCTGAAGGACAATTTTAAGTTGTGCCACAAGATTTCTATAGGAGGCTTTTAGAAAGGGCAATGACAAGACAGAAACTGCAGTGACATCAGTATTCTTAGGGCAAAAAATATATTTTGTTTCTATTGATCCAGTTAGAGCCTGTTGATTTTACAGAGGCTCAGAAGAGCAGTGTATAAGAGTTAGCTGGGTGTGATTTTCTATATAAATCTGTCCTTCATTATCTGCCCTGCTATTCTGAATTTTAGGTTTGTGATTACCACTGCACTAATATGTTTGTGCTGCTAAATAATGCTTTCAGTCCCACTGTGGATTACAAATGCATACCTTGGATAATTGCAAGCAGGATGACAATCACAAAGAAGAAGAAAGTGATGTCAAAGATAATCCGATAGATTTCATATTCATCTCCGGCTGGATCTTCTATTTCGTCACCAATGCCTCCTCCTGCCCGTACTCCAACATACATGTGAAACATGTAGCACTAGAAAAGACAAAACAAAGGGATACAAAGGCTGTTTGCAGCTAAAAGCAAAAATTCCCAGAGTTACCAATTCAGGAAATGGTAGAACTGGTCTATGGTCTAGGAACTATGATATGTCAAGTCTTTTTGTCTCCTTTGAGATTATGCATATTTCTGATGGAGGGGAAATGCTGCTGTGCAGCTGAAGCTGCAGTATTTCATGTTCTGTCATTATGTAGCAGTTCAATAAGATCAAAAGTTCAACTAGCAGAAGCTCAGCAGCACCCCATGATTCATGTAAAATCATTTCAGCAGTGTAAACAGGAAATATCATCACTACCATAGCCATCTCCTTTTCCAATTTCCAATTTCCTAGCTCAAAAGTGAATTATTTGCCCCATTTTTAGTGTTTCAAATTCAAATTTAAAAATAAACAGCCCTCCTCCCCAAGCCAAAATAAAACAAATAACCCCACAGGCAAGCAAAAAAATCTTTGTGAATGCTTGTGCAGAGAACGGGCTAATGACTGAAAATGTCTGAGAATAATACTGTGAAACTATGATATGAAAAGTGGTGTAATAGGTCTGTCACTACAGTTGCCTGCGATGCTGACAATACAGAATTTCCAGTTTTATTATGTTATAATTTAATAGAAAATTACGGTATCACACTCTAGAGATCTAGAGCAGGGAACTGTTTTTTTTCTTTAGGCAGCTTTGAAAACTACAGGTCAAAAGTTCTCACCCTCTATCAAAAAACAGTGACGACAATAACTAACTCCCAAATTATAACCATAAAAAAAAAAATAAAAATCTTCTATTTCTATGGCGTGCTGTCCCTAAAATCCCTTCTGTAAGAAACTGATATAGTACCATACAATTCTGAGTGACCCTTGCCTGAAAAATCTAACAGTTTCTAGAGACAGTTTATACTCCAAAACTGAAAGGTAATAATTACCTTAATGAGTGAATGTAGTGTTACTTACCTAAAATTTTTTGGGTTTTATTTCTAAAAAATTACGTATATTCATTTTCTTTTAAATCCTATTTCAAGGCTAAGTGTTTTTACAAGAGACAACCTTGATTTAGAGCATTTCACATGCTATTCTAACTCATTCCTGTACAGTATTATAGTCTTGTTGTACGTGTATTTTCAGAGAATTACAGAGCAGGTCAGGTCAGGGTGACTTCATGAGGTCTCTACTTCAAGCAGGGCCCAGTATAACCTCAAAAAATTGATTTAGGTTTTATCCTAGTCAGTTCATTACAATTTCCTAAGGATGGAGACCACAACAACCTCTCAGAGCAATGTGATCCATTGCTTGGCTCCCCTCAGTCAGAACACATTTTTCCACTTTAAGTCCACATTCTCCTGCCGTGCACTTCCTGTTAGGAATTTTGGATTTGTCTTCCCAGCAATCTTTCTGCAGACACTGGAAGCTCCCCTTACACACCCTCAACCCTGAGACTTTCTCTTCTCTAGGCCAAACCAGACCAGTTCCCTCCGCTTCTCTTCCCACAGCAAGTGCTCCAGCACCTGACAATTCAACAGCCCTTCACTGATTAGTGCTCCAGTTTATCTGATTTTGTTGTGCCAAATGTCCCAAACCAGACAAAAATATAGACATACTACTCGGCTTCAACAGTTTATCTATTTATTTGGCTTTTAAATGTTGACTCCCTGGAAAAGATTCATGCTACATAGCACATTGAAATACATTTAACTGTTGTACATGATTGTTTGCGGAGAGATATTAAGGGCAATGCATTTTGGAAATTCTTTGTGGATTAAGCTCTACCTACCACCCATAACTCCAAAACCTGGCACCATCATAGCTAGTACAAAATATTTTAAGGTGGTTCCGGACACAGCAGTTACTGAACTTCCTATTAAAGATAACTATGGCAATTCATGCTAAGATGAACTGACAGAGCTTAAACAAGAGTTTAAGTATTTGCATTACTTATGAAAATGCTTGCATGTAACTGACCCTCCTCCTAAATGAGCTGTCGAATTTCAAGATTCAGAAGTGCTGCCCTTTAGGCAGCTCAGTTTCACAGCTTGTAGTTGTTTTTCATTTTTTGAACACCATATTTCTTCTATTCCTTTATAGATGAGTTTGCTGAGCATTCACAAGTTCTATTGAAGATGTTCATCATATTTGTCCCTTTGACTTCAGCTGTAACCTTTCCTGCCTGCTGGCTAATGATGCGACTGTATGAATACCAATTAATGAGAAGGTCAGGACAAAACCACAACAGCTTGAGGAAAAAAAACCCCAACAAACAGAAAGCAAAATAAGACTTACTGTTAGCATATCATCACATTTCATGTCTGGCATATCACCATCTTCACTCTTGTTGTAGAACTTGCGGAAAAAATTGAATGCCACTACTGTATACAAGTATACCACTACTGCCAGTAGTCCCACTGTTAGGACAAGCTGAAAGACAAAATTACAGAAGGGGTGTAACACCACTATGGAATTGTGATTTATAGTTTCTTTCTTTCTTTAATAAAAAAACAAAAAACAAAAAAACAAAGAGAAAAAACACCCAGAACTAAACAAAAAAGGGAAACTAACAATAAACTGTACACACAAGCAGCAGGAAGACTTTTACTATCTCTGTATTTTTGTAACACAGAGTAATATATCTGCATATTCCCATGCAAAGATTGTGTGTTTCATTTTATTTTGATCAAAGACTACGTTTCAGAAACATAATTAAAAAGAGAAATCTTATAGACAGATACAAAATGAATAATCTATTAAAATCATATGCAATCTCCATAATCAGATAAAAAAATCTGAAAATTCACTACCTAATAGTAATATTACTATCACCAAATATATAGTTAATTGAAAAACAGTTATCTACTGATTTAATAGGAAAGCATTTTTTCATATGCATTAAATCACATATAAAAAAACCCTGTTACTAATATTTTAATATCTCAGAAAAGCAGCACCAAGTACTCTGCCACTCAGTTGCAGCATCATTCAGATTTTTCTCTGAGCTTAATGGAAAGCAGATGGGAGGGAGCTCCAGTATCTTGTTAATTGATACTTCACTTGTGTAGCTCCCAGATCGAGAAAGTTCCTTATAAATAATGCTCCCTTAATTCATAGGTAATTTGCTAAAATTCCAGGACTATTTTTAGAAGGGAGAATACTTTTTCTTTTGCTTACAAATCCCATTGCCTAGTTTCCTCATCAACTCAAGTTCCAGAGTTCATGATGGAAGAACATTTCTGTTGTCAGCCTGCAGAGCACCTGACTCAAGTAATGAAGTGATCTTTCCTGTGTACTCCTTAAGCAAAAAAGCTGAGAAGAGATGGCAGCTGATACCTGTTTGCCATTGTGGGTGACTGATGACAGGATAGTTCGTAATGTCTTGAATCCCATTGCAATGTCAAGGAGATGAGCAGCAAAGAAAAAATTGTTGTAATGGCCGAGGACTGACATGGTCATGTACCATGCTAGGTAAAGGAAAGACTGAAAGGAAAAACAAGTACATCCAAAATAAAATTCATGGCTTTCATCTTTAACTTAATTCAACAATAAGGAAAAGTAGAAATTCCTCGAATATGCTTTTCATTAAATAGATAACAGTTCTTTTTAAACAGAGAATTTTCTAGATATCGTCGAGAATTTTCTATTCATGCAACAATATTAAATCCTCAAATACAAAGTCAACAAGACAAGGGAAAAATCAAGAAATTCAGAACTTATAAAAACTAATTTTTTATTATAAAAAATATTTTTATACTAAAAACTAATTTTATATTATAAAACTAATTCTTAAACCCTTATTTTTAAATGTCTCTATTGTAAAAAAAAAATTTGATTTAAATTACTTTTAAAAATAATTTCTGAATTATTACATTAAAATATTAATTCCCAAAGTTATTTAATTATAATTATAGTACTCTGCAAGCAACAAAAAGGAATTTTGTAATTTGTTTGAACTTCTAAAATGCCTATTTAAATATATAAGTATTATTTAAGTAAAGCAAAAATGTTAACTCCATCAGATCCTCTATCAATTAGTTTTTATTGAACTTAAAGACAGTATTTATAAAAGAAATTATACTCCATCCCTTAAAAAAATACTCCAAACACTGTTTACAGACCATGCTGTATCTAGACCCAGAGGCTTACTGAATACCTTCAGATTACACTTTCATTTTCCATCTGTCCTAGCTCCAAAATATTTTTCCCTAATTGTTTATTTTACCAGTAAATTAAGTAAGTAGGCAAACAAGAATCATAAGACTGAAAAATCATGATGACTGACTTCTTAAACTACATTTTAACATTCTTGTTTATCTCTCCTTGTTTTTTTGCTTTTAAAGACTCCTTTTTCAAATTATTGAAATAACTTGTATCTTTCTGTGGCACACCTTACTATTGGTTTCAGTGATAAAAATATAGCAATTCCAGATACATTAACTACATTGCTGTGCTCCAGGAATAGTCAAGTGTTCATAGTATTTATGAACAATAAGAAAAATGGCAATTAGCACTTATGTAATCAGTTTTCTAATTCTACAGTGACGTGCTTTCTTATTGCTTCTAGTAAAGCGTATCAGAAAGAGGGCAGGAATTGACCGAGGTTCTATTAACTACTGCCAAAGTAATTGTGAAAATATTTTGACAATGTCTCCTTAAGCTTTCAAGATTTACTTCTTGTAGTAAAATAAATATAATCCAGAGTATTTCATGGCTCTCATTGAAGCACTTTGCATTAACAAGCGCATATTTTTTTTTTTAGAACACGAATATATACATATATGTATATACTGTGAAGCTTACATTATCAGTGAAAACAACTCCCAATTTCCACATCTGATACTTAACATCAATGGAATTTAACCTGTAAAAATAAAAAAAATATATAAATTGCATTTTATAGCAAAAGTCAAGTGGAAAACATGAAATACAATCTGTAGGAAGTGTATTGTCATATAACAGGAGTCAATAGGTGATCAATTTCTCCAAAAGCTGAAATACATCAGAACCTTGTTCTAATTCATACTTTTACTCTGGAATGAATCTATAAGGAGAAAAAAAAAAAAAAAAAGTCAAAAATCAAATTCATAAGTACTGTTTCAAATTCATCAGACCTAATGCTGATTGATTTCTAAAATTTTATCATGCATACAATATACAAATAAAATAAGCTGCCTTTAAGAATCAATGGATAAAAAAAAATTATTTTCTTTTTAATGCAACCCACCTAAACCTGAAGTAGCTAGTCAAAAAAGGTAACCGAATTTGCACCCTAAAATGCCAATTCTTTACCTTAGTTATTATAGCATACCTTTAGTGACACAATTGGATGACATTAAAGACAGACAAATTTAGATCAGATGAATCTCAGAGCTTGTTCAGAAAATTGACCCATTTTTCTAAGGATATAAGGAAAATCATTAATGAAAATACGATAATTCTTACCAGTTTATGAGTTTTGATATAGGTACTTAGGAAAATCTTCTATTAATGTTACTTTTTATAAAATAGATAGCATCCCATCAGATAAAAAACATTCTTTATTAATTGTCAGCTAGGTAGAAAATGCCCTTTTTATTGCACTTTTGTGCAATATTTTTATTTGTGCCAGGCACTGAACAACATCGACAGATGATGGATGCTTCATCGAGAATGGTGCCACTTGGCCATTACAAAAAAGAAAGCATTGAACCAAAACAAAACAAAGAGTTATAGGTGCCTGTAAGCTTTCTGTGCATCTTGAAGACAGAGCACATAATTGAGGTATCCTGCAAAAAGCCTCTGCAAGGATCCACTAGGCTTAAGATTCCCAAGTAAATAATCAAAGGAGGAGGTATTTTACATTAGCATCCATAAGGAGAAAGGTTTGAAACTGAGATTCCCACACGTGCATCATTCCTTTCAGTGGAACAGGCTGGGAATTTGGACACTGACATTGACTTTGCCTGCCTCAACCACAACAGCCCCTACCCACCTGCTACTTAGACAAATGGGCACATCCACACTTTTGTAAATCCTGTAGTGTCATTGTAGCAAGTATAAATCTTGAGACTTCAGGTGTAAAAGGTACTGCAGGTAAAATTCCTTACTTTTTCACTAGCCATTACAGGCAAGAGATAGACTGTCACTTGAGGAAATAGTCTACTGGTTCTCCAGGAACAACCCTGTTCTCTGAGGTACTACATTACTAAAAATAGGGCTACCCATTCCAGAATCTTTTGAAATCCTACATTATTGTATCTCATGGCAATGAAGAATAAGACCTTTTAAATTCTTCCACATTCATAGGCCAACTGCATTCATTGTTTGTACACTTCACATTTAGGATATGGTTTAACTTCTCACCAACCTATAAAATTCAGATGTTCCAGGAGAAAATTATTTACAATTTTTCTATTCTTGAAAGTGGAAGAATTCTTCTACCACGTGAGCATTTTACAGAAGCCCTGCTTGTTTTCCAAATTAGCCTTATGTCACCCCTTGCTGCAGATGCTTGAGCCTTATCTACCTCTTCTATTGGCTCTGACTAAGCTAATGATCACAGAAACAGCAGCAGTTAGAAAGGTAAAGGGACAGGGAAACAATACTAACAATGGCACCTTTGAAAATTAACTTTCATGTTTGTGTCTTCCATATTATTTTCTCAAATATACTACATCCATGATGCATCTAATTTAACACCATCCACCCAAAAGAAGAAACAAATGCAGTGGAAAAAAAACAGCACCACTGTCTCAGTCTCAGTGTGCAAAATTTAACTGTCTTTACTGTCTAATCTACAGGAGAGGCCGAACAGCATCATCCTTCTAAGCTGATTATAGCTAAATAATAATGCAACATATTTAAATAATTATTTAAATATTAAAATATTTATACATTTTAATAAATGCACTTTAAAAATATTCAAGGCTGCATCGATGAGCTGGATGGCTCTTCAAAGGTCAGTGAAATACAGATTTTTTTTAATGCAGTATATCACTGGGACAGACAGAAGCTTTTAAAGAAGCATGGTCACCTGCAAGTAGAGTGCTTTAAGTGACTTGCAAAAAGATAGATGCAAACCCCAGGCTATTTTTCCAAAGGAAAGGAGGAGAAAAAAGTAGGAGCTAGCTGTTCACTTGTATTGAACATGAAAATGCTACATAGTGCACTTCCCTTCTGTGTTGTGAGGCACAGGTCTGGCCTCAGCCTGTGCCACCTCCTCCTGGCACAGGCAGAAGAAGGAGCACCAGAGCTGCAACCTGCACCAGGTCACACCTTTCTCTATTTTCTCTCTAAAGTACTGCAGTAAGGGGTCAGTTCCAGTGCTTTTCCCACCACTCTCTTCATTGCACAGTAAATTTATGACAAATTTGGAATCTGGAATATGTATAAGTTTTAGTATTAAAAAAAAATCATTAGTATTCATTTTTGAAACTGTTATAAAGTAGATAAATGTACCTTCCTGAAGAGTATATTTTGTTATGCGACTGGTTCTGCAAATTTTTATAACTGTTTTTTATTTTCCTGCAACATATTAATCTGTTATGAGTATGGAATGATTCCTCCAGGGAGAACATGAAAAATGGATGAGGTCATACATTTCTTTTAAACTGTATATAACATGGAGGAGGTATTAGAGATATTAAAAAAAAAGACATCCTTCGGACATGATTCTAAAACTAAATATTTCATCAGCCTTCTCCATCGGCTTCATTCTGATCAGTTTTTCCAATATTATTCACAGAAACATTATTTAAATGTTTTCCCCCTCATATGAGTATGAGCACAGAGGGAAGGGAAAGTAGTTTTATTTTGTTTTTATGTCAATAATAAAAGTAGTAGTTTTTTTTTTCTAAACTCAAGCATGGGTCCTACTATAATCCTGCAGCAGCAAAACAGCATGGAAGAAAGCATTCTGGAAAGCACTTCTACCACAATAGTAATTTTTTTTTTTTAAATGCCAGAAATGCCAGAGTCCCTGAGCCTTTACACTGCACATGATTGATTGTTCAGATAGACTCCTGTTTTATTAATATCCATCTTTTATAAAAAGATGCATAAAAGAGCCATCCTTACAAAATCAGCTCTTGCTTCAATGTAATTCTAATCTACCAGTAGTCTCACTGCCCAATTCTCATAATCCTTGCACATCCACAGATAAAACATTGCTTTCAGAGAAAACTTTAAATAAGCCCTTACATCAGAATTTCTGTAGCATTAAAATTCCATCTGTAAAAATATGTTCTATCTAGCTAAATACCTTTTTTATAATGCAGAACCAGAAAAAACCTGTTTTGCAGTGCTCTGTAAAACCTGAGGATGCCCCTGTCTTACAAAGGAGAATCTACTGCTCTGAATGTCTAGGGGCTTCTCCTTCTGTCTACCAAAAGATAAACAGAGACATAGCTTAGGGAAAACAAATTATAAAAGGATGTGAAGATTAATCACCCAAATCCCAGATTTTACTAGTCACTAGCACTTAAATTTATTCCATCATTTCTTTATAATCAGAACACACAGTGCCACTCCAGCAGAGCTGAACTGAGAACTTGAAACTGAGATACTTGAAACTGTAATGACACTATCAAAACAGTGGGAATGTGATGTATTCAAGCAGCTGTGCACTAAACTAAATCTTCATACATAAAAAAACTAGAGGAATCTTGCATATACATTGTCTATAATTAAATAATTTACTGTATCATTCAACATAAGAATTGATTTCTTATGCAAATATACATAAACAACCAACAGATGTTTTGTCTGAATGACAAATCTTGAATGTTTAACTTACACAAAACACCAACAAAATAAGAAAAAAAAAACCCAATCACAAACAAACTGTAGACAAATGCTTACACAGCAGAAAAGGAGCTATCCTTCTTTGGTTTCTTCTTTTCTCGAGCATCACTAAAATCAAGAGCAGCTTTGTCCATTCCTAGTAATTCACTGATCCTGTCACGGCCATAGAACTCACCGTATTTATCCATTACCTAAAGTTAGAAGGAATATTCAAAAATTTTCATCAGTGGGGTAGATCAGCAGTTATTTGGCCTGTCTCTGAAGACAAGAGATTTAACATATAAGGAGCCTGAAAACAGTGCTTCGTGACTATGGATGACATTGTGATCACTAGATCATGAACGTAGAATTACGGCAAAAAATTATTTTCAGTGAATTCAAACCAGCCCCATCTCATTCTTAAAAAAATTAACATGTTTCATAAGTAATTTTACTGGAAATAAACTTTTCCTTGCTTTCATTTTGACTGAACACTCAGCTCCTTCATAAATATTACCTGTTCTCATTTTAAAAAGAACAATCACAGAAATACAAACTTTTCTTTAACAAGATCATAACTCAGTGACAGTGAGGAGGTATTTTTCCAACTTTCTAATAGGAAATGCTTTAAATATTTATTATTATTTTTGGAGATTTTTAAGAAGCCATTTTTGTATGAAGCCTGAAAACAGTGCTTCGTGATATGGATTATTTTGTAGACTGGGGATTAAAATACAAATATGTATGAAAGAAGACATTCATTGCAAAATAGTATATTTGAAGGCAGTTAAATCATACAGTGCAACTCCTCAGCCAAAGCTAAAGTACAAATCTTCCACACAACTTAAAACCATACACTTTCCTTTTGATTTGAGCCTTCCTTGACCAACTACATTGACAGAAACAATATAGAATTTTATTTCCTTTCTCAAGTACTCTGTGAGAGCTACTGCTTCCCCTTTGCTTAGACAGACAGGTAGAAATCTGTATCTAACAACACAAAATATGAAAAAAACCATTTTCCACAGCAAAATGAATACACAATTAAAAGGAATTTTTTTTGACAAGTTGACCTAAGACTGATACAAAGTAGAAGAGCTAAGAGTATTAAAAAGAGTATTAAAAACAGTATTCCAAAAGTATGATACAAGGCTGGCATTAAAGTGTGAAGAAGGGGGAAATCTGATCCAATAACATGCACACCCTCTTTTTCAGTTGTGACCAAACACACTAAAAAGATTATTTTTCCTGTAAGCTATTGTACAAACATTCAATTTATTTCTGAAGAACAAGCTGAGAAAACATTTAAAATTGCATTTGTAAGAAATGAGCTTCTGCAGTCCCTGCTTAGAGAGGACTACTTTTTTGAGCACTATGCAATAAAAGCTCATCTGCACACCCACAAAGGAGCCCAGAGACACAAAGCTTGGGGGAGGGTACAAAGAATACCTTATCCAGCTAGTCCCAGGGCCATCAGCCCATTAAAGGCCCCTTTCCTCAAGCCTAGAGGACTACAGTGGCACAGTGGCAGGCAGGAACCCAAACTATGGATTCACAGCAAGTGGGTGCTCTGCCTGCTCCCTCCCAGAGCGATCCCAGGAGAACATCAGAGCAAAATCTGAAACCCATCTAAATGGTCACTGGTAAAAACTCTCCAGATCACCTGTCAGACTAAGAGGATTACTGCCACGGGATACATACACTATGCATTCCATAAATGGGACGTTACTGGATGTTACAGGGAGAAAGCAGAGATGGAGAAAGGGATGGATTTAGGTGACTTGGGGAAGAAAACCATGGGAAAATAGAGAGGTAAAGGATAAAAGAGGCCAATGCATGTATATACCTTTCAGGCAGACATAGTTGCCCTATGCCTAAATATCTCAATCTGTCCTGTCTTCTTATTAATTACTTTTTAACCTTCTATTGGGTGAGGCACACCATTCTTTATGTATGGATGTGAATGCATAAATACAGACAAGATATTTTACATAAGTTTCTTTATACATAGAAGTGCACACAAAATTCTTCAAGTAATTTCATGAAGATATTTGAATTCCTGTTTTTTACAAAATATGTATGTAGAAAAAGTTTGAAATATAGATAAAAGAAAAAAGTTGTAAGAATGGTAAGGAATTCTGTGTATTTTAAAATTGTAGATACGGAAATCTACACTGAATCAAAGCTATATTTCAAAGAAGTGTAGTCCACATTCCTCCAAACATGAACAGAAATATGCATTAGAATTTTATTTTAACCTCATAAATCTTTTTAAAAACAAGCCTTACCTTTCTTTTCACAAACTTGTCCCAATAGTTATTTGGAAAAGACCTGAAAAACACAGATAAACAAGACTACATTTTAGACAAATATATACCAATTCTGTTTCTAAGAACCTTCATGTGGTGACTATCACCAGTAAGTCACTTTGAACCCTCGGGAGCAATAGTTGCCAAATGGTGCTCAGCCTACCATGTAAATGTGAGAAGCACAGCAGAGCCAGTGCCTGCAGACAGGATTCTAGAGCAGCCACATCCCACACACAGTCCCAGCAGGCAGAGAAACAGAACTTTATATATGAGCTGAGTAAAGCACAGCTCACTCTTGAACTGACAACAGTGTAAAAGCATCATCACTGTCTTGCAAAAACAAACCCATCCTGTTTCTTTTCTCTCTTATGAAGACAAATCATTTTAACGCAAACATTTGGGAATGCCTAAGATTAAACAGTAATAGTAAAACTGATAGTAGACATTAGCCTTGCAAGTGCTTAAAAATTTTGTATATCCTTGCTAGAAATACATCTTTAATAATTGTTTATTTCAGATAAGATGGATGATAAGTATGTAATCGTGGAAATAGAAGAACAATTACTTGCAGGGCTATAATGAGACAGAGTATAAACTCACTGTGTGTTGATTACAAGTCGATCCCACTGTCCCTTAATATCATCTTCTGATGGCTGTTCAGTTATATATAGCCCATCAAATTCCAATTTCCTTGCCACTTCCTTTTCTCTCTTAAAAATAACCAATGGAACCTGCAGTTGAAAGAGAACACAGAAATTATGTAAAATGCACTGATATGTCTGCAAACTTTAAGAAAATCTGGTTGCTATGAAGAAATAAGTATCAAAACTGAAGAAAACAAAAATAGCACTTGAAAAAATTAAAAGACTTAATTCCCCAGAACACAGAAAAGGTGGATGGTACCTAGGATATACACTAGGATCAGGTCATTCAAAATCATTGAACTACAGTGTGCTAAACAGTTCAAAAAAGACGGTCAAAACACCTGAAGAGGGATCCTTCCAGTAAGATCAGTTTTTCAGTGCTATGAAAGGACTGGAAGTAGTCAAGTGAAAGAAAGCTAATTTATTTTTTTTTTAATCCCTAGAAATTCTAGTTCCAAATATTTTTTTCGGATTACACTTTTGGATTTCATTTTGATACCCAGAGATGTTAGAGGCTCCTTTTATTTGTTAACGAATCATTGAGGTTTCACAGTGAGAAACAAAGTGTTTTGCTGCAGGGAGCAAAGATTGTAGGAAATAAAAAAAAGCATTGTCAGGAGCTGAGACACCTAGCCAGCCTTTACCTACAACTCTCTTTCATCAGCTGGATGACTTCAAAAGTACATTTTAAGAAGGCAGATGTAAATAGTGGTCAAAGTTGGGTGGATTTTTCTAAAAAATCTGTTACCGAAAGAAAGTACACTCTACTCTTTCCTGGAACTATTTCACAGGTCCCCAAAATGCACCCACCTTGAATTACCCACCTGACTGTAATAGTAGTCAAGAGTATGTGGAGCATACTGAAATAGTAATAATGAAAATCAAGACTACTCAAGCAACTTGGGGTTACATTAGATACAAAACAGAAGAGTTCCAAAACTATTTTACAACAGGTAAATGAGAAAAATGTAATAGATTTCATGCTAAGCAATACTTAGAAACAAACCTATCACACAAAGGCCAGCAGTTCAGAAGACTTTGGACTTAAAGATCTCCAAAACAGAGAATGAAACCATATTTGGACCATATTATGGTTTCAGAATTAGAAAGAAAGCAATTAATTAAAATAAATATTGGTAACAAGGTTTTTCCCTTCTAGTCAGAGAATAAATGTTAAAAAAAAAAAAGTAGCATAAAAAGCCATAGTAGAAACAAATATAAAAGTATCAGGTGGGAAAATAGAACTTCTCAAAAACCAGAAACACAAGCTTCCATGCTGCACGGAACCGATGCAACAAAAAAAAAAATGGTTTAGTATCTATTGGGCTGTAGGGATACTTAAAGTAGAGACAAAAAACAACACTAAATGTAGCAATATGCTGAGCAAGCTACAAATTCAGACCCTGTCTTTTAGCACAGAACAAATTATTAGCCACTGAAGGATGAAAAGAAAAATATTAAGGACCACATAAGACCTTAATAAAGATACAAGGACAAATGAGCAGCTGGGTCATATCAAGGGTGCTTTTAAGACCCTTAATATGCACTATCCTGAACTTGGACTTATATCTTTTACCCTGGAAATGTGTATAAATGGGGGAAGTACATGTCAGATATACTTCTCTCAGCTCCAGAGATTTATGACATTTGGTTTTCTTAAACCACAATCAGCATTTTTCCAATGGAAGTGGCATCTTTAGTTTTCACATTCCTAACTGAGATCTTTTCCAAGATATCCCTTTAAAAGATGCTTACGCTCCCGCCAAAACACTACCAGCAGAGTGTGTGTTTATGAGCAGGCATTTTATAGCCACAATATGCATCAGCTGTATTCCAAAATGATGCATTCTTTTCAAATGACCTAACTTACAGACTAGTAGTGCAGCATCTAGAACTGCCATCTGCATCATGTGGGTTCACACCTTGTCTTGGACAGTCACAAGCAGCTTCTGAAGCAGGTTACTGCTGTGACTGTCTGACTGACAGCAAATCAGACTCTGGCCTACAGCTTCCTGAACAGACACATCAGCTA
Organism: Cyanistes caeruleus; assembly: GCF_971803275.1. Classification (NCBI taxonomy): domain Eukaryota; kingdom Metazoa; phylum Chordata; class Aves; order Passeriformes; family Paridae; genus Cyanistes; species Cyanistes caeruleus. The sequence goes on from NC_141702.1 coordinate 68,573,006, forward strand.
ACAAACACTTTCTGTGTACATTACACTAAGAACACAGATTTCTTTACGCGGTGCCCCAACCTCCTCAAGCAGGTTGACTTTTATTCTAAGTTGAACAGATAAAGAACCTAGAAAAAACAGTTAATATTTTTCTTACTTTCAAACAATAATACCCTATGATGCAGAAGAATGAGATGACCGTGTGTAGGATGGCCAAAATCCTCAGTGTGGGCTCCATGTAGCCGCTGCTTTCTTCCAGGACATAGTGCACTGCAATGACCCTCTCATCATCGCTTTCCAGGATGTTCAACTTGGTACTTTCACCATCAGATACCACAGGGAGTTCCTTTTCTTCTGGCACAGCAGATGTGGAGACCTGTTTAAAACACTTTTGATATTGCAACTGTATTCCTTTGACAGGAGCTTTACAATACTACAAGCTAAGTCATTGAGCTGAAAAAATGGTAACAAGAACAAAACAGCTGTAAAGAAAGTTTAAAGAAAGAGGTTTTTTTGCATAAAAATGTCCACAAAGAATACCTCAGCAAGACCTTTTCATCTTGTTATGCTGGACTGTGATAATGTACTTTGTCTTCCCTTTTTTTCACTGTCTGTCCATGTTACGAAATTTGGTCCATGATGAATTTCATCAATTCAAATTCAAGAAAGGGCACAGCCCTCTTAGAAGAAACCCCTGACAGTAGTCTTCATCATCACAGCTCTCTGGCATCAAATTATTCAGGTCCAAAGAGTCCAGAGTTGCATTAAAGATACTACAATTCTTGACGAAATCACTGTTATTCTAGGCAGCTTAAGATGATGTGACTCCTGGCTGTACATACTCTTTCAGGAGAGCATAATGGCGCAAGAAAACATCTCAACTGACATGGATTAGTTTGTTACCCATGAAAGCTCAGCTTGGCTGGTTCACTGTACTGGTAAATGGAGCTTCTGAGGCAAGGGTGTGCCTCTCAGCCTGCTGCCTTTGTCCCAGCACAATGCTCTGTCAATAGCTATTTGTGTACTGCAAGTCTATTTTTACTTCACACAAACATTTCAGCTGTCACCATGTTAGATTTGTGAAGTGGTAGGATGAAGCAGGTATTTAACCTGTTAGGCTTGGCACTTATACCTTAGCATACTGACTACAAAAGCCAGATGTTTTCCAGTGTGCAACTTGAAAAGTGGTATTTTGAGAAATTTACCTTATAGAAAAGAAGGATGAAGTTGATGGCAAAAGCAACAAATAATGCCAACATCCTCATGTTGTAAAAGTTGCGTGCAAAGTAGTTCTGAAAAGAGAACAGAACATAAATATACTTTTCCTAATAAAGATTCAATCATCATTAGTAAGCTGCTGCTGAGAGGGGTTTTTTTGTGGTTTTTTTTTCCCCCTTATAGAACTTTTTAATAGAATTATAAATACAAAAAAAACCCCACCAAACCAAGAAACATTTTGAGTGATTTACAAGTTCTCTCCTACTCTCTATGTGCAATAATGAATAAAGGACCCTCTGTTTCACTCCATTCACAAAGGATGAAGGATTTCTAACTGCCTCTTACATCTTTTCCATTGTCCTCTCGATACACTTGGAGACAACACAGAGACATCACAATGTAAGAGTAATGTAATAACAATACAGAAGTCTTTTATCTTCCCTGTAGTTCAATACCCATACATATAAAAAATTGCTACTTTTACCAAAAAATAAAAAACCCTATATATAACCCTATATATAAGTTTATCATAATTATTTTCTATTCCAAAATCAACTGCATTTTTACCAGGCCAGCAAAAACTCATGTGTGACCTGAGTACCATGAATAGAAAGCTTTTCTGACACTTTGATGCCAGGACTGCAGTATCTTTCCCCTCCTGACAGCTCACAAACATTTATACCACACATTTTGAATGCTTTAACACTCCAACTGGAATTCTGCCATTTTTCATCCCTAATCATAGATAAAACCATTAGTGAAATATAAAACGAGACTATTAGAAAAAAATTAAGCTACCATCACATGATTGCTATCTGACTAGTCAAAAAATGTATCTCAGTTCAAAAGCCAAATTGAAACAAATTTTTAATAAGATTTTGACTGCAGTTCTGTAGTTTTGCTATGTTCTTATGCTATGAGTCAGCCATCCCTACACAATTATATACTATATACATAACAAAAGGGTATTTCTTTTTGCTTTGTGTTTCACTCTAGCCTCAGAGAATATAAATGGAATATCCTAGCTAATAAAAGCATGGATTTTAAGCAGTTATTGAGCAAATATTATTTGATATTTTACTGAGAGACTCTCAGATGCAATTTTACATTTTCATTAAGCCTTATTTTCTACAGGTTTTGAAAAACTTGACAAATACTAAGTCGCTATTTCACAAAAAAAAACCCAAAAAAAACCTGTAACATTTTTTCTTATTCACTTCAGGTTAAGCATTGTATCTTAGTTGATTCTTTTTATAGGAGAGCTTGTAATTTCCCAAAGGTGTCTCTCAGGGAAAGAGAAATCCTACTGTCTCAGTAGCTACTGTAAAAATTCAGGAATTATATTCCCAAAGAAATGTGTTCATGTTTTCCAATGATGCACAGGCATCTCTGAATGCCTAGATTTGGGACAATAACTGTCTTCCTAAGAATTAATATCTTGTATACTGTTATTTGTGTGTTTCTTTTCTCTAACATTCCCATTAAACCTTTGCTTCATGTCCTTTTTACGGACAAATGACAAAAATGTGGTCCGGCAGACGCTATTTATCTTTACATTGTTAGACTATGGTGGTCCATGTCTCTCCCAATACCAAAACACATAAGCTACAGAACAGCTTACAAGAAGCTTCTGCTGGTATGCAATGATATTCTTCCAGAAAACTGATTCCTGAACTTCTGGTTCTCCGTATCTGTGCGTATGCAGTTGTCTTAATTTCTGTTTCCCTTTGTCTTCCTTGGTTTTCTCTTCTTTTTCTCCATCTTCTCCTCTTAGGATACAAAGGCAAAATAATACATCAAATTAATAAAATTGCTACATTAAAACCACACCTTGAAATAGGCTATTGCATCTTTTGATGAGGGTCAAGTAGCCATGACTCATGCAGCTCATGCACATGACAAATATCCCCCTTCAGTCCAAAGTGCTGGCAAAGGTGACAGTCTGGTTAAGGCTACAGATGAACTTACTGGCTCAGCACCCTGAAGTGGGAATGCTAGCTGGTAGAGGCAGGTGATCAAAACTCTGCCAACCTTGCTATCAGAGATTCTTCATAACTGTGCAGTGACAAAATGTCTGGAAGCTGACAGCTCTATGTCTGCATGAGTGCCTACGTGTCTAAGTGCTACCCTCCAACCTCACGCACTTAAACAATCTACTTCCCATTAAGGCTGCAGAAAGCTTTGGGTCTTCTTGCACTTACAAGTCAAACCTTAAGTTTTAAATTCTACATTTCTGCCCACATGATGAAGTCGTATGTACCCACTCCAGGAGGAGATGAAGTAAGATTTTGTCAGCATCTGGTGTGTGGGTATCACCATGCTGTCTCATTAGAGAAAGTCAGAGTTCATGGGCTGCCTTCTCCAAAGGAGAAGAACTGAGAATTGTCTTAGAAGTTTATTTGACCTGTCAGCATGATAGATGAAAAGATCACAGAAGCCCATTTGAAGCCAAACCAGAGTGAAAGGCAACTTCTAAACTAAATTATTTATTTCTCTGTTCCTATCTACAAACAGAATGACTGATATCCAAACCAGCTCATCTTCCTAGAAAACATTTGATAAACTTCCACTTGAAAGTCTGTCATGTTAGGATAAGCTTCAGGACAACCAGTAGTGCTAGGCACTGTACTCCTGACAGAGAATACAGGTAACAGCTGCAACTCACACAGTCAAGCAGAGCAATCAACAGCAAATGACCTTCAAAAGTCAGGAAGACTCTCCCTCACAATGTTACAGCGGCCAAGTTAGAAATTTGCTGCACTGATTAAGAGGAGTTTTTGTCATGGACAAGTGCTTGTCATCTGAGAAGAGCAGCAATTATTAGAGTTTGAGACTAAGGGATCTTCTTAGAATTTTGACAGTGATAAAGCAGCTACAGAAACTGTACAGAAAAAATATGAGGAACCATAAAATACAGGGATGGAGATCCAGAGTTTCTACTGGTTAAAACCAAGCACTATATTTTGCTTTCCACTATTTTTATTCTGGGCTAATGGCATTAACATTATTAGATTTTAACATGCCCTAAAAAGGTTTATATTATCATTGATCTAACCTCTTCATAAAGATGTGAGAGTAGTCTGTAATTCATTAAAATTTTACTGGAATCTTAAGGTTCTGCAAAATGCAAATAACTCAAAGCATGTCATAGCAAATGGGAGAGGGTAAAGCAGATTCAGTCTCTACCACTGATGGATATCAGGTCTCTGGAACTCAGGTGCTCTTACAAAGTTTACAAGGAGTTTTTTTTTTTCCTAACTTTAAGACTTGCCAAGAAAAAAGATATCAATCAATTTAGTACATTCTAACAGAAATTGAATGGACATTACAAAGGATGCTTCTGGGAAGAGAGCAGTTCACAGAATCAGAGTGCTGCTTATTACGTAGCATTTCCTAGCAAATGTGTACAGATGAGGAAGACTGTCAAAAATACACCCCAACCTAATTGGAATGTGAATGGACAGAAAATTAAAGGCAAAGAAGTAAAAATGAACTTGAGGGTTTTCTTCATTGAACAAAACACTTTTTTTCTTTTCAGGGTCAGAGGTTAAAGTAATACATACTCAGCTTTTTCAGGTTCTGATTTTGTTTCTTCTTTCTCTTCCTTTTCATCTTCTTTCACCTTCTCCTACAGAAAACCAGGATTAAAAACTGCATGTAAACATTATTATACAGTTAGTTAAAAGAATACCCAGAATGCAGAATTTTAGAGGTTTTTTTTGTATTTGTTGAACAATGGAAAACATGACAAAAGATGACAATTCAATTTACATTAATGAAGAGAAGCAATTTAACACTGAATTAAAAGTAATCCAAAACTCCATTTACTTAGAGAAGGCTGTGGAAATTCAGTTTGTGACATCAGAAAGAGTAAACACCAGTAATTAACATGGTTATTTAAAAAAAAAAAAAAGAAGTTAGAAAACCCAGAAAAACAAAGATGCAAATTTTACTTCAAGACAACATTTAATATATGAAACAGAGAAATAGATATCAGAAATAGAAGATACAATTACCTGGATTTTTTCCTCGGGCATTGGTGCTAAGGAGGGAGTGCTCAGTAAATCACTCAAACCAGCATTTGGATTGTGAGGGATCAGTTTATACTGTCCACCTTCTCGTTTCAAATCCAAACCAAATATATCTGAGAGCAGATCACTCTCTTCTGTTAAAGTCTGCAGATCCGTCAAGTCTTCTGCAGGCAGTGCAGCTTCTGTTGGTTTCCTCTCCCCTTCTTCTTCTTCCCCACGCACCTCATCCTGAGTGGGATCTGGCATATTAGCCAGCAGCTCAGCCACCTTGATTTTCTTGGCTCCTTCAACTAGGCTTCCTCCAAGCAGCAAACTGCATATGATGCGAAAAAAGCCCCGGACAACGCTACAAGCAAAATGTACTAAGCCCACCAAAATGCTCCAGTAGGAAGAAAACAAAGCCATGACCATGTCCTTCATGGTCATTTTCTTCACCTTTTTCATTTGTTTCTTTAGACTCTTCATGCTGAGCATTTTCATAAGAGTCATTAAATTATACTTGAGAGCTACTAAAGCTGACTTCATGGTCACGAGAGAAAAGAAACCCATTCTAGGATCTTCCTCCTCAGGATTATCCTTCTCATTCTCCTCTTTATTAGCTGACCTTTCATTCAGATCTGACTCAGAGATCTGGGCAGCCAGTTGCATTTCAAAGATGGTATCCTCACAGAAGTTAACAAAAAGCTCCATCTTTTCTTTCTCCCCACCTTCATTTACAACATCAAATATAAACTGCCTCTTTGATTCTTTTACCTGAGGTTTTTCCCACTGAGTCCGACTTGACTCACTTATTTCAAAATAAACTCGTTCAATGCGCTTTGCGCTGCCCATGATCTCTATACGTCCAAGGAAAGGCTGAAAGTAATTCAGCACACTCTCTGAGAGCTCAAGGAAAGTTTGCAAGCGTGTATCGTGGGGCATGTGTTCTGACAGGTTGGTCAGGAGAACAGCAACATTGAAACCAATGTCTTTGGCAGGCTCATGAAATCGTTTCACAAACTCCTCATAGTCCAAAGTCTCATTCTCATCTGTTTCAGCACATGACAGCAGAAACTCAGTTTCAGACTGAGTGTAGTGCTTGTGGCTTTCCATTGCCCTGTGAAAATCCCTCTTCGAAATTATCCCTTTACCATCAGGGTCATATTCTTTGAATGCATCAGAGGAAGTCAAATCTTTCAATTTTAAGAACATATCAAAAAACTTCAGAATCATTTCCACATTGTTCGATGATTCCACAAGCATATCGACCATCTGCTTTCCAATAGTTCCATTCACAACATTACCTAGAGGTGATGATGGGATAGTAGAGATAACATCAGCAAATATTTTGGCAAAGAAAGCCTATTATAATGATTAGTGAAGTAATCAAAGTGTTAGAATGATCAATTCTTGGATAACACACTTAGATGAGAAAGCTAGCTGTGAACTCTTAAGTCCTTTACTTCTATAAAGTTCTGGCATTCAGAATTAATATAACTTATATCAACTACTCTACCTAAATCTCCCATTTGCTTTCAGACCTGAAAGGTCTTCTCATAACTGAGACATGAAAATTAAAAATGCGAAGAAATTTAGAGCACTACCTCACAAATTAAGAAAATTACAAAGGTAAAAACTTTGCTAGAACAACTGTGAAAGAGATTTCACATTTTTACTACCTTCCAGCATAGACAGCAACATGACAACCATATCTTTCTGAAGATCCATTAATTCCTTCAATAGTTCAATTTGACTGGAATCCTAAATAACAAAGACAATATATAAATATAAATGGTATATTGATTTCTTTGACATTTATTTATGTGCATGCATATTTCATCTTGTAAAAAGCAGACTTAGAAATTAAGAAGCTAAAAGTGTCAAAAATGGTAATACAGTGAAAATATACTTAATTGCTTAATTCCTCACAGTGTATCTACACCATCATCTGTTTAGAAAGAATAATTTAATAAAGACAAAACTGAATGTGATAAAAGACTTAAGGCAAAAACTGGGTACATCAAGGTCACAGATGATGCTTCTGTAATGTTTCCTTATCAGCTAAAATATTATCACTTTTTGTGTCATCAAGTTCACACCTATGGAAAATTGTAAAAACAGCAACACCAACAGCACATAGACCTCAAAGTATAACATGATTCAAAATGAGAGGTTTCATTATAAATCACTGAACTTTATGGAGGGAAAAACAAAAGTTGAAATAAAATCTTAAAATATTTATTAATCAAATTTCATTAGTAAATCCTTTGACACGCATGAAGTTGATTTTTTTAGCTCCTTGGGTTTACCGAGTTTACTATGCCACTTGTGTGGAGTCTATCTGGATGGAATTATTCAACTACTGAATTTCTTACTCAGTGTCACACTGTTGCATTGTGCCATTGGTAATGAATACTTGAGCAGTGCTGTGCTTCAGTGAGTGGCACAACAACCTCAAGGTACTTTATGGCTGTGCCAGGATGCTTTGCCCTGATAAAGCTTGTCTGCTTGGCCTGGAACCCGGTCAGGAGACAAAGCAGTGCATCTGTGGTGAGCTACTGTAGCGGTATTTTTAGTGCTGAATATGCTAAAAGGCCAGCCTGGCTTACCATCTTTAAACACACATCTGTCCCTCTGAAGTCAGACTTGACAGATAAGCTGCTAAACTGACCTAGAGGCCTATGACTGCCAACCAGTCAACTCTTTCCACTATAAAAATCCCTGGCCACTTTCATTCTTCCACAAACTTTCAGTACATGGCATTTCTCCTGTGGATTTGAGACACCTCTCCACAGTTACTTCCCAAGGATTGAGAGAAAGAGGAAGTACTCCACAAAAAGGAGTGTGGTGAGATTCATCAACCTCTATGTGATGTTTCTTCTGTTAGCTTGCATATAATTGCTTTAACAGAATTTCTTTCATAGAGTGTGCTTTGACAGTGTTATAGCTGACCAGTGTTTTTAGCTTTTATACTGTGTAGTAAGTAATTCTGGTTAAGACCTGTCTGTTCATTTTTATTAAAAAGTAATTCATCTTTTATAAATTTATCTGATCTTCCGTCATTAAAACCTGCAGGACAGTGATTTAATCACACCTCTGTAATTCCTTAAATTTAAACTGTTAACAAAATCTGAAGCTAGTGAAGGATTTAGCTTCATTTAAACCCTTTTCTGTAAAAGAGTTTAAGTACAAAAAGGAGATCTCTCTGTTCTTCAGACTCAAGGAAAAGGCTTTTATAATAAACTTTCTCTAAAGCACCCACTCCACCCTCAACGATGACAATTTGGATCTTTGTTTGAAAACCTCATAATTTTAACATAACAAGATTTTTAATTGATTTTCCCTAAGTTTCTTTAAGTTATAAGTTTTCATTACAAAACTTATAACTACAAAAGTTATTAACAACCCAGGTGATATTTTTTCATTTGGATTGAAAATTGTACTTTCTTTTTCTGCCTTAGATTCTTAAGTATTACCATTATCACATTGTTGCTTTCTGGTACAAGATAGAGAATTAAAATGCAAAAAACCTCCCCAAAAACCACAAAACCCAAACAAAACGGTGATTTAATTTTGCTCCTGTTAAAATCTTGCTTCAAATGTTCTCCAAAAGTGCTCTGGAAACACATGACTGAAAACAAAACCCAAATATTTAGCCTAGGCAGAATCCTGTTACAGGCAAAAGCCATATAGCAACTCCTTATAACTCCACTTAGCCAAACTCCACACTTTTGAAAACTGGTATTTCAACAGAACCTGGAAAACTTATTAATATATTCTTGTAACAAATAAAGACTAATAAAAGAGCCCATGTCTATTCTGGTATTTCCTGCTAGACCCCATAAAGAGTTTCCAAAAGCCTATTTAGCCACATAAAGAATGAGAAGTGTACCTGTAGCTCAAAGTCTACAAGTGTGAGCAAGCAGCCTACTTTCATCTATAAAGTTCCAACGGCAGGGAGAAAAATAATCTGAGTGAGACTACTTTAATTTATGCAAAGAATACTTACATTGACACCTTTGGAGTCAAATGATGAAATCTAAAACCTCACAGACTTCAGAGTTGTATTTCTTAACAAAAACTAACACTTTCACAAGTGTATGACATTTTTCTCTAAAAATGTCAAACTATGTAAAAAAAATTAGAATCAGTGTATTCAATTAAAATGTGTAATTCTTTTAGAAATTTAAGTTGAAAGATGCACTGTTTAAGGGTAGGATTCTTCACACTGAATTTTCACACTAAATAACCGTCTGCGCCAGTCCCCTTCACTATTTCTACAGTTTATGAAATGAGTACTCACATCCAAAATGAATTCACCCATTATAAGGCCTGACTACTCTCCACTAAGAGTGAAAAAGGTTTGGATGCAGACTCATGTTGAACTATGGTTTAATAATGATGAACCAGGGTTCAATGCAGGAGCCATCAATGAACATAATGGGTCCTGCATAGAAGGAAACCACAGAAAACACTGCAAGAGAATTTTGGTACAAAAGACCAGAACTGAGAGTTCTTTCTGAATATCAGCAATATGCTTTGTTTGCAGTTTGATCTAATCTGCTTTTTACCTGTGGCTGGGGATCCAATTACAGGCTGGCTATTCACAGCTGCTCTAGTTTTGCAATTTACTCCCTCAATTTCATTGTTTTCTATCATCTCTGCCTTTTATTTTTCCCACCAACCGTTGTTATTAATGACTCCAACATGTTCTCTTTTACAGAAATGCTAGTGACTTATGAAGGAAAAAGTAAAACAAAAAGATACCTGAGACAGCTTCATCTGCATGTGTGCAAACACATGAAGGAAACCAACTACAGCATCCCACAGCCTGCTGTGTGCCAGACTTTGCTGATTCCCAGTACACGGCCCCTATTGTTCAGGCAACAAAAAAAAATTAAAAAAAAAAACCAAAAAAACCAACAAAACAAGCAAACAAATAAATAAAAGAAAACCAATGTTTGTTTGCAAGAAATTCAACAAAAACAGGAAGAAATACACATAAGTGCATAGCTTGGGGTTGTCCTCTAGAAATTGTTATGAAATATTAAACATATCTAGAATTATGTATTTAATAAGAGCATTGACTGAAAACAATGCCTACTCCTAATAACCATTCTGTTTTATCCAAGTCTCAATATACTAATTCAGAACCCCAAAGCGTGTGTCTGTTTGCAACTTTAAACAATAAATGCTGAAGGAGTACAAATCTTCAAGCTGTTTTTTCCTTATGTAGTTCTGTAAATTAGGAAAGACCTTATAGTAGGTTAATGGAAAATTCACATAAGGGATTAAAGAATCCATTTCCTGATTTTTCCCCCCAGCATATTGTAGAGCACAGTGCTAAAAAATACATAAAGAAAATTCCAACTTCTGTAAAACAGAAACACAAGAGCTTTGGAAGCCGTAAAGGAAAACAAATAAAACCTTTCCCAGATAAAAACACTACTTGTGATTTGAGAAATATGTATACATTAAATATATTTACACAAATGCATACAAGTTGCCTCTTCACATTTTTATTCAGTGCTATTTTATCATATTTCATCCTCATGAACTATAACACACTATTTTCATGATTATTTTCATCTGAATGACACCAATGTAAGAGACACCTAACAGTCTAATGAGATCCTCTCTAAGCTACTTATTATATGTTGAATCAAATTCTTATATTGTCAAGTTATTTAAGTAAGCAATTAATACAGAACAAAATGTCACTGAATTCTTTAGATATCCTTGAAGAACTGCTGCATTTTTATTTTGACAGAATTGATCCCAATCTCATTTGTTCCTGAGTCCACCTCAAGTGCATCTCTACAATTCTCAAAGTGTGAATTCACCATTTCAAACATAGCATTGATGCCTTAAAACAGCCCAATTCCTGATGGAAGATATGATCTAATGTTATATTGACTAAACCACAGCTATGATCTGCACCGAAATTAGTCTTCTCAGTGGATTAAAGGTAAAGGATTTAAAGTGGGTAACACCACTGCAATCTAATTGAAATGAAAAACAAAATTCTACTGCCTTACATAGATGCTTATTTATTAATAACTGTAAATTGCAATAAATTGATGAGATTTCAAAAGAGTAGTGACAGGTGTATATACATACATTTGAATATTTTGCTTCATACATTAACAAATGCACTAAATGTTGAAGAATAAATGCACCCATATTATATTTCTAATTTATATCTAACTATTTTTATATCTTCATGCCAAATGTATGATTAATTTTCTTTCAAGTTCATTACATTCTAATGAAATTAATTTACCTGGATATACTCTGTGAGAGTATTGAAAACTTGTTTTGCAACCTGGATGGCTTTGGAAAAATTTCGCTGTCCTTGTTCATCAATAACATCCTTCCCAGAATAATACCAATAGAAATCACTGATGGATTCCTAAAGAAAAAACAGTTGTGAGAAGCACAAAGAGATTGTGTGGCCAAACTGGCTCTAACTGGATATTCATCAATATAAGAAAAACAGTACTAGACAGTTCTAGTTCTGAAAATTATTTAGTTTATAAAGGCTTTAAATTAACTACCCAGCGATTCTCAAGTACTACTGCAAGAATTGTAGTTGCATCTCAAGGAAATCAATAGGAAAACAAACACAGAGAAAGAAATAACTTAAATACCCCACAGCAAACCTCAAAATAAAATAAATTAAAAATAAGATGAGTTGGTATCTGATCTTAGAAATACAACCACCTGCATTCTGAAAAGGAGTGCTGCATGCTGTTCATTAAACAATGTCTCTTTATACTGCGTGCTTGACACCTAGTCAATAGTGGGAGCAAATGTTGCTTTGTGTGCATGATTCCTCTCTCCATCTTCCCTGAAGGCGAGCTTATTAAATTTTCAACAAAGTAAGCAATGGAATGAAAATCATTGTACTGTCTCCACAACTTCTAGAGAATGCGTAAAGACAGAAAGCAATGTTGATAGCAGCAGCAGAGTAAACAAAACAAAGAGAAAGAATTTTCAAAGTCTGGAATTCTCAGAGCAAATAAATGAATGGCTAAAGGGAACTTAACTGGAAAAATAATTTAAAAAAAACAAACCCACAACATATTATCATGTGCAGTGATTTTCAGAAAAGAAAGAGAATTATAGGTAAACATCACAAAATATGTTTTCACACCATTCACATGCTGCAATCTGGAAACAAAGCAGATTTTTTTCATTGACTTCTACTGTCTCGTGAAAATTAAATATTTTCATATTAAAATTATTTGGGAGATAATTAAAAGTCGACGATTTAAAGGGTTTTTAATCTAGCCTTCTGCAGGTGTTTTTGTCCCTTTGCCTTTTTTCCCCTCCTTAGAAAATGCACTGTTCTAATGCTTCACTCCTCACCAGCACATGAACATTCATTCACAGAGCAGCCAGTGCTCAGCCTAGATCAGAATATGGATGAAAACGCAGCAGGGTGAAAGTGAACTTGAGCAAAACAAAACCCTTCTCACTCACAGGGTAGTTTCAGTCAAAACCTGGCAGCCTGTGCTCAGGGACACACTGAGCAGCCCCCTCCTCCTGCCGCTGCCCTTGGTGAACAGCCTCCATCACATTCCCACATATAAAGGCTGAAACCAGTCCTTCTTCACATGTGTGTTATCTCTGGCTCTCCCAGTACAAGGCAAGAATGCTTAAAGAACTGCAACCACTAGAGAATTTCAGCCTTTCTTCTCAGCTTGGGCTACAGGGACTAGGGTAAGTATGACGACAAATAAATGCGCACCTCTAATAAAACTTGTACAGAAGTAAGCCTTTAGCATACTTTCATCTACTTACTTAGTATATAAACTACTTACCTGAACTCTCAATAAGTAATCCACAGTAGAAATGATAATATTAACAGTTGTGTTGTTACCAGTTTGAGTTCTCAGGTAATTCTGAAAATCTAAAAATTCAAACAGAAGTTTAATTTAAATTATTTAAGATTTAAAACTATTCCTGGAAATTAGTTCTGATTTATGATGATCTAGAAAAGTTTAGCTTAGAGGCATGGACTGGGTTTTCTTTTTCTTTTTTCTCTTTTTTTTTTTTTTTTTTAGCCAATAAACCATTGTAAGAGTTTTATCATCTTATTGCAGAGATCACACACCAGTGGACTTCTGAAGCCAGAACTTTGTTTATATATTTCACCTGTAAAAACTTGGTCTTACTTTAATCTCTTTATAACTAGAACTACATCAATATCTGTGCAATCATACTTAGAATACATTTTGTTAAGTAAAATTAAATCACATAATTATACAAACTCTGATAACTAAGTCAGAAATATGTCTAATGCCCAAAAAGGAAAAATAACCTTTTTTTTTTTCTTTCCAATCCCTAAGAATGACAGAGAGAACAGAGGGAAATAAACCTAATGATAAAAATATACTTAAATTATGCATTTTAATGTGCTCTTTTATATTTAAAAGCTATAATTTCTTCAAGAAGGATATTGTGTACATTGAAACTTCACATACAATTCTAAGTGACTTTAGTGGGAAATAGTATGCACAAGAAAGCAAGACATGTCAAAGGATAATAAATACAACTTCCTCTTACATTTTCCTCTGAATCTTCATGTCTAGAAGTTATAAACCATGTACATTGTCCTATTTAAATTTAACTTGCCTAGTAGGTCAAGATCCAAAACTCTTTTTGGAAATTATTATCTTATCTACAAAATTAGGGCTGTTAAAAAACACTGGAAACTCAATTCCACTTAAAGATTCTCCCTCTGTGTGGCAATCTAGAAGGAATTCCACCTAGGAATAGTCTAGAAGCTCTTCCACCACTCATAATATTTAATGAAGGCTGCCAAAACCTTCAACAATTAAGAGCTTTTACCATCAGTTACCATCACCTTGATTTCACTGACTGGCAGCCTGCCCACAAACCTGAATTGTGTCCTTCACAAAGCAACTGAAGGAAGCGGAAGAGGTCACAGGTGAACTCGTCATCCTGCATCACCTTTTCTCCTGTAGAAAGGCCAGATGGAAGCAGGTTATCCCAGTCTGCCAAGTAACACCCCACAGCCCCTGAAGAAAATCTCCATAATTAATATTAAGAAAGAGAGAAAGGGAGAGAAAATTTATAACCACCAATCTATCTGAAGCATCTATGACTTGTGCTTGGCAGATAGTTATTTGGTTATAGAAAAAATAGAAATAAAAATTAAATTACAAAACTGAACTTCTGATTTATAAGTATGGCAGCATGAGCTTGGCAACATTTTACAAATAATCCCCAGTTTACGTTCTTGTTTGACTTCACTGGCCATGGAGGCTGTGTCACATACAAAGGTTAGTGTTGGATCAATTTGGTTCCCATTCATCACAAAGGAAGGTACTTAAAATACAGAATGAGATTCAATCAAATGGCTATGAAAATCACCCCTCAAATAAACTATTTGATTTTAAAATATTCTAAAACAACCCATGAAATTTACAGCTACGTGCACTCTCAAGAACCATTTAGACTGAAATATTTGAGGATTTAGTACCTGTCTGCTACTGACAGAAAGTGGACGTGTCTCCTTTAACAAAATAAAGCAATAAATTTATAATGAATTAAGACCAAATGCTGAAATGCTTTACTGAATTAGGCCCTTCAGTTAATTTTTTGGTAAACAACTAATATCTAAATTAATAAAGCTTCAGGCCTCTTTTTTCCCCACAGAAAACAGTCTACTAAAAAGCCCTCAATTAACACATCATTATTTCAAGTACTTCAGTTAACTTCGTACAGGGACATGTGAAGGGGGAAATAACTGTTCACATAGGAAAACAATCACAACTGAGGAAAATGTAGAACAGCTTATAAAATGACATACAAGGACAATACTGTAGGTGCTGAAGCAATAAATGCCACCTATCAAAAGTAAGAAAATTCCCATAAAGAACCTTGGGGAAGTTTTTTGACTATGTATGAAAAGGTAGAAGTCACAAAAACTTCTACTATTTAAGAATATATAAAATTTGAATATATGACAAGCACTATTTGTAAACAAGAAAAGGAGGGATATAAAAATGTAAGCAAACTGTGGAAGTTTCAAAGAATTTTTCTTTGAGGGGATATAATTTAGGCTCTACAAAGACAGGATCTTTAGTGTGTGAACAGGAGAAAAGTGAGCAAAGGTATTAAAATTTAAAAAAAAAAATCTAGATACCTTAGTTAAATTAATGATTACTTCCATGCTGTTCTACTGGTAGATAATTCTAATTCTAATATGCACATTTACAGATTACTATATTATTATAATTAGATTATCACTGATGGGGCTAGATTTGGCTATGATCAAGTTCATTTTCTTCATACTAGCTAGCTGAAATGCAAACAGTATTTAGTACAATTTGGAGTACAGACAAGATCAGGAGTTTAATTTTACATAAAGTCATGAGCAATTATAATTTCAAGCTAATGGACTTATCAGTCCACAGACTGTGAATTTTAAATTCAGAATCTTCAGTACACTAGCAGTAGAAATCAAAAGCATTTTGAAAACTAATATGAATATTTTAAAGTACAAAATTTCACACTTTTCTGTTGCCCTCAACACGACATCTGGAATTAAGAGCATACATCACTAAGGCATATACCAACACAATTTCTTGTATCACAGAGAAATATAAGTTGCTTTTCCTAATAATTCTAGGTGTGGACTTAGGGTAGTCACAAAAAATACCCAATTGATTCTCCAAGAATGAGTCAAATATTTTAAATGGCATTCCATGATGTTTTTCTCCACCAAAAATATAACTAACAGGCACATAGTTTTTCAGTTACAGAAGACTGAAAACCCTTTCAGCTAATTAAATGGAGAAAAATAAATGACTGTTTCTGTTAGTGCTGATGAACGCATACATGCAATATTCGCCCAAGGAGGCAAAAACAGGAGCTGGCTGGGCTCTTAGAGATATATTATTCCACATTACATGCAGGTTCAGTACTGCAAGAGTTTCATATTATTAATATTCATATTCATATTTCTAAGTTACTTCCTTCTTTTCAATTTATCTGAACTCCCATCATGCTTAATGTTACAGGTGGGGTCACATGCTCTGCTGAATTATGTGTTTAAAATAAAAAATAACAGAAAGCCAAATATTTCGTGAAGTCTGCATCACACATGTAATGCTTGTGGCTTGACTGCTGAGATGGCAATAATTTTATAAAATAACTATCAGGAAACTTCCTTGGAAAAATCCAGCCCATGAAAGGCCCAATCATCTATTTCTTGCATATTAAGGCACACCTGAATCAAAGACATTTTTAGGAATAAAACTACAGACTAAGTTACAGTTTTTTTACCTCTTATTTTTCTTGCTGTCTTAGGAAGTAAGAGACAACAAGAAGGAAAACAAGTCTTAAGTTAAAATGTTATACAGATCCTGGCTTTTAATACAATTACTGGACTTTAGGAAGTTTTATTAAATGAATTCCATTCTTATTATTGGAAGGGCATGGAAGGGTCTTTTAATTAGCTCCACTGTAAATAAATCACAACTTGAACACAAGTTATTGCAAAATTCTTCAAAATCAGAAGGTGTTTAGGTGCATCACTGCACAAAAGCTGAAAGGTCTGTTTTTTAGAAATATTTTTATGGATTTTAAAATTAAGCAAAAAAAGGCGCATCTCAAACCATCTGGCCACACTAAGATTTACAATGTCCTGGTTTTCAATTTTTACATCTGATCAAAATCAGACTAGAACCAATGTTGGTATGGGCAGGAATTTTCATTTTCAGCTTGTACTTACTGACTACAAGTGGTGCCTCACCAGCAACTACAGAACTGAAAGGGAAATCCATTTCTTTCTATAAAATTCAGGAGAGCAACCTTTGCTGCTGTGAACACAAATTCATGCCAGTTCACACAAAGATTTGCAAAGAATGTACTTCCAAACATACACACTACTTATAGTATGATTTAGGCTGTTATGAAAAAGCATTCTTTAATTTCTGTTGATGTTAGATATATTCTGGCAAATATTTGCTTAGATGTTAAAATGCTGCCATTGCTCATGCTGTATGTAAATGGTATTGCTGTACACACAAAGGCTTTAAGCCTGCAGTTTATGCAAAACTGGCAGTTTGTGTTTGTGATATACAGGAACAGAGGTATCATGTGAAGGAAACAAAAATAAAACTCAATGAAAAATTAAATACATGGGGTTTTTTTCATTGAAAGTGCATGTGTCAAAATTCAATGGTTCTCTCCCTCTTTCTTGATTTTATTTTTTTAAATCCTCAGTGGAAATGATCTGACTTCTACTGCTACTCAGAAACATGGGTTTGATAGTATATGTTACCAAAATACAAAAATACTTCTAGCTTTCAAGTGGGAACAGGACTCTTTTATGATGTCAGTTAAGCAAGAGCAAATCTGTCCCATGATAAAGCAAGTAAATTTATTCTTATCACAAGATCCAGACAGGATTGGGTTGGACTCTGAATGCTGCGTGTCTTTGGCTTCTCACCAATCTAATTCAAGTAAGAAATGCACTGAAGTTATTTAAGTTCCCTTTTAAATGAAAACATGGATTCAAATAGTTTTGTGAAGGTGGAAAACACCTCTCCAATGCAGGCTACATTGGATTACACAGAATTTGAGCATTTCCTTAAGTGTGACTAGGCTGGTGAAAGCCAAAAGCATATTTATTAATTCCACATTATTAATGGCTCAAAATAGCCTTGATGTGAACCCACTGTACAGCTATTTCTTATTATCACATGTACCTCTCAGATTGGTAAAAGTCCTTTAAGAGCTACTGTCTCATTCTAAAATTGTATTTTATTACAGTTAGGGTTCTGTGAACTTACAGACAAATGAAAGAAAGACATGATAAAATATTAAAAAAATTGAACATTAAAATAGAGCTTTCCTGAAAAAGGGGGACAAAAGGTAAAATAATCTAAGTGTAAACTTAACCTCTCAAGTTTTGTACTTCATGTAAGTAAAACAAGTCTCTCCAAAAGAGAAAAACATTGCACTTTCAAGATTTTTGTGACTCACAATGAAATGGCAAGGAGTATGAGTGTTAAATGAAGAACCATTGCGAAATAGTAAATATTTCTACATGTCTTTGATTTTGAACCCCCATTTTTGGAAAAGGAAACAGAACAATCAAAACAAAATACATACAGAAGAAACAACATTGAGTACGCCACAAAAACAAGTAAGAGACACATTTGCTAAAGAACCATCAATGTTGTTACCAGTGGGGGTTCCAGGGTTTGGAAAGGGAAGGTAGTACCAGTCAGAGGAATATCAGGACAAGGCACTTACGATGTGGACAGCACAAAGAAACAATGGGAATAGAGCAATAAATTTCACATCCATGTTGACTCAATAAAGGGCTTTCTATCTATTGCTAAGGTTGGCACGGGACCAGACACAAGAACTGCACATGAGGAAAAGTTGACTTTATTCCCACAAGTTTCAACAGTTTTGCTTTGACTTTGGGAACAATAGTTTCAGGCTTGTAGGTTGCAAAATCAATGACAGTTACTCATGAATGTGCTTCTGCAGCCGATTCAGATGAAATGAGGAACAGGCTAAAATGCACATTTTACAGCCCATCATTTCCTTGGGAATCAGTAAAATTATCTTTAATTGAGGAGTAATTAATTACTCATACACTCAGCATCTTTCTCAAAAAAACAAAACCAAAAATAACCTGGAAGAAAATCTTTCTCGTCCTTGATACTTCCTTTGTAGTATTTACAGATGGTTATTCACGGGATTGCAGACATAAGAGCTAAGATATCTTATAAAATCTAGGATACTTTGTTCACTACTGGAGTTTCCTCACAGACACACTGGCTTGGTTTTCTTAATGCTATCAGGTATTAATACCTGTACCTGTACAGCTCTTACTGCTTTACAATCAACTGAAAAAGGTGTGCTTCATAATATCAAAAAAAATATTACTATTTGAAGATAGTATATTATCAACAATAATGTAACTTTGAAAGGGAAAATTGCAGTCTTTTTTGGTTGGATTTGGTTTTCTTTTGTCTTGAATTCTCAGTAGCTGGATATTAATATGTAGGAAAAGATGGTGTTAGCAAATATTATCCCTTTGTGCCAAGAAATCTTTGACGCAGTGATTACTGTATCTTGACACTGCTACTGCTCAGTAACAAAGAAAACAAACAAAAAAAAAAATATCCTAATCAGAGTGTAGAATTTTGTTAAGCTGCCAAACAGAAAATTTCCACTGAGAAAACAAATAAAACACCAGATCGTCCTCCTCCCCAAAATTTGGCTAATGAAAAGACACCTGCTGACATCTCCATTGTTTCTGCTGACTGGTATACACATTTTGCATTTTAAATTCTCTTTTCACATGGTGACATGTGACATGACACATCTCATGGCAACTGCTCCTACAAAGCTCTTCCTTCACTTGAAGTAAGGAAACTTTGAGGTATAGTAACCATGGCACACCAAGGAGCTTTCAGAATAAGGAAGAATCACCTGTAAACAGCACTGATTCCTCTAAATTAGCGCCATCTCTTTCTTGTATCAACTCCTGACCGCATTAGATAAACCTAGCCAGTGGCACGTCCTCTCCTTACTAACCACCCTCAAATCCTCACTGGATCCACCACTGATTTCCTGTGCTTGCACAAATCGATGCAGCAATAAAGCCACATTCAATACACAACATAAAGGCTACAGGAGGACTAAAGCACAAGGCTTTGTGTATGTATATATCAATATTTTTCCTTTTAACATTCATCCATTGCAAATACTGGGCTAGCTAAAATGAAAACGAATAAAAAAGAACAGGAAAGAAAAGTATAAAAAAGCTTGTTGCTCTTACAGCTACTGTGTCAGTCACTGTGCAAATCCTGAGAAAGAGAGAAAGACCAAAAATGGGAAGGTTTGACATGTAAACCAAGAATTTTATAATGAACATTTGTAACATTAACAGAAAAATTACACTACTTTAGCAGTCTTACAGGAAAAAAAAATCTAGTGATATTCAGGAGCTGTACAGTGCTGACACAAAGCCAAGAGCAGGGAAAATAAGAAATAGGCAGGTTTTCTTAATAATTACCACGCTCATGGGTGATGACTGAGGAAGGGAGGACAGGACAATTAGTTCAAAGAAAAAGAAACAGGAAAAAAAGAAAAATAAGGTAAGAATTTGTTTTAGCAAATACAAAATACAGTTAGTATTGGTTTTGCCAAAATTAGTTCTGTACTAAAAGAGAAACACCAAATAAACAGAAAATAATAAAAAAAAAAACAACCTTCCTTCAAATGAGGAAGCACAAAAATACTCTTAACATCAGTAGAGTCAATTATGCAGCATTCAAATATTTATTTATATTTGCATGCAAAATCAGTCATTTCTAGAAACAGAGGCAGAGGTCAAAGAATAATGAGCCAATATCTTGAGAGTCCATTTCAGAATCCAACATCATGAGTAAGTTTAGTTATGTAATAGTAGAAATATTGTCCAAAAGAACAAAAGATGGTGCAGAATAATCTTCAGTAAAACATGAGAGTAGTGGCTGAAATTCATATGCCAAAGGATTCATTGTACCAGTGCTCAATTTACAATCTTGTAACTGGATTTTATCCACATGGGTTCACTGTGTTTTTTACTCATATAAGTCTATAAAGAATTAATCTATCATTTAAATTCTGAGAGCACTTTCGGAGAAGCAGAATTTTTGACTGGCCTTGAAGTCATTCAGACAAACATAATAGTTAATGAAAAATCATTATTTAAGCAGCTGAACATTAAAGAAATAGGCCGCATAAAAGACCTACAGGCACAAGGGACAATGAGGTATGCAGTGTTGCTGGTATGAATTATGATCCCTCAAATGCCATGGGGATTTATACAGTCAAGCTTTTTTACCTTGCTTTTAAGATAAAAACATGTTAAAAGGTTAGGTCACTGTAGGATTTAAACATAAAAATGCACTGTAAAAATTTCTGTAGATAAGGGAAGAAAATGTGCTTTGGTAGCTCCATTAAGCATTTAAGAATGAACTTAATGTATCCAATCACAGTAAGGGAATAGTAGTAGAAGAAATAAATTGAAAATGAACTAACAATACTGAGGGTGGAAAGCCAAATTGGTTCAAAGTCAAAAGCAGAGTAAAAATTTTGCAGTATTTCAACGAGAACAAATAGAAAAAAATAATTTCAAAAAAAGCTTTTCCAGACCTTTTTCCACAGAGCAGCTAGATTTCCCTCAACCTCTTATATTTATTGCTTATGTAAGTGGTGTGGTTTTCAGTTTAAGAAATCAGGTGGGAACTTCTAATTTAATTTTATGCTGAAACTGGTTGGGGACTTCTGAAATGTTTTACATGCATAAACACTGCTGTTCATAATGGGAATATGTTTTCAATTTTACATGTAATGTCTTCACTTCTTTAGAGTAATGAGAAAGAGTCCACTGAGACAGTTCTGAAACTCAACACATGCTAATGATTTACTGTTGACAAGGACAGGCTTAGGTATGTCAATTAAATATAAATCACTTTTAGGAAACCTGTTTTAGCCTCAGCCTCTAGATATATATTTACAGGGCTCATGGAATCATGGATTATCCTGAGTTGGAAGAGATGCACAAGCATCTTCAAATTCTAAATCCTGGCCCCACCTGGGACACCCCAAGAGTCACACCATGTGCCTGGCAGCATTGCCCAAACACTTCTTGAGCTCTGCCAGGCTAGTGCTGTGAGCGCTTCCCTGGGGAACTTGTTCCAGTGCCCAACCACCCTCTGGGTGAAGAACCTGTTTCTTACACCTAACTTAAACCCTCCCCTGGGTTCTTTCAAATTCAGCTTGCTTCTGCAAAGTTTAAAAAAGGTCATGGATAATTTCTGTTGAATCAATAGTACCTGATCCCTCTTCAGTCACCATGCCAAGGCCTTCTGCTTTGTTCTGTCGTTCAAACGCATTTAGGTCAAGAACACTGCAGTGAGAAAAATTACATTGGTCCTGTGATTAATTGAATATATGCAATATTTAATTTTGTGGGAGCTAAAAGGATGTGTGATTTCATTGAAGTTTACAGCATACTGGTATTAAAATGATACATCTCAGTGTCGTGATATATGTGTCTGAGATTACAAATCTCAGCTCAACAGCCTTAACCTGTTTTTGCCCTGAAAGTGACCACAGAATTCAGCTCTGTATGACTGACCAAACAAAAAAGTATGCATTTATGATAACATGCTCATTTTTAGGTGCTATAAAGAAGTCAAGTTATTGATTACTTTTTTTATTATAGACCAGTTCGTACCAAGCAGCAAGGTCCATTAAGAAACTGTCATCATTAGTTCGACTTGCTGCTTCCCTCCCTCCACGTTCTGAAAAACTGAAGCTGCCAAAAGGGAATATGTATTTAACTAACCAGATTTATGGAGCATATATCTCACATATTTCATCTGTGAACCTGCAAGGTTCTGCCTTTCAGGGCTTGGCACGTCAGATGGCCAGGGATAACTTTTGTTCCAAAGCAAAAATGGTTATAAAAGTTGGATGGACATGGAACTATGACAGCACCACTGCTGGCAAGAAACCTCACTGATTTCAAAATGTAACTTGGCCACAGACAGCATAAAGAAAAAAGAATTCATAATTAAGAAAAGAATACATAATGTGATAGCCTGGACATAACAAGACTGAATCACCTAACCCAGGGATCCCCTTTTAGTCCTATGTTTTATATTCATTAATACATCATTTACTAATATGGTTTGTTCTTAGAAATAAATCACATATAAAACATTTAAACACATACATTTATATATGAAATCAATGTAAATCATAAATAAGCATGAATGGACAAAAAGTCATAGAATCACCTCAATTAATCAAAATTCATTAATATGTAATTAGATATTCCTTTGCTTTTTCTGACATCTCAGTCCTATGAATAATCCTAGAAAAAGTTCAGTTTTCCCAAAATCTTTATGATTACTTTAACACTGATCATTAGCAGGACTATTGGATACCTCCAGAGTTAAGGATTTGCCTTAACTTCCTTAAGCATTCCTTAAGCAATACTCCTTACTCTGGAGTTGTTTTCTGCCATATCTCAGGTAGACTCAAACTCCATAGATATTTTTGAAAAGAGCTTTCTTACAAAAGTAGATCCATACCACAAAGATTTTCACATCACAAGCACCACCCTGTCCTTTAACACAAATCTAGCATGTTACAATCCCCAAGCACTGTTTACAAGAACAGGATCATTCCAGTACTACAGATTGTGTGGAATAAAATATAAATGCAAAATAATGAATTTTTCAAGTCAATACTTTCTTACCTACAGGACTGCATAAGACCAGCAAGGCTCTGAAAGAACCCCACATCCTTTTTATCTTTGAGGTAGTCAAGCATTTTCTGCAGCAAACACAGATATAATTTATTATAATATATAATACAATAATTTACACAGAGAATTAATATTCATATTATTTGATAACCTAGTTTAATGATACCTAGTGATATCTATCTTAGTGATACCTAGCTATGTGATAAGCTGGTAGCTTAAGACTATATGGATTCAATACTGTTAATGATATTGCTGTTTAAAAATATCCCTAATATTTAAGAGCCTTCAAACCAAAATCAAAAAGAACATTTTAATTCTCATGTACTTTATAGAAAAGGTCATACATTTTCGTTACGCCTTCCTAAACCACAGAAAATAAAGATAGTAACTAAAGACAACACAGCCAGAAGAATTTAGAGTTCAATATAAATGCAATCTTGCCACTACTGGGCTAAAAATATGTGTTGACACTATTGTTTCAACACCAGATGGGGCTTCTCATAACCTCAGTTTGTTTTAAATTATTTTAGCTGCAACAGCCCTTTAGCAGTAACTTGAGGATATTTAAAAAAAAATATAAATTTTGCTTTATTATAAGGTGTAATAACTATTTGAAAACAGATTGCAATACCAAGAATTTAATGAGTGAGCTGTGACTCTAGAATGCAATGCCTTGTTGAGTAAAGATACAGGATGATACCAGAGCTCTCAGCTGTGAAGAAAACCCATAATGGAACAGGTCAATCTTAGTAGGAAAGCTAAAAGAATTCATGTTGAGAATGAAATGAAACTATTTTTGCAAAAAAAATAGAAAAACTGGATAATAAGTGACCTCCAAAATGGAAAGCACATAAGCAGACAACATTAGCAAAACATATTTGTGTAAACCCAAGTAGACCCAAAATTACAGAAAAATAATTGACCCCAGTCAACATTATACCAATCAAAGCAAAGAACTCTAAAAGAGTATAATGATAATGACTTTTCAAAACCACTACTGTTCTTCTCCCCCCACCCATACCATTTTTCCCAAGGAAAATTGAAGAGTTGATCTTAGGACCTAAAGGAAAATTGGAAAGTTGAGCATAACACCAGAAAAAACAGGTAGAACTGAGGCAACTGAGAAAACAAGAATTCTAACTGTATTACTGATGTTTTTATGTTATAAGTATGTAGCTTAGACTAGTTGCATTTCTATCAATGCAAAAATACTAAGTGTTTCCTGCACTGTGATTTGTTAAGACTTTAACAAATAATTTTTAAAAATAGATTGGAGGATTACAAGTTTTTACTTTCCTAATTTAATATCAGAACATCACATAGAAGTGGCAGTGATTCAAGCAAATAATTTTTGCACTGCTTGTAGTTTTTCATGTCAATTTCTGGCAATGACAGCTCCTGGAAAGAACTTTATTCTTCAGCATTCAGCTGCTTCAGTTGGGACCTTAATTGTTCCCAGTTGTCCGTAATCTTTAAACTGTACTACAATAATTTAGTAACGGCAGGTATAAACCCTTCCCAACACAGGAATCTTCAACTAGTACAGAACACTGAATGTATCCTATGTCAGCCTCTTAACTTCAGCAGTGCAGGATTCTTTTAACATATCAGACTTATTGGGCAACAAATTATCTTATGATGGATTAGTTATTCAAGGTTTTTTCTGCTTTTATCAGCAAGAGTCTCCATTGCCTAAGCTAAGGACTTCTGAAGTTGTGTATCATTCTTTTTGGTGAAGACTGGGGTCAGCAATTTTGCTCTTCTGGCTATAGGACAATGGCTATCTCCCAAGAAAGCCCTCTGTTCCAAAGAATTCCTACAGAAGTAAATTATACAACATAAAATTTCCCTCTTACACCTGAAGAGTAAAACAAATCTCTTTTAGCCTTGTAAACAAATAACAAATACCCACCAAACTAGGTATTTTTGTATACTATTTTATTCTGCAAACAAGAGTAAGAGGATAAACAGTGTGTGATAAATAGTCACGCTACATAGTTGGTCATTATTAGTGATTATGACCATGGTATAAAGACCTATACTGGCTAAAATGGGTAGAAGAAACTTGTACCTTACCTGTTGAACAGTAGAATTTCCTCCATTTAAGATGGCAATTCCTAGCTTTAGGGTAGCTGCAACCATTGGCCCCATCTCACCTTAAAAATATTTTAAAATATATTTTTGCATCATATATAAAATTAAAAATTCTTTATTAATTAATTTATCTGTTCAATTAATTGCAAAACTGACCTATTTTTCCTTAATTTCTTCACAAGTGCTTACATAGTGTAAAGCATATAAAGTACACAGAAGAAGCAAGATATAAGGCAGGAATAACTGAGTTTGGTGAATAGAAATCATGTTTCAATCACTAGAGCATCCAACAGTTGAATTAAAGGCTCACAATGATAAGCTAGCTTTTGAATTTAAGTGTGCCACTCTCTGGATATTTTCTTCTGGTTTCTTCAGAAAATGGCAGTGACCCAAGCATTTGACTACAGTAAACAAAATTTGTAATCAGGAATTTTTAAAACATCACTGTTGTTGAAAAAAATCAAAAAAGAAAAAAAATGAAAGCCTAAAAAAACCTTAGAATACGATGGCATCTAGGGGACAAAAGCATAATTTAAACTTCTGAAATGTTTTATTGAAGTACACCAACAAAGCAGGTATTTGGAGACTAGGAAATAACTAAAGGACTTAAGTCCACACCACTTCAGAACTGTACACATTCCAGACTTCGAGGGCCAATTTGTCATTCAGTGCTGCTAAAGCTATGATGTACTTCACACATGTTCAAATTTAGCAGTAGAAAAATTAATTATAACTACAAAAGAAAAAAATAGTCTCATGAAAATTACTCATTGTACTTTTCTGGATTAGGTGTCAAAAATTTTGAAATTTTGAAAGCAAACCTTAAAGCCAAACATCTGCATGTTTCCCCCAATCAGAAATAAAATCACTTCAAAGTTCATTAGAAACAAGATTTAAAATTTAATCTACACACCAAAACCTTACCTTTACTTGCACTGATTGTCTGCAGAACCATTTCAGCAGCACCTCGATCATGCAGTCTGGCTTGTTGATACAGAAGTTTTTGCTTTTCCATTTCTTTTTCCTGAATAAAAATTCCGGTCATTCAACATGAGATTTGAGTTACTATCAATCCTCCAAAGGCTCTTGGTTTTCTCTTAGTATATGGGCTCTATGGCAACATCATGAACCATTTTAATACATACGATGCTATTGAACAAATAATTAACAGGTTCAAGTATTAATCTCCACTTGGTATTTTTCTTTAATATGCTTTTAGCAGTTTATCCGGAAAGAGTCATTTCAATTGTGAATTGTTACGTTAGTTCAAAGCCCATGTTCATTATATATACTGCATGTATCAAACTTGCACTTTTGTGCTGTGTTTTTGTGCAACAGTTCATACTCTTAATAATCTTCTATAGTGTGACCATAACTTCATACTGCTCAGTATGTGGCTCTTGAGTTGCAAGTTGTTGCTGAATACCAGAGTAAAAGAAGCATCTCAGAATTTTTTTCAAAGCATATCATTATATTACAATATAGATTGCCCCCCTACTAACAGAATATTTGATAGAATACACTGTGCTTTTATATTTTGTATTCTCTAGCGGCAACAAACAATACTGCATGGCGTTGCTTGAGCAATGGTGAAGTTTCTTTTTTGTAATTTAAACTACTACCGAAAACATAAAGAGCATAAAGAGCAAACATAAAGGCACAGTTAATTCCAGATGAGTTTCAACTTTCATCAGGTTAATTGAAGTTTGCTGGAGAATTGAGGATGACTAAGCAGTATAAGTTGCAAAATGGAAGTTGCATAGAGCCCTATGACAGTGAGTCCATCAGATGGCGTGGTAAAAAGCTTACTCAAAAGGAACATGACACAGTCAGTTAGTATCATGTCCAAAAACACAACGCCCAAAACATGTATGACCTAAAAGCAGGAACAGCTGCAGCAGAAGTAGCCAGAATGACAGCTTTGCTGCCATAAACTTTCCATCCAAGTTACGGAAAAAATACATTGGAAGATGGAAGAGGTTTAAAAAATGAAGGCTTGCTAAATAGAGGGTATGAGTAATAAATTAAAAAAGAAGAGGTAAAAAAGAGAAATATGTTCAAATGAATGAAAAATAAACCTTTAACTCAAAAGCAAACCAACACAGACATTTATGCTGTTACCAGAGAGTTCTCGCCGAGGCTGGCAAATTTGTTTCTTAAATCTTTGATAATATCGTGCTGCGGAAACAAAATTCATCAGGGTTTTTTTTTTCACACTACTAGCTCTCCTGTGGTTAAATTGTATCTTTCTTTTTGCTTTAAATTAAGTGACAGATCTAGATGGAGGCAGAAAAAGGAAAAAAAAATGGCAGCGTTGCTTTGTATTTAGCCATGCTAGGGTTTGAAAGTTTTGCCTTCATGTTTAAACCTCTTCCTGGGAGATTAACAAAAACAAAACAGAAACACACACACACGCACACACGCACGCACCACACACACAAACCACCAGAAAGCCATGACATCACAGGTCCAGTGTAGCTACAATAAAATATTTTCATTTGCTTCAGAAGCCACTGAAAATTGATCAGCCTTCCTTTTCTTAAAAATGACTTCCTATTTCTAGATACTTTTAGTTTTAGACCAAACACTTTCATCTTTCTTTCATTGCAAAATTTACTATTCACAAGTCTAACACCACATGAACTACTTTCATTGTGCAATTTTTTGATACGAATATCGAAGATTTATAAGAATGCTTACAGTATGGATGTATCTGCATAATGTACAGACTAACTTCTTGCAATGGCAGCATAGAAGAACAGCAGGAAGAGGCACTGCCAAACAGCTTAAAATGAGAGAAGTGGCATTTCCCATGGAAATCAAGATGTCTAGGATATTAGTAACAAGAGACCAAAAAAGAAAACCAAAACCAACCAAACAAACCAATCCACAAATAAAATACCACAAGCATTTCTTTTAAAAGCAACCATTCTTTGATGATATCTCACAAAGCTAACGGTTCCTTCCTCAGCTTCACAATTCATTTTCACTGTTGCTTTCTCCATGCCAAGTGAATACATATATATAAATATCTATGTGATGGCAGCACTTACATGAAGTGGGCCACCCATTGCCTATGATGTATACTAAATCAGCAAGTTTATCCCCATTTCTCTAAGATGTGCCTACTGTTTACACTGATATCTGTGCTACCAGTTTCAGCTTTTTGCATTTTATCCACAGCTGAAGTCAAGAAAACTACCAAATAATTAGCCAATAATTTGAGCTTTCTGTCATTCACCAAACCATCACTACAATAGCAAAAATACTTCACTAAATGAAACATTTAAAATAATTGAACAGAATTAAAAAAAAACCCACCAAAAACCAAAGCCAAAAAACCCCCACAGACTACAAAACAAAACAAAAGAAGAAACACACCCCAAAACAAAAGAGATCCTCAGTGAAGAACAACTCTATTTTATCTTGGATGTTTTCCACTGGTATAGGAAAAAAATGACCACTTGTAAGTGTACATACATGTATTCTCTTATTTTGGGCTTTTTCCAGCAACCTACCAAACCAAGGGAACTTTTGAATCTTACTCTTGGAAAGCAGAGACCCAAATATTTTCTACTTCATTTGGTTTTTGGGTTTTAAATCATTATGAGCAATCATAGGCCAAAATATATCGGGCAAAACCACAAGTTTTAGTCTGAATTTGTAGTCAACAAACTTGCAAAAACTAGAGAAGATTTAACTGACAACTGTGTCACTGAAATTCTTACATTTTCTTGTAATGCATACAGAGACTGATTCTTGGAGTCTCCCCTGGAGCTAAGATATGGAGAGGTTTATTTGCTGCCACCACTAAGCTCCAAAACACAGACTTCTGGCATAAGATCCTACTTTCACAGAGTGTTCTTTTTTTTCTTTCTTTTTTAAATACAAAATCATGAAATTAAGTTAAAGAGAATAAACAAAAATATGTAAAGTACAGAAATTGCTTTCAACTCAGCAATTAGAAGATGAATGCTTCTCATTTGAATTATCTTCATATTTTATACTTTTCAAGACTTCTTTTAGTCCAGAGAACAAATCCTATTAGGCAAGACTTACACTGGCAAAACATCTGTTCCTTTCAATGTCAGGAATGCATAAGTATAAGCTATGTAATTAAAATATCAAGTACTCATGCATAACACTTCTGTATCTTTTTATATATGCATCTTTACATATACTTTAATCCTTTAAGTTCAATATGTGCTGGTTTATCCTCTGTAAGTAAAATTGAATTTTTCCTAAATCATTCATTTTGGACTTCATCATTGATGCATCACTGCTTTTTGCAAGGGGTTTGGACTCAAGGACCTCTAAAGGTCCTTTCCAACCCAAACTATTCTATGAAGTAATGTATTCTGTAGTGTAGAGAGTGAAACCATGTATTGGGTTCTATACAAACCATTACATGTAGGAAAAACTGATGGAAAACACATTTCTACATAGTGACTGGAATGTTTACTTTCTTAGAATTGATATATTGAATATTGAGTCTGATCTTAATTCATATAATAAATAGTTACTTATTGTAAATATGTGGTATAGGGACATTCAGTGGTTTATTCAGGACTTGTGACAGTATGAGACAAGTACCATCTTCAAAGGGCTGGAGCCTTATGAGGTTGCATTATTTGTATGTACAGAAACTTGAATTTTTTTGTCTGAGGTAAGTGACAGCACAATCTATCATTTAGTTAATAAACTTGTGCATACAGAAGTCTATCAACAAATTTGCTACCAGTAAAAGGAATGGAAAGAACTGACATATGAAGCTCTATTTCCCCCACTTCTTTTCTTCTTGTGAAGAGTCAATTTAAATCAATTTAATATGAATGAATTTAAAAATTTAAGCTAAATTTGACTCTTTCTTTGAGTTCCCATCCTACACGTATTTAGGGTACATTAATATGTAGGAGTGACTCAAATGCAGAAAATTATTTGCATTCAGCTGGTGAAACAGTTTGATTGAAAGAATTTCCTAACAGATAGAATGAAAGGCGACAGTGACACCAACTTTAAAGGGAGACAATTGAGCAGGTGTTCAATATGACAAAAAGTTATCTTAGAGACAAAGGGGAAGGGGCAAAGACAACTGTAATAACCCAAAACAAATACTAGCAGGTAAATACTGACAGGAACATGCTAACATACAGGGAACATTATTATCACATCCCTATTGTTCATACTATTAACCCATAATTGTACAAAAATGAGACTACACTGTATGAGATATGGGCAAGAGAACTGTCAATAAAATATACTCAGCATTTTCACCACATTCTAAACTTGCCCAAATGTCTCCAATGCTCTGACTGTGAAAGGATTCGAGACTTCAAACACCACACACTTAAATTCTAGAGGAGCACTAGACTTTTATCCCCATAAAAATTCAACAGTCTCTCTTTTCACATGCACACACAGGATAGAATAAAAGAACTGCCTTCAACACTGAAGTTTGATTGCCAGACAGAAAGAAACACACAAATGCACACACAAGCACACACACAGCTGGTATGTACAGCTTCACATCTGCACAACTGATTAATGCCATATATGAAGAAAGCAAGGGTTATTTCTTGTTGCACTTTTTCTTCCCTTTTATAATACTTTACAGTCAGCAGGAAAAAATTTTCTATGGAGCATATAAGATTTAGTGTATGGTAACCAGGTAAGCAGAGTGATAGATATGTACTATTTGAATAGCTGAATTATTGGAATTAAAAAAGAAAAAAATATATTATTAGATTGCTTATATGTTTTCTTTGGTTTTTTTTTAATATGTACTTTGTGTTTGTAGCAATTACAATACCTTTTAAATAACTTTTTGTGAGCACATTCATCTTCCAGGATAATGACTTATAATGACTCCATCTGAAGGTGGAACAGACCTGTGCAAATTTTTGGAGTAAGAGTAAAGTTTACCCCGAAATGCATCTTCTCTTCCCACAGATGCATGGGAGCCTCTCTCTTTTGTGGTCTGAATGTTAATAGAAGGCTAGCAAAAAAAATACCAAAATCATCTTGCTCTTTCCCATGGAGAAGGTTGCATTCGTTTCCCTACATTGCCATAGGAAATGAAATTTGAAGTTACTGACTGAAGTCTGACCATTAGCTAAATCTATGCCTTTCAAATCTCAAGCAAGTCATCTTGACTTAATCTAGCTGTCACTAGCCACAGCACAAATAACTGTATTAAAACAGCTCAGAAACAAAAAATAGCTACTCCATACATTTTATCTTCTCCCAGAATATCAGCCTTGCAGCACTACCAGCAAGTGGCTTGAGCCAAAAGTGGGAATTGAGATTTCTACCTGCATGAAGCAGGCAAGTAGTCTGCTGCATAGCCATGGGACACCTTCCAGAAACAAATGGTGAGGCTTTCATGATGAGAAACAAAAGGCCATGTAAGAAACTGAGCTAATAAAAAAATTAACACTGAAGTTTCAGAGCTATTGCCTCTATGTTCTTAAAGAAAACATGGAAGAACTAGGAATCATCCAAGGTAAGGAGTATCTAAGGAGTATTTTGGTCAAATACTATAATGATGAAGGCTAAGGACTCAGCTCCAAAGGATCTGAATCAGACATGAGTTATGATTGATACTCTTTCTGTGGAAAACATTGGAAATGGAATTCTACTGTGATATCAGAAATGTGTGTCTGCTAAGATACAGAAAAAAATTCAACTACTTTCCCTCAATAACCAAATAAGTTGTTTTAATAATTCAACTTAAGTTATAACCAGGTAGAAGATAACTGATGCACAAAAGGCATGAACAGCAAAACAACATGAACAAGCCAAACGACACTTTGTCTTCCCCAAAACAGTATCACAATTTTACATGGCATATTCTGCACAAATAATTCCTGAAATCTTTAAAGAGCTTGCGCACAAAAAGGGTTTGGTAGAGATGTCATGCTGGAACTGAAATGTTAAAAATGATTTCAAGACCCTTTAGTTGAACTTATCCGAGATGTTGGGCCTGAAAAATCACAGAATTAGACCCAGACAAATACACACATATTTTTTTTGTTTTACCTTGCTGCGTTGTGATCCTGTCACCTTAAGGAAGGGCAAGGACAAGAAGCGAAATAGTAATAAGAAAAAGACGTCCAAAATTTTTTTCTGCAGGTGACTGACCAAATACATACACAAAATTGTCTTTTGAACACATAAATACATTATTTAAACACAAGTTTCACAGGTACAGGAAAAATAATAAAGAGAAACAAATGAATAGGATCTTCTCTCAAGACAAAAATATGAATGCTGAACAAAGAACCCATTATAATTTCAGTAAGGAGCACTAACAAATTCCTTACAGATAAAATTTTTTCATACACCTCAGTGACTTCCTATTTAACAATTTTCATATCTATAAGCATGAGGCTTTTCATATCAAACAAGCATGTACAGGCGAAATGATAAGAGCCTATAGGAATGAATATTCTTTGTCAATGGTAAGTCATATACTGCATTGCCAGAGGAAAAGAATAAAAAAAAAAAATCAGAAAAACCCATTGAAATTTTGGTTCATACTGAGATATTTACCAAAAAACAAGAATTTATATGAGTATATTACTTGTAACTCAACTGGACTTCTGAGTGGTTGAAAATAATTTAGTATTGATATTCTTTCTGATATCCTTATACAGTAAACTAGAGTATATGTACTTAAATAATTCAGTGCTATATCATGCAGCAACATGTAGAAAACATATAGAACATGTCTATGTCTATAAAACAATGGAGTAAATGTAAACATGACCCCAACCACTCCTCAACAATCGGAACAGCACAGATATTTTTCCAGCAAATGAATCAGTATATTTAGATTTTTTTTTAAAGAAATACTAAGTGTTCATTTCATGTTTCTGTGTTTTAGTAGAGATATGAAATATAAATACTAATTGATTTGAAAGACAAAAGAGACATCCATTTAATGTCAGAATTGTAATATGACAAAACACATTAAATAATTAAAAATATTAAAGAGCTAATTCCCTCAGTGCCCCTCAGAAGAGACAAATTTCTTGCAAACCCAATTTTATTAATGGAAAAAGAGAGACAGATCCCAGACCAAGCACATACAAGGACTCAACTCTTACACTTGTCATCAACTCATATGTATATCAAACAGAGAGGATCACTAAAAACTCAACATTAAAAAGCAATAAATATAGATTTCCTATTCTCAACACAAGCAAAATATCTTAGCAGTACTGATGAACAGAAGTTCACATTTTATTAAGAAACACTAACATATATGTGAACATAAAACTGCTGTATGAATTGCTGGTACTGAATGTAAATAATGACTGCAAAAAGTAGTATTATAGTATTTTAAAAAACAAAACTAAAGGTAAGGCAGAATAGTTTAAAAGATACCGTTTCTTATTAACAGACTTTTAGAATAAAATAAAATATATAAATATTATTTCATTATTATTTATTATTTTATAATAAAATAAATTGCTTTCAGTAATACCTAACTAAAAAGTTAAAGTTAA
This sequence comes from Cyanistes caeruleus, assembly GCF_971803275.1. Lineage (NCBI taxonomy): Eukaryota > Metazoa > Chordata > Aves > Passeriformes > Paridae > Cyanistes > Cyanistes caeruleus. Next base: position 68,607,142 of record NC_141702.1, read on the forward strand.
ATGAGATAAATATGTAAGATCCACTAAACTGTTCTCTATTTAATCTCATATTATGTAATACTGTGCATGGTTTTCTTTACTAATATTAATCTGGGGACTCATATCTGCCATATCCAGCTTGTGACATGCAGTTCACTGGCATAATAAGCTGCAGTAAGCCATGAACCAAAAAACATAAATGTCAGCTGGAAGCTATGAAAAAACGTCTAACACGACATGAAAAACAAAACAAGTATAATCTTACTTCAAAGCTCTTCACTTCTTCTTCACCATCATCATCTTCTTCATCATGGCAGCTCTGATATCATGCAGAAAGAAAACATTTGTTGATAACTTGCAATTTACTGATAACACCTTACATATTATTTCTCTTGATCTTCTTCACTAACTTAATTAAAACACAAAATAAGCAGTAGGTATCAAACAAGTTACCTTTGCCATAATGTCAGCATAAGCCATATACAGGAAATCTTCTTCCAATTTACTGGTTAATAGAGAGAGGAGAAGTAAAATGAGGAAGATTAGAGTCATTATGGAAGAACTGAATTGCAAAAATATTTTTAAACTTCTTAAAAATATTTTTAAATAATTTCTATGCTCATAAATAATTACAAGAGTATTTTTGAAAAATGAAGACTTGATTAACATATAGAAATGGACAGTATAGCAAGCTGCAAACACAGTATTCACAAATTCATAAACACATTCCAGTGAAGTGAATATAGTTAATTTTTAATTTGACTTAGAATATATTTTATATTCAGAATGTAACTGTCAATAGGGAACATACACAGAAGACAGAGGAGTAGTGAGCCCCGAACACAACATTCATAACTATGAAAAAGTCATGTTAAAATCTCTTTACATACCCCAAGCTAAAGAGGTTTGAGTGTAACTCAAACTCACCGTATGGTCATACGCACATTTTGGCCTAGCTTATGCAATCTCACTTGAAAAGAGACTTATATGACGTCAAATACAGGAGTAATCTGAAAATCTGCATACACTCTGTAGTCTCTCACACCATCCCTACCATTTTTCAGTCAAGGCTGTTCGACTGAATAGCAGAATAAGTTGATGTAAAGGATCAACTCTTTTAAGGCTTTCATCTTCTTCTGGTGGTTCCTCTCCAGGTTTCTTTAGGGGAAGAAAAAGAGATTTTAAAAGTATATTCAATTATCTATCCATAGTGAACAATGTTTTACTCTGTACAATTTACTAAACATTAAATATTAACATATGTGTTTTTGATTTGGACAACCAGGAGGAAGCAACTTCCAAGCAAAGTATTAAGAAACTGAACCCCAACTGTGTTTACGACCATGATGATTTACACAGATGATACCACTTGCAAAGCTTTGGGTTTCCTCTCCTCATAAAACTCAACCCTCTTCCCTAGTTTCTGAAAATAACTTCAATCTTTTACTCTCTTATCCAGAACTAGCAGTAACCAGATGCCACCATTTACTATTATACTGTCTGTTGCTATGTTAACCAGCTCCATCAGATAAAAACGAGAATCCTGTTTCTAATCCATGTTAGGTATAATGTTGAATAAGAAACTCTGAGAGACTTTGAGGGAGAAGAAATCCAAACCTGAAGCTTACCAACAGTTTTAGACACAAGCACCTCTATCTACCAACAACAGAAATGTTGGCAGGATGTATAATTTTAGGAGATAACAAATCAATAATGTACAAAAAACATTATATATGATTCTATAATATAAATACATAAATGCATAAAGAAGGTTCTCTTTTCATGTGGTTATACTGCTTTCAGTTTTGGACAGCTCTAGTTGGCTTTCTTTGAAAGAAAAATGTAGTCCTAAGTACTATAATGAATGACCAAAGCAGTGGTCTAAAAAGTATCTATACAAATCTCTAAAGTCCTTTGATTTCTTACCATTTGCTAAAAGACATTTCAGTAAGTTTTGCCTGTCAAGTTCTTAACAAAATTGCTTCATTCAGACACTTTTTTCTATGAAGAAACTGGTAGCTCAAAGAAAATTGATTGCATAAAATACGCCCACTCTTCCTCCTTGTTTTTATCTACCACTATACACCAAAATACAGACAAGAAGAATTCCATTTGAGTAATACATTATTATACTGCCATAAGTTATCTGTTAAGCAATAAGGATGGGTTGGCTACTTCAGAGATACAAGGAAAATGGATTGTTGTCTATTAAGAAAACAAGTTTCACGTGCCAAACAGATTCCTGTGGGAATGCTAATAGATGTCTTTGAATACTACTATTTCTGTGTGCCTGTGAAGTCCACCTTTCCCACACAGCTGTACCAAACATGACAGGTTGCAGCTGAGAATTCCCTTCAGTTGATGTCTATGCACGATGGCCGTTTCATATGCCACTCCATGATGGCCATACAAGGTTCATTTCATATTTTTCAGTATGTGATAATATTTACAGTATCAATAACAAGACCAGAATAATTATGGATGTCTTCCTCTGCTCTTTATTTCAATCTCATTTAGAAGGCTGACCTTTCTCTTTGATTAACTGGAAGTTCTGTACTTCATAATGTTATCAACCAGAATATCTCCCTAATGCTATAAAAACTGAAGAAACAAAAGGGCACAAGTTGTGTTAATGTGTCACTAGTTTACACAGATTTATTGAAATTAAATGGAGGATCAAATTCACCAATGACTGAGTTAAGTAGAACTCATTATTAAGCACAGCATGAACACTACAATCAATGATTTTCTGACATTTCTGGGAAATAAGTATGCTTAATTTTCAGTGTCTTGAGACACTGAATTAATTATGAATTAATTATGAGTTATGAATTAACATAAATATACATAATTATTTAAGTGTAAAACAAAAAGCTTTACCTGAATGTAACATAAGAGGGTAAAACAAATAAGTTGGCTAAGTTTTAGCTGCTATTTCTAAATCTTGAAGACTTAAAAAATATTACTTTATATAATCTAATTGCATTATTACTATTTTATGTAATCTAAATTTCTATTTAACATATTGTTCTCGCAAGCTATTATGTCCACTAACATCTACCAGTATAACAAATCAACAATTATGTCAAATAAGCTTAAGTGTTCATATAACCCATTTACTTAAGCAGAAGCATTTTTCAATAGTGTTGAATACCTCATGATGCTAACATCAAACATCAAAAATCTATTTCCCTCAGAGACTTGATTTGTTGAATCAGAATTAAGAATCAGCACAATTAAGCTTCTCAAAAAGAGCACAAGTGTATACTTTTCTCCTTTAATTTCACAAATAGAAGGAGTACCACACTTGTATAATAGACTTAAGGACAGAAGACAGAACAAAGCTGCAAGTGTAAGTTCAGTTCTCTGCTTTTATGTGATGCAAATGCACAATTCCCACATCCCAGAAAAAGCTCTTACCGCCAGTCTATAAATTTCCAGGATCTGGCAAAGTCAGGAAGAAAGTAGCTTCAACTGAATCTGTTCCTTTAAATTATTTTCACTTAGCAGAAAAGAATGGTCAAGGTTCTCAGTATTGAGAAAAAACTCACTATGGCATAGAAGATTGCAGTGCTCTAACTAGAGTTAAAGGACAGGATTCTTGCCTATAGTTTCTGGGTCTTGGACTAATTAGTTTTCCTATTTGATATGTGAACAGTCCAGAAACTTCAGACAGCCCTTCAGGAATACATCAGAGAGCCCAAGGCTCCTTCTTTCTCACCTTCCAGATGAGTTCTGCTGCCCTAGCCTAGGTTGTGATTCCACCTTGACAGTTCAATAAACTTTTAATTCCTTGCTAAAGCAGGGTATAGCTTTCCTAAGAAGAACCTTCACCAGTAACACAACCACATCTTTCATGATGTCCACAAAGCATTTTGTATCAGCTCCACAAAGCTGAAACTCAAACTCTCGCCCTTCTGAGAGTGAGTGTACTTTAAGGCAGCAAGAATGTGATGCAAATTTATTTAAAAGACAGATGGAGTTTTGTGTGCTCTTTCAAATGAAAGGTGCAATACATCTCTCCCCAGGAGGGCAATGGAAACACACATATCCATACGTTTGAGGGAATTCCTGTAGGTCTTTTTTAATAAAGGATGATATAAAAGCCAGGCCAGTCTGTCTTCTCTGAGACAGTTTTTCACTCAAGCTACTGGTTAGCAAGGAGTTATTAATAAGCATAGCAAATATATAGGTTCATTGTGGAGGTAAGGAGATAATCCTTCATGTCAGTGCCACCAAATTAGCATGCTGGGTTATTTCTTTACATGTACACACCTGCACAGACACGCACACATGCAAAGACCTCTGTTGTTCCACTGCACACTCATGCTCCCAACTGCTAAAATAAAATCATTTTTTCACTATTTAAAACACTTGCCTTGTGTTGGGGTACATAAGGATATCAGTTTAAATGGCTGCATACAAAGTAAACATTTGTAGAAATCTCTTGTTTTTTCACAATGCTTGTTCATAGAATAAGGATGCCACAAGAAATTAATTCTGCATGTGTGCTGGCAAAATTGAACTTCCATAGTCTTTCTGTGTTGAGCTCATTGCTGCTGATTTCCCTTTCACTACTTTGACTCTAATTTGGAAAATCGTTTACAACTTGGATAGCTAGTTTTAAGCATAAGCTTTAAGCAGTAAAAGCAGATTATTACTATTTCTCTAATAGAAATTTAACAGTTAGCTTCCTCTCTCTATTGCAGAGAGCCGGCTCTCCTTACCATAAAAAGAGTGATTTCAGACTGTGTCCTGTTGTACCTCCCTGGGACTAATCAGTTCCTAGTAGTAGCTCTAGCCCAAGCTATGAAAAAGCTTTCAGTGAGACAATTGTAAAGGATGAGGACCCCAGACTTAAATGAAAATCACCGTAGGTATTTACAAGGCTGAAGACATGGCTCTAACACTTCGCCACTGGGAAAAATCTTCATGTCCTTGACAAGAGGATTCTTCTATGAAGAAGCAGATTTCTGCAAAGAAGCTCACAGCTTCTAAGGAACTGACTGATCTAAGACTAGATTCCTCTAGTTTCGCATTCTAACCTTTTGACTTAAATGGCTTTAATGCGGATTATGTAGTCCTCAAATACACAAAGGTTAGTGGCAAAGCAGTAGGGAATAGTTCTCCACAGGGCAGGAGATAAGAGATAGGGGAATAACAGCAACTTATATGTAATTTAGGAAAAAAGCTTTATAAAAGGCTATTGAAGCCCTGGAGCAAACAGCCAGAGGGGATTTTGGAATCTCCATCATGTGCAATTTTTAAAAAGCTGTCAGAGTGACTTGGTTAGAGCTCATCCCTTTGGGAAGAGATAGCTTAAGTGATATCTTAGCTACTTCACAGATTTATAATTATTACTATACAAGATGAATGTTAATCCTTAATACATTCCTATGACCCTTTCACCCAGACGTACTGCTAAGTCTTCTATCAGTTTGTCTTCAAAATAGTGCTCTTCTGTTTCAATCCAAGATTTATCATAGCCTTGAAGAAAGAGATTGACGGCTCGATGTCTAAAAAGGAACATTCAAAACAACAAAAGCTGTAAACTTTTAAAAATAAGATTTGGTCTTCTAAAATGTGAATTTTATTTAGCTTGAAGAACTGTCCAGTCATTACAACAATAATTTAAAAGGGAAGCAAAATTTCTATGGTTAAACCTTTCAAAGCATCCATTTAAAAAGAAAATTTACATTAAAATGTTTTATTTAAACCTGTCCCACTAACTTGTAAAACTGGTACTAAAACATAGTAATAATTATTTAGGAATAAATAATAAAGAAAACTTTAAAGAAATTCAAATATAATAAATAAATAAAATAAATTTCCACATTGGTAAATTTAATTTTAATATAAACTATTTTAATATATATTATATTTTTATGTAATATTTAGATAACAGCAATATATAACTTTGCACTGTGCTTAAATAATTGCATTTTTAATGTTCCAGATTAGACATGAAATCAGAAATTGAAAATTATAATTTTTCATTTATAATTTTTAATAATTTACTTTTTCAGCAGATAGAAAAAAAGTAATTAAACCTAATAAAAGAAAGCAAAAAAAAATTACAGTGCCAAGTAGTTTAGCAGTTACCGCTTTTCTTTTCTTTTTCCTTTTAAGCTTGTCAAACAGCTCTGTATGAAAGTTAGTGCACTTGTGAAAAACAGAATACAGCTCTTACCTTGGCAGATTATACAACGGTGCCATTCTAAAGCAGGCCACCACTGCTCTTTTCCTCTGCTTAGACAGCAGCTTATGCCACACTGCTTTTTTGGATCGCTGAGGATGCTCAACCTGTAACACAAAATACACATGGAAAAATAATATGGCAATGTCCCTAGTGTCTGGAAATATTAGTAGAAATGTTAGTTAACAGATAAATCTAGTAGAAAAGCAACAGAAGAAGAATAAATCAGAAAAAATGTTAAAGAGAGAGTTCAAGCACTTGGGCAAATTGTAGAATTGAAATTTAGAAAATAAAGCAAAATTCTCCCTTTCCTGGTATGATAAAGACATTCTTCTTTTTTAATTCATTCCACTTTTTCTATCTTTTAGACAGAATACTATCATCAATAAGGCCATCTCTCAGGAAGCCTTAACTTCTAATGCAGAGAATCTTCATTCATTCTATCTTTTCTATGTAACTCTTTACATACATTATATGTGCAGGTTAATTTTGCACCTTCACATTGCCTCAAATAATATTTTTAAAGAAATTTTCATGTGTACGAATTTATTTATAATATTCACCATGATCAGCTACTACAGAAAGAAATTAACTCTAAAAAAGAGTGAGAAATACAATGACTTAAGACTAAATCTTTCCTGTGAAGTAGCACAGATAGAATGTACAAAAAATACTTCAAAACACTTCAGATACATTTCATAAAACTACAGCTCTTTCTTAAAATATATTATTTTTCTGCATTTTGGTAGAAACTAGCATGAGATGAAATAGGGTGCACTCCCTCTTTATCTTTTATGCTTCTAAGGTTTCCTCTTCAATCTTTTACTCTTGTTTCCAAAGAAAATTACTGCTGTGGTGCTGAGGAGCACCTGCATATTTCTGTGTATAGCCTGACTGGATAACTGGGAACTAGGACTGCAGGCTGTGCTAGGAATCACTCCTTTCTCACATATTTAGAGTTTCTGTGATTTATTTCACACATCTTCCATAAATATGATATAATTTGATTTCATCTATGCAACTTTTGTAGAGTCAAGGAGCAATTTGTTTGATTTTTTTATGGAGGATTTGTTTTTTTTACAAACAAACACTCCTCTGTACTTCCACTGAATCAAGGAAGCCAATGGAAGCTCGCATTTTTACCCTGAAAGTTTTGGTAATACTCCCTTGCAACAAAATCGAGCATTATATGTAAAATATGTAGTGACAATTCTGGTATTTGTGTCAACTCAATAATCAATCCAAATTTGGTTATCCAATTTAGTGAAATACAAAAAAATATTAGTAGTTGAACAATGAATATTTAATAAAACAGACAAAAAAACTGCTATTCAGTGAAATATAAATTTATACTTGTAAGATTAAATGGTAGTAATCTTAAACAAGTTCTTTTTAAAAGATAAATACAAATGAAAAATATTTTTTAAGAGAAAGTACAAAAAAGCATTCATTGCAAACATGTTTACAGTCACAAAAAAAAAAAAAGAAGCCAGCAGTAGTAATTTGAAAGTCAGACAAATCCAAATGTGAAAGTTAGGTAATTAGTAATATCTACACAAACAATTATAAATGCCTCTATACTTTCCCAAAAGAAATAGCCTCGGCCTACGCAAGCAGATTTCTGAAAACAGTAAAAACAGAGAAGTTAGGTCTCCATGGAAAGAAAATACCAAGAATGGACTGATCATTGCCAGTGCAATACAGAAAGCATTCAGAGTATGTATGTACATATGTATGTATGTATGTATGGAGACAAGTATTTGTATACAGAGAGCAAAAGATTACTCAAGATGATCATAAAAACAGATGCAGTTCTCATATACTCATTAATTTTAAAGACACCAGATTTCCCATTTCATTAACAAAAGCTCCTGAGAGTTCCTGAGCATTTATCTGCAGATAAGTAAAGCTGTTGGGCTAAATCTTTAAAGAAATAGGTGTAAGGTAGCAATAAAAAAAGCAGAAAACTTGTCAACAAATCATTAAGTCTGATCAGAGGTACTGATCTTAGATGTTGACCTGATATTACCATGGGAGTCCATCCTGTTCTGTATGACTGCTGGATCATCTCAGTCAACTCTGATAAAACAGGGTAAAAGAGAAAACCTTTCTTTCCCTCCCCCCATATTTCAAGCTTTTCTCTAGTCTTTCCTCAGGGCAGCCCTAAAGCCTTTCAAATCAGCACCCATTCTCCTCTCTCTCTCTCATAGGCAAACCATGTAAACAAAAGTTTACTTCCATATTCTATCATTTTTTGCTTGCTCCACACATATTCAGCAACAGATGAAATTTAGTGACTCCTCATTCTCTTCTACCGAACTGTAAGGCTGTTGAACTTGCAGCAAATCCATATCAAGGCTGGCAAATAATATGAAGAAGGGTTGTGTGATGCAATAGACAGGAGACAGATATTCACATCATCCACACCTTCTGCAGGGTGTATATACAAGTACATTCACATAGCTCTCAGGTTCCTCTTGACTGAACCACTGACCTCCTGACAGTGAGGAACCTTCCTACAGTGAATCTGAAAACTTTCTGAGTGAAACCAACTAACCTAATGAGAATTCAAGAGAACCTTAAATTTTCAAATGTTCTTTGAAAAGGAAAAAAAAAATAAAGAAATATTTATATGAAGACAGTTTGTAGCCTATGGTGTGCAACCAGCAATGCTCATCTCTGCCTTTAGGAACACCCTCCAAGTTAAAGTCCTGTTTTTTCACTACCTTTTAAAAAGGAAAAAACATAATAAATCTAAAGTGCAGAATAGGCAATATTTCAAAAAGAAAAGTCACAAAAATAACTTATCAACTAACTTTGAGCTGTAAGATGTACCCACATAGGAGATTTTTATAACTTCATATTTTAAAGAATATGGGAAGGACACACACTAAAATACAGGTTTACTTAATAAGTTACTGTAGTTCACATGGGAAACTCATATATTAATGCAAAACATATTAAACAATACAGTAGAGCTTTTCACCAGATTCTGAAGCAACTTAAAGTTTCTGACAAATCTTTTTCAGAAAAAAAATTATTCTTCCAGTCTGCTTCTGCTGTTTCTTGAATGCAGCAAGGAATTTATGAGTTTGCCAGATGGGCCAAACAAATTGTTGTTGGAGCTGCTGTAAATACACTGTGAGATAGATATGATCATGATGTTGGACTACAAAACACAGGACTAAGTATATAAACAGTAGCCATCAAAAGAAAGAAAAAAGAATATAACATTAAATACAGCAGGTAAAAGTTCAAAAGAAAGGGTGAATACTTTTGTTTAGACTAAGAAGCAATGGACTTGGTAAAATGTGTCTGACCTGTTCCAGGTGAAACAGCACATTAGCTATATCAAGGACCCTTTCCACAGTCTTCTCTGGATCTGAAGAATCTTCAGTCCTGTTTGGCAAATCTTTGTAAAGTGCCATCTGCCATCTAATGGCGGGATCCTCAAGCTGCAGGAGAAAGATTTCTGATGTCACCAAGGCAAAAATGTCCCAAACAGTTTAGCTAGTAGAGAAAGTGCTACCAAGGTAAACTGAAACACTTTATACAGCTAACCTACACCTTTACATGTCTAATCCATAGAGCATTGAGAACAAGATTAATTTGTGCAATGCTTTGTAAGAGCTTCCATGAAATATAAAGTGGTTTGGGTTGGAAGGCACCTTTAAGGACATCTAGTTCCAACCCCTCTGCCATACACAAGGACACCTTCCATGAGACCAGATTTCTCAAAGTCCTCTCCAACTTGGCCTTGAATACTTCCAGAGATGATGCATCCACAGTTTCTGTGGGCAACCCGTTCCACAGAACTAAAACACTAATAATCAGACAAATAGCAAAAAATCATTGGTTAACAAATAGCACTGTCACCAGCAATGAATATAATATTTGTGGAAAAATAGTGAATATGAGGTACAGAGACATAACCTAGTACACTGCCTTTCCCATTATTAAATGAAACAACGCTGAAAGTGTTGCTCTAATTGTTGGGATGACTTTCAGTCATGGAAATCAGTAGCATTGCTATCATTTACATCTATTCTAATTTTTTTTAAATGTTAGAAAATCCTAATTTTACTGGTTATTAACTAAAAATATTAAAAGCTAATTTGGAAAAATGAAATCGAGATGCATTTGCTTATCAGCCTACAAATTATAAAGAACTGCAAGAAACAAAATTGCTTTTATCAAGTTTTTCTCTTTACATTTCATTTTTTCTACTTCATGAATCTGTAATTCTCTGTTTTACAATTGGTGATTTCTTTTTTTGTTTTTTTTGTCTCCCCAGTCCTTCTGCTAGTCAAGACTGCAACCATTTACTGTGCCAATGACGCTGGTGACCCGTTTTACTGAGAACTGTGGCCAGGGATCATTCCTGACTATGCAGTTACTCTTGAAGACACACTGGCCAGGATGGCTGGAGAACTTGAGGGGGCTAAACTCTACAGATTTCCATAGGTCTTGGAGTCAACACTTACTTGACTAAAACTTCTTTGTGCTTCCAGATCTCAATTTGTGCCTAAGGTGAGACAAGAATGCTAATTCACCTCCACAAAACGTATTACGATACACGGTTTACTCAAGTTCCAGGAATAATTAAAAACTTACACAGTCGTTCATTAATAGATTATTATAACCTAGAAAGCCATATTTTGCAGGCATTTCTTCCACCTTTCGGCTTTTCCATTTCTTAACAACTGTCACATCCACAGTCTTTGTGTGAGCATTTGACTGGATCGTCATGAATGGATAGTCCACAAAAGACTTTTTAATCACAGGTAGAGATGTCTTTTGATCTGAGGATTCCTCACATTCTATCAAGGTACAGCTTTTTTGTATAGGTAGTTTCCTAAGGGTATGAGTAGTTGGCATTTCAAGGTGTGAATTAGAATGGCTGGAAGAAGATTTTGGTGACTTGAGCTTCATCCATGACAAAATGAATGCAAGTTTCGTCATCAATTTCTTGAAATAAAAGGCTTGGTACTGAGTAACAGCATGCAGGCATGCAAGGAAAGGAAAGACAGAAACACAGTGAAGACAAATGTACAAATGTAGACAAAGGCAGACAAATGCATGAAATAGACGCCACAACATTAATAGCCAAAGATTCAGGAGGATGATTTTCTAACAGTGCATTACTCCAAAAAGGAATCTAGATAAATTACATTGTAGCTCTAATGTAAATAACAGAATTTAAGATGTCTGTGAGAAGAAGTGGTTAACAGAAAACACCAACTGAAGAATGAATATTGCTATTGTTGGAAGAAAACCAGCCGTCCAAAAAGCAGTATTTTTCCTATATTTTGAAAGACACTTTACACAAACACCACTATAACTAAGTTACATATTAATTCATAGTAGAAAATAGTAAATTTATAAGATAATTTATACTACATTCCCATTATATCTGACTCAATCAGACAACAAAAGGGTAGTCTATGCATGATGGCATCATTTTATGTAAGAAGAAATATCATACTTGACACTATAGTGACTGAATCCTATTGATATCAGAGAATTATGGTATAAATTGTATTGTAATTTGTACATAATTACTGAATTTAACTTCAGACATTATACTTTAAGTAATTAGTTACACACTTAATATTTAGTGTTAACTCTAGAATGTGGCACTGATAAATCATTTTGTCTGCAGTTAACTGCTTGTCAAACACAGGTATAAATCAGAGCTTTTAGAAGTTAATAAAGCAATATGTAAACACCTACAAAATAAAGCTAACTACAACAGCAGTTTAGTTTTGTTATCTATGTATTATGAGGTTCTCTTTCAGATTTTCCTCTTTCACTAGGAATTGATTTAAAAATAGGAAATTTTAGTCACTGATGAAAAGTTTACAACTGGAAAATCCAACAGTGTGGACTTGGGATTAGCTAAAATCACTTTTGTATTAACCATCAAGGCACTGTGAAATTGCATCAATCTAAGAAATTTAAAAGCACCTTTATTCTCATGTAGTATAAACAGAGAAGATGTAAGTTCCTTAACAACAGCAAACTTTTAATTTAAGCATAGGAAGTTACTGAAGAGAAAGCACAGACAAAGGTATTAGAATGTATCAAGACTTCCAGGCAACAAAGCAGTAACAGACAGAAATTTCTTAACAGCAGAACGTATCACTGAAGAAACAAAATGGAAACTGAAATAGTTAAAACAGAAGGATAGGTGCTAAACAGCAACATGAAATCCCAGGCAAGACTTGTAACTGCATGGCTCACAAACTGGCAATGTACACATACTGAAAATGTCATAACAGAAATATCTATCATTGCCACTAAGAAAACACAATTGAAGTCTATACACAAAATCACCTCTTATTCAAAGGTTTTATGTTCATGGCATTCACATTTAAGTTTAAGTACTGTTGCTCATCAAGATCTTCAGAGACACTGCTTTCTTCCTAATTTGCCTCTGTGTTTTCTGCTTCTCAGTATATAACAATAATTACTATATAAAGATAAGTATTTCAAGGTTTTAGGATTAAACCAAATCTTTTGTTTTCAAAATAAACTTTTCTATGTGCAAACCCTACAATTTAAAGCTACTGAATTAAACACATTTGTTGTGAACATGGCAGTGACATATGAAAAACATGATGGGAGAAAATTAATCTTCACATATTATTCTGGAAGAACCATCACAGTACCAGCTCATTAAAAAAAAAAATTATTACTGCCATGCACTGATTTCACTGAAGTCCTAGATTCAGAATCTAGACTTCTGAATGATTCTTAAATAATTGCTCAGAAAAAAAAGCACCAGATTTTCAACTTACATTTACTCTTTTGTGACCTTTTAATAGGCACAGAAAACAGTAGTTTAGTTTTTTCTTGTGGTGAATAAAACATGGGGCAGGGGGAAGAGGTAGAGGACAATCCTAAGTAAAGCAACATCCATAGGTACAATCACATCTTTTTTCAATAGAGGAGACACATGCATAATTTTATTACACTTCCATATTCTGGCTTCTTTTTCTTAATTTGAAGCATTAAGAAAACAGTTTAATTATGCTGGCCATTTCAAGACTTTTCCCCTAAAGCTACTCACCTACCACTAACTGGAATTCAGTAACAACAATCTATACTTTTTCCCAAAATACCTTCTGTTCCCAGGGCTGGAAAGCAGGAACCAAACTGAGAAAACTGGATATTTTTCACTTTACAGAATAAGCCAAAATGGCAGCTTTTTTTTCATTTACACTTCAATCCCAGTATCTTTGAACATTTTGCAGACTTTATCTCAAATAATAGTAGGTGATATTTAAACAGTGATAGAACTGCCTTCCATCAGCAATTTCGTATTAATGGTGTGAATGGAGAGAGATTTGAATGGCCATATGTTATTGTATATAACACATATATACACATATTAAATACTTAACATTTAAAAGTTAAGTTGAACAAGTTACTTGACAGAGTAAGGGACTACAAGTTATCCTAATTACCAAGACAGGTTGTCATCATATGGCACTGATGAAAGGATTCATTGGAAGAAAAATCAAATTTAAAAACTGCATATAGATTACCTTGCCCTGAAGATGGAGATTACTGCGGATGACATCTCGTACTTCATCCTCAGTGTCTTTCTGCCAATAGATTTCAAATCATATAAATTAGGAATAGAAGGTAATCAGGAAACGTTATGATTCATTTGAAAATCAGCCTTCAGCATCATGAGATGATAAATGAAACAGACAATGTGAAAGATTGAGAAAAATCTCAGAGACAAATCTTCTTGTACCCAAGCTCGCAGGATCAAGTTCTGGTTGGTATCATACATATCTGTTCACAGTAGCACACTAAATATGAGCCTGAATTCAAATTGCTAACATACACATATCAAAAGTTTGACCAAATAAAAACAGTAACATGAATAGAGCCTTCTATTATCTGAGTTCTGTTTGTTTTGCAGAGGTCTTTTATAGCAGCCTTTATAGCATTCAGCTCAGGAGTGCAATGGTCATGTAACCCCCTAGAGTGCAGAAAGTATTATAGCTTGAGAAAGGAGTATATTCCAAATTAAAATCAAATTATTGCACTGAGTACATACCCAAAAGAATCACTTTTAAAACAGTCTATCCATACAGAAATTCTTTCATAAACATGAGAGTGATTAAAAGGAATTAGTTATGATATTGGGCACAGAAGTTAGGAAAGAGCTAGTTCTTAATTTTATGACAGTCACTAGTCTAGTCATCTAGGTTGGAAAAGACTTCTGGGATCAAGACCAACCAAATTCAAGCTTCATAAAAAATAACTTTGCATTAAAAATCAAGAGAGAGAAATAGCTAGTTCAACTACTGAATGCTACCTCTGTTCATATACTGATCATTCTGAAATACATCCATACTGATAAAAGTATGTCCAAATTAAAATGTTTTAAGCCATGAGAAAAATTACGTAGATATATACCATAATCACTCTTTGTGCCCTTATAAAACAAAATTATAATCTCGATTCTTTGTGTCATGCTGTAAGAATGATCACAGGGTGAAACATTCAAAGAAATCAATAATAAATATTTCTACCTTTTAGAAGTGCGAAAACAGCACCTACCATGCTAAATCGATTTTTGGCCAGTGCAATTAGCTCTTGGTCTCCAGGAGCACAGATGTTTAGGCCTATTGGAAGCAATCTCTTTAGTGCTGCCACAATGAGAGAGGTTTGCATGGAGTAGCGGTCACCTTTTCGCTTCATCTTCTTCCTTTCCTGGTCAGAAACTGCTGCCTGCAGAATAAAGTAAAGATGAAGAAGAAACCAAATCCAATATTACACAAAAGAATTGTACTAGCAACTTTGTACTTGTCTCTGGTTTGACAATTTCCTTATTACCTATGCAGGTATGACCTCATCCACTGGAACTGGCATTTTAACATTGCCATTATTTTGCAGTGTGTTTCTCAAATGACTGGGTTTTGCATCTCAACCCAGTGTTCTCAACAGGTTTCTTTACCAGAAAAAAGAAAAAAAAACCCAAAAAGCAAATGCCCTCCTCCCCAAAACAAGCAAACAAACAAACAAAATCAAACCATAAAAGGTACTTCTCTGGAGTCTTCCTGACTCCTTCCCTCTGCAAAGAGAAAAATATGAAAATCTTAACACTACCTTAGACATCTTAGATTTGGTGTCACTGATAAGGAAAGACATGTTGTTGATTTCATTTTGTACCACAAAGTTCTGCTCCTCCCTTTTGAAATTCTGGAAATACATAGAAGATGTCAGTTAGAAGCATTTATATGAGTACTCTATCTAAACATACCTTAAAGAAAAATACAAATTAAGTAGAAATCTGTAGAATCCACAAGTTAAGACAATGGCAGTCAAAATTAACAGATGATCAACAATGCCCTTGAATTTCAGCTTCATTTACATTGCATAACTCAGGTGGTGTATGTTTGGGGATTTTCCCCATGTTAGAGAGAAGGAAGTGTTTCCCTAGCTATGAAAAAGACATGGTAAAAATCTCACTCCTCCTCAATTCAATATAAAAATATTGTCCAGGTTTTCCCTCACCAGTAAATTATTCATTCCATCTTTCTGCATTATAAATTTCCATTATATTCAGGTACATAAGAAAATATTTAATTAAAAAGACTGAAATTATGAATACACAGGTGATTTCATTATCCAGTATCTATCTACAGTGTAATCACTTTTCATACAGTGTTGTTTATAATAAATCTTACAAGTACTGAAGTTATAAGGCATCTTGTTCCCCAGACTGGAGAGAACTGAAGCTACAGCAAATAAAGAAATTTAGTATAGACAACAGTACACACAAAGAAATTAGACTCCTTTAGGGTTTTAATTCTTTGTGTTCCAGTATTCACTGCATCATGTTTTATTTAGGAAGTATCAGTACTTACTAGGTGTGATTACAAAAAGGCCATGGGGTTAAAATAATTGAAAAGAAAAAAATAGGGTAAGGATACGAAATGCAATGAGCTTAATATATTTTTAAAAAATCCCAAAAAAGCAAAAAACCAAGCAAACCACAAACCCACAACAAACAAACAAACAAACCAGAATCTGTAAGAAAAATAACTTTAATCAGTTTACTACGTTATGAAATACCTATCCAACTCTCCTACCTTCTCTGACATTTCATAAGTGTCAGAAATCCGTCTTTAAATGTGTTTTACAAACACAACCACTAAATAACTGATCTCCCTATTAAGAAATGTCATTAAAACAAGTATTTACCAAGGGATTACTTACATGAGACTTCGACCAGTAAATGAAGACCTCAGCCACCATGCGGAACAGCTCTTCTGCTTCAGGATTGGGCTCTTTCAGCCATTTTGCCCTAAAATTCGGTGAAAGGGTGAAAAAGGGGATAATCCTCATTGTCTTTATGCTTTGAAATCACTTTTTGACATTTTACAAGGATACAAGTGAACAAAACCAATAATAAATGCTTTTAATCCTTTCTGGTAGCAGTGGCTTTTTGATGTCCTATTTCAAAACCCTTAAAATCCAATAGATCTGGATTGCAATTTTGTTTTGTTTTCTTCTCAAAGAGACCCCAGCTCCTCCTATAAGTCAGAAAGGATTAGCTTGAGCAACTGCAAGATTGCCAGACTGAGTAAAAGCCACTTTAATTCAGTGCTAGGCACATCAAGGGGTAAGAGGCGGTATCAATAAAAAGGAAGGTTTTTTATGAGATTTATTGACCTATTCCTCTCCACATACCTGTTATAGTCCACAAATCTAATCAACAAAGGGTAGAAGGCATAGAGGTCCCGTGCCAAAGTGGTGAACTCATCTAGGATGAGCAGTTCAGCCTCCGACATGTCACCTCTGCCTTCTGCTCTTAGATGTTCTTCATCCGATACAACCACTGCTGCCTTTTTCTTTAGTTTATCCATCAGTGGAAGGAAGTGTGTCTTTAAGAGCTGTGGCTTCGCTTTACTTATGATGGGCTGGGAAAACACTATTTAAGGCAATGAATATTATAATATATACCTGGCCACAAAATATAACTAAAATCTTTTACCTTTTCCCGCTTTCTTGAATCTTACTTCTAGGCTACAGAGCCAAATCCTGCCCCCATTGAAATCAGCAGAAGTTTTGCCAAGAATTAAATGTGGTCAGGATTTTACAAAATCAATTCACTTTTTTCGAGGGCAGAAATTGCAGCTTCACAGATTAAGGTTTCAAGATCATAAAACTCGAAACACCTCTTTACTGGTATTCTGTCAGCATGGTATTTGTCTGCATAGTTTTATTGAGCAGTGCCAAAGTTGTTTAATGGTATGGATGGATACATAAACAGCTACATGGTGCACACACAAGTTTTCTCAGCTACTGGCTTCTGCTTTGAACCTCACTTGAGCAAAGGGGAACTGGAAAGCATGCTCTGGTTATTTGAAAACCCACGGAAACAGCTTGCCTGTATTTCTTCAGCACACTAAGAAGTCTGGTATTGAATCACACAAATGGGAGTGATTCAAATGATTCATTTCAGACTTGTTAGCACAAGCTTTTTGAAAATCTACTCAGAAGAACAGTTACGTAAAGTAGTGATTCAACTGGGCCCATTGGTACCTAACCATTTGTAACTGATGAAATTACACAGAATTTTAGGCAGATGCCACCTATTCTTACAGTGCATTACATTACTAGCTCTCAAAACACTAGGAATTCTGAATGCTACCATGAATGAAATTACTATTACAGTAGATATTGAAAAGTCGTAAGAAAGTTTAATTGAAAAATTGAATCCACACCACTGAAGTGACTTTTCCTCAGAGATTTTAACACTGAGAATTAAAGTGTTTCTCATCAAATTCCAAGTTGTTCACGAAATTAAATCAATGTAACTATTATTAAAATGACACAAGAATTTTGACATTTCATTGTAATGGATATGTTAGAAAACCCGTGTCCAGGTTTTAAGGATCCAGCACTCACACAGAATAGCAAGGAACTGTATAATGGCTGCAAATGAAAACTTGCTATATAATGAAAATGGGGCTAAATTACTGTAGTCCTTGAATTTAATATACTGCAAAAGGCACATGTGTATATTCTTGGAAAAAGGAATAGTCTAAGGTACTTCTTATGTTACTTATAGAGAGATAAAAACATACTGCTTACACTGCTTTTTCATTATACTTGGTATTTCTTGTTCGTCAAGATCCATATTGCTTAAAAATGTAAAAATGTGAGAGTTCTTCTACTCCAGCTTTAACAGGGTAAACACAGAGTGATTCAGAGCCTGTGTGTGTGTGTATATATACATTCTGAATATACACACACATTTGCTTGTTTATTAATTAATTTTCACATCTTACCTGCTAATCTCTTCATCCAGGCTCCTTCATCAATACCAAGGTTGTTATAGATGATTTTCAATATGTTACCCAACAGAGTGTTCATGTGCTCTGACGTCAAGGCTGTGCAACACATTTCAGCCTTGTCAGGATTGTTCTCTGGCCCATGCTCCCACCAGTGTGACATGTAACTGCACAGCATTGGCAGTATGACTTCCATGATGTGTGGCATTTGTGTGTAACGAATACCGGATTCTGCCAGTTCCACTATTTCTTCCATCAGCTTCACCAAAGAAGGAATATTTGGGCAAACCTCTTCTACACTAGTTGGCAAATTCAGAACTATTGGAAAAGAAAAAAATACCGAAAATCAATATACTAGGTCATAAAAGGAAAACAATTCTTTTCAGCTGCTATTCAGTACAACTTCTGCTTTCTGTTTACATGTGCATCCTTGTGATCCAAAGGAAACATACCAAACACAACAATAAAAAAAATGCTTTCATACTGTTGAGCAATTTATATAAACAGTTCTGTAACTAAAATTCCTATATGAAAGCTTCAACAATGTAAATATTGTGGAATGAGTTTAAAGGAATCAGATGCACTTTTCTAAATACAAAATAAAGCTTGAATTTCAAAATCCCTTCCATCATAAGTTTTGCAGTTGAGGAAACAAATTGATACAATGAAATATCTCTCAACACCACATCAGATGGGACCTGGAATTCTAAAAGAACAGAAACCATTGCCTGTCCTAACAAACTGAGCAAATTTGAGAAACTGATTCTAGAGGTGAATATGTGATTGTAAATGCTTACTTTTTAATTAATTTGAATTTTTGGTACCTTCCTCTGAAAAGGCACTGCAGCTGCCTTGATTTTTTGAGGCAGTTTCTTTCATCTACAAAAAATATCTGCAAGCACAGTCTGTAGTTCCTGAATGTCTAACATATTAACAGACACATACCATGACATACACAGGTATCTGCAAAACAAAAATTTAGCCTGCAACTTATGAATATGAATGTCACTACCAGCATTCAACAACTCCCTGTACTAAGGCCAGTCTTTTTTGCACAGCACTATCTTCTCCTGTTTAGAGCAAATATATTTTACACAGAAATCACTGAGTCTCTTCAAAGATCATGCAATTTTGGGAAAAAAATTCAATTTTCTGTTAAAAATCATGACAAGTCAGTGGATTGTCCTTCCAGATATATTAAAACCGATAAAATATATGGCAAGCATGCATAATTGTTCATATTTTCAAGTTGGGATACTACAGCTGCTACAGGAGAATAAATCTGCTATGTTCCCTTTTTAAAAAAATAAAGGTGAAATTATAAAATTATTGCCATTATAAACTGGCATCTTATACAAACATACACTGTCATCTTTGTGTATCTGTAATATGATTCAGACTCAGCGTATATACAGAGCTTGTGAAGTTCTACTGCAACTTCTATTTATTGCAGGAACCGTTTGTGCATGTGACCTTATTCAACAATTATGTTGCGACATAAGAAATGTCAAGAATGGAATAAAAAGATAAATGCAAAGTAAACATACATATTATCACTGTAAAGTATCTGTACTGCCTTTTATGTCAAACAAAAGAAAAAGCAACCTACATACTACTCTGCTTTTTTTTTTACTTTATAAGGGCAATATGCATATGCATATTGGGCAATAAATATGCAATTAAGACAGTAAAGATATTTCCCTTCAATTGCAAGTATGCCTGTTTTAGGGACCCAATATTGTTTATGTAAACTGAGGAACCAAAGCTACTGATGAGAATGCGTAATTTTATGGTCAAATATAGGGTATTTGAGGTACTTAAAATGTGCAGTCTCTTAATTTAATTCCAAAGCAGTCTTTTGAGAATGGTACCTCAAAATTAAAATATCAGTAACACTAGGAACATAAAATGATCAGTTTTATCAGAATTAGAAAACAAATTGATTAGAAAATTGATTTAGAAATAAAGATTTAGACAAGAAATACAACCATGAAATCACAAGAAAATTCTTGTACTTTAAAATGTATGCAAAACCCATCAAATGTATGCAAAACACATCTTAAGGAAAGCAGCATTTATAGTGAAATCATGTTTTCATAATCATGACCTTGGTATCTGGAAATACCTGCTCTGTCTCTCGCATTCTTGGTATTGTAGATTGAGTAGATATTATGTTTGTTCAAATGAGTTTCCAAAAAAGCCACTGGAAAGGCCCCTGAGAAAGCAGCCAAGCACTCTCCTAGTGCTGATCGTTGCCTGTGAATTAAGAAACACCATTAATGACACACAGCTTTGACCACAGAGCCGCAGAATGGGTAAGGCTGGAAGGGACCACCAGTGCAGTCACTGGTAAGCACTGACTGACCACACCTTGGGGCTGTGTTCTGAGATAAATGCATTTCAAAGAGAGAAGCCACGACATTATTAGGATCATCAACACACGAACATGTTATACAAATAGAAGTCTAGCAACCCTCTGCTAATATATGAATGATATCTAAAGACATAAAATGTCAAAGGTGGCCTACACAGCTTACAGAAAATGAAAAACATACAGGGGGAACAAAAGTAATTGTAAAAGTGCCTCCTGTTCTATTACTTTCCTCTCAGCTCTACTGACTGTATAATCCCTACTATTAAGAAAAAGCTACTGGATAGAACAAGAGACCAAAATCAACTATCATTTTATCTAAGTGGTATTTCATTTTTCTGAGAAATAGTGATAATCATATTCATGCTTATTCAGTGACTTAGTATGAAAGTCAAGTTCTTCATGTGAGTGCATGTGTGTGAGTTCTTCATGTGCTTCTAATGATCAAGAACTCTGAAATTTTATCACAAAGACATTGCTTTAATAATTTCAAATATATGACATTTATTTGATAATCATATTTTTTTAATGCATCAAAACTTTTAAGCTTGTTTCTAGGAAGAAGTAAATGATGCCTTGTCACTTCACTTGGGTCTTCACAGGACAGGTAAACTAGTCTTTCTATTTTTCAACTGAATTGATCACAGCAGAATTTAGAGAGATGAGAAGTCCCTAGCAGAGACCAACTCACACATGTGTCAGAAATCAAACAGAATTTGAACTCAAAAGAATCAAACTTTCAAGTTAAAAGGAGTAAAATACCTCAAAACTGATCTTGTGATTTAACAAGGTTCATCCTCGGTCTACAGTTTATCTTGGTCTTAGAGATTTTATTCTTTCTAGATCTAACTCACTAGTTTGTTAAATCTAACTTCATTGTCTTCAAAACAAATCCCATCTCCATTATTTGCCAAACAGCAAAATATATTAATTTTATGTCCTTAATGAAATCAACAAGACCTGATTTTCCACAGGTTTGGGGTTTTTTTAACATAAATATTGGTTGATGATTTTTCATATTATTGCCTATGGTACCACCACCAAATAAACAAGGGTATGTCATGGGGCTGCTCTGGAGTTATGCACAGGTTGATCTGCTGGAGAGTGTCACTTCCTAGACAGTGAACTTCCTGGATTACTGCTGCCAATATCTGAAATGTATGAATTCTGTTCAGCCTTCCTGCAGAACAATGCTAGCCACTACAGTGCAACTATTCAGTTTTAAGAACTGAATTTTTCCAGGTATCTCTATTTTTTGAGCAAACATGGCTTACACAGACTAAATGTAAATTGGAGGGGGTTTAGCAGAAACAGAGATGTATAAAACAGCAATTTCAATGCCTCATTTACCTGGGTAACTGAGCTAGAAAAGAAACAGTATTGTACAAGTAACAAATTAAATTAAATTTAGGGCAATGAGAAAGAAACATACATCATGATCAAACATTATAGAAGGAAGAATATAACAATTGCTGAGCTGAATGACAAAATTTTACAATACCTCAGTTAACGCTCAATTCAAGTGCTGTTTATTAAAAAGTCAGATAATTTTTTGCAGCTTTTATTTTAAGAAAAATATTTTGACAAACATAAAATGCAGTATTTGAAGCATATTATAGTAAATGCACCTACATTCCACTTAACATCTGAGCACATCTATTTTTTCTCTCAAGATGTCTTTACAATAATACTCTCATATATTATTTTCTGAACTGCAAATTCACAATGCTAAATATAAATGCATATATTAAAAATGGAAGAACTATTTTCCTTCTTACCTCTCTACATATATACTCTTGCTGGTTCCCAGAGCATATAAACTGGCCAATATTCTGTAACAAGAGACCTGAACATCTTCCACTAAGATGAAGAAGAGAAGAAGAAAACTATATTTACAAAGAGATTTTTTTTTTGTAATTTTTTCTCAATACATTCCCAAAGAATTAAGATAAATTTCTTTACACAATAAAGGAATTAAAAATATTAAGCTAGCAAAGGAAATTCACAGAAATCACCCACTAAATACAAAAAGTCTTTGGACATCTGAGTGCCATACTTTTTACTCAAAACTTCCATTTACTTAAATGTTATGTTAATAGCTAAAACAGTACCTATTTTACTAGTGCACTAATATTATTAAATTAATGGCATACCAGCTCTTTACACATGATACTTTTATAAATAGAAGACCACTGTGCAAAATAAAGGTAATCCTGTTAATCAGATATTTAATTGTTTTAATTACAGTTTATATATATATATTTTTATTTTTTTTTTAATTCAGGC
This sequence comes from Cyanistes caeruleus, assembly GCF_971803275.1. Lineage (NCBI taxonomy): Eukaryota > Metazoa > Chordata > Aves > Passeriformes > Paridae > Cyanistes > Cyanistes caeruleus. Next base: position 68,630,297 of record NC_141702.1, read on the forward strand.
ACTGATACCAGCTAATAGCATGCACTTAATTTAAACTTTAAACTTATGAAGGATTAAAAACAATAAATAATTCTTTAGTCCGTATGAATATTTCACCAAAGGATGTTTTAAAATTATCACGTAATTCAGTCATAAAACTGTGAGAATAATCTTAAAATCTTTTTGAAAAAAGCTTTTGCAGTGCACTCTGCAGCAACAGTGTAACAACACTGTAAGCACCATCAAGAAGGATGGTGCTTACACCCATTCTTGCCCATAGAAATCTTTTGTAGTCTCTCCTACAGTGCTAGTATCATCCCCCAAGATGCAATGAATGAAATATTGTCAGTAAAAAAGGGTAAGACTTCATGGGCTGGGAGAGCCTACAAGATATTTTACCAAAGCTACATGGCCCAGCCCATGTACTGTTCTGCAATTTTAGTTCAGTTCATCTTGGAGTTCAGTGTTTTTATATTATAATAGTAACCTCAGGCAGACTGACCCATCTTTGTGCGTGATCCACCCACCAAGCATACTTCATAACTCGTACTCCCAGGTACCAGCACCAGGTCAAGACACTTGTATAAATAAGATAAATCTTAACTCTAGAAAAAATGTAAAGTGAAGTTGTATGTCTTTCCACTATGCTCTACACAAAATAAATAGGCCCAGTTTTAAATAATTATTCTTTCTCAGTTCATTATTTCTAAATTCAGTATTTTACACCAGTATATAGAATAGCTGAATAAGAACACCAAGTCAAGTGATAAAGAATTCAAAGCTAAATATTAAGTTCCAAAACATGGGAAACCAGAGACCAAAAATTACACAAGGCATGAACATGCTGATGCCTGAAAAAGTGGTTAAGAATGAACAAATTACTTTTTGGATATCATCACAGTGTCTGGAATTTTACAGAAATAGTTTAATGAAAAAAGTGCATGTTTACATCTCATGATTTTCAAATCCATCAATACAACTCCAAATTTTTTAAGAATTATTTTAAAGCTACCTTAATACTTTTTACAGAGTTTAAAAAAGATAAAAAATGTAGCTTAGTATTCTTTTCCTCCAGGTCCTTCTCATGTATTTTCATAACTGAGTAACTGAGTTAGCTACGCAGGGCAGGATTACCCCCTTTTAGTGCCACCTGGACAGTGATATTTCTCTGAGTTCCTAAAATATATAATATTAAACTCTGTGTACAGACTGCAATGTCTGCAAAATTTTGGGTTTGGGAAAATAAAGGACCACTGAACCCACTTACAATCAAAACCTTTACAGAAATCCAATATACAGGCTCTCATACATTCCCTTCTCTGGTGCCTGAAACCTTCAGGAGCTCCTTCCACTTTTCCTTTTTTCCTTGAATTTTCAGAATTTAAGGACCCACCCAGATTCCCCTCTAACTGAAACTGAGGTGAATGTATGATGGTGTAACATAATTCTTACTATATAGAACAGTAGTAGTATAACCTTATTTATAGACAGAGTAAAGACAAAGAAAGTTGCACAAAGTGAATTCTCACAAAAAAGAAAGAGTAAATCTGTGATAAAATTATAAAGAAAATTGATCCTTCTGACTTTGTAATCGTGGATACATCTGCTTCAATATCTATTCAGAGTCCACTAAAACCTGCAGAATGTTTTTGGTTGGTTGCTGCAAATGTTTGATTAAATTAAAAAAAATTGTCAAAATAACATAGGATTTGTCCTTTTTTAATAGAAATTGAGGGTCTAGTAATGCTTACTACATACATACATATATGATAATATGATACATACATATCAAATCTTCCCCAAACTGGTGCTGTCCAATATGCTCAAATAACGAAGATAGCACTGGCAGGAGAGCAACTGTGGTATAATTAATTATTTGTGTAACTCCTTTTGGCTGGTTTCTGCTGTGTGTAAACTGGCCTTGCTTAAGATTTTCCATTGTTTTCTCCAGATCCTCAGCAGCATTGTCCAAAAATGCTCTCAATGCCATCCTAACAGATTCCAGACCAGTTTTCATCACAGTCCTGTTTATAGCATGCAAAAAGAATGAAGAAGAATATTCCATTAGACAAGCATGGAATAAACCTTAGTCTTGGGCTGCATGAAAAAGATAACAGAGATCTGAAGAAAAATCTTTCATCTTTTAACACTGTAAAACCAACTCAGACCAGAACAACTGACTGAAAACAAGTTTCATAGATATCCTGCAGAACATACTGACACTTTTTCTGCCAAGCAAATAGTCCTTCAAAATTTATAAGGTGATTGATTTGTCTTCAGAGAGGAAAAGTACATAACAAAAATAAGAATTAATAAGTCTGTGATTTCTGACTCTAGAAAGAGAACTGTCTCAAGCTAGAACTCAGAATATCTTCCTAATTATAAGTTACGTTTCTGTCTCCAGATCAATGGCCTCAGAAAGGAATGAGTAAAAACAATCACACCTGTTAAAATCAAATCAATCAATAAATGCATTTATTTTGTAACTAGAGCACCATAATCAATGATGTAAAGATATAATCTAGGAGAATTATTACTTTATATGATTTAACTAGATCAATTACGAAGATCCTTTGTTTAAGGAAAGTATCCATTTAGGCATGCATGAAATAAATTGAGGTGATGTTCCTTTGTAAATTGAGTTCAGTCCAGTTTTTTCAGTCTGACTGTTTATTTGAAAAAGTGAATATATACAGTTCCAAAAGCAGTATCTTTAAACTTCCATGTTACCTCCATTAATTTGTTCATCTCTATCTGGAGCTATTTTCACATGTCTACCAAGACCTGAATTAGTGACCTTCACTGGTATCTGTATTCAGTCTGTGTGACTGCATGGACCATGGACAATTTAAGACAAACAAAACCAAGACATCGCAAATTAAAGGCACACCATGCAAGAGCTGAGCCATATTAATGGCCATGATCATGACTCTACCCCCTAGCAAATGGAATGTAAAACTTGTCCATGAAAGCAACTGTAAAGATACTGAGAAAAAAGAAGTATCTGCAAATAATGCAGCCAATTGTTTTGAGACTTAATGCAAAGTGAAAAAAGTTAACTTAAAATTTCAATGGAGATAAAATTTCCAGTTTAAGCTATCATATTTTGTTTAAAACTGTGAAGATGTAAAATCAACTATCCTCAGAGATGGTGGACTTTACAGTAAATGGAAAGCAACACATTACCCTCCATTCTATCAAGGCTGTGTCATCCATAAACCTCAAAATAATAGTTCAAGCAGATCAATTTAACAAAAAAATAACAGTGAATTCTAAGCAAAGGGTTTGGGTTTTTTTCAAATTAGAACCTGAATTAATTTTGCAAAGACACTCTATGAGACAGATTTACAGTGCATTTAACTCCTGAATTTTTTATTAAACAGTGTAAGGAAAATAATAAAATATTTCTAACTTTATTGTGGTTTTGAGAAAGTCACATGATTAGGACCACATAAACTAACAGCACTGATCAATAATGAAGTTTGAAGTGTAACCTACAAATAGCATCCTGTCAAATCCTAGTAACTGATGTTTTTCAATGGGAAATCTTTTCAGCACTGTAACTTCTTGAGTGCTGAAATTCTGTAGGCTTACACGATACCCCAAATATAAATGCACATTTCTTTCTCCAGTGATTTTCCTTGTACTTTAGAAAATATAATCAGTATTACCTTGCATCCAAAGTCTGTCCCAGAATGTGAAGACAGTTGACTATTGATGTTGCATCGTTTCCTAGAGAGGGAGGAAAATTATCCACCAATTAAGCTGAGCATAGAGTATAGCTTATTGACACGCTGCTAACTGTACCTCCGGATTTAATGAAAGAATAAATGACATAGCAGAAGAGCAACTGAACTTCTGCATAATTTCAAGTTAAAAAACATGCAGTTTTTTGTCTTAGCCTTGTTTACACAAGTGCAGTAACTAGAGGCAAGAAAGCATCTCTCATAAAATAGCTGAGGCAGTCAAGATGGAAGCACTTAAATGTGGGGTTAATTAGAGCTGCAGTGTATTGTCTGGTTTTCATTTGACATCTCTAGTTTTTTATTTAATTAATTCAAGTTTATCTCATTATTTATCTTCCCTCTCTCAGTAACATAAAAACTGTTAACTTTCCAAAGTTGCTACTGCAGGAAGAGGACGCTTATGAAAAATATCATTAAAAAATTAGTTCCCCAGTGTTCCACATAGTCTGCAGTCATTTATAGCTTAATTGGGCCCACATGAATAACAGTCCATAATACATAATACACATACTGTGTAATTATTTTTCCCATTTAGGTATGTAAAAAGAGGACTTGCTACATGCCTTCTATACATATGTACATCCAAAAATGCTGCCATGTAGAAGACTCCTTCCTCTAGGATCGCTTTTTAAGTCCAGAACAGATGTACACTACACAAATTTGAACCACAACCTATTTTCAAATTTACTTTTTTTAATGAAATAATGCAAAAATGAAACTGTCATGTCTTGCTTCTTGTCAAATTTTCTTAATTAAATAACAAAAAGTAGAAAAAAATTGAAGGCTTAAGACTTCTGAAAATATTTCTATCTGCATACAGTGATACAGCATACTGTATTTTCTCACTGCTTGTTATTTCTTAAAAATGCAAGCAAACATTCAAGTAAAATTAGTAATTGTTTCAGTGAAGTAGAGATTTTAAAAGATAAATTGCAAGGAAGGTGTGGGAGGTTCGTTGCAGCACTGAGAACTTAGTTGTTCTAAGCTACCAAAATTGGGAAATACTGTTGTGGCACTCATCCACAGCAAATTCAACAAACCTGAACCACAGCTTCCACAGCTGCCTCAGCCAGGCAGCCTCACCTTTTTTCCACTGGCACATGTGATCATGCAATGGGACAGCAAGCAGATAAGAAAGCTGAGGCAGCCTAAAAAAATCCTACCAAAATCACCACCCCAAAAGATTAAGGTTTTTTTGTCAGATCAAACATTTTCCTTATTATTTTGATGCTCTGGTGGTAGGAGTGCCCATGCTGATGAAAAGAGTGCGGGACTGTGCTAATGACAGCAAGCATGGAGGGAAGTATTAAAAGTACACCGGTCTGCAGATTAGACTATCACAGAATCATGGAATGGCTTGGGTTGGAAGGGACCTTAAAGATCATCTAGGTACAACCTCCTGATGTGGGCAGGGACACCTTCCACTAGACAAGGCCTGCTCAAAGACCCATCCAACCCAGCCTGGAAACTTCCAGGGATGGGGCAGCCACAAATTCTCAGCAACCTGATGCAGAATATAATGCTTACTAGAAATTTAAACAGTATAAAAATTGAATCAGGCTACTTATACAAATTTGGTTTTAAGTTTAAGAAAATATAAATTAATATGTTCAATTCACCAAAAGTATTCACTTAAATCTTTCCATTTCTGCCCAAAAATACTAATGAAAAGAAATCAATAGTCTTCCTGACGTAGAGCCACAGCTCCCAAAGAGTTAATTATTGTTGTCAAAATTTACTTTCACATTGTAAAGAAACAATGCTTCCATGCTGAATAATAATTCCATTACCTCAATGACACTCTCAGATATCAAATGTGACCATTTAAGTTTACTCTGTAAGACACGCATGCTTAATTTCCCATTTTATCAAACTCTTATCTCCATCTTAAGCTACATGACTTTCACTAATGATTTTCATAAACACAGCTAAAGATTCGGAAGTACCATTCAAATTCACAGTAATATAAAATACTTACACAGCAAAACTATATAGAATTTAGGTATTTGTTATAGGAAACCCCACACTATCCATGAAAGTTATTATTGAGCAATGCTTGCTCACAGAAGATGTCTTCAAAACACAAAAATAACTTTCTAGGCCCCAGCTGTGCTCTGTTATGAGCATTTTCTCCTCTTCTACAGTCTTTGTCTCTGCTGGAATAAGTGTAACACTCTTAATCAGGTTTTCTCACATCATGCAATTCACTTGCAAGGGAAGGCAAACTATATGGTGACTTTGAGTTATTAAGTCCACAGTAAAGAACCCAATCATGCTTCATAGTCTCATGATGACCCTGTCACAAACCATGCCAAAACTACTGTGTTGGCATAAAGATTTTGTACTCTGTTAGTTACTGCAGTCTAGGAAAAGAGTTAAACTGTAGTCATCACAAATAATCAGCTGATCCTATCTGACTTAGCACTTGAACCCAGCCAAGCAATGGGAAATAAGTAAGCTGTGATGTGGAATAGAAAAGGTCTTTTCCTCAGAACTGAAGAAACTTACATTGACTTAGGTTTTTAATTTCAACCATGACTCACTTTAGAAAAAAAAAAAAATTCTGAAAACCAAATGCACAAATAATAAAAAATATTTCCAAAATTTTAATAGTATACCTGAGCTAGTTCATTCTTTGAAGAAATAATCTAGGGTATAAATCAGAGCTTATGTGTAGATTTGTGATATATTCCACCCTTCAGAAAAAGCTGCAACAATGCCACACAGCTGCAGAAATAACTCCATTCCTCCTATGATCTTTTGGCTTTATAGGCAAACCCACTCAGCTCCTCCCAAAATATTTAAAAGCGACTATGCCAAAAAACCTTCCAATCTTTCTTCTTAGTTTAATGGTTTTTGCAAATGGTCTGTAAAATTTTTCAACACCACACTGCTGCAGCGAGTTTCTTCCCTTCAAACTGAACAAAATATGCAGGAATTGAGTTAGATGCATGTTACCATAATGAAATTCTAATTGATTAGATAATTCCCCAATTAGGTATGTTCATGGATGCTGAAGTTTGCACTGCATCCACCATAGAAGCCTTGTATGAATAGGATGTACTATTCCAACTCTCCTAGCACCACAGCACGAGAAAAAATTGCAAAGAACATGACTGTGCCACACATTGCATATAATGCATACACTTGATACAGACTTCAAGTTGAGTTCAATTCAGTGATTTTCACATGGCATAAGACAAACACGGAGCTCCTGCCAAGGTCACATAATACCAGGAAGAGAGTACACATGCGTATGAAGAGTCAAGCACGTCTGGGAATATTCAAGAATTCCCCAGAAAATAACTAAGCATTTCAGCCCACTTTTAATTTTCCTTAACGACTTTCCAATACAAATGTGCAGTTCTGATTGTCAAATGTTTTTCCCAAATTATTTAGAATAACATTATAAAACAGTCGTTTTAATTTACTCATCAAAATTCTTTGATATGATAATGAAACCCAAATGTTAGTTAAGACACACAGAAAACTAAACAACCCCCAGCCCCTCCCCCCCAAACTGAAAACTAAAAAAGCTTTTTATTCCACCTAAAAAAGTCTTTCATCTACCAGTCTAAACAACTGGTGGTCTGTGTAGACCATGCATTTCAGCCATGCAGCATGCAACAAAGCAGCACTTAACACAATGCAAAAATGGCAAAGAAAACCAAGTGATGGCCATGCTAGTATTTGTCAAGGGTCTCCTTACCAAACAGTGAAATCCTATGCCTGACAAGAACTCCAAGTTTGCAGAACAGGCTGAAGACAAAAGAAAAATAAAAGAGAAGAGAAGGGAAAAGGAAAAAAATTAGGGAGGGAGGGGAGGAAAAGAAAGAAAAAATAACAGCTGATATATGAGCAGGAAAAGCAACATGATGTCACGCAGAAAGAATCAATTGTCTGAGCAGAATGTGGGACAGAATACTAAAGAAAGAATTTTCAAGTGCATATCCTTAACAAACATGGTTAAATAAGCACATATTATAATTAAAAAAACAAACAAACAAAAAAAAAAAATAAAAGCAAAGCTAATTAATATAAAAGCGTTCTATACAATAACCCACAAGGAAATAACCATCAAAGCTTTAAAAAGTAAAATGTGGTCATTGTGCTACACAGGATACCACTAACAATTTGAAAACATAAGGCAAGGGAATCAGATTTACTGAGGTGTGTAATGGCAAATGTTTAACTACTTCAATTAGAATCCTGTAAACTTGAACACAGCAAGAACTTCTTTCCAAATAGTTTTTTTTAAAATATCACCTCTTACATGGTTTAAAACAATATGATCATGATGTTGTTTGACATGTTTGAACTACTACTACTATTTCCTGTGCTGATGAACAGCACTCCATTGAGAAAAAAGAAGAGTGAAATTTTGAGTTAATTCATAGAAGTGGAAGCAAACTGCCCTACCCAAATTGACCTGAGCTCCAGATTAAAGAGGAATTAGATCAATCTTCATGATCTGGTTTGGTGTGACACTTTTCACCATTAACATCCATTTTGGTGGTTTTTGCATCCATTTTATGCTGCAAACCCATTCATCTGCTATAAATGACATGGACAGTATCATGTCATTTTATTAAGCTACTTAATTAATAGGCACACTGGCTATTTATTAGCCTCTGATTTAAAAGCAAAAGATACAATAAGCATGTCTGCACAGCCTATAGATGAGATCTGAACATGTTGTTCCATTGACAGACAAGAGCACTGTGTCAAATGGAAACATTTATGTCCAGAATCACAACAGCCAGGTTAATGAGGTATTGAGTCCAGCTAATTAGCCAATGCACAGTGATCCACTCTAGCAACAGCAGCTGCTCTGTTTTAGAAATGAGTCTACTAGGTGTGTGTTCAAGAATCTCTTCATTTTTCATTCCATGATGCAGACATATACTATATATATTCTTTTATCAGGATCTTGGATCACCAAGTTCAATATGAAAAGCTGTAGAGAAGCATGTTATAAATTTTATAGATTAAATTAGATAGATTTTGTGTCAATTCTGGAAGAGACATAAAAAACTCACCATCTTATCTTCTGACATACAGTACAACTGACTGTACCATACAGTACATGCTATGCTTTTACAAGGTGAGACTGAAACTATTATCAAGTGTCTTTAGTTAAGGTCAAATAAATACATTAATAACTCCAAATTTCCAATACCTAGATTGATGTTCAGAACCAATTTCATACAACTACAGTAGTTCAAGAATTTGTAACATAGTCTACTGGATGAGAAATTTGAAAAACCCAATCATGAAGAGGTTGGTTACAAATACGACAGAATATAATGCCACCACTTTCAGTAAGAAGTCTGACCTATATTTGTCAGCAAAATAGATCTGGATTTTCTGTATTTTCTAAATATGGAATGGTTGTTGCATATGCTAAGACTTTCACTGAATTATCAATATCCAAAATTATACTCTTTCGTAGCTTAATGAATGCAAGTTTATCTTCACTGGAGAAGGAAAACAGCCAGAAACTTCCCTTAGCTTGAAACAAATTCTGTGTAGGAGAACTCAATAAGATTAGCTATTATTCATCCAAGATTTCCCTGCATCTATTTTCTTCTCCTTGGCTGACACATCAGGATGGCACATAACCCAATCAAGTACAGAAGCAGACCTGATCTTTTTGCAGGACTATATGCTCGGGAATCTCACACAGCTATAAAGCATATGTGCATAAATACTGAATCTCTATGCAGCAGGTATGCTGATGTAGCTGACATTCCAGAAGTAGGCACTTTGTTGGCATGACTTAACAACTGTAAAAATGCTGTTATTACAGACAGAAAATTAGCAGCTCATAAGACTGGAAAATTATTTATAAGCATTAATTTTGATACAATTTTAAAATCCCTTGAAGAACAGCATTCAGATAAGCTGCCAGATCAGATTAGTCCATGAGATGACACAATCAAGACAGCCATTACTTACTTGAGCTTAATATTGTGCTAGAAACCCCACTCAGTATTCACACAATCTTGCAAGCCCTGCATGTCTGTATGACCACCAACTGGCTGCAGCCTCAAAATACAGCAATACATTACTGCATGGTTCATGCCCAAGAACAGCCAAGAAGGCAACCATCATACATGCACACATAATAGATACTCAGAAGTCCTGTGTGAAGTTTGTAATCCACCTCACTAAATGGGAAATGTGGGTTTCAATTCAGTCAGAACTGAAATTAAATGAAAACATCTTAAAAGAGATGGTCTTATAAAAGAGTAACTTCAGGGAAAGAATCAAGTATTTCTGTGATAGTACGATTTATAAAAATAAAGAACAGAAAAAATGTAACTCCCTTATTTTTATGATGGACATCAATACTTATATTTATTGAAGCTCAGCTACAAATAAGTTTGGCTTATAAATCTAACATCAAATTTTGAAGAAATAATGGTTTCAGTATATACCTATTTCTAACAGTGAAAACTGATACATAATTGTATAGTCTGTGCCACAGACTGTGCAAGTGTTTCACTGTTGGATATAAGGATAAATTGAAGTTCATGCCAAAATAATCACATTTTAAACAGCATATAATAATATATATAATATAATAATAACTCTGTACTCCTCTCCATTTTATACAATGAATTTTCCTAGCAGGAAAACAAAGTGAAAAATGTTTAATTTGTGTGTACATAAAAATATCTCTGTGTCTCCCACTTCTCACTTTCCCAGAATCAACTGCTGCTCTTTAAAGACCAAAACACATATGCATAGACAGTAACATTAAGCTTTACCTTGTCACCATTTCTTTCTCTTTATTAGAGGCATGGCCTCCACTGCTGAGAGGCCTGCTTGCTGAAGATAAGAAATACAGGCGATGATTTTTAAAATACTGATCAATCAAAGGGAGCACAACCTGAAATTATATCAGAAAAAGTGGTTATCTCAAGACATTCTTTACTATGTTCTGTATACATGGTATACAAATCACAATTAAAGATGGGAGATTTCTAACAGATTTTCTGTCTTAATACTTCTGTCTGTTTGGATTTTTACTTTAATTGCTATTCCTTTGAATTTATTTAATATGCAAGGCACTTAATATGTCATCAAGAATGGCAGAAGAAAAAAAATTTACATTATCTGGGAATCACATTATTTACTGGGACTTATCTGTGGGGTTTTTTAGGAGTACAAGGCAGCAAGTATAATTTAATTTTATCTCACAATTTAAGATTTTTCATATCCCACATAACCAAATACAACTATTGCTCTTCAGTCCTTTTAATGTAGGTGTAAAAAAATTCACCTACAGCTGTCAGCATGCTAACAGCACTTAGTTCTAGATTTTTCAAATAAAACTCCCAGAACAACCTCACTTACTAAGGGCTTGTGCCACAGAAGTTCTCCTGTTTACTTCCTGTGGGGATTATTACTCAGTGCCCACTACAGGCGTCAGCCAGGAGGAGATCCAAAATAAATGATCAAAAAGAAAATATGAAATTGATTCCTTTTTGGAGCATGGTTCACAAGAGCATAGAATGCTAGCTTCTGAGTCAATCTGCTTGGCAAATAATACCACGTGGAAGTACTCTAAGGCATTGAAATAGCAACTTACTGCAAAGGATACCAGGGTCAGAAAATGTTGCAAACAGCTGCCTTTTCTTATTCACTAATGAATTCAAAAGACATTTTGAATATGCAAATATCATACAAGTCTTTAGGTGTGAAAGGCATCAGCAGATTTTCTTGGTTTATAATGTGCAAAATCATGACAGAAAAAGAAGAATTGTGCTGAGAGGAATTTCGTGACTGTCAGGAGGAAGGGGAAGTGCAAAGTCCTGTACTTGGGGAGGAGTAAGTCCAGTTACCAGCACATGCTGAGGGCTGATCAGCTGAAAAGCAATTTTTCAGAGAAGGACCAGGGGATCCTCAGTGGACAGTAAACAGACCATGATCCAAAAAATGCAATCTTATTGCAAAGGCAGCCAACAGCATCTTGGATTGAACTAAGCAGAGTGCTTGTCAGCAGGTCCAGAGAAGGGGTTCTACCTCTCTACTCAACTCTGGTGAGACCACATCTAAATTGTTGTATCTGGTTCTGGGCTCCCCAGCACAAGAGAAACACTGACATACTAGAGAGAGTCCAGTGAAGTGCCACAAAAATGATTAAGGAAACAGAGGATCTTCCAAATTACAAGAGATTGAGGAATCTGGGACCCAGAGAAGAGAAGGCTCAGGGAGGATCTCATAAATGTGTGTAAATATCTGAAGGGAGGGGGTAACGAAGATGGACCCAAGCTCTTTTCAACTGTGACAGGACCGCAGTCAATGGGCAGAAACTGAGACATGATAGGTTTGCTTTGACTGTGCACTGGCACAGGTTGTCCAGAGAGACTGTGGAGTCTCTGCCCTTGGAGATACTCAAAGGATGACTGGACAAGCTAAGCAAAGGGCCCTTCCAACCTCAGCCATTGTGTGACTCCGTGAGGGAGACAGCAGCCTGGTGTTAAAACAAGAGAAATAACTACCATGACATTGACAGATACACAGTGGTGTTAATTCCAGTAACTATTGCTCATATTAATATGCCTGAAGATTGTAAAAGAGAAAAATCTTCAAAATTCGACTAAGCCGGAAAACAGAAACTGTGGGGAGCTTTTGAATAACATCATAAGAGTGTCTGCATATCAAGGAGCAGGAAATAACAAGAATAAAAAATTTAGTCCTCTAATCTTCCCACATCTATACTTCATCATACATTGTTTTCAAGCTATTTTTATTACTGTTGTTTTTAATTGATAAAAGAATAGATTTAACACAGAAAAACACCACTAGAACAATAACTGTCACTAAAACCATCACAAGTATGTTCTCACTTTTGTTAATCACTATGTTGACAAAGAACAAGCAAAAATATACTGTACTTTGGCAAAAAACTTGATTTCTTGTTCATATGGGAACTGCTCTCCTTTGCCTCTGCTGCCACCATCTGCAGAGAGAAGAAAAGTAAGTTGCCTGTCATATATCCTAATTACAGTCTACTCTGCATTTTTCTTAGGAAGTGCACACTATAAACAAATAATACTGGTCATCTTCAGATGTAGATTTAAGGAACCTCAAACAGTATAGGCACTACTTAAAGTGGCATTTTATGACTACCTCATTACAGAAAAAGCAACAGCGAATAAAATGTATAAAGAATAATTTTCCAAATCTTCATAAAAGTGTAGGCATCTCATAGTCCAAAGAGATATGGATTTTTTTCTGAGATAAAAATCTGGTGCTGTATTTATCTTTTCCTATTACAGGTGACAATTTGAAAACCTGAACTCAGATTCTAATAAAACATCTTTCTGCAGCTGTTCCCAGGAGAAAATGGAATTAATGTATTTTCATTCCTCATTTATGAACTTGGTACTAAAGAACAAAATTAATGGTTAGCTCTACCCAACTAAAATTTAAATTGCTTCACTCTTCCTTTACCATAAAAAATAAAATCTCTTTCAAAATAAAATTTCTTACAGCTCCCAAACAATTTATCATTTATTTAATGTCTTCTTTCCATTAATCTACGGAGGGACTCAAACAGTGTTTCTTCCACCAATGTTTCTTCTAGTATTTCAGTATTTAATCATTATAATTCTTGCACTTATTCCAAATTTATGTAGTTAATGATGAAGCCATGGTAATCGAGCATTAGCAGCAGAAGTAGTCTGGTGAGTTATCAAGACCAGACTTTTGGTACTGTAAGTAACAATGGCATATAATAGCTCATAAATTTGACAAAGTTTCACATTAAAACTAGATTGGTTTTTAGATTTATTTAATCTATTCAAACTTCCTAATGTTCCTGTTACTGTCATTTCCAGCATATATGACTATGAGGCACAGTGTATATTACATGTCATTGCAACTCCCAAGGTCACAACAGGAGCAGCATCTCCTGATGGCCAGTTTTCTTGGCTTTCACTGCTCATGTAAGAAGCTGGCTTGGGTCACCAAACTCTTGTAATTTTTTATCTTCACCAGAAGCAAATAAAGTTAAATCCTTCATGGCACTGTTGACAAAACATGTGCTGGGTGCTAGTGAAAGACCATTCCCTTGTGGGAGTTTGTTGAAGAAGTTTCTCTACTCCCTTTTCGAGAGAAAATTTCAAAGTGGTACAAAGGACTGGTTTCATTTGCTCTCTGAAAAAGGGATTACATGTGAATAGTAACTATTATTGTGCACATGTGAGAGATTATCATTTTGTGCATAAATACAAGAGGGCAGTCAGTTTTCTTTTTCAAAGAACGAAAGTTATAAATTTTAGCTGAAAATTTTTAATCTGATGAATGAATATGGAAAATTTAAATGAATGGCAGTTTTGTAACTCTAAAATTCATGATCTTCATCAACTACAGGAAAATAAAGGGAAAACTAGTCCAGAAATGTATCAATCTTTAAAAAATTTTCTGGTTGTTTTTATAACATCAGACATCTTAGCTAATAATTGTTTTAAAAAATGTGCAAGGGGTACTATACCGAACTCCAAAATGTACTGATGGGCTTCATCCACGTATCTTATAAGCTGCTGAAGGAAGCTGTAGGCAAAACGTTTCTCAATGGAAGGAGTGTCTAATTCCAGGTCCTTAAGTCCTCTGTAAAAAGAAGTGAGTAAATTTTGACACATGCAGGACTCAAAGCAATCTTACTTTTCCATGTAGTCCAACACCATTTTCTCTGGTAATGATCACGTGCTTTTTAATATAAGATCTTTTGTGCTTGAAGTAAAAAGCACTCTTACACTTAGATTTTGAGCTATTTGTTAAGACACAACCAGATTTCCCAACCAGAAAGTTAGAAAAAAAATCACATTTGTCAATCAAAATAATCTACTATTATTATAATTCCATTACTTGTAAGACATTACTATCTTACATTTCCCTACAGGAACTGATTCTTGGGTGAGGAAGTTTGGAAGCTGAAAAAATACTTTGATTTGAACAATCAAACTACAAGTAAAGCTAAGATCCACCACTATGACTTTTCCTGAAATGTCTGCTTGCAATGGAAAAGTTTTGAATAGCTATGCAGCATTTGTGAAAAATCAGAGGAAAACCAAAATAAAGTGAATGAATTGTTTTTCCAGCACGTTCCATCCATCTTAATTACTAGTCCAATATAAAAAAACCACATCTTCTTTCCACAAAAATGGATCTCCAGAGCGTGAATCCATGGCATGGGATGACGTCCCTAGCAACAAGCTGGCATTGGTATAAGCCTTGTTTATGCAGCATCAGGACTTAACTGATGGCACATGAAAAAGCTATTCTTAAACAGCAGGGAAATCAGTCACACCTCATCTCCCCCTGACTCATGCACCAAGTTATACTGGTACTCAGCTGGGTTGCAAGTTTAAAAAGTATACCTACTGCATATATATGGAATAGCACTGCCTGTGTTAACTACAATTACACTTTAAATGAAAGCATACACCTAGAGACAGAAACCTGGTAGACAAAAGATAAAGGAGAAAACACTGGAGAACAAAGTCTCAAGTTTACTAAGGGACCATTAAGAAACTTCATACACAACTTTGGAGAGGGCCACCTGAACTTTGGAACTCCTATGAGGAAGGGACATGAGAATTTGGATTATTTGAGGCAGCTCAGTGCACAAAGCAATGATAGACTGTACAGGGAGGAAGAATCAAGAAAGAGCAAAGTGCAGCAAAGACAAAAAAAAACAGATTTCAAAATAGCTGGTCACATGTAAATTGTCAAATCAATTGACTGACTGAGCCCTGTACCTCACCACTAGAGTTTGTCCTATATTCTTATTAAATGCTTTCACACCTGTATCTCTGTATAATGTCACTCACTGTCCCATGTGCTGTCAGGAGGTGATGGCAGCTACTGCAAAACCAGCATGAGTGGATACTGGGCCAGCAACTAGAGTCATGCTTGGGGTATAGGTGCCCCCAGATCTGTGACAAAGGGGGTGAATGAAGGTCTCAAGAATCAATAGTTGGAGATGCCACAGCTTTGGGGAACATCTCTATGGGCCCCACGCACCTTGAGCCCTGAGTGACAGCTTCAGCAGGCGACTGGAGTAAGTGCATTTGCTAGCAGCCATTGGAGTCAGACAGTCGAGGGCACAAAGCAGCATCTGCAACTCCAGAAACTGGAAGTCCTGGTTGCCTGCCACTGGGAATGTTGGTCTAAAAAACTTCCAGTTAATGTGAAGGAGAAGCACCAGTAAGATAAGTGGGAGTTTCTGCACCAGCAGCTGAATTGGGCCTGAGTGCTGCAGGCTGGGCAGAGGGCGAATGTTTCTGTCTTCCCTAAAGCCATTTTGCATGGCGCTGCAGAGACCCAAATGGTCACTGCCAAAGGAAAACTGTAAAGAAATGTGAGCAAGGCATATATTGCAGAAAGTACAGTGGTGAGCAGACCACATTAAAACACGAATCAGACCCTTGTTTGTTTAGACAAGGCAGTTGTCAAAGGTGCAGAAAGTACATTGAGTTTAACATTATGGAAAAGGCTGCTTTTAACCAGCACAGGAGGGTGCAGATGTAGCAAGGACTAGTTACTAGACCATGGGTGTGCCCAAGTTAATGGTTATTTAACCATCCCTCTTAGCCTTCCACTCCCTAAAAAAACCCCAAAAGCCACTTTTCACTTGTGTTTAACAGGAATAAAAAAGGTTAGTACTCCTGAATGCAGCCAATCATTTTGACAGGGAATAAGAAAAGAAACCTTTGCTGTCTGACATCCTGCTTTGTACATCCTACTGCATTGACAGGAAGCAAACTCAATTATTCCAGCTAATCTGAAAGATTTTTTGAAAATTATTTAGATTAACTGTGGGACTCCAAAAACAGGTTGGAATTCATGTGTGGTAGAAAAGAATGGAAGTAGGCAGATTTAAAGTAGATGTGCAAGGATAATTAATTCACAGTGATTACTTAAATTGATCTCAGTGGCTGTTTCATTCACTTACTAATGTTCAAGTCATGCAAGGCTCAGATATGCCTTCAGACTTTTCTAGTGATTCTGATTTCCTAAGTCATTCTGATGAGGTAGAAAAGACTCCAAATTAATTAAAATTTTATTCGTGCTACATTTAGGAGGTAAATACACCATATTAAAAATGAATCATGCATGTTGTTCTTCAGACTATTCACTATTGTTACATATACACTGTGGATTGTTTAAAAATTATTTTAAAACATCATTTTTCACTTTTAAAATATTTTAACAAAACTGTGAACAAACTCAACCGAAATAAATGATTTATATATTTTAGAAATAAAATTGTCTTATCTAACCAATTGTCTAGAAATTCTTTTAGAGAGGGACATGTGCTTGAAGATGTGCATAAACCTGTAACTAAGATTTAGTAATTCCATTGCTTTTAGAAAGCTAATTAAGTTTACTAACAGCTGGATGCATGGACACACGTCAGAAAGAAAAAGCTGCAATATTGAGAGGGAAGATAGAAGACATGGAGAGATTCTGGAGAACTCTGTTCATGCCTTCCAAAAACCCTGCTACTAACTCTGCAATCCATTTCTTCCTTAAAATGTATATGAAGGAGCACATCCTTATTCCCAGGTACTGAAACATAAAAAAATGATCACAGAGTTCTGGTTTGACATAGGAAACTTTAAAAAACAAGCAATAACAGAAACCAAAAATCCCCACCACGACCAATGAAACCACGAAACAAAACAAAAAAACAACCACTGAGGACTATCAGAAACCTTCTGTGACATTAATAGAGAACTGAGAATTACCTGGAGACAACATATCCATTAATCTGTAGAAATTTCAGAATATCCTGTGCTTTTTCTCTGTCTTTGGCTTTTTCTTTGGCTGTGAGTGTATCATAAGGAACAAGAAGGGGATGGTTGCCTCCTCCTACTATAGAGCATCAAGAGAATTAAAAATTAAAGAGTAATCTGTTGACATGGCAGGTCCCAGTATATGAAAGTACTATCACAATAATACACAGCACATTACAGTAAATTCTAGCCTGAAATAACAGTATACTTGTCTGCTTTACACAAACCATAAAAAATATTCAGATAGAAAGTTTAGATATGGTTACATTGTTCTGCTACAAGTACCAGCTAATTATGTTTAACCTACTGCAGAAAATTCTTCAGAAAGAAAAAAATGTAGTTAACTGTTACAAACATCATAACTGCAACTTCATTTACTGAAACTGAAAATATTTCAATAAATAATACATCATTTCCTAAAAAAAACCCTATATATAAGCAAATACATAAGAATACATAAAGTCCTGATTTCAAACATCCTAGTGATAGGGCTTATCAAGTTTAGCAAGATATAAAAGTATCTAAAAATATATTAAAGCGATACAGTTCTACTTTATAGTAATAAATTAAAGACAGAAAATTAGAATACATCATTCAAAGATGGTTCACACAGCTGTCCAGCAGGATCAAAAGAATGCTGCAAAACCAGAGGTAAACAGAATAAGCTTCATTGTATTGCCTACTAAAATTTGATATATTGATATCTACTGCATGTAGATATTTAACTTGGAAGGAAAATAATGCTGCTATTGTTAATATAAATATCTGCATAAAAAAAGGAACATTCTTAGGAGTTCAGCTTCTAAAATCTCCATTGCATGACATAACACAATAAATTACTATGGCAATTGCTCTGAAACCCCAGGAAACTATATGGGTTATGATAAGATTTATCTCTGAAAACTATTAAAGAAACTATCTAAAATAATAGCATTTTTTAAAAGGAACAAATTCCCTATAGAAAATATTGAAGACATATTACTGGATGATTTTTTTTAAGCTACATATCCTGAACTTTTCAATTAGTTCTGCCTGAATCCATTTAAGTACATGCAAAATGATAACCTAGTGGGCAAGTCAGATGGTGGATTGGGTTTTTTTGTTTTGTCTCGATTTGTCTTAGGAAGTACAGTCATTAACATTGGGGTGGTTGGATTTTATTCTCTTATCACCAGCGTGATGCAATTGTACCACATGGCAGCTGGAGAGAGATAGGCAAAATGCATATAAGCCCAAATTATTCTTTTGTTATTTACACACAGGTTAAAAAATAAAAAAAACTAGCATATGAATATACTGGAAGAAAACCTTTAGAATTTTTGAAGGCCAAGTTTTGCTCAGCTGACAAATTCATCTGCTTTTCACATACCAGAACTCTGCATCAGAAGCCTCTCTTTCAACCACTACAGCCACCTCCAGCTTCCCATACTGCACAACACAAATACTATAGAGTATTCTCATTGAAGTGCTTCTCATAGGCAAAATTCTACTTTCAAAGCTGGGAAATGCAGTTGAAAAATTGAAATAGCTCATCTTTCTGTAGCCTATGACTTCCCAAACTTGGCCTGTACTTGGCCTGAGGTTATTTATCCTCAAGTAATAAGAAGGAATCCTCAAATAATATCCTCAAGTAATAAGAAAAGGAATAATATAAAAATTACATTAACAGGAAGTATAATTAAAAGCATGGCAATTTAAAGTGTTTATCAAAGGCACTTCCAGATAGAACTTTGCTTTTTTTCTAAAATCTTAACTGCTACACCTTTTTTGGAATTTTACAAATTTAGACCAACTTTGGTATATACAATATACAACCAGACACCTTCAGATAAGGTAAAACCCAAGCATCAATAATTTGCAACTGAGAATTTGTTTTCTCCATGTGTTAATATAATATTATCTGAATAAAACAATCAGCTTTAACACAAATAAAGAAATGCTTTTAACACAGAGGAAAAACAGTAAATTACACAACAGATGAAAAAAAAAATCACTTAGATAGGCAGAGATCATGAAGCACATGAAATTTTTATATGGAATCAAGTATCTGCTCTAGGTTTTTCCACTTGTCAATTCCACACATGATATGTGCAGTACTTAGTAAACACCCTTTAGATCTACCTGCAATAAAGAAGCAATACCAATGAAATTATAGTCCACCGAGTATTTGAAATATTAATGCTAGAAGAAAAATGGATTAATGTGGCTTAAATTTATTTACAGCCTTTGAGTTTCCTTCCCTTGATATATTTTAATTGGTATACTTAAACAAGAACAGTTACTCTTGATACTACGACAATTTTTCAGGCACAAAAAATCACAGTCAAGAATAGATACTTCATTGTTTCTTCTTTGTCAATTTAAATTTGCTGCTCCTTTTTCTTACTTTTAATGTTTTCTGAAATGCGTGACCTAAGGTAGTCACAGAAAACTTAAATACTGTAAATACCTAAAGTTAACATTACCTTTTGCTTCGAGCTCCAGTTTCTTTTTCTTTGCCCATATGTTATGGTAGTTTTCAGCCATCATCTCAGCCATAGCCTTAGGAAAATGGAGACCTTAGTCATGTGGGTTGCAATGAATAACTCTCAAGAAGGACAAGTTCCTGACTGATACTAAATAACAAGTCTTGTTCTCTGGGAAGTTTAATACAGTTACAGTGTAATGGCTCACTGGAAACAAGTTTTTACTGAAAAAAAAATATTATATAGAATTGGGTAGAATCAGCTTGGGTATAAGAGTCAGGAACCTGGTGCTGAAGAAAGAACTATTACAGAAAACAAGGCCACAAAAAGAACAGTCTGGAAAATACTGGGGTGTGAGGTGGGGGAATTAATTCTTAACACAAGGCCAAAGAGAACCCTCTGAAGGCACTGTCAAGGGAGAGAGAGAACAGCAAGCCAGAAGACTGAATCAACATTGTTACTGCTGCCTGTGGCAGACTAATTATGAATTATGAATTATGGACATAGCTTCTTCTCTGTGGATACTGTGCTCTGGTTGGTGGTTTCACACTGTTGAAACCGCCAACCACTCTAGAGCATAAATTAGTTGATATATTCTTCCTGTAGAACAAACTCCTTCAGACTGGTGAGCTAGAAGCTAGACCCTGAACCAAGGAGAACAAACAAGCTCTCCAGGGTCTACCTATCATGAAGTGTTTCAACATGAAACAACTTTTTAAACCACCTCTACTGTCCTCCTGGTTGTGTGCTCTCTGATTGTATAGAGTAGTGGAATTTACTGCAGATTTCACTTTACATTTCTTTCATGAACCTACAGAAATCATGAATCTACAGTCTTCTCATCTTCAGTAAGGATTTTGAGTAATGAGTATTTCTCAATACAAATTTTTTTATTTGTGAGACTACTAATGAATTCAGAAACTTCTCAGCCATATCTTATCAGTCCACAAGACAATTTGCTTCATAAACTTTTTTCCAGTGAATAAATTATGATACATTTCTGTTCTGTATGGTAGATGCCTTCCGTTATGCACACTCTGATCCTGCTATTTTGAAAATTCCAATTAGGACCTTAAAAGGAAGCACAGTAGTCTGGGTTTTCATAGCACCTATCAAAGCAGAGCACTATGAAGATGTTTTTAGAGCAAAACCTAGCTGTTCATGGAGCTAGGATGTAACCAGGTGACTTAAGACCAAAATGAGGAGTATTTTGCAGACTTATAGTTTAAGACATGTTCATGATTCTTGCTAGCTAACCTTCAACTCCAACTTGAAAGATATTAAATATTTTCTAAAATATTCAAAACTATACATAGTTAGTTTTTAAAACTCTGATCTCATTAATACCCAACATGTTTAGACATTTCCTCAATATCTGTATCAGGACAATTAACAGCTGAAATTACATTTTAATTAAATTTGTTTAGCTTTTATATAACAGATTCTGAAGCTGGGTTCAAAGAAGACCTCTCTTCATAGGGGAATAAAAAAAAGCCAACAACCTCTGCCTTAAAGATAAGGGCTACAAGAGAAATACAAGTAATGACACGAGTTAGAGGGTGCAGCATAAAAAAAATAAGCAAGGGACTAACAGAAGTTCCAGTGCCCTTTCTATGTGACCTGTGGCAGGATGGGATGGTTACTTTTATCTGGGCTTGCTTTACTGCACTATAATACTATGATGATGTTCACATCATGAGTTGCTTCCTGAGCATTAAACAAAGTCTGCAAATTCTTTCAACTATACTGAGCTTATGCAAACATTAAATGTCATAAGTGTAAGGAATCTTTGTCATCAATTTAAAATAAGAATGTAATGGTAGAGGCAGTTATTCCATTATCAATTTTATGCACTCTTTGGAATGATTAGCAATCTACTGACAGTTAATTGGCAGAAAATTCTTTTAAAGCTAGTCAGCAATCTAAAACTGCTAAAGCTATGAAACTGGAAACTGCAAGACAGAAAACAAGGAGTGGAAATCCAATGTGAGAATGTGTTTAGAGGTACAGTAGAGTATATACTGCCCAGTTAGTCAATTAATTTGCTACACTGCTTGTTTGCACTATGGCAAAGCTCAGTATGGGCAAAGTTAAGCCTGTGTTTCAGGACTCTATTGTAGTCAGCTTTGAACACCATGTTGCCATCACTAGACCAGTACAAAAGCTCATGCTAACTAATTTAAAGCTATTTAGTACGTGCCTTAGTACAATATCAGTACAATATTAGTACAATAATTGCATTGCAATTATACTCACAGAAAATTAGTAGACTGTAAAACCTAGCTCTATACTCCAGCAAACACCATGAAAGAAATTGTATCTAATGACAGGAACAGATTATCAACTAAAACATATTGATTGGTCCAAATAACAGCAACTTAATAACACTTCTGTCAAAATCCTACCCCAAATTCCATCATTCTTTATTCTCACTGTACATAATGGCTTCTGATTCTTATTCCTCCAGTTTAGAGATAAAAAGAGCATTGACAAAATGCTTTGGGAAGATGGTGGAGATATAAATGGAAACAGAAAGATTTGATGCTGCTAGCTCTTCTAGAAAGGATTCTCTTCAAAATGACACATGTTCACAAAGTGAGCTGGGAAAATCAGTCTAGGACTAAAGAAAATTTTGAAGGTTTTCAAGATGAACCATGTTTTTTAAGCAACAGAGGATCAGAGAGCAATACTGAAAAAGACCAAAAAGCCCACACCAAGCCCAAAGCATATCAAAATGGGAAATATTTGGTACCAAATTGTTTCAAATAAACTAGCAAAACAGACAAAATTAGATTGTAAAACAAACTGTAAGCATTTTAGCTGTTTCTGACTTACATGTAAGTCTCTGGAGAGGGTGACATTGCTCATGTCAATTGCTCGAGGAGTGTAACCATGGGCTGTATCTACAGAGATCTGAATGACAAATGTGCAAAACAGTGGAGTTACACGAGTATTTTGTATGAAGTTAATGCTAACAAGATACTGAAAGTAATTGAGAATTTTTCACTTTTAGATCTCTAGAGGGCAGAAGGATTTTTTTGTGGCCCAGATGAAAATATATCAGGGGTGGTAAACTGCAGTGAGAATTAGGTGAAGGGCAACAGAGTTTGTTCCCAAAGACAGAAGGCCTTCAGACACAAATCCCTTTCATTTAAATACAAATTGCATGAACTCATTTAGGGTTTGAACTTATTGTGGACGAGGACAAAGTTATTAAATCCCTGCATTATCTAGAGATTCTTTTTGTCTCAGCAGGCAAAATCTCACCCAAACTAGTTTAAGGTGAATTCAGGCAAAAATCAAACTTCTAATTTAGCTTTTCAACCTTATTTCTACATTTAGGACTAGAACCTATAAATAGCTATCTTTTACCTTCTGACCCTCCTCCCCACCCAGAAAACATTACCATTTTTTTATTCTTTCTTTTTACTGCCTAAATTTGTCAGAGGTTTGCTCATTACAACTGCCACAAATGGTGAAAGGAAGGTAAAAAGTGACAGAGGTTCCCTGGATGACAAGCCACTGACACAAGAAGTGTGGCTAGAAAAGGGGCATTGTCAGCCTTTCCTCTGTGGATTATGCAGTAATAGGCAGCTCTTGCTTTAAAAATAAACATCTAGGCTTTTCTTCCTGTGTGTGATAATGTTTCTATATGCACAAGCATATAGAGCTGTGAAAGTTCAAAGGCTTCCTTTCAAAAGGTGATTATTATTAACAGAGAGTAACACTAAGTTTTTAGGGAAGTGGCTCACTTGACTGGTTTGAGATATGCGACGCGTCCGATTATAGAGCGCCATGGAATCTCCTTCCCGTGTCCTTTCAATTCGCCATCCCCATGCCAGCATGGTTTTTAGTGATTCTTTGATTGGCCATCGATAAATTTCTTTCTCCTAGAAGAATGTACATGCAATAATTAACTTGTTTATTATGTCGCTGTACAGAGCAAAAAGTAACTATTGGACTTTTTCCTGGTTATACTGACATGCAAAGAAATCTGCTGAATTCAACCATTATGGCTCAGGGTTATTGAAATTATGCAAATAAATCATATAGATATGAAAAAGTTAATAATTTAAATTTATAATTTAAGTTTGTAATTAAGGCTTATAATTTCAGAGGCAAGGAGAAGAATTCTGGCCCTGCAGGAAGCTGATAATCTCAGGGATAACTGTGTTAATAGCATTCTCAGACATGAAATCAAGGGTGGAGAAGAAATTGTCAGGAGTAACCTAGTGTTTTATCTGCTACATGAACCAAAAAAACATAATCATAGAATCATAAACAAGTCTGTGTTGAAAGAGAACTCTGGGCATCTTCTGCCTCTACCTTCTGTTGAGGTCAGATAAGGTACCTAACTGGGCTATCAAGATTAGGTTATCTAGGTCTTGCTGTGTCAACATGCATGGTGATTTCACCACCTCTTTGGTCAAGTTATTCCAAGTTTAACCATCAAGATAAGGATTTTCAAAAAGCATTTCTGCTGAAGAAGCTTACACCCATTGCCTCTTCTCCTGTCACTGTGCACCCCTGTGAAGAGAGCACATCCATCTTCTCTGTAAATAATGCTTAGGAACCAGGACACCAAGACCTTATCTCCAGCAACTTTCTTTTCTTTAAGGTGAACAAGCCCAGTTCCTTCAGCATTGCTTCATTAATATCAAGTTCTCCAGATGTCTTATCATCTTTGTGGTTTTCTGCTGGAGACCAGACAAAGCCTGAACCTAAGTCTTCACTAAGCAAGAAGGCTTATAAATCCTGTATAACCCTACTGCAGAAACAGAGTGGCAATACCACACTTTGGTTTCACCATAAATTATCCCATGTAGATTCAGCTATGTGAGAAAAAGTTTGAGTGGCCTATTTATTTATCTATTATACAATAAAACCCTTCTATATATTTTCAGGATTTTGATGAAGGCAACCACACATTAGCTAACATAGTGCAAACACTTTTTCTTAAAATGATAAAAAGACAAGACAATATTTTCAGTGATATTTCAGCAAACCTGGATCAAGCATGAACAAATCCCTTACCTTTTCAGACAGTAACTTATATTGTTTCATTAATGGCTGCACTTTTGCAGATTCAGAAAAGGTTTCACCATAGGTCCATCCATTGGCAAACTGAAAACAGCAATAAAGATAAAATGGGGAAACGCAAAAATTTATGAAAAATCTTTTTATTGGTAGAAATTAACTGAATAATGCTTCTGCAGAGCTGTTCTCTTAAAGTTTCCTTTCTACTATTTTCTCAACATTTTCTCAACCAACATTTATATTATCTACAAATTAAGATATGAATTATGTAGCATGTCATCTTTTTGCAAAGTGACCATTACCAAAGCAACCATATCACTACATTTTTCTTTCAAAGGTTTTTATAAAGCAGACTACCGTGCTGCAATCGAGGGACTATTTTTTAACACTGGACAAACAAAATACACAAAGTAATACAAAGGCTAAAGAGCTGATTTGGTTAAAAAAAAAAAAAAAAAAAGAAAGAAAATTCAGGTCCATAAAACTGTTCAACAATTAGCCAGTATATTTACTCAAAAGTCAGCAATTAAACACTAGTTTGAAATACTCATATGCACTTACAGAAATTTCCCCCAAATATATTTCAAGAAAATAGTATGTCTGTATCTTACCTACATACCAACTTGTAGCATTATGAAAAATAGTAACATTCAGAATAAAATATTTGCAAGATTAAATTGATTCAAATAAAAAATAAGGTTTTGGTTTAAGAGGAATACAGATTTTACCTTTTCCATTGACCATTTGTCATGAGCATGTTCTGCATATTTGTTAATGAAATATTCTAGCTTCTCAGGGATTGTAATGCTGAAAATTAAAAGAAAATCAGCATTATGTCACACAGCCTAAAACGGAATGCTTTTGTTGTAAAAAAAACTTCAAAATAAATAATAAATAATGCACAGACCCTTTCCTGTGCTGCTCTTCTCATACACAGTTTGCTCCAAGGCCCAGTTAAATCAAGGAAGATACCTGAATTATTTCATGGGCACTGAATGACAACCACGGCTGTTGTAGGAAATTAACTTCTTCCAAACATGTGCAGGGAAAAATTAATGAGATCAAGCACTAGTGCTTTTTGTCCCATATTTTCTTTGCAATAAAGCCATAACTACAACTTATAGTTTCAGAAATATGGTAGTACCTTATTTCACATGTGCATTATAAACTGTGTTAACAGTCCCTTTTGAAATATTATCTATTTTTTATATTAACAAAAAAATATCAAATATCAGTTGTTCACTTCACCAGCATTGCTACAAATGAGAGTAACTACTTTTGATCACCAATGAAATAATATCTTCCTTCCTAACATAAAGAATTTCAGTACGAGTAGTGTTAGGGTGCCATCTACTGTGAATCAGAAGTATGGATTTTCAGTCTTAAGGTGGAAAAAGCAGAAATGTAAAACTGAATTTTGTTGGAGTAACAGTTTGCAAAAGCCTCACATACATACACAAAGGTCAGAAAACATTCATCCAGCACTGTCAGCAGGTTGTTTTTGTTTGAAAGACTGTATTTTGAGGAAAACTCTATTAATATTATAATATTTCAAATAATTCAGAAATGCAAAAAAATTACAAGTACACTAACACCCTATTATCTATCCCTTCACACAAATAGGTCCAGTACTAGTAAGCAAAGGTTGATTTCTGCGTTAAAAGAATATAGGATAATTTGGAGGTTACAATGATAGCAGCAGTTCTGTCTTTGTCTTGAAACATCACAGAACTATTGACTCCTATAGCAATTAAGTGACATATAATCTCAGTAATATTAAGTAACATTTTCTGAGTTTTTCAAATCTATTCTAGCTATCTACAATTTTTTTCTGAAATGACACCAGACAAATCCTCAGTTAAATAATACAGTATTCTTAAGAAATTGTGTTAAATCTTCATTTTTTTTAACTACATCTTAGAAAAAATAATTTAAATGGTCACTGATGTCCTTTCTATGCTCCAGATTGGAATATGACTTACTGCTGTATTTAGATGTGCATACATGCACAAGCCTGCTGTAAGGAAAGTGTCAATCTACTGACAGCATCCTGTGTGCTGAATGTTAATACAGGCAGAAAGGTCACAAGGGCAAGTGAAGCAAATGTTTTACAACATTTGCTGTTTCCTGTTTTACAACAGGAATTTTTTAAGATATAGTGCACAGCCACGCTTCTATAAGACTATTCTTTACAAAGGGAAATGGCACACTTGCTACAGTCAAATATCAGGGCAGAAAATTTCCATTCAGATACATTCTTTGTCTTGCTAATATACTTAAAAAAGCATGGCCAGAGCCTGACTGCCCAGAGAGAATGAAGATTATTCTGCCCAGTATTATTATTCATAGTAAAAAAGATTACATGAAGGCACAATCAAACAATTTTCTGTAGGTACACTGTCATTCACACAAATTGGAATTAGTGTCTTGAAAAAATGTTAATCATGACAGGCACGATGTAGACTTGTTTACTTTTTCAGTTCCTAAGAGGATGCTGGCTTTTTGCAGCAGACATACAAAGGCAATTGCATAGCTCTATCTCCTGGGAAAAAATGCATTAAAAATATTCTACATGGGCCAAGATATTAATGATGAAACTTGCTAGTTATTGCTTTACTAGATTTTAAATAAATACATAAATAAAAAGGGTAAGAACTCAATTTTATTTATAAAGTAAGCATTCAGCAGAGAAGCTTTAAGTCTCTATCACACCAAACAGCAGACTCCCCCCTCTTTTACACATTCATGATCAAAATATCCCCAGGTGCAACAAAATAATTCCTTACTTTGAGGTATCAACAGGTTGAGGATTAAAGTTCCCATCTGAATCCATCGAAGACTGTTTTTCCATCATATTGACATAATTTGATTCCATATAATCTGGAGGTAAGGCCCCTGCAACTGCACTGAGACAAGGCAAAGCCAGTTTGAACAGTTCCTGTTCATACTTCTGTGGAACACACAGGGGACAGAAAGTGAGTAGTGAATTGCAACACCACCAGTGAAACTGATGCAGCTATAGATGAAACCAAGCAGAGAATGGCTTTCTTAGTCAGTGTGAAACTGAATTTTTGTTCTGAAAATAAAGAAAACTGACTGTCCAAAGCAGAAAGCTAGATGCAATCTAGCTTTATCTTGCTCAAGTAAATGGGAAAAGTGTTGACCTCACTGGTAGCAACACTAAACATTTTTCAGATGCTGGGAAGACAGCACAGCAGTGGAATACACACAGAATTCCTTAACACTTAGATTTGAAATTAAACCCATGAAATTTTAAGCAAGTTTGTTAAAAATAGTCATAGAATGAAAAATAAATACATACAAAGACATATTACTAAACTTCTGTTTAACACAGAATTTATTCAAGGGCGTTGAAAATAAAACACAGAGATAATACTACACAGAGAAGTGTACAGATCTGTACATATACATCTCAAGAATATTGCTTTAGTGTTACCATTTTTTTAATTAGGAGATAAGAATGTTATACCTACATTAAATTAGAAGTTGTAAGAGGAAGATTTAAATTTACTAAAGCCTGTATGTCTTTCCTTCAAAGTGGAGGATGCAGTGTTGATATAAAATGGGTAAAAATTACAGATTAAAGAAAAAGGTTTACACAGTAAGGATTTTACTGTAATAGATGGATACTAAAAGTACTTACCTTTTGAGATAAAGCATCAAAAATGCCCCAGAACAACTTTCTGGATAAATGAAGTTCTTCTTCTGACGCAGCACCGAAGTTACCCCATCCACTTGGCAAACAATAATACTTCCAGCATCTTTCATAATGATTTGTCAGCAACTGAAACAGAACATATTTTGAAAGCAAATAGAAATACAACATTTGAGGTTCTTCCATTCTGGCACTCAAACATTACACATATGCTACCAGAAAAATTTCTATACTTTTATTAATAAGCTGTGTTGTATATGTATTTTTTAAATCACTGGTGCATATACACCCAGAATGAGCAGTTTTTTCATTTTTGATTCAATACCATTTTGTAAAGCTCTTTGGAAAATACTGCAAGTCACAGTCAGTAGAGAGCTGACACGACTCCCCCTTTTTTCCAGTCTGAATAAACTTCAAGATGGCAAAATGCAGACATTTATAACATAAATGTGTATATGTGCATAAATAAAGACAGGAATTTAAAAAAACAAACAACAACCCACATCTGATATGTAGAAGCAAGGATTTTGATAGCCAAAAATATAATCTCAATACTGCACTGTTCTTTTACATTTTCAATGGATCAAGAAAAAAATCCCAAAACAATACATGTAGTATATTTGTATATCTTCATATTTAAATAATCTTTTAATATATATTTACTGTTTAAATTAAATTTAAATTAAAGAAAAATGCAGAGAAGAACTTAGATGCATATATGATGTAAAAAGAAAGAGGTTTTATCATTTATGTAGAACCACGGGAGTCTCAGAAGTATGGAATCCAAGAGTCAAATATGTATTTGAAGATATTTTTAAAACTATATTCAATTACGTAATAGCCAGACAAGTCTGGTTTTGGACTACATGTGGATAATAATATATACCAATATGTTTTTAAACCTAGTTGAGAAAGTAAAGGTAAGTTTAGTCTTAGATAAAATCCCTGGTGAAGCACTGAATATTATTTAAGAGGAAATAAAAACAAGGCAGTTCTATTCAAAAATGTCTGAACTATATGGAGTACAGGAACAGCATCACAGATTTGAATTTGCATGCTGCTTAAAACCTGAGGCAATTTTTAACTGTAGAAACCAGCAAATGTATTCACAGCAGATAGCACTGTATTCTGATTTGCCTTCATAATTTTCTCCTCTCTTCCCATTCAAAATTACATTTTTAGATGCCTGATTAACTTACATCTTTACATCACTATAACCAGCTTGCCAGCACAAGCCCGTTAGGAATGCACACTACCTTTCTACAATACTTTCAAATCAGAAACACAGCCGATATGAGTCCCTTGTTAAATCACTGGAAATCAGTTTAATGTCAGTGAAACCTTTTAAAAATTACAGATCTATCTTCAGATAAAGAGTTCAGTTTCCTCAGAAACTTCTATTAGCCTTTTGTCAATGGACAAAATCCTTTGCCCATGCTAACACCATGGTTCTTTTCACATCTGTATTTCTGCAAAGCCTGACTAGCCAAAAGAATACAATTAGAATTATTATTTCCTTACTGTTCAGTTCAGCAACATGGGCAGCTCACTGCAGTCATCACCCTTGGCATCACAAAATCTGTTCTTTTAGATGAACACATTTCAAGGAGCTGGGTTTGTTTCTTCAATCTCTCCCCCGCAAAAAAACCCAAAAAACAAACTCAGAAGCACTACAGCCACACATGTAGCGCAAAGTCAGGATTTGTTTTTGGCAACACGTTAAATGCCATAATGTAATAGAAGGGCAGTATACTCCCTTTAGGGCAGTATACTAAATTATTGACTCTTTTTCTCACACAGGCATGGAAAAATGACTGCTCCAGAATCTTTAGTTTCATTGAGGATTTCTGGGGGAGCATAACCAAATTATGAAGTCCTTGGCAGGACTTCAACAGCAGGCCCTAGCTTTGACATTAACAATTTAAATTTCTCTTCTTACATCAGAGATTTAGATGTGCAAACATGCTCTGAAAGCATAAAATATATATTAAATAAGAAAATATTATGCATCTAATTCAAAGCTGTGGTGGGAAAGCATTAAAAAAGGTTGCTGAAAAACAACAGTAGGGAAGGTGTGGAACAAAATATCTGTTAAAACTGATGATGATATCAGGAATCTTTAAGGAATGCATCAGCTCCAAAAGGAAAAAAACCCTCATTTTTCTTGTGCATTAGAAATCAGAATAATAATACACAGCTGAACTTTTGTGAGCTGACAACAAAATGAAACTTTACTTCTAAACATTATTACGTAACAGATTTCCAGGCACCAACTACAGAAAGAGAGTCCTTTTTTCCAAGAGCAACGAAAACCAATGCAGAGGCAAAAAGTAAGGGTACATATAAACTGTAAAATGTTATGTTTTGTGCACTGGATTCTGCACCTTTCCCCCAAGGGGAATTTTTTCTATTCTGTTTTCACATGGGCTGAAAAAAAACAGGAAATAATTAAAAGAGAAGTAAACATTAGACCCAGACTTCATAATTCCATATGGATGGCTGTAAATTAGACTGAATTTCTCCCAAAGCAATAATTTATCCTTAAAAACTATGGTCTTGGATTACTGCAGAGCAGAAATAACAAAGATTACAGAGAATCTCCTCCATGCAACTATTTTCTGTTGCATTCTGTTATAAAGGATGCTGTTGAATACTAATATTTACTATTACCTTGAGAGGCATCTTTGCATGTTCATTTAACAGAGGAACATCAAATACTAATCTCCTCAGCAAATGCTGCATCATGGAAGGCCGCAACTGCCTAAAAGCAGACAAACCATTTCAAAAGGGTGTACCAGCACAGTTTCATGTAAATGATTGATAAATGCATTAAAGCAACGTATCAGTTTAATGCTGTTAAAATTCTCCAAATGCATAAAATATAGGATTCTGCTTATAGCACTAGGGGTCCAGAAAAAAGCAAACAAGTGTACACCAAATAAAATATTCTGAACAAGCTGCAAATCAAATGTGTCAAAGAAGCCAAGAAAACATCTGATCTACAGAAGGAGAAAACCAGGGAAGAAACATACTGAATTTTGATAATGTATATTAGGATCACCATGCCCATGAGAAAAGGATATAATGTTAATTTCTTGTAATATATCTCAACGACTCTTAAAATATCTTAGAAACTAATGAAGACTACCCTTCAGATGTGCTAAACTAGACACAGCAGTAGCCAACAGCTGGAAGGACAGAAGAAATTGTTATTGTATTTTATAGAATTTATAGAATTTTAGAATGGCATGGACATTGAAGTTTTCCAGATAAAAAGTAAAATCTGGTCAGTTTATTGGTTCCTATCAATGCAGTATATATATTAAATGGTCATGTCAAACACCATTGAATGTGATATATTTTTAATGGTATTATAGCGTAAATGTCTGTCATTTCTGACCCCATTTCCACACTACACAAAAAAAAGTTATGATGATATACTAAAAAAAAAATCAAACCAAATCCTCTGATGAACTGAAAGCCTATATGTTAATAGTTCTAATGTAACTGGAACTTGAATTTGTATTTGCCTAGTTGGCTTCTCATAATGGAGCCCATGGATTTATACAGAATTGGATAATAAAAAACCAACTGGTTTTGACCCTCCCAAAACTGTTCAGTAAAAAGACATATCAATACAAGTCATTGATTAAGATTTCAAATGGAACACACCATAAATAAACCTCTACATAGAATTAGATAACTTACTGTATATCAACCACAAATCTGCACAGATAAAATTATTTAAATGCCAATTCAGTGTATCTATAACTACACAATTCCAGAGCTTTGTCTTTTTGCATCCTCTTAGTTAATCACCAAGGTTTTAATTTAAAATATTTGGTGATGGCAGGATAATTGAGGACTGAATGAATGAGAATTGAGGAATGACTGGTGATTAATAAAGCTGCAAATTGAATACAGTATCTTAAAAACTATCACACTCATCTGACAGGAAAAAAAAACCTTAATTATGTTACTGATGGCATAGTTCTGCATTCCTTTATTATAAATATCACTGATTACTTTTTCACTTAGCATTCCTGTACAGCCAAGAGTATTTTCTTACCCGCAGATAGACAGCAAACACTCTTCAATAGAATCTCGCTGAGCTTTGGTAAGAGAGCATCCCTTTGAGAGTCTGTACACAGTGTGTAATAAGGAATCGATGAGGGAAGCATGGTGCTCTGTGCCAGCAAACAGAGGAGCACATCTCGTCAAGAGAGGCAAGACCGCTGTGCAAAGGTATCGATTCAGAGCCAAAGCCATATCTGTAGCACTTAAAGCAGCCTATAAATTAAATGGGACAGAAATTAGACTTGTCTCATCTGTGTGGTTACAAATGAAAAGAAATAGTTGTTTTTGTTCTGTAGTTATAAAGGGGAAAATTTCCAAAACACAGAAATGAGGATATGATACCTACTGGAGCTAAATGCCTACCTTCTACTGCTGCTTTTAAAGTCTCATATATATAGCTTTTGGTTTTTTTTTAATGGATGAAAACAAAAACAGTAAATGTGGCCATTCAGAAACAAAACCATTTTCAAGATTATATTGAAGAATGTCACAGTTCCTACACAGAAGCCTCCAAAATCAGGTAATACAAGTCAGTATCTCTTTGCTATGGGCAAGGCCAAGTTCCATGTGATTTAAAAATCCTCACCTGCTCTTTCTTAAACATCTGGCAGAAAAGGACCTGGGGGTATTGGTCGACAGCTAAACAAACTTGTGCCCAGGTGGCCAAGAGGATTGATGGCATCCTAGTTTGCTCAGCCACAGCGGGGCCAGCAGGACAGCAATCATCCCTCTGTACTCAGCACTGGGGAGGCTGCACCTCCAATCTCCAGTTTTGGGGCCCTCTCTGCAAGAAGGACATCAAGGTGCTGGAATGTGTCCAGGGATGGGTATCAGAGCTGGTGAAGAGTCTGGAGCACAAGCCCTATGAGAAGCAGTTGAGGGAGCTGGGGCTGTTTAGCTTGGAGAAAAGGAAGCTCAGAGGAGACCTTATCACTCTCTAAAACTGCCTGAAAGAAGTGATGTGTCAGTCTCTTCTCCCAAGTAATGAGACAGAACAGAAGGAAAGGGCCACAAGTTGCACAAGGGGAGGTTTAGATAAGGTACCAGGAAAAAATTCTTCACATAAAGGGTTTTCAAGCATTGGAACAGACTTCCCAGGTAAGAAGGGGAGTCATAATTTTGGAAGTGTTAAAAAAAAATTATATTCCAAAAAGTGGATATGGCACTTGAAGATATGGTTTAATGGTGAACAGATGGACTTCATAATCTTAGAGGTCTTTTCTGACCTTAACAACTGTATGATTCTATGATCCTAACTAACAACATCATTATTTTCAAAAAAAATTATTCCATAAAAGATCAAATAGGAAAACCAAATTTAATGTGTTAGCCGTTGTAATAGCTCTCTAAATCTAAGCTTTCTGGAACAAGACAGATAAAAGAAAATAGATGGAAATAAGACTCACAGGAAAAAAAAAAAAAAAAAAAAAAAAAGAAGCAGCAACATTGAGGAGAAACTAAAATAGAAATGTATTCATTTGCTAAATAGCAGTGTAGGTGTCCCTAACAAATGCACAGAGATCAGAGATTAACACTTTCTGTCTATCTCTGGAAAGAAGCTCCCAGTCACTTCTTCCAAGCTGCTTCACTGGCACCTCATCTGATTTTGATTCCATAGCAGAAGCTCAGAGAGTCTCCTGGGGAAGGGCATTGCAACTTTTACAGATAAGGGTAAAAGTGCAAGTTCTTAAAAAGTGAGCATTACACTGAATGATGCATCTTTCAAGTATTACCAAATCTCAGAAGCAACATGCAGTTCAGGCAGCATTTGAGAAACACAGAAGATGTGAAGACATAAAAAATGCTTGTTTCAAGGGATAAAAAATTCTGTTGTGTTCAATCAGGTAAGAGAACCAAAGTAAAAACAGACTGAAACCCTTACCGTATCTAATGAGGCAGCAGCACGAAGGTCTGGCAGAAAGCCAACTTCAAGAAGGTGTAGAAGAAAATCCTGGTCCTCAATTCCATAGACCCTGTCAAGGAACAAAACCATGGCTGCCTTGTGATCAGGGCAAAACCCCGCAGACATGTCAGGTTCCACCACAGTACCATCTAAAAGGAAGAAATAAGACTTCAATGACAAGGATCCTCCTTCATCAGCAGACTAGGCAGTCACGCTGCTACTTGTCAGAGCTTTTGAGTCTCTGTTAACACCTAGGCATCTTCCTCACATTTTTGTTACACAAAGGAAACATATTTGCAGTTAAATTAAAAAGAATGCATAAGACAAATTCTATCCAGGGACCTCACAAGTCCCTGCATGCTTTTCTGTTCATTCTTTGTATATTAAAGGATTCTTAACAGTTGATATTCAAAATGCTACGTACCTAAAACATAGTAATTAACCCACATCACTATCTAGCTCTCAGTAGAAGCAGATGGAAAGTAAAAAGTACAAAAACGCTACATCAGAGATCCTGGAAATCAGGATCAGCATTGACAAGCATATCTTTAATGTATGACAAAGAATTAAGAATGTGCTAACAAATCCTATCTATCTTGAAACTTCCAAATTGTCTGAAAGGAATTCATTGAAATATTTTTAAATTTTGGTACTTTCATTTTGGAAAGTAAACAAGCACTTCTGTACCTATGAGCTTTAGTGTTACTGAGATCTCACCGAGAGGTCTATCCCTATTTGGAACATAAAAAAGTAATAGTAAAATAGACTGACTGATCTTTTTATCTCTTCCATTGTAACCTATTGGAAAATCTTGTGCTGTGAGTGTGTAAACAATCCAGGTTACATTTATAATGTTTTCTCTCCAGAAAAACAAAAAACAGAGGTAATCCCTGTCTTTCCCTTTTATATAGGTGCTCACATAGTTCCCACTATTGCAGTCAATTTTATATAGGCAAGAAAAACAAAGAAACACATTTGCCTATGTATGTCACTATCTCTTCATCACAGTTGCTGGAGAACAACTCTAGTGTCTTAGTAAGATCTGCTAGAAGCAATTTATAGGGTTAGAACAGCAAAAGCTAAGGATTATGTTATTGAGAAATGAGACTGCAGTATTTTAAAATAGCTCTAAAACCAGAAAGCATGCATTTTAAAATTTCTTTTTAAAGTTGTAATAGATATTCATAATTCAATTTAACAGGATTTGTATCAGTGATTTGGGGTACACAGAATTGTTGACTACAGCATGCAGAAAGATTTTTGAAACATGTATGAGATACACATAATTTGTCTTTTAATTCACATAATAAATAGTTGAATTTTGATAATTTTTTTTTTAAAAGCTGAAAAAAGTACGAGTGTCGATATGTCAATATATTACAAATCGTAATAGGATGGGAGAAAAAATGGAGAAGAATCTTACCTTTTGCTATGGTTGGCATGTGGAAAGCAATACTGATTACTCCCACCAAATCTTCAAGTGGAATCAAAGACCGTAGAATTGATCTGATTCTAATGGCTTCTCCTTTCCCAGCATGGATTAGCTAATAAAAAGACAAATAAAAGTCTAGCAAGATCTTCTTTTTATCTTCTCTACAAAAGAATAACTGCTCCCAAAAAAACACTCTAATTAACAATGTAAATTTCATGCAATCTGCATCAATTTGCTGTAGTTTGGATGCAAATGTACAAACTCTAAAAATCTACAAGTTTGCTTATTAAATAAAACTAAGTTCATTTTCTAAAGAGAAATTAGGTAAAGCTGGTGAGCAAAGCTTTCAAATGTAGCAGCATATGGTGGGAAGGGTGGGGAGGAAAACAAAAGCAGATTTTCAGATGAAAAAAAATTAGGGTTTTTGTCCTGGTCAAATAAGACTTTCAAGTATCTCAAATGTTTGTTTTGTTTTTTAAAAAAGGCAGCAAGACAAGGAGAAAACAACACAATTTTTTATTCAAATGAAAGACGTCTTCATGCACTGACCTTATTAACTATATATGTCTCTCCTCTCTCAAGTTACCAATTCCTGCACAAATTTGATACTGATCTATACTAATTAGGGCACATTTCAGGGTGAAATGAGAAACTATGTACAGCTAAATACCTGAAGAATAATAATACTGAATCATAAACAACAAATATTTTTGAATAGTTTCAATCTCTTACAAAATAAGAGGTAAAGTTTTTTGTAGTGTTTGTAATTCTTTGTATCTACTGCCTGAAATAGTGACATCTTTCCTTTGAGGTTTGTCAGTCTGAATAAATTTTGAGATACTGATGTGCATGTCCAAGTATAATGCTTATCCCTACATTTAAAGAATGCCCTATAATATTTACATTTTTACATGCAACTTGAAAAGCCTGTTCAAAATAAGTATATGAAGACTAAAACCCTATTTTCTAAAAAATATATCACTCTACACCATCCCAGCAAATAGGGACATTTGAGGAATCTTATTGTCACAATGGACAGTCAAACAAAAAAAAACCAAAAGAAATACCAAAAACAAACAAAGAAAAAAAAAAAAAAAGCAAGGGATTAATTTACTTATAAAAAGCAGCTTCTGAGTATCATTTTTCCCCTTGCCAATCAGTAGAACAAGCCATTATGTCCACTAAGATACTGTGTAGCTATACCAATGTTTTGATACCTGATAACATGATACTGAGAAAAAAATGAACAGCAAACCAGTGATCAGGAAAACAACTGTGCCTTTCCTTTGTATGAAGATGTAGAACTTACATGCATTTCAGGGGCACAACGTCCTAAGAGATCAATCAAGGCAGCATAAAAGGTCATGATTGCATTTCCCATATGAATAGTGTCATCTTCTTGTTCTTCTATTTCACTGTAATTAGTTAGATGTTACAACAATTAAGATTCAAAAAAAAAAAAAAACAACACATTTTTAACAATGATCAATAAAGAAAATCTGCTCATAGGTGTAACATCTTACAGAGAGTGGCTTCTGTTAACAAATGGACTTAAAGCAGACTAAGATAGAATGTATTTTGCCCCTTAAAGATTGTAGCAACATCTCCATTGTAACCACTGGTACCATTTACCTGTATCATTTTGCATCAGTGGACTTACTCTTAATGGAATGAAAAAGAACAAACAGAATTCCAGAGATGTCAATATTTAGAGAGAGTTACTTAAATTAATAGTGCAGAGGAAGCACTGTTTAATCCAAAGATAAATCTTTCTCTCACACAGCATCCAAGGAAGAACGAACTGATAATTCACGTGTTAAAGTAATTTCACATCTAAGAATACAAAACAAAGAAAGAAATATTAAGGCAATGTAAGCAATTCTACTGCACCTACAGGGTTTTACTAGATCCATTACTTGGGGAAGGCCCATCTCTTGTTCGATCTTCTGATATTTGTATTGCCTCCTCCATGGCAGCAAGCAACCCATTGCCTCCTTCTCCTCTTAGAGCAGGACCAAAACATTCAGGTCGGCGAATAAGCAGTCTGACTACAACATTAGCATTCTCCTCCACACTCTCTCCTACCACACAGAACAAATATCAAGATACAAAATCATATCAAAAAGAGTTCTGAAATATAATCAGAAAAAAAGTACACAAAAGAGCAGAATGCATAGCTACTTTTTATTACGTAACTGTTTAAATATCATAACAGAGTTACATAAACACACATACTCCTCTATTAGTGCAATGAAATGAAAAAGAAAAAAAATGTTTTAATTCCAAATTAATTAGAGCCAAGGCATTAACCATGTAGTAAAGGATGCTTAAAACATCACTGAAACTACTGAATTTTAGTAGATTGAGTCAAGTGCAAGGGTTAATAAGGGGACCAATATAGCTGCTTGATCACCCACTAAAACTGGACTATCAAAACCTTCATAAAAAGATAGGGATTTGACCCTGTATCTACCATGAATTTATCACAAGAAGATTTAGGACTCTCTGCTCTACTTCCAAAGGAGACATGGGCATTTCAAAAAACAAAGCTGGGTTAAAAAAAATGGGGCACAGAGTCACAAGACCCTAGATGCTCATTTCACAAGTCATGTAAATTAATGTGTGTTTTAAATAATTCTACTCTTTATGAAGGTTCTTTTAATTCACAGTAACTTACCAAGTTGGCTATTATTACTATTTCAATTTACAAACTTATCTGGATATTGAAGGAAGATATAAAATGTTTAGGCTTGTACTCTACCATTGCAAAAAACAGCAAAACGGAGAAAATCCAGATATCGTTCTCCTTCAACTGGATTCCATCCAATGTCCGGGTAGCCTTTACAAATCAACAAAGGACAACTCTGCAACCCACATCCAGCCAAGTAGCGAACCACCTAAAAGGAAAGTAAGATGAAAAAGATATTAATTGTGAAAAAGAAGTGCAGCTTAAAGGGAAGCATTCTCATACATCAACAGGATATGGTATCCGCAATCTCTTATCCCTGACAAAACTATGTCACGCTTTGGGCAAATCAGAAGACTACTCTATTTCTTAGTACAGTTTTCCAGTCTTTTCCTACTCCTGCCATGAACTGTAAGTCCCATTTATTTCAGTTCCATCATTTCTCTAGAAGTATGCTTTGCTAGCTCTCATTTCTCTTGCAACTCTGAGCATTACAAATTAGTCAGTTTTGCAATATTCCCAAACCACACACCATGCACAATCAAAAACATGTGTTTTCTTCTATAAAGAATAAAAGGACTACTCTTTTATTTTGACCATTCATCTTCACTTGCCTTTTTTTTTTCTCTTCCTTTTTTAAACACACAGCAGTAACACTCCCTGTAATTCAGGACCATAGACTCAATAGCAAACCTTTTCAGTTGGCCCTTTCTTTTCTGAACTGTAAGAATTGTAAGCACAGTCTTTAGCCAGTTTGGACAGCTGCTTCTTGCTGAGCACTTGTAAGAATGGCAAGATTGAAAATGTCCTTTTAAACGCACATGGTCCATCTTCCTATTCCAAGAAAGGAACATCTGCACTTTTATTACT
The DNA here is from genome assembly GCF_971803275.1 of Cyanistes caeruleus. Lineage (NCBI taxonomy): Eukaryota > Metazoa > Chordata > Aves > Passeriformes > Paridae > Cyanistes > Cyanistes caeruleus. The sequence goes on from NC_141702.1 coordinate 68,669,982, forward strand.
CCTGACAGGTGTTTTCCTATGAAGATTATATCATCTCCAGAATTTGAGGTCTTCAAAAAGAAATTGGATATGACAATTTCTCTGTCTTTTCTTAAGAAAGAGCTTTTAATGTCTACCTTGAATCTGTCTTTCCATTATTTAACCTGCTTTTTTTATCCTCTACTGACTGGGTAAATACTATTCTATCCTCCTTGCACCAGCAATTTACACTTATTACACAATTTTCACAGGTCCTCTTGAGTGTTTTATTCTTTCCTGTAAGTAATCTGAATTTCTTCAACTTTTCTGAAACAGGTTTAAATGTTAGGGGAAAATACAACAAATACAGACAGATATCTCCATGAAAATTTATCATATATTGTAAAAAGTTGTCACACAGCTCCTAGTAATCAATATTGTCTTATTTCACCACTGCATGTCACCATTCAAAAAAATAACAAAGAATGATTCTAGCAATGAAGTTTTGTTGGATATGGACTCCACTACTGCAAAATTAAGAGCTGCCCATGAAGCAATTCCTTTTGGCTTCAACTGTGTGTGTAATCAGCACTCAGGCCACCAGCAGTAAGAACAACCAACCAGATTCTCAGTCTTCCCCTGAAAAGTACCAGAAACTTCCCTATAATCTTGGATTTTGCTTACTCCAAGAAACCGGTATCTTCTCCACAGGGGAAAAAAATGCTTGATGAAGAAGCTACTAACCTTCTCCAGATCAGGTTCCCTTAAAGCCAGAGCAAGTTCATTGTTATCCATTACAGATGCTGCAGCAACATCTAAAGGAGTGGACCCTCGCATAGAAGGAGAGGCTGTTAAAACAACATTTAGTTTTAACACCAATTTAAAAAACCCCAACAAATTCATAGGAAACACATTAACTTTCTTTTTAATAAGATGCAATGTTTTGTCATTAGTTAGCACATGATTATAAATATATAATTTATACATCTCAGTTTATAATAAATCATCATGCACTTGCATGAAACTTGACACTGATATGAAATGAAAATACAATATGAATGTTCAAGCTAAAAGCAGCTTGTCTTACACATTCCTCTTCTCATCATATACTTTAAGATCTCATTCTCATTTTCCTAATGACATAGCTCTGTTTTGAGGAAAATGCAGTAATGATTTTATGTCTAACATACAGACATGCCACCAAATCCATGGAAATAGAAAATATCTTTACACTTTAAAATATAAGATTGGAAGTTATGAATTTCTCTTAAAAATGGTGGTAAATATAGCATTAGAAAAACCTAAGGTTTTCATTTTGGTACTCCAAAGGTATTTGATTTGGGCTCTTCGTCTTCAAAAAGATTCTGATTTTTCACTTCTGTTCTATGCCTTTACATTAATACATTTGTGATCATTCAAAAGATTACCATGATGATTCCTAAATATTTATATATTTTCAATTTCAAGTACTAAATTAAATAAGGATAAATGTATTTCCACTACAACACTTTAGGCAAGAAAAGGAAAGCAAACATGTTAAGAAAGTTTCAAGGTTCATTTCTGGGCATCTAATCATGCATCTAATCAAGCAAATGAGTTTTGTTTCTCCCACTGCCATAGCTGTATACTGACCAGTACACAGAAAAAGTTTGGGGTGCAAGCTTGAGCAGTGAGAGGTAAGCCTTAATGAAATGCTGCCAAAACTTGTTAATGATTCCCTTTGTAAAAACAGGAATATATTCTGTTCCTCAAAATTAGCAACTGACCACTCTCTGAATGTTCAGGCATATGCAACAACGTGTACTAAATTAGTTCAACTTAATGCTACTGTCAGGGGAGCTGTTTAGAGCTAGCAATACAGTTAATGGAGAAATTTTGTACTGGAAATAGGGGAAACTTCAATGCATACTGAGTAAACAGATGGATGAAGAAAAACACAGGTGGTTTCATATATAAATCAGCAGGAAGTTTTAAATTTTATTTTAATGCTTACCAAGGCCAACACTGCTGTTTTCCAATAAATAGCTAAGATGATCAAACATAGCTTTTTGGTTCTGCCTGCTGATGCGGCAAAAATAACACAGAAAACGACAGCAGTTTGCCACCATCTTTGGGAAAGTGATTTCCTAAGAAGCAAATAAAAAAAGACTGAAGTTCAAACTCTAATACAGACATACAACATATAAAGGATCATTTATATAAAGCCTTTTAACATACTAATATGTAGGTGTCGTACTCAGTGCCCCTCAGGGAAATTAACTGCTTAGGCTTCTCTCTGGAATCAACAGGACTTTCTTGGGTAGTTAGTAACACCTTAAGCTTCAAAGATCAAGGTATAAGCTTTAAAATCTAAAGCTGGGATGACCCACAGATTCTAGATTCAAACACGAAAGATGGTGTATATTCAGTTTCATAGAATAATATTGAGTTATTTTTTAATTAGTTAATAAAAAGATCTCCCCTTTAAAACATAGTAAGCGCTACAGTTTTCTCTTTAAAGCATCTGAAATTACAATGCTAGTGATACCTTAATCTGAAATAAAAGGACAGATTCTTCTAAAAACCTTACTCAACTATTATGTTTAAGAGGTTATGATCCCAGTACCTCCAGTGACAGCTCATCACCTTATAGGAAAAAGCTTGGAACAGCTCTACCTTAAACTCTCTGCCTTCTAACAGTGTATTTCCTTACCTTGGATTCTCCTCCACCAAGCACATTCACCATCACTTCCATGACAGTTTCATGCATGCCTAAAGCTCTCATGAGGTTTGGATGTTGGTAAAACACTTTATTATTCATAATGTCACTGCAAAATAACAAAAATAAAGAAAATGTTATAGACCAGTAATTTACCTATTATGCTATTTGCAAAGTGGATTAACTGTGCAATTCTTCACCACCTCCTGAAATAAAAAAAACACCTCAGGGACTTTTCCCATTGAGTTTCAGTCTCTCCTGTCTATTTTTCTATGCACATTGTGGAAGAATGTGACCTTTGTTTTCCAGTATTATAGTTAGTGCGCTAATTACCCGTTGATTACGCTGGAGTAGAAGACTCTTCTATTTTCATTAGAAATCAGATCTAAAACTATGTTCTGACAAGAGCATCATCAAAACTGCTATATTATTTTAAATTTTAAATTGAACTATGCAATATTTTTGACACAAAATCCTTTTTAGATTAATAAAATGTTGAGGCATTTTCTATCTGCAATTGAAAGCCATAAAATATTCTAGAGGAAAGAGGTATCCAGCTATCTTCTAAGTGTCAAAACAAGAAGCTGCACAAATATTCATGAGTTACTGTTCAGCAGAACTCTTCTACATATTTCATCAGAACGGATTTTCATATTTAAAATCAGACTTTAAGATCATAATGTCTCGTATGTCAAATATTTTATTTGACATGCCATATCCAATAAAAATGTCTAGTTTAAAGAGTAATTAAATTTCTAAAAACTATAATTAGTCTTGAAATCAAATACAACCCATAAATAACTGTGAAAGCAATTAGGTCATGGGAGAAAAGGATTAGCAGGTCACTAGAGAAAATACTGTTGGCAACTGTTCAAATTTCACTGTACATATCAAACAGTCTTTTTTTTTTTTTTTTTTTTTTTTTTCCTAAAACTCATTCACTCAGGCAAGGAAAATTCAGCCTTTTAAAAGATGAGATGCAAAGAAGACTATTTGACACTGAGTTTCTGACTCCCAGTAATTTTTTCCCAAAACCTAAAACGAACTTCGTATCAAGTGATGATGTCCCCAAAAGCTGTCTCATCTCCTTTCTGCACTAAAGCTTCAAGCTTGGAAAAAGACCTCAACGGTATCAATCTACCAAGACATTCTGAACCCCTATTTATCTGCAGCAATCTTCTTTTACAGAAAGCAGTACAGAAAGTCAAAATGTCACCTCAAGGGCTGGCCAGCAACATTGCCCAACTTCCAGTGTTCTGTTTAACAGTGAACTGGATTATAAAATGTCACACATAGGCAAAAAAAATCTTAACAGCATTTCTGAGGAAGTTTTAAAGCAGCAATATGTAACATCTCCATTTCTCAGCTGAAAGAATGGAATACCACTCACAGAAAAAAAAAATTGCATTTCTGAATAGGTGTTTGAGTTCAGGTTAGCCTATAAAAGGTACAAATAGCACAGCCAGGGAGCTTACAAGCTAAACAAGACTTTATAGAGGCTACCAAGAAAGGTGATAGGAAGAGATAGTGAAAACACTGGCTTAATATATACCAGGTTTTTATGTATCAGCAAAACAACCATTAATATTAAATAGATTCAGAAAATCTTGGTTCTTAATTCACAATAGAAAATGTTGAGGAAAAAAATGTATAAGAACTAAACACAGAACATGACATGAAAACCAAATCTAGTAATCAGTCACTCATTTTAGAATTGATAAACTGAAGTGAAATTAAACATTTTCAATTTGTATAAAAAGGTAGATACAGAAATGCCAGTGCTTTGTGCCTCTTGACAGATGCCAGACCCTGACTTTTGCCAAAGCCTTACCATCAATACACCAAAGACTTCAAGAACCATGATACATTGAGGAGACCTACTGGTAACCTAAGAAGTAGGCATTGTTTATAATGACAATACCAAATTATGAACAGACATTATTTGGTTATTTGAGGTTTTCAGTAAGATTAAAAAAAAAAGTGTATTGCACAACAAACGCTTTGCATTTTGCTTGCATTCTTTATATTAGCTGTCTTTGGTTCTCTTTGCTCTTGCTGACCGGAGATTTTCAATAGATCACGGCTGATACTTACTATCAAAAGACATCTCTTTGAAAAACATGACAAAAAACCAAACAACCTCTTTCCTACTAGACTATCATATTTGCTTTACTGTTTCCTCCAATTGACCTCTTTATTAGCATATACTTCACTATTATTAATCATAAAATTAGGAAGAATAATAGTGTGTCACCTACTTCCTAGCTCATCTACATTTAATAAATAGGATGGTCTATGTACAGACATGGGTAGGCACAACTCCATTAGCTGACTGCTGTGGGAACTCATATGTGCCAAGAGCCAATAGTCACTGCATTCATAAAAGATGGGTAGCATTCCTGACAGAATTCTTCACAGCCATACTATTTAAAATGTAGTACTTAGATATCTTTTGATATCATAAAATATTAAATACATCTTTTCAGCTCTTTTCCGGTCTTACAGATGCCAACAGATTCTCCCCCCATATGATACCTATAATGCTGCAAGGGCTTTATCTGACCACTGAGGACACTATATAACTGAGAGCAGTGTCTGCATTTACACCCATGTTCAGATTCAAGCTTCATGCACAACCTTGGCCGTAACCATACAGTAAATAACAAAAAAAAAAAAAAAAAAAAAAAAGAAAAAAAAAAAAGAAATCTGCAAAGGAAGAGAAGTTACACTCCAGTTATTTACCCTAATCCGCGAATCATAAGCTTCTCCTCTTCCTTCCCCATTCTGACACTAAGCAAGGAACGGATTTGGCCAAGGGATGCCAGGAGATTGATGGTGTCTTCCACAGACACGCTATTTATGGTGTAGGTCTTTGGTAGAGCTCGAACCAGGCCACCAATACCATCATACTGGCGATGCAGCAGCACAAACATGGCCCTCACTAACTCTGGGTCTTCTATCACTGACTCCTGGGCCCAACGCACCATCGTGTCCGAAATCAGCTGCTGGAGAGTAGCTGTGAAAAAATAAATAAATCACAGAATTACCAGTAATTGCTCAGTCCCTCAGAACCTGCTATGCAATGTGAATTGGAATTAATTAAATTCCTAAGAAGCATCTTTTTCTTTCTGTTTCTTTAGCAGTCTATCACAAACGAGAGAGGCAGAAATATCTCAAAACCAAAGGCCTATACTAAAAATTAAAATTACAGGATGCTCACAAAGTCACCAGATTTATATTTGTATATTGCTTTCAATATCTTTCTGTGAATATAGGTCTGAGGGCTTTTTTAGCCTATTATGACCTAAGGCTGAAAAATTATACTGGTAATATATGTAAATGATATATTATTTATTTACATGTCTAACCTCTCTGTCCACTCCAAGTTTTATAATATACAAAATAATTTAACTTATTCCTTTGCCAGAGACCCTTCAAAAGAAATAAAGACATTAATATTAAACAAATGGTAAATCATCATTTGCATATTCTCAGTTCAGTGTCTAATGAAGCAAGGAACGTGTATCTGGTAGTGTCACTGATAATCTTTATTAGTTGGGATATATGTATGTTTGGGGAAGATATGTTGATATATAAAACCTATGTAATTGCAGTTAATTCCAGGTTAATTCAAACTAACAAACAAGTACTTACAGAAAGATTCTGAAGAAACAGGAGTTTACAGAAAATAGAATGTTTAACAAAGAAGAGAATTTGTGCTAATACAGGGAAAGGACAAAAAAGAGTAGTAGCAATATATTTCATTGTTACTGTCCAGGCACTGTACAATAGATTTTTTTTTGACACAGGGTATAGCATTTTTTTAAGAATAATAACCCTTCTAAATAAGGAAAAATTATGTCTGGGCTGATATTTCAGAAGGACTGAAATAATTAATAACAAGAAGGGACACAATGGTAGGTTTTTTGGGCGTGCTGATTTGTTCTGTTTTGTTTTCTTCTTAATGAAGAATCCCAGGAATAGGCAATCACTTTGTTCCTTTTTTGATAACTGCAACACTGCATTTCACCTACCTGGGTGGTGGTAGGTGTCTAGGTAGTTCTGGATCTGTTTGTTTAGCATAATAGTCTCTCTACTAATATGAGAAATAGAGAATCATGTTTTATAGAGCTTTTATGCTTACTACACGGAAAAAAGGAAGAGAAGATTCATCACCAGATTATGCATGGGCCTAACCTCTAATAATCAGATGAAAAATAAGGACATTTGAAAGCACTCTGTACCAGAAAAAAGGGGCGGAAAAAAGGTAAAAATAAAAGCAACATTGGAAAATAAAAAGATAAACGAAATTTAAATAGTCAGTTAGCACCAACTGCAGAACTAGGATGCCACTGTGCATGCAGTGATTCTTATCAGGACAAAAAGGCAGAAGCCATCAGAAAAAAATGACCAAACAGCAGTTACAGTCAGCAAATCTTGAATTTTAGGTTCGGTGAGGAGGCTTCTGCTAATTAAAGTCTAATTGAAGAATATTTCATATGGTAATCTTCATACAAATACTGATTTGAAGCTGCTGCAGCTGAGAAAATTCTCATAAAGGATGACCTTGCTACAGTTATTAAGTCTGCACTAATTTTATTAAAAGCAAGATACATTCTGAAAAATTTATGAGCCAACAAAGGATATGGGGCAAAAGTGCCACTACAAGAAATTTTCCTCTACATCCCACTGGGAAACAAATCTGCCTAATATATCCATCTGTGCTTGTTTTTAGTTAACCTACAAACTTTAAGGTGCACAGATATTTCAATTAAAAATAAACCTTGTTTTAGCTGAAAATGTGTGAAGAACTTCCTGGTCTGCTTTTCTTCCCCTTTGTAATTGAGCTGCAATAAACTGATTTAATTTTGCTTACAGGATGTCTTATCATCATCATCTACTGTCTTCTCAGCTTGTTTTTTCTTCAGATATGTAACTTTTTCCATAAGGTATAGGAGGCGACCCCTAATAGTTGAATCACTGTTGCCATCCAAGGTCCCATCTTCATCTAGTTCAATTCCTGAAATTAAAAAAAAAAAAATACACAAATTAGTGAAAAAATAAAATTAAGCAAGCTACAGACATCTTGTGTGTACAAACATAATTAAACTGAACTGTGGTTCTGCAGTGAGAGTTTTATATGGGACATGCTCAACCAGCATTTGGAACAAGTATAGAACAGGCCTATGTGCCAAGCAGGAAAGAGCAGATAAGGATCAGGTAACCTTAGCAATTTAGCATAAAAATTGTATGATGTCATACATAAAACATACAATAAATATATTTCCCCCAGTATGCATCTTTCCATACTAGCACTGATGCCTGTGTTTTGGACACATGGAGCTCAGAAGTGCAGATATAGTCCCTAGGGATACAGTGTGGTTGAAGCGATAGTAGTAAAAATTTTTAAGTAAAACATATAAAAGAAGTGAAAGTACAAGTGGTACAACAAATATACTTTCCAGTGATCAGTCAGAAGAACGTAGCCACCATCACAATGCACAGTGTTCTTTCATGACATTACTATAACAAGCTATAAAAATGTAAAAACAATTAATGTGAAGATTCACAGAATCACAGAACAGCTGTGTTTGGAAAGAGCCTTTGGAGTCCGGCCTCCCAGCTCAAAACAAGTTCACTGAGGGCCAGTTGTCCAGGACCATGCCCATCTCCTAAGGTGAAGAGACTCCACAACCTCTCTGAGCAACCTATTCTTGAGTTCCATCACCCAACAGTAACAAACAAGTAGAATTTCCCGATTTTTGATTTGTATCACTAGACATCTCTGAGGAAAGTTTATCTTAGCCTTCTAAACTGCTCCTGTCCAACAGGTATTTTTATATCTTGATACCAACCCCCTTGGAACTTCCTCTTCAAGTTAAACAACCCCAGTTCTCTCATTCTCTCCTTGTACAAAAGATGGTCTAAGAATTTAACTACTTTGATGATTTGTCCCTGAAACTACTCCAGTATGGCCATGCCTCTCTTGTACTGAATGCCCCAGCTTTTCTGCAAAGCTACTTTCTAACTTGGTCCCTAGCCTGTCCTTGCTGCAGGAGTTATTCCTTCACTGGTGCAGGACCTTATACTTCCCAACACTGAATTTCATGGGATTCCTATCAGCTCATTTCTCTTATCTTTAAACTTATTGATTCATGCATACATTGCAGAGGAATTAAAAATCTTGACCTATACCTATTACTCACACTAAGTCCAAGTGAAAATACCATTTGACTGTTTTCTGGATATTTTAGTTTCCAAAATAAGTTCTGAAGTTAAGGGTTTTCTGGAGAGTTCTTTACCAGTCTTGAATTTTTTAGGATATTTCTTCATAACATAACATCATTCTTCTCAATTTATTGCATCTGATTCTAGCTATCTGATTTTTTTCCATTAGATACAATTCCATTTCTATTAAAAGTTATTTTGTTATACTTTGTTGTAACAGGGCAGTTGACACTACACTAAGCAATGACCATCAGAAAATTCATATTACACATTAAGTCATATTACAAAATTATTTGGATGGCAGTATCCTCAACCCAAGTAATTCACAGTAAAGACATTGAAATGTCTTATCAATTGGAACACAGAGATGGTCTGAAATCACCCCAATGAAATGTCTGTTTTCCCAGTTACGCTACTCCCTGAGCTCTAGTTGTGCTTTTTTGATTTGAAAACTTTTCAATACATTGTCTCTCAACCATTCCACAAAATGTAAATCCCCAAGTGGTGGCTGACTAAGCAAGCAAACATTGGACCCAGGATATGTAACTGTTTTACCTATTTTGCAATATACAGAGTAATTAGCTCTGCTCTATGATAATGCACCATCTGACCCACAAAATTCATTTTTGACTTGAAGATAATGCAAATTCCTATTTTCCCCAAGAAGAAAAAGGTAACAAAAAAACTATGTTAAGTAATTTGAACAGAGGAGAATGATGGAAAACAAATAAAGAAAAATTCAAAGAATTAAAAGATAAAGCTTGTTTTCCTTTCAAACATTTATCTGAATTATTTATTATCTGCATTTCTTGCTACCAATCACAAGAAAAATATTGAAAAGCTGGAAAGCATCCAACAATGACCCACTGATATCTGGACTGCTTGCCCCATAAGGAAAGAATGAAGGAACTTGTCAGCCTGCAAAACAGATGCTTATGAAGCAAAACATACAGCATTCCCTTCTAGTTTAATCAGATAAGGATAAAAATATTTCCTTGATTTTGACTACAAGCTAATTATCTTTATTTGATAATATTTATAATTTGTACAGTGTAATTTACAGACTATTCAGTTAAAGTTTCTGTCATAAAATTACTTATGAAAATTGCTTCTAAAGCTAATATAATTTAAAAAGTAAAAATATTCAGTAACAAGACTTACCACAGTGTGTCATTAGGTCTTCATGGAAATCCAAGAGTTGATCCCGAATTTCTTCAGGGCAAGGACAATCATTTTTATCATCTTTAAAGTTCAGCAGCATGTTAATCTTAGAGAATACAAAGAAAAGACAAATTACTCTGATCTCCAAAAAGAAAAAGTTTCAAATCAAACAGAACTCTGCAACATAAAAAGTAAATAAAGTGCAACATGAAAGAAACTGTCCGTTCATTGCAAGCAGTACCTGTTCCTGAGGAGGGGATCGAAATTCTTTTGTTTTTCTAGCTGTCAGGGCAGCAGACATGTTCAAGGCCTGCATCACTTCATTGTACCGGAAGCGCTGATTCTCTTGGAGCTTGGCCACAAAATCATCGGAAAATGCTACAATGGCTTCTATCCTGTGCCGTACTTGGCAATCACACAGGTACTGGAGTAGGTGACACATCTGAGAAAACAGTATTGTACGAGACATGAGCTGGCAAGCTAAGAAAGATCTTCTGCACATTACTCAAGTAACAATGGATTTCTCACAGCAACAGTTACTATCAAAGTGTCCAGGTCATTTAATGCTGTTATTCACTACACGTAAAGCAAGCTTACACCAGGAATATCTGGCATCTGCAAGGGATTAATGTGCCTCAGACACAACCAAAGCTACAAGAGAATGGATTTACCCCTTTCTTCTAGGGATTTCTTTTCTGTTAAGATCCATAAAAATGAGGAATTCACTATTAATGGCATTGAGCAAGTAATTCTTTTTAATGAAACCATGATCTATGGTGAGCAAGTTTATATCATCAGAAAGAAATGAAATCTTCTAGTTTTCTTTAAGGAAATCACCTCTCTCTTTAACTAAAAAATTTGATTTCAAAATGCTTTATTTCTTGAAAGATAAATCACCACATGAAGAAAACAGGAACAACCACTATCAAAACAGTATTTTTACCTGTAATTTAACAGGTTCTGGAAGTTTCATCTGAAGGAGTCCTTCCTTTGGCATTTGCTCCCCTCTGGTTTCTTCCTCTCCTTCTTCTGACTTGAGGTCACCTGTACTGAACTCCTTCTCTGAGAAATCAATTTCATCCTCCTGGCTCATTGCTTCTCTGAAAACCCGGGGCTCAATCAACTGCAAGATATGTTTCAGATCCTCATTGTGGAAGATTCCCATAATTAGGAGGGTATAAAAGAGCTTGATCAGAGGGACAAACAGAAATTCTGTAGAACCTCCAACTGGATCTCTGACATGGAGGCTTCCCTCTTGGACAGCTTCAGTCAGCATCTCTATGGTTTTGGCCTTCAAAATTTCCAGAGGGAATTCAGGACTGAATTGAAAGCATTCGCTGCTAATGCTTACAAAACTCGGGGAGGAAAACTGCATTCTTGGCCTTAATGAAGTGCTAAGTCCTATACCAGGAAGGCCGTGTTTTTTGTTTTCATCAGGAAACAAAGTAATACTCTTGGTCTCATCTGTCATTGGAACTATAAATTCATTATTCATCATCAACCTGGCAGTTGCATAGGTATTGAGATGGATGTCAATGAGTAAGTCATAATATCCTGCACGTAATAATCCTGGCATGTATTTATTCTCAATAGCATAGAGGAGCTGAGATTCATCCACATGGCTACACAGAGCATGGGCCACTCGGTTGTTGCCTAAAGCACAAACAGCTGAATACAATCGGAGGGTGTGGTAGTGAAATTTCAGCAGTTCTTCTTGTTCTGTCAGCTCTAAAATATCAATTGTTCTGCAGAGAAGAAAAAAACAACATAGTAAATCCCACATGCAAAATTACCTTTTGAAGGGACTCTAACGTCTCTCTAACAATAACATTAGCACAGTATCAGTTCCAGGGATGGTCTTTTTGCACATTTCAGCTTTCACGTGAGAAACACTGTCAATCTAATAATCAAGACTAATAACAAAGTTAAATCTCAAATTTATTCAAGTCACTCCTAAAAAAAATCCAAATAATTTAGTCAACACAGAATACTTTTTCATACTACAAACAACAATTCACATAACTGAAAATCAGGTTTATCAAACCAGTTGGGGTTAAGATATTTATATCATTTATTGGTTTTAAATCTGGGGGTGCACAGTGGCAACAGACTAGCCAGTACATTTGAAGAGGGCTCAGTGCTGGGGTTCTTGGTGACTTGGTGTTCAGTTTAGGCAGTGGAAAAATGCTCAGACGTTTGGGTAACAAGGAAAGCACAGAGTTAAATTTCTTCAATTGTTTTAAATAAACTTAGGAAAATTAAAGCAATGGAATAATTAAATTGTTCACTAATTTTGAAAAATCTCTACAAAACCAGATTTTTGCTTATTTTACAGATTATCTTTAATAATTTATAAACAGTTTCTTTCATTCTCTTTGCAAATCTACATATACTATTAACATGTTTGGACAGAAATTGGGAGAGGTTGGAAAATGTAAAAGAAAGGAGATTTTAAAACACTGGGAATTTGAATAATTTTTAATATTAGTTAAATCAAAACACACTGTCTATATTTACACGTGTTATAAACACAGAGAAGACCTTGGGCCTTTCTTACACAGATGGCATTATGTGACTATATGTAATTACATTCCTAATCCCAGCGTAACTGTGTTACAGTACAAAACAAACCTGTTTTCCTCAGGAATATGAAGGGCCATGAACTGCAAAGGATTCAGGCACTGTATCATCCAGCCTTGACGTTCACTGATCCGAGACACATCCACCTTCAAGAAGTGGTTTGGCACTCTGCTCCAAAGCACATGAGTCAGAAACTGGACGTGGAGACGTGGAGGACACTGAGAGACTGGGTTTTTGTGTTCACTTTTGAATAATCCAGCAGATAACGGCATTACATTCTGGAAAATTCCAATGGAAGAGACAATCAGTTTCCACATTTTTACCAAAAACTGCATTTCTTTTCCAGAAATACGCTCAACACATAGTAAAGTAGAGTAAAACAGGAAATCAGCATTTTCACTAGTTTTTAAAACAAGGTAGGAACTCTTGAAAGACTAGTAGCAAGACAGCATTTTCCATATCTGTTTTCTAAGAAGACAAATTTGAAATAGAAACTTGATTGCCACATGTGGTTACTTCCTTGGACTCCACTTTTTTTTTACCTATTCTGATTTCTTAGACATCCAAGCATCCAAAGCAAGGTAGAAAAATTCAGTTAAGTTTTCTTGTGCTCTGTCTGAATGTACTTTCAAAATTATTTTAAAGCTCTAGCCAAATTCTTAAGATACACCAGTCATCCATGCTCTGTTTGCAAAATTAAGCTATTTGCTTTACCAACTCAAGTGATTTTGTTTCACCACAAAAGACAAGATTCAGAAAATTCTGATCAGTTTCAACCTTTCTTATTCAATGTACTGTATTTTAAATTCATTAAATATTTAAAACCGAGTTAAGAACAAAAATAGAAATAGTGAAAACACTTGGAATCATAAAAATGTCCCAAATACCAAGAACACATCACAGGAAATAAATGGCAAAAATAAAATAAACTTATTTAATATAATTTTTTTTAGTCCTAAAACTGCACAAAACCAAGAATTATTTACCTTTATTCTTCCCAATTCAAACTGGAAAACATTGGGGCTTGTAGCTTGAGCGAATACAGCAGGAAACAACTTTGTACTTGGTTCAACCTAGATAGAAGAAAGGGAAAAACTATTGCCATAACAGTGATGATTACTATTTCTTACAATCTTGTACTAAAGCCTCTAATGATACAGGCTAAAAATTTAGCTTTCCCCCTTCCCACTGCAAGATATCCTCTAAAAATCCTCACCTGATAGTAGGTGCCTAGTTCCTTGCCATTAGCTGTGAAGGTCAGCAGGCCACTGGCAGCATCAACCAAGCAACCAATCTCCAGGCCATTATTATTACGTCCTTGCCCAGGGCTCAGGCTCTCTCCTGCGCACACCATATAGCAGTTGCTGCGTTTTATACTGAATGTCAAAAGATAGATTTTTTTATGAATAGTGTGCAAAATTTCTGCAACAAACCAAGAACAGCCTTGCATGGCTGCAAAACAACAGGGCCTTGTGGCCAAAAGGAATGGATCACATCATAACCATTAACCATTGACCTAACATTAGCCACTGCCAAAATTCAATGAAACGTGGACGTCGTAACTGAAAAAATATAAAAACTGAAGATGACCACGTATGAAAAAGTTTGAATCATTTGTAAAATACCACGGACAAAACTGACTTTGCAAGTCAAGGTTTTAAATAATTTAATGCTAAGCATAACAAAAGCTTCTAATACACATAATAAACTGAAGTTCTTGGACGAGCTCATGTTCTGATTTTAGCCTCACAAGACAATATTTACAGTATCATAATTTCAAACTATACAGAAAGCTGCACCATTTTATTTTTTGGTGCCTATCAATTTGAGTAGTTCATTAGTCCACTGTTTCTTCACAAGCAAGAGTGGGTAACAAATTAACACTCTTTCCTACTACTGCTGTTTTAATTATTTTTTTCCGCATCAATCCAATTACATTAAATGGAGTGGCTATACACCTTATAAATTGAAAGTTGTTTTTATGAGTATAAAATATAGGTCTTTTCAAGCAAATTGTAACCAACCTCTCATGAACCTTCCCTTTTTCATCTCCCAGTGTAACTGTGACGGTGCGCACTCTGTCCAAGTCAAAGCTTGTGTCATACTGGTGGAAGTCTGATGTAATCCAGCCCACCCAGACATTAGCAGGTTCTTGACCAGGAAATATTCTCACAGAATAATAGTACTGTTGATAGCAAAATAACATTATCAAATGTTAGTGTTTGTTCTCCAGTGTATCAGTTTGATTCAGAATTAATTTGCTGCTCTAAATCTGAAAACATGTAATCTCTTCAAAAGTAGCATAGCCTTGTTCAAGTGCAATTCACAAGCAAAGCAACAAAGACTATAAACACAAACCAAAATACAGCCAACAAAATATGCATTTTAAAACAAAAAAATGGACAAGATTAAAGAAGCAGTTTATATGCTTGAATTGAAGGCTTCTGAATCATTACAATGCTATCATTGTAAGCTATTTCCACAGCAACTATAATTTTTATACTGTATTTTTTATACTGTAAGTTTAAACTGTGAGTCAGTTTCTAATATCTAAAATCTTTCAGAAAGAGAACAACACATCCAGAAGAAGAGTATTTGTTTTCCTTTGAACATTGAGGAATGAGTGCTTATGGAGCTGATCTTGTCAAAGATCTACAAAACCTGCAGAAAACTTTCACTGGGAATTCATTAAATAAATGTTCCATGGAATTAGTAGAGGTGCTTTCAAGTGGTCCTGAACATTGACCTACTAGTTTAATGTACCCTTTCCAATTTATTCCATTATTCTAAAACTGTTTAGTCTTCCTCTTTTATATCTGGTGTTATCAACAGTAGTTTCAAAAATGGATTAACCTAGTTTATAGGTTTTCATTTGGAAACGGTTTTAGTCTGACAATCAAATCAAAATAAAAGAGACAAAAACAGTCTCAATTTAAGTAGAAGTTCAGAACTACCACAGACACTTAAATTGAAAATTAGACTGTTTAAAACGTAAGTATTTAAGAAACCCAAACCAAACAACTAAAAATCCCCAAACAACTAAAACATCAATCCTATATTACAATACCGTGGAAGTTTGCATCAAATAATCATAGTCATCCCTATCATCTGCTAGCACATCCTCAGTAAGCCGTGCGGAGTGACTCGTGCTGTAATCTGGCTTTGTCCTCCTGAGCATAAATCTGTAAGGAAAAAAGTGAAGTTAAAATCTCTACCAAAAACTCAATCACAAAGGTAAATTAGTCAGAAAAGAGAAAGAGACAAGCTCATTTTTAAAAGCACTTAAATTAATTCCGACCTTAAACTGTATATTCAAAAGTTATTTGACTGGCCTGTCAGACATGAGTGGCATTTTCCTATGCTTTGAGAAGCAGCAGGCAGAGGGATGAGAAAAGGTAGCTACTAACCTTTGTTTAAGACGTGAGGGCTTTTCTTGAACATAATCTTTATGGTTATTCAATTCTGGTTTTGTGGCATCTTTTTCTCTTTCTGTCCGGTCAGGAACCAGATGACCATGAGCAGTTTTCATGAGAACCTCAAAATCAGAATCAGCATCATAATCCTCCAAGTCATTTTTTGGGCCAAAAAGACCAGAGCCTGGTAAGCCTCCTGCAGCTGATCTGGAGAACACCTCAGCACATTCAATGGGCATGCTTAATCGAAAAAACATGACATCTGTTTTACTGTTCTGTGAACCAAAGGACTTCTGTGTGACCTTCAGACAGGGGCAGCTGTCTATGGTGCCATCAATTCTCATTACCTATGAAACACAAAGATGTAGTTTTTTGAAGCTGATGCTTTTTCTACCATGTAAATATTCTATTTGTATTTCTACAAAAAGCATCCATGAATTGCAAAACTTGCAACGGTGTCAACAGTCTAATGCATTGTAATCATGTGCTGCCATTTTGAACAGAAATAACTATTCTGAGGAGTAATGGTTTAGTTGCTCCATTGTTAAATTAAAGCAAACGGTCACAAAGAAATTATGCTTCTGACCATAACTCTTTGCAACATAAATGCAACTCTGCCCAGAACAACACAGACTAAGGAGTAAAAATCATGCATGTACATATGAAAGAACATAAACTGTTTCTTAAATACCACACAGCAGCTGAAAAAGAGTTCTTATTACATCATTTCAGAAGGATTTCACGGCAAACTTACAAGGCATGAATACAGTTCCACCAAGATGCACAACTGACTGTATTGACACAATTGGCTAATAAATATTTATTACAATCAAAGCCAATTAGGTATGGAAAAAATCATAAAGTATGTGCACTAGAACACATGGTATCTGTCATTTTAAAATGCCCAGTTTGTGGAAGTTGCTTACATAGCTCTCACTGCACAAGGAGCTCTTAATGAGGATATCTTGTATAATTTGTCTCTCAGAATGTCATGTTAACACATGTCACAGGTTTTGTAGAAAGAAAAACTACCAATTGAACAATTACATTCTTTGCAACCCTACCGAATGCAATGAATCTGTAACAGGTGTTAAGGTTCATTCGGAATTGGGTCAACATACCACATTAAAATCTTGTTTGGAAGTACAGAAGTAGAAACATAACTCAAGCATATTCAAATGTCTAAAAACATTTTACTAGCATCACAAACCTCAATATGTTCATGGTTTTGTGGCACTGGTAGAAACTGAGGAAGCCTTTTACTCAGCCAAATGGTGATGTCTCTGTTTGTATTAACAGCAAAGGGTTCATACCCTTCCTGTAAACCACATATAGTGAAATATTTTAGGGTGCTGACATCTTTTCCAAAATTCATTCTTCCAACTTGAGATGGGCCCAAGCTGCACACAGGTAGGAATCCTTAAAACAAGATGAAAGAACATGTGGGTTGTACATAATAAACATTGGTGAACTGCTTTCTTCCATAACTGAACTAAAAACCATTTGTGGAAAAAAAAAAAAAAAAGAAATCCTAAAAGCAAAGATTATAAAGGTGAGTAATTATCAACAGCACATCACATCTTGCATGTCACCAAGTAATGCATCTTAAATGTCATTCTGACAAAAAAGCCCTCTAATAGTCATGGATATTTTTAGGAACACTCAAACTACTCCACAGAGTCTGATAGCCAGCTCTTGGTTAATCTCTCTGCTGAACTGGTAGAGTATTGCCAAGTCTTACTACTTTAGGTATTCCTCCTAAAATGTCACTAGTCATTGTATTTTGAGAGAATCTTACTTTAAAAATTATACATTGCTTGTCCATGCAGCTGTAATAGTGAAAAAAACCTACAAATATGCACAAAGTGCATGTCATAGATTTCTTTTTAAAAATAAAATTAATTAATTAATTAAATCAGAAAACTCTGGCTCTGGAAAACGAGAACTGACAATATGACACCATAACTTCATGAAACTTCAGGATTTTTGGTTTGGGATCATATTTTCTGTCTTACCTTTTCTATCAGGTTTACATTTGTATAAATCTTACTGCTTTCACTAGCACAGGGAACACATTTATGACTTCTTTTTACAAAACTTTTTTTTTTTTCTCCTGATTCCCCAGAATGCCAAGAGCACTTTCCCCATAGAGCTGTTCTGCAATCATTCTTTTTTTTTCCCATGATTTCAGCTTCAAGTCTAAAAACCTAAGAAAATCTTTTATTTCTTTTCATCCTGCTTTTCAATTTCCACAGTTACGAACTAATTTTAGATTCATTTGTCCTAGTTATTAACAAAATGCTTTCTGTTTTATCAATAAGAAACATGAAGCTCTGTTCAGTGATTCCAATTCAGGTGAACATAACAGGTATTGAAAAATACAAGGACAAAATGCAAAGCAGCTCCTCGTTTTTCCTTAGGCTGTCCAGATTTTTTTTTTTAAAAAAAAAAGAGCAGAATATCATATATTCATGATGTTTGTTCTTCAGAGACAAAGCAAACTCCAGAGCACCATCTACAGAAATTACTGTCCAGCAGATAAATCATCAGCCCTCAGTACCACTTTTTGAAGATTCTACTACATATACACAAGACTGGTTGTCCATGTGTATTTGTGTTAGATATGATAAATTTAATGACATAACACTATCAGCCATAAGTTGAAGTCCAGATTTCTATCTTCACAGCTTGGCTCTTAAATCACAAGGCATCAGCTCCTCAGATAACACAGCTATAGTAGACAACATGATACATGTCAATTCTGCTAGTGCAAATCCAGTGATGGACAATAATGCAAGTATTTTCCAGCACTAAACAGAAATTGTATTAAATAACACATAACTAGGAAAATCACATTTGCACCTAGAGCAAATATAGCATGTGCTATGATAATGCCTAGCAGCTCTAGTAGGGAAAACTTTCTAGGCTCCCTGTTGAGTTAAAGGAATCCACAAGCTGTTGCAGAAGTTGCTAAGCAAAGCCAAAATCAAAATTGTTTTCAATAACCTTATAATTCTCATCTCATCACCCAAAAAATGGTAATTCTTCTAGCTATGCACTTTCCTGTGTTTTCAAAAAAACCCCTATACCTCCCAGACAGATTAGATGTGAAATGAGTATTTTAAACACTCACGCAAATAAAACGTAATAAAATGTAATAAAATGTAAATGAGCATTTGCAAGAAAGAAAACAAAGAAACACTTGTAAAACTCCTACACAGGTAAAGCTGTCATTGGTGTTTTCACTCAGTTTATTGTATCCCATCAATATTGCCAATGGATGACAGTCCCTCTCACCAATTCCATTGTCACTGATAACAGAAGGTACTGTACCTGTAGCTGATTCCTGCTTGTAATTGTAACTGTACAGTAACTCTGGCTCTGTATAAATGGAATATAAACACCAGGCCCAGTCCTAACCATGAAAACCCTACGTTCATCTCCGGTGAAATTCTGTATTAATTTGCCAATTATTTAGCTGTCATTTAGGTGTTTCAGGATTCTTCCACACATGAAAAAGACAGAGCATCTCATCTTGTAAGGGGTGTGCTGCTAAAGCATCTACATGTCTTTCTACAGAATAAAAATGAACTTCAATAGCCATCTTTGAATGGGTATCCAGCCATTTTTGATATTTTTATTCACAGATCCCATGTAACCCTTGCATGCTGGAGGCATTGATTATATAGCCCTAACCTGGCTCCCAATCTCCAGATAACTGGGCTATGGGGCAAATTTTATTTCACTGTATGAAATAGAAAAGCAAATAAAAAGACTTAAATACTACCATATGAAAAGTAACCATCTAGCACTGTCTGTCACACATAGCAAAAGCACTGGACAGCAACACTTTTCATAATGTTCCCTACTTTCAAGAATACAAGACAAACCTCCTGACTCAACCTGTCAAACACTACAAACAGTTCCTGCTCACAGAGATCAAAATTTGACAAAATAAAATATGGGTTGTACAAGTATACCTGTTCATATCTACAGTTAAATTTATCTGCTACAAATGCATAATAAGATGCAATTACTTTTATCAGTTTTACCACTGAGAGGATATGTCATAATTAAATTCATCTGCCATAATCCCAAAGAGCTCCTCTTGTTGGTTAGTACAACTGAACATGCAGCACAAGCCGTATTACTAAGCTGGCAGAGCACCATGTCCTCTTTTCATTGTTCCTAAGTAAATTAAATCTACAGGACTGATTTACTGTAAGGCTGCATCAGAAATCCTAATTGTTTTCTAAAGCAAAAGAACCCTTTTTGCAGCAACAAAATATGCACATGATTCACTGATTGAAGTGACCTGCAGAAAAGGTCTCAGTGCTGTTAAGCAAGAGCCAGTAACAAAACCAAAGCCAGACTACCAAAAAAAAAAACAAAAACAAAAAAACCCAAAAAAATGTTTGCACATACACAGACATACTCAGTTGTCTTCCCTTCCTCTCTCCTTTTGCCTCCAATATTTGTGTATTAAATACCCATCATCATTTCAAACATAGCTTTGGAGTTACTAAATCTAAGATCAATAAGCACATTCCCTTGAAAACAGACTAGGATGTCTTATTTCAAAGGGTGACCTCTTTCCTACAAAAACAATACTAAAGGAGCTTCACGTGAATTACAAGGATATTGTGGAAAATCTGAGAGGTTTGACATGAAGACTCTGACATGGTTACCAAAGCCTTCAGGCTCAAGGTCAAGCCAGGAACTCCTTTAGCAGCAAGATCTGTTTCAGTTTGAATCTGCAGCTAGAGATAAGCACCACAAAAAGTACACCACTGTGATTTCATCAACTTGGAATAAACGCAGCCTACCCTCAGAATTTAATTGGAGTTTCTTTCAGAATCATTTATTCCTCAATGGGAGTATACTAACTAATAACCGGAAAGTCATTAAAATTTAATGGCACCAAGATGATTTTTTGCATCTAACACTGACAGTAAGCCAGTTCTTGTATCCCTTTCCCTCATCAGGCTACCACTGCATCTAAGGAAATCCAAAGGCAGTAAAGTAATGGGAACCAGTCAAGAAAATTAATCGCAATTATGTCATTTTAAATAAAATAAAAATATTTCTGATTCCTGATGTATGTTAGAGGAAGAAAAAAAATAAATCTCCCAAAGTACTCCTGAAAGTAAATTATTCTAAAATTCATATGAAAATAAAGTGGTTAAAATTCAAAAAGGGAATTTCCTAATTAAGAGGTATGAAATTCATATTTCCCATGGGAATT
The DNA here is from genome assembly GCF_971803275.1 of Cyanistes caeruleus. Classification (NCBI taxonomy): domain Eukaryota; kingdom Metazoa; phylum Chordata; class Aves; order Passeriformes; family Paridae; genus Cyanistes; species Cyanistes caeruleus. The sequence continues at coordinate 68,691,265 of NC_141702.1, forward strand.
TAGTAGGGATGAGTAACCCAACAGTAGCATGTGAAGCTCTTACTTGTTCAAAAAATTTAATTTTATCTCTCATCTACAGCTGCATTGTTTAAATATAAAATTGTTTAAGTATAAAATTTATGGCAGAATATACGTATCTACAAGAAATGAAAGCTTAAAGCTTAAATTTTTTTTAACAGTACCATAGTTCAGAAGTTTTAGGCAGTTAACTTACTAAATACCATTTCTTACCCCTTTTCTGTTTCTATCTGTACATAAGGTATTTAATTAAATTTACAAACAAAAATACTTCTTTGATACAGAATCAATCTGCCACCTGACAGACCCTCACAATCTTTGCCATCTTTGGAAATCTTGTAAGTTACATCTTCACAGTAAACTAGCACGTGCTTGTGGATGCTGAAACCTGCACCAAAAACCTCACAGTAAGCACAAAGCTCAATCTCCTGGTTTAAGAATTAAGTAGAATATTTTGAAAGATAGTTTTGTATCAGCTGACTGGATTAGGTGTCATTTCTCCTCCTAGTGCTAAAACTAAACTTTAAAGATGGCTTAAACTCACTACCATGGTTTCTCACTTACTGGACAGACACTTCATATTATTTCAGTACTTCATCCAGATAAAATCTGATGTTCTTGCCTCCCATGGCACAGGGGTGGACTAGGTGCTCTTAAAAGGTCCTTTCCAACACAAACCATTCTATGATACATTCTATAATTCTATTACGTCATATGGTGATCTACTGCACTAAGAATGAAATATTAAAAGTCATTAATCTGCCCTTTCAGATACATCCCTGAAAAACAGCTAAAGGGTCTCAAACTAAAGATAGCCACAAAGATCACTACAGAAAAAAATCTCCTTCCTCATTGTCGCACCCATAAAATTTCCTTTCCAAAAGGCTAATACTAATCAAATAGAAAAAAGGAAAAGACAGGGAAGGCAAGGGCAGGGGTGAGAACAGGGGCGTGAAACACAAAGAAACATATTAAAGTGAACTCACAGCTAAAACGAGGCCATAGCAACTTAACAGCATGATATATTACAGCACTTACCGTCAGCAACCTCAAAGTCCTTAAATGCAAGTTCTGAGCCTGAGTCATCAAGGAGGATTTCACCATTTAAGGTGAACATCATAGTGTGTTCATTCATGTCAACCATACATCCAACAACATCTCCTGCCAGCCAAGAGCGGCCAAAATGCTCGTTACCTTGATGCCACCGCTGTGCCTGAAAATAATTAGAAGCATTTAAAAGAAAAATAATGACAATGTTCTTCTCGTCTTTAAGGGTAAATGTAATAATTAACTGCCTCAATTAAGATGGCATTAAAATGAACACTTTCCCAGAATATCATTCCAAAACTGTGTATGTGAGTATTCCAAGCTGACTCTGAATATGGAAATACAACAATTAACTTGCTGCAAGCACCCCTCACATCAGCATTATAAAACATTGCTAAGAGAGCCGACAGGAAAAATTGCTATTTCAACGTTTTGGTTACAAGAGAGTATGGTTTAGTTTTCTGCAGAAATTCCATGAAAGACTTGTAATCACAATAATATGCTATCAATTACAATGTTTAATAGCTACTTCACAAACCCTTTTTAAGCAATTGTTATTATTTACTTTAGCAGCCTATAATTCATTACTTGCAAACAATCTGCTTTGTTTCCTTGAGTATAATTCTTTAAATATTTTGGAAGGAATAGAACTGTCTGTGAATAAGACAAGTGCTGGATTTCTGATAGATTCCAGAGTAGCTGAGGGCATGATTAATGATTCCTCTGACTGACTTTCAAGTCAAAGACTACAAAGGCTTTCAATGGGATCTTGGATTGGAACTCAAATAAATTAACATCTGATAAGAGCTATTGTAACCAAGCATAGAAAAAAACAACCACATTAATAACTAGTAACAGATAGGATTCCTATGCATTTCATCACAAGTAGATGTGTATGCTCTGCATCCATCCTAGAAGTTGTACAAAACCAATGAACCTTTCTTGATATCTTGAAGGTAATTTTTTTTTTCCACCAAGAAAGAACCCATTAAAATCAAAAACAACCAAATATCTTTGTGGATTGAGACTCAAATGTCAAACCATAAGATTCAGAAGGCAACTGCACAGCTACTCCAGTAAAAATTGAGGACTTGAATGATTTATGTAAGACACTTTACAAAAATAACTTTTCAGTTCTCTCTTCAAGGCAGCCTCTCATGCAATACAAAAGTGGGAAACAAATCAATTCCCACAATATTTATTTTCCCAAATAAAATACATTTGAAAACTTTACCTTGCTGGCTACATCCAGGAATACTGTTGATTTCTGTTACATATTTTAATGTAATAAAGGAAATTAATTCCAATACCAGATACAATAATTATTTTGACAATGAGTCATCAGTAGCCTTAATAACAATTAAGGTTTGGATAGCAGTTGCACTTGCCCTCATACTGAAATTAAAAATTTAAATGAGCCATTTCATCTATTCTGATAATGGTCAGTAATATAAAGGTTTCTTTTCCCATATATTTTTACAACTAGATTTCAATCTGTCATTTTTATCACGCAGAGTTAAATTTGAGCAAACCTTGGTGGTTCTATCATACTTCATTTAAGCTGTAAGAATTTCCACAAAAACCTCTTTGGAACTCTTACATTTCTACAAAAACTTTGTATTGAAGTTTGCCTCAAACACTTACTATTAATAATCTTAAGTGTATTTATTCCCTAATGGCACTTCTTATAGAGAGAACAACAGAGTGAAACTTTCAATAAATTTTTCATAGGTAATTACAGCTTTTCCAGTATTTTGAATTTAATTAAGCCCCTTTGATTTTCAATTCTTTATATATACTGTAGAAACACATGAATTTGTGAAAAAACATTATGAAAATGCCAAACCCTGCTAATTTATTTTTCAGGTGACACTGATTCTAGTTATTCTACCTAGGCCCTCAAAGACAGAAAAAGAATTTCATAGAACAGCAATGGAAACAGAGAAGGCAACTGAGGCACGGAATGACACACGGAACAAGACACAAAAATTAGAAGTTTTTCAGCCACTCATATTATTACAGATAAACACATACAAACCTTAAAGCCATCAAAAACAAAAGCTTCTTCATCCGAGCCAAGCTCCTGATCTGGCAGACAGCCTGGCCTGGTCCAGCCAACTCTCATGTCTCCTGCAGTAACTGCCTCAAACTCGAAGTACCACTTCCCAGCCTTCACTGCGTAAGTCTTTTCTGTGCGAAAGATCCTGAACTTTTCCATTATCCCACTGCACACATCCAGCCTTGTTGCTGTAAGGGTTAAAATAATAAAAATTAGTATAAAGGGGGAAAAAAAAAAATCAATGCAGAGAGTGCTAGTTGCAACTACTGACAAGTAAAAGCAAAAGGTAAAGGAATCCCTTTGAGCATAGACATGAAAAGAAGAATGTGCCTGCAGAACAGCTAAGTGGGGAAAGTGTCCTTGCCCATTCTGGGAATCAGTGGATTAAAAAACAAACAAACAAACAACAACCCAACAACAAACAACGATGAAAAAAAGAACCCCACACCACACACACAAAGAGAGGAGAACTTAGAAATCTGAGTGCAGCTACAAATAGACGACTCAAGGATCACTCTGATTCTTTTTCTCCAATTACATGGAAAAAGGCCAAAAAGCAATGACCTTTTCCCACAAGTTTATAATGTATCCAATAAAGCCTGTGCAACATAGGAGAAGTCAGCATTCCAATCTAATCACCACAATTCCTCCTCTCCCTGAGTTTCTGTACTTGCACCTGTTTGTTAGGCCATGATAAGAACTTCTCCCTTTCTCTTCTGTTTTCTCACACACATCAAGGTCCACATTTCCAGTATCACCTCGGATAGCCTACAAAATCACATCCTTCAGAATTAACCATCACTTCCCCAGCCACCATGCCTGACTTCAGTTAGGCATGGTGCATTAACTTTCCTCTAAGCAACACAACCCTCTGCCATGTAACTCTTTATCAGTAGAATTTTCTCTTTGATAGTCTACAGTTAATGCATTAAAAATACTTTTGAAGACCCTTAATACCTCATCTATACAGATGAAGCACCACAAGGCATGGTAACTGAGAAATTGTTTTCTTTTTATATTCTACGTAACAAAATGCTTTCCAGAATCTAAGCAATCCCAGAAATACAGCTGCTATAGGAAACCAGTAAATAATAATAATAATAAAACAAAAAAACAATACTAGAGAAATTTGTAAAATTAATGTTTAAATAAATATTAATGACTGGAGATGCAGAACACCACTAGAGGGCTCTAAATCCCTTAATAACAGTACGAATTTTGGCTGATGAAAGAGGATCCTTGTGACATGTTTTATGCATCTCCAAAACTTGTGAAGCTCATAGACTGCAAAATCTAAATACCAAAAATTACTATCAAAATCTTTTGCTGAATACAATTCCAGGCTTTCCTCAAGAAAGGACAATTTGTGGGGCACTGTTTTGCAGTTCCTTTCTGCTGGGAATTTTTCAACAACCTTGATCACATCTTTCAGATTCAAGGATTGCACTCGTGCTCTTTACATTCCATTAGTAACTCCATTCACAGAACCAGCCCAACAACCTCTGCATTCTAAGGAAAACTATAGTGGTTTTCAACAGTTCAGAAAGGCAGCAGCATGTGGTTCTCAGAGCTGTAAATGAAAAAGGGGATTACTATTATTCAGCGGGATGTGGAAGAGACTGTGGGAAAGGAGTGTGCACTCTCTCTCCATCTCGCCTACACCATTAGACAACCCCTATATCTTCACAAGAGGCAAAGGCCTCCTGTACCAGCCAACCCACCCTCTCAGAACTTCTCAGAAGTCATGCTCAATCTTTCTTTGTAGAATCTCCTTCCCAAAAGTGGGAGGGGAAGAAATTCTAGGATTATGCAGCAGGGTTTTACTCCCCAGTCTCGGCAGATTTAAGAGTGAGACCGTGGCATTTTGCCACCAACACTATCCATTCCACTAAGGAACGTTGTACTTATTCATCAATCCAGCCTTGTTACACATTCATGGTGTCAACAATGCCTCATATTTGAGTGTAATTTAATGGCAGCATCTCATAAAAGCTGAGGATCAGAGCAAGCATGTGCTTTGGAAAGGAAATTCCAAATGGTACGCTCCCTGTGTACACTTTAGGTATGAGTTATGTCTTCTGCAGAAATGCTTTACTGAGGATCTATAGCCTAAATAGGTCAAGACTTAACAACCACTATCACTATATGAAGGAAAAAAAAAAAAAGCTTTAGACACATTTTTAAAAATTTCTAAATTTTGCTGAGATTGTAAAGATGCTAGTTACAATTTTGATTATTCCATATTTTCTTATCTCTAAGTGAACTTCTAAAATAGAGTCAATGGAGTTAGATCTGTTTATTTGTACATTATATCTCCTGATTTCTTGTACTTTCTTAACATTATATATGTTGCAGTTATTGAGTTAAATGTTTTGTACTTTCTTAAAAAATTATTTGTTAATAGTTCAGACATTTTTTTTTCCATTGTAGGACGTCTCAAACTGAAAATACTGCCCACAGTATCAATAAGATATTCCACCTGGAAACGATCAAAGTTCAAAGAAAACTTTATAAAAAGTGAACTAAAGTTTACTTATAGTCTAATTCAACTTCCAAGACCTGAGAAAGTCCAAGAAGCTTAAAGGCTCTAACAGACTATCTAATTCTAGACTTGCAGGTTGATAGTCACAGAAATTTGGTTTGCACTCATTCATTTTAGAAAATTTCATCTAGCAGCTTTAAGTGTTTAAACACAAGACTGTACACAAACTGTAGAATTCTTCATTATTTAAAGTTAAAATTTGAGGAATATAAAATTCACATCTACTGAGTTTGCATTTTTTTTTCCTATTTTGTCTTGAAATAGCAAATATAGCATTAAATAAAAACTATTCCAAGAAACTGTGTTTATTGGTTTAAATTGTGTAAATGTGTTACATTTTTTAAATATTCACTTGAGGCCACAGAACAAGGAAAAGAAACAAAAAGGAAAGGAAACAATAAGGAAAGAAAGAAATTAAGATCTAAGAGAATGGAAAATGGAGAAAAGCACCCATTAAATTTGGAAACACCCATTCAAAATGTTTTATTGGACCAACAAATTCAGTAGGAGAGCAGAACATTCTAACCTCTTTTTGAGATAAAAAAGCCAAAATTCATTACCATGATCTTGGTCAGGAGCTTCCAGATGGTAACCATAGCCTAGAAGGGTTCGGACTGCTTCCCGAAGGCTGTCCTTGTTGGACTTTTTTGTCCGATCATCCAAAAGAGCGTACGGTACCAGGCGAGGATTTCGTCGATTTTTCACATCCTACATAAGTGTGAAGAAACAGTTCCATCTCAGAAACTGTGTTTTGTTTCACAGACAAGATTATTCTTCAACAGCAGCATAGAAATTACTGTTTATACCAACTGAAATCATGTAAACTCAAATATGGCAAGGAATCAAAGAAATTGCAATAGTCTAGAAACTACAAGACTGAATTCACTAAAAAACAAGTGACACACACAATTAAAAGCTGTGTCTTATACTTGCTGTAAGTTTCTGTCAAATTTAATGAATAAAGTCACAATACAAACCACAGAAACATGACTAGATCCAAAGAGTATGACAAAAAAGTCAAAATAATTATATTTCATACGCTGTTTATGAAGTAGCCACCATAACAAGAAACTTGTTCCTAATTGAAGCTGAGACATTTCTGTATTACAAATATATACACGTGTTTGTTTATTATAGAATTAAACAAGATAGATGAAATGTCCAAATAATAAATATAATAAAAACAAAAGAACAAAATACTACTAATAAAAAATCATAAATGCACGCAACACTAATTAATAAATTACAAAATAAATAGTAAATCCATGCCTTACTATAATAGCTATTTAAGACACATATTTGTCAAAAATAAAGGGGTTTGCAGGAATATAATTTATGTGCTCCATGTGAAGAGTTTTTGCAACAGGGATTTAACCTCTCTCTAGCTGAAATGAAAATATTGGTAAGGTTTAATCTTTGCATTTCAGGTTTATTTAAAAACATTGATTAGGTTTCCCTCCACTTCAAAATTATCTTATTTGCAAGCAGTGTTTAACAGGATTATTTAAATGGCTAATGTAATTTTTAGTGACTAAGAGAATTTAAGAGTTTACTTGTCTATATTTTCTTCTGTCATCCTGTCACAATTTGTTGGCAATGAGAGAAACCATGCAAAGAACTCTCCATGTTTTTCCTAATATTTATATTTTTAAAAAGAACTATAGACTGGACATAGCATATAAAAAATAGTTGCTGTTTTTTCTGTTCAGTACAATACCAAAGATACTGAGAGTCTTTTATTATTGGTTAGATTCATTAAGGAGTCCACAAAAAATGCCTATTATAGAAAAAGACAATGTCTACACTGAAAGTACCTTACTTCTTTTACAGCATTACAGTTCTAGTTTTAGGAACATATGTGGTTTCACTTCTATCTTTGCAAGCAGGGATAAATGGCACATCCATTCTGAAAAAAATCTTGCAGGCATCTTTTGTAATTATTCAAATGCTTAGATGCAAGGCTATCTGTCTCTTGCCTTGTCATAGTGAGCAGATATTGGAAGGTCAGCTAAAAAGCAGTGCTTGATGAAATCTGGTCCTACAAGTTATTCCTCTAGGAGAAGAAATATTAAGGGGCAAGCATTACCTACATGGTAAAAGGGCTAACAGAAAGATAATGGTAAAGCATTGCTGGGGAGACAAATTACAAAACCTTATCAGCTCTAATTATATTCCGTGGAAAGGACAGTGGCAGGACCAACACTAATTCCGTTTGAGAGACCTACTTTTAATATTTATTCCAAATTCTTAACCTGACATCCTGTTTTGTCCAATGTTTAATCTGGTAGATGTGAAAAAAGGGCTGTGTCCCTCGAGCAAATGCTGAAGTAAGTGTTATGAGAAACGATTATTTTATATAAGAGTATTAACATTAACATCTGAGGTGATGAAACACTCTGAGTTTGATTATTTGTTATTGTAAGGACACAAAAAGAAGAAATAATTATCTCTGAAGTACTTTATGTTCAAAACACATTGTGACATACTGTCTAAAAATATGAAAGTTTGGAACAATAAATATGCAACTTCTTATCCAGGATATAATGTTAGACTAGTGCATTTTTAGTTGCCACAGCAACCATTAACAGAAATTAATATACAGGCAATCAGCTGATAACATTGTATAAAATGAAATATAGTGTGCTTTTAAAATGGCTAAGAACAAAATGAAAGCAAGGAGAGAAAAAAGAAGGAATACAGAAATTGAATGTATTAAACCAACTTAATTTTACACATTTTTGCCTTGGATCTAATTTTATTTAACATTGTGACCTTTCTCACCTATTCAAAACTGTGCCTATATCTTAAAATTGAAATGTGAGATCTTTCTTTTAACAACTTTGTTCCTTTGGCTTTTTTTTTTCCTATTTCACATCTATTTTAATTTTGAATGTGTTACTTATTTCTGAATTAAGCACACTTATTGTTATATCCATCATAAGTTTTCGTACTAATGACCTTCTGCACCTCTCTGGTGTAAGTGTAGTGAATGATACTGCACCGTGATTGAGCTTTGCACATTCGCAATCAAGTCAACAAGAAAACTGATTAGCTAAGAGTGGTAATTTTTACTGAGTACACTTCCAAGCAGTACAGAGACTGAATTCCTCCTACTCAATACAAAGAAGTTATTGTAGACTGTTAAAATAAGTTTTAACATTCAACCTAAGAAGTTTTTTAAAGATTTTTGCCAGAATTTTCCAGATTTGACAATCCAATGATTCATCAGAAGACCATTTTGTACAGTTTGTCTGGCAACTACTTGCTAACAGACAAATGGTTTGAGCTGGGTAGCACACATGGTATTTATATATATATATATTTTTTTTAATTCAGAAAATAGCAAAAAAAAAAAAAAGGGTGGAAAAGCCTATGCATTTTATTACACAGCTTTGTCTTCATTTCATGTAACAAGCTTCCATTAATAATTTAGAATTTAATTTACTTCACTTAGGTAAACATTGCAACCATAAAAAGTTGGGGTGCCTGGCAGAATGTGCCCTGAATGGATATAGCTCTGACCATCAAAAGTCAGTATTGGCTTCCACAGTGTACAGGACAGATTCTGATACACAGAGCAAATGACAGACAAACAACTATTTGAATGGGTACACACAGGCTTATTTGTAGTGTATAAAAGGATATGAATGAGGCAATAATTAGTCAACAATGGGCCAATTTAACTGCATAATTTTTTTTACTACGTCTAGCTCTTAAAAGGAAAAGGAAAGAACAACAGAAAAAAAAAAATACCTAAACACACAGAGCAAAAAAACATCAACCAGCCTTTTAAAACTTCCATGACAGGTAAAGAACACTGCTGCAAAGTAATTCAAAGGAAACACATGACGGACATAAAGTGCATTGTTTTGTTCAATGAGTCTGTGATGTGTCAATAACTGTTCTCCTGGCACTGGACCTACAACTGGTCTTGGAACTTGCACAGACAGATCTCATATAACAATAACACAATAAAACATTTCTACATATGGATATATGTAGAAATATCCATATTGTCTACAGAAGCAGAGAAAACCATAGTCAAATTCTATAAGCAGCTCTAAAAGAACATATTAAGAAATGCAGTGTGTGTAATAAGGTTGTGTACTTCAACAGTAACTCAGTAAAAAAAAAACAAAGCATCATATAAACCTGTAAAAGACATCTGAAAATAATAATGTCGTTTTCAGAGCTATAAATGTTATATTGCAAAGCTGTGCACTCCTGGATGCTCCCAAATCTCTGAGAAGTTCAGGAACAGCACAGACCACTAGACTAAAGAGAACAAAAGGTCATCAGAAACATATGTAAGTGCTTATCAGAAAGAAAGATAGGAAAAGACTGAAAAGTTGAAACACATAGTAGGAAGAGTGCAGGAAAAATATGATAATAATTTATTTGGAACACACATTTTGTGATTTAAAGTATTAGAGCTGTACAGACACATATTCCACGTGGTATTGAAATGAGCTGACTCATAAGCAAGGCTGTTAAAGTACAAGCACAAAACAATGTATTTCAGCACACATCCAGTGAGACAGATGTGCCGTTGTTTTTTTAGCTCCCTTTGCACCATTAGCAAACCCCCATTCCACAGCTGTGAATTGATTCTGCTTGCTGCCACATCTCCACCCACATGGGGTATCCACACCTCTCACTATCACAAAGATTTCCAAGCAATTGCCAGAACAAATGCTACAGGACAAATTTGCCAGCAGGGCTGCTAGAAAACCAGTGAGTCACCAGGTGTGTGTGCAGCAGGGACACTGTCAGCAGGATCATCTCCTACACCACACCTTTCATGCCTCGCTTTTCCACACCCACAGCAGCAGCTCATGTTTAACCAGAAACCATGAAAATTACAAATCATCTTATATGGGAAAAAGAAAAATACTATTCTAAACTGGTGTTTACTAAAAAGGCAATTTCCAAAGTCCACAGCATTAGAAACAGAAAGCACAATAAAGTCCTCACAAAGCTGTATTCTTAGCAACGTTAGTAATCCAAATGTACCCAGCCAAAGAAGAGGTTGTATTCCTCACTAGGAATACTAGCAGCTGAGTTCTTGGAACTCAGGTACACCTTGGAAGTATGTGTATCCTTAATAAAATGTGTACAGCTTCTGCCATCTTCATTGAGGACCATATGGAATGCTGGCAGAATGTGCCCTGACTATAAATGGAAGGTACTAATACATCGGTATAAATCATGTAAAATGTCAAATTGAGGTAACGTAAGTGGTTTTTACAAAGACAAATGCTGTTTTTAGATATGTTTAATGAAAAAATGAGCAACAATTTGGTTTTTCCCACATGTGCATATTTCATGCAGCCTGCCTTTCCAGAACAATGCCTCTCTTGCATTGCAGCCTTAGGCAGTCTGAGAACACCAACTCCTGATCAATAAATGATTCCATATACTTTTTATAAATATGAAGGAAAAAATAGAATCCTAACTTTAAAAGACCAAAATGTCTTGCATTTTTGGGCCAAAGAGAAGTAAGATTGCATATAATTGCTTAGCAATACCAACTGACTATTCTAGGACAGGAAATGCTGAGCATCTTTTCAAGATGCTTTTCACACAGTGGCAGAAAAATTTTAGGTTGCCAATATTTATAAACAATGGTTAGAGCTGTGAAATTTTTAATAATTTTTCTTTTTGTCAGTATAAATGGGGTTTCTGATTGTTAGCATTTCTAAACAGAACACAATGAAGCATGAAGTAAAAGCAAGATACCCCTTGACTAAGATACCTGGATATGTGACAGTGTATATAAGCAAAATGTGAAAGAATCTTTGCCTGTGATCTCTACAATCAGTGGGGAGACCTAGAAGTCATGTATTCATGAAGAGTGATGAGGCAAAGAATGTCCTTTAAATTATTTTCATTTGCTTTCTGATATCTAAGCTTGACTCTTTCCTCTTCTTTTGTTGAGATGGATGTTGTTATTCATATGGATGTTGGGATTCTCCTGTATGCATAAAATCACAGTTTTATGAATGTCAAAAAATTCCCTAAATTCATGGATAAACTTATATGAGTTCTGAATATTCTCCATTAGATTGTAAAGATTTAGTCACAAACATATACTTTTATATTTCAATACTATTTTTCCATTATCTTGTTATGAAAAATTTCTTACAAATAACCGAACAAAAAAACTCATGTAATTATGACAGGACTTAATATCAAAATCCATAAAGGTAAAAAAAAAAAAACAGAACTATCTTTCGTAGCACAAATGTGAGTATTTTAATTCACTTACAGCAAGGCTATATTGCTTCTTTGCCTGGATCTAACTCCTTTATCTGTCCTTGCTCATTTACCATTTCCCCAGTTCCAAGACCACCAACTTGCAAGGAAGCATGTTCCCCCTTGAAGGGACACTATCAAGTACTTTCATACTGATTTTTGTGCTTGTTTTTCCACTTACACTTGCTATTTATTATGTTTTTTAAGCAGAAATACATATTTTTCCTGCATGTTTTTCTCCTTCTGCTTTCTTCCTTCCTGCAGCAATAAGCAACTGTTAGTCTGTACTACCAAAAAATACTTGTTTGAGATCAGTGTCATCACAGCTGCCAGGACAGTTCTGGGAACAGAACTGTGCTCCCTCTCCTGGCTGGCTGGTTGGCTCTGCAGCAGCAGAACAAAAATACTGTATATAGTCATGCATAAAACGTAGCTTGCTATATCTTGTTAAGAAAAAACCCTGACAAGCAGTGATGGATTTAGAAGAAGCGAAAGAATCTGGAAGTTGGAAGGCATTTTCTCCAACAGCTTTTAAAGAAAGAAATGGTTTATACATTAACTGTTTGACAGTATCCCTTTGATTTTTTTCTTTTTATATAAACCCAAAATGCTGAGGCCCTCATACAGAGCAGACCTACTAGAATATTTAATTTATCCTACAGCCTCAGCACAATTGCTGTCCATAATGTATTTGCCAGTGATTACTTTCAAACATCTTTCCCTTAGGAAACCATTTTACAGCTCTGCAAGATCAGTCTATAGTATTATACTGCATAACATCATGTCACTTTATTCCAGTACTGTAACATGTCACAGTAATATGGTGGGATGACAAAATGCAGCCCACAAAATAAACCCACTGGATAAGCATAAGCACGTAGCAGTGGGGTTTTTTTAAGCAAAAACTTGTCCTTGGCCATCAGAATGGATGTAGATACCTAAATCCTGTTTGTCTAGTCAGATATCTTTGAGGCTATAGAGTCAATCTTTTAAAACTCTTGAAAAATAGGTAATGTAGCACTCAGTAATTACAAGGCCAAAGGGTTTTAAAGAAAACCTCTAATTGCCATGAGGTTTCTCTCACCAGACTATAAATTTTAGTAAGTGAGCAGAGATTTAATTTTCTTGTTAAACTTTGTCATCCAGTGAGCAGGACCTTTTTTAGGAAGGGAGCCTGGGGAAGGCCAGGGCTCCAAGAGTTTCCCTCAGAAAAATATTTTAGGAGTCAGTAGATAAAATACAGAGAGCTGTTCAGTGAGTAGATAAGAGTCCTCTTTTTTCCCCTCTGCTCTCTCCTGGTGAGGCTCAAAAATGTCTCCTCACAGGGTTACATTTTAGGTTCAACAGTCAGTTTAGTCTCTTTCCCTGAGCACAACACTGAGAACATAAGACAGACTTCCTGATTCCTCTGCAGCATTTAATTTTAGGATATATCCTATACTAGGTTTGTCTGATTGATGTCTTTTTGGGGGTGTTTTTTTTAAAACCCAAATTATGGCCTTGAGCAACTCCACAGCCTTTTGGAAACCATAATAAAACTAATAATTTATGACCATCACATCACACCTCTTCAAATGCAGAACCTTCCATAAGAACAGGCACACCAAAACAGACATAAAGACAATATAACAACAATATTGTGAAGATGTAAAGGAGAAATTTTTTCATCGCCACCCACTCCCATTACATCTTTTACATATCATTCCCAAAGCAGGAATACATTTGACATCACCATTTAACCAATTTTCCTACTTAATACCTCCCTAATTCAGAAAACATGCAGTTTAGCTGCAAATTCCCTCCAATAAATATGCCAAAATTATTTGTGGGTTTTTTCAAAGATGCACTGATAAAAAGGGTAGGTTAAATTGTCTTCAAGATCTAAGAAAATTTGTTTGCTGTATGAGTCATAAGATTAAATTTTCCCAAAGCTAGTTAGAAATACAATTAGCTAAGAGATGCATTTGATTCCAGAAGGTTCTTAAATTTATCTTAACCAATAAATTCTGTTTCAAAACAAAATTTAATTTTGGGCTATGTCAAGTTTCTATCAAAGTTGTAACTATTTCCCAACTTTCATTAATTTCAAAGCTCTCAGTTGGCAAGGTCCTGTACTGAAAATTATTAGCTTCTGGAAGAACAAAAAATATGGGAGACATGGTATAAATTCTTGAGTGCATTCTTTAATATCAAAAATACTTCTTTTGAGCACACAGTTTTTCATTCTAGAAATGAATTGTGCACTGACTCCATAAAGACAGGATTGAAATAATTAATCCCCTCCCTCTACCTGACAACAGAAAATCACTACTTCCAACATGATTATGATCATATTCTATCAGAAATGTTACCAGCGCTTCAAAAGGCCCCCTCTTACTTAAAGGTGCAGTATTATGGAAAAATTTGATCCTGGGGAAAGCAGGGGAGTTGCACAAACACTGAATTATCTTCAGTGTTTTTCTAGTGGAGAATATACATAAATTCCAATCTGAAAACAGAAGAATTGACTCACTGTCTGTCTAGGCCCAAATACAGAACATAGATTTCCTAAACAGCGTACAAGGTAACACAATGACAGCTTCATAGTAAGATACTATAATGAACAATACTGAAATACTGCTGCAGATATGCAGCATATATTTTGTCTCATGAGCATACCCGTATGTGATGAGGTGAAGTGGCTAACTTAATATATAAAACCACAGACTCTTATTATTTTACACAAAAGGTTTGCAAATAGAATGAATTTTGGTCCTGTAGAAGAACAAAATTTGACGTATGTGGCATTGAAATGTATTAAGTCAAATTTTTGTCAAAAACAAAACCACTGTAGGAAGAAAAAAGTATGTACCTACAAAACAGCTGTTTCTCATTTTTTCAAAAATAATGATCTTTTATGCTCAGCACAAAACCATGAAAACTCCTTTTTTCCCCAAGGGGTAAAAATTTCAGTGTGAAATGCTACCACGCATTTATTAACGCAAGTGAAGTGACCTTTCTGTATGTAAAATTCACAACCAATTACAAAAAGAATAGGAAATCTTTAGGGGAAAAACTGATGTAGAAGCTGTCTTCAAAAACACTAAATTAGGCTCATGGTACACCAAACTGAGTGGGTTTGGGGATTTTTTTAAAGAAACCAAAAACCTGAGTTTTGTTTTTAATAATCCCCCATGTTGTATTCTTACTCTCCTCTCTTGTAACACATTGAGATAACTACTAAATAATATTCCTATTCACTGGAGCAGAACAACTAAAGTAGTTGTTGAACTTTGAGACTGACCTAACTATTCTCAGTTAAACACAGCTTCCGCCAGAAATATAACGTATTAGCAAAGTTATTACTAGAAGTTTACATTCTGATTTTCCTGGATAAACAAAATTATTCAATTCCCAAAACCGCAAACATTTAAATTATTCCCCTAGTGAAAGTCAATATTTACATTTCCTAAAATACTGGAGCACATTAGCTTCCTGCATGCAATTTTCTCACCCAGAGATCTAGATAGCATACAAGAACATACCACCAAGATTTTTAATATTGCTTGTAAAAGAGTCTCATATTTAGCTGTTTAGCAGGATTTCTTTCAATGATGTATTTTTGTTTTCTTTGACTGACAAACTTGCATTCACTACCTGTTTCTGCCTGATTGTGTGTCACCGTTACTTACCTGCTGGATGCCGTATGTCCAGCCTTGCCTTATACGGTCCCTTGCCCAAACATTGTGAGCATTCTCTGCTAATTTATCCACCATGGCTTCTTGAGAGGGGGTCAGTTTGATAAAACTCAGATCCATGGGCGCTGGCTTATAGCCACTCAACAGTTGATAGCTGTTGAAAAAAAACAGAACTTGAAGTTACTTTTCTGCAAGAAAAAAAATTTATGAGAAAGAAAAGTAATATCTATGCAACATACCTATATAAATATCTGCCTTTGAACATAAAGAAAAATAATGTAAATTTGATTACTGATTTTTTTTTGATTCTGATTCTGTTTCAAGCTAATTGCATCTGGATGGGATGAAGTAACTGGTAATGAAAGCTACCCAAAATGGTCTGAACTAAAAATGTTTTTAAAGTATTTTAGTAATGCCACATATTCAAAGTAGTAGATTAAGATGATGTTTATCTAAATCCTTATATCAACAATATTATTTCTACCTCTGAGTAGATGGCAATACTTTTTAAATTCTATCTACTTCCTACTGAAATGAGAAAATACATTCTTCCTATACATTATCCCTATAAAGGGATGGTAAGAGACAGAGCAGGTCAAATGGCTTACTCAAGACCAGTTTTGAAATCCACCTTAAAAGCTTGTCTTCATAATAATTCATACCTCGACTATCCTTCAAATCATAGAAGAAAATGTTTAAAATTTAAGCATGACTTCAGAATAGAAAGGCAGCTTCCTCACTTTTTAATGAAGTTATTCCCTTCCAATTAATTATAGAAATCTCCTATTTTACTTATGAGCAAACCTTCAAAAGAGGATGTAAAGCATTAAAGGTCTTTTCCAACCTAAATGATTCTATGATTCTATTTCTTCTCCAGCATACAAAGCACTATTTTGTTAGAAACAAAAGGAGTCTGTGGAAAATAAACAACATTCTCTCATTGAAATTATACACCCTGGGGTGTATAAAGAATGGCAAGTTTAAATAATTGCTCAATTATTTTCTAAACAATTCGGTAATTTTCTTGTATTTTCTTTATTTGTACTAACAGAGAGAGAGAAACCCATAAAATTAAACGGTATTTATCCCCTTTTATATCCTAAAATATTCAAATATTTTACCAATCTTAATTAACTTTCTTCTGTGACAACCATTTTTAAACATTTGTCGTAAACAATAATTTGAAACAACCAGGTATTTAAGAGGGATTACCATCTATAAATAAGAGGCTGAATCTTCCTTCAAAATTGCCACAGTAAAAAGAAGTAGTTTAAGTATGAAAACAACAATTCAGGAATATCATTCCAAAATCAGCCATCCAGACAGCTCCCAATCTGCAGGTTTCTATTACAGTAAGCCCCCACAGGAGTTCACTGCCCTCACAGTTACCTCTCATCAGGTATCTGTGAAGTCCCTTCAGTGAGATGAGTAAAACAAGACCATAATGGAAACAGTGAAACTTATGAAATGAGCACACTTGTCAGGTTGGCAATGTCTGTCCTCTTTCCTGTCACGCTCCCCTGAACAAGCTTTTAAGAACAGAGCCACAACGTTTTCCTTTCCTTTTTGTTAGTTTTTTCATTATATATGAGGTACCAAAATTCTGAATTTAGGTTTCTAAAGTTATGATAGTTAATGACATTAAAAAGACTCAACAATACTGGTCTTCTTATATTAGAAAGTACAATTTCTTCAGATTTGAGATTTAGCTGCAGTTTTTCAAAAGCAGGAAATTTGATTCACTTGAACAATCTTGCAAAAGCACATATATTTCTACCCAGGAAATTCAGAACAAAAACACAGAAGGCCCTAGATATCTTTTCTTCTTTGAGAGATAAACAGTTATTTTGGGATACTAAAGAACAGTTTGGGGGGAGGGGGGGCGGAATTTAAATTAATACTCTGCTTTTATTCCCATTCATTCTGGCAAAGCCACCACATCAGGGATTCTGAAACTAATCTCAATAGTATATAAATCAGTGCAGTGTGGTAGATATCAAGGACTTGATGGTCCAGGTTCTTACAGCTACCTTATCGTAAAAGTATTACCTAGAAGCCTGCAGGAGTCTTGCCAGAATGAGGCACAGGCTTTTGGCTCACAAAAGGAAGAGAGAAGACGTGCTTTAGTTAAAGGTGCTGGAAGTTATTGCACTGGCCTTAGGGACTGTGTGTAATGCAAAGGTATGGGGCAGTGAAGGATTGCTGTGAATAATGGAGATACGCAATGACAGAGGAACAGCTATTTCTGCACATGCACTTTCTGCAAAGAGCAGTGAGTTGCTACTGGTGGCAGGAACTCAGCAGCCAGCACTTACCATTGCTCTGAGTAATAAGCAAGGAAACTAAATTACTATCTTAAATTCAGGAATAACAGACCATACAGAAGTTCTCTCCTTGTAAAATGGTGGCATTTACCTTTCTGACTTTTTACAAATTATATAATCCTCCTTTATCCCATGGGCTCAAGTGTATGTTGGGCAGTAGGGATGTCAGATCGGCATATGAAACTAAGGCTCCATTATCTCAGCTGTGTCCTAGTTTCCAAATCCTTTATTCCCAAACTCTATGTGTGTACACCAGTGCTAAGAAGCCAGGGCAACTTGGCTGGGCCGTGAAAGCTGGTTTCAGAGCTGTGGTAGTGGAGGCCACTATACCATAGCAGGCTAAGCCCAGTCCTACCAATGCTGCTGCCAAAAGAGCACTTAGAAATGGTCATGGCCATTTGAGAACTTTCAAAATACTCACCTTTAAATATCTGCAGCACAATAAAACACATTGGCAAATTTACTGTAAAAATTCTTTACAAAGTCTCTGTGATGCACATATATATAATAAATAAAAGAAACACATAACAGTGAATGTCAGACATTAAAGCATAGCACAAAAAACCCTAAAATCTGTCTACACATAAGGTGACAAATATATGGAAGAAAAACTGTCTATTATGGTATGTGAAAATATCTGAGAATTCATGCATGCTCATGCATGCCCAAGAACTAATAAACTTAGCAGTGTCAATATTGAATTGTTAAAATAGAATTCACTTAATTCACACTAACAAGAAGACACACTGAACTCCAACTTACTTCTTTGGAAGTTTCATTTTTTTCACTTTTTCTTCAGCACGTTCATCAGCAATTCCAACATGGCAGCCTAATGCCAGCAGGGTTCTAGGGCACAGAAATCAGAGATTAATTACTAACAGTGTTTCAATATTCAGAGTTACTACTGTTTATAGGCACACCATAGTACCTATATATGGCACTATAAAACAAATGAGACCTATGGAGATAATTACAATATTATATGGAAAGATCAATACCAGTCTTTTTGTATATGTAGCAAGCACAAGATGTTCTAAAAAAGATGAGTTAGATACTTCAAAATGGATCTGTAATATTGTATATTTCATCTATGAGGTATCAGTTTGAAGATTGCCCTTGAAATATTATTTCTGCTTTATATACTTTTTCATTACCGCTTACTCACTCATACTGCTTCTTACCCACATCTTTATATGTTTTGTTACTTATATCACAGCTATAAAAAGAAAAAAGGCATAAAATATCACTTATCCTTAGAACGTGTCTTCCTTCTGAGGAAGACATTATTTAGAAATTTCAGATTTGTTTAGGACACACTACTGAAGAGAGAGCTGCCAGCCGAATGCATGGTAAGCATTAGGCCAAAACTTCCATCTTACTCAATCTAGACAGTGTGTCTTTTACCCCAGCCATTGTGGCCTGACTCTGCAAAGTGCAGCTCATTCCAGAAAACAAACACTATTTACGTAAATTTAAATAGGGTCAACAGTACTAACTGGGTTTCTGATTTCTTCAGACTTCTGGCTTTCCTTATGGCCACACTGTTCAGCAGTATAAATTTTAAGCCTCATCTGTCTCCAGGATTTGACCTGTAAATTATTGATTATTTGTTCCTGCATTTATATTCAGTGTTGGCTTATAGTCTTTCTTTAGTCTAGGTGCATTAATAAAATACTGAATTTAATAGAAATCCTAGATGAAAGCCAGAGACTTAACTTTGGAGTCAGATGAGAATTTTCTCAAAACCTGAGGGTAATAACCATATCTTTGATAGAAACTGATTACAGAAGAAATCACAGGTGTAAATACCTTGGACTCCATTGCAAATTTTCCTGAAGTGGAAGAAAGGTGTCAAACAAGGTTTTTATTTATTCTTGCCACTAACTAAAACAATATTTTCTAGTCTTGCTTTAACTATGTTTACTGTTCTTGAACTGACTGCAAAAAAAATAAAAAAAGATAATACATACTCTCCTAATATTATTTCTCTTGACAGATGAATTTTCTGTTTCATGGAGATTCTTACAGCATAATTTTAGTGCTACGTATATGCAGTAAGTCCTACTGTTATGGACTGTGAACCCTGATTTAAAATCAGACATTAAAATCAGAAACGAGGAAACTAATATCCAGCGGCCCCTTTCTGCAAAATACACTATCTGCTAAGAATACTCCATGCAGCTAAATTTCAGCTTGTATAAACAGTACATTATTCCTATGCAGCTATCACCAGCATAAGTAGGAGAACATATCATAACAGTGAAATAACGTACAGAGGAGCTAACCTCTGGTAACCCTAATTCTCTTGTCATGTAAGCCAGGAATTATCTCTACCCAAACAAAACAAATTCAAATAAGAGTGCCACAGGAGGATAAAATGACAGACTCTACTTTCAGAATCTGAAATATTATTAAAGCACTTCAAACCTGAGCAAGAACACTAAAAGTGGCTGAATGTAGCTCTCATCATCACAATGACAGATGTAATTATTACACAAGTCTGAGTAAATACACAGAAATGGGAAAGTCAGTCACAAAATAATAAGGACAACCAAAAAAAAATATGCAAGACTGAACTATGAAACATACATATAAGCATGTGCAGAAACTGTATGAGCAAGCATATTTTAATCCCATGACATTTTCAGAGGCAACTCATTTCTGCATCCTGACATTTCCTACAGTATGTAATCTTTATAGATCATAAAAATATTCAATCACATTTAAAAATATACAAAGGTCCCAGTATATGGAAAAGAAATGTTGTATCAAATAGTACGACTTAGATCTTCCCCAGTTTCTAACTCTCCCATCTGTCAGCAAAACTGCAACAAACCACAAAGGAAAACACAAAACCAGTCAGCATTATTCTCTTTGTCCTGCAATTATTTCAAGTATGCAGTTTCATGCAAATTGTAAAGAAAATTATTAAAAGTTTTAAAATAATATTTTCTTTCTCCCTTCCCTTTTTTCCCCATCAAGGTTGACAGCTAGTAGACTAGACACATCTAGTAAAGAAATAGTCAAGACACGTTACAATTCAAGTCATCATCAATGGATCACCTAGAATTCATTAGTGCACTAATTTTTCCACATTTTCAAGCATTTAGAAACAAACTGAGCAAAATGCTCTTAGTCCCTGCACAACAGATACCTACATGATAAATGCAACTCAATGCTACAAAATTAGAACTTAATTTATCAGAAAACAAGGACTAATACAAGGAAGTATGGAAGACTTAATTCAGCAAGCATACAAATTTTGAAACACACAGAAGAACTGAATGCTTTATATTTTGGATATTATCCACTTAATGGAACGACTCTATCTTGAGTAAGCTATAAAATTAATTTTAAAAATAGAGTAATCCATAACTTGTATGTTTATAAAACAGAAACTTAGGGGGTTTTTTTACAGAGTTAGATTAGAAAAGCACTGGATACTGTAATCATGTACAGACTCATTAAATTAGTTCAATACTTCGTGAAACGTTAGAAGCATGCATTTAATTATGAGAGCATGATTTTTCTGCTGCCTGAGCCATATTATATAGAGTATTCTAGGAGAAGATCCGACTGTAGTGAAAGTTAATGACATCATCTTTTGTAGTTTCATAAAATGGAAAGGAAGAATGTATTCTGAATTTTTAGCACGTTGTTCTGCTGACAGGAAACGCTCAAAAACTCTCCTTGTAATTCTAATACCTATCCAAAGAAAATTTGAACTTATTTTCTTCCTTCCAGTTCAATTTCTCTCTGAATTCTTTACCTGTAAATAATGACAAAATATCCCTCCAGAAACTGTTTAGCACTTAGAGTCATAAATATGACTTAGGGTCATAAATATGACCCTAAGTACTCCATTTTTCACTGAGTGATTTATTTACTGTGGGAACATTAGATCAGTAAATAAATTGAGCAGAGAAGCTGGCCTGAAAAGAAATCTGCAAAAAGTTCCAGAAGGAGTGTTCTACATGGCTTTTCACTATGAGGACATAAGATCTTTTTATTCTGAGTATAAACACTATACTGCACTATCAGTTTGCCTGGCAAAGATTTTAATAGTTTAGGACAAATATTCACAGAAAAGTAGTATCACGTGTGGACATTCATCCTTTGTAAAATGGATGTATTTTTCCTCTGAATAGGAAAAAGCGACTACATCCTAAAAAAAAAAAAAAAAAAAAAAAAGAATAGATTTCAAGTATGAGTGACTGGAGAACCACATCTATCATCAAGCATTTATCAGTTTGAGAAATATTTTTACATGTTGGCTACATGCAATGCTATACATGGGGGAAATGACTTACACTAATAGATTTTTCAGATAAATCACAGCAAAGTAAGAACTCACAACTCTTTGACTGACAAAGTTGAGATGAGGAATTAATTGAATCTTTGTAAATCAGAAAACTGGATTTCTTCAAAAAACCCTTTAATGTCCCATTGAAATTTTCTAGCATTCCAACTGGCTTTGCACATCTAACAGCTCATCCAGAAAAGGAGAGAATGCCTACTACTGCAGCACTTTTTTTTTCAAAGCTTGTATCTATTTCTTTCCTCCTAGATGAAAACTCTCTGACTTGTCATTTCATAATCAGTATTACCACAATAATTCTAAAAAGAATATTCAAATAATTTTCAGCACCAAATACATAATTCATTAACATATCTTACTCCCTCATTTGTATATTATTACCCTCACCTACACATCAAATTTTAATTCACATGTCGATTTATAATTCTGGAAACTGGATCTCCTTATGAAACTCTAACTATAAACTTCAAAAGTCCTAGCAACTTACTTCAGTGTTTCAAGCGACATTTGCAAGTTATAATTTCTTTCCTGCTCCGGCAATTTCGAGAACTCCACTAAGCACGGGTGTTGTCTTTTGTTGTCGTCTCTAACCTGAGAAAACAGTAAAAAATTAAGCTTAGCATGCCTCGAAAATTAAAGAACTTTAAAACCAGTCAAATCCACTTGGTACTTAAAGCTGATCCTGTTAAGAGTTACTCAAACTGGACAATACTTCAAAACAGAAACTATTCTGTATTCTCAGAGCATGATCATTGTGTTCAAGCAAGGCAGAATTTGCATTTGCAAGAAACTTCAGATTTGCATATCTCAAGTGGAATAAATGCTAATTTGTACATGCTATTATACAGATTATACAGATGTTATACAGATGTTCATAGGAAATATGCAAAGTTCAAGAACAGTGCAATCTATATTGTTTTAACATACAGCCATAAAGTACCATCTCATCTTCAGCCCCATGTTTTAAAAATTCTACAATCAGTTTGTATAAATATATTGATACAGATAGTACTGAAATCCTTACCCAATGAAAATAACAATATAAAAGAAATCTTTCCCATCTCTTAATTCCAAAAATGTTTGCTTCTAACTTATTTCCAGTACCATAGAAGAAGAATGTGACTGCTAGGAAGTCATAAATGAGTGGAAAATGAATCTACTTTAAGTGTAGTGATAGGAGAGCCATACAGACTATAATTTAAAAAATCCTACATTTTATAAACTTACAAATTTGTTCCAAAACATTTTTAACCTTCTCTATTTCTACGCAGTTTTAATCTAACACTGGCCATAACCAAAAAAGGCAACCTCAGAGACAGTGATAACCAAGCACTCTTTAGCTCTCAACTTTGCATCTCATGCTAGAGTTCAGCCAACAACATCTACAAAGGCTTGATAAAATACATTAGTTTGAAATTATTACCCAAAAGATCCCAATGCAACTGTTAACATCTGCACAGTAACATTTTCATGTCAAACTATGATGGACCATAAATCCATCATTTACATTAACCTTTAATGCTGCAAAGTGCAAGTTATTGAAAAAATAAAATTATTGCTTTTTAATCAACCAGATAATTCTGCTTGAAAACTGAATGTTAACAGTTGAAGTTAAGAAACCTGATTGTTAAAATTTTTAAAAATTGATATTTACACTACTACTTAATCTACTTTTATGTAATGAAAAAAATCACATTTCTCAATAACATTTCTGAGAAACATAGTTTTTGCATTTTGATAGAAGCACATAATTCTCAAATTGAATAGTAGTCATTTATGTTTTAGACTGAAATATTTTTACAGTCTCAAATCTTGATTTGATGGGATTAATGCCCTTTGGATGGACAATACAGGCAATTCAACTGTCAAACTACTTATAAAACTTAATAGAATATAAAATGTGAACTATCTTTCAGTAGCACTGAAAATATTTACTTACAGATTCCTAAGATGTACAGTAATCTGTATTAAAAAAAACAACTTGAGTATAGTCTCTGAGTTTAGATCTGTGTACAGCTAATTTGTCTTGGATGTCAGGTTTTTTCCTCAGGAATCCAAATGAATTTATTTCCCCTAGTGACACTATTTCTGCTCTACAATTACAATGTATAATAATTCTATTACAAAGCCTTACTTTGTGGTTACCTTCCCATTTCCTGTTTTTTTCTGAGCACAAAACAAATATCTGCTGCCTTGCAAACACATTATATTACTGGCAGAACTCATGATACACATAAATTTTTAATTTTTGTGGCTGGTTTTAAATGCACAGTGGCATTGAACAGAAACAAAGATATGCAGATGTGTCTGATTACTTCTATCCCATACATATTCAGACTTAAAATTAAGTCAATTAATAAAGTCCACAACTTTTCTATATTAGCTTGCTATTTAATTTGTTACATGCATAGAATGCAGTAGTAATATGACATGCAATAGTGGGTATCACTTTGGTGATACCACATGCAGATCTGATGATGCAGATATTTAGGAGGAATATAAAATGCTACAGCAGGTATTTTTAATAATCTGGAGAATCATGTAAGAAGTCTCTCTATTAGCCTTTAAACTTTTAGGCTATTTGAAAAACCACACTGGCTACTACATACAATACATCTTGCTCTGAACTAAAAAGACAAAATCCAGTATTAGAGGACTTGTGTGTGTCCAAACAAGCTAAATTCTGTGCCATGCAGTTTCTTCCCCCACTACTCAGTAACTGCAGTGCATGTTGCAGTTTTGAATTGAAGAATTCAAAAAAATTGAAGAATTGGCAACAGTGCCTTAAATGCAGATGATACAAAGCCGGGAGGAACTGTTGACCCCTGGAAGGCAGGGAGGTCCTGCAGAGAGACCTGGATAAGTTACAGGCCTGGGAAATCACCAACCCTATGAAAAATCTACAAGGGAGTGCTGGATTCTGCACCTGGGATGGGGCAACCCTGGATGTATGGACAGACTGGGGAATGAGAGGCTGGAGAGCAGCTCCATGGAAAGGGACCTGGGGATCCTGTTTGGGGCTAATTAAACATGAGCCAGCAGTGCCCTGGCAGCCAGGAGGAGCAACCCTGTCCTGGGGGGCATCAGGCACAGCACAGCCAGCTGGGCAAGGGAGGGATTGTCCTGCTCTGCTCTGAGCTGGGGCAGCCTCACCTCGAGTGCTGGGGGCAGTTTTGGGTACCACAATATAAGAAAGACATTGAACAACTGTTCAAGAGTGTCCAAAGGAGGGCAATGAAGATGGTGAAGGAGGAGCTCCGTGTGAGGAGCTGCTGAGGTCACTTGGTCTGTCCAGCCTGGAGGAGACCGAGGGCAGACCTCAGTGCAGTTACAGCTTCCTCCTGAGGGGAAGTGGAACGGCAGGCACTGATCTCTGCTCTGTGGTGACCAGGGACAGGACCCAAGGGAATGGCCTGAAGTTGTGTCAGGGGAGGTTTAGGTGAGATATTAGAAAAAAAAATTCTTCACCCAGAGGGTGGTTGGGCACTGGAACAGGCTCCCCAGGGAAGTGGTCACAGCACCAAGCCTGATAGACCTAAGGAAGTTTTTGGACAACCTGGACACAGAGTATGACTCTTGGTAGTGGTGCTCTGCAGGGCCATGAGATGGACTTGATGATCCTTGTGGGTTACTTCCAACTCAGCTTATTCTATGATTCTGTGAAACTGATAAAATCATTTGTGAGGAACCAGTATGATTAAGAAGTCAACCTCCAGAAAATGATCGGCATAGACTCTGTCAGGATCCCAAAGAGAGCACATCCTACCACAGTGGATTAAAACAAGGTAATTTGAAAGATTTAAGACCGATTTTCATTTTGAACATAACTAACTTTATCACTGCTTAACTTGATACTTACCATGTATGGTTTAAATAGTGTTCAACTGTACAATTAGACTCTCGATATGTAATGGTACACTAGGAGTTCCTGCAGATTGCTTCACAGCTGGTATGATTACACCACAATTAAAATGTTTTGACACATTAATTTTACTGAGGTTTTGCATTTGATTTGGTGGGGAAATTAACAACAACAAAAGCTAGAGATCTTTTCTATTAATCATATATTTTTAAGTACTGTTGTATGCTACACTGAATAAATAACTATGCAGTTAGCTTAAATCTGTAACCTGAATTCCTCAGAAGACCAATATCTTTTTAGTAACAAAAATAGAATACATATACATTTTTACACTTATATCTAGTACCTATTGCATGTAGGTATACTCTCCACAGCAATATTTCTTCATAAAACAGATGCAGTATTTCTTCATAAAACAGCATTTGGGAAACAAATAACCAGCATAATAACATGTAATAAAAACATAATTTTTTACTGATTAACTTTAAAAAGAAAATTCTTTTCTTACTCCATGAAAAGCAGGAAAGAGATAAGAAAATAGTTATGTAGAGCACCTAATACAGACATGAGACTAAAGAAGTGGAGGAAAGGAAAGGAAAAATCAGATTTAATGGAATTTCCTACAGGCAATACATATTTGGGACTCCTAAGAGATTAATGTCAAAGATGTTCTCATGTAAAAAGAACCAAGAATAACTGTTTTCATTGGCTTACTCCACCAGCCAGTTGAACATCTTGCTCCAAGAACAAATAGGAGAAAAACTCACTATGTGTTTTCTGTGCTGACAGTTAGACTGAAAATTTCAGCACCAAATAGCTTTAATACCGGAATTTTTGTTCAGAAATGCCCAAGTGCTGTTGTTTTCCGCATGCTTTCAGTGGGAAGGTGTTTAAAACCTTACTAATTTTGGAGGGATGATGAAAAAAGCAGTCCCATTACTACACTGAAACCAAAGTGCTGAATCATACTATGCAATTAACAGAAAATGAAGTTGGAAGGTACGTACTGGTCCATACTGCCAGCCAAGTTCAATCTTATTCATAACCCAAAGTTCATGGATGTTCTCTGCTAATTTTTCTCTTATTCTTTCCAGGTGAGGTGGCAAAACAATCTAAAGAGAGAAGAGATAAGAGAGGAAGAGGCTATTACAAATAAGTTGCTTGACATGCCACCCAAACTTTTGTAATAGACAAACTCTGTCAAACCAGATCTCTCAATAAATCCCAAGAAAAAAACAAGTTTGGGAAAAGGTGCAAATTCAACCAAATGAAGCAAAATAGTCATGTAATATGTGTGTGTTTAAAAAGAAAAATGCAATCTTCCCATTTCCACACCTGGCTAGTATCTACAGGGACTGGAGTGAAAGCTGCTTGTGACAGAGAGACAGTGGGACCCAGTAGGTCTCTTGTGTAGCTGCGATCCTGTTTGTACTCTCGGCTGTGCTCCACTTTCAGCTTCTCTTTTGGCAGGACAGCTTCAAAGCATGGAGCATATCCAGGTGGAGGAAGGAACTTGAACTCTCCATGGCGACCACCAAGCAAGAAACGAACCCTGTAAACATCAGAATTACTTTAGATAACCAAGACACCTCTAGTGGAAAGCCTAATCAGTCTCTAAGCTTAAAGAATATTAAATGTTATTTTAAAAGGAAAAGGAAAAAAAAGGAGGGGGGAATGTCAGTGTTGCAGCTTCTTTTAATTGTCTACAGTTCAATTTTCTCTAACTGTTGCTGGAGTTTATGATGTAGGAGGTTGAAAAAACATGGGTAAAGTAAACTGTTCTTTTTTCTAGTTAATTTTATTTCACTGAAGACTTTTTAAATCAAGAGACCAATAATCTCTGAGAGAGAGAATAATCAGTTTACTCAGCACACCTATAAAGTAAGCAGCAGCTTTTTGAGTCTCTGAAGGCAGAGATTAAAACCCAGAGTAATCAATCAGGCACTTCAGAACTCTCTCCACTGAGGAGGCTTCCATTCAATATCATTTGAGAAACGAACCTAAAACCCCGTGATTCCTTCTTTTTGCTCACAAAATACTATATCCTTCAGATACACTACAAAAACTCCTAAATTTCCTTCCCTAAAATTTTATTTGTCATATTAATAGAAACCCAGGGGAAAACACTCTTTAACTCATGACAAAATGGTAAATATGTCATGGCCTTTTATTACTGAATAATTAAATCAGTGAGGTAACAATGGTGTAGCAATGATGTAATACCAACTTTACACAGTAATGACATAATAGTGAAGTCTCCCTAGAACACTGTCATCCAGAAGGAATGAAAAGACACCCAAAAAACTAGCCTTAAACCCAAAGAATTTTCTCTCTTTTCTGTTTACTGAGTATCTTACAAGATTTTTTTTTAATGCTATACCAGTGCACACTCAAAAACTTCATGCAGCACAAAAATAATATCTATCAATAATTTATCTAATAACAGAAATAAAGCATGCAGGTTTATAAATTTGTATTTTGTAGCATGCAGATCTACAATTTTACTACATTTTATCTCCTTTGCTATCAAAAGCGAAGTCAAAAGGAGTGTATTTCACATCTGGAATAAGAGGGATGGGATGGGATGCTCTGTGTGACACCTCTTAGCTTCTGTGTTATTCTTTGAATGATCCCCCAAAGAGCATTGCTCTGCCTCCAACAGAAATCAGCTTTCAGCCTTCACCTTTTCCAGTCCTGTTAAAGTTGGTCTCCCCACTGGAACACCACACAATCTTTTTTAATATTTTTAATATTACAGTCTCAGACTGCTCAATACATGGAAGCAGATGTTTGGCTCCTCAAGTGTGACTTGAAATTATATAGAAAACCAATGGAACAACCAGAATACAGATTGAATTCTCATTAACTCATGCTGAAGAAAAGGAAGTGTATGACCACCATTTCTTAAGGTAAGTGCAGATAATGTCTCCTTAAATAATAGTTATTACCTCATAACAGGTGAGTTAGGGAAAATATATTTTAATATCAAAGGCTGATGCAAAATTCTGCCTTGGAGTTAATGTGTAGCAATGTGGCAGCAAAGAAATTATTAAGAAGCTGTTTCTAAGATATGTCTGCAAACCAGTAGAATACACTGGTGTGCTGAAAAACAGCAGATGCACTGTGTCTTCATGACTTCTTTGTAGCTCTCACTATCCAAGAACTGAAACTTTGCCAAAAAAGCAGATGTCAGAAAGAGAAATGAGAGCAGATAGACAGGGATATATTCAGCATATTCATCTATACAGAAAAAAAAAAAAAAGAAAAAAAAAAAAAGAAAAAAGCAGACTTGGGATGAAAAAAAAAAACAACAACAACTCCATGGGATGCTGACTTTATTCCTGCAGAGAAGCTGACAACTGGGAAGAAGAGGCCATCTATGTTGAAGTTTTCAAACATTCCTTGAACTGGCTGACCATTTATTCGGAAGGAGATGCTGGGGGCACTCAGGTCCAAACAGCAGCTAATAACATCATCAGTTCTTAAGAGATGTTGGTTGGGAGAATTTACTGTTCGTGCTACACAACCTATGGAAGTAACAGAGATACATTTAGTAAAACTTATGAAAACTGCACTGGTTTTCACAGCAGCCTAAAAAGAGAAAAACATCACTACAGAGTACAAACACATTAATATACAAACATCTAACCTATGACATCCCAGACCTGATTTTAAGCTTGCAATATAGTGAATAGCAGCATACAGTCATATCAACAAAACTACTTCAGACATAAATAATAAAACTCAATTACATTTAATGTGAGAATAATTACTGATATCCATATAAACAGTCAAAACTGAGAAAGCAACATTTTATTCCTTACATTACAGAGCTGCTAGAATCTAATATTAAACCTAGTATACTTTTCTAAAGAATGATTCATTATTTAGACAAAGAAAACCATCTCACTTTGAATTATTTATGGAAAATTAGGTACTCCCTGTTAATGTCCACATCATGGTACTCTTCCAAACTTGCATGAGATTATACTATTTGGTTTCATATTTAAACTGCAATCCAGAATTTTTCAGCAATATACAAAGACAGCTTCATTTTTAAAGCATATATATTCAGTAGTATATATATTTTAATCAGTTTTTATGAATTCTAAAAGATTATTCTATCTCACATCAAACTCCATTTACACAAGCACATCTGCTTCCCAAAAGAAACAAGCTATAGAAGTCAGAAATAGAAAGTGATTGTGTCTGAAATTTACTGCCATCTACAGTACAAAATTTTTGGAAAACCACAGAAACTGTTTGAAAACATGTCTACTCATGTTTTCCAAAAATAACTTATGCACTGTCTGCAAGAGATACACCATGATACATACTAAGAACAGAGCACTAATTTTTTAACTAGGGCATCCAACTTTTGTAAACATGGAAGACTTAACTAGCACTACATTTCCAGGAAGCAGCTGATGACATATGGTTTAACAGAAGCAAAAATAATAAAACCGCAGTAATTTTTCTACAAGTGAATTTTCATGCACATATCTCCCCAATGCCTGAGGAAAAATAATATACCAACACTTCCAAAACTCTGTATGTGAAAAATGACTTTGTGATACTGCCAGATCAAAATATCACAGCTGAGAATTAGTATAAAATAAATCACAGAAAGGGACAATTATTTAATGGCAGGGATAACTAAACTCTAAAAGAGCTACCAGAGAAGAGTGGTTATTTCATCCACTTGAAGAATACAACGTAAGACCAGATGTCTTTTTAGACACTAAAATTTAGGCAACTATAGGTCATGGAGATCAATACAAGACTGACTGCTAACAGAAATATGTATTGGTCATTGAACACACAGCAGATCAAACTATCTAAATGCCCTTTCTGGCCCTAGTCCTTAAGGATCTGTGAGTTCCACAAAAGGTCATTTCAGGACTGGAGAACCAAAAGTAAATTATACATGATTCTCATACAGGCTTGGTCCAGAACAGAAACTTGGGGGCAGAAATTGTTGTGGTTATTCATTAATACAGTAAATGTTTCATGCTAAGAAGGTTATTCTTAAAATGCCATTGCATATTCTTAATATGCAGCCTGGGACTGTGGAAGCAAAAGAAAGGCCATGATTTTCAATATGCAACAACTTAAAGTTCTTCCATGTTTGAGAGGTACACATGTGTTACACAATTATATTAGTGAAGAAAGACCACAAAAATATTTTCAAATTTACCAGCCGCATCCACTACAGACAGAAAAATTTGCAGACGCAAATGTGGTCTGACTTGGTTTTTTTCAGCAGGAATACTGACTTGAGAACCACAAACAAGCGTTCATTTTTTCTGTTGTTACATTTCTGACTGAAAAGTTTGTAGTGGGAAGAAGAGTAATTTTGACTTTCAGTAATCTTTTGTTTCCTCCCTAAAAGTGACCTTAAGTACAAAAGTTATCTTGGTTAGCTCATTGTTTTCTGGGTCTTCTCTAATAATACCTTTTCTGTCAAACTCAGTAACAACACTTGGAATGATACCATTAATTATGCATCACTGTTCCAAAATAACTCTCACTATACAAAAAGGCTAAGTAGCATCTTCTTCCCTAAGATGCTGCTCCAGTTGATATGCTATTATTTATTAATAAAATCCATTGCTATTTTGAAATGTAAAACTGCATTCTTTTCCAAGTGTCAAGTCAGAATAACTCAAAACTGCAAAAAACTTTGGAGGATGCAGCTGACTCACTAAATCATCTCTCTTGTCTACTAAGGTGCTTTAGAAAACCTGGTCATATCTTTATAGTGGAAAGAACTGCCAATCCAATGAGCCTTGCAATAGTCAGTCTTAATGTATGCAAATAAAATATCATTACATAAAAAATATTTTGTTTTAAATGTATGGCAAAAAACATATTTAAAAATCTTCTTCACCTCTAAAGTATCTCTGAACTTCTGAAGAACCATATAAAAATCTGGCTTGAAAAAAAACCAAACCAAAAATCAAGTGTCCTGTTACTTAAATCTCTCAGACTGTTCTTACACTACCACATCGGAATTATAAATCTAGATGACTGTTATACTTCAATTATTGCAGCTTTAAAGTCTTAAATAGAATTTTTATAGTTACCATGAACACACAGTCTGCCTACCCACCCACCCCACAAAATCCCAGGCTGAAATGCAAATTATTAGTCTACCTGCATTACTTCATACAAACCAATTTTTTTAAAATACACAATGACAGTTTAAATCATATTCTGATACAGGGTACTGTTTCTGTATGTTCCAAGTGTCAACTGAAATAACTAATTCACTTTGCTGTTGTTGAAACCAAATTCACTGGGATTGCAAACACAATTATAATGCTTAAACAAAAATAAACAACAACCACAAAGTACCCAAGAGAATACCTGACCACAGATGTAGCCCATCAAAGCCATAGGAATATAAGTCATCACCAACACCGTTTCCTCCCCACTCTGCTCCTCCTCCTGGGTAGGGTGAGTAGCCTTCTGTTGAAGCCCAGCCCACGCGTAGATGAGTTGATTCTGCAGTCACAAAGGGCTCTAGATGGTCCACCATAAGTTCATAATACCATTTTCTGTATTGGGCTGAGCCTTCACTAATCCCCAAGAAGATGTTGGGTCGCATGCTTAAACAGAAAAAATAAAAGTAGTTATTAAAATCTTATCTCAAGGACAAGATGAACTGCTTCATACTTTTCATTGACTCAAATTTCAAGCTTGTTTTGTGTGATTGAAACAATAGAAGTAATTTTACTTCATGGAATCACAGAGATTACCAGATTGGAAAAGACTGCAAGGATCATCTGGTGCAACCTCTCTTGACAAAAGCACAGTCAGGACAAAGATGGTCCAGCACACTGTCCTGCTAAATCTTGTAAGTGTCCAGTGTTGGGTAATCCAACCATTTCCCCATCAAGATTATTCCAATGATTGATTCTTCTCATTATGAAAAATGTTACTGTTTTCTCCAAGCAGAATCTCCCCAGCAGATACTTGTACCCATTACCCTTTGGCTTTTCCATGTGACTCCCAGATGTACCTGATCCTCTAACTGGAAAAATGGAAAAAAGGGGCGGTTTCATCTCCATTACTTTTCACTTCCACTCCCAAAGCTTTATGGTCTTTCTTGATTCTATCCAGGTTTCAGCTTGCTGTACCATTTATGCCCCCATGAGAAGAGCAACAATGGATAGCAATCTGTGCTCTGGACAAGTTGAGGCACCCTCTAGGCAACATCTCAGACCTTAGGTCCCAGAAGGCAGCATATTTAGTTATTTATTCATTCATTTATTCTGGTAAAAAATGGCCTATACATTTAAAGTAAAAAAAATGTTTGCTTTAGAAACTGAAACAGTATCCTCACTCAGATGCCAATAGCAATTGATTTATGTGTTTCAACAATTAGTAGATGATAAATCCTGCAAAAAAATCACAGCTATTCACCAGTTACCAACGTAAGCGTAGTAAGTACACATTTCAGGTTTAATTTTACATAGCAAACTGCATTCTGTAACACTAATTATCCATTCAAAAGAATAGCATTTTAAAAGATACAAAAATGAAGAGTCATTCTATTTCAAAATTCTCTTGTACCTCTTCCTTCTTTTGTTCCAAGTCCTGAATAAGTCAGTAATTTGCAGTGGTTGTAGAAATCCTTAATATCAGTGTGGTGTTCCTACTGCTACTGGTTTTACAGTACTTCACAACACTTCTTAAAAAAGGCAAGCAACTACTGTGCTATTCAGTATCTAGTTGAAGAGCAATATGCAGAGTCATATCTAAAGGTCATGAGGGGGAGAAAAAAAAGGAAAAAAAAACTAGGCTTGTCTGTGTATCCTAGCTCTGGAGCAGACAGCAGAGTGCTTGTGGAAGTGCAGGCCACATAGCTTTCTCAAGTCCTGCCTGAGAAAGTGGCCTGGGAAGTTTTAAGGAGGATTTAAAACAATCCTCAAAGACAGAAAACAGCCTTACAGCCTTGTCTCTTGTTTTCTTTGCAGGAGAGGTCGAGGTGATGTGTGCCCTGCTGACCAATGATGGTAATGTAGTAGTTTACTAACAAATAAGAGTTTTCTTTCTGTACTTTCCATGTATCAGTCTATAAAACAGACCTGAAGTAATAAACTAGGAGAAAATTCTCCTAATCGACTCCATGAGAGTCTGTGTCGTTCAATCTCGCCGTTCCTAATAGAGCGACACTTGTCTAATATGATTTTGGAAATAATATTGAACATAGACTCTCATCCCAAAAAAATCTGTCTCCAGACAGTCGTTTCTGTGTCAGCTTTGTACTAAGGAAGACATTCAGTCTTAAATTAAAGCCATAGAGAACAGAAGTATGCAAAATCAATACTAGCTATATTTCTTCACTGGTTGGTTACCCATATTGCAAAAAATCTTTTAAACTTCTAGACTGAGTGTATGTAGCCTTCACATTTCTCCACTAGATTGGGCTATTACTTGTATAAATATTTTCTTTTTCCATTCAGGCTGACTATTCAACAAAAATGTATCCTTGAGCTAGTCCCAGTACGCTCTCTGGTAGAGGGAATGCAGGGAGAAGAAGAAGGGCTGGTATGGATAGGTGGTTAAATACAAGTCAGTGTAAAAGCAGGCTTTACTGATCTAGATGCTTATAAAATAACAAGTTTTATCGGGTAAGTCCAATAAACTTTCCTTCTAGAAGCATATGTGTTGTCTTTTGCCAAATGCTTAAGTATAGATACTATTCACATTGTTCCAAGTCAAAAATTTAATGTCCTTAAAACAAAATGTGTTTGAAAATAACTATCTTCCAGAAAATTTATATTATTCATAAATTATTAGCAAGATCACCAATTGAATATTTTCTGCCTGAACACAGAACCTGACTATGCTTTTATCCAGAATTCACAATCTAATCAATCTAATCAGCCAAATTCCTCTTGTTCAAAAGAAGTTTGTGAATAGAATTTTCCAGTTCCCTGAAAAAGTATGTTAAAAAGCAGTATCTTAGAAAATTCCAGTAACACCTTAGATAGTCTTTTTGCCAAATATTTTTGGATCAAGGTATATATGCCTTAGTCTAACACTAAATTTCTTCAATGATTCCTTGGTCTTACTGACTTTTTAAAAAATATTTTTTTTCCTTACAACTGCAAGAATAAAAATCTTCTCATTCACAAGCAAAAGCAAAAATATGGAATAACTCATTTGCTTTTTCTCCCAACTTATTTGGGAAAGACAAGTCTTCGTTCCTTGTATAAGATCCAAAGTCATCCCAGAAGCTCAATCATGAACTGCAGAATCATTGAGGCTGGAAAAGACCTCATCAAATCAAACCATTTAATCAAGTATCTTCATGACAACGAAACCACAGCACTAGGTGCCCTGTCCTGTCATTTCTTGAACACATCCAGGGATGATGACTCCACCACTTCCCTGGGCAGCCTGTTCCGATGCTTAACCACACTTTTCATGAAAAAAATTACTCCTGATGTCCAATATGAACTTCTCCTAGCGCAGCTCGAGGCTCTGTCCTCTTGCCCTGTCACTGGTTGCTTGGGAGAAGTCCAAGAAGCCAGAAGAAACTGGCTACAGCCTCCTTTCAGGGATTTGTAGAGAGTGATGAGGTCTCTCCTAAGTTTACCCTTCTTCAGAGCCAACAAACCAGTTTCCTCAGATACTCATCATGAGGATTGTGTTCCAGACTCTTCAGCAGATCCATTGCTGTTCTCTGGACATGCTCCAGCACCTCCTTGTAATGAGGGGAGCAAAACTGAACACAGTATTGCAGGTGTGGCCCACCAATGCCAAGTTAAGAGACACTCAGTTCCCCAGATCCTGAAGCTTTAAGTAGCCCCCTTATAATATACAGTGTGATGTTTTAATGGTTTTCAGCATCTAATAAATCCTATGAACTCTGAATTAAAAACTGTGTTTCAACTTTCATTTTCAGTCAATGATTGAGACATTTAAAAAAATGAGTGAGATTTGAGACAGAAGAAGATCCCACAGATCTTTACACAAAGCCACATTCTTTGGCCTCAGCAACCATTAAAACTCTGGAAAAACATTTACTTAATAATATTTGTAAATGATACTTTACTAATTTAAGATGGTACTACTAGCTTCATCTTGTTATTACTGTCTGCTTGAAGGTAGCTTCTAAAACTCTCTCTGTAGAAGGAACTACTAGGGTGAAGGGACTCTAAATATTCTAGGCATTGGTGAAGGTGTTTGGCACTAAATTCTTAATTTTGACCAAAGGTGACCAGGAAATCCTCACAATTTCATAAATAGAAAGGCAATCACAGGACACCAGCTGACAATACTTTGAAAGCACAGCTAGATCTAGACCATAATCTTTAGAAGCAGCTACAGCTTTGCAGACTTAGAACGGTTTAGGGTAGCTACACCTTGTGACAGCTCTCTCTGACCCACATTTCAAATTTAAGCACTATGGGCAAAAAGAATTTAAAATCCTTTCAAGGATAAAATATCATAACAAAAGTTTTGGAAGTCAAAGAGATTTTCTGTAGTGACTATTTCTTTTAAGCCCAAGTTGGTTTTTTAACTTTGTTCATAGATATGAGATTTTTTTCTTTTTCATGTACCTGCTCACATGGTTGACAAGGCGTGTCTGTAAGAGCAGATCTCTTCCTGGCAGAAGATTATCACAAATTAGATGTTGATTGGACCGCACAGCTACTCCATGACAAACACAGAGAGAACACAAAACATCCAAAACCTGGAAAGAAAAAAATTCTTTTAATCTTAAATACTTTTTCATTATAATGTGTAATTATTTCAGGCAATGTAATGCTCTACACCTTGTTACTGGAAGACATGTAATGGCATGTAATTCATCCAACACAGTGGTTTTATTTTAGAACAATTCTGAAATTCTCCTAATGTTAAAACATTCTTCCCACTTCCCTCACAAATTGTTATGTATCAATGTCTTTGACTAAAAGAAGGTATTTCTCTTATGTCTCTCTGCTTCTTCCAACTGCTCATATACATTTTAGGATAAGTTTATTCCTCATTAAAACAGCATTATTATTATTAAACAAATAATAAATAAATAAACAAATAAATAAATATAATTAAATAAACAGTTTATTCCTCATTGAAATAGTATTAAAGTATTTGAAATTAACTTCCACACAGAAGAATGAGCTTGCCTTGTTCATCTAAATGTACTTGTTTAGTCTTTACCTACCTTATGGTTTCTTCCATGCTTGTCCAAAAGACAGATGATTGATTTAATATGTCCTTCCTTAATAATGTTTAGTGCTTCTGGGCTTTCTACCAACACACAATGTAAAACCTCTAGAATTCCTGGGGGGAGAAAAAAAAAGAATTACCTCATAGAAGTGCATATAAAGTCATAATACATATACTTAATCATATACATAAATAAGTTCCTAATCTGTTGCTCATGAACATGAAATAGTTTCAAAAATCATTGTATATGACAAACAAATAAAGCAGCAGTCATTACCATGAAGCATCATTAGCCTTGAAGTGTTTCTCTGCAATGGGGAAATGAAACAATCTCCCATGTGTACTGGACCAAATGAACACCCACTTTGGGAAAGAGAAATATTGTACATGTAGTTCATCATTATCAGTTGCTACAGTTGTGGTCTCAATAAGAAAAATCAAAGGGGCTGAAGGAAAGCTAAGAAGCAGCCTTAAATCTGGAGATATTAAATTCCTATTAGCAATGTACAGCTCTCATCATTCTGTGTTCAGCCCTTTATTCAAGCCACGTCTCCAAACACTCAGCTTAATCCTTGTAAAGCAAAATCCATAGCATGAGTCTTCTGCTCTTTGCCGTGCCCTTTCCATTCAAGGAAATTGTAGCACCACAAACTCCCCTTGATGTGGGAAAAATAGTGGTTTTGCCTGATGGTTCTGTCTCAGTGAGAGTACTCTGGCCTTTCTTTGATCCTAGTGAGGAAGAGAACATCAGCCACTACAGACAACCTACAGCACCACCACCATTTATCCCCATACTATTTAATGTTTTTTTTCCAGAGGTCTGAGGGACACAAGCTGTCATCACTAATAAAGAGTAGGGATTACTCAAGGACTGGAAAGTAGAAAGGGTGGAAGACAACAGATACAGTGATAATTTGACTCATCCAGTAAACAGGTTTCAAATAAAACTTGTAGCTTAATATATTTGTAGACAAAATCATGCATATTTAAACAGAAAATGCAGGTAGATAATGAGCTAGAGGTGAACTCCCAAAGTGATTCTATAGCCCTGAAGGTTTAAGCTCAAGAAGCCCTAACTATAAGTAAAAGAACATACTAAACCTGAATTTGGCAGTGGTATGATCTGTGTTGCAATAGATGTACACTTCCATTATTCCACCATTCTATGATTCTATGAATACTGACAGTAACAATATTGCTAAAAAGGATGGAAACCTAAGAGTCAGGAGAGTCAGCTAAAAGAGCAGATGCTCTGTGGCAACATAGCAGTAGTACAGTCCATCCAGCCTGCCAACTAAACAAGGTCAAGGGCCACTGATCATGGGATAAGTACCTAGGGAGGTCAAAAAAGTGTTACAAAACTTCCTTAATCTAGAGGGGTAATGTAGAACAAGATCAACAATTTTGTGTGTCCCAGTGATCTGAGAATGCCCAAAATTCATTACATTCAAAACATGGTAACTGGACATTTGCCACCTCTCATTGTAGCACTGAAACACACTTTATCAATATAAATAGTAATCCAGTATTAAATGACAACAAATAAATGTGGTAACCATATCCTTGGAATTTTCTATCGGTAGAGTCATAACCTCTTGTCTTAAAATAGTACAGGGTTCACTTTGTTGGCTTAACATTTTCAATAACATAATTAAAAATATTTTGAAGAGTAAACATTCAATAATAAATGCATATTATCAATTAGATCCTGCTGCCCCAGCACCTTCTTGAATTACTATAGCATCTTAATGCTGATTACCAAATATGTTTTGTTCCCTGTGTTTTAGAAAAATATGGCATATGAGTGAACTGCGTCTGTTCAGACTGATTACTTTTAGATTGTGTGCAATAAAGACAAAAACTTGTTCCAATTTCACTGAAGTTGCTCAAGACAGCAAAGCAGTAAGCATTTGAATCTAATACAATTAAACAGTATGATATGCAGAGCTCATGGTAAGGAGAGTGAAAATTTTCTTAATGACTAACAGATGAAAGAAAGCATTTATTTTCAGGACAATGTGTTGACTCTTCTAATGCCAAACTGTGGAATACAAGAATAAAATGCATTCACTTAAAAAAAATCCTCAAAATCTGGTATTACTTGGTGGTTCCAAAAACCTTTACTTGGAGGATATTTGTGTTAAAGAAACTTCCCTGTTCAACCATTCAGGAGCCACTCTGTTCCGACACTAGTTGCTCTGGGTAGTGAACCTCTTGACATGCAGCAAGAACTCTGAATGCAGTAATATTGGCAATACTCATTTGCTCTGGGTTTCCTGCTAGGAACTAGACCATCACTCTTGCACTGTCTGAGCTCAGACCATGGCCCCTTTAGAGCTACACACCCCACACTTGCACAGTCAGAACAGGTTTCCTTGCCAGCTCAACCCTAAGTTTCTCATAGCAGAGTCTCAGATATCCCAATGCTTAAAATAATTTCATTGTGGTGCATGACTAACAAAATAACAACTCAAGCTGGGTCCTAGTAAGCACAGATCCTCAATTCAGCTGCTCAGAGCATGGTGCTAGTAACACCAGGTCTATGGGTTCAATCTCTATACAGACCATTTACTTAAGAGTTGGACTCAGTGATCCTTTTAGGCACCTTTCAACTCAGAACAGTCTGTGAGTCTGTGGGCACCTGGGCTTTTATACCCTTACTGTCTAAGCCTGAGGAAATCTGGGAGTCTTTGACTCTGGCCATGTCTCTGAGTGTCACCTACCTGGGTCAAAGGTTCCTGGGACCTTTGCTTTGCTAAAGCTCAGCAGTTCAAGGCTCCTCATCTCATCCAGAGCTCAACCAGCAGCTCAACTCCAGGCTGCAAACTGCACTGAATGTATTCCTCAACACTAAATTACTAACTTGCGGCATTCTATTTTTTTACCTATTTTTTAATGCCTTTAAAATTATAGTAGGGCTAGTTAATTCCATCTGGAATATATTTCAGAGTGAAAGACTAATCTAATCTTAATTTATGGAGTGAAGAGACAGCTGAAGCATTTGCATGGCAGCTCTGTGATATCTCACTTCTAAAATGGTCTACTGTCGGACATATTTCTACTTGGACAGATAATAATTTTCCTTCTTTTGCTTCAGTGAAGCTTGGGAAATGAATCAGTTTCTAATTTGTACAATCAATTCACAGTTGCTGTTTATGCATTTAATGCCTTGTTCTATTTTCATAACACTTTTAGTTCTAGGACAAGGAAAAAAAAGTGAAAACAGGAATTTTATAGATAATAGTTGGTAGCATAAAATCTTTATTGCAATACATTCAAGACAACACATGCAGGAGATGTAAGTGACAACTTTAACATTGAAGGTGAACTTAATGTTGGTGTGATTGACAGAACATGTTTTTTCCTCATAAACACTACCTTAGGAAAAAAAAAAAATCTTTTATGTGAATATATGTAACCAAGTATTCTTAGCATAATGGTTTAATATAAGCCAATATTTCTCCCTATTGAAGATCTACCACTATAAATTGAAACAGTGACTATCCTCAGCCCACCAAGCCAAATAAAGCTTAAAATCTGGCAAGCAAGCATCCCACATAAAATCACAAAATTACATTTACATACTAAAAGCTAAACCTACTGTGCCTCTCAAGATAACTAAAGCACAGCCAAATTAGCATCTTTTATAACTGACTCTCTCAAAACCAGGAGAAGTCCTTATTATAAAATCAGTTTTGGAGGCAACGTGGAAGATATGTTACCAATACGCACAGGGATGGAGTACAAGTGACCTAGTTCCTAGCAAAAAACTCAGAACGAATGAGTATTGCAAATATTAGTACATTCAGAGTTCTTGCAGCATGCCAGGAGTTTCACTACCCAGAGCAACCGGTGTCAGAACACTCTGCAGTTTACAGAATGCATCTCATACCTCACTATGCTATCATAAACAACTAAGTTTTTAATTTTCAAATCTTACTGGTTTGAGATTAAATTTTAAAGATATATACACAGAAAACAGAAACCATGTAACACAGCATTTTTAGAGCTGTCATAAGAAATTTCATCATGAACCTCTAAAAGTTAAGAGATAGGTTTTGCATTATTTCTAAAAGCCCATACCCTGAGAGTTTCAGAGGTAAAATTAGGTCATTTAGGAAAGATTTTTACCATTAAGATCTTGTGATATACATTGAAAATAAGCAGGTTGTAATCAAATCCCATCAAATGTATAATTGTGAGATCATTCTCCTTAAATTAATGCTGTCATACCTAAGGTGGAGCATAGTGGAAAAATAATTTCACTTATGATTTTGACATTTTTCAAATGCTTGTTTCAGTTTAAATTCAGTTACTCAAATGCTCAATAGAGCAAGGAGATGACAGCATCTAGAGAGGAGTTTCCCCAAACAATAATGTAAACCAACACAAACTACCTTCAGTTATGACATCAGTTTAGTTAGGATCACCAACCCGAGTGTGCCAGCTGCAATGACAGGATGATCTGCAAACCTCTAACTAGACACCCGTGCTGTAAGCAGCCATCTGAGTCACCAGCTGAGAAATGAAGCAGTGATACAGGAAAAGATTCCTATGTTCCTGTTGCCTCAACTCTTGAGCTGCTCAAGCATTCAGAGCATAAACATACCAGCCTGAAACAGATCAGGTGCATGCCAGAGTAGGAAGTAACCCTGCAGTAAAACAGGTCTCCTGCCCTAAGGCCATAGATTTCAACTAAAACACAAAACAAAACTCTGCAAAAGTACTTCCATAAAACATTGCTGTCTGGAGGGGCTCAGGTGAGAAAATGCTTCGAAATCTCTATACCAGTCTCAGCCCCAAGAATAACTGACTTTTGAACTCTCTGCTTGACCCAAGAGTTGACAAAGGGAAAAACCTGCAAGAGGAGAAGCATCAGTGTGTAACTGCTCTTTACAATGCTGCCAACCACCGCAGATCTTGTCAATCAGCCAGTGAATGCCGTGCCAGTTTACCCTCAGCTCTGAGAAGGAGAACACTCCTGCCACTGACATTTGACAATATTTTCCCATGTTGTCTGTCAGTTCATCTCAGGAACAGATTTATGGCAAATAAACAAAATGCCCATGAATGTTTAATGACAAAACTGAGGGGAACACAAACACCTCATTTACTACAGGACACATCTGTTCTCACAGCTGCTGCTGATCCATTGAATACAACCTAGGTAGGAAATTTATTAATATATGCCAAATGGTGTCCTGCACTGAGACAATTTCTAGAACCACATGGAATAATCAGCAATATCAGGTTATTTCTCATTTATTAATGCCACTGTAAAAGGCTGCGCTATGCCTGTGACTTTTTTTTTTTTTTTCCAAATGTTAACCAGTCTAATATAAAACAAAGAACTTTTGCAATGGGAGGACATATATCTTTCCTAGACTTTACATTTCCAAGACTCCTGAGCACACAATGAATCTGTGGGAGATATATGATTGAGGAATGGAAAGAATCATATGGAAAATTCAATTTCAGTTCCTGAGGAAAACTCTTTAATCAATCATTATGTTCATTCCAGCTAATGGAATAACACATGACACTAAACCAAGAAGATGATGGGAATAAGTTACAAATATGTAACTGGAGAGATACTACACTGTTATTGTAACTATATTTCCCATTGGCTTGACTATAAATCATCCTGCCCTTTGAACTTACTGTAGCATTACAACAAAGCAGTCTTGAAAGGCTCTCAAGAAGCCATCTTCCAAACAAATTGTAAAAAAAGTACTATAGTTAAAGCAAAACACTATCAACTGCTACTGAAAAATATTTCCTGTTAACTTTGGATACAAATTTACACCTCAGGAGCAAAAGAGGTGATTCAAAAGGAAATGTATATATTTTACATAGGTAAACAATGTTAGGAAAAATAAATTATATCCATTCCATATGACTTTTGTTATATTTAGTTTGTTGCAAATCCTGAAAAGCATGCAGACTTACAAAGAAAAGGGAAGATACTAGAATCAGAAAACAGCTTAATACAACATACACTGTTGAACACCTATTTTATCAGATGCATTGTTTGTCTGAATTAAAAGGTAACACTACATCCAATTGGTAAAGAAAAAGGCAAGACTGCCAGAACTTAAAGTAGAAGTACAACTGAAACCAGTATGTAAAAAATGTCACAAATATAAATCTCACTTTATTAACATAATTTACTCTCTCATAATAAGAACTCTATTATAATTAGGCTGAACAAGTATATCACCAACTTTAAAGAATTTAGAACTGGTCAAATAAAGAAGTTGAAATGCAAAAGAGCATACCAGAAGAGGCTTCCAGTCTTTCTAATCTGCTGATCAGCCAATCAAGAGATCCAGAAAACTGAGCACAGTTTTTACGATTTCCTCGAATCAGAGCGGCTATTGGGAAAAAGAGAGCAAGCAAGAGAAATTAAATCACAGTTACAAGTGCATTTAAATTGAAATAATTCCTGTCTTGTCAGAAAGGATCCAGTAAAATAGATAAGAGTCTTAACCTTTAATTATTGATGTTCTAGATTAAAATTTAAATAATATAAGTGATAGTTAGAATTCAGCATAATAAATACCTTTGGTATCAAATTGGCCTTTAGGGAATTTGAATTGTTTTGGCTCTGCAATCATCTCAGTAATCCCTACACAATGCTCTACAGGAAAAAGCCTGTACTTACACCACAGAAATCAGCTGCTACTATAGAAACAAGTTGCTGGAAAACAGTATTCTTGTATTGACAGAAAACATTGCAAAAGCAGAGGTTGAAGCCAACAACATAGGTGATGAATGCAAATTATTTTCTATTGTTACAATAGATCTGTTCAAGAGTAATAGGAAGTAATAAGAAGTAAAACAAGATGGATGTCTGAGAACTGTTTGCTATAATTTTGACAAGGATGTAGGGAGGAAGTAACTGCTTTGACTCTGTTTCACCCTCATGCTTTAAGCTGAGGATTGAAGTAGACTGAATCATGCACTGACTTGGTGGGTACAACTGAATTGATATCTCCCTGAACACTGCAGGCACCCACAAGCTTGCCCTGTCCTGGATTACGTGCATCTGCAGGTATGTGCATACACACAAGCTCTCAGAGAAGCATCTGCTCTAATCCAAGAGAGGACTGAGGCACAAAGATTTCTGTTTGGTGTGTGGAACAGCACGAACTGGCTTTCATGAG
This sequence comes from Cyanistes caeruleus, assembly GCF_971803275.1. NCBI lineage: Eukaryota > Metazoa > Chordata > Aves > Passeriformes > Paridae > Cyanistes > Cyanistes caeruleus. The sequence continues at coordinate 68,735,723 of NC_141702.1, forward strand.
ATTGTTTCCCAGTGCTGCCAACAAATTGTTTCAAACTGGAATTATTTCCACCAGCAGAGACTGTTGGTCCTGCTAAGAGGCAATGGCCTCTCAAAAATCTGCTTTGTTGTTGCACAAACTCACTGTATTATACTGCAACTATGTTTTTATGCTTTATTTATAAAGGTTAAACTTAGAGATTTACAACATAATTATGGCATGAAACTATCTGCAAAGAGGAAGAACAATACTGGAGCATTGACAGTTCTGTAACCTGGCAGTTTCCTCACCAGTTTTCTGATGAGGAAAATCAAACCCTCATAGCAAAACAAAACCCTTTTTCTTGCTATATTATATAATAAAAAAAAAAAATATGTACCCTGAAGTCTTACACCTTTGATTAATTGTGACCATAGTTATTTAAAAATACTTGGGTATCGTAAGAGGGGGAACACCTTGTTAAAACATACAGACTAGAAGCAAGGAACACCTGTTTCTGACAGTGACCTTTTTATTGGTTGTAGGCAAGCTACACAATCTCACTGTGCTTCAGGCAGGAACATAAAATGAAAGCAGTAACAGTTCAGAGCTTAACACATCACTAAATTTAACTTCATTAACAGTAATGAGACACAGATGGTTTCATAAATGCTGCTCAGCACAAGTTTCTGAAAGGTTAATATTCATTGGTTAAAGCTGTGCATTAAATGAGGCACTTTGACTCTTAAAACTGAAAACAAAAAATAGCATCTTACAGTTGCTTTTGTTATTGTCTACTACTCTGAACAAGACCAGCATTCAGTTTTAAAGAAATAAAGACCCTGATGTGGCCAGTCAGTCATTAACATCACATCACTGCATATACTCTTCCACATTATTCTGTAATGCAAAAGGGTCTAGTACAAGTTCACAATAAAGGTATGTATTTGTACTGGAGAAATGTTTAGAAGATAGATGTCAATTATTTCAGCTTGAAAGACAGTAGACTTAGATTGAATATAAGGAAGTATCTTTTTGCAATTGGGGTGGCTGGACTAGATAATCTTTAGTGGTCTCTTATAACACAAAGCATTCTAAGATTATATGATTTTTATATGTGGTAGTATCCAGCCGCAGCATCTATAAATGCCTTCATTCTCATCACAGTGAAATACAACACAACGTCAATGACACGACAAAAGACATGAATTCTGGCATCACAGTTTACTTTTATTTATGTGCAGACTCAAAAAAACAAAGTACTGTTTTGCTTAAGCAAGACTGAGCAAGCAATATCCATTTGTCATCCATGTAATTACTGTACAGATCCAGCATTATTCAGAACAGAGCAATGTACAAATTTATCATAGCCACATCAAAACCAGGCTTCCTAAGCATTAGCTGCCAGAAGATAATGCAGTTAGAGAAGTAACATCAGAGGGCAGGTGGGGCACAGAGACTGGGAAGTCAACAAAAGCTTGTGTGCTGTTCTCATCACTGCAAGTCTATGGAAGCAATACTTTGTACAAACAAACAAGCAGACTCTTCAGAACGAATTTTCTAGCTTTGCCAATTGGAAATCAAGCCATTACTTCCTCCAGTCTGCACTGTGCTTAATGCAACAAGAGATAAACTCAACCATAACAAAAAAAATTCAACTCTACCCTACATCTACGAACCACAGGACCACAGAATTTTATACTCCATCATCTACCATCTATACCCGAAAAGGTCGTCATTTGATTTCATGGACACATTTACTCTTTGGACCTAGTCTGGATACTTTTAAATGTTTATAATTCCTGATATAACTTCTTTAATTGATTATTAATACATCAAAAAGCTTCAAATGCAAAAATCTTGCTGGATTTATTAAATTTATAAAATTATTCTAAGCTTCTACACAGTGGAACTTCTTCTGTACTACAACAGATATGTACTTCTTTATTCTTTACTATTTTGAGCTAAAATTATCCAAGAATTCCATAATATGCCTTACCTAGCAATTCATACAAAGAATTCAGAATAGATTTCCATGCTTCTCCAGCTTCCTTCCCAGCTACATCTGCAAAGTGAGCTGCACTGCTGTATACATTCAAGCGATCAATACATTCAAGAACAAGGTTGATCATACCCTAAAAATAAAAAAGCTCATATCATCAAAGGAAAAAAACCCAATATTTTTAGATGCAAACGAGAAATATTTTCAGAAATCTAAGAAAACAAAACATGAAGGATAGGATATGCCAAACAGAAGGATATATGTGTGAAGTCAACAAGTACTGCCAATAAAAAACTTTACTTGATGGAGGCAGTAAGCATCTTACATTTAGGATGGTCAAATTAAAAAAAAAAATATACAGTATTAATAACAAAATTTTTGGCAAGATTTTATTCTGGAGGACATTTGGGCATCTGACAAAGTACGGGCAACTATTATTACTGGAGAAATAACACATAATATTAATCAAAATGTGTAAAGAATGGTTAGTAAACTAAAATATCCTTCTACATCATGAGACTGTAACAGAAAAAAATAATTCACATGTAAGCAGAAAATAATGGGTATAGTTCCAGGCCATCTAATTTTATTATAAAAAGAAGTAAGGTTGTAAATGTATTTCTTCAAATATGCAGGAAAAACAGCAGATCTAGAGAGATTACGAATGTAGCAAATATTTTGGCTCTTATAAGATTAAAAAAAAACTACTACAAGCATAATCCATATTAGACATCAACAGTACAGATACTGTGAAAGAATACTTGCAGACAACGTAGTGGAAAATCAGGAGTAAAACTGAGAGAAGTACCTCTTCTTGGAAGAGGTTCTGGCGATTCTTCAGAGCTCTGAGCCTGTTTTGTTTGTTTTCATGCTCCAAATGTTCATCAGGGGGGTGAAAGTAGCCAATCAAGTCCTGTAGGCTCAGACTGACTGACTCGATAGGCAAATCAATGGTGGAAGACTTCACTTTCTTGCTGAGGGAATCAAGGCCCCTGCAAGAAGATGGAAAGTCTTCTGAGAATTGAAAATGAATTTCCTTTATCATTCAAACTCTTTATTTATTTAAAAGGAAAAATTGTTTGGGCGTCAAAGCTCGTTTTCTGACAGCAGCTTATCAAAAATACTTCATAACCACCCATTCTCCATTTAACAACCTAACTCTCCCTTCCCAAACAAAACCTGAAAACATAAAAAATGTTATTTCTGCTAAGTTTTTTTCAAATCCAAAAAACACATTTTAATATCCTACCTACGGATGTAGCAGTTTCAGAGGCAGAGCAGAAGATGAAGTTATTGCAAACTGGTACAAAGCATCATAAAACTGGAATGGACACAACTTAAAGAGACCAGTCCTGCAGTGCTGAGGAAGGTCCAGATTGTCCATGGAGGCTCTCAAACACATCTCCAACCTATTCTTAAGCCCTTTTCAGTGTGGAAAGATGAAAAACTTCTACACACTGCCTCAGCACTTCATTAGCCCTTTTGTTTCCCTGATATCCAACTCAAGCTTGGTCTTGCTGAAATCTATGAACATTCTCACTCAGAAGTAAAGGGCTGACTGTTCTCATCCATGTTGCACCTGCCCCTTGCTCAGCTGAATCCATTTGCAAGTAATGCAAAGTTTCAAAAGGATAGCTACAAAAGTTATCTTTAAAACTCAATTTTATTGTGAACATGTTATCCAAAGCACAGTTTTTCTACTGACTGCATGAGGAAGAACTGTAACATACAGTTAAAAGAATAATTTTCATCCTCCTCAATTCAGCTTTTTTTTTTTTTGAAGTAACATCCTGACAAACTAAACTGCTAAACACTGCCTTGGACTCCCTGTGCACACCACAAAAAATCTCCACTATAATTTAGCAATACCTTGATTTGTGAAACCTTATCATTAAATTGCCTCTGTCTTTATCTTTTATGGCATTCTTAGAAGGTTCTGTGAAGGTGTATTATTTACAAAGTGACCTAGGGCTTACATTTCTTTTGTATTTCAAATGTTACACTGTAGACAATTCTCCTGATGGGTGATTTTGTCCTGTTTTTTTTAAGTACCTTGTTATATGTTTTTAAACAAATTGACATGTCTGTGTCTTTGTCTGTGCCCTTATTTAGGACATGGTTGCTTCAGGTCACCATCTCCTACACTGTTTTTTTCTTGTAACAAATGAGTTCTTATGAAACTCTTATCAATCCATACAGCCTTACTGCATATCATTCTTTCTCTAATGCAAGCTACACTGATGTAAGGACTTTTCACCAATTATTAAAATCACACGCATTTGAGAATTAGCATTTTACCAGCATTATTTAGGAATAGGGAGATAAATGCAAATTGCATACATCTGACAGGATTTTAAAATGGCTAATTACTATAAAACACAACATAACATTAAAGAAACAAATAGCATTAAAAGGGAACACATAAGCAAAATGTAATGTGAGGTTAGAAAGCAAATATAATTTCAAAGAAAACTTGTTCTTGATACTATGGATTTCTTCAGTATATTTGTGATTTTTACAGATCTACAGTTATACAGTTATCTCACTCTTCCAGGTTTTTCAAGGAAGATCACCTTTAAAAACCATACTTAGAAAAGAAAAAGCTAATTTATGCACCACATGACTTATGGCAAATTTCAGCAAGGAAAAATCTCTTTCATGATTTGTTTGCATTTTCAGTCTGTTTCTGTATTTAAATCAAGACTGAGCAATAAATTTATGTTAGAAGACAGAAAAAAATTGACCAGTATCTGCCGAGGTTCTTATCTGCAGATAACACAAAGAATTAACATCAAGCCCAGTCTGAGAAGCATTGATCCTTTTTTTTCTGAAGGATAAAGTGATAAAAAGATCATTTTAAAAGCACACCTTATGAACCTGTTGAAAAGGAAGACTGTACTACGGATGACACGTGCTGTACGGGATTCTTCATTCTGAGATCTAGACAGTGTTAAACCATCATCCATGTGCCCTTCATGGTGCATTATTGCCTGAAAATAAAAGCAAGAAGCAGTCACTGCAAAATGAGACATTAAATGAGAAGTCTGAAAACTCAATTCCATGGTTTAGTTTCCCATGTCCAAGGACACACCTGTACTGAGTCAGTAGGTTTAGTGCCATAATAATCTCAAAGCCACAGCTTTTGTAAGCAACATACTTTATTTAAATAAAAATAAAATAAATAAAATATGAGGGGTTCTTATTCATTATTTGTTTTCATCAATATTAAAAACAGTTGCCTTATACAGCAGTAATTCCCTAAAGCAGACAAGGTCATAACCTGTTATTTATTATTGGTTCTCATTTCTAAGCATGTTACTGGCCTTTTCTGACTATGCTTTGAGTCATTTCCAGTACCTTACATTTTTCCATATCTAGTTCTCATGGCTCTGAAGGCATTCAATCCAATTCACATAAATATTTTAAATTTTAAAATTTATTAAAAATAATATTTTAAATTTTAAGTATTTTAAATCTCTGCTCTAACTGTAGTTCTGTGTATTCTAAAATAGTCATGGAAAACACTACAGTGTTAAGCTGCAAAATAATCTTTTCCCTACTTTATAATGCTGAGCTAGCATGCAGCTTGGCTGTGATTATTCTATAAATAAAGAAATCTCTCAGGACTCAAGATCTGAACATTCTAGCCCAAAAGGTAATACACTTATAATGTGGAAAAAAAAGACTTTAAACTAAAAGCCTCCTCAATCCAAACTACATTGGAGAAACGAATCTTAGCATATTCTGTAAGTTGTTACTAATATTTTAGTTTGAAATCAAATATATCCAGATTTATCAATGCTTGTGATTTAATGTCTGCAGGCTAACACATGCGATTTTTCTGGCTTTCAGTTTGAGAATTCAGTACACCACTTAACTTTTCAATATGTGACTGAAAAAGACCCATTCTTTCATCTGGCAAGCATGCTTAAAATATTTGAAATTCAAAATATAGCTGTTCATATAGCTCCCTTCATTTCCCACCCCCCAGCCCTCACCAACCATATCAGACTGTGAGTGAATGGAATGCTTTCCTATTTACAGTCTTACCTTTCGCTGCAGAGAGCCCATCCTTACAGACTTTGCATCAGCAGACTGGTACGTGAGCCATAAGCCTGTATCTACGTGCTGTATGAAGCAGATTGAATCCCCATACTTTATTTCAGGTGCTCCCATTCCATCCACCTCTTTTCTTGTACCTATGTCCAACTTTTCCTGATAAAGAAAAAAATGTATACACGAACAATAATCAGTGTGTTAATATTTGTAAAAACAAATATTAGGAAATTATCCAGAACAGGACCTAAAAGAATATTTGAGGTCTTTCTTTAAAAATATTACTAAAAAAATGGGAAAGTGTAACTTTTAGTTAAAGAGAAATCCCATCCATGCAAAAACCTAGCCTGGTACACTTGAAAAGATGGGTGTATTCATGTCACCTGCATAAGAAAGAACTAGGATCATAACTGTGATTATTGAAACATAAAGAGTTTACCAAACAACCCTAGATACATTAACTCCCCTAGCTGAACCAGGCATTAACCTCCACAAGATTTTTCTCGGGCTTTTGTGTTTTTTATCGGGCCGGGAAAAGATGAGTTCCATCCAACAATCACTGAGAGATGGCCTTTAACCTGTCGCTGCCCAACAATGGGCTCAGTACTTCCTGAGAAAAGCAATCCATTTCTGCATGATTGGCCCGTGAGCTATTAATGGCAGGACAGCACATCATTCCAGCTGGCGTCCTGCAGAGGCAGAAGTTGTTTCAGGAGAGGAAATGTAGTATCCCGAACAGTACTAAAGTTTGTGGCTCTAATTTGAGGCATTTCCCCAACACCCAGTTCCCTTAAGCAGAAGCTACTTCTGAGCAGACTTGTGTGGTCAGACAGCTCATGCATCCTGCCTCATGGCAGATGATCCATTTAATCCCTCCAAAAACATACGTTTCAACTGACCAATGCCTTAACCAAGTACAGCTTCAGCATTCCAGGCTTCTCCTGATCAGCAGGAGATGACAAGCATCTTCCTGCTGATACTCAGAGTAATGTTACAAACAGTGAGACAAAAACAACTTCTTGTTCTAACTCTCTACAATCAAGAAAGATTAGAAAAATGATTACTTCATACACACGTGCCCCGACAATGTGGGAAGACAGTTTCACAGCAAAAGTTGAGAAAGACTGGGGTTTGAAGAGACAATAATCTCGTAACTTAGTAAAGGTTTGTTTTAAAGCATTTTTAAGTAAAGGGAAATGTCCTGTAACTAGATTTTCAGCCTAAAATCATGAATGCATTTTGAAGCATTGAAAAAAAAAATTCAGCAGAATGGAGGTGAAATTCTTCTGATTCCTTCCATTAACATTAATTTTTCAGATACACTGTACTCATGAATTCAGCTTGTTTTCTGATTGTTTCTGGATACAGAAACAGTTAATTTCACTACTTAGTTAATGACTTTGAGTGTTTCTTACATGCTGAAATTATTAAAATCTTGTCTACTGATACATAGTAATAACTGATTTATTAATTATCTGATGCCAATTAGAATTATTGTGTGCCTTTATTTCCTTATTAACATATTATTTTGTTCATATCATTTCTCTAAATGTTGTATTCAATTCTTTGAAAAGCTAGCACAAATAACTCAAATGTACTAACACCTAAAAACTGAAAAGCTACTTATAATATGACCTGGCAAACAAATGAAGATACGAGGAAAAATAAATTAGATCCTGATTTCAAGCTCCAGTTTTTTTAATTCTCTTTATAACTAGAAGATACTGTGAACACATACTGTACTTCTACATTGTAAGATTTTCTTTTTTTCAGGTCTCACAATTAATTTCTGAAGATGTGAATAGAAGAATTCACAAATTTTCTCATAAAGCACTGTAAATAAGATGAGTATTTTTTGCATTCCTTGTTAAAGATGTACTGGCTGTAACAGAAAATGAAGTGGTTTGATACCAAAATGTTCATCCCAATTAGAATTAAATTTACTTGGCATAAAAACTGCAGTGCCAACAATTTGTCAAACAAGCTCTCTGTTCTCACAGATGTAAGTACACTAACAGTGTGCAATAAACATACTGTATGTATGTTTAAAGCTCAGATTTAAATCAATCCCATTAAAATGAGCTCTGTCCTGTAGAATAAATATGACAGCCAGGAAAGCAATTACAGTGTCAAATGCAGGAGAGAAACAGAGAACTAAAGAATGGTGTGGGGGCAGTAGGCATTACACCATTCATTTGAGAGTTTCAAGACATTGAGCTTTTTGTGGGAATTAACAGGAACCACAAATCCTTTAAAAAGGGGAAGATTTGAATGGAGTGCTCAGTTCACATCAATAAACAGCAGGTAGTTGAGAAAGAACATATAATGAATCTATGTCATTATCCACAGTGCAATAGTTCATCAGTGAAAATGAAGACCTGAAAAATATCAGAAATCACCATGTCAATAATTAATAATGGTGCATTGGCACAGACATTACATGGTGCAAGTTTCCAGCCACACGCCTACCACACATGTAACCTGTTGTTACTGAACCATCTGCTGATTCTTCCTACAGCATTTTTACAAAGAAAACCTTCAGTTTTATTTGCAATCTAGACCCATTCTCAGATGACCAAGCTTGTCTGAACAAGGATCAAAAATCTTCATTTATTACACTGGACCAAAGAGCAACAAGTGGGTTTTGCAGCAGTCTGTAAACCATCTCAGTAACGCAAAACAAGAATGTATTGGAAATGAACAGGCTTACTGAACAATAGGCCAGATTTTCTCCAGAAGGCTGTTCTCTATAAACTGTGTTTATTCCACACACACAAGAACACAAGCCAATCTTCCCACTTTTGTTGTGGGCTAAATGAACAAAATCTTTTAAAATGGTTTCGTTCTAATGTTGAAAGATTATTCTGTGAGGCCTCACTTTAACCATTATTTCAGCCTAATGTTTCTGTTCAACTCCATATACATTCCAAAATGGAGTGCCTTGATTAAGGCTTGTCCTTTCAACTTTTCCTCTTGTCATCTGACCTAACCCACACTCTCTGTGGCACTTTCAGGACTGATATTTTAAGACCTCACCAACTGTACGAAGCTAATTTATGGCTGTTTTTAAAGCAACATTAATATAAATTCCACTAAATTTTAGAAGAAAAAAAGAATAAAGAAAAAGCTGAAGATGTAAAAATACAAGACATAAAATTTTATTAAAATTGATGTATTTCTGTCCACTGGAAAAGACTCTGGGCAGGAAAAGCAGACTTGGTACAGAATGTACCAACATTTCTGAATTGGTAAAATTACCTTATTTCAGTGGAATAGTGATATAAAAACAATGTTCTTTATCAAAAAGAATCAATATTGAGTAAATGGAAGAGAAAAAAAAAAAAAATCCACAAAACGTGACCTCTCCAAACACAAGCCTATTAAAAGAGCCATATGTTTGGGAAATAAACTGCAGATATCTGTGGACATCCTGTGCTGAATAAAGCAGAACTACTAGAGAGAAAAAACATAAAAAAATAATTTTCCAAATTTCAGGTCCTTGAGAGGCTAATATACTTTGCCTTTAATGATAATTATTAAGGTAATATATGATAACCAGAGAAAAAAAGGCTTGTTACCAGAAAGAAAAATTAAGTGACTGTTAGGTCCTCAGAAAACCCGAATCTTCTGAGTACTATTTGGCAAAACTTTGTGATAGTTTCAAGATTTCACAAAAAAAACCCAAAACAAACAAACAAAAAAATAAAACCCTTTCGCTTTCTAGTTTTCTTCTGTGCTATTTTTTAAATGTAGTACTGGAAAGCTAATATATTTAAGTTGTTGAGCCCTTGCAAATAACAATGTGTAAAAAATAAATATTAAGCTTTTATATTTGCATGTGAATCTTCAGGTTTGTAGGGGATACATTTTCAGCACTATCTCATTAAACATGAAAGCCTCTTTTCATATAGAAATTGAAGTTATTATCCACTCACATGCTTGAAGGAGCTGATCCTTTAACACTTTCCTCTCCCTTGTTTGTTTTTGCCTATTTAACGCTAACTTAATACTGTGCAACAAGTGGGAGCTTCACAATTCTTCCCACTTCTTTCCAGCTACTGCAAGGAAGAATTTTGACTGTGGCAAAAAAGGGATGAAATTTCTATTAGAAAGACATAGCTACTTGGAACTATTAAGGTATATACACAGATATTAATGCTCTGTACTCAGTAAAGAAGATTAGGGGCCCCCTCTGCCTTATGAATAAACTTTTGGGGTGCTGAGTACATGCAACAGCATAAGTGAAAGTTTGGATGGTTTGTTCAAACATACTCAGAGGAAAAGAGACCCTATATCTGCATGCCTTCTCTAAAGAAGCCTTTCTAGAACTCCTACAGTTTGAAATTTTTACTTTAATACTCTGTCCCAGGGAGGGAAGGCACCTCAAATTTTTTAATGCCAGTATCCTAATAAAGTGAAACACGACACTCCTGTAAGTCCAAAGGAGGTGACTGAATCACAGAACAGGTCAGGTTGGAAAGTACCACAGGGGTTCATCTGGTCCAAGTTCCTTGAATTCTCTCAATACTTCAGGAATTGATTACCATAATAAGTTTCTACCTGCCTCAAAGCCTTTTGTCTCTGCTCAGCACAGGATAGGTTTGGCCACTAAAAACAAAATAAATGTTAACCTTTCATTTTGAGCATAGCAGAACAAAGCCATTTCAAAATATAAAACCTCAAAATAATTTCAAATGAGACTTCCAAATTCAGGCTGGAAAAAAAGAATAATAAGAAAAAACTTCAAATACAGCATCACCTAGTCTCCAAAATACAAATGCATACACTACAGAGAAAATAGAGACAAACCATCTTATCCATATCAACAAGAGACATTCCTTATTGCTAAAAACTCTTGCCTTTGAGTATTTTTTTCACTAAATAAAGCATGTAACAGCTGAGCACACAACCCTTTTTGGAGCAATCCCTGCTGACAACCCATTTTGAAAATGAAGTGAGTGAATTATTCTATCCTAGTTTTCAAGCGCTGAAGTCCACACTAGCTGCTACAGGAAATCCCCAATATGGTTGCACTGCATTGTCCTAAAAAAATATTTAAGCATTTCTTTGACTTTTCTAATTGGTTTCAAAAAAGATTGTCTGGCTCTCAAAACCATCCCCAGAACTGCAGTCTTTGTTATCAAGGTGATAAAGTCTATATACCTGCTTTTGGATATATTTTCTTATCTTCCCAAGCAGGCAAATAATTAATGAGTATATATAAATAAAATGGTACAGGGAAGTTAATAAGTAATTCTTTTTACTGTTACTTTGTATCTTAGAAGACAGTTTTTTACAACAATAAAATTATTGTTGGAAAATTTTCAGACAAAATGCTTCATGTTATGAGAAATAAATATATTTAAGAATTTATCATAGTATTATTCTTAACTGTATACTCACTACAAAAGTACTGATTTAAACTCAAAATGATTATTGAAGCTGTCAAAATGAAAAGTCAAACTCTGGTAACTTCAGATTAGACTACAGCAAAGTATCTGCGGAGAGAAATCCTGAATTTCCAACATAATTTCAGAAACTCACATTATTACAAATTTTTCCTGTGTCAGACAGCAGATACAAACAGTGAAGCAGCAGAGACGTTAACCAGAAAAACAAATCAAAAATGAGTGTACTACTCAAAAAGTGTACAAAAAAACCCTCAACCCAACCAATGAAACAACAAAAAAGCAACAAATTAACAAGGAAAAAAAGAAATAGAGAGAGAGCCAAGTAGCAATGCATACAGAAAATATGATAAAAGAAGCTTTCTAGTTATTGGTTATATTGCAGTTTGGAATTTTGATCAGTGAAAAGTAGAAGGCTCCAATAATTAATGCAATCACAACAAACAAAAAGTACCTAAATCTTGCTTTCTTAAGAGACTGGAATTATTACTAGTAATATTAATGCTGCACTGATTCCATACCTTAGAAGACCGAAAACAGAACGCTGTAGATTTTACGTCTGCCTTCTCTTTGTCTGTAAGAAGTAGACTCTTGTCATCCAGGAGACTTAAATATTTTCCTGTTGTTATATGTCTTAGTCTGAATGGCTGTCCCCATCTAATGTGGCTGCCACTCCACCTAAGAGAGTCCATAAAAAAAACCTTTATTAAAAAAAAAAATATTTTTTTAACTACTGGAAATAATATTTGAAAGCAAAATATATTGCCAACTAGTTGCTAAAAAATATAAAATTCACATGTTGGAGTATCAGCAAGGAAGTGGCTACTTTGTGGTTATCCCCTACAAAACCATTCTAATAAATAATCTTAAGGTCTTCCTTTGCACCAGCTGCCTTTGTTCAGACTGAATTCCTCTTGAGAGAAGGTACAGACCGCCTACAGAAAAGGAGGCTTATGCTGTACACAAAGAGTTTAGATCTGCCAGTTCCCTCTCCAACATTTCATCTACCAGCAGCTGCCATTCTTCACTCTCCCAGAGATCTTTCTGCAGTCAGCAGATTTTAAGCGCACTTTAAATGCTGTGGAAAAATGCCTAAAAATTAAAAAAGAAAATTTCCTAAAATAAATTCATTAAGCAACATTCATTAAGCAAAAAATGTCCCAGATTCTTCATATTCTATAGAAGGAAGAAAGGAAAAACTTAGATAAGTTCCCCAAATATTACTCAACTTGAAGTACAGGTCACAGGTTTCCAGCTTCTTGGCCTAAGCTGAAAATTCAGCCTGCTGCCTTTCCTGTTTAATTCCTGAAGATAAACTTATGGAGGGGTTACTAAGGAGACTGTACTTCACCAAGGCTTTCCAGACTGGAAAACTGTCACAACTAGGGTATTTTCCTGGTTTTCACAGAATTTTCTTCAGTCATATATCTGCAAAAGTTTGCAATTCAGATGTATGTGAATGCTGCATTTTGGAGAGGAAATCATGGATTTATTTTCTATATGTATTATGTTTTCGTATGTATCCACATGGAAGTCAGAAAATCCCTTAAGTCAGTACTTACACAGGTTTAAGTTAAAGTCATTTTCATTTTCCCTGACACACAGATGTAGCAGGTGAAAACACTTAACACCAATACCCACTTGTTTAAATGCATCTTTTAGAGTTGGCCATACTGGGCGCAAAGTAAGCAAAACCAATTTGGCAAACATTTTCAAAGCTTCTGTTTTGTAACACGATGTATTAAACTTCAGTGATTAAACTTCTAAACCTTTTTAGTTACTGATTTTAAAGAGAACAGAAGAATAAAATGGTTTTCACCCTCAACTATTTTCTTTGGAAATCTAGAGTCTCTCCTGTTTAAGTTGAGGGAGCTTTGGGGTAGAAGGAAATATGGAATCTTTGTATCTTAGAAACACATTTATCTTTTTCTGTCTTCTGCACAGAAAAGTCCATATACTCCACAAAAGGACATCTGAGTCCAGTGCTCTAGCATAACTTCTGTTTCTCTAGTCAGTAAAATGTCAGGTCATGAATCTGAGCTATTGTGTTGCTGAGTCTGGTAAAATACATCAGTTCTACACCTTTTATATTACAGGTCATGCTGGGGAGCTGCCTTTTCTCTTGTCTGATTCAATTTTCTTTTGGTCCCACTAGCTACAGACCATCAGTGTAAAAAAAATAAAAAAGTAGTGTAATTGAGCCATGCTTCTAGTTCATGCCTGCAGGATAGGAAAAATAGCAATTGTGCACTTACAAAAAAAAACCTTTTGAGCAGGAAGTATCATGTGAAGCCATTTCTGACTACTAAAAATATTTTTTGCAATGTGAGAGCATGAACTCTGCCACCTTTTGGGAAAGAAAGTAATGCTGAGAAATAGTATTTGGTGTCCTGTGGCAGGGCATCCCAAGGGCATCTGTTCGTCTAGACTGCCCTGGTAATTTTTTATGAGAGTTCTTCACTAGCGAACAGAGTTGAAACAATAATTGTTCCTTTTAGAAAGATGTAAAATTCACATAGCATTATATCTGCAGTCAATCTGGAATGTGTACAACTGACTGAGAACTTCAAGCATGCATACACAAAGCTACAAATTGAAGCATTAGCATGAATATTAATAGACTGCAATTCAGCACTGAATGTATATAGCAATTAGAATATCATAAAGGAAAATAGGTTGGTGAGGGAAGTGTAGGACATAGTGCTATTTCTGGGATTTTATTTGGTTCTTTTTTTCCTGGTGGAAAATCCTATTTTCTAAAAAGAAAGATTACCATTCCCTTTGTAATAATTGTTTTGGCAGTTCTTACCATTTCTTTCAGTTATATATGTTCAAATGTTTACCCTTGAAAAGTTTGTATGCAAAGCCTGTCAAAGTGGTATATATGATGGCCATAACAGAAACCTGTCATTACTTGGATCCCCATGTTGTTCCAGCACTGCTTATTAGGGAAGTAAATGCCATGGGGAAAACAAAAAGCCAGAGATCCTTTCACAGTTTCATTATTGTTGTCAACATCTCAAGGTCCATTTTAGTCCAAAGGAAAAATCTCACTGCCCTACCACTGACATTTAATGTCATCCTATTAATAAAAAGCACACAGAGAAAACAGCATCATTGGAGTGTAACCTTTTCATAAACTGCTCTGATTTGATCTCTAACAAGTAATCATTTATTCCTTACTAGAAACTTTATCACAAGCATGTATCATAATATGATTTAAATGCAGTTTTACACTACAACTACCTTAACAAACAAGGCACAATTCCTTACTATTACTCCAACACTTCCAATAATGCATGATTCCATTTTTTTATTTTAAATTTTTTATTTTAAAGTCTTCCAAGTGGTTTAAACAAGCTGGGGGAGGAGTGTCAGAGGTGATTTTTATTTTAAGGAAACGGATTCTGGTTTTGTCAGTGATGTGCTAAAAATGTAAATTGTGAATTCACTTACAGCTATAAAGACTTTAAAAAATAATCAAAACATACACTCTCTCTGTAGGAACTTGTCTAATATTTAATGAAAGTCATATAAAGTATTTTTAAAGGATGATTTATAATTATAATTTTGACTTTATCTGATTGCTCTTACTATAGAAAAGGTATCCTTCTTCTTCTGAGATAGATTTTACTTACGCAACTCTTAGAGTCTCTAGTCGCCAAAGGGAACGAGCATGAATGGACACAGCACCACCTTCATAATGGACAGTTCTGAAAACCAAGCAATGGCACAGACTCAATTTTCAGCAGAATTCATCATCATGTGTTTGTTTATTTAACCACACCTCTCATTTTATGATGGTCAAAACAATTATTGCATTTGTCAGATTCAAAGGTTACTAGATTCAAAATCCAGTCTTGTCAATTAAACCTTCAGACTTAGTTATTTAAATTTTTTTTAGTTGTGCTTAGCATCCATAATTGTGACTTTCATACTAACAAGTTTTACACAGCATTTGCTTAAACATTTTGCTTAGTGCTTTAAGGATAAAGAATCCAGAGGAAAAAACAGTATCAATAACCTGATAATTACAACATTTCTAGATTCTAAAAAAAAAAAGCATCAAATAATGATTAATATTTAGGACCAATGCATGTATCTCCCAGGAAAGACAGTGTTTTCTCAGAGCTTATACTATTAAAGTAACTGCAACTTATTACACTGAATCTTGAAGATGTTCTTATTTAGCACTTTATTTTAACACGGTAACACCTAAGATATCACATCAACCACACTGACACAGTCTTCACACATCTCAGATGTTAACAGCTTCCTATTAAGAAATTTTTGTATATAATAACCTCTCTAACTTCTGCATATAACCAGAAATCTAAGTATTGCTAGAAAAACATCAATTAAGCCTAAAAAAGATAGATTTTTTTCTCTATTATTCTACACACAGATAAGTGAGATATATATATATATATATATATATATAAATGCACAAAATTACCTATGACCTGTAACAAAGACCTACAGTCACCAAAAGCCCTGAACAGATAATCCTGTTTGCTTCCAAGTAAACATTAAGCAAAGTTAGCATTGCCGTTCTAAATTTAGGGAGCCATTCTTTGGATTGTGTCCTGCCTGTGCCTGTATTTCTGACCTATGACATGGACAGAATTTAAAAGCCTAGGCCTTTCCTTTGGGAAAATACATAAAAGAGTCACTTAGGCAAAGCAGTGCTGTCACTATGCTTATCAGATCAATCATGTCACGGGAGACTACCAAACAATGGCCTAGTTTTATAGAATCTGGAAGAGCTGATGGATTAAGTAAATATTGTGAACTTCAGTCAAGATCAGGCACCACCAAAAACAGCCAGCAGCAGAACTTTAGGGAATATTCATAACAAAATTGCAGGTATTCCCATTCTTTGCTAAAAGTAATTTTTGACAACTACAGATTTGGAATCAAGAACATCCTACTTACTAGGCTTTAGCTTTCAAAGTCCTCCTGTGGATATAATACCAAAGGAATGAATGTTTAGCACAGTGGAAAATCCGGTATTGAAGGAATAGTTCAAAACCAAAAGAAATAAAATATATTTCTCAGTACTTTTAAGCATACATGAAACTATAGTGCTAAAATTCATCTTGGAATGTGGTAAAAAATATTATGGAAATAAACACTCCCAGACATTGCAAAAGAATGAAGGTGAATAATACAAGAGAAAAAAATAGTCCAAACACAAAATAAATACATCTCACTACAATTACAGAATCAGAAACACTGAACATTCACAACCCAGATATAAACAGAAACTCCAGCACATGTTCCACATAGCAAGAAGTTACAGGTGAATATAAATATGTACAATATTCACCCTTGACCTTGTATCCACTATTTTCTCCAAGTATTATCTCAGCCATTATCTCAGTGGTTTGTGATGCTAGGAGCAACATTAGGTATTAGCAGGTATTAGCAAGTCTCTCAGTTTCCTCTCAGTGAAGGAAATGAAACTCAATCTTATTTTTTATTGAAATTTACCTTTATTAGTACAGTAAAATGAAACTGCTAAACAACGTTGAACTCAGCTATATCTCTGTTCAGATATTCTATCTGCACTTCAGTTATTTGCTCAAATTCTTCTTCTGCAGCTAACAGACCAAGACATGCTTTATGCAGAAACATCTCAAGAACAACAGAACAAATGTCAGCCTGGTTGGTTGTTTTGAGTGGGAGGGTGTGGGTTGTTTGTTTGGGCAGCTTGAGTGGGGGTTGTTGGCTTTTTTCAAAGTTGAAATATTCTGATTACATCCTGGCTTGTTACAGTATGAACCTCACTCACAAAAATGCATTTGGAATCCTCACACTTGCATATTACATAACATAATTAAATTTTATTCAGAAGTTTTCAAGTCATTAATTATATGAAAAGTCAGGTTGAAGCAAAGGTTTAAATTCATAATAGTGTTTCATTCTTAAATTGGTACCTTTTTACTTTCCAGGGATGAAGCTCTTTCTCACAATGGAATCTCCAAAGCTGTCAGTTTGGAGCTGCCAGTTTCTCAAATCTATTATTTTTTGAAGCTAGTCTTGGACTACACATAGCTGTTGGGTCAGTGTGACATTAAAGACCTAAAAAACCTCCCATCTTAAACTTAACAGAATGGTTTCTCATGGATGAAGTAATTTACATGTCTATCCATTATTTTCTTTTTCTCTTCCTTCAAAGGGGAACTATCAGCCTTAGAATAGTCATGTAAGATGAGAAAATGGGAAAGAGATAGAAGAAATCCTAAATAAAAACATATGACTTGTTTACTAGAGGAAATAAAAAGGATTCTAGGGTTTTCTGTTAGTTCCATATGCAGCAACAGAGGGAGTAAAGGCTAAAAGACAGTAATGGAACTTTAAAGATAAAAGTTAAAGAAGCAGAAGCTGAGACTCAGCAAAAGAAAAAGTTACAGCAATCTGGAGGGGGACTGAAAGAGAACTGGTGACTGGAGGGCTAGGGATCAAGGATCCCTACAGGGAAGCAAAAGGAGAAGCCTGAAAACTGGAATAAAAGATGAAGCAGCAGGACTTTGAAAGAACAGGAAAGAAGATACATGCTACAAAAAATAAGTTAGCACAAAGCATTAGAATAGGGTGTAAGCTCTTGTGGTTTTAACTAGATACTGTCCTTAGAAAAGATACTTTTCCTATAGAAAAGAAGATAAAGATGAATAAAATTATTTTTAATAAAAGACTTTTGCAATGAAGAGCAAGTCACTTTGCCTTTACCATAACAGCATGCATGCTGAGCATCATCCCAGAGCAGATGAATAAGTTCATAACCCAGACCATCTCAAAAGTTTTAATGTTAAGGAATTGAAAGTTCATTTTTAGCTCTTTTCATTAAAATAAATGTAGTAAACTACTCTGAGATTGCTCAAACCAACTTCCTTAGTACTTGCTCTATATATCATTATTTGATGGGATGCACCTCATTTCTTTTTATATACTTCTGATGACAGTTCAGTGCTGAAAAGGAAGGATGATTCATAACATTTGAATCCTTCCAGAAGCTGACACTAGTAAGTCATATCAGGTACTGGTACTTTTAGGTCAAATGAAACATTGCTTTTAATGACATGATGCAATGCACAAAAATTCTCTAAGATTTCCTACAGATTTATATTGACAGGATGAAAAAAAATTGAGTTGCAAGGTGCAAAGAAGATGCACATTACTTTCCAAACAGCAGAGAAAACCTTCAGATTACAAAACCTAATTATGAAATTATGGGTAGTTTAAGTGCATAAGGAAAATACAAACAATTGCAGAAAAAGAGAGGACAAGAAGCTACAGTGAGTGTTAGTCTTCCTCAAAGCTCAGGATACCTTGTATCTTCAGAGCCATACCCATCATATTAATTTATGATAATTTTTTTTCCAATGCATTTTATCCATATATTCTACATTTATTGAGTAAGAATATTAACCACCTTTATTTCAAAATAAAATATCTATAAGCAACTCAGAATTTTAGAGACTTTTCAGTTAATCTTTATTATAAATCATCGTTTAGTTAATTAGTTGGTGTCATGAAGTAATTTTTTGTCTGACCTATGACTGTAAGTTAAATTTAAAACATAAATGACTGTGTCATTTATCTATTTAATTCGCCTTAATCCAAACTTGAGCTGGGACTGGATTTGTCTCCCTGTGTCCGGGTTGTGTGCAGCACCTCGGACAGCGCCACAGCCCCGGCGGGACCTGCTCCTGCTCTCCCCGGATCACTCACAGCCCCTTCCTCCAGCTTCCCAACAGAGGATGCAGGGGCAAAGAGACAGCAAACATCGAAAAGAAACCTCCATATCTGAATCTATCATCTTGAATTACAATAATGAATTCATTACACAGGTTTAAAATAGACTGCCACTTGTCAACCCCCCTGGAGAATCATTAATGAATTTATATTCTTATTAAAGTATTGTTCATCAGACAGAAGGCAATTTCATGCCACTGAAACTCACTGACTAGAAATAGGAATTAAATGAAGTTAAAATCAATTACATTAAATGACAGTGTTTTGATACTGCTAAAGTAATCTTGGTTGAAGAACCCAAAATTCCTAAGTTCCACAGCAAGAATATAATGGAAATTATTAATTATTATTATTATTGATTATAATAATAATTTGTAATAATGGAAATATAGTTGCTTAGAATTAGTCAGGACAACATAAAGAACAATAAGGTACCTGGATCACACACAAATTAATACATCCAAATAAAATGTCAAAGTTCAAGTTAAAAAAAGTTTTTCACTCCTCTCAATGACAGACAAGGTTGGTTTTAGTTTGAAAAATCTGTCACTAAAGAGTTCTATGTATGTTTTAAAAATAATTTTTAAAAGTACAGCCATGATTATTTGAGGCTCAAAGGTTGTTTAGGGTGCAGGGGAAAGGTTATACTGACTTATGCTGATTGAAAACTTTCTGAGTTCACATTTCAATCATAACTCACACCGCACACATGCCAGATCCCAAATTTTCTGAGGTACAACAGACCTCATTAGTTCATAATGCCATGAGAAAAAGTGTCAGAGAATGGCATGGAAAATAAAGAAGGAGCTGGGATCGGCTAAGTCATGTTGATTTTGAGCATCACTTCAAAAGCCTGTCCATCCCTGAGACTAACACTAAGTGTTCAATGTAATTTACAAAAGCCTTAACATAGTAAGTTTCATCCAAAGTCTCAAAGGCAGGAATGGTAAAACTGCTTCTGAAATTAGGCTACATTTATCCATTCCCTCATGAAGGCCTATTCTGAATGGAATGGTTTGAGAAACTGGAGCCTGCTCCAGCCCAAACAATACTTTGACAAGCCAGGAGCACTTCTCTCTCTGTCCCAGGTAATTGCTTCCCATAATGAAATATTTCTGAAGGGTCCAAACTGCACTGCAGTCATCACTTTAAAACACATATGGCAAATCAAAATGCAAATTAGTTGCAATGGGAAAGCTCATGGTTCCTTTCTAGACTGGGAACTATGGCTATCAGAGTCCTACATCTGTGAAGTATTTAAGTTCTAAAAGAATATGAAAGATGGTGGTATGATCAAGAGCAAGCCCCACAGCCCAACTGAAAAATAAAACCCACCACGTAATTTTGGTTACATAGTTCTACTGCTATCTGCCATTAGCTTTTCTGGGGACTTCTGTGAAAAAAAAATAAATAAAAAAAAAAACACAGAAAACCTATCAACCAACCAAACACCAAAAGAAATAAACAAAAAAGCCACAACCCAACCATAAAACATATCCCCCCCAACAAGAAAGCAATCCAAAACTCTACAGTCATGCCTGTATTAATAACCAGCTAACATTTCTACAGGAAACTTAAAGTAACACATAGAATACAACAATATCAATAATGTAAAACAATTCTATTTATTGGAACTGCAAAAAGACAGGGGGCAGGGAACTGCACACTGATTTAATTGTGATAAACTTACTATGAAGTTTTTTTTTTCCAGAGTGAACCAATGAAAAGCAACTTCAAAGAAGCAATTTAATGTATATATGCTCTAAATACCAACTCTCACCAAAATTAGAATAAATGTATTCATTCCTTTGATATTACAAATTTAGAAATGAAGACCAAATAAATTACCAAATAATTACCAAATAAAAGGTGTAAAAAAAATATAGGATGCACAATTCCAACAGGAAAATACGTCAAAGGAAAGTAAAAACCATTTCAAGGTACCTGTAATACAAAAAGTGATTTAAGACTTCTGCTGGATAATCATATATAACCCTCAAAAAATATTAAAAATTATAAACAAATTGCTCCTGTATGAAACTGGAGGGAATAGATGGAAAAGCAGACTATGCAAGCCTTTATTTAAATTTAAAAAGCATACATAAATCAAGGAAACCTTGGTGGGTCTGCCTTATCCCTACTGACAAACTGCTTATATCAGCTCCCATGATGGCATCTACATCACAAACCATGCAGACAGAGACTGGAGGAAAAGAAGTCAAGATAAATATGGATTCACAGCTACTGTGCTGCTGCAGAAGTTTGCCCTGGCTTTGAAGACAGATGGAAATCAAAGCAACCACCATACGAACACCAAACTGATGACACTAGGCCTTCTCTTTTCTGTCTATATCTATTTTTTTAATCTTCCTGGAAATGATTCTGAGATTTGACTTAAAGAGCTACTCTGCAAATTTAGGTCTAGCTTGCTAGAGATAACTAAGGCACTTTGAAGAATAAAAACACAATTTAAGGACTCTATGCAAAAGGCTTAAACCAGCTGCTTAAACCAGATACCCAACTAGAATATGGAGTAAATTATATTTAATTCAGGGAAATTACATGTCCTTTTTTTCTTCTTTGACTGGGTCAGTGATTGAAGACTACCAGGGTGTCTTTCACCCTGACTGTGGCATTTTAAAAATAATATTACTATATTCCCCTAACATAATATCAAGTAAATCATCATATTACCACAAACTTCTCCATTTGTCCTGCTTCCAATTAGTATGTTTTTCTGATTACAAAGTGAACAATCTAGCAACTTCACAGAGGATCTACTTGAAACTGTTTCCTAAGGAAAAAAAAGGAAAAGTTTCTGGCTTGACAGCAAAGTCTCTCTTCCACAATACAGTGATTCCAACCTACCTTTTAGGGATCACAGTACCACAATCTAAGGGCCACACGGAGGGACACACAAGCTCAACAATTAACCAAAGAAACACAGCACAGACTCAGGAAAAAAAAACCTGAGATGCAGAAAAGAATTTTATAAGCTTTTTATATGACTGCTTCTGCCACTGTACTAGACCTCTTCCAGTGTGGATTTGGAGGACCTTGACTCAGAGGAAGCTTTGTTAGTATTGTAATCATAAAGAGAGCATCTGCACTGTCACTGCTTCATAGGTCTCCACTGGGCTAAGTGAGAGTATAAACCTCTTGAAAATGTGTTCTTTATTTTGAACTCCTGGTACTCTTTGAAACACTTTTAAACTCATAATTTATGTAATTGTATCAGTGTTCTAAGAATAGTTACACTTATTTTTGGAAACTGCCTAGGAGGATACATCACATCTAAACTATTTATTTATTCCCTGAAATAGATACCAGGTGACATTATAGAATAAAATTGTTATTTTAGGCTTGTCTGATCTTTTATTTATTTGAAAAGGCATAAAGTGGAAGCCTCTGCAGAAAAATAAAAACGAGATACAGGAATTAGTGAGTCATGATAGGGATGGTATTTCTCAGAGCTCCTTTATGCTGTAATTCTACAAAGACCTACTCTTCAGATGTATGCTAGAACAAAGCAAACCAAACAAAATCATAGTTATCTAGCATCAGACTACTTCAAGAGGCAATGACAGGATAATATGGAATTATTGTACTTCAAATATATCATACCTTAGTATGCCTCATGCGCAAAAGTTACAGAACTGAAACTGAAAGACAAAATCATTTGCCTTGAAATTTCCTACCTGTCAAAATTATTTTTGAACATAATTCTGCCAGATGTTGAATCACAACCATCAAAATGATGTATGCATGCATACTGAAAACTGAAAGGAGCTGCAACTTATTTTGAATAAGCAACAGTCCTAATTAGAGATAGAAGTATAGATGTTTTAAGCAATAACTAAATTTACTTATAATTCAAGAGGAGAAAATGTGGGCCACAGAGTGATTATAACTAACTCCATATAATTAAAAGTAATCATTGATTATATTTTAGGTTTATTAGTACAAAATACTTTAAAATATTTCATAAAAATATAAAAACTTCAGAAATAATACTATCCAAAACAAACAAACTTGTCCTTATTTTGCTTGTTTATCAAAGAAAGTTCCTGAACAGAAGTATACTTCAGAAGAACAAATCTGTTTTTATGAAGCATTTAGAGGCAATATCTTGCTGCGTACAACAGCTGCGGGATCCTGTCCAGGAGGTTATGGATTCCGGTGACCAACATGGAACTCAATGAGACAGGCTCCTGCGGTAAGAAACCACTTATTCACTTATTCAACACACTTCACACTTCTTCAACACAGGAACAAACTCAGCTTAAATCAGAGACAGAGCCCAGAACAGAGGCAGGGTGGGGGTTTTATGGGACAGACCCAGGGTGGAGTTTAAGTTTGGGCACTAATTGGGACAGAGCAAAGGAGAAACCTCAGGGGCACAAAACCAACCAGAACACCCTGGACTGCCACCCCAAGAGGGCCCTGGTTGGGACAACTCTTCCCGGGCTCACAGGACACATCCCCTGAGGCAGAGGGTGGAATCCACTCTCCCTGGGTTTTAAAACCACATCTCTCACTTTAATTTAACAATGCTTATCGGAATCCAAATCTCTGTCTCCCTAGCAGAGGCACCTCACAATATTTGTCAGCATGGCTACAAGGAAAATAAAGGTAAAGACATATGTACTATTTGCTGCTACTAGCTCTGCTTCTTTTGGGGTTTTAGACAGATAGGGGAAAGGCATAAAGAAATTCTGCACACATTGCAGAAAGAAAAGAAAATTTGCCTATTTCTGCAAATAGGCACTGCTCTGCAGATAAAGAAATTAACCATACTCTTCCCATGTTATGGGACAGAAAGATGCATCATGTGAATGCACAAGTGGAGCAAATCAATTTTTTCTTTATCTGCAGCTTCACACTCAATTGTTGTATTTTACATATAATGTTAGACTTGTTGAAAAGAGATAGATTTTTATTGTGTTCTTAAGCACTGAAGTTCATTACTGAAGTGTTTGATCACCCCATAAATCTAAAATTGCATTGCAGCTACATTTTTAAAAGGAATTTTGCAGGATTTAGACTGAAGTAAGAATAAAACACTGTAGGATCCCACTTATTTATCACCTTAATTTTTCCTCACTTTCAGGCTGAGGATAATAATAGTAGTGATCAAGCTGTAATGACTATCACATGGTAACTAAAATTAAAACCTGAAATGATCACATTTTAAATATCAGCATTATGAACTATCTTCTGCATTCAAAAACTATTTCCTTGTCTGAAATGAGAAATATCCATGAAGTGTTTGTCACCAGCTCTATAAGAAAACTCTGAGGTTTTTCTCATTAACATTTACATATTCATTGAAGAATTTTGCTATGAGAGCTTCTAGTCATGTTCTTATCTTTAAAAATGAGAATAAAATAAAAAACACATTTCTATTTGCAAATGAAGAAAACTCATTTTGATGAATGAGTTAATGAATAGCACTTCCTTTGTCATGGAAGTGAAGCTACTCAGTATGCTGCATTAAATAAACTATTCTAAAATACCATTTAGTAACATTTAGCAACATTTAGCCTGAAGGTAGAAATAAATTATACTACACTGCCCTATTGAAAAGAAGCTTAGGGCAGATGTTATTACAGCAAATAAAGAGGACTGATGCAATCACTCCACTGAGACATGCCACTCACTGTCAGTCTTCTCACTATTTTGATTTTTTAGTTAACAAAGAGAGACACATACCAAGTTGCCATCACTACTTCCATTCCAGGATTCCTTGAGTCAAGAAAATAACCATAAATTAAATTCTAAACTGCTGTGACAGGTAGGCCTGAAATTAATCCCAGATTAGTAGCCTTGAAGGATTGGGCAATATTCTTACATACTCTGTCCTGAAGAATTCTTGTAATTACAGAAAAAAAACAGTGATGAAAAACCCAACACATTTAATTCACAGTGCTTTTAAACCATGAAAAATGATAATAAATTATCAAAAAGAAATCACTATTCCTTTTGTGTCTGGTAAGTGAAATCAGACTTGAACAATATGGAAAAGAAAATACAAAAGGTTCATATCCAAAGTTTATCTCAACAATATCCATTCTTATGAGTAATACATCTCATCACAACATCTTTCAAACACCTGTACTATGACAGACAATTCAACAATATTCATTACTATTATTCTGTTATAAGCTGGAAACCTACCTTCTTTGCTCTTCTCCATGTTCACCCGAAGGGACTGTCAAACATTCATCCATGTGACCATGCAATAACCTCAGAACATCCCCTCCTATCAGGTATCCTTGAATAAACAGAAAACTGAGTACATTTCTCTAAACACAACAATATGTAAAACTACAGTTCAAACTGTAATAAACACTATCAAGCTGATTTCAGCTTTTTATGTTTGACATTTTTATATGACTTTAAAAATAGAGTCAGAAGAAGGGGAAGATATCTCATACCCTGGGGAGCCAGTTGAACATTGCCAAATGAAAAAAGCTCCAAGTCAGCAGCTAGGGAAGGATGGACCAGGATAAAGAGAAGCCAGAAGCAGGGGATCCTACCTAGTTACCAAAACTCAAAAAAAGATTGAGCCAACCAAAACAAGGAACCAATTATTCCTCTCCCAGATAACAACAGAAAAAGCCAGAAACTTCCACCTTACCAACTCACTTTGCATTTTATTTAAGAAAAAGAATTCCAGTTAACGTACAAAGACTTAGTTAGTTAGTTAATTAGTTTTAAAGCACTTTTTTGAGTATCTGAAAGTTCTTTGTGAAACTTCTTGAAAGATTCATTCTAAGCTCTACTTGACAGAAAATTCAAAACCAATAATCACGATTTATTTGGACTCCATAGAGAAACATTGCAAATACCTCCACTGCATGTGCAGGTTCACAGCCAAACACTTGGCTTCACAGTGTACAGTTGTGTGTGTGTTCACAAACTAAAGCACAAACCATACACACAGCATCACAATATTTGAAGTCCCAGGACTTAGCAGCCAGAAGCTGAAAATAAGGTCATAATTTGAATCAGTAAAGGTGTTAACAAAGCAGATCTTTTCTCCTAAGTCTTTTTCCATTAGAGATGTGACATTAAAAAATATCATTTTATGTTATCCTATAAATATTGTATTATAATCAGCAGCTGAAGAAGACTAAACTTAGTAAGTTTTAAGCACAATTTAATGGTATTTTTTCAGTCTGGCAAGGTAAATGTAAACACTTCACTGTTTCCTAAACTCACCTTCCCTTCTTGCTAAAAACAGTTAATATCAAATTCTACATTTGAGTGGGATGCCATAACATAAATGCTTGGCTTTAGCATTATAGCAGCAAGATTTAAAAAACTTATACCTGGAGTGATATTTTGAAGCAATGTCTATACTAATACATAATGCTGTGAAGTAAGACAGATCTGTACACAGAAATGGTGCTGAAGACCCTTCAGTCACACTGCACACCTTTCATGAATTTATTTTGAAACAACATGAAATCTTTTTCCTGAATATATCAGGTAATATTCCAGGATATATTTTATAAACCTTTGAGATCAGTATAAAATTGGAGTTTACGTGGCAAATTTTAGCACTGATTTTTTTTAAATCTTGATTTTGACACAGGAGTATATGCCCAGGTAACTGTTGTTACATACTTTACTTTTTACATGGACCTGTGTCAACGTAATTCTATAATTTAGGTTTTGTTTTTAAAGTGACCCCCATCTACTTCATTGTAGAATTAGCAGAATTACTTGATTTAACTCCAAAGCTCTCTTTTGACTTAAACAATAAATTAACTTCTGCATAAGCCGATTTTACAGAAATGCATGTAAAAAGAAATCATTTTCTTTGAAGTACCTCCAATATCCTAGTTCATCTTACAGACTAATTATCCATTATTTTCACTTCAAAAAAATTTCATTTAACTGAAGAGTTTAGTTTATTAATCTATTTTAATGGGAATTTTTGATTAAGAGAGGGTATTGTAGAGCAGCTATTCCCATACATTAATATTTTACTTATTAATGTCACAAAGCATTTTACAGATACTAACAAAAATAGGTTTATTTCCTTCTTCCTTTTTGAGGTAATTTCCTCTGGCTTTGCAACTGTTTTACTGAGGACATAGAGATAAGGCCTTACACAGTGAGAGATTCACTCTCCCTTCACCACAGGACTACCTTGATTACAGAAGCAGTTGCTGCTTTTTTAAGAATAAGGCCTTTGCTCTAATCCTTTCTGACACTAGCAAGCTGAGCTTCTCTAGAAAACATGTTTAGCTTAAAAAAGATAATGTTTGTACCTGAGGAAAGTGAAAAAGGAAAAGTATAGCAACAAAGAGCAGGCACATACACAGATAAATGCACAGCTACGGAAAGCATATTACATCATTTTCACATTATTTCCTGGGAGTATGAGTACACAATATGACACCATGTCATTGGGGATTTCTGCTTCTCACTAGTGAGGTTCACCAGGCAGAGATGTGGCATAGCACGAAGCTGGGTCTCAGCACATAAACCATGCTAGGATTTTTAGCAAGAATGACACACTAGTGCTGCCAGCAGTGGGAGGACATGGAGAATGGAATTATTGGGAAGGAACAGAAGGAAAAGGTCTTCTCATTAACAGAAAGTTTTCTCCATAAGTTTAGGACACTGCCAAACAATGCACTAGCATTTTTTAATGGTTTGTAGTATAAGCTGTGACAGAGAATCTGTACATGCAGAGTGATTCTCATATATAAAAACACGACTTTATAAAAAAATAGATGTTGGCAATGCTCTCCCTAAAATATCAATTAGCAAAGTTGCAAGAACATTCCATGAGTGAGTTTTAAAATATGCCAGATAAAAAGAATTGATGTGAAATTTCAGTGTATTGCCTCTTTAAAAAATAGTATCCAAAAACCACAAAATGAAATGACCTGCAGCTTTAACCTTCTTTAGATTCTATTACAACACCCACTCAAAACAGTTGGTCTGCAGTAAAGTAGAAATCATTAGGCTTTACATTGTGACAGACTTTTCAGAAAAACACTGCTCTTCTCTGTGGAACCAGTGTGGCATAAATTCAGGGATCCTTGTCCTTTCAATGTTAGAAATTATATTAAAACTCCTTCCTAATTCCTAAAAAAAAAAAAATAGTTCTTGAAAGCTGTTCTCTTTCTGTCTTTATTCTCCTCTTGTTTTTCTTTCCAGCCATATGTTACCCATAAAACCATTTCCCATCTTCAGTCTGAGGATTTCACATCCCGCTTCCAAGCCTCCTGCCCCCATTATTTACTCAGCCTCAGAAACATGTAACCATGGCTGCATACATCAGTATAATTTGAGATTATACTTCAAACCAGGACCAAAAGCCATTTCAAAAAACATATTACAAATGTTATCATATCTTTAGCAAAATGAGATTTGAATGAGCTGTTCAGTATTCAGCAAAAATAAGAGGAAAACTACCAGTGTTTTTTTCAGTATAACTTTCCCTCTGTTTTCAGAACAGTTGCATATTTATTTATTATTTTCAATGTTTACGTGGGAGAAAACCACTCCCACATTTGGCATAATAATTTGGTTTTTTTAAGTATTTCATTTACTATCAGTCTTTCAATAATTAAAATTGAGTCCATCTTACCTTGGGCAACTTCACTTCCTGAACTGATTGGTGCTACGCTCCAGAGGGTCTGCTGGAAGGCTGCATCAACATGTAAGCTACCATTGCCATAAGAGAGATGCTAGAACCAGGAAAGAAGGAGGCTTTTATTTGAGGTTAATTGAAAATCTCTTTACAGTATACAATAATAGTACCAAACATTCTCTTGTTTCCATCAAACATTAATTGTTCCCATTGACTGCATAAGTAAACACAAAATTCCACCTGGGTACTCCTCAAGGGACATTAGAAATAAAGCTAGAACAGTAAAGCATATTTGCCTCAGAAAACCATATAGGAACAGTACAGAACAGAGTCAGCTGCTTGCCATCTTAGGCTTAGTAAACACTCTGAAGAACTAATTCTTAAATGCTGTGGGGCTCTTACACTTGTGTTCTTCCTTCTACATAAAATGGGAATTTCCATTAAGTTTGAACATTAGGATATCACCCTAATCTGTATTTCAAGTGTAACTCAGCACTTGAATATTTCTTGCAGGCCACTGGCTTCCTAAAATTCCCATTAGGTGAAAGAAATTACATAAACAAACTACTGCCTTTGTAAGTCACTTAAGACAGTTCACAAAATATATTCTTGAACAAAGTTCTCAAGATCTAAGCAGAACTGAAACACTATTTCCTGGAATGGCTCACTTCCTACCCATACACTCAATGGATGCTGTTTGGCTGTGTTACTCCCCACCTTCTGCCAACATGGCAGATCTTTGCTCTAAGTGCAACAGGTGCTGTCCTTTTTCAGAATTCTGTGTGTGAGTTTCTGTTAGTTCAGTGACATTGTCTCAAAAATTCTTATCTCAAAGCATCTTTGCACCTTTCTTAAATCATCCATAGAAAATCCTTTGTCTCTCCCACACCATGAGGCACTTCCATAGACTGTCAATGCCAAACAACCTTACACAAGATCATGGAACCAAGCATTCTGTGAATAAGCAGCTGTTCTGATGCATACTACTTATCTTACCAGGTATTAATTTTTCAAGTGCAGTAATATTTACACATGTTTATCAGAATTTAATTTTGTTTTATATTACTGGAAAGTAACTGTGTTTGTAGAGCAGTATTGGCCTCTGTTTCCATATGTAGGGACCAACATTAACAGCTTCTGGGTGAACTAATTAACAAGCCAGAAGACAAAAGTGTCAATGGAAGTCAGAAGAGGGTATATTCTCATGACATGTTGTTGACATCTCTCTTCAGAGTACTTGCAATTTTTATCCATTCACTGGATTCCAGTTCTGACTCTAACCCAGTGTCTCAAGGTGAATCACCAGGGAATTATAACCTTAGAAATACAGTTCAAATGATACAACATATGACTTCCAAAGTAGAATAGATTCTGCAATTCCCTTCTTATCCTCGCTTCCCGAGATTCCTTTCAGCATCCTTAAATTTAGAATAGACAGCAGGGGTCCTACATTTACAATTCCATAAACTATGGTGTTCACTCCCCGGAACCAGTCATAGAAAACAGGAAAAGGAAGCTTTGACCATGTAGAGAAAATACCCTGTTAAGGGATATCCAAGAATTCAATTATGATAAATGTATTGAAAAAATCCCAAAATATTAGAGATGTCAGTATTTACCCTGGCATTGCCTAAGTTTTAACAATCTCAATGCTGTTTTAAAGCAATCTGCTCTCTGCCCATAACTTACTGGAGTTTATCTGCTTGGTTTTGTACTTTCAGCACAATAAAGCTATCAAAATGAAACAAGTTCCATAACCAAATGTCCAGGATGTGGGCATGACACTCACACTGGGGCTGAGCAGCCTCCAAATGTGCTACATAGATATTTACTACCTGGCATATCAGTGCATCTGGCAGAAGAGGAAGGTTGCCAACATTGGTGAGAACCACATGCACAGCATTTCTTTTGGATATGTAGTAACATTTGGAAAGCAGAAATATGTTTGGTTCAGGAACCCTGCTATCCATTCAAATCTTCATATGGGTCTTCCCCACTACACACAGGTTGTCTCAACCAAATAATACATTTTCTGCACCAGTGCAGGCTCAAGAAAAGAGCTAGATTTGTCTTCCCTACTGATAGACTGATAATCTCCTAAACCAGCATTTAACCTGCAATAGGGTTTTTATCAGTTTTCAGATTTAAATCACGGTATTTTATGTATATGGGTTAACACTGCAGTCCACAGGCAATCTATCTCAAGGATAAACTCCATCTCTGAGAATACTGCAGGTTTCCCAACTGAATTTAATGACATATTGTAAACTCTATATTGCTCTGCAGCAAAGTAACAATCATAACTCTGTCCCTAGGTCTTCAAAAAGAACACAGTGTATTTAAGCTCACTGAAGAGCTTGGGAATCAGATGGTAATTTCCACAAGAACCCTTTAGCAGTGATTGCTGCAGCATAGCTGCATTTACAAGAGCTCTGAATAACTAGAGCTTTTGAATTTCACAGTCTGCATGAAAGTTACTCTTCTCTAAAACATGCACATGTAAAAAGACAAAAACATAAAGAAAGGAAAACTTTTGCTTCAGGCATCTTCTTGACTAAGGTGTGCCAATATTGACAGTTTATCTAGCAATATCTATTTTTATCTGCAGTTTGATAACTCTCCCTTCAATCTCAGGCTATTTGAAATAGCAAGAATGGCTAAAAAAAAATAATTATTTACTGGTAGATTTTGAAAGATATTTATAAAGCATTGCAGTTCTCAGAATGCTTAAATATTGCACAACCACAGCATCAACCACACTCCTTCAGACTTCTTAGTACCAGCTGGTGCAGAGATAGATGGAAGCTATTTCCTTTCCTGTGCACAGAGACTCTGACAGCCCTTGATTCCTGACTTTAAATTACTACACTGATGCCAACAGAAAAGCCAATCCAAACAATTTAGGCACTTATCCTCAACTGACCCAAGAACCTCTGAGATGTTCCAAGTCTTGTACAGACACCATTCCCACAACAGGTACAGAAAAATGTATCTATTACTAAAGCAAACCAAAAAAGTAACAAAACAAAACATACTATACTCCTTTTCATTTTTCTCATTTTTTTTTCTTTTTAATTACAAAGGGAAAAACATTTTGCATCAAAAATCCAATGAATTAGCAAACTTCAGTAAAAATTCAAAGGTTAAACTAAATACACAATCTTTTGAAACAAAACTGCTTAACTTCCTATTTATGAGATTTCTATTAAAATTTATTACCTGAGTCATTTAAAAATTATTCTGTTACAGAGAATTATATTGAAACAAAACAAATACAACTTTTATTCACACTGAAGGGAGCTACTGGACAGAACTAAAAGTAATAACTGCATCTCTGTGAATTTTTTATAGAATTAGGGGTTTGTGCTTACATTTTATAGTGGCAATGTATTTATATTCATTGAAGCATCTGTGAACACTTTGAAAAAGTTTGAATAAAAATGGGTAAACTTACACTGATTAACAAAATATTAGTATCTAAATTTTGATGCAAAGGTAAAGCCCAGAAAATTTCTAAAGGGTTTAAAGTACAAAAAAAAGTCTTAGTTTCTTTACATTTCTCCAGAGTGCTTAAATAGTTGGCCTGCAAATCCAAAAGCAAAGGGAATTTTCTCATTGATAAAGACAGAAGACTGCAGCAATGTCCTAAGTGATTCCAACTCCTTCACTCAGCATAAATTATCATCAGTAAAGGGAGAGAAGAAGATAAAACCCACAGATACTTGAAAATTTACCACTACAATGAAAACCATTTATTCTGCTACCACATAGCTGAGCATGGGTAATTGCAGATGCATGGCAGGAAAAGAATAAGGGATCCAGGCATAGTTAGAAGGGGGTAGTTAGCATTCCCCCTCTTCATAATAGCTTTCCTTCTGCATTGTATCATGAAAAGCCTGAGGCACATCAGCTATGATGCTTCCAAGCGACAATAATTTTGCATGATTAGTCAGAAGAGCTTTCATTAGCAAAGTATTAATTTTACAGAAGCAAGCATCAAAAGTTAGGAAATGTCAAACTAAGTACCCTATGGAAAAATAATGGCTTCTAGTGAACACATCACACTACAGTCTTCAATGGCATGATATTACTTTCTGAATGTGTGCTGCCTCATTGTATACACAGGATAATGGAGCTCACTTTGCCAACAGCTGCTCAGTGCTTTGTTTTCCCCTCAATCTTTCTGCAGCTTCATGCTTTATTCAATATAGTCAATCCTTCAAAGCTTTGAAAGGAGAGTTATTAATTTCTTCATAGGCTTTTCTCTTGCACCAATTACAGTATTTCACAATACACAAATATTAATGATTTCATTTTCTCAAAATCCCAGAGAAGTAGTATTATAGCCCATTTTCCATTGAGGAAGGGCGATACAGAGATTAAACTAAGAAATTTTCATTTATTTAGGATGCCCAGGTTGAGGTGACTGTAGTTATGTAATTTATTGACTCTAGATATGTAGTTTATTGGTCAAGCCACATCTTACATTCACCTCAGCTGCAGGTGTCAGGACTGAGCAACTGTGAGGTTTTAACCTCTACTAAAAGGACGAGATGCAAGAGACATGACTCCAGAAAGGAATATTCCCAGTAAGGGATGAGTTGTGACCTCTTGAAAGTAAGCCTAGTATTCAAGATCACCTACTCAGCAAATTCCACAGCAGAGTCTGGTACTGAATCTAATTCTCCAGGAAAATAATTGCACCAATCCTCCAAATGCAATTCCCAGCTTGAAATTTCATCTTCAGGGTTGCTTCTTACCACAGGCTTCCCTGCTACACAGCCCTGATACATCCACTGAACATTTATCATCACTGAAATAGCATTCCATAAAAAGCCAGTGTGACTGTATATTTAGGAGATTTCATAAAAATATACCAGTACCATAATTTTTGCATTTTCAAATGTCTGTGATTTTTATTTTTTTTTTAAAAAAAATATTTTTTATGTTATAATTTATATATAATTTTCCTAAATTAAAAATAAAACAAAAGCTAAAAAAAAATCCACTATTACCGTTCTCTACCTGTGGTTCATGTGGGTAACTTGAAAACCATTTTTTAGAAACCTCCTTTTCATACTACTATAAAAATCGTGACAGGAATTGGCTGTCAGCAACAGTTTCTGGTCATAGTTATCATCCAGCCTAATTGCTCCAGGCCTCTACCACTCTCTTTCCCTTTCCAAACCTTTACTTCTTCCCTGTGAGGGTGGTGAAGCAGTAGCACAGAGAGACTGGGACTGCCGCACCCCTGGAAGTGTTCAAGGCCAAGTTGGATGGGCCCCTGAGAAACCTGCTCTAGTGGAAGGTGTCCCTGCACACAGCAGGAAGGTTGGAACTAGATGATCTTCCAGGCTCTTCCCAACCCAAACACAGAATCTATGATTCTATGTCTCTCATCTAGCCAAACCACCTTCCTGACCTAATCACAGTCCACATTACCACCCAGAATTAGGACCTCCTCCTGCTTCAAAAGGTTCTCTTCCAACCTACAAGCCTAAGCAGGGTCCTTTAGCTTTTCTTCTTGATCAAATTCTTCCTTGCCACACCAGCTAGCATTAGACTTCTTTCCAGAATCTCACAACTCCTAACCCTCAATACTTTTTTCATTTCTTGGTCTCTGTCTGGATCTTTGGCCAGCAGTTTGTTTCCCCCCAGAAATCTCTGTCCTCTACAGATCTCTCTTGTCATCCTTCATTTCCAGTCTCATTCTGCTGGTTCTTCTCTCAATTCTCCCTGCCAAAACCATGCAGTTTTTCTGTCCTGACTTTTGAACACAACTTTAACCAGTGGGTGCCTACTCTTCCCTTGTCACCAGCTTCTTGTCCCAGACAATTTGTTAGTCCCTGCCTGCCTGCCTTCAGTTGACAATCTTTTCAGCCGCTCATCAAGTCCCACTCAGTTTCTCTCCTTCCCAATTCAGTCCCACTCCTGTCACTGATACATCACCTGCCTTTTGTTCCTTCTACTTTGTCACAGCTTCTTCCTCCACATATCTTAAATGACAGGAGATCAGCAGCAGCACACACAACACTGAGCTCTCAGCTGTCAATACAGTGCCTGGTTTCATTCCTGCCTTGAGCAATCCATTTCAAGGAATATCTGCTCCCACCAAGGTTGGCATGTATTTAATTATTCACTGTAGAGGGAGTTTAAACAGTTCATTAACACACAGGAGGTGCTAGCTTATGTAAAATAGACAAAGCCATCAGACTTTTACCTACTCAAAGGAAATTTAAACACTTTTCCCTGGTCATGATCAAGCTCCATTGTCTCAGGAGGATGTTTCTTTACTAACTTGAACCAGGGAGAGGCTTGTTGCCTTTTTATTAATTTTCTTGGGTTTTTTGGGTTGGTTTAGTATTTTTTTGGTTGGTTGGTTGGTTTTGGGTTTTTTTTTTAATAAGTTACCAAGAAGTACGAAAGAAAATTACATCATTTTTTGTTAATTATATGGCTTTTTTTTTCTTTCCTTTCTTTGAGCTAAATAACATCTGATCTTCTCTTGATGAAATAAAAAAAATTATCTCAGACTAAAAAAAACAAACAAACAGAAAGGAAAAGAGAAAAAAAACCCGCAGAAATAGATGTTAGTAATTCCAGTAAGTGATTTTTTACATCACAACCCCTTTATTATAAGCACTTGGAAGCAGGACTCCATAAGGCAGAACAGCTTGACAACCTTAATTATTGTAAAGTCCTACCAGCCTCCACAATAACATTTGAAATCATTGTATAAAGACTCCATGGGAACTGCATTATGATCAGTGTAACAGAGCAGCTCAACACTACCTTGCTTCCACTAATTTCAGTTTTGCTTATGCAGATTAAAATTATTTTTTACAAAAACCTTTTGTATAATTTTTCAGCAAAGAGAAATTATGGAATTGTGAATTTACACAGAAGAAAGTAAAGTCCAACACTGAGTTTCATACTTTTAGAGAAAATGTGAAAGAAAAATTTTTCTTTACATTTCAAAAAAAAACAAAACAAACCCTCACACACTACTGTGTCCCCTGATATTACTGAAACAAGAAGTGATACAGATATTTAGAGGCTGATCTAAGCATATAATAATGAGAAATAAAATTAGGAGCTGAAAATAAACTATGTATTTGATGCAAAAGGATACAGAGGCAGTGCCTTTGCAATACTGAGGAATCTGTCCTCCTTTCCAGGAGTAATGGCATGTATCAGTTCCACATTTAAAATAGTTAAATCTTATTTGGATGCTATTATTTCTGAAAGGGAACTCTGCTATCAGTTCCAAATTAGTTTCTTGTTAGTTTTCAGTAGCAAAAAAAAAAAAAAAATAAAAAAGGTCATCTCAATCAAATGTTAAGGCTTGTTCAGCTGCAGGTCAACAATGCAGTCACTGAGACAGTAACTCAGTACCTAAATATAAACGACAGGGTATATACAGCTGTTGTATTGTACTGAAATGTGTGCAGTGTAGATTCAAAGCTCAGGGGGTTTCCCTCTTTCCTGACTTCTCAGTCAGAATAACACTGACCTGGTGGATAACAATTTTCAGTTTTTTCTTCATTTATGCATTTTGTATTTCAATTTCATGTCTACGGATTTTTTCTTGAATTATGTTTAAAAGCTATTTAGAGACTTCAAGAATGTGAAAGAAAATTCAATTAACTGAACTTTGAAGTTACTGAAAATTAGCACTATTGAAAGCAATCAGGATATGTAGTTAACAGGAGGCATAGGCAAACCTCAGTGCTGAGGTAGATACTACTATGTACAAGCTGGGGAAACATGCTGGAAGTATTACATCTGTTCTTTATCAGGCTATACTGCCTCAAGAAAGGAAACACAGCAACTCTGGCTTGAACTTAAATGGTGGCAATATTTATAGCAGAACATCTTTTTGCTCTCTGGTAACTGGATTCAGTAGAGCCCAGTTCCTTCTCTGAAGTATTTGGCAATAGTGCAGCTCCCACATTATATAATGCCACGAGCACTTACGTAAGAGCTTTTCTTCAGAAATGTTACACAGGATAAAAAGTATCCAAAATCCCATTGTCTAGGTAGATAATGAGAGTCAGAGCAAGTGAATGACTTGCCCTGGGACATTGCAGTGAACCCAAAGTTTAAAGCCACCTCTCCGGACCTTTAGCTTATGATTTTAACACTGACCTTCCTAGTACAGTTTAGTACTTGTTTGGTGTAAGTAAAAAGTATTTTTGGGGGGAAAAAATAGAGCCAATTGTGCCAAAATATTTTATTTTGTGGAAAGAAGAAAAGGGGTACTACAGCAAAGTCCTGATATTTTGCTAATACGTAACAGTGTTGCCATCCAAGTGAGGTCTAAACAAAAATCTACTGATTACACTGAGACCATAGTGTCAAAGTCAAATTAATTAAGCTAAAGCCAGACAACTGGAAGACCAGCTTAAGAAACTGACATAGCTCTTCTCTCCTCTTGCATTATACAAATTCAACTAAGAGCTGACTACATTTTGAAAAAGCCATGCCCTATGAATGAACTCTATTCATCTGTTATTTTTACACGCACATCTTTGCCCCAGGATGGTTAACCTATTTTTCTTCATTCAGAAAGAATTAGCAAATTGCTTGAAAACATAGAGCGATACTGCAATGTACAAAGGTGACATCCCAGTCCTATTCCCAACAGCATACTTACATAAAACATTTGATGGAGAAATTACATTTTCCTAAGATTTTAATTTTAGAGCATGCAATATACATAAACCCAGCCCTCAGCAAACTGACAAGCATTCTTTTCTGTCAAGGAATCTATATGAGGAATTTCACTCCCTTAGAAAAAGCATTCCTCAACTGGATTCAACAGAGCTTATTTGGTCTCAGTATCAGGGCAGATTCACAAAAATAACTTAATCTCTCCACAGTTCTAGCTATTGTAAAGGTTATCAGTCACTACATTCTTTTAAGAGTTGTACAAAATAGCAGCTGCAACATGACACTCCACTCAACATGTTAACAATGAATTGTGAATATTTTGAAATTTAAATCCTTTGAAGTTATTTTTGTAAACAGTCAAATGGATTAAGACAAACAAAGTCTAAGACAGAAAAACAGCTTTCATTAAAAAAATCACTTATTGGTAAATCACTGATTACTCTTTATCAACTGTTTCAATTTTCATAAAAGCTTTATTGCTTTATTGACAGTGCTAATATAATTACTGAATAGGTAGCTAAACTACAAATATTTTTATGGTTGTGGAGCTACATAGTTTACCAGCTCTTGAAAAACATTTGTTCATAAAAATGTGTGAGTGCATGTAAGAGAAAAATTAATTTTCTGAACTCTTGCTCCATCTTATTGTCAAACCAGAGCTGTATAACTGAAGTAGGCTTAACTACTCCTTACAATCTAGCTCAAAAATACTTAAGGACTGTAATACAGTGTTATTTCTCTCTGCACTGAAAATATTATTTATTTTTAGTATATTGATATTTTACATGGAACATTATGCATGCATTAACATCACATCTTAAGGAGAATCAGTCTCTGCAGACAGAATTGTGCCTCTTGCTGTATAAAAGTACATGTGACAGCCTAGAGAATCAATAGCTGAGGCACAAACCCTAAATAATAGGCTGAGCTGATTATTACTAATTAGAGGCCAGGACGTGCCTACACAGAGACACAATCTGTACCAAAATTTAACTTCAGCAACTCAATTCAGCAATTCAAAGAAATCCAATGTCTCTATTAGGGACCATTAATCAGATTTTTCAAAAATTCAGTCCACAACAAGTTGTTTTTTCACTATGTATAGTTACAATTCTCATCAAATTAATTATTTTAAATAATTTTAAAATGCAAAGATGATCAGAAAGTTTTCAGAATATCAAATTACAAAAAACTCATTAAATGAGCTTTTGAGTTTGTAACCAGAAGTTACAATTAATATTCTAACAATTATATTATCATTTCCCTATGTGTTTCCAATAGAAGGGAGAATATTTTCAATTTTATAATTGATGTCTTATTAAACTATTCACTTTTTTCTTAAATATTTAAAAAATAAAAAAAAACTCAAAAAAAAAAGGGAATAGTGAATGCGCTGACCTGCTTCATTACAGAACAAATGGAAGATCCTTTCATGAAGAAGAATGTTGTGTAAACCAGTGATAAGAAACAGCTAACACAGTAACTTGTAAAATATTTCAATTTAATCATTATTTTAATTATATTTAATTATGACATGTCAGTAGCTCTATATATTACACTGTATATAATCTCAATAAAATATGGACCTTTTCAGCACACAAATCCTATGTACTTTCGTTAGACATCCCAAAATTTGCTACAAAGTTTTAATATATATGGTAGTGTTGTTAACCTATGAACACTCATATGGATTCTAAACATATTAATAATGCAATTTGGAAATTATTTCTTTTCTCTGTATTTGTATATTTTCATCTAAGTAAATTTTTAGAACTCCTATTCCACTACTGAAATGAGCCAAAATTAGATTAGCCATATATCAAAGTCACAATTTTCCAGACTTTCAGTGTGTTGTTTTGCAAAATATTATTTTAAAAAACAGTTTAAGCACCTTAAGTTTTAGTTTTAGGAGGTGGCAATGGAAGCCAGATTTTCATTAACTCTTTTTTTCCTATAGAAAAACCACTGCATAGATAATTTATAAAACTTACCAAATATCTTTCTGAAGAGACACTGACTAAAATCAGATCATCTCCAACACGCACTTTTTCTCCTTCAGATCGTTGTTTGGAAGCAGGATGTATGGTCCACCAGCAAGCCTCACCTAATATCAATATTGAGTAACAGCACAGAATGAAAGACCAAATGTTACTGACATTACCGTCACACTTGTTTCAGTCTTAAAAGTTCTGATCCTGTTTTCACTGGGTTAAACCAAGTGTCCATGTGTTTTCTATAACTAGTATCATTCCTGCATCACCCTGTTGGAAACTCAGCTCTAAATAACACACATAAACAAAAGACTAAATCTGCTGGAACAGTGATTCCAAAGTTGAATAAGATGATGGCTCTGTGCCCTCTAGGCAACCTGGTCCAAGCCACTTTTGCTAAAGTGATTCCCTGTCACCTTCATTACAGATTCAGGAAAAGACACTGAAGAATATTCTGCTGAGAATTTGGACAAAACATAGCCACCTATAACTAAGGGCAATGAAAATAAGTATTTACATACCACTTACAATATTTGAAAGATCACATAAATCCAAATTCAAAGATGTTCTTTTATTGACTACTAGCACCTCTAATCTCCCAGAATATGTGTAAGTATTAAAGTCACAAATTCTGTTCCCATGATAATTCTTGTTTTCAGATGGGCTTCTATAACCAAAACTACGTTATATTCAGAAAAGAACTCAGATCTTTGAACTGTTCAAGTGTTGTAGCTGTTACTCTTACTACTCCTATCTAAAGCAAAGCTTTAAGAAACAAGCAAACAATCTAACTAAGCAATTCTTACTTTTATTGTTTATTATTCTTAAAGAGTATTAATAATCTTTAATATTTTATTAATCTTTTATTTTTAGACTGACAGTGCTCTTCACTAGTCTTTTAAACTAGTGGTTACCTGTTGTGTCCTCTTGCAATCCTACATCAAATGCCAGCTTATCCATTGACGATCGAGATGTAGAGAGACAGCACAGGTACTACCAAAAGAAAAAAGCATACATCAGTAGTTCTGCTCACTTATAATATAAAAAGTCATCATCCTACTAACACAGGATTAAATATTCTTAGATTATACGCATTAGTTACTACCAGGAACATGTATGCATGATAAAACAAAATGCACTCATGGAGTCTTGACAAAAATATATGTTCTAAAATAACCTCTCTGTCTACCCAAGTTATCTTTTCACTGAGACAGGAATACTAAAAGTGGAAATAAAGGAGTTAGTTGCATCAGATTTCAGCTCCATGAAGCCTCACTTGTAGGTAAGGAGTCTGAAGCCTGTATAATTCATCAGGGAATTTCCAGCTAAGACTTCTGTCCAAAATACATGTAAGAAGGAATCTCCTTTTCCTCTCAGTCTCTAACATATGCTCAGGTTGACAGCAAGGTGTCAGCTGCAGATTCAGCCACACCTTATGCAATATGGAAAACAGGGGAAAGAAATGAAAATTCACCAACTCAGACTGACAAACAGGGGATTCAGCACTAGGGGAGCCAGACTTAGTTTTGGCACTTACCCAGATACAACCAGCTTGGTTTTGTATTTCCAAGCACCCACCCTCCAGAAAGGTTTCTAGGAACCACAGAAAACTGCCTCTGATGTGAGTAATTCTCTGGATATCAGTAAATGGAAATGTTCTGGGTACTTTCAAACATAACTTTCACACAAAAAACAAATCACTGCTGCTCCCAACTCACGTTGGTAACATGAGGGCTACCATACAGCACAGGGGTGTAACGTGGTTACATACCATGCCGCTGTAAGAATGGCGCAGCAAGATTGCATGCCCGTAGAGCAGCGTTCGATGTCCACCACCTTGTGCAGACTGAAAGGTAAAGAGAAATGATATACTGGTATGTTTTAATAAAATGGAGTCTTCTGAGAAAGAATAAAAGAAGGA
Organism: Cyanistes caeruleus; assembly: GCF_971803275.1. NCBI lineage: Eukaryota > Metazoa > Chordata > Aves > Passeriformes > Paridae > Cyanistes > Cyanistes caeruleus. The sequence continues at coordinate 68,777,106 of NC_141702.1, forward strand.
AAGATGAGAGAACACTGTGTACTTTGAGCCATCACTTGTTTGGTAAAAAATATGTTCTAGAATCTTGAATCCTTTCTCATTGTGCTGAAAGCAGGCAGCCTCTAAGAGCAGCTTTGATGTGTCATGATTTGCCATGCTACCCTCTACAAACTTACCTATTAAATATCTTCATATTCACCCATTTTCCCTACAAATTATATCCTTTTCTAGACAGATAGTATGCAGAGGGAGATTTTTTGAATATTCTCCTTATTTTACCAGAGAGTAATATGGTCTTCAACCACATTAAAGACCACCAACCTGAAAAAATGCTTTGTCCCACACTGCTTTAACACTATCAGACTGAATTCTTTATCTGCTAGAACAGGTAAATGTTCGAAGACATCCAAGCTCAACTCAACAGTATTTGGGGGTTCTGAAAACTCAAAAATCATGTCCAAGTAATTGTTCCTCTTGAGAAACACAGCATAAATCTTGAGTAAAAGAAAATCAAAGTGATAAAATTCACTTTTATTCCAAGAAAGTACAACCATTTCCCCTCATTATTTTCCCTACAGTGAAAAATATGATTGATAATAGGTGAGACTGCTATCAATAATCAATTTAACCATTCACAAAAGTATAAATAAATCTTGTTAAGGCATGAACAAACCTTCAATTTTTTTTGAAGATTTATGTATTCCTTATGCTGAAATGCAGATGACTAGCACTGGACAGGAGCAGACTGTCTGATAAGACACTGTCAAGACCATAAGTTCACACTCCTCTGACAGAACAACTCATGTAACATTATGCACAGTACACTCTCCAAGAAGCAGTGATAAGTAAATATTTTATGAGTCTATAAATGTGACAACTCCATAAGCAGCACTATCCTCTCATACAGGAATTCTCTACGTAATTTTAAGGAATTTAATTTTTCATATATGGTATTTATACCCTTTCATTTACTATAAAAGACTGACCTTCTGTTTGGCTGGAACATCAGTTTCATCACAAAATAAATTTTAAAAATCATACTACCTTACATCTCTGGCAGCTACATTTCAGTGCTGAAGATCAATTTAACTGAATGGCTATCATGGCAACATGTAATTATTTCCCTTTCAGGTTTATTTGTTGTCCTTCTTTGCCGTGTACAAAGGGAAGGTCTCTTCACTTCTTTATCTTTTATGCAGTAGCATTTACTGAACTTGGAGTTACTTGGTCAAGGAGAAAAACAAGAGGGATAAGTGATGAAGCACCAAGCATTTCAAAAGTAATAATTCTAGCATTTTTAAGAAACTGACAAGAGTTTCTGGCTTTTATGTTTATTGAGAAAAGAGAAGCTTGATGGACACAAGGTGTATTTTGAATGTCACCAAACTGCATAGCAGTCAAAATGCAGGGAGGCACACTGAAAAATCTCCTTGCAAGACTGAATGACATGAATTTTTACTAAGAATTAGTCAAAGTCGTGGAGCTTGTCACAAGCACAGTCTTGACATAAGGTATGAAGACTGAACTACCATTAGCACCACCTCTTTTTCCAAAGGCAGAAGGAAAGAACAAGGCATTTGATAACGTCAGGCCAAAGACGTGCCAAAGATGAACCTTGAATGGCTGCTACTCATCACACTGGGGAAGAGAGAAAAAACCTGCTGTGAACATATTGCCCTACCAGTATTTCAGCTTTACCTGCAAACTTTATCAACAGCAGACATAGGCAGCCAACTAACCAAGTCAGTAACATGAACAAAATTTTGAAATTTCACCAGTATTTTTTATTGAAATAATTCTATTTTATTATCCAGAAAGTCAATATCTAACATAAAGACTTGATTGCCTGTTGAACAAAAGCTGAGAATAACATAAACAACAAAATCACAGCAATACTAGCTTGCCCTTATTTTGGCCATATTGATTTGTCTGTCTAGCACCTATTTTGTTAAATTCTCACTTGTAGCTAAACAGGAGAAAGGTTGGTCCTAAAACAATTCAATCACTTTTGTGAAAAAGGGAGGAGCAGGTTTTTAGATATTTTTTTTCCAAGAGGATTAAAGCAATACTTTTAATTAGTATTAATTTGTCCTTTAGAAGAATGCAACCAAGTCTGCAGTTTGTTTCTTAAATATAAAAAAAACATTTTAAGCATTTTCCACTTAAAGATTTCTGAGAGGCAACCATAATCAAACCATGTTTTTGGAGACAAACTGAAAAAATTAAATAGAAAAATACAGAAAAGGCTGGCTCTATGAAACGGTCTTCCATTTTGGAAAATTTCTTCCAGGACATGTAGATATCTGTAAGTCCATTTCCTATTTTAACAGCTCATTTCATAACTACATACTCAGCATTTATCTTTATGCCAGAAACTGCATAGTAAGTAGCTATTGGACAATGATTGTCTACAGAAATAATTTTTGATTTTTAAAATGATCCAGTCCATTTCCAGCAGAAAACTGTAAATTTTCCAGACTAAAAACAAAGTTAAATTTTAACAATTGGACTTCTGTGGCAAAGATTCAATATCCAAGATAAGATCTGACACTGAAGTTTTACCAGGTTTCTTGTAATATTGCAATAACAACATTTCAGAAGACTCTGGAAGTAAGACTATTTGGAAGATACAATGCTGACTAATTCAATCCATAATGCCCACAGACTCTTGCACAAATGTATGAATGGCATTATAATGCAAGGCATTTACTAACAGCTACATTATTTATCATGAGACTTATTTTATGTTTCTAATTTCCAATTTTCAGAGTAATTTCTAAATTCAACAGTATATTCCTCAAATAAAACCAGGCTGAACAAAAATAGATTTGTTTTCAAATAATAACTTATCTATTGAAGTTCTACAAGCTATGCTATTCAGGAGTATCAATTATATTTACACAAAACTTTTCACATTTTTATTCCCCAAGAATGTATAGAAAAATATTTAAAAGCTTTCAGAACTAGCAAACACTAAAGATAATAACTTCACATGGAAAGCATATGGGACTGACAAATCCACATTGCTTGTGAAAACTTAATGTAAACTGCCCATCTCTAATTCAATATTTCTGCAGCTAGAATACAAGATTAATTTTGAGTCATCTCATTACCCAACAGTCACTTCTAAAGAAAAGGCAATTTAGAACAGAACAACAAGAATTAGAGCTGAACAAATTATCATTCAAAAAAATATAAACAGCTTTCAAATTCAATCTATGGGAAGACCAGGCAATGACAACAGATTATTAAGAGCTGTTTATTTTGATGTAAAGACTGCTGTCATAAACCAAAACCAAGAAAAATAAGCTAAAGTTGGGAAATACATTTTCTATGTTTTCTTAATAGAAAGAGGATTAAAATGCCAAAAAGCATTCAAAAACTACAGCCTAAAAGTTATGTAGTATAATGTGCAAAGAGATAACAAACAAATTATCCATTTTACCATGAATACCAACCCAATATGGAGTGAGATATGTTACACCTGATTCAACCATCCCTTTGTATCAATACAGCTTTGCACATACATGACTGTCACTGGCACATTTAATCAATCACCTCAGAACAAAAGACTCACACAACAGCACCTGCACTGCTGTGCCTATGGCTGAACTCCTGCACTCCTGGAAACACATGAGAAGCTACAGGAAATTATTCATGGTCACATGAATATATGTTTGTGCTTCTGGGAACCTCATAATGAGACCTTTTAGAGGCTGGTGAATAACCTCGTGGCATCCATGATTTTGAGTCAGCCATTACCCTTCCATTATTTTTATACTGACAGCCTTTTTTCTGTTAGACAAAAACATCCCTTAGACCAATGAGAATTCTACTGCAAGCAAATGCTGATTATTTTGCTGACTTTTTTTCACAATTCTACACAATCTTCAAATGTCTGAGAAAAGACAGAAAGCTCTGAACTTCAGGGAGGTATCAGAAAGAGAAACATGTGAAAGCATTTAAAAGTATTTTAAAGGAAGGTTATTTCAATGCTTTGCATATGTAAAGAAAAAGCTTTTGTAATGTCATTATTCAGAAATGTAATGCTTAAGAAAGCCTGACAGCAATTGCATTTAGCACATGGCTATTCAAACAAGTCTAGTCACCCACAAAAGCAATTTAAAAATACTGAATGTGTCACACGGGAACTGATTCACACTTTAGAAACACTCATACAAAATAACATATCAAGTTTTTAAGAAGAATGTAATGGCTTTTCATGCTTCATTCCATGAGAGGCCCATATTAGTAGAATTACTGACATGTGCTATAGGGAAAATGACAGTACAAAGACTATAATGTAAGGAAAAACAGCTTTGACAGATTTAAAAAAATAAATAATTAAATAAAGCAATAAATTACATCAGTAATTCCTTAAAAAATGCAGTCCATATAACTTACAGTTATGGTATAGCATGACCTAATCAGGATCAGCTGCTCAGCCTTGTGTTTCCTCTGTGCCTCAGATCCAGCTCTAACAGTCTAGATGGAACTTATGATAAATCAATATTGCTTTCAATGGGTTTCTAAAAAAGTACTACACAACTGTTTTCATGGCACTGAATATGGTAAGGAGGCTGTACAATAAAACAAGCAACATCCTCCCCATTTTTCTTCACAAGTGCTTTTCAAGGCAACTAATGGTAAGACACCATTAAAAGTTTCAAATATGACTATTAGTGGTTGTTTCATATGTGCATTGGAGTTAAACAATGTCCTTTAAAGAACTGACTACTCACACTTCATTGAAATGGAACACATTGACCATGGCCATCTTGAACTTAAATCAGATGCTGGAGACAACAGCATGTTAAACATATGACACCAGTACTTCCATAAAAACTTTTCCAAGTATGAATACAAAAGGCACCATATTCTCCATCACAAGGATGTTCCAAGTTTCATGAAGTTCAAGAGTTTATACTGTTAGAAAACTACAAAGTTATTAAAAAATACTTATATTTCTAAATCTAGACTGTTCTCTTTTTTGTAGCCTTTATATATGAGATGACATAATATGGTATGGAATATTCCCTTTGTAAATTTGGGTCTAGTGTCCTAGGTGTGTCCTATCCATGGATCTCTCCCATGTCAGCCCACAGATGAGAGGTGGAATGTTGGAGAGACAGTGCTGATGCTGTGCCAGGGCTGCTCAGCAATAGCCAAAACACTGGTATCACCACCAATGCAAAGCACAGCACTGTGAGAGCTGCTGAGGGGAAAACAAACTCTGTCTCAGCCAGACCTAATACACTTGATGACAAAACACTCAGATTAACGTCACTTAAGGCAACTACATAGCCAGTGGATAGAAAAAAGGCTCTTTTGGTCCTTATTCAGTAATTCAGTATTCAGTAATTCAGCCCATCTAAAATCTAAGCATTCTGCTTGTGGTTACACAGAGAGCTTAGGATATCCATGGCTCTAAGGCTGGCATTTCAGTTTGTGAGATGAATGCCAACCAGAGTCCAGAAAACCCAAGCAGTGATGAAAACAGAGTGTGTGGAAACAGGCTGAATCACTGCAGAGCTTGCATAGTAACCCTGGAACAGAGCTAGAAGGCTTGTGAGACAAGATAAGTCAGGCAAAACTAAACAACTGACACTTGGAATGCTAACACTGGGAAATTCAATCTTCAGCAAAATCAGAAAACTTAAAAATGCTGTAAGCAGTGAAGGCTAGAAAGCTACAGAGAATAACACAAGAAGATTTACATTTTCTTCTTGCTCATAGAAGTATACATTTTATTTTAAAATCTTGATACAAATCTCAGGCAGAATTTCCTTTCCAAAGTTACAGAATCCAGGCCCAGAACCCTTGAATTCTTCTGCTGAAGCAAACAAAAATGCTAACCCTTCTGCAATTACTGTGCTCTTGGGTTGATGTTTCCAGTGGTTGGCACCAAACAACTAGCATTTAATTGCTCAAAATTTCAAGATGCAAAGTAAATCAATTCACTGGCATGAGGCATTGAGATAATATTCCTCCACTCTGCTCCTGTCACATGAGAGCAATACCAAAGGGTGAATTCAAACAATCTAAAAGCCCTTGCTTTGTCTCACTGTAGCCTACACACTATTAGAACATATAAGTAAAACAAACAGGAAGTTGGATCTCTCAAGACATTATACATGCTATACATATTCATGTCTTTATACTTTACTTTTAAATCACTACCGCCTTTCTGTGAAATTCACCACCAAACAGCAAATGCTGTAAAAATTCAGCCACGGAGATTTGTGTGATTGATGACTGCTGGTACTTACTCCCAGATAATGATGGCCACTGTGACAAAAACAACCAAAACAAAAAAAACTTCTTTTATTAACTTGATCAGCAGTTACCCTATATGTGTCAGCCAAAAAAACCCCAAAAAAACAAAAAACAGAAATAAGACTGTAAGACTTCAGCTAAACTATAGGTTTCCTAAAGATTACTTGAATTAAAAGCGGTATTACAATGCGTAATTATGTCTATATAAATACCACATAAAATTCTGAATTTTAATAAATCAGCTGGCCAAAAAAAACCCCATAAGCATGTCTTAATCTGCTGAGAACACAGAGTATTTTACTAGCTACATTAAAAAGACTGGAATGATTAGTAATGATGACAAATATTTGTGCCAGCACCATGCTAAATGATCCCAATTTTTCTAATATTGACCTGTTGGAAGGCAGAATTAGAAACACTTCAAATATACTTCATTATTAATATTTCTGACACTACATTTATGTTATCGCTTTCGTAGCAATAGGAAACTTCACAACAATGAAAAGCAGACACAGCAGTAAAAATTAATCAAAAATAAATAATATTGATTGTTTGGTTCCATATTTATATGCAAAACAAACATTTATATTTATGGCTGAGGTAATACTTCCATTACAAATGCCTGCTTTCAAGTACTTCCAGTGTTTTGGAAAAGAAATTGTCCAGGAAGATAAAATTTATCGATTTCTCCTTTAGCCTAGTGAGGATTTCTCTTCCCCCATTCTCCTCCTCCTTATCAGCATAGGACATAGAAGAAATAATAAAAATCTTCCTGGTTATTTTAGAGCTAAATAAGTGGAGGAGGGAGGCATTTTTCACAGGTTAAGGATCGTGACTAAGCTTTTTCTGTTGTTGCATGGTACAAGGAATGTGAATCATCCTTGTCACTTGAGAAAGAAACTCACAGATAAAGAATAAGACAGACAGCCGAGTGGGAAGAAAAGATGGATCAGCAGAGGAATCATGCTAAGAAAACTCCTCTGACATCATTAAATCCAGCTCTTAAAATAGAACTGCTTATCTAGCTGAGAATTGCTCACTTTTGGAGAGTGACAGTGAAGCAAGACAGTACCACAGAAAAGAAAACTCTTAGGGGATGAAAATCAGTACAGAAATCAGTTTAGAAGTTGAATTGGGAATAGACTGGTAATTAAAGTTGAAAACAGATAAGCAACACATTTTGGAGAAAACTGCAGCTAATTGTTTAATGTCAGTTATTCAAAATGCTTGGAGGTTCACCAAGTGCTTTGTCATAGTCTTAAGGAGACAAAAAATAGAAAAAAAGACAAAAAGATAAAAAGCAGCCCCAAGAAATAGAGCTCCAGCAAATGCCAGTGACAGCCCCATTCCAAAGGCTGTCCAACCACGCCATAGGAGAGAACCAAACCATCAGAACAGCATCCTTGTAATAGATAGTGTGCTGTGCCTTCCAATATGTTTTACTGTAACTTCGGTTCTTTATTCATTGTCTCAAGACTTTGTATCTAGCACATAATGCTACACTCTTACTGAAAGGATTAGTATGAAGTGAAAATTAGAGAAGCCAACATCCTTATTCCATGGCCTGCCTTTGGTCCTTCACAATCATAACCCCAAAACAAGTCACTGTGGTTTCTAAATTCAATTTTTTTTTTTTTAAATTCAGTATGTTTTATTTTCAAGAAGGTGAGTTTGATGCTGATGTTGAAAATTATTAAATAGAATTCATTAATTTAAATTGTAGGAATCCACAGGAAGTATCATGTCAAATGTTTAACTTCCTTACCTTCATCATAAAGTTCTGTAGATTCATAAGAAGGGGGGAAAAGAGAAAATATGAAATGAACATTTGCTTTCAGGTGCATAAAAAATGGGGTTTGTTTCCCCTGAAAAAGTGAGTGGGATACACTTAGTAAAAACCACATCTAAAAGGAACATTTATCATTGCAATTAACATAATTATAGCTCATGCTAGAAAGCAAAACAGCTCTGAACAAGGCTTTATCCTTTTTTTTTTTTTGTAATACTTTTCTCAGATTTTTTTCTTCACTTGAAATAACATAGCACATGAAATGCCTATTGCTTAAAGATTAAACACAGTACAGGTAAAACAGGAGCTGTGCCTGATCATCTTAACTTGTTCTGATGAGTTTCTAGCAAGTACAATGTGAGTTGTTAAATCCTGCACTCAAAGTGCTGAAGAGCAGCTATTGTAGTAACATATTGTATGCAAATGCAAAATAAATTAAGAAAACTTAAATATTAATAAGACTTCATTTGCTGGTTTGAAAAACCAAGTGCCACATGGCTGATGCTAGAAGATTATGGACATTTTTAGGCTCATTTTCATGAAAGCTGCTCAAGAATAAAAGGAGAGTGATATGTTACATGCAGTGAATTGCTTTTCTTTGTCAGAGATTTACGGCCACCTTTCCCCTTTTGACATCATCAGTTCATGTTTTGATATCACAAAGGTTGAAACTGAGGACTGAAGTTTGTCTCCATCCCAAATGAGAAGATATTCTAACTGGAGAGCTTCCAAGCAAGGCTGGCTGCTTTAATTTGATACGTGCATTTTTAAAGAGAAGTATCTGTTCTCAAAGATGTACAAGATGTTCTAGCTAAAAGAAAAAAAAAACAACTATAATCTAATCATCTTAAAATGTCCAAAGACTACTCTCTTTCTCTTCTTTTATGTCTATTTGGTTTCTATCAGAATAGCTTTGTAGTTGTCACTCTGAAATTTTGCTGCTTTTACTGGGTGGCTCCAGAAACTAACCAGGAATCTTTGCTGAACTTTCTACAGTGGGACATGTGTAAACTCATTACTACATAAAAAATTTATGTGCATGATTAATTCAAACAAATCCTTTCCTACATTTGTCAATACAGACTTTCACTTGCCAACACGCCCTCAGTTTATCAAGGACAGTAGATATAGCAAAAAACCTCAGTCTCTTCCAACTGTCAATCATATATAAAATTTTATTCTGAGAATTACACGACCCCATTGCTTTTTCCATATTACAAGTATATTAAACAACAGCCCTGTAAAACCTTCTGGTTCTCTTCTTGATAACTTCTTTAAATGCTTGATTGTAATCTTATAACTACCTTCAAATTAAAGTGAATAGTTTATATCTTCCATTGATTACTAAAATAATACAGCAGCTTCTTGTGCTGGATTCTTTGAAAGACCAGATTTAACAATTCATTCTCTTCAGCTGATGTATTAAATGAACTATAGCCAATGAGAGAGAAGCCACTGTCATTTATTTGGGTGAGTCATATGTGCTTTAAAGCTACTTTGGTTACTTAATAATTTTTAAGATAATTTACATGTCATTCTTAGAGCTAGGATATGTCATGAACAGACCTTCTCATGAAAACTTGAAATACATCAGTGGGGGAGGGAAGTTTGAACATCCATCCATCCATCCATCCATCCATCTATCTATCTATCTATCTATCTATCTATCTATCTATCTATCTATCTATCTATCTATCTCTTTAAGAACCCACCATACTCTGAAATTTAATTGTTGCAAAAATGTCTTCATGGCAAAAACTTTAACATATGTTATGCCCACAAATGCAAAGGAATGCCCCTGTGAAAGCTAAGGCCAAGCCTGAAAAGTTACAGATCATGACCTGTGAGGGCCACAGCTGCAGGCAAATGGCCAGCACAGAGGGTTCTGGACACTCCTGTCATACTGTTCTGCAAGAACACCCTCCAAGGTTTTTAGACCTTTAAATCTCTTCTTAGCTAAAGGAGAGTGTTTCTTTGAAAAACATTAACTCTCAGCTTGGGAAAAAAAAAGAGAGAAAGAAAAAAACCAGCAGAAATTATGTACTTCACATATGAAACAGGCTTGTAAGACAAGAAATTTCTTAAACGAAGAAATTTCTTCATTCTCAGCAGAGGGAAGGACTTTCTGCTCCTGAACACTTGCTCTCTGTGTCTCAGGACAATTGTGTACATGAGTTTCCAGACTAAAATTAGCAATTCAGAATGCATATATGAAAATTAAACAGATAGAAAACACATAATTTCAAATTTCTTAAAGCCATTCTAACTTCCTGTAACTTCCTGTCCTGGTTTTGTCTGGGACAGAGCTAACTTTCTTCCTAGGGGCTGGCACAGGGCTGTGATTTGAATTTAGGAAGAGAACAGTGTCAGTAACACACATATTCTAGTTGTTGCTAAGCAGTGTTTATACCAAGTCAAGGACTTTTCAGGTTCTCTTATCACCCTGCCAGGGAGTAGGCTGGAAGGCACAAGAAGCTGGGAGGAGACACAGCCGGAACAGCCAACCCAAACTGGCCAAAGAGATACTCCACACCATCTAGAGTCATGCTGTGTATACAAACTGGGGAGAAAGCTGGCCTGGGGCCACTGCTCAGGAACTGGCGGGGCATCAGTTGGTAAGCAGTGAGCAATTGCATTGTGCATCACTTGCTTTGAATATCCTAATTCTTTTTTCATTATGATTATTAATATTTTGTTTTCTGTCCCATTAAGCTGTCCTTATCTTAACCCACAAATCTTATATTTTTTTTCCTCTCAATTCTTGCCCTCATCCTATTGGTGGTTGGGGAGCCAGTGACCTAGCAGTGTAGTATTTAACTGTCTGCAGATTTAAATCCCACCAGTCCTTTCTGGAGCCCAAAATGGGGCACAATGGGTTGAGATAACAATATATCTGACTATAAAAATTATTTATAAGCATTCATTTTATTAGTTTATTAGTCTCTGGTCACAATATTGATTTATTTGCTCTCAGAGTCCATGGAAATGTAGAATCATAGAGTGTTTTGAGTTGTAGGGGACCTTTACTGATCATCTAGTCCAAACCCCCACAATGAGATGTGGGGGTCATCTTGAACTAGAACAGGTTGCTCAGAGCTTCATCGAACCTCACAATGAATGTTTCCAGGGATGGGGCATCCACCACCTCTTTGGGCAACCTGTTCCAGTGTCTCACCACTCTCATCATAAAAAACTTCTTCTTTACATCTAGTACAGAATGAACGTTAATCAAGATTAAAACCACCACCCCCACCCCATCACAACAGGCTTTGACAAAAAGGCTTACAGCTGCTGTACATGTTCTCAAAGTTGAGCTAGGTAACATCTTGTGGTGTATGATCTCTGCTGTGCTGTTTATCACCTCTGGGGGCTGGATTAAGTCCATTATGTAGTTGTTTTTTATAAAACTGCATTAGGATAGGATAAAATTGAATGTTGTGAGACTAACCTGGAGTTTGTATTCAGCACTGACACCATCTCTGTTTTCCAGGAACCATCTACTGGAAACTAGTAATAAGTACACCTTTTATCTTTACTTCAATGAGAGCCAATCTATGGGGGAGATACCCTCCTCCATCTTCTCCAGGCTAATTACAACAGTGCTTGAGAATACTGAACATCCTCAGGAAATTCAAACCAGCATGTTCCTATTGCTAGGGCTCCTGAATGTGTTTCAGGTCTTGTTTATGGTTAAACAGCTATTTAAGAATACCACCCACAGATCTGCACTGAGGCTGAATAATGATGAGTGACAGGGTGTGTGGGATAGAATAGGCAAGTGCCTAGGACAGTAGTCACCTCCAACATTTTGGAATTACACCTCTGAAACAAGTGCAGAATCCTGAGAAACTAGTAAAATATTTGGGAAAAGTATTCTGTCATCCTGGCAATTCCAGAAAGACACAAATCATAGGCCTGACTTAGGCCTACTGAGCCCTGTTCAACATTATTCAGTACCTTCAAGGGGCAGAGAAAGTCTCTGAATTTGATGGCAAAATTATAGGCTCTATGGCTACCCCGCCAGCCCTGACAACAGGCACTGCAGCTGAACCAAAGAACCAACACATGCCAGTATCAGTCCTCCCAGTACACAAAAAATAAATATTGGAAGCAAAAGTGAAGTCATTTATTAAGGGATGAAAAAGCGTCTTCTAAGAGGGAGCAGGAGGAAAAAGTGGACAAAGCAGACTACTCCAAAGCAGGGCCATCACATGAACAGGAGGAGAAAAAGAGGCAGACACGGATAAGGGAGAAGAAAGAGCAAAGAGCAAAAACTCACAAATGCCAGCTACTGGATCTTTTTCCCTGAGTGAACTGTGAGATGTGTAAAAAGATTTCAGCTGCTGTCTACTGTCTAGGTAAGCCCATTGCCACTTTGCTTCTCCTTGTTGGGAAAATGGGAGCAGGAGCCTGGAATTAGAGGGTAAGGAAGCAAAACAGCTGGGATTCCTTTTCAGCTAATGAAGCATTGACAAAGTGGTTGGAAAAGGGGTACGAGTCCTTAGGTTCATGAAGGCAACTTCTGTCAGACGTGAAAGAAAGGTATCCCTTCAAGAGCGTGTCACCTAGGCAAATGGACCACCATGGAGAAAGGTATCCAATGCCTGAGGAAATTAGTCATGCTGGAGGTAGATGAATTGGCTGGACAACTCCAGGAACACAAAGAAAATCACAAAAAGTGAGTAGTCAAAACTATTGCTAGGCCTACAAGGGCCTTCCCCACAGAAAGTTGGATGAAAGGGTCAAATGGACTACACTGGACTGTGTGGATCCAATGGTCTGGCTCATCAGACCCACAGCTGTAAAAGGTTATAGTAGACACCAAAGTACAGTTGTAATACCTTCAATTCCCATTTGTATTTCTGGAGTGACAGGGGGATCCCAACAACTGACTGTACTGGAGGTCAAAGTGAGCCTGACTAGGAATGAGTGGCAAAAGCACTCTGTTGTGACTGGGGTGAGGGCAGTGAGTAAGCAATGAGTACAGTAAATCCCGTACAAGTGAGACCAATGCATATTTGATCACTAAATGCCCTGAAAATATAACTTTTTCCTTCACTTGTTAAAGAAATCAGTGTCCTCTAATTTTTAATGCTGTTTCCCTCATGCCCAATTTTTTCAGAAGTTGGTAGAACTGGTAATTGAATGTAACCAACAACAGGATAATCATATTCCTCTGATTAAGTCTTCAGCTGCATATGCTATCTGACCTTTCAGGGACAACTACTTATGTGAGTGCTCAATTTCAAACAAATACTCTCATGGAAGAACTAAACTGAGCACTCAGCAGCTGGAATACCTGACTGGTTTGGAACAGGACTTGAAAAAGGAAAAGAAATAAAAAAAAACCCTTTGCAGAGTTTTAAAACATTGTATTTGAAGAATGTAACACCTGTGATTCTATTCATCTTCCTAATTATTTCCTCCTTTTCAAAATAAGGCAAATAACTGACATTTAAAACCTACTGAAGGTTTTTTGAGGACACTAAGGATTTGTTTTTAATGTAAATATTCACAGCTGTTTGAAGTCATTATATTCCTTGGCTCCTTGGTCAGCTTTCAGGTAGCTTATCACTTACTATTCTAATTTATCATCACTTCACCCTAATTCTTGGGCTTTCTGGATAGGTGCAAAGAGAAATTATTTTATTTGGATTTTTTTTTAATAGGAAAGTTGCCAAAAATCCTTTCATTTAGAAGTCATCTCCTGACTACATCTTTTGTACCATTTTTATAGTGTTACATTTGCTTATGCAGAAATATTAGATCTTTACACTAACCTATCCAACAAGTATCGAAAACAAGTAAACTGAGACAGTTTGCCGTAATTCATCAAAATTACTACTGTTACATAGAACACTGCTTGAAAGTCTCAGATCTATAATAGTGTCTGAGGGAGAAACACCAAAGAAACCCTAGCATACATTTGGAAATGCTACTATTTGATTTAGATAAATTTTAATCAATTTGCACACAGATTTCTTTTGAAATTAAAACATGTACTTAGAAAATGTTTGTATTAGTTTCTTTTGCTGATGTGAATTAGACTTGGGCTGCAATTAGCATCCCCTAAAATATACAATACACTATGAATGGAATTACAGATGTGATTGAAACTATCACTGTAGATGTGGCATTTTAAGAAGCATTTCCATAGTCACTCCATTCTGATATGCCTGTTCACTTTGACATCAAACAGTACTATCTCACATTTTCCTTCAAGGTGTGTATTAGAACGGAGTTCTTGGCATATAAAACTGAGTTAACACTGCCCATATTACTCCCTACATTGAGCCACTTCTGCAGTCTATGTTACATCTAAAATTTGAATGCAAATTCTTTATATTGGGGGATTAAATAACATATTTTCCCACAGTAATATGAAAAATCAATCTATATTTAAGCAAATTAACTGTGAGCAAGTAATTATAAGAAAAAATCGTCCTTATATAATTCATTTAATGCTTGAAAATCATACTGATTATAAAGTACTGATGTACAATTCATTATTTTAATAGCATTGAAGATGTATTACCTGAATCATTTCCCTTGATGAAGCTTTGTTTTGTGGCTCCAACCTCTACAAGAACCCTAGGTTGTTTCCTCTAGTCAAAGTCCATTTGTTGTATTTATCCAGTCCACACTATCAAAGCAAGTATTTATTCACTATTTCTCAGCTTAGAAGCCTCTGTAACAAAAGCAATTCTTTTGAAAAGTGGCTGAAGTGCATTTCCTTACTCTGCAAGTTTCTTTTCTCCAAATAAATTGAAAATTAGCTTTACTAGTGGCATAAAACTGATCTAACATAGTAACTACTTGAGGGGAAGAGAAAAAAAATTACCACTGCCCTCAGTGAAAGAGGTTTCTCTGCCTCAAAAATTTAAGACAATCCCTCAATATTATAATTAGCATAGCTTTGCCATCAGCCAGGGTAAACATGAAAATTCTTGTACCTTGCACTCGGAATTTAAGAAGCAATACACTTCAATTCCTTTCAGGTAAAAAGCTCTTCAGAGTAATCCCTCCTGAAAACAACAATTCTGGGTGACTCTTAAATTTTCAAAATAATTTACCAACTGGATGTAGTCAAATGTGTAAAAAAGGCCAAATTATCACATGCTAGAGATACCCAAGAAAATTTCTTATCCTTACACTGAGACCTGTTGCAGAGCTAAGCAGTTGTCCTGAAAGCCAAGGCAGATACACAGGTGCTTTTATGAGTACATTAAGTCCTGTTGTATGCAAGTATACAACACCTCCCTTGAAATCACAAATTTTCAAGCACATTACTAATTCACAGACACTTTATTTTCCTTATTTCATAAATACATTAAAAGAGCAAAAAATGTCAGGGAGATTAAAGTAATTCCTGTCACTATGAGTTAATTCAGTTTCATCTTACTTCATTACTGTCATTTTCTCTGTAAAGAAAATACATTCAGGGTCTTTTAAATTTTGGTTCAAATTGAATAAATCCCTTTGATCAAATACTGGGGGTTTCCCACCTTGGCAGTTTTATAAAAAGCAGAAAGCCATTTTCAGATATGAAATGGTAACCAGCATTCCTTATTTCCACTAGGTTTTATCGGGCAAGATGTCTTTAATCTGCTTGATTCTGCACTGAAGCAGACCAACAAGCCTTCACACTCACACCTGCTCAGAGACAAAAGGATGAAGCCAAGAGTTCAACAAGTATATTAAAGCCATTTAATTTGTACCCAGCTTCAACTGCCAGCACATCCCTTCAGTAGAATAAAGATTTTGGAACAAAATCACAAGAAGAATTATAGTCAATTGACAGAAGTACACAGGAACTGGAGTAATTTCTTCTAAAACTTTCGTTAGTACACTTTACAGGCTGGAACAGCTCAGAAGTGAATGACTTTAGCTTATCCTTTGAACAGCATGAAACTGCTTACAGCAAGGTTCAGCTACTAATTTGCTCATTAATTTGACATGCAGCTTCTCTCTGGGCTTGGGCTTTAAGGTTTCCACAGACAGATATAACCAAATACACTGGCATTAACCTTGCATGTTCTATACTGGAAAATGGCTTATCAAGAAATACATGGGTCAGAGTGAGATGTCTGCCTCAGTGACCATGCAGTTTACAACAGCCAGCTTTCTACTGCATTAATTCATTACACCTCCAGTCCGCCAAAAGACCTCTGGGAACACTCTGCAATTACAGAGGGACTTAAAAGCTGCTTTACAGGCCAGACTGAAGCTTCATCTGGGAGAGAATAATTTTATGTATGAAGTAAAGCCATGTGCACTCTATCCCCATCAGAGAGGTTTTCTGTACTGTAGAATTTGTCTATTAGCAAAAGTCTTTCCCAGTGTAACTTGGAATGACACGTCTAGCTTTGCTCTCATGAGAACCAGTTCTTTTTTAATGGTTTAAGGACACATTTTAATGAAGCAGTCTTTCCAAAGGAAGATTTTGATGTTACTAAGTTATGAATTAAAAAAGAAAAAAAACACCACAAAAATAGCAGTTCCGATTTCTATTTATGCAAGTAATACTACACTTTCCATGGAAAGATTATGAACACTTCAGTCAAAAATAAGCCATGTCAGTGTCACCAATAAACTTCTGGCATATAATATTCCATGCGTTGCACACTAAGAGGAGAGGTGCCTGTATAGTACTGAACGTGATTTTTATTGCTGTTTTTTTCTCTTTATAGCAAAATTCTTCACAGGAATGAAACAACAGAATCTAAAAGATGTATAACCAAGCTTTCTCAATTGTAATTAAAAACTGGATGAAATAAAAAGATAACCTGACCATCAGTATGTCTTAAAAATACTTAAAATCAATTTAATAACAATTGATGGTTGTCATAAATACCAGATCCAAAGAATATGGATATTATACTGTTATACTGACACAATTAGCAAAAATTAATACTTAACTACAGTTATTGTTTCATAAATATTATAAAGGTCTACCTATGTGACATGACACAGATATTTTTGAGTACAGTAAAAACGGTGTTGAGAAGTCTAAGCCACTATTTAAACAATGTACTTACCTACAGGAGTTTCAGGCAAGCTCTAACTTGAGTCACTACTTACTATAAAGATGTAATAATCACAGATTAAATTCTGTAATTTCTAGCTGAAATAAAATGAGACCAATGCTATAGTTATGTTATTGGCCATATTTCACAGGATATCTGAGGTTGTCTCTGGTCATCTGCAGCCCACACTATGCATTAAGAAACCAAGGACACCTATTATAGTCCAAGCTTTCAGAGAGACCTCTAATATTTTCAAGGTGAACAAACAATTCTACACACATTTTATGACCACTAACTCATACATAACACAGGTGTTAGAGATTACATTGAAGATAAACATACATAAATATGTCCCACAGAGGGGATTTATATCAGATTGCTAAACAAATATGTATGGCATACACAGACACATTAGGAAAGGCCTTAACAACACATTTAGCAGAAAATTGTGCTTTATTTGCTAAGATCTAGGAAATATTGTTTTACTCTGTAGCGGCTGTTCTCCATCACTAAATATATTTTGTATATTTACAGCTACACACAGCATCACACATTATTTATTAGTATTAACTATCTTACTGTCATGCAGTTTAAGATTACAGTGTCTATACTGGAAAAGACAGGGTGGGTTACAGAATGGAGTTATAACATTAGACAGCAGGGCTCAAAACTAAAAGGCAATAATTATACATTTATATTACATGATTCTGTGTTCAAATTTGAAGATAAAAGTCATTGTGGTAACATGAAATTTGGTAGGACAATTCAGGAGTAACCGGATTTTACATGACCATGTATTCACTTCTCTTTTTGGTTTTTTTTGAGCCGTGCAAGTTGAAGGGTCATGAACACACAGGGTATCAAAACAGACAGGTTAGACTCAGTGGCAACATGAAACATTTGGGATCAAGTGAATAAAAGACAGAATCACATACCCATTTTTCCACATCAACTAGCTGTAGAAAGAAAAAGCAAGAAATCAGTAAATCTCTTTCCTTAAATACAGCACATCAAAGTCTATTTTGAAGTTAACATTTCATATTTTCAGAAATTAATCTAGGAAGAAAGAAAATTTATTCTATTCTATAGCTTCTAGTAATGAAGATATTCTCCTGACATCTTCTCTTTAAAATGCCAATATCTCACTTTCTGTCTTTAATTTGTAGAAAGCACTTCAACTTCTAGAAGTAAAAAATGTCCATCTAAAATCAGATAACAGGCAGCAAAGGAAGACTGATGCTGACTAATTTCCACACTGTATTCAGTACCAACCAGTCAAAAATGCAGAACACAGTATCCTTCAAATCGTATCTCCATTTCCTCTTGAGTAAAGCTCTGCCACTAGCAGATTTCACTCACTTGAAAAGATTTCACTGCTGCTATTCATGGTTTGCCATTTTAAAGAATGCCATAAGTACTAAAAGTTAAAATTAGGGGTACCTGTCAAAGCCTCACCCTACAACCTGCAGCATATGAGAATATCTTGCATAAGAACAGCAAACAGCAATAAAAATGGCATCCATTTCTTCTATGGGGAAAGTGAGAATAACTCCAAAAGCTTAAGGTTTTATATTAACAAAACTGTTTCAGGACTCATTAAGGAAACAGATTTTAAATTACTCTCTCTAAAAAGTCTTTGGACTATCTTACAGTCTCAGAAATGATTGAGAATATCTAGTAGAACACATTTCAGCTACTAGAACAGTTAGCATGCCACTACCTATAAATACATAGCTGGCACTGAGAGCAGTATATCTGGAGAGATATATCTGGAGATTGGTCTCTGGACTTTGCACAGAAAATGCTGCAGAATATCATGCTTTCAGTGGTTTTACTGCAGGCACATATTGACCTTTTGTTGGCAGATGCCACATAAAAGTTCAATAATTTAAGATAGCTTAGTGCAAAGCAGGAGCAATTTTCAAAACCAGTAATATCTAGATGTCAACTTGCTTGTGAAATTACTGTAACAAAAGGCCATGTATTTAGGTCTCATCTGTTAAAATAGCTCCATTCAAGGTAAACTTCCTCACTTTTAATATACATTTCAAATAAAGAGTAGTTTTATGTCTTTGTTCAGTGCTGCTAGTACACAAAATTCCCTTTTGCCCTCATTTATTTTTTTAGCAATCTTTACTGTGACTTTCATTATCAATCATAACTGCAGAAATGCCTCCTCAAAAACAGCTAAATATTTTAAAACTGATACAAGATAAGAAATTATTTGATAAAATGTTTGCAACTTATAAAAGTAAGCAATGATTTAAATCTAAATGCAACTATACTGTCTTAAATAAAAAGGAGTAAGGAATAGTCAAGTTAGATTTATGTACAAGGAGTTTTATTTATTAATTAGTAAAATTATTATTTATTATAGTTTTATATAAAAACTACAAGTAGTTTCTCTTTATGTACAAGTTTTATTACCTTGCCTTTGATACATCTTTTGCTTTGTTAAAATTGTATATGCTCTGGAAACAGCACTAAAAGCAGTTTTTCTGTGTGACAATGCAAGAAAGAGGTGATGATGCTTTATTGCCCTGCTCTGAGAAGAAATTGCTGTCCCACAGTGTAAATGAACAAGGCAGCCTCAACTGTTATCAAAGAACCCAATCAAAGCTCAACAGCCATTATCAGCTTTACAATTAATTGCCTTATAATTGCTGAATTGTCCATTTACTTCATTTTAACAGACACCAGTTAGCTTCATAAGTCATGTGTGGTATTTTCCAGGTATTTATACACTGCACACACTAATTCTGCATTGGTATATTCATGGTTAAATAGAATATGTCTCAGGACAGCCACTTGAGCAATGTATGTACACTTGTCAACCCGTACAGTTTGACATGGGAAAGACCATGAATTTATCCAAAAAGATCTGATTTTGCAAGAGTGGCATAGTGCACAGGACAGAAAGATCTTCCATTCAAAATTGCAGCTGTATTTTATAGGCTTTCTGTGAGCTTCCTCCCAGGTCCTGCTGTCCTCGCATTTCTTCCATGAGTTCTCTGAGTAACTCAAGTCACAGGAAGACATTCCTTTCTTACAGACCACCTTATCTAAAGTTCTAAAACTTGTTTGTATAAACAAAAATAAAAATTTTGTCTGCTTTTGGAGCCTGTTCTGAAAGACTTATGACCTGGACATTTAGCATCCCATTTGGAGGAGCAAAAAGACATAAGCATGATAGAATCTTATATTTACTCATCTGGAAATTTCTAGGAATGTAGATTAGGTAAATCCAAAAATAAATAAGATTACACATATCCAAGAGTAATTGTCCTAATGTAGACAAAATAAATGTAAATCTCACATAAGCAAAAATGAAACAATGGATACCTCAGCTTAGCACTTTTTTTTAAGATCTAGGCTATGATTCAGAAAACAGGCAAGCAAATCCTTCACAGCACATCTAAATACAGATTCTGTTTCACACTGACACCTCCATCTTTTGTCTGTCTTCAAGACTAGAAGCCATAGGAACACTTTTCCCATGAATTTCCCAGCACTCATCCAAATCCAGGAAACAGTAAGATTCAAAGTTTCTGTTGCTATATATGCATTAGTCATTAATCCAAGGGGAAAACTAAAAAATAATTAAAAACCTATCAAAACAAACAAACAAAGAATCCACATACACACCAGAAACTGAACAAACAAACGAAGAAAATCACAAACAAGCAAACATATTCTAACATTCTCTTCTACCAGACCACATTTTGTTACCTCTGTTTTTTGGAGTGCTTAATGTTCCTTAGACTTGAAATTACCTATTCTTACCATAAATTACTCAACTCAGTAAATTGTTGAGTTGTCCACCTGTTAAGATGTATAGAACTTTCAACTGGTCTAGGAAGGTTTAAAGCTCAGGAAGGGTTGGGGATATGGGAGGTGTCCTAGTTTAGGGCAAGTCTGGGAGAGAACCAGGCAAGGACTGGCAGTCACTTCTTAAGTTCTCTCTCACTGTGGCATCTCAGAGTAACTGCTTCATTTCAGTCATACATTATGCTATACACAGTCCAAAAGAACAGTACAATTTTTTATTTTTTTTTTTAAATAAAGCACAGGAATTTTTGTCTTGTCACAAAAAAAATCCAGATCCGTGGAATTCAATAACTTTTCTTCATCCAGCTCATCTTCTCTCCTGACCATTAAGTCACATTCTTTGGGAAAAAAAAAAATTTAGTTAGGTATATACTGATTTTTGTCTTTTAATTTACCCAAAGAACATCTGGATTTACATTTCCTCCAGGAGAGGATGCAGGATCCATATTAAAACATATATAACTCAAAGGCAGTGTGCTACTTAGAAATATTTCCTCATGTACTTGGGCACTCAAAAGATTTATTTTTTTTTTTTTTTTTAAAAAAAAAAAAAGGAAAAAAAGAACATGACCCTGTCTAATGCTAGATATCAAAATTTAGTCAGTACACTGCCATACAACAATTCTGAGTACAGGAATTATTATCTTGCCATGAGAACATCAATTAGGAAAAGATTGAACGATATAATATCTGTGGAATTTATTTAGTGACTGAACTACTTATATTACAATAATCATTAAACATAAGTTAATGAGTAAAAATTATGACATTTGAAACTAGGGAGTAGTAGATAATAAAATGGTACAGCACCCATATATCTGGCTGTCTAAAACATACAAGTAGTGCTATAAAAATAAACCAAATGATTCCAAGTTTTGTTCTAAGAATCAAGCAAAAGACTAAAGGCAGCATTTAGAATTATGTAATAATTTCCCTTCTTGAACTAGAACACCATAGTACAGAGTCTTAGTATTTCCCTTAAAATTTCATGTAGCTCTAGTAAGAACTCTCAATGAAGAACATACAGCCAAAACCTAATAATTTACTGCTATGCTAATCCAGAAACTTCAGAGTGATCTGCACTTGCTGACTTCTCTTCAGAGGCACATCAGAACTCTAATCTTTTCAGTCAAATTTTCATTTTAAATGCATTTAATCCAAACTGGGAAGCTGGTTTTTTCATCACTTGTCCCAAGCACTGCAGATACCCAGAACTACATTAAGCAGACATAAAAAGCAGTTAAAAGAGCAGGAATATTATTCCACTACCCTTGCTTTCTCTTGCCATAAGGAGCCATGAACTAAATAAAGAGAAATAAAGAGGGATCTTGTTGGCACTATGAGGAGTCATTCACAAACTCATTTTTTAAATTTGACAAAAATTAAGCTCATAGAACATGTGCTGAAGATCTATTAATACAGAGGCATTAATTACAAGTGCAAAAGCTGCAAAGTAAGCTACTTTAAGCTATGAAAACAACCTCCCATTCCTAATTCTGGCTTCTGTATTCTGTCCTCTTTCGTCTTCTTGAGCAGCACACAAAAACACCAAGGAATTTTATTTCACAGTGTATAGAAGAATCTCAGCTGGCTATGGCTAATCACATTCTCTACAACTATTTATGAGAACTGCCATGATACTTATAATATATTGCCATGATCCACAGATGGGATCGTGACTGAAATCTCAATGAAGAAATGTATAGCATCCACTAGTAGTTGTTATATCTTCCCTTGCATTGAAACTCATTTTTCTGAGCCAAACTCTTAATTCAAAAATCACTTTTTTTTTTTTTTTTTCATTTCTCTGTTGTGGAAATTGAGAACATATAACAAAATCTTTGTCTAAAACTTTAATAAAGATAAGCAAAGTGAAAATAAGTAGAATTGAACTAGATTCCAAATTGAATTGTATTCCTTACTTCTATTACAACACTTGATTAGCTTCATAGACACCTTTGATGTCCTGAATTTAACACTTAACAAGCTAATTGATGATATGCCTTCTCTTCCAGCCCAGGGTTGTATTCCAGGGTAGACTTTTGTCTTCAAGACACTTCGAGAGCTGTGCTTTCATGTCTGTTTGGTTCAATGCTTCTCTGCATGCAACTTAGATAATAAAATGTTACTGAGTAGAAACAAAAGTGATTTCTCTTCCCCAGCATCATTTTTTTACTGATCATCACCCTAGAAAGAAAACTTTGAGCACATTAGCACTCCAAGGGTCATGGTAAGGCTTGCTGCTATCTACCTCCAAAATAGGAAACTTGTCTAGGATAATAAAAATGTTTGCTTTCACACCATACACTCTAATCCCAAACACAGTGCGCACACTAAAGAAGAGACCATGTGCAAATACCTCAAGTATTTGCATGTCACAATTCTAAGACTTGGAATGGATAATGATTTTATTCCTGTCCTTGCTTGACCCTGAGGATAAGCAGAGCACAAAAACACTGTGCCTGCCATTCTTGATCTTTTCCAGCACTTGCAGTTGATCAAGGTGCAGTTGATCAAAGCCAAGCCGTACTCTTTTTTTGCCTTATTTGAAATGGCCTGCTAACAATCACTTCTGATGCTAAATAAAAGGTGCACTGAGGAGAAAATGACAGTACATGTTTCTCTGTAAAAGCTCCATGCTTTTTTTCCCCACCGTTTTACTTCCTGCTCCTATTTGCAGTATGGCATCTCTGAAATAGCTGTGAGTAGTCAGTATTTTAAGTAGAACAAGCCTCTAAACAATCTCATCTTTTCATACAGTTTTCACTGGTAGAAAATACGTACATCCATCTACATGATACAAAAACCCACACTACATTAAACACTGAGATCCTATTCCTCTCCTTCCTCTTCTTTCTGTCACTTTCTCTCTTTGCAGTAAGAAGCACTTAGGCCATGTAAACTCGAGTTTTGGACGGCAGACCTTGCAGTAAGTATAAGCTAATGTTGTTGGATGTAGCCATTCCCTCTCTCTACGACACACCACCATCTGATAAAGACTTAGCCAAATAATTTCTTAAGAAAATGACTGCATTTTGTTATTTCAGAGAGTTATGACCGGTACCTGTAGACAATCCTTAGATGAATGAGAAAACTCAAAGTACAGAAATAAGAAGCTACAACTTGGTCTTTTTGCTCAGAAGTTTAATTAAGAAAACTTTCTGGTCAGTACTAGGAAATAAAACAGCTCTGGTTTGCTATATCAAGAAACCTCTGGTTCACTTCTGACTCTTCCTTCCTACATGTGGGGGTTCTTCTGGCAAACCTGAAAACATTTTCAGCCTGTCATATTCACAGCTGCTGTTAGCTTTCAAATAGGTTATTAACCAGGCTACTGTAGTGTGAATCAGAGAGCTTAAATTGTCAAGAGTGCGTTTAACTGCCAATCTTCATACTTTTTTTAAGGAAGCACCTTGGTAACTTGGCTTATTCATTAACATACACAGCACTTATTAAAAGAAATGGGAGGCGTTACCTCTTTCCGCTGGCATGAGAGATGAAATTACTTTCTCCCTCCTCCCATGCTGAGAAAATGACAAAGCTGCCAGCTCTCCGTGTTATCTTGCTGCTTACTAATACAAAGTAATTAATGAATTCAGAGTGCCACAGTTGGAGATAGGTGATTTGAATATTCAAAAATCCACCAGATACAGTTGCATTTCTATCCCAAAATGGCTCCATTCTGCCTTAGAAGCACAGGAAAGCTTTTCAGCTCTGTGAGAAAATGCACGTTTTCTCTCTCCCTTAAACACAGAGGGATAATTTTACATGCAAGACACTTGCATGTGATGATTCCTTCACACAGCCCCTTCAGATCAGAGGATAAAGGGTTCACTTTAATCCACAGCAAAGACTATCCCACACATGAAATTAGACAGCAGTTTGCTGGTCAGTGGCACAGAAAACAGATTTTAATAAAACAAGGCACCAGGAGGAGTGATTAATCAGTCATGACTGGATGATTAGATGGGAGTTAATAAGCTCATGATGCAATTTAGCTAGAACGTTGCCTAACTGATGGGTATCTCGTAGACAGCATTTTCCTGAAAAATGAAGTTGTCAACTATTGGAGTAGAGGTTGTGAAATTAAATTTTTTCATATTGCAGAAACACCTCAGCTTAGATTTCACACACAACATGTGCAATCAAATGCTTTCATTCTCCTAATAAGGTCTGACATAGATTTATGAATGCACAAGTCTGAAAAACTCCTAGCTTTAATTACAATGCTTTACCACAATATTACTGAGACTTTTAAATAAATTATCTTTGTTTGATGGCTATTTTCTCATGTTGTCTGAGTTATTCTGTATCCATTTTAGTATTTCTCTAGTGTAATTGGATGAGGGGGTGGAGGGCAGGAGGGGGAGGGCAAGGAAAAGATTGTGGTATTTGGAAGAAAATGCAGACATTCTAGAAGTAACGTTACTAAGGAAGGAAAGAAATGATGGATACTAGTGTCAAGAAGCAGGCAGCATACTAGTCAATCAGTTCTGCTCCAATGTGAAGATCTCCTGCTAGTAACAGGAAGGAGAAAACAATGTATAGAAACAAACAATCTCACAAGATGTAGAAAATTATGCAGCAGATTCAGAAATAGCAGCATAAATAAAGGAAATTTATTAATTTTAAGGGAAAAATAAATTAATGAAAAAAGCAAAATATTTTATATCAATGCTTAAAAAAAGATTCCTGTTTTTAATTGTTGTAGTCTAAAATCAGTGCAAAAATCAGTGTCAGGTTTATATTAGTAAGATAATTAACTCAATAGTAGTCTGTCTATTTCTTTGGTTATGCCAAGCTGCAGAACAAATGAAACTTTTAGCTAAGTACTTCCTCACAGATTGAAGTGTTCACTTAGACATGAGTGAATGTTATGTATTTGCATCACTCCCTTTAATAACCACTTTCACAATCCCAATTTCAAGAAGCTCTTTTCAAATTCCAACTACAATACAGTTCTCTCATAGCTGTCTCTCTGAATCTGAGTTCTTGATTAGTCCAGTCTTATTCTCAGTTTGAAGTGATCCAGTAAGCCAAAAGAAAAACAAAAACCTGATGGAAATGAAAAATCCGCCCAGAACTAGGAAGCAAAATAAAGGAAATTTTCCTTTATAAAATGCAGTTAGACTTAAAAAAGGAGGTATTTAACTGCTTTAAATACAAGCAGAATAAGCATGTAAGAAAGAATTTAGAAAATGCTTCCTAGCAGTCATTATGAAATAATCAAAGTCATATATGAAAATAATCAGAATTTCACTGGGAGAAGTTGGAAAAGTTACTGGAATTTCTGAAGAAATCTCAGTAGAAAGCTCATTGCATGTGCTGGTTCTCCTCTCAGCTCATGCTGTGGCATACATGAGTTGAGAAAGGACTCTGCAAACCAGGTAGGGTCAGACATCTGAGCTACTCTTCAGTCTCAAAACTCAGCAAGTCTGTATTTTCTCATGCAAAGGTCTCAGTTCCCTAAAAAAAAAATTTACTTTATAAATGTATCTTGGAATACTCAGAGTCAAAAGAAGCACTGAAGTCTCACACTGCTTGCAGTAATACCAAGAAAGCACACAGAAAGAGAACTGTGGTCTTCTGGGCAGAGGCAAATGCTGGCCACCTAATATGTTCCTCTGAAGATCTCCAAACCCACAAGCAAGTAATTCCTTCTGGACAAAGGTTTTGTATTTCCCAAAGTAACATACCTAAAACATAGTGGCATATGGCTGAGCAGAGAGAATAAGAAACCCCCCCCTGAAATTTCTTGGAACAGGAAAAGGATTTAATCAGTTACTGACATTATTAAAATTTGGGCAAATGCACAAGTTCTTTTGAAGAAGCAAAGCTATACCCAGTAAATCACTTACATTCTAACAAATACCACCTGCAAGTGGAATTTTACAGGAAGACCAAAATGCATGGATACCCAGACAACTGAAATAGTTTGTTGCCAAATGACCTACATATACACTAGACTATGTCAATTTACCACATTAAATAACCACCACTAAGAAAAAACAAGATTTCCAAATTCATCGCTTTCCTTCTGCTATTTGTGTACTGTTATCTTGTGACTCATCCCAATATTTTTTAAAATAGAAACTTCTTTCAAAAAAAGTGAGTGTTCTGCATATTTGTCAACAGATTGTCAGCTATCAAAAGCTACTTCAGGAGTGGAAGCTTCATGTACCACCATAATTACAAGCACATTGCACTCCATCAACAGTATCTGCAGAAACAAGCATTAACTACAAAAATCATATGCAACAGTACAGGACTCCCCAAACTGAAGCAGATGACAACAGCAAACATAATTAGAACACAGGTTTACTAGCAGAAGCCTGAATACCCTTCGTTCTTGTCAAGTTTCTTTCCTTTGCTCTGCTTACTTAGAATTACGTTATTTCCATAGAGAAAAATAAGGCTTGAGCTTTCACCCCTATGACATAAAAAAGGAAACCAATGCCTTACCTATTTATACACAGAGGGAATGACTATTATTTAAAAGATTAAAGGGCAACTAACTGTCGAACTAGCAAATGCTAAAAAGACTGCAGTCCAGGCAGAAAGAAGAGACTGCAGGGGAATGGGAGGACAATCTTCAGAGCTCAGCAACTATTCATGTTTGTCAAAAAAATATTTATGGATCAAGTTCAAAAACCCAACAATGTGGGGACAGTACCTCACCTTCTCACTTACCATTGTGACAGTACTCTAAAACAGAGGTTTCAATTTTCACTAGAAAAATGAAGGACAGGTGCATACAAAGAAGTCAGGAAGAGTCATATTGCCTCTTTTTAAACCTATATGTGTGTGTGTGTGTGTGTGTGTGTGTGTGTGTGTGTGTGTGCATACACGTATATCTATCAGGCATGCTTTTGGAGAAGTTAATCCCGACTGCCTGCAGGAAAACAGCAGGAGCCTCAACCATGGCTGAGATCCTGCTAACACTCCAAAAATGGATCCTGCTGACGTGGGACCCACTCGCCACCACAGAGGCCAGAGGCAGCTCAGCAGAGTGGCTGCACAGGATGCTGTGGGCAGGGGCAGCTCCCTTCCCTGTCCCAGAGCCTGCAGACCTGACTGAACCTTGCAGGAACAAGGCCCTGCTCACAAGAGTGGCCACTCTAACACTAAAAACTAAAATCCACATTTAGGAAAAGCTGAGGGATCCTGAGACACACTGAGGCATCCTCATGGTCTATAGGTGGATGATCCTACCACTCCAAAAGGTAAGTCAGTGCCCCTGTGAAGAGCCGGGGTTCATTGCTCACTCAGGTTTCTCTGCTGTGCTCAGGTTCCAGATCCAGCTACAAATAAGGCACCTGGAGGCCAGGGACAAAATCTCACCTCTGCCTACAGAGCTGCTCCCTGTTCTCAGCCTCTTTCTGTTTACTTAACACCCCCAGTCTTAAACCCCTTTATTTCTTTCACTGTCCTTCCCTCCACTCCCAGCTCAAGCATTACCATCCTGATAATTACTTAAAAAACAGTAATTCCCTATGGTAAGAGAGAAACAAAACCTAGGTATGTTAACTTTGGACCTGAAGTAGTGTAGCTCTCACATTAAGTACAGTGGTACTTAAATACAAGATCAATACACTCACCTGCTTGGAAGGCTCTTGTTTGATTATGATAATTGAAACAAACCATTTTGATGACTCTCTACAACACTACCACAGTCACTAAGGAATAACTGGGCATCAAAAGAAAACGTTTCTCCACAGATGAATGCTTGTTCCAGAGAGGTGAAATACCACCTGTTCTCAATAAACCTATTATTTTTGCTAAGATACCGTAGATTTTCTCAGTGATGTAGCCACCATGGATTCAAAATTCCTATTGCCCTGGGGAGATGCAGTCACATACATGCAGATGAATCCCAAAGAATTACATCACTATGCAGACCTGCTCAGCAGCAGAGATCACTGACAGCCATTAAGAAATCGTGCATGTTTATCAGCAGCTCTGACAGACACACCACAGAAGCAATACAGAGATGAACCTATCCCCTCCCCAAACTCAATTCCTTCCCCATTTCCTGTTCAAGACAGGAATCCTGTCTGCTCAGTGCTGCTCAGTCTCACTACACCAGTTCTATCTCTTCTTTTAATGCTACCCTTGGTAGGTGCTGTTCAAGTGTTACCCCTCTGGGGAGGACTTTTCACATCTCAGCTTAAACAATATGGAAGTCTATGATGCATATAGAGCACCATTAGAATCAAAAGCACCCCAAGGTGCTGGACCCTGCAGGATATCAAGAGTTAGAAACAAACAAAAAATCTTGACTGAATTTGAGGATTTGCATGGTTTGTTGTTTTCTTTAATTACCACAGAAGGTACTGGTAACTCCTGGAGGCTGACAACACTGAGCACATCTCAAGACAGAGAATGCCATGTGTAATCCTCCAGCTCCAGCTGCTGAGATCCTATGGAGCTGCCTGATTGGAGACTTGTTTCTTGCTACACAGTACTGCAGACACAATTAACATTTCCCATACTGCCAGCCTCTGCAGCACTTCTATGCACTTCGTACACTCGTAACATTTTACACCACTCACCAAAATATTCTTTAAACTTGCTATTGTAACTCAATGAGTTGGAAAAAAGGATCCTTCCTTTTTAAAATTTTGAACCAACCCAGCCAAATATTTCAGGAAGCTATCCCTATAAGAAGCCATTACAATACAACTGGAGATATGTAGAATTTTCATATATGAGATATTTATTGAGTATAAGCAGTCTGTTTAAAAACATTGGATAATTATTACCTCCAATCTTAATATAACTGGACCAAAGTAAAAGTTATGTTTTATTTAATTTAAGTTCTTGTGCTCTACAAATAATTCATCTTACAGCTGTGCTCATTGCAAAAGAAGAGAATACAATGCTTGAGTATCACTTTATCCAGGCCTTGCCTCAGCTTAATATAAAGTTATGAGATTAATGTAAAACTTCAGTTTGTACAATCAGTAGTAGTAGAATTGTAGGAGACAAGGATAATATATAATCAGGAACAATTTAGTATCTCAAAACACTTTTGACTAAGCTAAAGTATAAGGTTTTTGTGTTTTAAAAAAATTATGCTAACTTTTACAAAAAAAAGGTAACAATTTTAAGCAAACAGAAAAATGACAGTATTTTATGATGCAGCCTTTCACATGCCCATAACCTTTTCAACATCAAATCTGCCTCATGCAACACGTAGATGAGAGTGTGGTCATTTACTGTTTTGTTTTGTTCCAGCTTGTTGTGCAACCATTGTAATAAATATTGATAAAAAAAAGTCTTCTAAAGACATGACAATTAAATGCTATCCATTTTATGATATTCACTACCGTAAAGCTAACCTCACAAATATTAATTCTGTTTTCACAGTAGCCCAGATGACATAACAGATTTAAAGAATCCACTAAAATCAATGTTATACACAAAGCAGAGAGGGTAGTCTGAGACGCTTAGGACCCAATTTCTAATATTATTTTATTTTCATCAGCCTCAATGCATGCATAAATCAGTCTTGAGGTATGAAGACAAACAAAATCAGAAAAAAATGCAAGCAGCAATCATCATTTAGCTTATTTATTCCAACTGCTTATCAACACTGGCCCAGTTCAAAAACTCAGTGTGTTACTAGTTTTGTCAAGACATCTGGTAGCATTAAGAAAATGAGTGGTTTAAGAGGCTATCAGGAGGCTATCAGCTTTATCTAGGATTGAGTAGCAAAACTGAGACTCTTCAACATTCTAGGACAGCATCTGAATGTGAGGATTTGGTGGGGTTTATCTTTTCATCATTTTGCATAAATAGCCTTTTGCATATCAATTCCAACCCCTGATAAAAAAAAAAAAAAAAAGGGGGGATTTGGTTCTGAAAACAAATTTAACTGTATCATTTTCAATTTTGCTGTGCTTAAATTTCATATAAAAAACCGCAAGCTCTTTCAGGACCTAACAGGGAATCTTTACAGAAAAGCATCACTATGTTGCCATACTATATTTTAATAAGCTATAGCTTACATAGATGGCACAAGGATAATGCCTACAGAATTGACAGGTAAAAGGCATAAAAACAATCAATCCCCTTCTTTTTTCATCCAAGGTAAAAAAGCACACAGTACACCTTGAGTTCCTCATTCTAATCTCTCTGCCAGTATTTCTCAGCCATCCGCG
Source organism: Cyanistes caeruleus (assembly GCF_971803275.1). Taxonomy (NCBI): domain Eukaryota; kingdom Metazoa; phylum Chordata; class Aves; order Passeriformes; family Paridae; genus Cyanistes; species Cyanistes caeruleus. Next base: position 68,808,167 of record NC_141702.1, read on the forward strand.
TGGCAGCTCAAAACATAAAAGTGCTGGTTTCAGTGACTTCTACATTGCTTATAGTCAAGAACTTTTTGTCCAACTATTCTCCATTTGTTTCTTAGGACTATGGGATCGGAACCAATTCTTGTTTTAATTCTCACTTTTCCATTCCGCTTCAATGGCAAAATTGAATTGGCTACAGTTCTCCCTAAGCTCAACTGCAGCCGTGCCTGAGTATTCCAAGAAGATCATTCCACAGTCAGATTTTTCCTTCCATGACCAATGTTCTTCCTCAGATGGGTTAGTAGAACACCCAAAAGTATCAAACAGAAAGAGGTCTGCTTCCAGCTCTGAACCTCCAGCTCTATGGAAGGCCAGCCCTCAGGAGTTGATAGTGGCATGGACAGAGTGTCACATCTTCATTACTAACCAGGAGGACAGGATAGAGCTTCCAAGCACAGCAAATATTCATGGCATACAGTATTAGAATAGCACAGTTGCTGGGCAAATAAATACTGGGAAAAATGTAGCAAACTGCACACTGAAGTGTTCAGTAGATAATGGAGCAACTAAGATGAATTTGCAGGAAATTAAAAAGGGATTTAACTCTACATTTCATTTTACCTAAAAGTAAACAAATTTCAAGCATACTAAGGCAACTGAGAGCCAATTTTTTTCCCACTGCATAATGAAGTCTAGAAAGAAAAATAGCAAAAAAAAAACCACTTCGAGTTTTGTCAGAAAAAAAAAAAGAATCAAATACAGTGTGATTTTTTGAATAAACACTTAAAATCATTTCAATATAAATTCTAGAGAGTCCTACACTCCCCCAATGTATTCTAGTTCCTAGTTTATTATGACATTCAAAACAGAAATTGTAACTACTTATGCATTCACCTTCTTGCTACAACTGACATGCAAAGAAATCCTTTCTTATTTCACTACTACATTTTTTCTAGTAAGCAATCAAAAAGCTTACACTTGAAGTGAAAGGACACAAAAGCAGCTGAGAGAAATCCATTGGGTTCCATTGAGGATAAGTGAGTTTGTGCATCTGTCCTCCCAGAGTCATTAAAACACAATTCCAAAGGAAACACAATACACTCCAAGTGCAGATGATTTTACTAGTGAGCAGTTCATGTAGCATGAAGCCTAGCCATTAGCAAAGGAACGGAATGTTTCAAACACTTCGCTGATAAGATTGGAAAAAACAAAAACTAGCAAACAAAAAAACCTACAGGAGTCTCATACTCCTATATATACCTGATCAAAAAAAAGCCCACAAATACACCTTGTGTTGACAGAACAAAGCACAGATCAACAAACAGCAGCTCCAGAAGCTCTCACAAAAATAAACCTCTCTCAACTCTACACCCTCCCAACGATAGGAGGCTTTCCTGTGGATGTATGGTACAACAGAATTGGAATGGTTTGGCACTCACCAGTCTTCTGGTAGACCATAAAAGAGAATCTTTTACCACTGCTGACAGAAACTAATTAAAACTGTTGTAAAAGACAATTTATTAACAGAGTTCTCAATCACTCCAATGGGATGGAGCAGTTAAGAACAATTCTCTGTTTGGGATACAAGATCTCCCATCCACACACAGATGCACACCACACCGGCATGTGAAAGCAAGTCACATACACCTGTATTTCTATGTGTCATATATAAATACACACATATGTATATAGTCTATTCATCAGGCATGGCATGTAAAATATCCAGAATCTTCAAATTTCAGTGGCCTCATTTATTACAATTATCATGAAGGACTATAAAAGATATATCAAGGTGGAAAAATAGTACACTGCATTTTTTTATATATATATATATAATTTATATAATTTATATATATGTATGTATATATATGTGTGTGTATATATATATATATATATATATATATATATATATATATAATGAGACTGTTGGATATATTTCAAAAAATGTAGGCAAAGCAAGTTTAACTCAGGGAATAACAAGCATTTATTTCTTGTTCCAGCCAACACAGATGATAGATGATTTTGTGCTTGTCCACTTACAGGAAAATGTCTCCTTTTAAATGCCAAGCTAATTTAATTTCCTGTACCTAGTCACTGTGCCCAAAACTGTTTTTTATCTCTTTGAAGTAACAAAAACATTAGAATAGAATGAAAGTTCAAACTAGTCCCTTTTTATATAAATAGAGAGTAGTGATGTTTGGAATACAGATTCTCCCACTAGAAAAATAATAATTCATATTGAATCATATGAAAAACCCTCTGAAATATAGTTCAAATAATAGGAGCAATGGACTTTATGGAAGTTACCTTACACTTAATTGTAATTGCCACCCTCTTGGCAAATTTTTATCTTAATACCTATTTTTCATACAGTACGTTTGCTTGAGGATTATTTAAAAAGAAAAACCTTTCAGACAAAATCTAAATAATTTTTGAACCCACTAAGAAAATACCTGACAATCTCTCATGTCAAATATGTCTGGATAGCTTTTGTTCTGGATACATTTTTCTACTGAGTATACAGCAGGACAAAAGGAAATAGTTTTCTTTGTCATAAAAGGTGAGACTGGTAATAAGCATACAATGTACAGGTCTGTTGTTTAACTTTTATGAAAAAAACATTTAAATCTCAGAACTGAAAGAAACCACAAAATTATAAATCCCTACCTCACACCTGACACCTGCCAACTTCCTTCCCATGTCCTTGTGACACCTTTTCTCAGGGAATGAAAGATGTGCAGAAGGTGCAATAGCACAAGAACAGTTGATGGCAATGGAAAACAGAAAACTTTGCCATCCTTTCCTTTTATTATAGGAAAAAAGTTAGATCCCTTTCTCCTACCCAAAATCCATCATATCTGGAAGATCCATCTAACCCTGTTTCTAATATTGTTCATGTTGTCCAGAAATCGCAGAAGTTACTGAATTCAAGACCACTAATGGATAGATGGCCAGACTCCATTTCCTAAGAAAATTAGAGAAAATCTCCAGGAACTGGTTTGATTATGGCATTTAATCACTTTCACAAGAAGAAAGTACTAGATGATAGAGGTCTTGAATCTAGGAAAGGAAGATGTGATTTAAAATATATTAAAAGATTTAAAAAAAAATAAAAAAAAAATAAAAAAACAAACTACCCAAAAAGATAATCAGAGGAAAAAGAATCAGAAGCGAAACAGCAAAATACAGTTCCAACAGGTTGCCATGACCATTCCTAAATTACTTCAGAAGATATGGATTTGCCTCCTCAGGATCATTCCAACTGCTTCAGTGAAATACAAGGAACTTGGGTCCAGAGAAGGTTCACTGGAAATAAAAACCAGGCCAAGAACAGCCTCAGTTCTTTTTATGGTCTTAAATGTTTTATAAATACATAAGGACTTCAATTTCCATCTTACATCTGCTTTTCTAATAATAAAAAGTTACACTGACTTAAAAAACGGAGCCAAAATGATTACAAAATAATACCTAGGCTGTAGGTCACCCTTGTTTAGGACAGCACACCTGTAATTCTGCTTGCCTAACACACAACAGCCCAGACTATGTGATGATACTACTCATTATGTAATAATTTACTATTCCCTCTCCAAAAGATTTCTCCATTTTTCCTTATCTATTTCTGGTTTGTTGGTTTTTGTTTCTTTCCTGTAGATGAACTGATGGAAGTGGTACATGCACGTAGCACTCCAGACCTCAGCAAAATAAAAAATAAAAAAATTACCTGTTTAAAATGAAAAGTGCAAATAATGCTACCTAAGCAAATAAACATGGTTGTGGTTTTATTTTTCAAACCAAAACCATTCAGTCAAGCTATGAATATCAGTGTTTTAATAAAGTGTCAGAGCTAAGCATAGTGGTTTACAGGGAAATGATGAAACCTCAGAGCACAAAATAACTACCCAGTGCCTAGAAGAAACAGATCACTACACACATTTTTCCTTCGGAAATTTCAGTCATTTTCCACTGTTGCCTTTGATACTAGCATTTATCTGGTTCAGAAGAGTCAGGTAGGTATACTCAGAGAGATGGATCACTGAACTCACAAAGTATGGAAATTCTCATTTTGGGATTCTTGCACTAAAAAGGGAGGTTTTTTTCAGCTGTAATCTTGCACACATAAAGCATACTAATTGAGAATTAGAAGTAAATCCAGTAAGTGCACCCAGTTATTCTTCCTTAGGCACAAGAAAGCTGCTTATTGTTCTGACTCAAGTCAGCATGAGATTTTGTTCATATTACTCAACCATTGCATTAGTGCTAACTTACCTGTTATATAACAAGGATACCTATTATATAAACAGAGCATTCAAGAGATTACACAACACAAAAGGCAAATCAGCACAAGGAGACCACTTATAATCACAGCATCTTAATGATTTCTAATGTAATGAAAAGTAGCTGAGGACTGAGAAGACCTCCCTTTGTAGGATTCTTTCCACTAGAAAACTGAGATCATGCTGAAAGCAGTTCATAGCAAAAATTTCTCAAAAAATTGCTATACTTTCTTCTCCTAAATGAAATTAAACACTCTTGTTTTAATAAAAATAATTTATGCTTCTCCAGGAAGGTAGTAGTGCTTCAGGTAAGACAAATTACCTCATATCTTAAAACTTCTTCTAATAGCTACTTCAAACAAATATAAATCTGCCTATATAAGTACCTGCCCTATGATATACAATTATAAATGGCAAATTTGTATATTTTTCAGAGAAACTACAACAGATACCAAAAGTCGGTTCTATTAATCTATCAGCAAGTACACATTCTGTCATTTTAGTATCATCATCACTCGACTTTCAGAGGCTTACTAAAAAGAAAAATATTGTCATTGACAACAATATGACATTGTGTTCATCTACAAAGTATTATTTTCAAGATTGTTCTAATATCAATATATTAATATACAAGAGACACAAGCAGATTCCTAATGCATTTCTACAGAAGCCATCAAAATTTGCAGTGGAAATATATTTATGATTTACTCATCACCATCTCTCTGTGTTGGTATAGCTGTAGCTCTGTATCTTCTGCTACTTTGGCATTTAACAGGTGCTGAGAGCACAATAAACTACTGTGTAAACAGCCAAGAGCCACATAATGACCACACTCAGAACTTTGCTTTATCTTTCCTGTGCACTTCTCAGAAGACCTTTGAGTTCAGAGCACTGTAGACCAGTGCAGCTGCCATCAGTGTTATTTAGGCATGGGTGTAAGTGTCCAGAACTCTGACCTACTCTGACTTTCATGGTTATGCACAGAAAACATCATTAATTGTTTCCAGAAAATACCACCAAACATGGTATGTCTCATCTGTCAGTGTGTCCTACAAAAATCTTTTCCTGCTTACATATAGTGCAGAAAACATTCCAGAACTAGTGCAAAAATTCAACCTAAGACACCTACAAAGCTCTCTTAAGTCTGTCCTGTTCCCAGCAGAATAATCAAGCTCACATTTTGTAATCATTCTGCAGAGAGGTTTGTTCACTCTCCAGTGTTCTCTGGGTGTGATCTCTGTATTAAAAACAAGTATTTTTTTAACACCTGTCCCCAGAACTCTGCTAAAGACAGAAAATCTGCAAGTTGATGTTATGATTTAAAGAAAAGTTGCAATACTTCATATTCAAAAATTGAATGCTTTTTAATTCACTGCATTCTGCCCTACAGCACTGCTTTATTACATGTTCCTCTATACTTTAGTTCATGTTCCTGCTCACATCTGGTGGGAATAAACAGAAAGAAAACTGTTGCTCTTCTTCATACATGTGGCCATACACAGTTATCACTGTCCATCCTTGGGTTTGGACTGTGATTTTTGACATTATGTCACATTTGACATGCCTGTTCATTTATTTTTTTCCTTGTGAATTGCTTGCTCTTGGTTTCAATATTCACACAGGGAAGAAGGGTTTAAAAGTACATCTCCCCTTACTCTGGTACCACATCTTCTCTCAGATAGGCTTTTCATTCTCTTGGAACAAATTCTCACTGGCAGAACACACTCTGGATCATCCATGGGACTGCTCCCAGACTTCATTTCCCAAATACCATTTTCAGTCTGGCATTTCACGGGACTGACTACTCTGTATTAGTTTAGATCCCTGAGGCATCCCCATAAATATCAGAGGCATGCTTATGTCCTGCCAGCTTTCTTGCGAGATGATTATGATTAACACCTCTTTCTCTTTTGCCTGTTTAACTCCTATGCCTACAGTCACTCTTCCTCAAAAATTTACAGGATTTGAGCTAGAGCATAACATTCAAATGAACACTAAGGTATATATGGAACATTCAATTACAGCATAACAAATCCAATCAATTGCACTGCAGGAACATGAATCACTACTATGATTTATCTGTAAATAACTACTTTCTAATAAAAAAAATTAATTCATTCCTATTAGGAATAATACTTCATCTTCCAGGCTGCTATTTCTTGTCCACCAAGGCTCAATAATATTTTATCATCAGCCTAAAGGTCTGTTACAGCATGTTTTAGCTCAGGGTACACACAACAGCTTCATTATTTCTAGACACAAACAGCATATATCCAAGTCATTTTAAGACCTTTTTACAGTCTCACCCAATATAGTCAGGAATGCTCAGAAAGCTTATTTGTTCAGAACAAGTGATCAAGCTTTACATGACACATTATAAGAGTCTCGAATTAAAACACCCTTGTAACTCTGTACTGACTCATAGCACATTGAAATTGTCAATTTACAACTCTGGCAAGCTTCAGTGGACACTGCAAGTGCTTATAATTTCAAAAAAAACATTCCTGTAGCAAAGGAGGAAAATTCAACACAACCATGCTATAAGCACGTGACAGTCATGAAACCTGCGGTACCATAGGAATAAAGTACTATTTTGCAAGATGAAGAAAGGTGAATATTTAATAACTTACCCCTTCTGCCTTTTCTTCTGTGTTAGCCAGCATTTCCTGGAGGGCTCGTACTGACAGAGACTGCTCCAGCACAAAGGTGCAGATGGACAAATCAGGTGGAACATTCTAGGTAAAAGAGAGCCATGAGATCACATCAGTAACACATTTCCTGAGTGGCACTTTCCAGTGGCTCTATTTTTCCTCATTATCCATGGATCAGAAAGACCTAGTTCATCTCTGAGGCTATGAAATCCAGCCACATACTGGGCTGCAGGAGTTAAGTTTTAGCCAATAAAGGGAAGCAGGGCTCTGCTTAGCATGTGCAAGCTGATACCTGGGGTATCAGGTCCCCTCTAGAAAAGAAAGAAACTCTCAATAAAAGAAGAAATCAATGAATTTCATCAAGTTCAGCAGAGGGTTGCCATAATGTCAGGGCTAGTGCACACACCCTGTGTCTGTGGAGAGGAGGAGAGGGATCTTGCGATTCTCTTTAAAAATCTAACGTTGATTACAGGGGAATAGAGGCAGACTCTTCTTGGATGTGCTCCTTGAATGGAATGGGAGCAGCAAGGCAAAGTGTACAAAGAAAATCAGAGAATAAAATTGGGAGTGGAAAGGCTCCTAAGCAAAGTAATGACAGGTCTGCTTAGACACTAGCACATGGAATGTATGTCCCAGACATTCGGCTCAGATTGTGAGGAAAACCAAATTCAGTCTTTAGGCTACTGGTAGTTAGCCAGACCTCATCCTTATCATGAAGGCTGAGATGAATTTTCAGAGCAGAAATACTGGACACCAAGTATCAAGGCCAAGCCATCAGCCCCACAGCCTTGCACAGCGCTATACTTCACCACAAGCTGCTCTAACTGGGATGAAACTGAAGAATCTTCCAAAAATTATTATTTAACTTGTCATGCTTGAAAAAAATATCATTGAACTATCAAAAAGTTAGTTTTTCCAGACTATCATAAAAATTCATATAAAATTGAAAAAGGTTTGTAACAGCAATGTCTAAGTTACAAAGTAGCAAAGTAAAATTAGATTTTATGTGGGGATCTTTTCTTCTCTTAATAGAACATGCAACTCCTACACACCTTTACTTGCCTCCAGAAATTCCTTCATATTCCTTCTTTATTTTCTTTTCATGTTAGTTGCATATTTTAGTTTAGGAACACTTTTATTGACTGTTGGAATTCAGTTTTTTACACAAGGAATGCTTTTGCTGCTAAAGCTGTAAAATTGCACATATACTCAAATTGTACATTGTATACAAAGTGAAGAGGCAACTTCCAAGGTCAAATTGTGAAAGGTAGTTCCAAAATCTTTTTTTTTTTTTCCCAAAAAAATTAGTTTACTCAGAATACCTCACACTCTTACTAGCTTATTATATTGCTGTTCATCCCTACTAAATACAGCAATTTAGGTCTAATACATAATAGATCTTTCATTATTTTCCAATACTTATATTTCATTAATGAAAAATGAAATTAATGGAAAACTGTACTTCAAATTTAAGTTTTAGCCAGATGAGAAAGGCTTTAATAGCATCTTCTTTTGCTATGGGTTTTGACTGACTTATGGAATGATACTTTAGGCATGGAATATTTTTCAGCCAACTCCTTCAGTAAAATGTCTCTAATTATTTGTCAGTTTCTCATAGCTAGTCAGACACTACAACAGTCCTTTTCATGCTAAGACTAGGCCAACAAACAACCAAGTAGATTGTCTTCAGAACATCCTTGTAATGTGAGTACTATGGCAAGCCCTTATGTTACAAAGCAGGAAAGAGAGCACTCAAAGACCTCAGGCTGCAAGGTGCTGCTGCTACTCAGTTAATGTAAGGGGAGTTTTCCAGCCTAGAAAGCCTCACAGCCTGACAGTGCAGCTCACCCTCCATTCTGTCAGTGAAGGCTGACAAACAAGAGTACCAACAAAAGAGAAAAAATGCTCCATACACTGTGCTCAGAAATGGGCCAAGGCTACCTTTTCTGCTTTTCTGTCTGTAAGCAAAGTCTCCTTAACAATATTCCCATTGTTATTACTGTTATTTAAAGTAGCAGTTTTGCTAGCAGAACATGTCTCACACATACAATTTTGGAGACATCAATTTTTTTACTATTGAACCTACCCCACAGGTAATATACCTTCCAATACCTAAAATCCTGCATCATTCCAGACACTGATCAAACCAACATAACTAGGACCCTTCTCTTTCATCCATTTCATTCTCCTTTATGTTCAAGACAGCCATGAGCACTTCCTTTCCTACCCATTAAAAATGAGATATGAAGTCCCAATGAACATTTTCTAGCTATTCTCACTGCAGGTGAGTAAGGCACACTTTTTACTTCTAGGGAGTGAAAAAGGAGAATTGTATGAAATAATTTTGAATTAATTAAGTGAAAGTACTGTGTTCTTACAGTCTAGCAAAATGTTAGAGCCAGGGTTTTTTCATAAGGCAAATGGAAGAGCATATTATCCCACTTCATCTTCGTTGCATGAATGCCTGGGTACTTGGTGGCCTTCAGGGAGAAATGTTTTTCCCTTAAAGGTTCAGGGAAGATGCACCTACTGATGCTTGCAGTGAGATGTGAATTAGACCTTTCTCTCTGGCAGTTCCTCACCCAGCTCTGCTCTACTGAAGATCCAACGAGCATGACTGCATCAATCCCAGCACATACAACATTCAAAGCATGGAAGAACATGGGACAGATGCAGACCTGCCAAGGTATTTACCTCAGTTACAGCTCTGCTCATCCCTACACACTTTATATCAGTGCTGATGCTTTTAACACTGAGGATTTAAAGATGAGGCTTTGGGCCTCAGACACAGACTGAAGGTTCCTCTCTTGAATAGCTCCCTCCAAAAATAATAAATCCAAGTAATTTTAAAACTCCCATTTAAGAATTTAAAATTCCCATTTAAAAATTATTCACAGTGCCTTCTCCATCTCTTCAAAGCATAAAATAAAAACGAGGAAAGAAAAACAAAGTCTTTGCCAGACCTCTGACTATCTACCTTATTGTGTCTCATATTATCTCACACACAGACAGATGATGGTGTATGAAAAATAAAGGTGTTCTATGGCAGCCTAATATTCTCTACAGAAAGATATCTTTATACAAAGTACATAGATTTTAGTACCCAATCTGGAGAACAACTGCATATTCTAGTGGCTGCAAGGAAAACCTGCAGGAATTAGTTTTCAACATCAGGCTTTTTTGAAGACAGGTGAAATGTGTTGGCAGGTATTTATTTCAGTGACTGCTGTGCTAAACTATGAACGCTACATGTCTAACAACCCACCAATGCACTTTTAATAAACACCAAAACTATCAGGTTTAACTAACAGTTAAATGGTAATAATACATCTCTATTTTGATAACAGAACACAAACTATAACCCCAAAAACTCATCATCTCAAAAGCAGAGGTCTCATCAGATATAAATAACCATATTGGCAATCTTCAACCTTCTTTTCCACCAATTTTCATCATATTTATATTTTCTGTTAAATGAAGACATAGCAAATTAATTCATATTCCAAAGAGGGAGGCTGGTTTGTTTTGTGATAGAACATACAATGTTGGACAATCCAGGGAATCTGTATAACTTCAGTTCATATGATGAGTGGAAAAATCTGATAAGGAATGGCAGTATGCAATGCAATTTATTTTCAGCTCATTTCTGACACATTTGTAAAATCGTACTTTAGTGAGTTTGAATATAAAATATATTACTCAGAATAGTAGTAACTCCAGTTTATCTGAGTATTAATTAAAGCATTACTGATTTGGCTGCCAGTTCATATTTAGATTTGCCCTCTTGTCAATTTTTCTTCCTAGAAAATCTACTAAGTCATAATTACAGCCCTCTATGCAAGCAGTTTGATTTTTTAAAAGTTATTAAACAAATAAATAGAAATCGTATATTGCATTTCAAAAGGAGATTCAGTACACCTCTAGGAGAAAAACAATAAATTATTATTAAGTTTTTCTATTGTTCCTTCATCATGGCTTGTAAGACTCCAATCAGCAAAATTAAACAAGTTAAAATAAATGTAATGGTCATATGGAATTTTTAAGGCATATCCATTACTGAAGTAGTTACTGAATTATTTAGAAATTTGGTGGATTCCTTATTCTTCCTGTTATTTTAAACTACATTTATTGTGTACACTAGTTTTCTGTAGTAATATTTGCATATTAAACTACACTTTACTCTGTGGGAGGCAGATTTGCAAATTAGATAATCATACCCTTTATTAAAAAGGTGTTTTGAGTAAAGCTTTTGAAATATATGTAAAAATAACCCTTACTGTATTCCAACCCACAGGTGAATCATGGATACTGGATGTAATCATTATGCTCAATTTCATTTTCTAGAGAATTTCTGTTTACACATTCCAATGAAAGCAAGAGGCTGAGATGCAAAATTCTGTTTTTGTCATTACTCTAACAATCACACAGTGCTAACAAGCCACTGTAATGTACAACTTGCTCATATAATATGTTGCATATAATCTTGTGAATGTAAACTGAACATTATCTGCCTCTCATAAATAATTAGTACAAGACTGAAGGATAATAAATTGCATCAGCAAACAAAATTCTCTCAGAATAAGCAGCTTTATCTCAGTTTTACTTCTCTTCCTAGATATTTGCAAGCGTCTTAGTTATTTTCCTAAGCTCAGTTATTTTTGTTATTCTTCTAGCCAAATTCTCAATAAAGTGAACTTGCAGGTATTTAGTTTTTAAACATATACAGACTATTCACACTGCAGTGCCTAAACAAGCACCTAATTAAGCAGCCTGATGTAAAAAGTGAGATGTGGGTGTTCATAACTTTTTTTAATGCTAGCACATTTACTAGATGCCTACAGATGCCTAACTTTGAGAATCCAAGTAGGAGAACTTAGAAAATTAATTTTAGTACAGAATTTGAGCAAAATATCTGTAGTCCAATTTGTGGGAGTAGCCTGAAAGCAACTGAACTCATCAGCTATTTTCAAGTTACATTTCAATTTATACATCTCTGTCTTTCTGGCAGCCCTTTCTATTTAAATGAAATTCTGTCTGGTGACAGTGATGAAACACACTCACTATTACCAAGAAAAAACTTCTATTTCTAGGACTCCACACAGAAGGCCTAGCTTTCCCTTTTTTCAAGCTTGTCATCAAAACAATGGACCCAGTACAGAAATATATGTGTCTGACAACAAGTCCCGTCAGGCAAAGAGAATGAACCATATTCATCAGATCCCAAAGCAGAAAAGACAGAGAATGAATTATGAGCCTTACGGATTCCGTTCTGTAGAGAGGAGTGTCAAGTAACAATGTCCTCTCCCTGGAATTCCTCCAGGAAAGTGTCAAGCTCCCATGTGTTTACCATGGGCAGATCTTGAAGACTGCCTGGACACCTCCGACATAAAGTTTGCTATCAGCTGACTATTTCAGTCTGAAAACATCACTTTCTGTATCAGGCTTTTATAGGACATTCCATCCCAAGCAGTTGTTTCCCTCAAAAGCAGAGAAACTCTCAGCATTCAAAACTTTTTATGTTACTATACCTAAAATTTGTAATGCTCTCATGTTTTTGGAAGAGGAGTTTAACAAGGGAGTGGCTTTTTGTCAGAAGTAGCTTTTCACTTTTTCTAGGAAAAACTTCAAAAATCCTAACATGTTCTACTTCCTGAAAAATGTCATTTGCACATAGTGTAAAGTTTCTTGTTAACATTTGAAAGCTCAAGAGAGTCCTTTTTCCACAGGAAAACTGTTCCAGGAGATAAAAGAAATCAAAAGGAGGATAATATCAGAACAAGATCTAGAATTGGAAAAAAAAAAAAGGAAGAAAAAAAAAAAAGGAAAAAGGAGACAAACACAGGGAAAACCAGTTAGTGGTGGAACTAAGGTCAGACACAAATACTTTGCAATCATTCCCTTTTCAAACCTTAAAACACAAGCCAGCTCCATGTCCTCAGTAGTTCTCTTGAATTGTGTTGGCTGCCTATGGTGATCTCCTTGTTAATCTGATGTAAACAAGCCACTGTTTAAATTTTTTTAAAAATACTCTGTCTAGTCACATATATAAAGTTTCTCCATCTTGTCCAGATCTCTAAGTGCAGAAGTCTCCCATAAGTGAAGCATTAGATATGATAAAAGCAGCAGTGGAAAAAACCTTGACACACTGAGCATACTTTCTGTTCATACATCCAACATTCTTCCAGTATCCAGTCAGTAGTCCTCATCTGATTACAGGGAGTTACTAGCTTGTATCCTCTATGAGTTTGCACAGCAGTGAAGACAAAAATCCTTCTCCACTTTAATTTTCAGATAGTGAAACGTCATCTGCTGGTCACTGTGCAGCAGAGCTCATAGGCAAAGAAAATTGTGTGTGCCTGAAACTCAATCTGTACAAACTTGAAGGTGTAGAAGGAAACAGCTTCTTGGGGTTTTTCCTTCTCACAATCTTCTTTAAAAATCCGTAAGAAAACTACTTCTGCTTAAGATGTCCTTACTTAAGTACATTACAGTATTTTCCTTTATGCTGAAAACAGTTTCCAAGTTTCATCTTACAATTTTTCAGTTTTTGCTCTTTGGAAATAGCTTTGATCCTGAAATCTGCCAAAGGTCTTGAGGCCATTATTAACAGAGCAGACTATCTTAATCACTTGGAAGCTGTAATTCCTGGTACGGTATTTACTTTCTGTATAGATTAAGGGCTGCATACATTCCATCTTTAAATGGATAAGAGGCTTTTTCCTCTTATCCTCCATCTCTTCCCTCTAGTCTTCTTTCTAACCTAAGGACATGAGTCCAACATATCTACATTACTGAGAGCTGTTTCCTTTTTATCTCCTTTTTGAAAATTTAAAACTCTTAGCGATAGATAAAAGTAATATGAGGTAAGGAGCCATACAACTACACTGCAACATTGATGGATAAACTTGGTCAGTCAGCTCAATCCCCATCACAACATTTGCTGCTGCAGCCAGAAGCTTGGATGAACATTAATTAATAGTGTATCACCCTAATGCAGTGAAAATGTGTTAATTTTTAAGGCAATTAGGAAAATTTCACACTGATTAATAAAATAAGAAAAGCTCAGAAGATCAACAGTGTTACAGAGGGTCTGGGCATACGTCCAAATTAACAAAGCATGGTTTGTTTATCTTCATATTAATTATGGTAGCCTTATGTGTATTATTCAAAACTTTAACATTCCCTTTTATTCTTAGAGATTATGTTGCATTTGTAGCTACTGCAATGAGTAATGGAAAAATCTCTGCTATTATCATTTGGGAAGGTACTGTTGCTTTAGAACCTGGAAGGAAGCAGTTACCCTTTGATTCTTGCAGCATCAGAAAGATCACCTTTATAAAATACTATTTTGTCCCTCTCTGAAAAACATAGCAGATACCCAAAAGGAAAATCTTCCTAATCTCTGGCCAGATTTAATATAAACCATCCACATTACAACAATCCTATTTCTAAGTAGCAACCCTGTAACCTTTCGGGATCAAACAAATAGGGCAGACGTGCACATGATGTTTCATGCCTGTAATAAGTGACACAGCCCGACCTGTGTCAGCAGAATTTCTTTCCAATGCATAACATTTAATAGGCCATTATTGGCTGAGATTCTCTCACTGTTAAATTTATCCCATATCAGAAATCTTCACAGTAGAATTTTTACACATTAAAATGACATCCAAATAAACATAAATACTAATCATTCCAGAATACCAGCTTTTATGGGCAATTTATCTACATTGCAGTAAACATGAATCACTATGGCTAAGAAAAGTAAAGTCTGCTTATTTATCTCATAAATTATCAACTCAAAAACATAACAGACATCAAATTTTAACTTTTAAGCATTTTGTTGTAAGTTTTCAACTATTATATTTTACATTGTATGTTGATGAAATCAGTGTTCAACCCGTGTACCTAAGAAAATCAAATAGTGTTGACTGGGGCCCTGGCAGTTTATGCTCTGAGTCACGCCTGACTTGTCCTTAAATGAAGGAAAGAAGATGCATCATCAGCTCCCTCCTGGGCAAGACAGTTTAAAATTATGTTTTAAAAAATTACATTACCTTAAAAGACACATACATCCACCTCTGTAATGTAAAGGAAATCTATCAAAATCATATGTTGAAAGATTTTCAGTACAAAAAATAAAAATAAAAATCTATATTTAATAATGAAGTTCTTGTCATTCAAGAAAAACTCTAGCAAATAATTTGGGTCGGGGACAGAAGAATTTGAAGATTCCTAAAAGCAAGGACTGCCTGCCAAGAAACTTTCCAAGGATTTAAGGACTTACACTGACAACGTTCCATTGCTGATAAGAAGTGCTATAATACTTTCAGGCATAAATATTTGTCTAAAAAAAAAGCTCACTATGTATACCTAGAAACTGTGGCTTATCTATCAATGTCTAAGTATATAAAGCCCCTGCTTGCCTGGGCATGGCACTTCATTTGAACATCCATTGCTTGATGTGAAAAATAAACACTTGTTTTAGTATATACCCCTATTAACTACACAATAAAAAAAATAATTGCAAGGGTAATTTTTTCTTAATATTCAAGTGTTGTTCTTTCTTGGTCTACAGTGTCCAAATATTTCTACTAAGCTGTTAAGATAAAACCAACTGCTGCTTTAAATAATTCTTTGCTTATCATTCAGTAACACACAGAACAAAAAGCTTCCACAAAGTACTGTCTAGACAGAAATACCCACACGCATTTCCCACCTGCCTCGGAAGTGAATTATGCAAGAGGCAAAAATGCAAGAGGCTTAAAAATTCATAGATGGTAAAGACAGTCTCAAGGACCTAAACAACCTGTGGAGTTTTTCCTGCTACCTTGAATACGTGTTCATGGGGGAGTATAATGAGGAGGAAATATAACAAGTTCATATACATCATCCCTACACGAGACTATGGCATTCATTTAGATCATTGACCAACCTGGAGTTTCCTCCTTTAGCACAGTCAAGAGCTTCCTTTTCAAAATCTCACATTCTGACATCAGATAATAAGTTAACAGCTACAGACCTTTGCAGAAATCTATCATGCACAAGCACATATACTTTTCTAAATGGTTCTAATCTTAATTAGCCAGTACCTCAACTTTCAACTAACCAGGTAAAGATGGTGCCTGCTCAGGTCCCTGTCCATGCTGGGGTTTAAAATAACCTTTCAAATGTCTGGTATTGGTTTATTTTCTAAAAAACAGGGCAAAAAGAAATCCACATTCTTCTAAGATCTTCAAAATAACTTTTAAATTATTTTAAATTATTTCTTCTAAGAAATTCTGCTTTTCTATAGACACAAAAAAATCCTAGCAAGAATTATGCAGACAGTTGTGTGCATCACCTCCATGATAAATTAGCCACAAGCATGCAAAATAAAAAGTAATTATTTTGCCACTTTGAGCTAATGAAGACTTACACAGTCATTAATCTATATGCATTTTTTCATATGTATCAGCCCAAAGAGGCCTTATTTATTGTTAGTGTACTTCGGACCAAATCAAATATCAAATATGGCACTTAAAGCCTATTAAGCTTTATTTTTACAACAGCTAATCAAACTAGGCATGTTTCTTATTTAAAAATACGACCTTATTGAAATTTGACTTAATTTCTATAGGCTTTTTTATTTGCTAAAACTCAGTCAACATACATATACTAGAAAGAAAATTCTGTATTACAGGGCCTTCTAATTTATTGAATAATGGGCACTCAAATACTTTCTTGGAAAGTTGATTCATATTTCATATTGCACTGAGCAGAAAATTTGTTTGATTTCTGGGACCCCTGTCCAACCTGCCCATGCAAGTCCTGTGCTAGCCCTGTTTCTTTTTCCCTCACAGTAATCAAAATGTCACAAAGTTTTGCAATTTTCCTTCATATAGAAATAGCTTGTCCCTCCTGTTTCTTTTAAAGATCAATACATACCTTGGCTGTTCAAAGCATCTTAAACTGTCAAAACTAATTCATCCAACATTATCTAAAGCCATTTGAACAACTGTTCATTTTGATTCCCATTTCTGTCAATTGTTGCTGTATCGCCAGCTGTAAACACTGTACTGTCCAAATCTAACTGGTCAATACCCAGAGAAGCATCAAGAAAACCTGAAATTCCTAACTCCCTGTTATCATTAAAAGACATTATCCATCCCCATTATCTGTGGGATAGAAGTAGAGTTTGCAGTATTGGTAAGGGAAGATTGTATCAGATGTTTGATCAGCCCAGTGACATTGGTTTCTTGTTCTTTTTTAATCGCATGTAAAAAGTCAGAGCTCGTGAAAAGGCAACGCTGTTGTGGATGGTATCTTCATAAATACGTCACGACAAGAGCACAAATAACTGGAAGATGGAAAAACTTCCCGCTCCTAAATACATTCTTTATATCCAGCAGGGAAGAAGCAGAGAATTTGGAAGGCATTAAAGCTCAAACACACCGATTAGCATTATTCACATATGCATGTCCATCTCTATTATCTGTTTTCAAACAAACAGCAAACATTCAGCAATTATTCAAAAATAATTAAACACTCAGGAAAAAAAGCCTGAACTGTGACCTTGAGCATTTATGCATAATCTTTAAGAGCATAATGACTTTTTTTACCATCTGGCCTCTGTTTTTTTGGGTTTTCTTAATTCAAAATAAAGCAACTGTTCTTTTGTTTGTGAAACCAGAAAAAGTTCTCCTTGTATTTGTATATGGTAACCTAACAGTCAGCCCTAGGAAAGTTACTAAAACAACTTGCATTTTAGTTTCAAACACAGGGTCACAAAGCATACATCTTCAAACTCAAAACTATTTCTACTTGCCCAAATTTTCTCATCCAATTTATAAACTAACACTCTGAATTTCATGTTGAAAATACTATTGTAATGATAGCAAGTTTACAAGCATTGCCTCAGCTGCTACAAAAGCACAAATAATCTTCCTTCTTTTTCAAGAGTAAGTAACCAGGAGGTAAAGTCTAAAATCTTGAAAATCACAACCCAAAAGGTGTAAATTTTAAAAAGTCTTAAGAAATAAACAAAAAATATTGGATACTTTCTTTTCCATTTTGTTTCAGATATGATCCGTGTTAGATACTGCAAATAAACACGGATTCACTCATTAATAGGCCACATTTCTTTGCCCTAAGTTCTGAGAGCCCATTGGGCTAGGATTATTCATAGGACTCTGCTGGACCAGATTTAGTTCTTAAAAATACTGAGTACAAAGTAATAATACCATGAATTGAAGTGCTAAGAAGGGGTTCAAATTCAAAGCTAATTTGAAACTGTTTTGGACAAACATTCATCTAAAAGGCTTAAAAATAAGCATTTATACATTTATGTGTTCTTAGCTTGAAACACAGATTTAAGAATGTTTTTTCAGTTTTTCAGATGTGCAGCTATATATCAGTTTAATTAAAATTCAAATGACTGCTTTGTAACTACTCTGCATGTACTAATGAAGTACATTTCATTCTAAACCCTTCAGAGAAAATATTTAAAATGCTGAGCTCCAGGGGACTTGGCAGAACATGCCAACTTTGTAACCTTGTGATGTTCAGTTTCCCAGGGCAAGGCAGCAAGCCTGAAGCTTCTGGGGTTGTGCTTGCACTGAAAAGCCAGCAGCTCTAACTTGCATCAGACATGAATGTACCCAAATAAGAACTTCTACCTCAAAATAATTTGGATTTCCTCTACATACCACTTATTTATCTTTCAAGGACTTTCTTACTGTATTTTATTACAGTTAGTGTATTTGGTGAAGACCAGTAACCTGTTTGCAGTCCTTGACACATAGTCCCAAGATTATTACGGAGTCCCAAGACTTGTATGCTAAACAGGGAAAAGACAAACCCAGCTATCAAAACCCATCAACTGTGCACTTGGATAAGGGCACTGCTTTGAACAGACTGTTCAAAATGCAAATAGATAAACCCAACATACAACGATAGCAACTTGCCTTTTTACTAGAAACTGTTCTAAAAATATTAGGACTCAGAAAATAAATCACAGCAAACTGGCAGGTTTTTGGAATCCTCTAGAAACTTAAAAAATCAATTAGAGGACTGTACACCACATAAATCTGACTTTATATGATCACTGTGTTACAGCCATATCTCAGACAATATTATTTATCATAATATCTGCTTCTTTTTAATCTTTAAGTAATGAGATGCCTAAACAGTTACTGGGATATATAGTTACAAAGGAAAATTGATTTAATGGGATTTTTCAGGTTTTTCTTCACTTATTTTAGACCAGAAGTGGAATTCCTCCATCTGTTTTACAAAAAACGCCACACAAGTACAAACAAACAAACACCAATAACAAAACAATACAAAAAACACCTACAAAAACAAACATGAAAAAACACCCAAAACAGCCACATCATATGTGGGTTTGTAAACATTTAGGGTTTTTTGGCTTTTAACACACATTTAGATCACGAAGAAAGTTGCAAACCACGTATTGGACTGGAGAAATTACAACTTATGTTTTCTTCATTAAATTTCATAGATTATATAACTTTGGATTAAGTTTCTTGAATGGATGGCTTATGTTACTAATAGCACGAAACAATTCATTAACATTAAAAAAATGAGATTTTGAAATTTTTCTTGCATTGTTTAGTTGATAGCAAACATTATACATTGACACATGTACTATTCTTTCATTTAGTGCCATTGCTTGGAGTATTATCATCAACTAAACTCACCTACAAAATTATTCTGATTCTATCTTTCAGCTTCTGTCACTGTATGTTCAGGTTACATGTCATGAACTCTACCAGCATAATTAGGAATTCAGAACTTTCCTTTGGAGGTTTTTCCCCAGGTGCCTTATCGATTACAGTCTTACATTTTTTGTAAAACACATTTTGACAAGAAAATACCAAGTACACAATACATTTAAAGTCTTATAATAAAACTCGATGGGTTCTAAATAACTAGTATTAAGTATTCAGGGTTATCCCCAAAATAGACCAGAGAACTGTCCTATAATAATGTATTATTTTTAATAATAATAAGTGAGTATGATTTCCCATTCATGACTGTTCACTTTGGAGACAGGAAGAGCTTTAAATTTGTATTTCATAGCAAATAATGCCTTATTAAGCTAAAACTCAATGTATATCTCTGGCAAAACTAGATTTGATGGCAATTATTTCTTAAAGATCAGAAATAGTCCATTCCTGTGTGAATTTAAAATTTCAAATATCTGCTTCAACAGGAGATATAATGAAAAATGAAAAGAGTGAGGTTTCACAGATTGGATCTATTATTATTACACCATTTAGTCTGCGGTGACCTGCTTGATTTCGCACATTTTATTTCCCTTTTAAAAACTATCTGAGTTACAGGTGACAGTACAGATACGCTAAACTATATTGTTATGCCTAGGAACAATGCCCACAATTTTCAGCTGATATAAAGCCACATTTCTGTTGCTGCTTTACAGCCATGGAGATCTGACAGTGTTTTTCATAGTCCAAATGTTTAACATTCATTTTAAATTATTCACTTGCCATCTCAAGAAATATTTATGTTCGTCTCTGGGACTAAGTGCAAGGATCACAATCAGGTCTGAGAGATATAACTACCAATTTGCATTTAGGCTCAAAATTTATATAGTACTTACAAGAAGTAAAAACTGAATTGGAGATACATAAATAATAAAGATAATATTTAAAAATCCGTAAATCCTGTGCTGCATAAAACTACATACAGTGTTGTGGAACACCCTGTCCTTATTTACATTACTCCTACAGAGCATTTTACTGGGAAAGAATGACTCACTGAACAAAATCCTGTCTGATCCACACCTATGAAGACCTCATCTACCTGTGTCTAATTTATGTATGTCAAGTAGGCCAAGTAATATGTAAGTATTGATAAATTCTCTTCATTTAAATTATTAAAATCAACAGTTTTAGTCAAAGCCTGCTAAATGAAGTCCGCTGAACATAAGATTACATAAGATTGAGTGCCATCTTTACCATTAAATGGGAATATTCATTTTGGCAACATGACACAAAAGCAGTTAAAATGGACCTAGAAGTGCAGCTACAAAGCCCTGACAAAGTTTTTGACTTATTTTAAAAGGATCAAGTGGAAACACATGTACAGAAATGAACCACAGAAATTACATTAAAAAAAAAAAATCCAACCAACTACCTTACTAAATGACATTCACAGAATGACCCAATGTAAAGACAAACAAAAAACACTGATCTAATTTCTCAGAGTGAATCAATTGTTTAAAAATTCACTATTTCATTATGTCAGTAACTGCTCACAAAGCATCTACTTGCATCCATATGTGCTTTTTTTATCTATTTGGATTTACACAATCAAAAACTGCACAACGCAGATACCATTTCTCAGCTGTCAGGAAGAGTTTCAGACTCAGTCTCTCTGGAGACATATTATTTGTCTTAGCCACTGAGAATATGTTTGCTGTAAAAGAGAAAAATAAGGCAACCCTTGCCTTCAGATCTTACACTCTGGAAGACAAATAGAAAAAAGAGTTTTTTTCCCAGAGGCAGTTAGGGTACAGGAGTTCAGGCCAATGTCTCACCATTCAGGATGACACCCTTCTCCAGACACATCCATGCAGAATTTGACTGCTGACTTGGAAACAGCTTGCATAAATACTAAAGAATCATACTTTCATGTAGCTTTGTCTGTGCCAGGTATAACCTTCTCCAGTCCTCCCCCATTCCCCTCTTCCCTTAGCCAAACACAGCCACCTGTCCAGATCCTGCCAATTCATCTGACCAAAAAAAGGGCAAAGATAAAAATCAAATTATTTGTATTTGTCAGCACAGTATGTCAGTCTTACAATCAGGCTTTATTTTCTACCCCCTTATGCAACAGTAGACACTAGGGGCCAACAAACAATGGAGCATCACTGACATACTCTGGATAATGGAGTCAGAATTCCCAACCAACTGGCCTGCACCAGTCCAGCACCAAATCTGAAGAACCTTTCTGCTCTGACACAGAAGAGACTCTTAAAAAGCAAAATGGAAAATAAGTTATCAAAATATTACTTCATGTGAAATAACCACTTAACTTTACAAATAGAATTATTATCAGTTTCTGTATTCTGCTCACAGCTCTGTAACTTATTATGTATAAAAAGTTCAAACCATAGGATCACACACTACCTTCTTCAAGAAGTTGAAGGGAAAAAAAAAACCACAAAACCAAAAACCAACTTGGGAGGCCTTTTTAGGCCTTCAAAAACCCTCATTATATTATCCTCCCCTCTCTCAAGTCAAAATTACAGAGATTTCCAGAGGGGGAAAAAGCCCAACACATAGCTTTTATCAATACTTTTTAATGATGCAAAGTCCATACCTCAGGGCATAATGAAATTAATAGGAGTTTACCACCTGCCATAAAAACAGGAAAAAAACCCCAAACCCTTATGCCATTTAGAAAAGCATAACTCAGCTTTCAGTGCTCTTCTGTGCAGTGGTTCACAAGGGATCAGCACCACCTTTGTGACTGACCCAGAGCTGAGGATTTTTCATTCTGCACTATGGAAAGGAGTAGTTTTCAGAAGCTGTTAAAACACAGCTCCGCCCTGTTTGCTTTTCAGCAATCTATGCATTATTTAAGTCTAAAGAAAAATTACTTCACCAGCAGACAACATAATCTTTTAATGAATGGACTTCCTCATATTACCACTCTGTTTATATATAGAAAGCAACAACTAACGTTCACATATAAAGAAATAGGTCTAACTTATATACTGAAAAGTTAAACTATGTTTTGGTAAAAGGGATGGTTTTCCACAAAAGGAATGAATTTAGAAGTACAGCAAAAAATGATGAAACAAAATTACCTACAGATGATTGCCAAAAAAGACATTTACAGGTCTGCTGGTTTTGGCTGAGGCAATTTTCTGCCCAGTGGCTGGTACAGGGCTGTGTTTTGGGTTTGTGCTGAACACGTAGTTGATAATACAGAGATGTTTTTGTTGTTTCATAGAGCCAAGGCCTCTTCTGCTTTCTCACTTTTACGCTTCTGATTCTCTCCCTGACCCCACCCCTGATCCCAAGGAAGTGAGCAAGCAGCTCTGTGGGGCTTGGCTGTTGGCTGGGATTAAACCACAACAATGAGACTTTTGCCTTTTTTTTCTGACAGACATCCTTCATTTTCTTCTTCCTACTTACAAAATAAAAACTCATGCTAGAGATTTGATAAAATCTTCTTAAGAAATAATTGCACAAGATAAGGAAAGTAAGCAATTTATATTTTGTCCTCAGCACATCATCTTTGGGTTTTATTATTCTTGCTGTTGCAACTTTTTCAATGTTAAAGATTTTTGATGGTTTATAAATCTAATATTGTTATACACTTGACACTTACAACCTATTCCTAGAACAAGATCTTTGTTCTAGGATTAAACAAAGATCTGCTTTGAAATTGGTAGAAATTGAAATAGAAATATTTTTCTTGAACTACTATCCCCCTACAGATGAGGTAGTCACGCGTTTATCTTGGGCAAACCTGTATGTTTTATATTCAGGACTGTCTCCTATTAATAAAATTATGCATAATTTAGACCTGATGTCTTCCTTATCTGTTATCTTACTCTTCAAGATATGGGGTCAATTTGAGCAATTTGCAGCTTTGCAGTAAGTCAAGACCTTTTCTGCTTTGCAGTATGTCAAGCCCCTCCACCAGCAAGCAGGCCAGGGGTGACAAGGAGCTGTGGGGGAACACAGCTGGAACAGCTGACTCCAGCAAACCCAAGGGATATTCCAGACCACACAACATTGTGCTCAGTGTTCAGAGCAGGGAGGGATGAAAAAGGAAGCAGGGAGTGTTCAGAATGACAGCATTTGTCTTAGCAAGCCACCATGATGCATGATGAAGCCTTGTTCTCCTCAGGATGAACACCTGCCTGCTCATGGGAACAGGTGAATGAACTCCTTGTTTACTTTGCCCCGTACATTTATCTTGTGCCTTATCTCCCACTGTTATTGCTGTACAGAGATAAGTGTCAATAGTCAGTAGTTAACAAATTATTCTATCAATGTATTTCTTCAATTTGACCATTGTTTAAGTTGTGTGAATTTTTTAGTGATCCTGGGGCAAGAAAGTGCCCATAAAGAAGTTGTACTAATAAAATGTCAGCTACATAGTGAAGATCCATGTCCTGAAAGATACTGGAGAAAAGCACAGGATAGTAACAAGCATTCTCAAAAATGCAAGTCCAGGATGATAGCTGAAGTCTATTACTTGTGCTTGGCCTATTACTGGTGCTTGGGTTTGCATCCTATCCTTGATCCCTGCCTGTAAATCAGATGCCACTCTACTGTTAGCATTAAAGTGCATCACAGTCCCACTCTAACTGGAAACAGCCTCTAAGACATGCATAGAATTTTTTTATCAGTCTCAAGAACTCTGCTGGAACTATTTTCAAATTATCATATACCTCTTTGTATATTTCCTAAGTTCCTCCTTATATAACATGTAATAGGTACAGGCATTAGGAATAAAAACATTTTTATTTACTCTAATTTATAGTCATCTTTGCATTAAGGATTTGATAATTTTATGGCTCCCTCAGTATTTATATCTAAGAATGACTTCAGAGGAGTTCATCCTAGCAACTGTCAGCCCTTAAAAATTAAAACGCAGATGAGGTGCTTGGGCTTTCTTTTCTTTGTTTTTTTTACCCCCAAGCTCATGAAAACTGAGCAGAATACAGATTGCTTCATAAAACAAGGAGAAAAAGCAGCATCAGCAAACAAGCATACAAAACTGATATGAAACCTACACTGTATTCCTGCAAGACAGGAATATTCAGGAGTTTTATAAGGAGAGAGAGAGACTGCAGATTTAATATCCAAACTTACTGAATGATAACAAAATTCATTAAATAGATCTTTCAGACCTCACAGGCAACTAGCACTACAACTTCTATCCTAGCACATTTTTATTGTTAAAAAGATTCATTTAAAACAGAGCAGCATGAATTACTTCATCAAGATCACTGCTATTATAATGAATCATTAATATCCTAGTGAAAAATTTATTATTATGAATAATGCATTCGAAATGATGAGACAGAAAATGAAGCATTACTCTGTAAAGTATCAGAGAAAAATCAAAGTGATGTTATGAAAGCTGGCAAGATAACCATCATTTTTTGTTCTAAATCTTTCTAGATATCTTTCCAGATGCTTTGCAATTATTATATTTTCTTATTTAATATTTATATTTCAACTAAAGAAAAAACAAATATGTTAAACAACGTTCTTCCCTTTCTATGAATAAAATGCCCAAGTATATCCATTACTTTGTCCATAAAACAAGTTCTGCCCACAGGAGGCCCATTTTTATCTTCATAACATTTATTTGAGCATATGTGATTGTGAAACAAAATCCTTTCTTTGCAATAAACAGTGAAGTTATTTTTTCAAACCACTCTATCTACTGCACATATACCAGCATTAGAGAAGGCTTAGATAAAATGTCTTAGATGAGGTCATTTTGATACTTGCACTATGCTCAGATAGGGAATCAGGTCTCAAAGTAATAATCATTTCAATATAAATGCCACACAACTTACCATAAATACAACAATTGCTGTCTTTTCTGGGGAGTTAGAATCAGAGCAATCAATTTGTGTTTAGAGTTGCAGTACACAAAAGTTGCTCTGGCTTACTACAACTGATTTCAGACCAGCAAAATAACAAGCATATTATTTGGGGTGAACTTCTTCTAGCTAACTAAAGTAAACCCAAAACAGAAAACATTACACTAGAATGCAGCCAAAGGACAAAGGAACAATTAAATTTTGAATGGGCATTGAATATTCCTTATATTAGTGACAGATTTGATTTGTCCCTTCTCCTTGACAGATTTGTATATATTAAATCAAAACAAGCAATGCTACAACTATTCTTGCTTCGCGACATGAAATGACAATTAAAATACTCAGTGGGGTACCTTAGAATTAGATGTGGATTCCAAAAAGCAAAGCCTGTTGCCAAATCCTTCTGCAGCAAGACACAATTTCTGTTGCTCCTTGTGAACAGTTGCAGTGCACTGCAGAACCACTTCATCATCCTACCAAAACAAAAAAAAGCAAAAAGAGAGTTAGTTTTAAGAGAATTATGTTTCTGACCCAACAAGACCTATGGGAGCTTTTAGAAAATCACTGCTAAATGCACAAACTGTTAAGTCCCTGAACACAAGCAGAATCAAACCTTAGCATATTATTTTGAATTGTAAATGTGGGCAAATCAATTAAAATAATTATAGTAACAGCATACGTGCTCTTTCCATTTGCCTGTCAAGGTAATAGAAGTCAAAGAAGGAGTTTTATTTTAACTACACACAAAGTAAACAGGAATTAGTATTTCTTTCATAGGTCAGTCATACAATGCAAATAAGTAAAAAAGCTTAAAATCAATTAATTGATGGGTACCATATACATTTGAGTTCATTTGTTTGTGTATATACTGCACATATTCTAGACAGTGCAAGTGCTTAGAAAACTGTAAAGAAATAAGTAAACAAAAGAAAAAAATTTCCTCTCTTCAGAGCCACTCTGTATATACAGTTCATAACTTAGGGTTTTTGCAGTAAGTTGGAAAGTAATCTTTGTATAATCTTGTGTAACTTAATTAATAAAGGATTTTTCTTCCAATGAGCTAGTGTCTACGTACTGCTGCTCCTGGTAAAAGCTGTGGAGAGAACTACCCACAGCTTCTTAAGAGAAGGAGGTGTGGTGACTTGCTGAGACTTCTGAGAGCAAGCAAGACTTTGTGATAGAAGATAATAAAAGTATGATGACTAAGCAGAGTGCTGAAGCTTATCAGAGAAAGTACTACCACTATCTTATACCGAGTTTAATAGACTTTTATGAACTTGCCAATTAAGTGCTCTGTGCTTATCCTAATGTGCAAGCATATAAAGAGATTTTATATCAGGAAATACTCAGAATTAAAAGGGAAAATGAGTTATTGGGAAAGCTGTCCCATAGCTCTGCTCAGTATTTCAGAGAAAGGCGGGTCTAAGACAAGGAGGAACCAATGGTATCTTGCACCCAGTAAAGCAAACACTGTGTTCCTTAGTCCTTAACTAAATTTCACAGGACTAAATCTGTGTAGTGATAGTTAAAGATCTTATCAACAAGCCCCAAAAAACAGAGGCAGAGATCACAGTTCTTCTAAGTAACACGATTAGCAGCTGGAGAATCTCTGTAGATATATGGTTCAAGTTAAAGAAAGAAAATTTTGTTGCAATGAGTCTATTTTCTAGCAACGATTTTCTGTTTTAGAATAGAAAAAATAGCATACCCCTATGCATTCTGCCAATACATTTATGATTTTCCAACAATAAATTTCAAATGAATGACTATGAAGAGGCCATATTTAACACTGTAAATAAAATTCAATAAGTAAAACAACTGAACTGCAAGATGAAGCATGCAACTGGAAGCAGAACAGGCTGAGACTACAAAAATGCATGCATTAAAGCAGGAATGTTTACCAAAAATCTTAATCTTAAAGGCAGCTTGCTACAGAAGGACATTCAGAAAAGTTCATCAAATTAAATAAACACCTGAATTTAAATTGAACTGAATAATTTGAAGCCACCTCTAAACATCCTGAATTAAGCTAGCTTTCATTTGGTTCCGTTTACTTTACTTGAACAATTAAACTGGATTAAATTGAAGTGTATCTCAGTCTGAGAAGAACAGGACCTTACAGAGAGCTTAATTGGACACTTGAAAAAATTAATTCCTGTTACCGTATTTTAATTGTCCCCATATGGAAAAGGTAAGTATAGGGAAAGCAATTTTCCTTGTGTACCTGCCACAGTGCCCATGCTGCAATTCACAGTCAATTGTAGAGGTGAAAAGTAATAACTGCTTCCAGTCAGGCATTAAATCCAAAAAACGTAACACATGCATATGTTACTGGTGAAGTTCACACTGTAAAATCATAGCTAAGAAAGAAAAATCCCTGAAGGCCAATATCAAGGATAGAAAAGACCACACATACAGACCTAACAGCTTTGCTGTGTACTCTGTAAAAGTAACATCATCTATTAAAACCCAGAGCATTTGCAGGGAAGACCAAGTGATTGGTTGTGCTTATTTTTCAAGCATTAAATTACTATTTCCTAATCCTAACTACACTTGATTCAAATAAAGTTTTTTTCAGGTTAAAAATAGTGGTGTTAGATTGAAGCTATATAATTACATTCTCCTTCTTTCTCTTCCTAGCCCTTCTTCCTGAAGTAACCACCCCAGCAGAACAGAAATTTCAGTGACCCTGTCATCATTGTGCTAGAGTTGTCTCCTAAAAGGGTTGCTAAAGGAAATTCCAACATTGTACCTCCACAGCCAGAAGTAAACAACATAAGGTTTTCTACTGAAATGAAACACCAATTTTGTTTTGTAATGCCCCATTTTCTACCATTGTATGCTAGGCTTTTAGAGAACATGTGAAAAGTGTTCTACATAGCCCATCTACAAAAATTATTCCATGCTGACAGCAGCAAAAATATAAGGTGGTTTGGGGCAAGTCTCTGTCATACTTTATTTTAGTTAATGATCTAATGTATCATACCCTTCCCTGCAAACCAATTAAGCTCAATTACCAAGCACACATGTATAATGCAGATGCTGACTGTTAGAGGATTAAGAACAGGAATATAGCAACTACTAAATTTCCTGACACACAAACTTACTCAATTCATTTTGCAAACATTTTCCCCTTCTTTCTCTGTGCAGTGTACAGCATACATGGATTATTTTTTTACATACTTGGCAAACAAAAAAAGACTTTTATTATTGAATGCTTACAAGTTCATGAAAATAAATCACCCTCACACACCCTTTTCCAAAGTTTGATTCTGGGTTGGCAGGACATGTTCATTAAAACAAGTAAAATTTCAACTCTGTTATATTTTCTTTGGTTTTTTTATGGAGATGGTCACAAATGCTCTCTTAATTCAGGCCACGGAGTCAGAGTGTTGTGGAACTTACTGTTCTAGCCCAGGTGGTGTTGAAACAACTGGCACATAAGGTTAAGATAGATGTCATACCATTGTCAGATCACATGAAAGGTAATTACAGATAATGAGTGTCACACACAGAGTTCTAAGTTACTTTGCATTTTGGTGCCATCATTATAGAATTATATAATATAGGCTCCACATTAGATTCAGTCTTCCAACATTTACTATGTGTTCAAAAGGTTCCTAGAGATATTCAACTTGATTGTGTTGCAGAATTATATTGATACATTATTCCATTACATTTCTTTAAAGCAGACTGGTAAGTGGATAAGCATCTCAGCAGCGTTTTTCTAAACCTGTTTTCAAATCAGAAAATGATAAGCAGTTCCAGTATCAAGAGAGCTAAAAATGCATAATTTCCTTATCTGAAGTCTCACTACCAAAGAGACCTTCACTGAAGGTCACTTTGCTCTTGTATGAAGAACACTAAAATATGCATCGTACAACATGTCTATGAAAGAAAAATATCTTTCAGATATTCCTAAATCTTGAATTATAAGATGTATCAAACTGGTTTATTCCTTCCTATTATCTTCTGGTATTAGATTATGATAACTAATACAGCTGTAACTGTAGCTGTCAGAAGTTAAGCAAATTTTTCAACTCTCTTCACACTTGACTGAAAATTCAGGGAGGTAGAGGCAATGCAAATGTCCTGACAAGAATATTTATCCCTTTTAAACATACCTGCAAATGTTGAGTTATTTGACATCACAGTAAACTGAACACAGACAAACTTTTGAGAGTTCAAGAAACAAACTTCAAGCATGGGTGTTTAATGCTAAAACATAATCACTTGTACAAACTTTTTATCCACACGAAATATAATATTCTGTCAGGTTGATGAGACACTGGAACAGGCTTCAACCCTGCCAGGCTTAAAGCCAGGTTTGAAAAGGCCTTGAGCATCCCAGTCTCATGTGAAGCGTCCCTGCCCAGGATGAGGGGGTTGGAACTATCTCTGAGGTCCCTTCCAACCCCTTAACATTCAATGATTCTATGAAATGAATTTGTGGAAGGCACTGTGCAGCTAAAGATTCCATAACCAGCCATATATAGTACTTTAAAAAGATGAGCAAGAATCATCTTGGAGTAACCCATTAATCCTGATGAATCATTGTTTCAGCCAGTGCACCAGTTCCCAGTTTAAAAGATACCATATCTCCCAGCATGAAGATATTCTGCATTTGTGCCATGTCAGACACCTGTGCTGACTTAAACAGCACATGCCTTTGATAAGAACACTACAGTATGAATTCTGATTTTTCAAGAAGTATTCCGAAAAATTCAGGTAGATGTCATCTATGTCACAAAGCCCTACTTATTTCTTTAAATGTCCAATTATCGGTTAAAAAGCAGAATATAGAAGATTTTTAATAATATCTATTCATTAAGGATTATGTAATTCTTGTCATGAAATCTTTATACTCACAGAAACTAAATAAATACTAAATGATTTAGCAGAGGACCATAGTGTCTAAAAAAAAAAAAAAAAACACTTGCTTTTAACAGCACCACAGCATTTTCTACAGCTAAAAATTACACCTAAATCCAAAATATTGCCAGTAATAGCCATAAATTGGCAAACTGCATCCTTAGAACTGCACTCTGAAAGACCAGATCAATGAGGGAAGAGCATAGGTTTGCTCTCAACGTACATTATTAAAACAGCAAGTTTTCAAGCTCTTTAATAGCACTTAATTTCATTTGCAGCAATTATTTGACTTCTCTATGAAACGTACTCAAACCTCCTAAGATTACTTGAAATATATACTACCCATCAAGAAGAAAGGTTCATTTCTCATGTCAAGATCTGGGCATGTTATGTTCCAACATAAATATTTTGACTATGTGTATTTTGCCAGAAACACCAATTTCAAGTTACAACTGGACAAAATCACATATGCACATATGCATATCTATGTATAGGTAGATATGTTTTTGTTACATTGCTCACACATATATGCATGCATGTATTTCCTTCTAATAGTGACATTGTGTCCTTTTAAACCCTGAAAATTGTTACCTGCCATGTAAAGTCACTTCTGACTAATCCTTAACCCTCTCAATGTCAATTCTATTAAAGAACTACAAGTGTCTGACAATTCCCACAGGCGGGCACATCTACAGTGCAATAGCTGTTAGTACCTCTTCAACATGGACATATCTGGGATTTAGAGGGCAGAGCACTTGCTGTGACATTTTCCTGGAAACCTGATACCTGGTGGCTTGTTTGGTGGAGGTTTTTTAGATATTCATCGTGTTTTATTTTATTTTATTTTTATTCTGCACATTGCTGTCCTTTAAACTTTTAATCATTTCACATATTTCTGTAACTTCTGATTTCATTCATATCTGGTAATGGTTTAATGGGGAGTCAAAAGATAAGTATTGAATAATTTCCTTTTTCTTCTCCATTCTCTGAGAATGCAAAAAATATTTTCCTACAATATGTCATTCTCCTGTTTTACAAACTATCCCATTACTACCTCCAGGTGTTTTATCTTAACCAGGCAAAATAGCTGGATTATTAGAGCTTCTACTCTTGCTACAATCCTCTGCAGGAAAAGGTGAAGATAAATAAAGTAGCAATATACCACAAGCAATGCATTTCTTTAGAAACACTGTATGTACTTCAGCCTGAAGTGCTTAAACTCAAGTCATGACTATAACATTTGTATTTCCCCTCCATTTCATGACAAAAACAGGCAACCTTTTTCAAGTATTTTCCTTGATTTTAGATTTTATACTTCATATTTTACTTCTTTGCAGAGAATGCAACAAATAACATTTGTTACTACTAATTTAAATAATTTGCTGTACTCTTCACAATCTGATTATACATAACTACCACTCTTAAAGATATAATGCTGACTCTGTGTTTCTACTATGCCCTGACAATACACCAATTCTGAAAGAGTGTAGAGAAAGGAGAGTGTCACATTTGCAAAATTCAACATTCAAAGATTAAACTTGGTAAGTTATGCTTGTACATTCAAATTCCTCCTGCTGTTTTATGTGACAAATACTGCAGTTAGTGGAATGTTTCCTCAACTTTCATGTGCTATAAATCAGGATCTCGCAACAGACTTTAATTTAATATCTCAATTTTTAATAGGAGGCAAATCCCTCAAATGCCACACAGGCAGAGTTCTGCTTGACTGCATCCGATTTACTGTTCAGCTGTGCAACTGAACCGTGCAATGGGAATAGGCACCACACATACTTTGATCTATTTTGTAGATTTACAAATAGAAGTTTAGCCAGTACAAACTGCTTTCTGCCCAGGAAAACTGTAGAATACTCCTTGACTTATAAACTTCACCTTCCCTTTGCCTCGTTGAGATAAACACTAGATTAGAGAGTAAAGGTTTGGAGGACCTGTGGGTCATTGAGCACAAGACTCATATAATTACAGGCAAACATATGCTAACAGGATAATAGGGTCCACAAATCAATCCCCTAAGATGACACCAGACATCTGGCCAGCCGAAAAAAAGAAAAATCAAAAATCAGATGTGACTTTTTTTAATGATTGGCATCAGAGTAACAGACACAATGTCCTGGAAGTCTTGTCAAAAACCCTACTACTACTAGTTGCCCCAGAGCCTTTTTCTGTCTGTGCTTTATAAGGCAAAAAACTACAACAGAGAAGTCAAGTAACAAGCTAAGATGGTGTTTTTCCTTCTCCAAGTCCCTGCAGATAACAAATGGAAGCCTTGATGCACAAGATTTATGAAACACCACATAGATAACATGCAAGAACTATGATCTGCAGAGGTTAAAAAGCTTTCCAACAACTGTATCAAAGACAGCAACAGAACACTCAGAGAGTACTATTACTGAACTGTTAATTCTGTTATTGACTGATCAGCCAGTGCCTTCAACAAAGTACTAAATTTTAAATACCACTTTAGGACAATGGCTCTAGAGCTTCTGACATCTGAACACAAAGACTGTAACCAAAGTAAGAAAAGGCCACAAACTTTTGATTACTCTGAGCTCAAACCACAACTACACTACCTCCTTGGTTGCAGATCACCCAACTGCAACAGTGCAGTTCAGCCATTCTGATTCTTCATTTTGAGTAAGGGAAGGACAGAGAACAAGAAGACTGGTAATACCTGAAGGGAAACAGGAAAGATCCAGGAAAACTGCTGGGATGCAGTCCGCTTAGATTATGGGAAAATTTGGCAACATTGATATTTTTGTCACTAAAACATGGAATAGAGGACAGGTAATAATGTTCCTTATTGCATTAAGGAAAAAAGTATTAGACAGGGAAAGTTTTCTGAAAATAAAGCATTTTTACAGACCAGTTAAGAAGTTACATCATTACAAGACTGCAAAAACTGCTCAAGAAAACTTCTTTCAAGATGATTTATGCATAATTGAACTTGTCTCAGGATGAGAAGAAGAGAGATAGCTTTTCTGGTCCCACAATTCTAAATGGTATGAACACATTTAATTGTACATGTTTTAGTTTTATCCTGTAGGAGGAGTAATTTCCTAAGAATTCAACCTTATTCCAATGGAATTCTCCTTTGAGAAAGAAAACCCCAGGCAGAACAGATGGAATTCCAAAGGACCAGATCAGCTGGTAGTTCTCAATACAGTACTATGAAGCCGGCTGCTTGTACAATAACCATGTTACCTCCTCCTCCTTCCCCAAAAAGTTCTAACTTAGTCATCAAAATAATTTGCAACATTACAGCAATTTCATGGCAATCTGCAGTACTAAAGACACATGGCAGAAAAAAAAAAGAAAAAAGAAAAAAAAAGAAAAAAAAGAAAACCAAACCTGAAGAAAAGAACCCATGTTGAGTCACACAGATTCATATTCTGCACTTGTCATAAAAAGTCTTCACTAAAGAGCAATGATACAAAGAGCCTGTCAGAAAGCAAACACTAAATACAATGAAAAAAAACTTGTTACACAGCACTAGGATGGCATGATGTTATATGGCAAAGCAGAGTTTATCTAGGGGCTATGCTTCAACACCGCAGAGTGTCTCAGACACAGCGCCCATCCCAGTCTGTGCATTCCACAGCCACCCAATGGAAATGAAGAGCATGATCATGATCAGAAGGCAATGAACAAACAGAATGCACAACTCCAGCACAACCAGGTAACAATGCACCTTCTGTGCTCTGAGAAGTGCTCCATGGAGAAACAAGCATAGCACTGGCTTTGGTCTGGCTGAGCACTGCTGTGGTATTGTAGGTGACTGTAACCTTCAGCTGGACATGCTAGCCACCTCCTCAAGCAAACTACCTACTAGTGATAGCAACGTGCAAACAACACTGAAAGCAGATGTACTACACACATATAATCCAAATGCTTCCTCTTCCAGCTCTTTATTCCACCGAGTCATCATGAAACAGTGTCAAATTTAGTTTCAGCATTCATGTGCATGTGCTAGCATGCTCTTGATTGACTTCTGCTAACGATCATATTTCCAAATTAGATAGTTCATTTTATTACTTCTCACCAATTAGCTTCTGTGGTCCTACAATCTTTAAAAAAATGCCAATTTCAGCTGTCAGTGTCTAATAATAAACTTGTCTGTTACCATAGTTAGCAATGGCTAACTCTGCATTTGGAGCATCTGACAGAAGAGTGGTGGAAAACATCTGCAACAAAGTGTAGCTACTAAATTAAACAAAAACATCTGGTGAGCTGATTTCAGCTCTTTAACAGCCTCAGTATTTCAAATTTATCTCTGATGTAATACCACCTATTTTAGGAACTTGATAAGAATCTATTGCATTACACCCTCACTCACTAGTTCCAGGCTATGCCTCTTCTGCACTCAAAGGTGTGATTACAGCATAGGAGATCTCTATGCTATATTTGATTTTGCTGGTGTGAATAACAGTAGCAGTAAATACAGAGGTGAGAGCATGCTAGAAAAAGTGTCCACAAGGTTCTGTAGGCAAACAGAAGATTGTCTCTATTATCTGAATCAGTTAGGAAGGCAGCAAACTCTAACAAATATCAAGGATTTCATAACCCCACAGCACTCAAAAGCTAATAAATCCCAAGCCTCACCAGTATCTGAAAACGCTGCATCTTAAAATAATCACTGAAGCTTTTTAGTTTTATAACACTTTTCTGAGAAATACCTCATTAATCTCAGCTGGAAAACAGAGGTACTTGTTAAAGCAAATAATTTGTTCAGGGTCACAAAATACGGAGACTCAAACTGAACAAACACACCTTTTTTGTATATTCTTATTAATGAGTTCCAGAGCAAGAAGGCACTAGGAACACACCTCTCTCATCAAAAAGGTCCTCTCACTCCAATTCAAACTGTGAAAACCTCCCCTCTGCATCATCCCTTTCATGCAAGAATACGTGAGAAAAGGTTCATCAGCCAAGACTGGAGTCTTGGATCTTGTGAGCAGTCTCAGGCAGCTAAGTTTGTAATATGACCATCTGCTTGAGTCTGCACATTCCATCCTAGTTCACTTTCTCTTCCCTTCATCTTTTATCAGCAGTATTTCTTGAATTGTTCCAATTCAATGCTCTGACAAACTGATATTTTGCAGCAATGCAATCAATCATGCGACTTTACCCTCCAATTCCCACAGACCCACCTGTCACTGTGTTTATTTTTGGAGCAAGGGGAAAGATTCTTTCCCATCTTCATCTGTTTCAGCTATGTAATCCTCTGTCAACATTTCTCCCTGCTTTAATTCTGAGGCTGCTGTAATTCATGAGATTAACCCCTTCACATCACACATTTGCTCTAAGACACCTCCTTGTTTCCATGACAAATCTACCACCTTTCTGAACTCTTCTTCGACTAAATCCATTTTAAAAAATTCTCTCAGACTACTGTTCACAACTTCTCTTCTGAGCATCTTTGGTTTGTGACTGATTCTTTCCTGTAGACCGTTAATAAAATCATTAAGATGGGATGTGGTACCTCCCAATGAATATGGGACAAGAGTCAAAAAGAGCTATTGCCAATATTCAATCTCTACCCAGCTTAAAACACCACACAGCTGGAGCTGAACCATATTATGAAACCCCAAGCAATCATTACATTGAAAACCCAGTTCCTAGACATCTTCACTAAATAATCAAGTGCAAAAGAGATTTTAATTTTTTCATTAAAGATACTGGTTGTACCTTCAAAAAGGGAACCAATATCCACTGTCTCCAAAGAGGGCTGCTGTTCAGCATTTATCTCTTCTTAACCTGGCCCAATGTACCTATTTCGCAAAACATCAATGTACAGAATAAAAAATGCAGCAGTCATAAAACACTACACTATAAACTTTACATCTAAGAAACTACAATGCCTAGATACCAGGAAATAAATGCCTTTTGTAGGGACAGTGCAGCTGACAGGAAGAACATTAAATTGACAATAGTGGCAGATGAATTTCACTCCCAGATCCCCTACCAAAATTTCTCATTTGTCAAGTTACTCCCCTGTGCTTAAGACCATTTTTCCCCAACTTATTTGATATATTTGTTTAGCCTCTAAAAAAAGACTCAGAAGAAAAATCCTCCATAAGTACAGTGATAGAAAAATATATACAATACATTAAAGCAGCTGGAAGTCTGCTTGGTGGCCTTACCTGCAGGCCCCTGGGAACAGGAAACAATGAATAGGTCAGATGCTTGGTTCCAAGACTGCCTGTGGCCTGCAGCTGAGCTATTTTATCTCTGTTTAGCACAATTACCATCAGGTTTGAACAGTACTTGCATTTTGCAAAATGCAAAACAATCAAAATCTTACTGCTCTTCTCAACAAGAAGGTAAAATGAGGCAGCAGGATAAACGGGGGACTGATACACTGAAAGAGCAGTGATTAGTGATTTTGATTACACCCAGTGATTCAAGTCAGAGCTACATATAGCAGGAGAACACCAGGTACAGACCACCATCCTCCCCTGAATATGGAACTCTTCTTAGGGATTAAATTTTTAACCTCTTATCCATCTATCCCTGAAAAAAAAAATACATGGCATTTGCCTTCTGGATTTTCAGATATCTCATAAAAAAACTCATCTTTGCAGGCGTACTCTCTATTATTCCCTGATTTTCTAACCCCACCACTTTAAAACTTCAGTTTTAAAAGCCTCTCCAATATTTCCTCTACCTCAGTTTTAATGATGCACACACAACCGGCCACACTGAGCAGTAGGAAGAAAGGAGAAGATTTCTGTTGGCCTTTCCACATACCCAGGGATGTCATGACAAGAAAGACAAAATGCCAAACAGAAGCAGTCTGATCTTGAGCACATTTAGGAATAAATCACTATACCCAGCATATTACAGTTTATATGTATATTGTGTGACAAAAATAAAATCATTTCTATTTTGAGGCAGGATGTTCTACCCATAATACCAGCTGCCAGTGAAGGCAGCAGCACTGGGACAGCCAGGGATGTGAAGCCTGCTAGGCAAGGTTCCTTTTGTACTGTCAGGCATTTTTAGCCCTAGTCATGGTACTCAGCTTTACAAGGGAAGTGTTAACAGGAAAACATTCTTCCAGCCAGCAACCTCAGATCATATTGACAGTTCTCGCTAACTTCACCCCAATTTTGAATCACAGTAGTTAAGCTGTATTTATTTTACAACTTTAATCAAGTTGTATGACAAGCCACACCATTGCAGCCCTGTTTTTAGTGAACTTTGCTTCAAGAAAGATGTTCTGGGCAATAGTAAATTGATCATTTTATTTAACTTGCCAGCTGTACTTCTACCTCATTTTTACGACAGAAAACTTGAAAAAAAAAATATTATTTTCTTTTTAAAATTATGTTTCAAACCAATGTAATATAATTCATAAAATTGCCCTCATATGTCCTAGCAAAAATATAACTATGTAAAAACTCTTCATTTTATTTGAGACATCATGACATACCATGATCACAGAGCTTACCTGGCAAGAGCTGTCCTCAAAAGCAGTCTCTAAACTATTTATGTCCCATTTACCCTGTATACTGTAAAAAAAAACCCCATGTGCAAAAGGGCCATAAAGTGACAGAAGTTTTTCCTAACAGTATTAGGAAAGATGCTACATGGTAGCAACAAGATGTAATAGGCAAGGTGTGAAAATAATCCCAAAATATTTTGACAGGAGCCAAGTGCTCTAGCTGGCCTCTGGGTTTGCTTCTTTCTGACATTAATAGGCTACTTCTTGGCAACTCCTGAAATGTTGTGAAAAAGAGGATGGGGAAGCAGACCTCTGGCATCCTGAAATGCTACATCTCCAGCATCAACACCTTGAAAACTGAAACACCTGAACAGGTCTTATCTGCAGCATTCCCTCCTCAAACAGAACGTGTTTTGCATTTTACACCAAAGATGAGAGACAGAGTTTGCCAAAAGGTCAGATTTCTGTGGCATAACTTAGGTCCCGTTCATCCAGCAGCCACATAGACACAGGTTTTAGTGAGCATGGGAAAGTACAGAGCAATACCCTAAGTGCTTTACCTTGCTGCTATTCAATCAGTACTGGAGAACATTGAATGCCTCCTCCAGAGAAGGATGCACTGAATAATTTGTAACAATTGCATTCCCATTCCATTTCCATTTTTTGTTATAGACTGAAAAATAATTTTAGTACACAAAGACTGAAAGATTCAGTTCAATAGCAGCATAGGATTGACAATTCCTGCATAAAAAATGAAAGTACCCTGAGGTAGAAGACTTTGTTATTAAAGACTCTGTGCAGGTAGTAACAGAATAGCAAGAACATCCCTATGCATTCTGTGCTGATCCTGCTTTTATGAAATAGTAAAAAAATTACGGG
This sequence comes from Cyanistes caeruleus, assembly GCF_971803275.1. Classification (NCBI taxonomy): domain Eukaryota; kingdom Metazoa; phylum Chordata; class Aves; order Passeriformes; family Paridae; genus Cyanistes; species Cyanistes caeruleus. Next base: position 68,846,885 of record NC_141702.1, read on the forward strand.
TTCCTAAAAGAATTTCTCTTTACCCCAGTTTTCAGGGCACTCAGTTATCTAATCATTTATCTCAATTCCTTCACAGTCTTCCTTTTGGAGCTGAACAAATAATGGAAAAGCTGGAAGATTGAACACTGTATACCGCTAACTTAGAAACATTAAGGAATTTTCAGGCACACAGGAAAATGAATTTCTATCATCAGGTTCTCAAACCAGCAGGTAACTCTTCACAGATTTTAATCAGGTGCAGTGACAGAAGGCTGCAGTGAACTGTGAGTCACAAAAATATGTTATTAAGCAGGTGGAAAAATACCTTTCAGGCTTGTGTACATGTTGCAATGTAACATTCAGAGACAACTCGATTTTTAATTCCTGTTTATTCCCTTGAACAAACTCACCAGTACATGAGCCAGTGAAATGGAAAATCACCAAGAATATTGAAACTGCAGGAGTATGTTTCAGCTACTTCAACATTAACTTTCAAATGCTTCAACACACAAAATTATGCACAAGGACAAACTTGAACACTATAAATAACAAGTTTATATTTGAATATTCATGGTTTATTTCATATATATATATTTTATATGATATGGATAAATGATATGCTTCACTCTGCTTCCAACTAGGAGAATGGGCAAAAAACCCAAACATCAACAAATTCTTGCCATGTTTGTTTATACAGTGAAAAAAATGTTTCAGTATTACATTTTTTTAAAAACCCTACATTTTCCCAAACAAACAAATGTTAAAAGCAGATTAATAATGGCTGAAAAGAAAAATTATCAAATACTGATTTCATGATCATACGCTGAACTCCATTTTTCCCATTTTCCTTTAGAGAAAGAAATTCTGTCATTGCTTCCACCGTAATTTGAGAGTACTGGGAAATAAAAAATATCATATTATCATAGGAGCTGCATCTCACATACTAGAAGGCCTTCCAGAATATGGCAGAATTTCTCCTAAGCATAATAGAAAAATAAACTCTTTTATTTCCAGTATGAGGCTCTATGTATAGCCTGTTTTTCACAGGCTGCTATTTATCGAGTGCCACGCTTGCTAAAAATCACACTATTAGTTGTAATTCAGAGATGTCTGAGAAAGAGAAAACATTTTAACCAGGGAATGGATTCAGTATAATGCTTTCATCTGAGCCAAAGAAAATCAAGCTTGGATCTTTTAATGTTGGGCGTTTTTTCTCTATTTTTCTTCATATGTTACATGACTAAAGAGCTATGTTGGAATATTTTTAAATTTTAATTCTTAATGTAAGATATGTCTAAATCACAGAATACAATGTAGTAACTCATATGCTTATTACGAAGAATTTCACTTTTCATTACCATTTTTCTTCATTCATTTCAACTAATGCTTTAACATTTACTGTTAAAATAAAGGCATAATCCACAATTTCATGGAAGTTTTCACATTGCCTCGAATACAGTACATGCACATAAATTCATTCTGGGACACAATTATATTTCAATGCTTGTCCTCTAAATTCACTAATTGTAGTGTTTATTTAAAGAACTCTTAAGTATGGCAGCAGAACTACATGGACAATCATTCATGTACCAAAGCGACTATGAACCATGAGCCCTTATGTGCTTCCTTTGGCTCTGCTGAGTCCATCTGGTGCACTGAACCAAAGCAAACCCTTCAGTCTAGGATGTAGCACCCTTAGAGCACCTAAAATTCACTCAGCTAAGTCTGTTTAGCTACATCTGTCACTTAGAGCTACTCAGCTTCAGCTTCCTTTGCAGCGGATGGCAGGAGATGAGTTTTCCAGAAAGTGAGAACACCTTGTGAAACTGGGACTAAAGAGAGCCCTGATAAACCACCCTCTGCAGGTATCTGCTCCTCTCCTTGGACTCTTTCAATGATCAGCTTAGGCTGAGTGACCAACACTCAGGTGTCCCAGTTTAAGTGAGGTGAATCCCAGCTTACAGTAGCCTGTCCACGAAGAGGCAACAGGAAAACTTTCCCCTTCTTCAGAAGGCTCTCATGTTTTCAGTGAAGAGATAGTATGAAAACTAACAAGAGCTGAAGGCATTAAATGTCAAGAAATTTAGACAAGCTTTGCACAACTATTGAAATTACAGCTGTATCTTAAATAACAACAAATGGCACAGGATGAACTGGGTCTTCACATTCTTTCACTGCCCAGTGCCTTAATCAAATCAAGCAAAGACCAAGCAAAGAATTAGCTTATTAATTTCAACCTGAATCACAAGCAAATCTGGATATTCGAAAGAAATTGTCAGTCATTTATTCCATCTCTATTCACAACCCAAGTCCTGGGTGACAAGGTCGGTTTCCCCCCAGTTCTGGTATTAACTCAAAAGCCCATACAATGCAGCCTTCAGCCCCCAGACAGCTAAGGGGAGGCCACAGTCAACATGATGGAAACACGAAAAAATCCTGAGGAACTCAGGATTTACAGACCTCAACTGACATGAACTGTGAGCCAGCCAACTCTGCAGTGCCCTGTCAGCTGTTCCAGAAGGCTTAAATGAACCAGGAAAAGCATATGAAAATTCTGTGAAGAAAGTTTAAATTTTATGAGTCTTTGGCAGTCAAGCTTCCACACAACTGGTTGTCCCAGGACAAGGAGTGGAATTGCTGCAGTCAGGCTTTAAGCATCTATGTCCAAGCTAGACCCACTGGGAAAGAAACTAATGTCAAGGAAAAAAAAAAAAAAAAAAAGCCAAAAAACAGAAACTGAACTGAACTGAACAGCTGGCCTAAGTCCTGCTATACTTCTCATGTTAGGTCAGCATTACCAATTGTCCTCATATCCAATTTTTATGGGCAGGCATAAGATAACAGAACTAAGGTACAGGTCAGCAATTACAAATTCTCACAGTAAGTACCACAGTAGAAAAGGATATTTAATAAAAGCTGGAAAGCCTGAGGCATGACAGAGTATGCTGGTAGGATTACAGCATACAGACCATGGAACAAGATTTATGCATGCATACATACATACACATACATCAGTCACATCTATCTATTCACATCTATCATTAAAAAATCAGTATTACTGGCAGTTAAAACTTAAAATTCAAGATTTCTGGTTTGACTTGACTACCAGCTCCCAGTAATTTATCTTAAGTAGTGCTTACTATAAGACAAAATACTTAAGACATAAAAATTTTGTCTTTTCCCTACATGCTGTCATAAATGTTAACAATATTAATGGCTAGGTAGAGATTTTCTTGACCCTTCTTGAACAGGCCATTGATCTCAATACCACAGATATAAAAAAAATATTTAAAATAAATCTCTTTGGGAAGAAAGACAAGGGCAGACAACTTGTACCACCAACTTTGCTTACACAAATGCAGCTTATTCTCTACTTCAATATTGACCTTCTTTTAGGTTCATCCTAAAGCCCACATTAACTATTGAACTAGACAAATGGTGAAAATTAAAAGAAAGTGAAACCTGTAGAATGAAATTATAGAGGCCACTTTGTACCTTACCACCTGAAAACACTACAGCATGCAGGAGCTAAATCAGTTTAAAGCAGTAGGTCACTAGCAACAGCATGGACAACCCCACAAAACAACCACTGGCCTTAGTGCTCCAGAAGGGAAATGGTGCTATGATTGCCCAATGAACTACAAGTTAATTGACAAGATACTTTTCTGCTATGGACAAAACAAAATCATGAAATATGAAACAAAAATTGACATCACCATTACATTGCATATTGCAGCTAATGACTCAAACCTGAAGGTTTTGAATTTGAATTATTCTAAAAGAGGTATTTTTTTTTCTGAAATCCTCAGACTGGTCTTTTTTAAAGAAAAACTTGTAATGATGTTTTTAAGATGGCTTTTTAGGACCTGAAAGCCTGAATTTTGTCACGCATACTTAACTAGGAAATTAAAGCTTATACTGATGTAATGGTAACAATACAGGGGCAAAATCACAAAGTGCAAAAATAAAAAGTGCACAGGTGCTCCAACTCGATTTGGCTCTCTCAATAAATACTTACATTAATAATATATCATTGTAAGACTGATTATATTTATTCTATGACACACTGAGAAGCTTTCTGGAAGGTGCTGCTTTTGGCAGAAACGTATTGCACTATATGATACTATTAATTGTAGGCAGAGCCTAACAAAACTAGACTTAAATCATTACTAATATACACAATAATAAACTGATAGCAATCAAGGTGTGTTTTACAATACATATTCTATTAAAAAAAAAAAAAAAGATAGAGATAATAGGCAGATTTACAGATAGATAGATAGATAATCAGTAACATGTTTATTTTAAGTTTATTTTAGCAGTTTGAAAAATATATTCTGGTGACTGCATCTCCTCCATTTACCCAGAAAGGTCGACACATCTGTTCAGTTCCTCTTCACAGCTTAAGAGTGGAAAAAAAGGGAAAAAAAAGAAAAAAGTTTTGGTTTGACTTGGTTGGGTTTTGATGTTTTCCAGTTAAGCTGGCATTGGCGGGAAGGATTGTCCTCCAACATTCAATTCCCTTTAATTCTGGCAATTAGATGTGCTGTCTAACTTTGTAATCAGAAAGCAGCTTCTAATTACATTTACACAAATTCAGAATGCTTTCAAAAATCCTGAAGTGTATACTATGTGGTTTCACCATAAGCAAAATATTTTGTTAAAAAAAACAAAACAAAATATTTTTAGGCTTCATAATGTTCTTATCCAAAATACATGATTCAATTCTCTTGGTCTTATCTCCAAAAACCAAAACCAACATTTTTCAACTCCCTCTTTCATGTTCCCTCCCCTTTATTTCTCAAGTCATGAAACAGCTGCCTATAGAGCTTTTAAGACAGAGAAAAATACCAGACCAGCAGCATTTCCTGGAAACAGAGTTAAGTAACTGCATTGAATTAAAGATTTATTTGTAATCAAAAAGAAAACAGATCTTACAAACCTACTCATAAGTGCAAAGGCAATAAGAATAAACACTCATGTAAAGCAAATACTATCAAATAACACAAAAAACTAGTGCTGAACACCCTTCTCTTAAACAGACTGATTCTGTACAGGACTTGCCACAACGCTTAACGGCTCTAAACATACAAACCTTTGTTTTGTCCTCTGTTTATTTGATTGATACACTTTTCTAACTGTCAGGAAACTGTCCATAACTATCAATTCAATTACCATTTCCAAAGAGGTAACACCTGGCTTGAGCTCGCTGCATCAGATGTGTTCCTTTCTCCAAAATAAAGTACATGCTTCTGCATGTAATCTGTACAAGTGCCAAAATCTTGATTTCACCAGCACAGTCACAAGCAGGCAGAGACACGACTCTTTGTATCAGGCTTGGATCCCCCACTTGCTACTCAGACATACTAACCGATACTCTGTCCTGACTTTCCTCAGGAACATCATTCTTCTATTGCATTATTTTTTCTGCACCAGTTTCTACAGTCTTATATTCCTTTGCATCTGAACTACCAAACCACTCCTCTTGCCTCAACAAATATTCTGCTTCAACTCCTAACTTGCTAAAATGAAAATATAAGAATAGTTTCCTTAAATTTTTGCTTTGAGCCTTTGTCACCTTTTTCATCACCATCTTGCTTTTCTTCATGCTAATTTGCATGTATATCCTAGTTTTGTTATTTCTTAAAGACGGTAAAGAACTGTAGTACCTGGTTAAAAAGAAAATGATTGGGGAGTGGGGTCTAAGAAGGGCTGAATAGCAAATGACACGAAAATCACTTTTACATTTAAGAAAACTTCATGCAATTTCACACTTTACTGCCTTCATGTAGCTTTTAGGAAAACTCCACAGTGTTCAAAAAGCTCTTGTAGAGACTTTATGCATTACTGAAATCCTTAACATTTATTGGAGACATTTTGTATTAAAAAGCAAATATAAATGCCTAATTCCTATGTAAAAATAAGAGTTTATGTGCAAATAAAGCCCAAGCATTTTATTTACTGTTATTTCTGGTGGCTGCCTAAGAAGCTTTACAGTTTAGAAAGTTTATATAATTTCCTAAGTGTGTTTAAGCAATCTCCCTGGAAAATCCAGAAAACAAGCTACTTCTCCAAGAAAAATTACACACAAGTTAGATGCTTTTTGGGGGGATTTAGATCCTTAAGAATCATGGCAGTCTTAAATAGATATTTGAATGTGAAAGTAAATATTTACATAAAAGATGGTGGTTTGTTCTTTTGTGAAATTCCTATTAAGCCTCTAACCAAATATGAAAAAACACATCCAAAGATGGAGGAAATAAACCTCCAGAACCCTAGACCTCTCATTTGCTGGGGTATTTGGCAGATCCTTCCACACTGACATAGTCATCTCCTTTATGCACACTAATTAGCAGCATGTATCCAGAAGTGGCAGATGATCCCCAAACAGTCACTAAAGATGCCGGGCCAATAAAAGAGTACTTGCTACTACAAACTAAGACTAGGCAAGCCCTGGGGCATTTCTAAAGGACACAGGATGAAGCTACACCAGTGCAATGCCTGCAGCTCTGGGCTTCAGAGATGTCCTGTTCCAAATCCCCCTCTCAGCTCAGACTGCTCCTCTCCTCTCTTGAAGGCAGCAAGCATATGCAACTACACAAGAAGGGGGGAAAACACCCTGCACCGCAAAATTCCATCAACAACAGAGCTTGGGAAGACCCTTGTGGCTTCCACACCAAGTCTGAGACAAAATCAGCTGCAAGATTGGCTAATGAAACTACATTTGTTTTTTTCCCCTGTATCTTGAATACAGTGTGATACTGAAATCCCTACTAAAATTTATGACTATAATAAGTTTCTCAGTCAAAAAAAATATAAAGTAACCACTTTGTCTGGGTATTCCTGGAATGGACGAGTAGGCTGACGAAAACAAAGAGTAGATTTATTTTCAATTTAACCAGCATTTGTAACTTTCCATTTCTCAAAACAGGTTTGGAGGGGAAAGGGTTTCTGTGGGTGGTTTTTTCTCTATGGATGTTCATTTGTTCTTAAGATAACTGTCTAAATGTTATCTCTGGCTACATACAATTTACTTAGACTCATATTTTACCAATTTTAACAAGTTAATGTTCCCAGGATAAATCATAGATGATTAATCTACTGTTCTGCAAAATTCCTGATCTCTAAACAATTGTGGGGGATTTTTTAACTATACACTGTAAACTGTGTAAACACTGTTTATTCTGAAAATAAGACAGCTTAGTCTTATCTACTGCTGAGCCCCACAGCCAGAAGCCCCCAAAAGTTTAATCACAAGACTTTCTCTACAGAGTACAGAAAAGAAACCATAAAACCAAAAATTTCTTCTTCCAAGGGCAAGCAGGGTGTTCTCCTTCTTTTCTTCACAGTAATTATAGTATTGAGCTTGATTTGCTTACTTTTAATCCTAGAGTTGTCGACAACAAATTTACAGAACTCCATAGAAATCAATCAATTGTAACTTTTCCTGAAGGCTACTAAGAGAAACAGATAATAAAATCCTTGGTTTCGCAAATTGCAATTTTTTTAAAAATACCTGCCTCTTAAAAATCGATACATCATTTTCTGTCTTGCATAAAAACTATAAATTTTAATGGAAATTGAAACATATCATTCAGATAGAAAAATCCTTTTAACATAAAACATTTTGAGGCAAAAATGTCTTCACAGATATTTTTGATGAGCTGATACTATTGTAGCTATAAAACTGACCTCCAGTTAAAAGAAAAAAAAAAATTCCATCTGGTTCTCAAGAGCTGGAGATGACTCATTTTTGCCTTACCACTACTGCTATCATTTGGCATATTCTCCTATATACATGCTAAATTTAGCAAATCTCTCTGATCTCCAGATAGAGAAAATGACTATGATTACATTTAGATGTACAGGTTTTGCCAAATTCTTACATGCTTCAGTTTTTTAACTTGTAGAATGCAGCCATTCAGCAAAAGCATATATAATGAAGCATTTAATTCACAGCAACGAGCAATGAAAGAACATAATTTTTACTATTGCTCTGGTCCAATGGCTGACATGCCAACAGACCTTTAAGATGGTATTTCATTGTTTGGGTATTTAAAAAATAAAAGAAAATTCAGGAGCTCTATTCCAGTCCTTGACAGGATGAATAGCCTTCACAGTGCACAGAAGGCAGAGAAGCTGCTTAATTCCACTTCTCCATGTTTCTACTCATAGAGTTTAAATTCAAGATCCTAATTCCTCACCATTCACACTGAAGGAGGACGGGGGAACCTCTTCCTTGCTGAGGATCAGGCAGCTCTCTCAAATACCTTGAGTGGACAATGTGCTACCACATATCCTAGAATTATCAAACAGAGTTACTCAAACATAGGCATTTCTCCAGCATAGTGAGAACACTTCTATTCCAACCAGCATTGCTGGCAAGTGCACAGCTAAATGCCTCTGACAGACATGGGAGGAATAACCACGCTGAATTTGAGGGCTGCGATGGGCATCTCCACACTCAGAGCTACAGAAAGGTGAAACCAAGTCAATTGCCTTGACCTTTATCTGTGTACCAAAAAAAAAAATATTCAACTTAAATAAGCAGCATACCAGATGATGCTAACAGCAATATGACCTGCATGTTGTGATCATATACATCAAAGAGCTACTTCCATTCATATTTAAATCTGAAAGTAAAACAAGTTCCAGATTTCATACCATGAAAATTATTTGAGTGTAAAATTCAGGGTGATGTCCCTTCTTATTTGCACTGAAAATCTGGTAAGGTCTCAGATTTCTTACATTATTCAGTAAGCTTATTTGCTTTTATTCAATGTCATTAAAATGAGAATATAAAGAAAAGTTGCATCAGTGGTGAGCTATGATAAGAAAGAAAGCACTTTATCATATTAATGAAGCTGATCCTTTAATAAGACAGTTGAAATCTGAAGCAGTAAATAAACAATTAACAAAAATGCTGGAATAGAGGAATTAATGGGCTGAGCAAGATGCTCAGAGTCTCAAGAAAATAAAAATATTATTGATCCGTAACCATGCAGCTCTCAAAGTTTGGCCCCTGAGAAACTGGCTTCCATCAGTAATAAAGAATGTGGTAAACAATAATTAAATTACTTAAATCATTGCACAGTAACAAGATCCTCAGTATTTGGTTGCAGTTGAAAGCAAATGTCTGTACTTCAAGCTTCTAGATAAATGGAGGTAATCATATGAATCAGCAATTATATAGGTTGTCTCTTTTCAAATGTCTTTTTAGACAGAGATCAGGTAATTAATAAAAGTGATTTTACTGTTAGGAAACCTAGTCCTGGAATGCCACATTGGGTTGGCAATGTGCATTAACTATGCAAGAATGAACTGGAGGGAAAAAAGTTTTAAAAAATAAAAAACAGAAAAACACAACACAAAAAAAATCCTTGAGCTGGTATTAGCAAAAGCAATGGACTACCTTTCACTGCAGTAATCCATTAGTAAATTAAAGGGAGGATATCACCCTCATATGGCCACTTCAAAAGCAGAAATGCAGCATTTTCTGATGGGGAAGGAAGTCATGCAATCCCACTGTCACTGCATGTAGGATTCAGGTTACTGGCAAGTCAGTTCTGTTAATAGTCCACGATGTGCTGATGATCTCGTCCATCCACACCCTGACATTACTCCCAGCAGACAGCTGAACACTGCATACATTGTTAGATGGACTGTGTTAAGCAGAAGGATGTCACCTCTGACTCCACAAGCTGCAGATCACTGGAGGCTGAAGGAATCTTCTGGCTATGCACCACATGACTGCACTGTTCACCACCAAACATCCCATCTTCCAGTTGCCTCAATCTAATTGTGTTTATTTCAAACTCAAATCTCATGAATCTCTGTACTTCAGAAATGCAGCTTTGCAAATCCTCTCTTTTGTGCTGCACTACAAACTTCTGCAAGCATTAAAGGGAAAGTAAATACAACCCTTTTTTTTGGTTGGTTGGTTTTTTTTTTGTAATTGCTGGAAGACAACTGGAAAAAGTCAAAGGCAAAGAGACCATTCCACACTGAATGAAGGGTGGTGAGATAGAAGTCCCAAAGTGTCACTTAATCTACTGATGTATCTTCCTGTCTCTTTTATTGAAATCCCTAGGTCACCCCAAAGACCTCATTGTAAAGAGCAGAAAGGCAAACTCTCATTTCCATCTCATTAATGTACACATGACTCTGCCACAGTGCATCAGAGACCAGCATGGTGACAGTCATTCCTGCAGCCAGCTTTGTGGTAATAACTCCTTACTGGCAGCCCTCCTTTCTTCCTGGCAAGGCAAGAAGGCATTAAGAATACAGAGTATTTGAGAGACAGGAAACCTGTCTGGCTGTTCAGTCCTATCTAAACCAGTCACTAGGGACAGTAAGTGACGGGTGTCTTCTGATAGCTGTCTTAAGGGCCAGAAATAAACAAAACTGTCAAAGAAAACAAGCAGAGATAATGTTCCCATCTCAAAACAAAGGCACTACAGCTGTCAACTAAAGGAAAGGCCTCATTGTTTCTACAGAGATGCCAGTGAAAGAATTCACACTGATTCTCAATTCTTCCAATGCATGCAGAGTGGGCCCTGTCACTCAGGGCTGAGGCTTTGCCACAGAAAATCTCACACAAGTATCTCCAGTCTGTCCAGACCTGGCTCTGTGGGTAAACCAGCTGTCTCTCCCTTTAGAATTTTATGTCTTAGTTCAAGTAGAAATATGAGCTACATTACTGTGGCAAATAATCCACATTAATAATAAGTTATTTTCCAATTCTCCTTGTAAACTGGTAGAATAACAGGTGGCTTCTTCAAATTAAAGGAACTAACATCCAGACATATTCCTCCACCCAACTCTTGTATCTACAATCACTTTTTTAGACAGACCCCAAAATGAACACAAAAATAAAAGCAGTTCATCAGAACTGTGGTATTTTCCTTGGACTTCCTTACATTTCAGACTGCCCTAGTTCAAAGCAACCCTTTTTATTCCAACCAAAGTCATACAGGAGGTAAAAATACTTTTTTAAAAACCCACAAACTGAGGACACCATACATCCCAGGCCCCTAACTGAAGGCTGCCATAGAACCACCTACAATCAAGGATTCTACAAGGCAACACCAAGAGGATTTTACAAAAAAAACAAAGAAAAAGGAAGAAAGGAGTGAAATTCTAAGAATATCAAAATTTAGGGTCACAGAACAAGAAAATGCAGGTAAGAAAGAATGTTTTTGTGTTTTCTGTCTTCTTTCTCAACCCAGCCATAAAACAGGGGATATGCAGAATTAAGCATGTTCAGGAAGACTTTCCAGCATGCTTTCTAACTGCTCCTAAGGCTCAGCATAATTAAAGATTATGGAGAAATAATTTATACATTCTCTGCAAAAAGCCACAAAAGCAGGAAATTATATGAACAGTCTTTTCATCAATTTAGGTATTGAAAGTTGCTGAAACTCAAGAAAAGGCTTACTGCTTTGGTAGGGTAAAAATCCACAACTTAATAAGATAAAATTTTAGTTTTCAAAGGGCTTTTTTCCCCCTTTTTTTTTAATCACCACCCTCTTGCAGTAAAAAAAAAGGAGATTAGAATAATGCCTGCAGGATTTTAAGCACGGTTATATTTTAATGTAAACTCTGTTCTCTATTCTAGAACATGCACAATAATAGGTATACTCTCATGAATGGCAAATAAAATTACACTGGAACCAATATAAGCATGGTAGACCATTTCTTTTTCCATCCCTCCACTCACAGAAAAACATCAGATCTCCTCCTCCTTCTCAAAAATCAAAGTGCTTTAGTCATTTTTGCTATTATGCAAATGTAACATTAAACTGTTAATATTTAACTGCCAAACAACAGACAACTCTCAGAAATCAATAGTATTCATATGCTAAAAAATTTCAAAGAAAAATAAGAACTTCTATTTAAACACAGAGGACAAGTATGAATTAAAAGTGCAAGTATCTGAAAAATGATGTATCACATTATAAACATGACTTTTAAAACAGTACAGAAGAAAAAAACTGAGGTGGACTTCGAGGTTCTTCAGAAGACAGTACAACACCCACAATTCTAAGTGGAAAATCCATGACATACAGCAGTCAAACATACAAGAAAATCATAACGAGTCAACTGGATGGAGCATGGCTGAAATGCGGGAATCTCTCTTTTGACTGAATTTGCAGATACATTAATTTAAACATTGTCAGGAGGCTGTCCCTCCTCCTTACAAGAGAGTGGACTATCTGTGGAAATATGTAGACTACACTTGGATAACTGGAAACAGTTAAAATCTATTAAACATAACTGTTTAGGTAAATGTCTGTGTTAGTTAAGCAACAAAATGAGCAATAGTAAGCACACAAAAATAAATTTCCTTCTTCCAATACATGTGTAACAGTTTGCAGGAGTTTGATGTGTCAACCAAATAGCCCAGCCCATCTGATTTGTCTTCAGCAATTCATTAGATCATTCCAGAGAGCAACCTGCCTGCAATACACCAAGCCTTTTTGAAGGATTCTGAAATAAAGATAAGAAGCTACTTCCAGAGGCCTGGATTCAAAGAAGGATTTAGCTCTTCAGTGTCTACATCGCTTCAAATAAATGTGAAGTTAGTAAAAATGCTTTGCTGAGACTGGGCTGTCTTACCCACAGGTGAAAACAGAACAGGTCTGATGGGAAACTGCAAATAAACAAGTCAGTACACAAACTTTCTATTAAAGTATGCACTCAGTCATATATCCTCACAAGATCATGCCTCTTCTCTGCATCTCTCTTTTTCCCATTCACATTAAAGGGTTTCTGCCTCCCTTCTCTGAAGCAATTTGAGATAAAAGGAATAAATAATAATAAAAGCAACATTTATTATGACAGTGTTGTTCTATGAACAGAGCTCATCAACACTTTAAGTGGTTTCTGTATGAGATTTCAGACACAGCTTAGCAACAGATCTCATACTTAAGCTGGCAAAACCACCGTAATAAAATGTTCTGATTCATAATGTAATTTCCAAGGCACTAATAGGGGAAATAAAATTTTCGCTCTTCAAGATCACCCAATTGTAAGCCCTCTATATTAAGTATGATTTCCAACTAATAAACACACTAAACTAAAATTTGAAATGGTATCTTAAATACTGTGAAGCACGGACAGTTGGACTACAGTTAGAGCTCATTTTTATTAGAAAGGTAGTGATTAATTTAATTATTTGTACTATTGGCTACAGACCAAAACAACTCCAATAGTTTAAAATATTCCCAAGTGCCCAAGAACATTTTTCTAGGTACATGAAGGAAAAAAAAAATAAAAACCCAAACTTTTTCCTATAACAACAAATTTTATATAACAAATTATATTTTTCTTTAGTCTCCTCAAGAGGTGATAACCATCTTATAAATATAATGAGTTAAAATGAAACTATACAGAAGATACATTTAACTCCCTCACATCTTACTTAGTCAGACAAAGATTCTAATACTTATATTACTACCCATTTCTGGGTTTTAGATTTAATCCTAATGTATGCTCAGAATAAGTAGTACTACATTAATAATATAAAGTATTAGCTAAAATGTTAAAATTATTGACATGGAAAATAATAATTCAGTCTTTCAATATCAGAACATACCAGCATATGGGAGCAATAAATAGAAGCAATTATGTGGGCTTTATATAAAGAAAATATATTGAATCAGAACAAGTAATACTGGCATAGGTTAAGAGGTACTATTTGAATTCATCAAAGTTTCAAGATTTATTAAAAGAATATGTTTTAAATATTGAAGAGTTCAGATTTATGACCAGTATTTGGCCAAACCTAATCTTCAGTACAACCACAGAACTACTTCATTTTACTTTGTATGAATACTTATGCAAAAAGAAGTACATGAAAAACATCCTCAGAGGACAGGCATTTTCTACTCAATCATCACTTTCATTTGTCATTGTTCCAATTTACTGCAAAGCAAAAAATAATAGACTCATACAGATGGGTTCTTTAACAGAAACACTGATGACATTTTGAAGTAAGAAGTGATACCAGTTTTATCTCTTGCATATTTTACATGAGTACCCCCCACAAAGACGTCCACACATGAGATGGTTCAAAATGCTGCAGCAGTGGTGGTGCTAAAGCTGGAGGCAGTATTGCAGCATCCTCAGTACTGAGGGGCCTCTGCAATTGTGGGAATTTCCACAATAGGCAAAAGCCAGTGTTGGCAATGAAAGATGATGACAGATGGTTTGCAAAATCCAAGGGGACTGACAAATAATTCATCCACCAAGTTTAAAGACTGCAGAACTGGCCAAAAAGTTAGATTAGTTATAATTGGGCATCAAGGAGAAGTGATCATGGTCACCATTATCTCTGTTACTTTAGGAAGAAAGGCAGTGCAGGAAGGGTATTTTGAAGGCTACATTCAGCTTCTTAGTTGGAAACTGAAGTCAAGGACCTCCATAGCAGTATACACCAAAATGCTTAAAAATCCTTTCCCAAGGCCCAAGAAATAGGCTGCCTCAATGCAACCATGAGATAAGGGGGATAAGAGGAGATATACAAAGAACTGGGGAAATCAGGATTAACCAGAAAAGCAAATCTGACCTCTTGCAATGTCAGTCAACCAGCACCTGCAACAGTGAACAACTAAGTATAGGTAAAACTTGTATGTGCTTGTACAATAATATTAGAAGCCTTGAAATGTGTTAGATAGGAGATTTTGATCAGGAGATTTTATCTGAGACTCAAAAAATTCAGTATGCAGATGTAGCAATTTTTCTCTCTCCATATACAGTATGACCTAATGTCAGATCAGGACAAGATGCAGAAATACAATTTTTTGGATGCAGTGATTGGTTCCTAGAGGAATTAGTCTTAAACCCCCAAGGAGAAGATCTCCAGGCTTTATTCAGAAATGAAGCAAATTACTTGTATTGAGTTGTGAATGGAAAAACACAATGTTTAAAAGTAATCACAACAAAATTAAAAATAAGACTGAAAAAAAAAAAAAGGAATATTCCAATAAATCCAGCATAAGAATATTCAATTTCAAGAAAGGACACAAATAGAAATGGTACAAGACAAATCAAATGAACAAAACCCAAAAGGAGCAGTCAAAAAAAAAACCCATGTGAGAATGCGAGCATGAGCTGTTCAAAAAACAATGTACTAGATGACCAGATCAAAGTGCCTAACATTTCTAGCAGAAAACAAAGCAGACAGAGACCTTCTGAGCTCATCTAGGAAGTAAAGGAGATTATCTGAGTGAAAAAGCCAACAGTTTATAAAACCTGGAAGCTTACCCAAACAGGGAGAGGAAAGCACGTAAACCATGAAAGATCAAATGTACTGAAAATAAAGGAAAAATGGAGAAAGAAAAAAAAATGGAAGAAATCCTGGCAAAGTTTACTACAGACTGAAAGAAATACTCCCACCCATTTTAGGGGTGGTGGGTTTGTGGTCTCACAGTGTACTGCATAGGTATATAAAGAATCTAGGGAAGAGTAACCCGATGTACAAGCTCAGAGCTGACCTGCTGGGAACCAGCTCTGATGAGAAGGACCTGAGAGTCCTGCTGAGCAGGTTAACAACGAGCCAGCTGCCCTTGCAGCCAAGGTGGTCAATGGTATCCTGGGCTGCATTAGGAAAAAGGTGGCCAGCAGGTCAAAGGAGATGATCCTGCCCCTCTACTCAGCCCTAGCAAGTCTCCATCTAGAGCACTGTATCCAGTTCTGGGCTCCTCAGGTAGACAGAACAGTGATCTGACCCAACAGAGCATTTTTTAACTTAGTATATTCTAAGGAACATGTTAAAAAAAAAAAACAAATTATAAAATTTATAAGCAAATTATAAAAACAGAAGACTGAAAGTTAAGAGGTCACAATTACAATGTCAAGATTAAAATAAGCCAGCCCCTGATATAAAGGGCTTCACTTCATCATCTAGTTTTTGGAAATGCATTCAGCAATATTCCTTTCTCAATTTCAGCTCTTTTTTATTTATTTTTTTCAGTGGGGTGGGGTAAATAACTATATTAAGAGAAAAATCAGTTGTACTTTTCTACTCTAAGATGGCACAAAAATTGTGGTAGACCATTGTCAACTCAAAATTAATCTAAAGAACAAAACAAGCAGAAGAGGGAAATATCATTAAAAATAAAAGCAGTCCATACAACTCACAATTCAAATATTTGTTACATTACATTAATTTTTCCATGAGTAAGCAGTTGTTGCTAATGTTTGCTATGCAATTGTGATAAGGGAAACAAAAAGGTCCCCAAGGCAGTTTCTGCATAGGAACATATTTGAAGACTAAGTGATCATTAGTAATAAAAACTGATGACATTTGTTCACTTGAGTCATAATGATTTTTGAAGTGCCCGTTTCTCTTAGAAGGGCATCAATGTTCCTGGACGTATACAATTTCTCCCAGAGAGCAAGTAACTAACTACTCTAGCAAGAAGTCATAAAAGTAACATTCACCTTGTGTAATGAATGCAAAATCAAGACAGCCCAGCTAAATGAAAACAGACTCCTTTACATGCTGCATTGCTTCAACATTGGCTTTGATCACATTGCACTTGAAAGGTGACAGATGAAAAAAATTCACCTCCCACCATCGTGTTTGCTCCTTCTCTGGACAGCCATGACAGTCTGTGAAGGGATCATAAAGACAAATCTGTTAGTGTTTGTGTCTCTGCTTTTTCTGCGTGCATCTCTCCATCTCACCTGCCTCTAGAATCCATCTTGCCTTATGCTTGGGACACACACACATAGTGAGAGCTGGATTTTTGTTATGCATCTGTGCAGTGTGTAATGTCTCCAAGGAATACCACTCTGTAATTACCCAAGGTACAATTACATACACCAAGACCTTTCATAACACTAACAGTAACTGAAATGTGTCATCATACTGAGAAGAAGGCTTTTATGATTAAATTATCACAGTCCTTTCTCACCAAAAATGAGAAATAAAGAGATTCCAAGCAGTTTTCCTGTTTTGCCACCATAACTATCCTCACCCTGTGAGCAAATTGGTGAAAAATCAGAATAGTAATTCCATTTGTGCTACTCCTTAAAACAAAACATGCAGTATAAGCTCAGAGTGTAAGCTCACAGCATAAACTTGTCCTGCAGCCAGGAGGGAGCAAAAGGAACTTGACTGTCCCTCTTCCAGGACATGATAAAAGCTGTGTGTCAGTCCTGACCAAGCAATAAACAACTTCTTCAGCAGACTAGAAGCACAGCTGCCACCCATACAGAAGAAACAGCTATCCTTAATCAACTTGATGCTGTTCTCATTCATTACTTTGACAAAGTAACAGGAAAAAATGGATTTTTTTTCTATTTCACAAACACTGTATCACAGGAAAAGGGAGTAAATGCCCACCAACTCTTCAAATATTACAGTTAGCTATAACAGAAAATGCACATACAGAGAAGTTATGGCTTTCTGACTAAGGCAATGGACTAAATATTTTTTCCTTTGAGATGACAGTAAATATTCTGTCTCAGTTCCTTAATGTTAGGAATATTAGCCCCTTATGGGGATAAGAACACAGTACATTAATACACTGTAACACTGTTTTCTTTGCAAATACATAAAACATTTTGAAAGATGACACTGCTACAAAAGATGACACAACAGGACCAACAAGGTCATCCATAACTTGCCGAAACCTCTAAAGTCAGGATTATGTTTCGCATCTCTCATCTGAAGCATCAATCAGCTTGGTCAACTAAGCAATATAAAAATGCACAGTGAGGTATACAAGGGACGTAATTAAACTCATTCTTTTCCTTCATTCTGAAAATCTTTAGTTTGGGACTGCAACACAAAGCTAATAAAGGCTCTCAATCATCCTGTACTGGGAATTACATTAAAATAATGAGACTAGATTGCAAATCTATTACTAAGTCTGTTTAGAATCATGTAAGCCTGCTGGGTTTCAGTCACCAATCAATGCTGGGTCTATTTGAAAACTCCATGAACAAAGACTACCCATAGCACCCTGCTTGGTTCTAACTACGTGAGCCATCTCTTAACAGGTTCCACTGCTTGTATTGGTGGCATTTTATGCCTTTAACTGAGTTGTTTTATGCTTCTATCAGACACTTTTTGACTTTTCACACAAATATAAAGTATATTTGTCCAAGTTCTGACATGGATTGCCTACCTGACAGCAGAAGCACCCAAGCCTGCCTCTTGGGTTTTATCAAAACAGTCATAAACTCATTCTCCTTATGAATTTGCAGAGAAGCACTCTCGGTCAGGGTCACTCAGAAATCACCCACTCACTTTTGGTCATGCCAGAAGTCATTGCCCCAATGGTACAGCTGAGTAGCAAAAACCTTGTGTGGAACTATTCAGCAGGGGGAACCAGAAGGTCAGCATGAAGCAGTGCAAGTCTGTGACAAAGCCAACAACCTAATAAAACATTTTCAGAAATGAATTTTGGTGCATAATCCATACTTTGTATGGAGCAAAATTTAAAAAAAACTAATTAGCTCCTGTAATAGAGAAGTTTATAATATAAGAAAAACACTACAAGGGATTCCTCTGAAGCAGTGAATAAATCCCCTGGTGTTGCATATATCACATCTTGTTATTTCCTTAAATTCCCTCCATCTTAAATTCACCTACTTTCTCTTACACAGATCTGAAACGAGAGGCTAGTAATCATTTATTTTGATTTCCAAACTACATTTTATTTTTATTTAATGTATATGTTCACATAAAAAAAAATTCTCAAGCTTTTATAATTCTGTTTTGTCCCTCCCTGATGTACAATTCCCCTCAGTACAATTAGATTTCCTTTTGGCCTTAAAACTTTCCTCCACTAAGAAGCCATTTTCTTCTGATTTACCTCATAAAATAAGTTCTCCATCATACTTTCCTCTTTCTCTGCTTCATTTTGCTTTCAGTTTCCTAAACAGATTGAGTTTTGCTAACAATTTGCACAACAGCATTAATATTTCTCTACTGGGAGATTAATACTCTGAATGGAATATACAGAATATAGGATTTACAAGTTTAAAACTGCAAAATAAATCTGGTTTAAATGCAAATTATCTTTGCTATTTCTATCATTTTAACATGATAGAAAAATGAAATCTGTGTCAATATTTAAGATTATTACTCTACAATTAAAAAGCTGCATTAATAACTTTACTGTCACAATTATCACCTCTCTGCTTTGGGATACTTGGCTGAATCTGCAATCAAGTTTGCAAACCCAAAGTAAAAGATTGGCAAGGTCAATGACAAAACAATACACCCACTGTTTTCAGGTCTAAGCATCTAGCAGGGCTTTTCACCTTCTCAAACCCCTGGATGTATTTACTGAGTAACTGCAAATTACTCTGCAATGTAACTGCTGCTTTTCCTCTGCTACAGCCTGCAATCAAAAAAAGAGTTACTTCAGCACTCCTCACACATCAATAACATTAAAAATTGTTGGGGTTTTCTTTTTTAGAAAATCAAAATCCCAAGAAACAACATTTTTCTGTACATCAAACTTCTTCTCTTAATGCCTCTTAAAGGCTTTAAGCTGCCTCACTCCTAGCTTGAACATTTTATTTGTCTTCCTTCCTAACACCTAAAAGATCTCGACACTTAGATTACAGAGCACTTCATTTCTTCAATTCCTCCTCATATCTCTGGGAAAAAAAAACCCTGTCCTTGATCACTGCTCAGTGTGTTTTTCAAAAAATAGTTTCCTGACATCATCTCAGTTTATACTAAAGGTTATCTCTTAGAACATGATAGTCTTGTATGCACTTTCAAAGAAAAAGATTTGGCTATATTATAGAATAAATTTTTCATCTTATCTAGCAAAAAAAAAAAAAAAACAAAAAACCTGATTAAATTCCGTCTGGCATGAAAGGCTCCATGGTTCATATTTTTGGCTCCCCAGCTTGGTTTAGTATTATTACGTGTATTCCAAAGCTATGTAAGAGACACCCATAATGTACAAATAAATCTTGAGAGCATTATTTATAAATCCTGCCATTCAATCTAAATGGAGCAGTGACTGCAAAACAGCTTAATTTGCTTAATGTTCCCCACAGCCCTTTTTTTAAATGGTGATAGGAGCACATAATAGCAGCAGGTAGGACATATGTTATAGCTCTACAGAAACAAAACCAATTCAACTGAAGCAAAAATATGCCAGGTAAAAGGCAGATTCCAAATATCACATTCCTTTCCAAATATTACAATTTTACATAGTAACCTTGACTTAATTAATGCACATAAAATATTTCAAAGATTACATCAGAATGAAGTACAAAATTACAATTATCCTTTGGAAAAGCATAATTTACATAAAATGCCAACAAATAGAACATTCTCTATCCTCTGTAGCTACAGATATGTCTAAAGCCTAGGAAGCAAAATTCTATTAGACATTATAAGCTTGTCAGTTCATAAAATATGTATTTCTTTTCAGTGCTGAATTTGGAGAGTGGGTGCAAATCTTTCCTTTCACTAGACATTACAGGGAAAACTAACACTATCCATGTTCTGCTTAGCAAATTAAACTCACTACTATCATTATATTTAATTAGTACTTCTGATAGTAAGTCTATCAGAGACATCCATGTGTTCAAGCAGTCAAAAACCAACCAAATTATAAAAAAAGAAAAGGGGGGAAAAACATCTTATCCCCACAAATCAGTAACAAGGTAAGAAACAAAACAAAAGAACACCAACCACCATGAAAATTATGCTTTCATTCATGCATATGGTTCCTCAGTGGAAGATCTGTGGACCATGAAATAGACAAAAAAATTCCATGTACACTGCAGGATGCTCAGGCAGACTTCTGTCAATGACAATAACTTCCTGAAGCCTTTTATAAACACTGAATTGACTTCAAATGCAAAACAGGTCAGTGATCATGGAAATTCTATCTGCACCAACAACAGACTAGCTTTCAGGACTTAGTGCAAAAAAGGAATACTAAGCGAGAAATATTAACTACCAACTACCACATTTCTCTTCCATAGTAGTCAACATCTACGCATTGCATAGAAAACAGAAATCTGTCCAATATTGTTTTTAACAACAAAACTGGCAGACATCACTATTGAAGGAAAACCTGCAGAAAAGCAGTGTGAAGTAAAAAAGGAAGCTAATAGACAGAGATAATGAACAAGCATCAAGTCAAATTCAGTATCATTCAAATACTGAAAAGAAGCAAACGATGATGGATAGAAGTGCATTGCCTCTCCATCTATATTGAATAAATTTCACCATTCCAATGAAAAAAATTGTCTTGTCTTTTTTATATTCACCCCAAACAGCAGAGTAGAGAATTGCACTGACAATTTATATGCAAAGCATTCTTCACTAAAATTAATCTAAAACTAATGGTCTAATATTAAATAACTTAAATAAATTTTCTAATTTGTCATCCATTTCATAAAGGAAATATAATTCTTAGAAGTGGCCTTACAGTTAAAGGCAATGTCATTATTTATAGCTACAAAGTGGGGAAACTTGGAAAAAAAGGTCAAATGTCCAAATTCTGAGAAATGACCAGAATTTAGTAGAAAATTATAAATACTCAGTAATCAATCCATGATCTTTTGCCAAGCACTGCAGCCCTCTATTATTAATCTCTTACTCCTTACTTACTCTCTTACAGCCTTTATCAGATGTTCTAAGGACCACTGGAGAACTTCAGCCAATACCTCTGGGAATCACTTTATGTCTGTGCAGTAACTCCTTCCACTGAAGTTATAGCTCATTAAAGAAGATATTGCATATAAATTCCTGAGGTACATAATTGCTAAAATTGCCAGAAGTCTTGAATACAACTGATAGAGAGGAGCAGTGGTTCCACAGCATAAACTGCTGAAAAGTAACCTCTGCAGTTAAAAAAATCTATCTTTCATAAAAAGCTATGACTGAACAATCACTAACAAATTTTATAAAATTCTGATACTAATATGCACTGCTGTGCTTTTTAAACTCACCTTATGTTATCAAGTGTATACTTCAGTTCTTTGAGCTTATCCCACTAGCACAGGAAGAAAGAGAATCAGAATTCTTTCCTTTTCAAGACCAAGGCAGACAGAAAAATCTCTTTTTATATTACCAGTCTAAATCTTCAAGGCTAGATGACACAGCAAAATTTTGTGAATACATTCCCACACTCAGCACAAAAATAGACGTGGAGTACCTGATGCAAAAATAATGTGACTTAGAGTTTTACTGAATTCTAAGGATTCAATTTACAGTTGTTTAATTATTGATAGAAAGTTAAAAATAGTTCAAAACTCTTGCAATAGGAGTCCCCCCATATACTTACAAATAGGTTGTGCTGTGGTAATATTTTATTGTCATACTTTTCCAAACTAACAGGAATAGAGATACTTCAAAATTGAGGTAGGTTTATCTGAAGTATATTCTACACTGATTTTGACTGGGTTACACACAATGGAACTGCAGTTTTCAACTGTTAGAGATATTACTTCTGTCTAGCTAAAATATCAACCATACGATTTTTCTAAGGATTCATGGCTGACTTTCTTGGATTTAAGATGAGAACTAGCTAACATGCAATCAAATAGCTTAGACAATATTAACAAATAATGAAATAATCATATTACAGTCTAGTTAATTGCAGGCAGGAAGCAAATGCTGCAACATTTGAATTAGCTGAGTGATTCTATACCATGGGAGTAAATCCACACAGCCTGATGGGACCAGAGGGCAATCAAACCACCCCCCACCAGTGCAGGGCCATAGCCATGCTCTGAGTTTTGATTCTTACATTCAATGGCAAAATAAAGTTTACTGCAAAAATTAATAACATCTGAATACCTCTCATATAATTCTTCAAGCATTGATAGTATGACTGAGAATGAAGAGATCATAACAAACAGATCTGTCTAGAACAGGCATGAAAAACTTGATTTCACATTAAATTGGACCACTAAAACAAGCAGGACCATCAATTCCTCCAGCAGCCTCATTCCTCCCCTTGGGCTTTATCTCCTCTTCATCCTGTCCCCTGGCCCTCTTCCAGCTCTCCAGCCATCATCTCCTCACCCCCATGCATGCTGCCCCCCAGACAGCACAGCCATGGGGCAGCGAGCACCAGGGTGAAACAACCCAGTGACGGAAGGAAAACAAGGGCCAGTATTAAGTGACCACTATTTTAATTAGCTCCAGAACGTGGGTGCTTGAATCCCAGCAGCAACCCCCAGAAGAAGACTGGAAGGAAGCAATTAGGACTGCATAAAAGTGCTGTCCTCCAGCTATTCCCCCTCCCAAGTCAAAAGATAACATTTTTCTGTCTTGTTTATTTTCAATGAGGTAGAAGTCAGATTCATGGCACGTGTTTACTCTTTAAGTTAGATCAAGAAAAACTTTTCCAGAAGTACTGAGCACATGTGTTCAACCAGTATCAGTGGAAGCTGTAAGCCGGTGGTTCTCTCTAAAACGTAAATGCAGACTCCCATAAAATATGCTTTTATTTGTTTCCTTATGCAATGACAGCTTCAAATAAATTAATCCTAATGAAAGCTCAAGAAGAAAAAGAAATACCATGCTAAAACTTTCTGCACCATTAGACTTTTGCTAGCCTTTTGACAAAGCTCTGAATTTTCCCTGAAAGCAAATTACAATCTTATAAAACCATCTCATCTGTACATATTTGCTTTTCTATCTATGCCCAATAATGACAATCACTATAAAAAAACACCAAATAGCACAGCCTTTGGCTTCACTTGCCACACAACATTATCCAGGCAAGTATTCAACAGGGCTTCCCACCAGATGACCAAAGAGTGGCCATGTGAGATGTGACTCAACACTGCCACTACTCACACAACCACCAGGTTTTCCAGTCCAAAACTGGATACACTTTTTTGATGTGAAATAATTTTTTGTCACCCCATAACAACTACCATGTTACAATTAAGCTTTCAACAAAATCTCTCTTCTACACAAAACCTAAATGTCTCTTTCAGAGGATTGGTGTAAGATTATCATTATCATGCCAACATATTTGTCCATTGTTTCTTTTTCTATTTTTAAAATTAGACACCTTTGATGCAGGGACTATCTTCACTTTCTCTATATTTTCTTACTCCTGAAACATTACAGTCCTGGCTCCTAACAAGAACAGATAGAAAAAAAGGGTTAATAAAAGAAGTGGCAGGACAAGAGCACATACATGTCTTGCAGTAAAACTCTATAAATGGAGTCCTCCAAAAAGACAGCTGAGGTTTAAAATAAATAAAAAAAACCCAATGAACAATGGCACAAAAACTCTGAAAGATACCTCCCTTACCTGAATTTAATCAAAGGGGATGAAACACATTTTGTAGACAACTATTATGTATGATATCTGACCTGTTTACATGCAGCTCATCTTCTCACCAGAACAAGGAGAAGATATCAGGAGAAATGTATTTGATTTTCAATGCCTACATCAAGGAAAGAAAAATTCCACCCAGCATGACTGGCAAATTTTCAGGGAAATGATAGCAACTTTTAGAAGGTAGACTACAAATTTTCATTTTAGCATCTAAGCTCTCCCTAAAGAAGGGTGCACTTGTAAGAATTTTTAAAAATCCATTTTTCATTTGCAACTTACATTAGAAATAGAAATCTCTAAAGCTTTTTAGGACCTAGAGACCATCACACATGAAAAGGAAAAAATCTTAATAAAAATAGCTAAAAAGGAATTAGCAGGCTAAGAAGAACTTTGATTCCTTGTTAAAATGAGCAATATCTGGAAAGTAAAATCTTCTTCAGCCTAAATTCTCCAATGTTACCAAAAACTGTGCCCAAAACAGGGGAAAAATGTTATTACCATCAGTCAAGGTCATGATTAATGTTGAGACATCATGTCATTGCTTATTTAAACAAAGGTGCTTCAGGCAAACAATTTTCCTAACATCCCATGTCCTCAAAACTAAAGAAATTAATCATCTGTAATTAAATCTGAATTAGCATATTAACTGGTACAAATATTAGAATAATGGTAACAGATACATTTTATTAAAGCTTTCTCTTCTCTCTAAAATATTTAAGCATTTGTGTAGATGACTGATTTTACCATCCTTTGATTTTGGCCTCCTTTCTCCAGCAGAGACACAAGAGACTATCTATACAAGAGAACTAGGATAAAAGTTTTATATATCCTTGACAGTAAAGAAAATTGTCATTATTCCACAATGTCTTTTCTGAGCAAGGTCAAAACATTTGAGAAACAGATTTTGAAACCAAGGATAATTAACTGTAACAGCAATTCTAAATAGTTTGACAGCAATAAATTGACAATAGTTTGGCAGCAACAAAAACAAACACTATAAAATTTTACTTCTGCAAATAATTCAGCCTTTTCCTGGTTTTAAAAACATATGACAGAACTTAAGCAGATATGAAATACAACATCCCTTTGCTTGAGGTTCACAATTAAGGTTCTTAAATTAATTGTAAAACTTCCTTAATCCAAGAATCAATTCAAATTCAAAATTTGAATAGTGCAGAATACAAAATATCACTGAGTAAACTCCATCCCAAATTGTCTCTAATCTTCGAACAGGAAAAAAGTTTCTATTTGAGTATTCTACCTCTGTTCTTTACTTTACACTCCTTCCAGTTTGACTCACAAGTTTTTTTCTTGTTTTTGCTTTTCCAATTCTCTCCCTTATCCCATTTTAGGTGGGGAGCCAGCAAGTGACTGGGCTGGTCCTGGACAGCAGCTAAGCCATACAGCAAGATTTGGGGTTCATGAAACTGTCTTTACACTGCAGAGACCTCCAGTTCTATTGCATCTGTACAAGGTTTTCTATCTTCAGATTCACAATGCAGTAACATTCCATGCATCTTTACCATACATTAAGAACCGTATCAAGGATAGTATCTGACCACCCTTTACCATATGTTTCATTACTTTGTGTAATTCCTCCAAGCCATTTCCTAGAATGCAAGTGTGCTAATGGATGTTCATGAAAAGCACTTAACTTCAATACTAGTTATCAAAAGAAGGGTCCTTAAAACATTGCCAAATTGCTTTTTATATATCAGACACTGTCTGCATTTGAAGTTCTGTCATTACAGTACTTGTTTTGTATCCTTACATGAACTTCTTTCATTAACACTACACTGAAGTGGTGATAACAGCAAATCAGTCTTACTACAGTAACTGTTCTTCTGTATAGTTTTTCACAGTTTTCATTGCTTTTCTAATACTAAAAATCTAAAGAACATTTCCTGATGAAACCTCCCTGATCAGGAGAGTACAATATCATACAGGCTCTGAATCATAAGCAGTCTCTCACTTGTGTCTTTGCTAACTTTCATCTGCCATCACTCTACTAAATTTCTCGGGCTGGATTAACCCTTCTGGAGATCCACTTTTTTTTTTAATTCACCTTAATTAAACTGAAATCTGAAATACATGGTTGTTAGTAAAGAATATAGAGCATCTTATAAGGTCTGCCTTCCAACAGTGTTTATGCATTTACCTCACTCCAAGGGGAAAGGAAAAAAAAAAGAAAATCAAGCTGGACATAATAAGATAATCTTCATACTTGAACATAATGTACTTTTCACAGATGATTCACACAAATAGCAAAGGAAATACTATATGACAGATAATCTATTTTTAATAAAAACTACATTTTGTTGTACAAGATGGAACCTTCTTGTGGAGTAACCTTCATCAAATGCTAAGTAAACATTGAGTGCACTGCAGTCAATTCTAAACAACTCTTGGTCACACAAATTGCCATTATTAATGAAATGTTTTTAATATGGATTCTACCACCTTTAATTTGAAAATCATTGTACCTAGACTTCTTCTTACACTTTAGCCATTGTTTAATCCAGTAATACATTAGTGTTAAGTGATATGCAGGATAAATACCACTCATAAAAAGCCTGAGTGTTACTTCAGAAATTTCTGGGTTAGAAGAAGAGGGGAAAAAGCATTTGTCAGCACAAAGAAGCAGCAAAAACTTGCTATGTAACATGCAGGACTGAAAAATCGGCAGGGAGACTCAGATCTCAGCTGCTCTCTCTGCACTGATACTCCCACCCTTCCAAGCTTGATTCACTCAAATCCATATTGCCATCGTGTCTCCTACTCTGAATCTCACTTTCTCCACAACAGAGATGTTGCTTTCAAGGAAAGGTGAGAAAAGATTACAGCTGACTCAATTTCATCCTTCCAGTTTCCTTATTACGAAAAATAATGTATTGCAACAGTTCAAAATCCCTCCTGAGAGTTTCTAATCTCATATGCTAAGCAACCAAATGACTCCCAAAAGAGCATGCCATGCCTACAAAAACAAAACAGTAAAACAAAATGAACAAACAAAAATCCCCCACAAACCTAAATCCTAAAAGCAGTAAGCAAGCACAGACACTCCTCAGATTAAATGCAGATAAATAATGGAAAAATAGAGTTCATCAATGTGCAAAAGATTTCCATATAACTTTATTGTTCAGAGCTTTTAAATAGCACATATATTAAATGCTAGTAAAAACAATTTCACTGTGAACATTTATCCATATTTGATATGAAAATATAACCTCATATGGGCTCTATTACCAGACTAGAAAAAAATGCTCAGATTAGAAACTTTTTTCCTGTTCGAAGATTAGAGACAATTTGGGATGGAGTTTACTCAGTGGTGTTTTGTATTCTGCACTAACCTAAAGGTTAGACAACAAAATTACAATAAATCCTCCTGGCCATGTAGCCTGTGACACCCTAAAATATGTTATGCTACCTTTTATGTTGTCATTGTTCACTGTGATGCTGTCATGCCCACAGGACACAGGCTAAGAAAGCAACAAATATCAGAAAACAGTAAGCAAAGAAAGAGCAGCTGAACAGAGGACCTCAACTAACAACTAAAAATAAAAAATCTCCTGCAGTGGCAACCAAATATTTGTTGTATTGCTAACTTTCTTTAAAAACTGAAAAATAAATCTGACTTCTTTACTGCATAATTTGGGATGATCTTTGCTTTTTTCATATATTGCACTTTTGATCAAATACCCTTTCAGAATTTTTATCCATAGTTCTTCAGAAAGAAATACTGGTGGAGAGGAGGGAGGCTGAAGATAAATATTGCAAAAAGTTACCCCTAGTTGAATGTAACCCTACATACTCCATCCACTAGAACATTAAACCAATAAAAGGAATTAAGCAGAACACCAAACAGTCCAAACTACAGGTAACTAGCATTAATCTTCTTCCATTTAGTTAGCTACATTCTTGTTTATTTATTCAAGAAATGAACACCTAGATGCAAGAATCTGTTAGCAGTGAGAAATACCATCCAGGACCTTCAGCTCACTCACTGCTTCTGTGCTGTGTTGATATTGCAACATGTGCTCACAGGTTCTGGATGACTAAACAGCTCCCTCCTTTTCCCCAGTACATACACCTGCAAATCTGTCTAGATTCCACTGCTCCTTTCCATCTCCATTGTATTATCTTGGCAACTTCATAAAAGCAATACAAGAGCTGAACTCACTTGTTTCTTCTGAAGGAATATCCTATAAGCATATAGTCCACTGTTTTGGTACTTGGAATTGTCATTAGGAGATAACAAAATGAAGTTGGCAACAGAATTACAACTCATAAGTATTAAGGTTATGGAGAGATTTTTAAAGAGTGCAAAGTCTATCAAAATAGCCATCTCTATTATCAACGCTCCATTTCTGACCATACAGCAGAATGGAACTCTATCAGCTCTATCAGTTAAATACTAGCAAGTGTTTGCATAATGTTTTAACAAAAGGAATAGTCATGTGATAGGTTTCCTTTCGTTATAATAACATAAACCAAACTAAAAGTAAAATTGGTGCAATTTCCTAGTATGCTACAGTGATAGCATATAGTCTGTGAATAATCAAGAAAATAGGTTGATAGACATAATATAAAACAAAAAAAAAATTGTTATACAATTATTTACATGAAACCCAAAACTTTCTAAATTTATATAAATTCTACTCATAATTTTCATAGTCTCCATATAAAGAAATATGCAGGCAAAAAATTAAAACATAAGAAAACAACAATTCGACAACATTCAAGGATAATCATAAAAAAAAAAATTTAAAAATCCCACATGGAGTTTTAGAGCTACTCTTTCAAGATTTTCTTCTTCAAACTGAAATACAGCTCTGGAAGTCTATGGTGCTACAGTTTTCACCCCAGCCACAGCTTGTTTCTGCAATATCACTTCTCTCCTTACTCCAGCAAAGACACTACCATCAAGGCTTCTAAAAATCATGTTCTCTTATTACTTGTTGAGAAATTGAATCTTTCCAAATCATTTTTGTTTTTGTTGATAAACATAAACAAGACACCTTGCTAACAACAGGCTAAATATTCAAGGGTTGCTCTACAACTTTGAGCTTCTTCATGCTGCTGAGAATTACAGAAAAAGATTGCTGATGTCCCCACACACTGTGGCAAACCCCAGGATCAGTTCAGGCTGAAACAAGTTAGCATTTGTTAAAGGCACTCTAAGTACTTGCACCCAGCTCCTGCTATTTATTATTTGGTTTCTGCCTGCATCTTTTGAGAGAGCTGAAAGAGGAGAGCAGAAACAGTTCTTTGAACAACAGAAGTGCTGAGTCAAATCTTGCAGTCCAATCAGGACTTTGTGTTACCAGTCCTTATTCAGAAGCAGAGAATCAGTTTTCCTATGTAAGGCTGCAGAACTCAAGTATCTCTCTGCCATCACACCACCAAATTTTATTCATATTAGGAACATCCAGAAAAGGTCAAAATCTATAATTCTTAATGTACCAGATCATGTGGTTTGTTAAGTGCATAGGTACATCTGACACAGCCATAGCCAGGAGCTAAGCCAAAGCCTTGCTGGTGGCATTTCTAAGCAATTACTCAGCAAAGAAGCAAAGGAACAGACAAACTACTGCCAGTGTTACCCATATCTTAGTAGCTAGACAGAGATTTGCACTACACTTCTTTATTATATAAGTTTTATTAGCTTATTGATAGTAGAAAACAAAGCAAAGCGATAGGAATTCAAAATACATTCAAAACACAAGACCAAAAAAAATGTAGGATGCAT
Organism: Cyanistes caeruleus; assembly: GCF_971803275.1. Classification (NCBI taxonomy): domain Eukaryota; kingdom Metazoa; phylum Chordata; class Aves; order Passeriformes; family Paridae; genus Cyanistes; species Cyanistes caeruleus. Next base: position 68,876,909 of record NC_141702.1, read on the forward strand.
TTCTTTCTGTTTCATTAAAAAATAAAGTAATATTACAGCCACACTACATTGTGGCTTGCAACTGAGCCCAGATTAAGGTTGCAAGGAGCTGGGGGAGGTAAGACACTTGCAAAACAATAACATTTATTTTCTTGCCCAGACAACACGGATGAAAAATTGTGTATTTAGTCACAGACCAAGAAAGCTCTTTCATACATTGTGCATCTCTCTAACTTAATCTGGGACTTATAACACTGCTCATTTCTGCTCCCTTTATTCTTTGAGATGTGGCAGTAAAATGAAGCTTGGTTTATCAGAGCAAAGCTCCCTGAAGACTCAACAATGCAGACTGCATCATCCGCAGCCTATTATCACTGCAGCCGCCTGACACAAATACATTCAGACGCTGAACGCTCACTGCAGGCTTTGGGTATGGTCATATGCCCTCTAAAAGGGAAAATCAAGATAAAACATGGGCTTTCCTGAGATGTTTACCTTAAGAATAAAAGAAAGGTAGACAGTTCCCAGCAATAAAAATATTCATATACTTACTAAAGAAGATTTTAACTGAATATTGCTGAAAAGAAAAATAATGTAGGTGCAGCCTTACTGCGATTAGATATAGTTAAGAAAAACATTTAAGCATTGCCCTCAATAGTTCTGCTGCTTATCTGCAGATTTGGAAAAGTAATGCAATTTCTAAGAATTAAACTGGATAGAAGCAGCCATTAAAAGCAATAATGCAATCAGTAATTTTATGTATGTAAAAAGCATTAAAGGTACATTACAGGTGCATTAACTACATTTTTCAATGTATTTGCATTCAGTTTACTCTTGTGTGGCATTATTTCTCCTCTCAACAATTAAAAACTATTCAGCAGACATTACTAAACACTATAGATATCTTTTCCTTTCAAGCACTACTTCCCAGAAATACTCTTAATTAGAAGTCAGCTGAAAGATTCCCCATGAATTTTTTGACAATACATTTTTAGAAGAATTTTAAGTCTGCAGATTAAGAGGGGGAGGAATTATGTAATGTCAATGTAATTTTTTCATGGAATCAGATTCATATAAGTCACCATCAAATAATGCTGCTATTCAGAGCAGCCTAAACATTTATTACAAACACATCTTTAATTTCAGAACACTTTTTCTACTTCTATAAAGACTTTCAGTAAAGTATGAATATGTACAGTGTTCAGTGACTTTATTTCTTTCTGACAGCCAAAAAAGAACAAGATTCCCTCTTAGAGAAGCTAATCATCTACTTTAGGTACAATTATCAGTTCATGTACAAACCAATAAAGAGATTATATGCTATAATGCAGTACAAGAACACAACTAAAAATTGCATGGTTACTTCTATTAGGTCTGCATAACTTACATGGCCCAATATTATTTTTTAATCATTTACTTCTAAAGACTTACAGCTTTTGGTAAATGGAAGTGCACAGCTTTAATCAAAAAAGCTCCAAGGAAAAAAAGGAGTCCTGCAGCAAATTCCAATAAAGGTTCCTGCAAACCTTTACAAGGGCACTTACATGTACGAACAGCAACACTGATGTCCCTTGTGCATCAAGTCAAGAACAATGAAAATTTCTGCAGAATCAAGATGGTACCAGGCAAGGATGCAGGAATGGAGTAACCACAGGCTCATGCAGCACAAAGTTTAAGGATCAGAGATAAAAACTACTGTTTGTTTTGTAGGATAAACTCCTTTTATCCCTCTTACTGTACATAACTATACTAAAGTCACACAGCTGCCATAAAGGTTGCAGTTTTCTTGGGAAATAATACAACTTTACTCACAGGTAATGTAATTACCTTAATGTAATTATCTACAGTAAGAAAATTATATCAAATTTTAAAATGTCATGAATGTCTCGTATTTTAGGCATAAATTATACTGCAGTAAACACCTTACTATCAGTGTAATTGTGCATCCCAGAAAGGCATACGCATAACACCGGAAAATTAAGGAGCATACACTTAATGATTATTTAACTTCCAAGAAAAAAGATGGTTTCTTTTTTAAGGCAATTATTCTTTAAATATGAACTGTAATAAAATATTGGAAGACAAAAACATCACATGAAGTTGTATTAAAGTTTTGACTTAATTGCTTGTACATAAAAAGAAAGAAGTTGAATTTCAATTTTTTTGGCTTAAAAATACCATTTTTCTTATGAAATGAGGCTACAAGGTGAAGTTTTATGCCCAAGTATATTAAAAGTGCATTCCAATTTTAGAGTCTCATTCTAGGCAACACTAAAAATCCCTACCACAAAATAAGAGGTAAAGCTAAAAATGGCCTGTTCCACTGAGGCTTAATATCTGCTCCTGATAGATGAGCAAAAACAATTGTCAAGATAAGCAAACTCCCTAGTTTTTCAATGTGAAGCCTATATGGATTTTTGTGGTTTCAGAGCTTTATGAAGGTTCAAGTCTTTACTAACTAAATTACAAAATTCTATAACATAATTTAAGAAGCATCTCTAAAATAAGAGGAAGACTACCCTTGAATACCATGAACTTTACTGGACTACACTGTAATGAGTCAAAATACTAAAAAAAAAAGTGTAGTCAATTGTATATGGCCATATTTATATGGCATATATAGCAGCCATAGAACTAAATTCAGGAAAACCATACTGTAAAAGCTGTCATCACAATAAATATGTGGCATTTGAATTGGGTGTTATCCACATAATAGGACAGAAGAGTCCAGGGGTTCCAGAATCTGCCAGATCAATATCCCAGGCTCAACTTGCAGCTGCTCCTGAGTGCACACTGCAATTGACTAGATGCCTTCATGTCAAGGATGCAGTTGTAGAGTCAACTTCCCATCTGCCACATGCTGAGCAAAGCATTCCAGAGTGTTGGTGCTGATAACCACAAGTCTCAATAAAGAAAAATAAAAGCTCTGGAAAAGAAAGTTTATTCAAGTCCATGTGTTACTATCTGAAACCCAGGTAAAGGTGACAAACAAAATTCCTTCCCAGTAAGCACAACCATGCAAAGATTTAGAACCCAGAAAATATGAAATTAGATGTCCAGCTCTTGGAATTTGTATTTCCTGACTGCTTCAGTTATCTGTTTATTTTTATATGACGGTAGCTGAAAAGTATTTGCCAAGTGCTGACTACCAAAAACAAATGCAATAGTTTGAAAGGTAGCATTAAAGTTACAGACTAAAACTCCTATGCCTGTTTTTCCAATTAAAGCTAAGAGCCAAAATAATGCTGAGGGAAACTGCCTTTGATGATTTTCAGAGGACTTAGAATTATTTCTGGGTTATTACATAGGTCGTGAAAGAAGACACACAAAAAATACTTTATACTATTCACTCCATTTATAACTTAACCTTGTTAATTTAGGCAAAGGCCACCTTTTTTTTGGACTGTCTCACCTTTCAAACTGAAATGGGACAGAGTCCTTAAAACAACTCAGAACTTGTCATTTTAAGAGATCTCCAGAAGAGCTTAGCTCCTGTACATACATAAAAGAATGAAAAATTATAATTTAAAAAAACAAATCCACAACTCTGAAAATTATTAACAAACATAGTTTGAGCATTTTAGGAAACCTTTTTTGAAATATACCTGACAAAATGACCAATATGCATACGTGTTACACAACTGTACTGTGATGTAGCTATAACTGGCTAAGAACATAAGGTAAGGTGAACAAATACAATGAAAGAAAACAGCAAAACAAGGCAGGGATTGTACAAACAAAATCTCATTTTCTCTCCATCCATTTACTGTAATAGGGCTAGTGTAAGACTCTGTATCCACTCTCCACCCCAATGAACTTGGGTACGGTAAAAAGTATTTGCGCACTGCCTACAATTCTTTTACATTGTATAGTATTTTTCTATCAGTTCTATACATAAACATTAACTACAACTGTAGTTAATGTTTATGTATGTTGCTTACTACAGCATAGCCAAATTTTATAGAGAGACCAGGAATATCTTCTGCATACTTTACTAAAGCAATGTTTCATTGACAACTTGGCAAAAACAACCTATTTCCAGTTACACTTTCACATAAATTTAAATTGCACTTTAAAATAAATAACTGAAAAAACTTCTATTGGCAAAATTCAGCTGCATTACTGTAAGAAAAGCTGTGTTAAAAAATAAACTACCAACTGAGTTCTCTTAAGGCATCAGTCAATCCTTATTTCAAAACTTGTTGGAGGACAATTTGGAAATGTCTCTTGCACTACTGAAATTTATTAACCAGAATCTTGCCAATTAATATCCTTATTTATACATGCCTAAGTCTCACACACATGTATTCACTGTGTTGTACAACCAACTTTAAAAAAAAACAGAACTAAAAAAAAGCAGCATGAAAAAAGTCACTTCACAGACAATGCGCAGCACACAGTTTCCAAAACAGAGACATCGCATCCACATGAGCTCAGGCAGTAAAAATCTCCAGGCTCAAAATTTGGCAGCTACATATTGGGAAATCATAATACTCATAAGGTATTCCTTATTCCAATATTGAATTTAAAAGACACAAAATTGATACAAGTGGAATGCATACTTGAGCATACCTCCAGATCTTCTATACTTTGCTTTAATAACCATCTCTTTATGCATATGGATTTTACTACATTTTCCTAAATTATTTTGCTCCAGAATTCATATTTGGTTCTAACAATGTTTTTTATAAGTGCTGCCTCACCATCACTCTTCTGCATTCCCCATCATCTCATCGATGCACTGAACTACTGAAACTACTGTTGATAAGAGAAGCAAAATTCAGCTTAGAAAAATGCCTTTGGGGTTTTTTTTTGAGAGACCACTAAAATCACAATATGGACAAGTTTTTCCTATGATGCCAAAACAAAGGCCTCAATTCACTGCATCCTGTGATCAAGTTCTTATACGTTTCCTATGAATTTCAAAGGCCTCCTACGTATTTACTTTTCAGAGGTTACCTGAAATACTGTCAAAGATGATACAGTTCATTAACTACGGATTCTGGCTCATAAATATCACTGCACTAGGCACAACAGAGAAGCAACTCAATCCCGGAAGGCTCAAATCTGCATATCAGATGGAATAAACCTACAGATGGAGGTGATGTGGGCCAGAAAGATGAACAGATCAAAGGGATGCATAAAAGAAAAACAGTAGCACTACATATCCTCCCCATCCAAAGCTTAAGGATAAATCCAGACAATTCTTTCCAAACTATCAAAACATGCATCTTCAGGTCAGGGTTTTTCCACTAAAACACAATTTTATCTTTTCCTTGGCAGAAAATGGGAAATAATAATAATAATAATAATAATAATAATAATAATAATAATAATAATAACACCAACAGCAATATCATAGAATGGTTTGGGTTAGAAAGATGAATCTACCATCTTGGTCACACCTATCACCTCTCTGGGCAACCTGTTCCAGGTTCATTCTCATCATAAAAAAAATCATCCTTCTTGCCTTAACAAAAATAAACAATCACCACACACAAAGCCTTTGATATTACTCAAAAATGATTCCATTTTCTTTGGGACAGCTGAAGACTATTGCTCCCTTCTCTGCCTAGAGGCACCCAGGGACGCTGATTCCCAACTGCACACCTACTGAACTACCCCCACTCCTTCAGCAAACCTAATGAATTCCTGGACTTTCCAAGCTCCTTGCTCACCACTCTGCAGGTGAACCTGCTGGGCTGGCAGCCTTCCTGCTTTCTTGCATTCTCTGCCTTTTTCTTTCTATGGGGATGCCAGATTTGACAGACCACCAGCCAAGTGTAGTGTCACATGGGCTTGTTCTGCCAGCTGCCTGGCTTTACAGCAAGGCACACAGATTCCCTGGGATTCTGTCTTCAGCTCCTCTGAATCCACAAAGAGCTTAAATTTCCAGTCACAATGAAAGCTACAAACTTTCAGCAATATTTTCTTTCCTTGTGAGGGAAAACCCCACTTCCTACGTGACCTTGACCCTCTTGTCAAGATGCAAAGACAATATTCAGACACTTTTCCTTTCTTACATGCTTCAAATTATTTATATAAATACAGAAATAGTGCTCTAGCCCTCATGTTCCAGGCATTTGCCACTGATAGTCACAGCTATCTGACAGTCTGCAGTGTGCTTGTGAGCATCATGTGAGCCCTGGCAAGATGTACCAGGTCTCTGCATCTTGCCAGCATGACCCTATGCTAGGTGAAGAGCTATCTCGTGTTATGTCACTGGCCACTGCAGTCAAAGTCTTGCTTTCTGGCTCCCCTGATTCTTCTCCTTCCCTGTGTCTTGATTTGTTCTAGTGAAAAACAGTTTTTCTGTTTTGCTTTACTAGGTCAAGAAGTTGTCTATGTGTATTTCATTTAATGTCTCTTTCATTCTCTCATTTAACTTTTTCATTGCATTCTGGAAGGAGAACTCATCAGCTGAAGCTTAAATATTAAATACAAGGCTACAGAAATGTTTTAGAACCTGCCCTAGATAGCTGGACCTTTCAAAAAGAGACTCTCGATATCCACTGTATTCATGGCAGTAAAAAGAACACCTCCCTCCCTAACCAAGAAACAATGGTGAGAGCCACAGCATAGATTAACTGAGCTTCATATCCAGAACTGGGAGGAGATTAGGCTGAGGAGAGCAGGGAGGGTGGGAAACACCCACAAAAATAAATTAAAGCCTATTTCTCTCATTTTCCCTGAGGTTTTTCTGTGCAGCTTTTTGGGTGGCTGGGTGGTGGGATTTTGGCTGAGAGTGTGTGCTTCTTTTGTTTTGCAGCAGCTGCTTTTTTCATCCCCTCTAAAACACTTTGACCTAATACTCATCTCTTTTCCCCGGCTTCCTCACAGTTAATCTAGAGAAGATTATAAAAGCAACAAGGATGTGCATCTTAATCTTTTTTTGGACAATACTGGGGAAAGAAGCTTATAGATGAAGTTTTCTTAGTACAACAGAAAAGCAGTCTGCTCTGTAGCAGGTTTTAGGCAATTTCCTTAGAAAAGGCTGAGCACATCAGATCTCACAAGCTAAGAGTAAATCCTGTCCACCAACATTTGAGCACTGCTGGCATAACAGAGCTGTTGTAGCAGAGAAGATTAAGGATTCTGCAGATGGCACTCTTCCCCCTGAATCAACACACACAATAATGCCCCAGAATAAACTTTCTGAGCTGTTATCAGCAGTGTCATTTTTTAATGAAACATTAAGAAGAAAAAGAGAGTTCCATCTACTATTGCTAAGCATCAGTTGTATTTTACCCCTCATCAAAGAACAATAAATAACATTCAGGTAACACTTAAACTTTCCCTTCAGGAATTTGTTAGCTTATCACCACTGTCCTCTGTCATAACCCTCAAGTGCCAATTACATAACTGTACCCTGTTCAATAGATATTTATACTGCTTTCTTTGGGTTTTGCACTCATATGTCTAGATAAACCTCTACCACAGCTAATAGTACACATCCTAAGGCAGCAGCAAACAAAATTCCATCACCTTTTAAGGGTTACTAAATGGCATCCTTGTTACTGGCTGAGAAGAGCTCTTTCAGTTATCAGATGTATCCAACATTCTGAGAGTCATTTCTTGTTTTGCTGTTGTCCTGGAGTCTGTCCTAAAGGCTCACTCTAATGTAACTCCTGGAGAGCAATACAGCAGAAGAGTAGTTCTGGGAGGAAGAGTAAGGACCTCTACATTGTAAAACTGGAAAATCACCAGATTATATAAGTCATTCACATTCTTATATAAGCTTAAGTAACCAGCTGTTAACAAAAGTGATTTGAAAGTGACACAAAACAAACATGAAAAAGTACTCCTATCTTCAAACTTGACAGCATATCTGTTTAAATAAGGTAATAATCTTAGATAACTACATCCTTATAAATAGCTCAGACACATAATCTTGACAATATAATCTGTGTAGTCCATATATAATGCATCACATTACTCATCTGACCTGTAAAAGAATGCACAACATAATGTTTACTCTTGATTTAACCTCATATAGTCAAAAGAAGTTTGTGGAGACCACCACTGTGTTTCTTTCTTTTCACTTTTTTGCCTTTAAAATGAGTTGAAAGCTGTCAGCATTTTGTCAGTAATAAATTATCAGGACAAGCTAATTTATATATCTACATCTGAAAGAGTAGCATAATACTTTAATAAATGTAGCAAATCCTTTGCCAACAACTGTCACTTCATTATTATTATTACTTACAGAAAGGTCACTCTTCATGAGTAAGAAGCAAAACAGGTAATAAACAGGAACCTCCAAAAATTAATTCATCGAATTCTATTAAAGACACACAGGACCTTACACCTAAGGGTAAAAGACTGAAAACCAACATTCTTCTTCAATAGGTCCCTTTCTGACATTTTCCATATACACAGACAAGCATACATATACATCCTTATAATCTATGGGATTTCTTCAAGAACTTTACAGCATCCATTAGGAGCCATGACACACTATGCTGTTTTTCCCGCCCTATTACCTGGTAAGAAACAAAGTTGCTATGAATTCTGCATTATATTTTCTTTTTTCAGACTTTCCACATTGGGTTAAGAGGGGAAAAAACACAGCTGGGGAGGTCATTTGCTGAGGGGTTGTCACTGTCTTCCGTGAAAGTTCGGGGATTTTTTTCCTAGAGATGCTAAGGCAAATCAGGCAAGGCATTCAAGAACAGAATTTTAAAAATAAAATAAAAATAATAATAAAAATTTAAAAAAAATAAAAAAAAAAATTAAAAAAAAAAAAAAAAGACATCACCACACTACTTAAAGCTGTGGATTTGGTTTGGACTGCATATACCAGTCAGTCTGGTATATAATATAATAACTTGTTGAAAGTAATCAATATATTACAACAGAGACAGATGTATGTGGTCATTTTTATAGAGGTTTGTGAGTCCATGCTGTGACAGCTGAGGATGGGCTGCTTCCCAGGCTGCCCTGAGGAAAGTTGTGTTGTGTCATTTTGGGCCTCCACGTGTCCATGTGAAGTTTGTCCTGCCCACAGTACAGCCTCTCAACCAACTACAAATGCATGAGCACTGTGTCCATAGCACAGAGATACAGTTTAAAAGTGCAAAGTACAGATTATATAGAGATTTCCTAAAGAACACAAGATTAGAGAAAGAACATCCCGCTTCCTCTACAGAGCTTACAGCAAAGAGTTTTTCATTAGAAGGTTTGCATACTAAGCAAATCAACTATGTCCCTACTAAACAAGGGAGTGCAATCAAGACATGAATCATAGAATGGTTTGCATATCTTGCATCCTTCCAATATGTCCTTACTCTTGCCACTGTTGGAGGCAATGCCAGAGTGTGGGAAACAGTAAAGGTAAGACTTTCAGCAGCTGTGAAAATAGGCCTCAGAAAAGAAAAAGCAGAGAACTTAGAGCTAGCTGCAAAGCCTGAAAATAAAGAAGATACAATAATACAATATGAAAGGACATGAAACAACAGTTGAGTTTTTAGGCTTGGCTAAGACAGACCTTAAGGCTGCAGAGAAATATGCTTACCAAGATAATAGAAAGTTTTAATCTAAATCACAGAATATTGTGTATTGTTAATAGAAAGCAAATAAGCAAGCATTTGAAGCAGGTGTGTGTGTGCTTTTAGTGACTGGCTAGAACAATTGTCTGTAAGCTTTAGCAATATGCTTTTAAAAACTTCAAAAATGTTCAGTAACAAAGAGATCTCTGACTGCTCATGGCAGATGTGAGCTTGTGCCATTCCTGTGTCTGTAACTGAGACTGGTGCCCAAATAAAAGCTCATGACGCATCACACAGTCCCATCCCATTTGCAAAAAAATGAACCTCCAACACCAGAGCAGAGTCACAACTCACAAGTTTGGAAGAGCCTGTACTAACTTAGGTATTTCAGGTTGCTAAAGTTCATTTAAAATGTTGGCTCAACAGTGAGTCACTTGTCACCAACTGAAAAGCATAGATCATAGTCATCTCAGAATGATCCACCCATTATTTCCTCAGTAGTTCAGAAGAAAAATAAAACAAATAGGATTCTTATACAAAAACTACAGGATGATAAGCAAAGTACTCTGGATACTTTTGATTCTCTCCAGTGAAATAAAAATCTGAGCCTTTGTTTCCATCCTTGCTTCTATCATCACCAACATCATCTAAGAATATCAACCAACCTACTAAAGTCTGCTTAGCTCTCTTTTGCCCTTCATCTCTGTATCCAGGAGCAGCATGAAGTCCTACTTCTCTGAGAATCAGAAACCATCTTCTAATTTCAGGCTAAGCTTATTCAGGGTCAGTTTAATCCCTTTGGTTTTAGTGCCAACATTGTCTTTAAGATCAACTAATTTTTATTCCTCCCCGATGTTTATATCCCCAGCATTTTTAAATGCCACAATCTAAATCCTAGACTAAACAAGGCAAGCTCCCCTCAGTCAATTTTCTCTTTGTTATAACCATCCCATAGTCAAATTTCACAGTTCTTGAACAAAAGGGGCAAGAACAGTTAAAATCACAGAACAGTTCTCATCAGTGATTTAATACAATAGTATGAATATTATTTTCTACTGGAAATACCTTTTGTGACATAACCCACATTTGCATTTCCCTTCCTTATAACTACATTCCATTACTGGTTCATACTTAGTCCCATAAATTAGGCGATTTACTTGCCTTGTGCTGGCTTTGCAAAAAATAAAACACCGAATTTGAAATATTTCTTCTGTGTCTAACTGCATGTGCAAGTGTGTGAATGTAGTCCTAGATTTATTCTTGTTATTTTTATCATTACCAGAAAAAAAAAAAGATGCAATTTTCTCTGCATATGCAGAACAGTGTATCTCCCCACTTCCATAAATACTTCTATTTTCTCCAACTATGAAACTTTCAACTGTGCAACACCATTTACACTCTGGTCTGGAGTTAAAAGAAAATAATTGGAGCTATCATATTAAGTACACTGATAAATTGAGTATTACTGGAAGCACAGTTAAGAAATGGCCTGATCAACTAGCAAGAACTTTAAGACTAAAAGTTTAGAACAGAACCAGTTGGAGAGAAAATACAGACTTCTAGTCTACGAAGAAGTAATTCTGCATGACCAGCAAGCCTTCTGCTTCCTCCCCATAGCTCACCAGCAACACTGCTTCCAGTAACTTTTCTCCAGAAGAAAAGCCTTCAGCTGTCTTGTAGAACGTATTCTCCCTTCCAGTTTTGGGAGAGTAAGAATAAGAACAGCCTCTAAGACTTTGGGAGGCAAAGGCAGACTCAGGAAAGCTACTTTACATCCAAACATTCAGCTAGCCTAACAAATAAATGATGCTAAAAACTGCACCTTTAACTTGTACATTCCACGCAACTCATTCAGCATTTTGCCAATAATTCATGAATGCAACCAGCAACATTGCTTGACCTCACAGTGTTTTAAAGCAGTTGTAAAAATTAATAGGCTATCAAAGGCCAACCATGCACATGCCAAGACAAATCTCCCTGGGTGCCAGGGCCCAGGAGCAGTGGGAGATCCCCATGAGGGGTGTGCCTCTAGGTCTGGTAGCCAAGGCTTACCCCACCTCCCAGCCCCAGACACTGGGCACCTGGCCAAAGTCAGTCAAAAGCCAAGCTGGGATGTGGGCCACCAGTGGCTCAGCATGGCCAGTGGCTGGGCAGAGCAGGGCTGTGGATAGCTGGAGACTGACCCAGCAGTGCTGCTGGTGGGGACTGACACTGGGTCCCAGTACATGGGTAGGATGGGAGGGGAGCCCTGAGGGGCTGTGCAGGGACAGCAATGTCTGAGAGTGCCCACAGGGTCCTTACAGTGTAGACAGGCATAAATGAACAGGTTTGTGGTGGGACATTTTCATTAAGCTAAACTATTCCTGATCTTTTCTTCATGAGGCAGAACTCTTTGTTTCTGCAGTGTTGCTTTCTCTCTAATTTAGTTCTCTTTCCCATTCAAATGGCTTCTATGCAACACTGGCTGTGGAATCACTGAAGGATCATTCACTCTCTTAGCATGGAGTTTCTTTATCCCTTTCATCCATTTCTTCACAGGAGAGAAAGACCATCCACCTTACTGTCTTTCTCCTATGCTCTAATCTTATTCTCTAAAGCCTTTCTCATTTACTGTCCTGTAATCGCTTCGTCCAACTTTTGTTTTGCAATCTCTGTTCACTTTCTTTATCTTCCTATTGCTTCCTTTTTACACCTGCACCTCATCCAAAGAATTTTCCTTTTCTCCAATCTTAACATTTTCCTACTCTTCTCAGCCTACTCTGCTCCTCATCTCTGCCTCACCAATAATCTTCATCATGCTTTTTGTATCTCTTTTTCCTCATACTTTACTATTCACTGACAATGTCTTGCATCACAAGAGTATCCAAAATTCAGGGACTATAAAGACAGAGAAAGAAGTTTGGATGTCTGGTCTTCTTATTCTTTTATGTCCTGTCTGCAATGAGAGTCAGAGAGAAGGAGAATGAAAAATAAGTTCCTCAACCATGATTCTAAATTGATTGGACCACTAATTTTTTTACTGATTTAAGTTAATTCATCTGCACAGTTTGTATTTTGGTTTTAAAAGGTTTTAAAGGACAAGAATCACAAAAGAATTTCATAAAGAAAGTGATCAATTGTCCCTGCCAAAATTTGCAACTAAACAAGGATTTAGAAATTTAGAAGAAACTATAGCAAATTAAGCAAATGCCAAAGACAGAAATCTCAACAACATAAGTTCCTTTTTATCACCATTACACTATTTTTATTATGTTATGCCTTCATACATAAGCCAGTCACCTTCTACCCATGTAGATCCTCAGAAATTACCTCTTTCCCCACTCTTAACACTGCAATTAATGAGTAAAGGCCACTGTATGGGTATATGCATTTCCATCACAGTCTTCTAATTTTTCTGAGATATTCAGTAAGTTCTCTCATGCTGGGCATTAATTAATTTCTCAAACACTATAGATTTTACTAATGATAAATTGATGCTACCCTATTCTCTGTATCTTCTCACCACACTGTCACAGACATCCAGCAGAGGAGGGGAAGTGGAGCTGGGTAGAACAGTCCCTGCAGCAGGGCAAGCTTTAATAAGGACAAGAAAACCCGGAAAGGTTTGGCCGCTTCTTTCTCCCAAAGTTTTTGCTGCCTTCTCAGAGAATTTAGGACATACCTCACTAGGTACCATACAAGCAGCAGCATAAGCACTGTCCCAGGCATGACCTGTTTGCCACAGCATTCACTGCATTCACAGTAGTTGTGTGCTGAGGGGCTTTCATTCAAGCGCCATTTGATTACTGAATGCAAATGTTGCCAAGGGGATACTTCTCCCATTATATTTTAAATGGACTAATCCAGGACTCTCTCTTATTCAAGGAGTAATTTCATAATCTTCAAATGACCTCACAGCTTTACAGCTTCACCTGACACACTTTTTTCAAGTGCAATGGGACATTGCACTGAGCTTGTTGTCTCCTAATATTCCACAGCGAACTTAAGCAAGTTCTGTCAGGAAGATACAGCAATTCTGGTGGCAACTCTTACAAAGATCTTGGAAATCACTGTAGTCTGGTGGGAGAAAGATACTAGTGAGTCCCATGCTCAATGACCAAGGGCTGAACTCCTTCTAATTTTTTAATACAAACGTCCCTCTCATAATGGTGACAAACTACAAATCCTAATTTGCAAATTACAGCACAGATGCTATGTAAGTGTATTTCTGTTAAAGTTTTCTAACACATGTACAGAAGGTGTGTTATGGAGAATGTTACAATTTTTCAAAGATACAGAAGCCGTGAATGCAAATTTTCCTACAGCTCGTTCTTCAGAGAAAAGGGAGTAAAGACATAATATATTCCGATTAGATTATATTACAGACAATTTTTAATACAAAGACCCTTCTTTGAAGGATTTTGGACACAATCCACTAAGCTTCCAGAGGTAGGCTCTGTAGGCAAATCAATCTTCTCTCATTTTCAGATGTTTTTTTCCATTTAGCTGTACTGATTTTCTGAGTGTCAAGACTGTGGCTAAAGCCGAGCAAAGGCTAAGAACTCCACACTAAGAACTTCACATTCATCTGCACATCAGCATCACTCTTGATTTCAGCAGAGCTCCTGAATACTGGAAATTAAAGAGAAGCTGGGGTTTCTAGTGAAGGTAGAGAGTTACTGGAAGTATTCTTCACAAGACAGTCCTCAACTAAGCTGGCAAGGAGCCTTGCCTTTCCTAGCAGGAATGCGGCAAGATGAAAGATGCTGACAGAACTTGACAATATAGCTGCACAGAGACATCAATTAATTTAGTCCTATTTGAAAGAGGGGTGCAATGCAGCTATGCCATCATCTAGCCTTTCTGTTTGAAATGGAAAAACAGGTAGTTTTGAAAGCAAAATAATATTAAAGTGGTCCAAAGAACACAGTTCTGGTCAAGCCCTGTGCTTGATTCTCTATTCAGCTCTAGAATATCTGGGTCACAGAAGAGCTGTCCCTGCTCAAGAGAACAGTGCCTGTGGTACAATAATACCAAGAAATAAAGTCATGACTGAAAGCAAGTTTTAACCACAAGATGTGTTAAAAAAGGAGAGAGTGAATATGATGATTCCTCCACCACATTAGGATATTTAAGACAAGTAAGCTTAGGAAATTTAAGAAATAAATAGATGCCACATTTATGAGGCAGATACACATGAACCTACCATACACTGTGCAGAATATCAAACTGTTTAACTGAAGGAGCACTTCAACTAATAAGTATAAACATCTCTGTCATGATTTCTCATTCCAGAAATATCACATATCTTACTCTGTTAGATTATTCTGCCTTTTTCAAAAGCAAAAATGCTTCTTGGACATTCTTAGGCTTCAGAGACCTATATATATGTATAATGAATGTCAGAGTAAAATATTGCTTTAAAGTTACAGTGTTCTTCCATATATCTCTTAAGTCAACATGGAGGGAACAGAAACAGCTAGTTTCATGTTTAATTAATAAAAGAGAGAAGATTCTGGTTTTAGACTTAGAATTTCTCTAGAAATATTTGATTGTAGTCAGCTGAATGCAAATTCAACATGTCTGAGTATGATAAAGAAGGACAAGGCCCTCTGGCAAATGAAATTGCTTTAATCAAGTCTCTAGTCTAGTAACAGATGCAATTATTAATATATACAATTATGCACTTCCACCAGCAAGGTTTTTAGGCAATACGAAGTTTTTACACTAAACTAAGACAGAGAAAATAATTCAAAAACCCACCCCAAACAAACAAACAAAACATCTTCCAGAAAACTTTGAATATAAGTAGAATAATCCATGTGAACAAAAGTTACATAGAATAAGCCTTCATAGACACAGATAAAAGAAGAAATAATTTAAACCTCCATATAGCCATAGAAGGAGAGAGCACGTTTACTGTCACGACTGCTTTTCCATTTTGAAATGCCTACAAGGACTGAGTAGCTTTTCTTGACAAAATGAGCCTTTGAATGGGCTGCCTAGGGAGCTGGTGGAGTCACCATCCTTGGAGATGTTCAAGGTAAAACTGGACGTGGCACATTAGTGCCAGGGTCCAGCTGACACAGAAGTGTTCAGTCAGAGGCTAGCCTTTGATCATCTCAGAGGTCATTTCCAACCTAAGTGATTCTCTGAAAAAGCTTCACAAAACTCCACCAGTCCAATGGCTTAGCATGTCCCAGAGCTGCACAAAGGCCACATAGTTCCCCCGTTACCACTAACTGTAGCTGTTCTGCCACTGGTTTCATACAGGCTCCACTTTCCATTTCTACTGCCGGTCTGGCCAGGAAACACAATTCCAGGGGATCATGCTGACACAACCATCAAATAAATCCTACCATTAAGTTCAATCTATACTTTTCTAATTAAAGAGAAATACAGATCTATCAAGAGCATTATAAAGCAGTGGAATGGCTGCTGCACTGCAGCTGAGAGCATGCTATTCACCTTGCATTTACAGAAGCCAAGTTATGAAACATTCCTTAGTCCAATCATGTAGCCCAGTGATCCAAGGTTACCTCATGATTATATATAAATGGAATAAATCAGTGAGATTTTTAAATAAAAATATTACCTATCAGTTTAAAATTAGTCAATAAAAATGAAAGAAATTGTCTTAAACTCTATACCTCCTCCCAGTTTCTTACTAAAAGGACTGTAATCAAGATCTGAATTACTGCGTCTGGAAAACAAAACAACTCATTCTTGTTTGTATCTCAGTGATACATACCTTGTATAAAATTTAGTGACCCTAATGTATGTATCTTAGTGACAAAATTCTTGTATCACCAAGAGACACTTTATGATTTAGAGTAAATTTGTCAATACTTGAATACTGCTTTTGGACCTACTGTAACAGCAATGACAGTCTTGAAAAACAAACCAAATAAATCCCACCAACAAATTCAGCAAGATACTTAAAACAATCAGAACCTTTCCTGGTATTTCTCCTGGCTCATCATTAGTTGCTCTGAATCCTAACACCCTGTTATCTTGACCAAAGTTCAGTTCAGCACTCAGATGGTGCTCCTCTAGAAACTGAGATAAACTGTAGCATGTCTGCTATCTGTGAGCCTGGAAATTCTCTAGAACCACTTACTATTTTTAAACACATTCTTTAGATGGAACATACAGGCATGCTGTCATTTTTTCCCCAATGAAAGGCAGCATCCAACACATTCTGACTGTCATGAACTCGTGTGAATTGTTTCTTTGTGACAAAGCCATCATGAAACATAGCACATATATTGCTAGGTTATACACTTCGTGGTGAGAGTCTCAGAAGAAAGACTGAACAAATCCAGTACAGTGAATACTTGGGAGAAAAACTAATGACAACTTGAATAGCTCCTGAAGAGAATCAAAAACAAACAGCATTCATTCTTGTCTATAGCTTCTTCATAGGTATTTAGATAATTTAGTGATTCATAATCCATTATCTCCTACAGTATGAATACTCAGGCTGCAGACCCTGCCAATTTGAAGAGAAGTAATTACACTAATTAGATTAACCCTAAAGAACTCATGGAAAAACAAACATTAAAAGATGAACTGTATGAGCTTGTTCAGAGCTCTGCCAAGGTACAGTAACACAGGCCAACTGGCCAAACAGGAATTCTGGTGGCCACTGCTGTCCAGTAGCAGGTAGGAGTCATCACAGGCCCGGATTCAGACCACACTTGACAGAGGGCACTCAGCACTTGGCCACAGCATCTGGTGTTACACCTAGCAGATCCTCTTCAATTCACGCTGCCAGCAAGCATCTCCTCCGAGTTCAGCTTCCTCAGCTTTAATTCAGCTCACTCTCATCCACACGCCAGTCTCATCCAACACTCAGCAATTTTACCGACTGGTCTGGCTGCACCACAGTGTCATGAGGGCTGCATTCCATCTGCTTCCCAAACTTCTCACCAGCACAAGGCATCCACACACTAGGAGTGGATGGTACAAGCTTGTAAAGATCGACAGAAGATTTACAGTACTCCTCCTCACCTATGACAACCAGAACAGAAAGGTAGCAGTGAGGTTACAGATTTGAGATATTGAACTTGCGTTTCACTGGGATTTGCAGCCCTACACAGTCAGAGCTCTGTTTAAAGGAAAACACCTTTGCCTCTCTGAAAAGCTATCTTCTAATTCTGGAGTCCCTTGAAATAGTTTATTGTAACCAAAGAAGAAACAAAAATTTGAACATTTCAAAATGAGATGCTGGCATTTCCCAGTTTGGGAAAAAGGTACCTCCTGGTGCCTGTCCCTATCCTCCCAAATATTACTAGGAAAACATCAGTCTCATATTACAAGTCTGTCTGACTTAAATATTTTAATCACTCCTGAAATTACATAAAACCCTGCATTCTGCTTCAAGCTTACCTGCCCATAATTTAACCTGCTTGGTGATAAGATTATTTCTTATCACCTCCTAAAAGTGATAAGATTATTTTACTTATCAAAAGCAGCGTTGCAAGAAGACATTTAGTGTTGTCTTGTCTCTGACTGCTATTATCTTTATTGAAACATGATATAAAGAAGGGAATGAACTCTGAAAATAATCCATATATAATTTTATGATGGGATTTGAAAAAACATAATGCCCAGATAGTGACTTATTATTATTTTGACCTAAGGCTGGATGAAGTAATGCATCACCGAAAATATAACTGCATCCACAGTAGTTTTCTAGGCTTTTACGTGACTTCAGGAGCTAATAGAATCCAACTGGTTTTATCTCTATAATGCCATTTGAACAGATGCAAACTGCAAGAAACAAGAATTTGCAGAACCAGTCAGTTAATAGCTTTATTCTATTAAGAAAGAGTGGAGCTCTCATTAGCCTGACATTGTTTTTTGTTCTGAAAGAAATGAGCAGTATAATTTGGATGTAATCACACTGGAATCATTTCAGCATTTCTCATCTAATTTTTTATCCCTATTGTGCAACAGTCATTAAGGGTGTAAATGCATTAACATTTACCTTTTGCAAATCAGCAAGCAGCTCTCTCTCTCTCAAAACAGAGCTGTCTTTTCACAGAATCATATAGAACCATTATTATTATTATTACTATTATTATTATTATTACATCTACTCAAGAAGTGCATGCTGGATTCAAGCATCTACCTTAGCTCTACTAGCCCTTGAGTAAGATTCTAAGTGGGTTTTGTGAACCAAGAACCAAAGTTCATATGGAAAACATCCACTAAAAAAATAAATAAATAAATTTCTATTTTACTTGGACAGATCTACATGCAGAGTGCTGTTTAAGTTAATTGTTCTTTATGTTCACTGCTGTCTCTGCTATGCCCTCTCCTCTCTATCAGACAGGAATGCTGGACAGATTAAATCATTGCAAATCCCAGAAAGGACAACTAACTCTTAACTGCCATCAGGGATTTTACTAGATTCACACTGCAGAGATCTGCAGTCTGTTCCATCAAATATTCAGCAAATCAAAGCTTCCAAAGGCCTTACCCTGCAGCACTTCCATTTATTTTTTTTTTTTTTTTTTTTTACTCATGGGTATCAGTCTGTCAAAGCTCTCCCACTCCTTTTTTTTTTTTTTTTTTTTTTTGCTACATTTTCTTGTCGGACATTTAGAAAAAAATTCACCTGTGGCCAAATTGTCTCATTTCTTTTAATCCTCAATGCCTGCAAAACTGCAGAAAAAATAAAGCAATTCTATTGCATATCAAATTCTGTACCACAGTTTTGTCAAAGCACTACTGGAATTTAAATGGCAAGTGAAGACTTAATAAAGAATAATAGAGTTATTTATCTGATTTTTAAATATAGTTTAAGCGAGAGACTGAATGTATGACATAAGAAAATGCTAGAACAGCCCTTCTTAATACTTTGAGTACTGGAATTAGTTCTTTCTGATAATTATGTCACTCCACAATTATCACAAGCCTCCGATAAAATCCTCATATAAGCAGATGCTCACATGAGAACAATCAAGTGTTTTTTACATATTGGGTGGGTTCATCAATACAAAGATAATCCTATATTAGTATGTGTATACACTCTATAATTCTATTTTAGTGGTAAATTTCAAAATGTTATTGATACTGTTGGAAATGTATTCATGCAATAGGAGAAACCTTCTCTGAAGACCCCATAAAAAGGGATGATGTCTTCATGTCCAGTGCTAAAGTCAACAGAAACTTTGAAACTGTATAGATGTACTGTATCACTTTATTAATTATATTTTTCTCATTAAATAAGTAGACAAGAACATACAAAATAATGTTTCTATTAAATTAATTGTGGAGACATGGTAGATCTTAGCATGATTGATATTAATTCGAGGCTTCCATTCCATTTTTTCAAGTCTATTCACACTCCTGATACTTACTTTCAAGTGGCATGCAATTTTTGACTAACAAACTCCAAAAACTAAAACGATGCAATGGGTGAGAAAATTTTTTAAGGAAGTAAATTAGTAGATTCAAGATTGACTTTCACTGCACTATGATAATAAATATTTTAATTAATCACCAAAATAACAGTGATCTAATAAATTCTAATATTTTGATATTTTGCAGATTTAAAAGCTGTACCTACACTCGGCTACACCTTCCAAATGATTTTATGAACAAGTGAAGTTTTGCTCATTTTTATCAATAAAATTCTTACATGACAGCCTCATTTGGATACTGATTTTATTCCATCTTGCTGCGCAGAGTTGGAAGTTATGTGGGAAAACTTGGGATAAAAACTTAATGTCCTCCAGGTAAAGCAGAATACAGGCAAGTAACATACCAGAATATAATGGCTGGTTCAATTTCACTCTCAGCACCCACTGTGAGACACATCTGTGCTTCTGCTGTCAATGCACATTTATTATATACTATATATTTCCTCCATAGTACTGAAAGCAGCAGCATTTCTCTTCCTTCCTACCCTTTTCTGAAACAGAGGAAATCGATACAAGTAAATGAAGATGTTAATCAGGTTTTGTAAGGAATATTACCCTTCAGAATTTTCAGCAGTGACCAATTCCATTAGTTTGCCCCAAGACCTAGAAAATGAACTATGGAAAGGAAAAGGTATCATATGATAATTACCAGGGAACAGAGTCCTGACAAAACCATGTATCAGAGATAAAATGGATACATGGTAGGATGGCTGGAAGAAAACCCACTCACGTTTCTACATCAAATGATTGTAAGTAAAATCATTTCAAAGAGCCACAGATACCAATTATGCCACTTTCTTTCTCACTCTGTAATAAACTTTGAAAAATTTTCATTTTGGCAAAATATTTATTCCTAAGGAAAAAAGCCATTCTTTCTACTGTGAAAATCTCAGAATCATTTTTTTAAAGCAGGAGACACTTAACATCCAGTTTATTGTTTAAAGTTTGCAACCATTTTTGGATGCAATGCTGAAGAATACTGTCTTTTTTTAGACTTAAATCTCTTGGAAAAAAAAAGTCCAAACCTGATTTATTTTTTTGAAATCAGTATCCAAGAAACACAAAAGAACCGTAATAATGAGAAGTCTGTCTTATTGTCTCAGTGGTATGTTCTCTACTCAATCATTCTAAACCTGAAAACATAATATTGTCTAGGAAAAACATACTAGAACAACTATTTCCTACATTCCTAAAAAATTTCTGGAAGGGATGGTATGTGAAGTAGTACTAATCCTAACCATCTTAGGTCTAAGAGAGAACTCAAATTCTAGCTTCATGGAATAAAACACATGATCACCTACTTGGCTTTTACTCCAGCAGCACAGAAATCAAGTGAAGCAAAAACCGTCTGAAAACTGAGTTCACAAAAACAACACCAGTTTGTTTAAGTGCCCAGTCTCGCAAGAAGCCCTGCAGATCTTTTCTCTGCTAGCAATAAAGGAGCTTCTCTCCTTCAGTCCAGGTACCAGATGGACTCAAACCCAGGACAGAAACAGGTGGTAAATAAAGGGATTTGCTACTTTTAACAGGAGCATGGGTTAGTGTCTAGCAGCTGAAAGTGCTAAAGAACAGATGAAGAGTTTAGAATCCAGTTCACTCCATAAACCCCTATCAGACTTCACAGAAAGGAAGCTTTGCTTTTACAACTCCTTCAGGGTTGACCAGAAGAAAAACAACACAAAAACACCATCTGAAAAAGTGAGATATCAATTTATTCAAAAGCTACTTAATTTAAATAGGTTTTCTCCCATTATTTACTGGGGAAAGAAGCCTACCACACCTATCCATCTAATAAATCATTTGACCACTCTTAACTGTAGCATACTCTGTGTAAACTAAGTTTTTCTAGTTCTGCTCTATTGTTAAATCCTCCTTACTTTTAATACCTTTAATCCATTTAATTCTGTCTAAAATGTGAATTGCATGCTCTAAAGATCAATAACTAGACTTCTTTTTCCCCATTGCTTTTAAGTGAATCACCTAGCACAAAGGGGGCCCACATTTTCAGTGAGGTTCCCAGTAGTTACCATATTACAGAGAGTAATTTTCTCTACATTCCAGATGGCAAGTATCCCAACGATTGCCAGAGTCCTTTTAACCAGCACACCAGGGTGAATGTAATGATGCTCTTGGGAAACATTTCCTGTAAAATGTTGAGAAGTTGGCAGATGGGACAGAAGATTTTAAGACTAACTTTTTCACATGAGTCAATCTGGACGAATTAGAGATGCTATGAAAGCAAGCTCTCTGGAGAATTTCTAAAGATCTCCTCCAAGAGAAGTCAGAGTAGCCAGGAGTTTGTGGGGGGGCGGGAAAAAATTTTGAAATAAAAATGGAATCTATAAATTTCCTAGTTGGCCTTTGGATTTTTCTTCCTCACCTGGTACTGCTTTGGGGTAAACAGAACAACAGTTTTTAAATTTGAGTTGTTTATCTTAAGGAGGAAGGTTTATCTTAAGGAGGAAGACCTAACCTAACTGTATACGAAGAATCCCCCAAGACTCACAGTTTAACCTGTCAATCTATCATTAAGCATAAATGTTTCTACAATACACAGCATTAAGTGCCTAAACTAAAATGTCTGGAATAGAAAACGGAGAAACTGTTCTGAAAAAACACCTATTTCTTAGGCAGTCATGTTAAAAAAAAAAAAAATACACCATGGAACAAAGAGGTAAATTCTTCAATTCCATCCCATTTACTCAGCTTCCCTTTACACAAATTTGGTCCACATGATCCAGAAAACAATGACTTAGACAATGCAAAGGGGCCCTACCAAAAGGCTTGAAGAGTTCACCTAATGTTGTATTTTTCCACACCTAAAATCTCACTTGGCACATATTACAGATTTGAATCCATCTCTAAAGGTCTGTTGCTCCATAAATCAGTACATGTACTGGTTCATATGTCATTTAATTTTTAATCCAAATCTGTGTAAGAAATAAAATTGGTTCTTTTATTTATGTTGGTAATGCTACATATAACAAAATATGTAACAAAATGCTTCAAAATATCCATTTTATTGACCCATTGTATTATTTCTTAGAAAACATTAGAGCTAAATCTGTCTTTGAAAATGGCAGGGGGTTCACACATTAATTTGCAGCAAATGTT
The DNA here is from genome assembly GCF_971803275.1 of Cyanistes caeruleus. Classification (NCBI taxonomy): domain Eukaryota; kingdom Metazoa; phylum Chordata; class Aves; order Passeriformes; family Paridae; genus Cyanistes; species Cyanistes caeruleus. Next base: position 68,899,902 of record NC_141702.1, read on the forward strand.
TAACTTGCTTAATTAGTAGCAAACCCAACACAATTAAAAAACGCAAACAAGTTTATTTTCTCTGACACAGCACAAGTATAACCTATTGGAACTTTCACTTTCTGTGAGGGCTATAAGCCTAACTGCTGGATCCATGCCTGGTAATACTAGGAAATAATGGACAACTTAATCCACATTTTTCTAATACCAGGAATGGGAAAGATGAGGCACACTTTCATATACCAGATGTAAGCAAGTGTAGCTACTTGCATTAGAAGAGATACAAATCTTGAATCTGTTATCCTTTAGCCTGTAATATGTAATTTACACTTGTGCTAAATAAGCAGAAAACACTGCACCTATTCTACGTTTACTTTCTCCTATGCTAATGCCTTCAGCAAGGTGAAAGGGAATGAAAGAAATTTTAACAAGTCCATCTTCAATCTTACATTGCTTAATACACGTGGAGATGCCGTCCCTGTAGATATCTTTATTTCTGAGTTAAATCCAGCTACTGTGCATTTTATATTTCACCCATGGTAAAGAAAATTATGTAGAACCTGCCTTCAACTGAAAACATAACTTAAAAATGCATGAAGAAAAAGATTGCAGATAAGGCAGCAAGAAGGAAAACACCAGACCAATGCACTAGCACTGAATTAAGTGAAGGGAAAGGGAAAAGAGCTTCTAATCTTATTCAGGAAGCACAGACTTCTCAGAGGGCCAAGCTGTGCATAATAGCTGAAACTGCTCCAATGGACCACTCTGTATGTGTACAATTACCATAGCATTAGACAATTCCCTCAGGATTTTCTGCAATTAGTACCACTGCATCCTTTCTCTCACACAAATATGGACTACAAAGCAGTTGTTAATTAATTTTTTGAGCAAATATCTTTCCCCCCCCAGAATGAAGCCTTGTAACAGTGCCGAGTGAAGGATGTTCAACAGATTGTTTTGCTTCTGGTGTTCAGTACATGCCCCAATGTCTTGCCACCTTTACTGCACACCACTTCATTCCATCCACCAGGTTATTTCATATTTCATACTCATACCCTGCCAGGCAGACAGCACTCCAGCACTCACAGCTTCACAAGCATTGCAGAATCCCATGATGCTGCCCTGAAAACTACTTCTGATCTTGTTTTCATAGTTTTAGATACTTTCCCAGGAAAGTACTGTAAACATAAATGTTGACAACGTTCCTTCTACGAAACATCTTTGACGGAGATTTCACATGACCAGTGTGATTGGGAAGGTGGTAACTTAGTTATCCAATCCCTGGTCATTGTCAAGAATCTGTAAATGTTGGAGACAGAAAATAAAGTTATTTCTTTTCCTGTCATACCATTGAGACGTGCCCGTGTCAATCATTCCGTGTCCTTTAGCGACACCATGCAGAAGACCTCCAAGGTAAAATGTCATCGCCTTAATTTGCAAAGAGGGAAAACCAACTGAATGTAAAAATGACCAGTTGTTTTGGAGTGTCCAACATGCATTTCCTGGGAGCAGTGCTTTTGGAATACTTATGATTAAATAACAATTTACATTTTCCAAGCACATCCCATACCAGATTCTGTTGCACCTGTGAGCACTCAGCACTTCTCCAACACAGATCCAGGTATTTTGTATAACATAATCAAGAAAATACCACCATCTGTGAAAGTTGGTCCAGCAGTGCTCAGCATTACACAGAAGGGGTGGAAGAGCAGCAGCTCTAGCTACCAATCCCTGATGGTGCAGAGTTTTGAAATTTCCACTGTTCAAGCCAGGCCTCCACTCAGAGCAAACAGTCAAGCTCTTGGACATCCTAAAGACAGCTAGGATTTAAGATGTTAGACACAATCTGGTACAATCTGAATTTGAAAAAGCAAATAATAAAGCCTAAATTTCCAAGCTGAAGAGACTTTATCCAAATTTTTGGATTTATGAAAAAAGACTAGCAATAAATTTAATTTACCAAGCAGGCTGTGAGTTGGGCTGATGGCAAAGCAAACCACTGGATTTTGTTTATGTAAAAGCAAAATATGTTTATATAAATGTAGCTCCTGCTATCAGGGATGTGAAATTTAAATTACAAATCCACTGTGTATTTTCATTCTAAAGGGAAACAGGGGAAATAAAAAACCACCAAAACAAAACATTCACTTACAAATTTTTACACACACTAACACATTTTTTAAAATAATCTGATTATAACTCAAGCTATTCTAACACCAACAGAAGAACCTAAAAGACAAATTTTAAGAGCTTCCAGGCAGGCTTCACAGACATGCAGACAGAAAGCCAAGTTTATCAGTATCCCTGTTCATGCACTCACTGATGGTTTAAAAACTGAAGAAAAATCACCATTTTGTGCAGGATGGGAACACTGAATTTTTCTTGTTTACACTGTGGGTTTGGGACAGCTGAGGACTGACAAATAGAAATTTACAGCTTTGGAAGTAGTGGGTTTTAAGGCAGAGAGAACTCAAATCAATATTGCTACACTTGAATTTTGTGGTGTCTTAGCAAACACAGCATGCTCAAGTACTACAGAGGGCAGATTCAGACAACACAGACTAAATGTTGCAGTTCTTCCTACAGAGGTCACAACAGAGAACGTCAATAAACTGTTCAAATAGATTCAGGGGCCTGAAATTGAATATCTGAAAATCTTCCTTTCCAATTAATAGACTTGTCAAATTGAGGACATACAATCAAAAAGTAAGTGCTCATCTGGCAGCCCTTAATGGTAGTTGGTCAAGAATTAATAAATTTATTTTCATTTTATTATTCTTCATTTCTTACAGCCAGGTATCAGTACGACAAAACCTAATAAACACCTAACACCTAATTAAATGGATAATAGTTTTCATTATAAAAAGAACAATTCTCTCAAAGTGAAGCCCTCAGTGACACCCATGCTAATTTATGCAGAGTACTTCAGGGAAATTTGATAGACCTAAAAATAAGTCAAACTTCAGAATCAAAACTGAACAGTATCAACCCATGCTGCAGTTTATCTGCTGCTTCTGTTCTTGTCTTTGGGGGGCTCAAAACAGGAAAATCCCTTCTCAGAACAGAGTATATTCCAACATCACACCCCACAATAATGCCTGGAACCAAGGCAAAGTCAGCCCAGGGCTTGGAAAGCAATCTTGGTTTAGTATCTGTAGACAGGAGAAGAAAATACACCATCCTCATTTATGTAAACACATGACCTGGACAAGCCATAATACAACTGCTCTGAAAACAAAGACCTGAAGGCAGAAGCCCAATTTTTATCCAGCCTGGGTGGGAATACACACCAAGCACATCCTCTGCTGAAACACACTGCAAAGAATGCTAAAAATCACTGGCTCGTCACTTAAGCAAAGAAAGGCTCTTCCCAATGAAGAGACACGTCTTTGTCTCCCCAGAGAGAGGAAGCACATGATATAGAACATTTGAGTTCAGCCTAGAAGAGCTGCCTTAGCACAACAGCTGTTGACAACACAGGCAGCAAAGAAGAAATAACTTCAGGCATGGTGAAGACTCAGCATCATGACATACAGCAAAGGCATGCTCCAATAGCATTAACATTTTGTAAAATTTGAAGTAGCTTATGAATATACTATTGGTTTTAAGACATAAGAGTCTAAGAAGTTCTCAGCTACAATCTCTTTTGGAAGGTTTCACAAAATTTAAATCACTGCATTATTGATCCTATCCACAACTACAGAAGGCTGTTGGCACTTTGATGTGAAGCCATACCATGTGCCCTGACCACAAGAGAAAATGAAAGAAATTGAAACATTAATGATAAGCCAAGCTTACCATTAAGATGACTATGGCAAGGGGTACAATTTTTGAAAAGGTGCCTTTACATTACTATGATTTCAACCCATTTCTCCAGCCCTAGCCTAGCTTAATTCACTAATAAAAACTTGAAGACCATATTGATTTGTGTGTTTCGAATCTCAACAATTTCACATGTGCATATGCATGCACCTATTTTTAAGTTTGTCCATGATGGTAAATTGCAGATGTACCCAGCCTCCACACACACTTTTTTTCCCAACTGAGACAAGCACTCATGCACATCTGGGAGCTCCACACTGAGGTGAGCCATGTGAGATCACCATTATGTAAGCAACAGCAGAACCACAGAAAACAAATCTCCAATGTGAATGGATTTATTAACTCATTCATGTAACAGAAGTCCTAAGGTTTAATAAGGTCTAAATATACAGTGCAAGACCAACTCTTTCTTGTAAACTCAATTAGTTTCTATCTGTGCACCTAAAAATTGAAAACTGAACCAGTTTCCAGCCTTCCTGTGCTTCCCTCTGTTAGCAGGCACTGCTGGGGCACATTCTGCATGTCACTGCCGCATTGCCTTCAGGCTTGCTTGTGATATTACAAATCAAAATCAATACCACAGGCTATAACAGCAGCTGATTGATTGTTGCAGAGATCTGTAGGACAAATAACTAAATAAAATTTATTTAGTCATGCAACTTAAAAAAAAAACCTACCTTTCGAGGTTTTTTTACTATACTACATAACCTGAACTGTGCTGGCACATTCTGAGACCTGCAAAAATACTGTTGCACCCTACTCTTGAAAGATGACATGAATTTTTTAAGATGAAAGGCAGATAATGCATTTCTTCTGAAATACACAGATGATAATTTACTTATTCCAGATAAACAGAAAATGTAAAGAACCTGAGAGATATAAAACAGGAGAGAAAAGAAACCCAAAATTATCCAATTTACTTCTCAGTAATTAAATATCTAAAAAAATTTAAAATAATACATCAGTGACCCTTAATTAAGAAAAATATTATAAGAGCAAATAAATAAGAAAAAAAAATCACTGTATTTTGGTGAGGAAACTGAAAAGTTAAGATAAACTATTACTTAATTATATAAGAAAACTGAAAAGTTAGTTAGCACAATAAAGAAATTATAGGGGAAAAAAAATGCTCCAAACCATAATTTATAACTGGATCAAAAACAGAGATTGTTCAGAAGGACAAACTTTCTCTACTACAAATTCTTGAGGTAGAAAAAATTTATTGAAAGCAGTTGAGATAAACATACAATAAAGAACATAGGAAATTATTGTGTCCATTTGAACATAATTTATGGTGAAGCCATTGCATGGAAAAACCAGCTCCACACAGAAATAAAACTAAACTTGAGAAAGGTACAAATGAGACTGCTGCTGTATCTCCCAGAAAGACTGCAAGCACCTACACCACTGTAGGTTATAAATGCCTTCTAAATTTATCTTTTGGTAATTAGACATCACTAGAGGACAAATTAGGGGTAAAAAGTCATAGGAAAAGAAAGCATTATTTTTAACTGTGAGGGTAAACAGCTACAGGAATAAATTGTCAAAGACAATTACTAATTCGTAACAGAACATTATCTGCCTAGGGGTTTGGGCTTTGCTTTCAAAGAGATGTGACTTAGCTTAGCTGTTCTCCAGTGAACTTATGAGTAGTCACTGAATATTCAACCTTAGACACAGGATCATCTATCACAGAAGAGTGGAATCCCTGGGCAAAACTTTGGCTTCTGAGAAGATGGGAAGTGAGACCAAAGAGCACCAGTGGAATCTGCAAGCTCCAGCAACCACATGAGGTGTCTCAATTCAAAGATGCTATGGCACTCTCAGAAAGAATGAATAATCCCAAAAGACAATACAGGCAGTTTAGGGAGTGCAGACATGGATAACTATGCATAACCACTTTTAGACAGATCATCCATATTCAGGATTTGACTTAAATAAAATGGTAGGTAGCTACAGCTGCCAGTAAAAACCAGTGAGAGCCTTCGGTGTCAGGCAGTTCAGAGACACTGTTATCTCAGAGAAGGTAACACAGCTAAAGCAGCAGTGCAAAACTGTTTCTGCCCAAGGTACAAAACCCAAGTCTCACAGGCTTCTCGTTGAGCAACTCAGGGATTCTTAGCCCAGTTCTGAGCAGTATGTCAAAATCTGCCAGAGCTATTACATTGTTCTAGTATGTTGTGATTTAGGAACGGTTCTCCCCAGTCCAGTGTCCCCAAGACTAGTTTTTTACAGAATAGCAACTGCCCCCCATTCATTCATGGAACACTCTTCCCTTGAGTTAAATAGAGGCAACAGATTACTTCATGGCTTCTTTGAGAAGGAAAAGGAAGGGGAAAAAATAAAAAAAAGACAAAAAGGTTTTGTGCTCCTTATGCAAGGAAAGCTGCAAGGGAATACAGGGAGGTGTTTCAACAAAACAAACCTGTGGGCAAGTACACCAACAGCAGCAAAAAACAAAAAAGCCAGAGGAGGATTTCTAGGGAAACAGACAGTGACTGTATTTGTTACAACCCATTTCTGTTTGCTCACTCTAACACATGAACTACATTATTTACTTTACAGACAAGCTATGGGAATGATTTCACATGGGAAATTGTATTTTTTCTTTATTATTAAAAGCTACTTCCTCAAAATCACCCCTGCTCAGTAGTCACTTTGTCCCTGATCAAATGACACAGCTCATTGTTTTCCACAGAAGCAGCAGCAGTTTAGTGCTGAATTCATTCCTATCCTCCTGAAAACTTGCCAAACCTTTAAATACTGCAGACGCCATTTGGGAATAAAGCATTTATTTCTTATCAACAGTTATGGTTTAAATGAAGCAATAATGTAAATGCATCATTCTCCCATTAGCCTAAGGATGTGAGAAGTCCATCTATAGGGGAGGAATGGTCCCTCAGGGACATATGCCTCCCATCTACAAAAATACACAGCCCAGTGGGTAAAAAAACAAAAAAACCCAAAAAAAACCCAAAAAAAACCAAACAAAAAACAAACAAAAAACAAACAAAAAACAAACAAGTTGAGGCCCCCAACTCAATAATTCTCTGTCTCAAAAAAAGAAGTTTGGTTTTAAAAACCAAAGCTGAAGTGACAGCAACACTCCCAAGGCCGAAGATGAAGACGTTTCTGCTCTCCTATCTTAATTTTTTTTAAAAGTGCACTTTTAAAAATTAAATATGTTCTTTCCAATAAATACTGTTTTTAAAATGGAATGGAGGTGCTCTGAAGAATCTTTACCTTAAATTTTATGCAAGAAAAAGGATCTACTACCAAACTTTAAAAACATGGTTTTCTTAAAAATGTAACTAAATGGAAACCTGAAAGCTACCAATTTTTCCACCTGAAATTACAGAATTTTTAGCCAACCTTGTATTTTTCAATTCTCATCCCTCAGGATCTTCAAGAGTTAGGGGCCATCACTGAAAGGTAAGAATTAGTGACCTCTGTTCCAGAAGTTCATCAGCCCAGAGATGCTCACCACTCTCCTACCATCCTCGTACTTACAGACACTCCTTTGCACAGCACAGCCAACACCACAAGCAGCTGTTTTTTTCTCTCTTCCCTAAAACTTTACTGCAGGACTTGCAAACCATGCTGCCCAGATGGAAAAGGCACAATAGAAGGCACAACATCATTTTCTTTGCTACCTGAGGACATTCTCTTCATCTCACTGTCTTTCTAACCTCACACAGGGAGCTTCAAGAGCCTTCATTTGAATATTTGACTGGGAGGAAGTTCTCATTGCAATTAAATTTAAGCATATGGAACAGCAGCAATTATTGTTTAGTTTTAATGGAATTCTTATTTCTTACCGTTCTTAAATTCAAGACAGCAGCCCACTTTGAAAATTAATCTTTTGGAATTCCTTTTGAAGAAAAAATCCACTTTATTGTCAAGAGTAAGTTGAACTGTAAAAGTCAAATTAAAAATACCTATACTGCTGTATGGGTTTTGCTTGGCTGTTTTTTTAAACAAACTGCAACTATTGGAATGATAAAAAATTATTTTTCACCTCTAAGATTTACTTTGAGCACTGGCAGTAGCTAATACTTTGCAGCACTCAAAGACAAGATGTAACTGCTAAGCACCATTACTGTAAAATTATACCGGATGCGTAAGACTTACTTTGCCTTTTTACCTTAACAATAAAGCATTTGGACTGTAAGTTTGTCCTCCACCCTGACTAAAGGGTGAGCATTTAGCTGCAGCATATTACAGATTGCCTGTCCCTTCACAGCACTGCATAATCCACCGCCTGTTCCCTATTTGCTCTGCTCACCTACACATGCATGAAGGTCAGGGCTTGAATCCCTTCTCATCCTGCCAGTCCTCACAATACAGGCATACCAGGAGATAATAAGGGTTGGATCTCTTTTCCTGCACTGCAAAACAGGCAGCCTGTGCAAACATGGAAGATCCCACCTTGTTCCTCCGTCTGGCCACAGCGTTGCCCACAAATATTTAACCACAGCGGCTGTTGACCTCTTGGGCTGTCCTGACAAAAAGAGCTGCACACCGCAGCTACAGGTTTCTTAAGCTCAAGAATGTCTCTCAAATACATCACAGCAGCAACATGTCAAAAGGGCAAATGAGAGGGTCAGCAACTAGAGCCCCAAGAAAATGTATTGGTGCTTAGTCTGTACCATTTCACTTGAGGCACTCTGGTCCTCACCCTGCTACAGCAGACTGGATTTCTCTGCCCAAGCAGCATCAGCCACCATGGCCCTCTCTGTGCATTCCCAGAAATGTGGCCTTTCCAACACTGAGCCCAGGCACAAAAGTCTCATCCACCCATCCATCCATGCAACACCGAGTGGACAAGGAAAAATATTTCAGCACAGCAATGAAAACACAATAAGCAAGTAACAATGATTTCCCTTCAGGTGTAAGTCATAAGTATGTTTGACAATATTGCTAATTGCCCAAACACCCTTCCCAATAGCCACAAGTGGAGACAAACAGGCTGCTGCTGCTACAAAGGGGCACGAAGCCACCCACACACAGATGACACCCATGGGTACCATTAGGACCCAACACTATATAAAAAGTCAGAAAATGTGCAACTGCCAATCTTTCCACAAACATGCAAATTAAGAACTACAAGAAGGGAAAAGTGCATGTGGAATGTGAGTATAGTAAAAACATAAAGAACCCCACTTACTGCTAAAAGAAACCCCACCCTTTTTTTCAATGGTTGATTCTGTTTCAAGACTGAACAACAGATTTTAAAAGTACTGAACCTTTTGTATAAGCCTACCAAAAAAAGAAAATTGCAATAGTTGCAAATGCATGTAGTACTATTTTCAGGTATGATTCACTGCCCCCTCTGTTATCAGAAAAAGGGATTATCAGTCAAAAGTTGCACACAGAGGCTTCAAAACAAAAAGCAGTGCTTCCCCATTTAACATCCACTGCAGATGAAGAACTCAGTTTGCTACCAAATTCATTGTCACCAAGCCTAACTCCCCCAAGACACAAACTGCTACAGGCTGACAGCACACAACAGAAACAGGGAAAGTATATTCTTGTCCCCTTCCCTTTCTGTTATTGACCACTGCTAGAGATAAAATACTGAACGAAATGTACCCCTTGACCTTCAGTTATTCCTTCAGTTATTTTTATGCTGTTATGCAATCTGTAGTAAATACATAAATACAGCACACAAAAGCACTGCTATTAAGGATAAAAGCAGTCTAGCCTATTTCTCTGGGAGCACTGAAGAAGTGTGTAGAAGATACACAGATTTTTGAAGCACAATGTGTTAGCAAGAGTTAAGAGTTTTAGAACAGCCTTTCCTTTCAGATAGCAATATCTCCTTTGGACTGGAATTTGGACTGGACTAATTTCCTGAGTAAGGTAAACTTCTGGCATTAAATCACAAGTAAAAAGTACAGTTTTGCATAGTTTCTTTTAATTATTCCTTTTAAGGCATCATTTTCATATTTTAAGACTACAGAAGCAATGTTTAAAAAAAAGAGTAAAAAAACCCCACAAAAATATAAACCAGTGAGAGTAATTGAATGCAGTTCTTATTACTATTTTTAAAGTGTCTTTCCATCACCTGATGTGAACTAAATACTTTGGCAATTTTATGTAAGGCATTTTAACTGTGAGTCATCTGCAACTATGCTCTTGCATGCTAAATAAGCTGAAAACAGTTGGTACTGCATGCTGAGTGACATCCCTGTTTTGCTTAAATCTTCAGACTCCATCTTCATATGGTATTTCTGCTCATTTTAGAAACAATGTATTACAAGTTGCACATCTTTTCTTCTGTTTGTCTTTTATTCACTAGTACAGATTTGCATTCCAATTTCAGGTGAGTCATTAAATCCAGTTAAAATGTCAGCCTTGGTTCTCGCTAGGATTTAACTGCAACAATAAAGTCATCTTTTATTCTTCTTACAACCTAGTAATACCTTGAGAAGACATCTGTGTAGTAACTTGACTAGCACAATAAAGACAGAAGATCCAGCTAGAAGAGAATCCTTGAAATGTACTGAAACAAAACGTGAAAATCTTGACCCATGCAAAGCTTGCTAAAGATAAGTTTCCACAAATTAAACAAATCCATTGCGTTAAACCACTCAACATTTTCCTTACTCAAGTTTTTAACTACAAATTCATGGCTTTACTGGAACACAAAACCCAAAACCTCTGAGGTCCTATAATTCTTTGTTCTGTCATTGTTTTGCTTGTACCAAGAAATCACAATCTCTAACAAACAAATAAAAAAAAACAAAAATCAAACTGATTTATCACTGTTTTTACAGAACAGACAGAATAACCAGATTGTAGGAATTAATTACCCTCACTTTAAATATTTAATCCAGAATTTTCTACAATAATGATAATATACTGCATTTCAGGGAGGGAAACCAACAGCCAACTACAGTTCAGGATACTAGAGTCCAAATTAAGAGTTTAATTTATGCTAGCATTAGGGACCTTTCTTTCTCACTGTATATGTCTTCATGACTAAGGATGGTCATCCTAAATCCAAGAGTAAATTGCAGTGTGCTTTGATTTCTCATCCAGAAGGTATCCTGTATTGACATAATACAGCATCAAGGAAATAACATTTAAACAAGCCAACTTTTAAGTACAGTTAAAAGCCACACTGAGAACCTGTAATATTGGTCCATATACAACACAGGATGAAAAAACAATTCTGTGTACATGGAACACAACACATTTTGTAGGCGCACAGAACAAAATAAACAAAGAGTTTAAAACTACCTCCAAAACCATCTCCTTGGAAATATTATCTGAGAATTCCTACATTTATTCAATTCTAATTACAATTTCTTTTTAGACACTTCAGGAAATTCCAACTTTTTTAATCAGAGGAGATAAAAAACAACCACCTTGTTAGCCTAGCTTCCTTCTCCTAATGGTTATACAAAATCAAAAGAAATAACTTATGGCATATACATTCACGAAGACTATACAGATGCCAAAGTTCCTTTCAGGTTTTTCAGTCATGGATGGAACAGACAGAGCTTACCCATCAACACTTTAAATTTCGGACAGTTCAATGAACAAATTGGTCGCTGTTTCTGCTCATTTATAACAAAACTAATGTAATATAATTCTACTCAAGTATTGTTTTATGTGAGGATGTGCATGTTACCACACCACCTACTACATGAGGGCTCAACACCTTCAGGTCTCTAGGATGTATGTTTTACAGTTATTATTTGGCTGTGCAGTTTTTCAGAATAACTGCCATGTCCCCCCCTTTCATTTTTCCTTTAATAATGGCTTCTCAAAAAGAACTTCTTCCCATGTCTGATATGCCATGAACAAAGGAATCACAATGCATTCTACTCTAAATTAAATATTACCATTAATGACCAGGCACTACTTCAAACCAACCAGGCAAGGACAATTTAGAACTTTCAATTCAATAACTGTGCTGTCTCTTTTTTCCAACTATGCTATTATTAGCAGCATTACACATTTTGTACAGACATCTTCATGTTTCTGATAACAACCACCGAATAAGTTGCAAATAAAATCACCTTTTTTTGTTCAGTCATCTGTCCATGAGGCCTTGAACCTGTGCACTGACTTCCAGTATCCTCCCATATAATGTCTGTATTATATGCTCTCATCTTCAAAGGCATAGCCCTCCAATTCTTCATATTCAAATTCACCGTGAATCCAGAGGAGATTGGAATGAACTCCAAGACATCTTCCTGGGCACACTATTTAATTTCCCTGGCCCTTGGTCTCATCTCACCATTCCTCTGCTCTTTGAGGCAGGAATTGTGACACACTGCACATTTGCACAGCAGCACAGTGGCACCCTTGCCTCAGCTGATCCCTCCAGGCACTACAAAATACAATCAATAATAGTAATTAATTCTGTCCCTTGTTTCCTCTTTTATCCACCTGCTGTAGTCTTTGCTCTCTTAACTGAATCTACATCATGGCTCCTCATGTTTTGTCTCACTAACAAAGATAACTATTGCTCTCTTCTCCTTAGACCTACCTAGACCAAATTATTTAAGAAAAACACAGCAATTGGTTCTCTTTGTTCAAATTCTGCCTCAAAATTAATTTCCTTCAAGTAAACTTCCATTACTAATTTAAGGCACCATGTGCTACTTCAACTTACAACAAGGTTAAACAAGTAAGAGACAAATGTAACAAGTGTTTCAGAATTAAAATACCAATAGTACATGGAAAAATGTTTTTATTTCCATATGTATAAATTATCTCTTACCAAGCTAACAGGTGACAAGAAGTACAAATCTGTACCTCAGGGAAATCTCCCACTACAGATTGGGCCTTCTCACAATGGTTTAAATTATTTCAAGATTCCTATTGACATTAAACACAGGAAAATGCTCAGAAAAAACATTCATGTACTTTCATCCATACTCATACACACATACACACCCACACAAGCAGTCAAGAGTCCAACAAAGCCAGAGCTATTTTGGCAAGACAAACCTCAAATCAAAATTAGTGTTTTGTGCCAGCACCAGTCATCAACCATTTATTTGTATCAGTCTTTTAAATACTGAGTACCTACTGCTAGACAAAGTGTCTCTTCCAGTAACCACCTGTAAGATGACTATTTAAGAGTTCCAATTATGCAGCAGAGACATGAATGTGAAGAAATCACAAGCAACTTGTGCCATTTTAAGTGTCTACCAACAGCACACTGAGCAAAACCAAGTCAAATTTGGGTTAAACCACCAGCAGGTCACCTGCACTAGCAAATCACATCACCACCACTTGGTTGCTGTCACCAAGGCAGCACCACACAAGAAACACTAAAACATCTTATGAGGATGTCTTAATGTTTTAGTACATGTCTTCGTATTGTGTCTAGCACTGAAACAGTGCCAAACACAGCCAGATTTGTTACAGCTTGTCTGACAGCTTAGGGACCCCATCCTTATCCAGGAAACAATGACAAAAAAATTGCTTCGGTTTAGAGCCCAAAACATGAAACTTCTCTGCTTCACGTTTAAAGTCAGATTGTGACAACTCATGAGCTGGACTTAGACCATTCAAACAGTGGAGGAAAATTCAGCTTTGCAAATGCAAAGTGATGCAATGTATCTGTGCAACTATCTGAAGATTCCAAGTATTTCTCTGCAAAAGACTCTTCATTATTTATTTCTCTCAAATCAAAGCTGACTTAACCACCTTAAACCACTTTTGTATCTTCTTATTTAGATATTTGCAGAAATAATTCTGCTTGTTCACTGTGGCCAGCAGATAACTTGTGCCTTCTAATTCCTCTGATAGTGATGAAGTATTTCACATACATATTTTTCATTTTCTAAATGTTTTTTCCTGTAATCTTTGTCTTCTCATACCAAAGTCTTTTCTGATGTTACATATATAGCAGTTAGGTACTGTCCTTAAAAAAAATATAGGTAGCTTCCTAATGAGAAATACTCACTTTTTTACTGCTTTCTAGTGTTGCCTCTGGAAAAGAAAGAAAAGCCACATGTAAAGAGGTCTTGTAATTCACTCCAATGTCTGGAGTTGGAACTAGGTAGATATGGACTGACAATTGGAATTCTGACCTTGTAAGAGTATTCTAATCACTGACCATTTCAGTTATGAATGTGAACGACTTTTCTTAATTAAGTTTTTCTAAAAGGGCACTTTTATTCATTATGAAAAAGCAGTCATGTTTTAGGGCATGTGTTATGTGATGTCATAGACAGTTCATGATGTCTTGCTTGGCTCAATACAGGTCATAAAACTATTGATGAGCCCTGAGATCAGACAGGCTGAACTCCAGAAATTACTTCTTTTTTACCCCTCTCAAGGTGGACATTCCAAACCCTGGAATAAATCTCCCCAAGACACTGTGAACTGCATCTGTGGAGAGTTCAAAAGCAAAACAGACTAGATGATCTTGAGAGGTCCCTTTCAACCTCAGTGATTCTGCAAAAATAAAAAAAAATGTCAAGTGTTGCATAACTAATAATTTTGACTATTGAGACAGCATTAATCACCAAGACAACCCCAGTTTGATTCAAACACCTGCTCAGTGCCCAGGAAGAGCCAAAAATCAGCAGGAAAACAATGATGGTTATAATTAATTTGGACTTGATAGTTTTGATCAATCAGTCTCCAGACAATTTACAAGGAGTGGAATGTGACTTCATCTTATATTATAGATGGAAACCTGGGTATGAATTACCACACTGATACACATTTTACCAAATCCAGTTTTAGTAGTAGAATTAGAGGACATAATGATTATATGTCTTAGTTTAGCTGAGATTTTCAATACCTAAAGAGGGTTCTGAGGATTGTTCTGCTGTCCAACACCACTGTACTAAAGCTGCTTCTCCAGAGGATGAACTTGCAAAAATCAGAAGCCACATTGCCTTAGCCAAAGTGCTGTCAGTTACACCACACACTCCTTCCAATGGTAATTATATATTTTGTCAGAATATATATAGCTGAATACTCAGAGGTGCTTTCCACAGAGATTCTTAGCCACATATTAGAATAGAGTGGCAAGAGTTAATTGAAGATTAAATTTTTCAATATATTTCAAAGATCCCAAATTCCTTATGCAACAAGTAGCCTGAATCTATACTATTTGGTGATCTTTACAACCTCTAATTAAACAAAGTGGCACTTGATTTCTCAGTTTCCTGGTCCCTACTATCTTTCAAGCCCTCCCATGAGATTTCCCTCCCTGATGCAAAGAACAAGCCAAACGCAAGAGAAAAATGAATACCACAATATGTGTTGTTTGAAAATCAACCCATAAATAAGTTAAATAGTTGTGAACAGTAATAACTACATCATCAGAGCAATCTGATTTATCTTCCAAAAAAATAAAAAAAATAACCTTTTCATTCTTTATCTTCCAACCTCCAAAACTACAAAACTGTTTGATTCACTCCTCTGTTTAACCCAGTTTGCCCACAAAACCATGTCAGATGAGCTGTGCAACTGATGCACTAAAATGTACCGGAAAAATGCAACAAGATTTATTAACACCCAAAGTCTGCAGAATGAAAAAAAAAAAACAAACCAATTCTCAGGAACCTTAGTGGTTTAACTGCTCCCTGAAGCAACCTTAATAACGTAACATGCTGTTAAAACAAATAAACAAAAATAACTCAAAAACCCCAACAAACAACAAAGCCACAATCTACAAGTAGTACTTCTGCATAAGAAAAGTCTTAAGTTTGAAACAATACTGAAGAGAAGAGTTACACACTGCACTGCAAGCTGTACATTTCACAGATGCCATGTTGACTAAAGAAGTGGGAATGATACCTCTGCCAGCTAATATCTAATAATACTCTGCTTGGCCCCTGGATCATCTCCAAATCTCCCAACAGCACCTTCCATCAACATCCAGATTCTGTTCATGAGCACCACATTGTGCTGCATCAATTACAATATTTTGAATTGACACTTCTCTGACTTTCAAAAGCTCATGATGGACTTTGTGCTAACTTCAGCTAGAAATGTGCCTCTCTACAATTGCTGACATTCCACAGCATCGGGTTCAATGAGAGCACAATGCTCTGGCTTTTGTACACTCTTTGTCTCTACTACTTATTAAAAAGTATTTCAACATACAGCATGTAAAAATCCAATGCTTGGCACAAATGACAAATCTGAAAATAGGCAAATGACAGCTAAGAGCAGTAGATACCATCCCTAGATCGGATATTAAAAGAACACCGTTGATGTAACCAAAGTTACACAATCAAAACCTAGTGAATTCTAGCACTGCTCACTTTCACATCTGAATTCTCTTACACATCCAGAGGAAAAAATTCCTTGGCCACCAGGAGCTGTGAACTCAGGAGGTTCTGTCAGAGTTGACATAAAAGGTTCATGTTTCCAGCTGAACCTGACAAAAACTGCCTCCTGTAGACCAGAGGGTTTGATGGGAGAAGCACAATCCATTCCTGACGAGCTTTCTCTTTCTGTTGAGAGGTTTGAAGCTACTGCAATTAAAAGCAAATGGGGGATAAATTCCTCCTGGAAGTCAGCACCAAATTTGTGTAGTCAAATCCTGACCTGTTTTCCATCCTGTAGGACTGAGTAGAGTGAAAGAAATCTCCTCTGCAACAAGATCTCCCTCACCTCATAAGGCACGGGAAAAACAGGTATTTTGGGCTACCTTCCAGACCTGCAGTATCCACATCCACCCAAATTCTTTTCTATTCTCTAACACAAACTTTAGTACAACTTTCAGAAAAACATGCCCAGTCTTAAAAAATGTAGCCATTTACTATTTTACTATACTGTAGGTCCTTACTGAGAAACACAAATTGCAGACTAGAACTTGCTCTCCACCTCGAGGAGAAAAAAAAAACAACAAAAAACAAACCTGTATTTATTAAATTACAAAAATACAATGAGTTTAAGAGAAAATGCTCTTATCTCTTAAGGGTATAAAACCTTTATTATGAAAACATATTACATTTTAAACAAATGCTACATTTAAATCAAGAAATCTATTAACCTTTACTTCAGCAAGAGCTGGACTAGGAGAAGAAAAGAATGTAGGTCATTTTTAAAAGAGAGCAAGAGATTGTTCATACATGCTTCAATTTTTCTCAAGATCATCCTCTTCAAGACAAAGTACTACCATTTTGGCCTCACCACTCCAGCTCTTCACAATGAAAAAGATAATGTTTTGAAAAGAAATGTTTCAATTCCTGATACGGATTAGTTCAGATGCAAAAAAGATCCCAAAAACCTCATACACAAATCAAAAAGCATCCAGAAAAACGGAAGAGATAACAAGACACATTCTCGTACAAGTACCACTGTCTCCTTAACTCTGATAAAATTAACTCCAGTGTTTGAGAAGAAAAAAAAAAACAAAAACCTGCTATACAGCATTTCAAGAAAACACAGTAATGGCACCACGCCATAGCTTGTAGTAATTACTTTCCAATAGAAGTTTCTGAACAAGACAGCTGGAAACTGCAGAAGGAAACATATGCAAGGGTTCACAGAAGGTTTGGTTATGTGAATAGAAAATCCAGTAAATATGAAGAAACTTCCAGACTATTTCAGCAGGAAATAAGCTGGAAAATGTCTACTACCAGATAATGCCATGTAAACCATGTGTAATCAAGAAAAGTGGTCAAAGTTCTTTTGACTGAAGCTTTCCAGTTTTACTGGAAGTCAAAAGCTCAAGTGCTGGGCTAGGGAGATTAGACAAAGGTGAGCAGAAGGCATATTCCTATGCCTATATATTTTTTTCATAATATATTCTGCTCCAATCCAAGTGCAAGGTAAATTACTCTGATGAACTCAGAAAACTAGCAAATGCATTTTAATGTTTATATGATCTCTACAATGAATTTGAAAGTCCACATAATTTTAGCTTTTTCACCACTGCCATAGTTAATACACGAGGCTGAAAAAGCAACGTTGCACAGCAAGAGCTCATTTCCACCAAGTCCTGATATTCCTAAAATGGACTTTCCTTAGGTTTGCAGACACCAAATAAAAATCACAGGTGCACCGCTAATGTTTCAGAAACTTTGAGACAAGATAATTTCTTACTCAGGAGTATAATTGATACTTTCTTCAGTAACTAAACAAAAGTAATTGCAGTGATAAGTGCTTCAAGACAAACAGATCTCGAAACCTTGACAGACCAAGTAAAAATATGTATTTTATTAAAAGTATTAATAAAAATATGATACTGAAAGAGTAAAAAAAAAAAAATAGTAAAAAGAAGCATTTTGCATGTATCTCGTAGCTAAAGAGCAGTATTCCCCTACAGCATAGATAACATCCTAAGAAAATTAGACTATTCATAATCTCAAATTCAAATTAGAGTTGACTTTGGCTTCCATGGTGGACATAATAAAATCTGTGCTGGACACAGCAAAAGCAGACTGTCAACAGAAAAATACACAAATGCAACTCTGGAAGAATATTTAAGTTATTAACAAAGACATCAGGGAGACTGGTAGAAAAAGAAAAAACTTTCTTCTCAGAGAAGAGGAGAACATGAAGGATTATTACCTTTGCAGAACTGGACAAGATGATATATCTGAGCAGCAAAGTTGGAACAGTTTACCATTAGATGTAAATATTTTGACGGACAATTAGCAACACGCACACAATTTTAAACTAATTGTGCAAAAGCCAGGTCACACACTTCTGGCGCCTAAGCAAGATAAATATTAATTGTCTTAAAATGGCAGACAAGGACATGAATTCAACACATTTAGGCCATTACACAGAACAGCACACAACACACTTAGTGCATGATTCAGCTCTGGTTAAAATCTAGAGGAGGTTTGACATTAGCATCAGTGAGAACAGAACCAGACTTATAAAAAACTTACATGGCCATATAGAGACCTCGCAGTCATGGACCAACAAATCATTTCATGGAATGTTTAACAAATGAAGAGTAGATTATTGTGCTAGACAATATACTAAAATCAATTAATTTACATTTGATTTGCAGTATCATTTAAGCAATAGGTAAGAGAGCCAGGATTTTATTTGAAGCAGTCTTTGCAATAGAGGATTTGTTTTTAGGCTTCTGGCCAAAGAATGTATTTGTGCCATAAGTATTTTCTTCTAGACTTTTGTTAATAGAACAAC
Source organism: Cyanistes caeruleus (assembly GCF_971803275.1). NCBI lineage: Eukaryota > Metazoa > Chordata > Aves > Passeriformes > Paridae > Cyanistes > Cyanistes caeruleus. The sequence goes on from NC_141702.1 coordinate 68,918,802, forward strand.
CTTTAACAACCTGTTATACCAATCTGCCTGTTTTATGTATTTCTCTCATTTAAAAGATTTATTCCTTAGGCAAGGAAAATGAGACCCAGATAGAAATTTTGAAAGGAGTATTTTTTTTGGCTGATTACTCTGTTTAAAGGTATACAGTGAGGTTACAAACCCATTTCACTCACAGAACTCATTTCCCTTCCCCTCCCAATAAAACAAATTACTAGGATACAACCAGTAATAGCAAACCATAACTTTTTAGTAAGAACTTACTACAACAAAGTGCGCTTCCCAAGCTCTAGATGTGGTTCCAATTGTCAAACTGTAATTCTGTAACAGACATAAATCATCATAAAAAAAAAAAAACTCACTCATCAACAGAAGTTACAGAGGTACACAAAGAAGTAGTTTTGTTAACACTGATAATCCTGCACAGTTCACCACCAGTTAAGCTCATTCCTTCACTGAATGTGTGTTCTGACCCATGTTAGTTTATTTTGTTAGTAAAACAGAAAGTGCAGCAAGGCCTTCCTGTGCAAACAGATGTGCAAATGCCATGCAGAAGAAACAAATGTCCCCCCACCAAGTTCAGAAGGTTGAGCACCTCTTATACACTATATTAATTGGATTACTTTACAGGATTACAGCCTCAGAAAACTGATACAGTAACTCTCACCTAGAGGTTTTCCTAGCATCGGCAGAAGATACCTTTGTGCAGAGGGACAGAGTGAACAACTCTAAGTCAGGCACAGGATGTTTGCAATGAGCTGATTTACAAAGTCTGAGGGACAGCCCCCCAAAACAAACTGGTTTTGAAGGAAAAAATATTGTCACTGATGTTGTTTTATCTTTACAGCTTGTCAAGAGAAAAATAAACTGTAGAACAGAAAGCAGAATAAAAAATAGGCATAAAATAGAAAGTATCTAATTCTGCTTCAGTAACAGATTTCTAGTATAAGGAAGGAAGAAAATCAGAAAATTCAGCTGCAATTGCAGCTGACATACAAATTATGAGATAGAATCTAACTGGAAATTTCAAAAGAGAAAACAGCAATACACTACTTCTGACATAATCAGAATAAAGTGATGCTTGTAACATTTTCAACAGACTGTCAACGTTGCAGCTTCATACACCTTTGAACTACATCCATTTAATTTTCAGTAGATTTAAAGAGGTACTTTTTTGAGAATTCCAAAATCAGAAGGGGGAAAAAAAAGTAAAATCTATTTTCAGTTGCTTGAAGTCAATAAACATCTCAGTATTTTAAAATGCAGGTATAGTTTTTTGCTGAACTGAGCAACACATCTCACATAGAAAAAGATACCTCCATTCACCTTTAGGAACATGAAAATCTAAATCTCACTACCTAATTACTCATTTTTCACCTCCCACTCATGAAAAATGAAAGTGTTTCTTTTTGCATCTAAACTTAAATTACACTTTCTATGCAAAAGTGCTTTTTTAATTTTTTTTTTAGAAAAGGCAACTATACATCTCAAAAGGATGACAAAGCTCACCTGCAAGTTCTGACATCCCTCCCTCCTACACTCCATCCCTCTCCCTCTCTAGAAAAATTCTGTTGTTCAGTTGAAATTGAAGATTTTGGAGTCTTTCAGTTCAGTAAGATGAATCTTTCCAGAGGTGAAGCACACAAAGGAAAAGGAGAAAAAATGCAGACTAATCATACATCAAGACAAATGGTGTTCTGAATACATGTTGTAGAAATTCTTGTGAAAACTTCTGACACACTTTATGTGACATTTTTAAAACACTTATTTTCTTGTTCTGAGAAAGGAAAAAAAGAACAAGATCTTGACCTTGTCCTTTGTCATACCAAGAGTAAAATTATAAAGAAAAAAGAAATAAGACAGAAAGAAATTCCAAATTTAAAAGAACCCCTTCAAAAAAAACACCCAAACAAACATAACCTTCTATGAATTTGAATGAATACTTAAATTCACAACTACAGACAATCACGAGTTCTACCACAGGCTTAGGTTGAAGCTGTGCCACTCTTAAAATCAGGAAAAGTATCAAACCCAAACTGGAAGAGAAGGATCTCAGTGGCTCTGGCAAGATCAAGGAAAAGTGACAGGGATTAAACAAAGTTTTGGACTCGGGTCTTGAAACTCTGAAGAAAAGCAAGTCAAAATGAACCAGAAGACAGGGTACAGAACAAACACAGTACTCTTCTTGTAAAAGTTACTGCTAGCAGATCCCAGAAGTGGACTTGGAGGCATAACATTGCAATATTCTGAAGCTATCCAAAAATGTTATGTTTCTTCTACAGGATTTCAGGAACCTTTTCACATCAAAGAAAATTTACAAGATGTTTCTACAAGAGCCCTGGTCAGATCAAAACAAAGACCAGGCCTCCATCGATTCTTCTTCCATTGACATACCAACAGCAAAAGTAGTAACTCTTTAAATGCATAATTCATTACATGAGACACATTAGAAGTGATTAAAGACTAAATAATAAGGCTGACATATCTGATCAGGCTGTCAGACCATCATGTAAAGACCTACTGAAAATCATCTTGGGGTATGAATCATTAATTCAGTCAACAACGATTGCATTTGAGTTTTCTGGATTTACCTGTGCAGCTATCACCCTCCTGCAATCATTAAATAATAGACTAGTGGTTTTTCTTTTGCTTTTCTGAAGGACCCACTACATAATTCCAAGGCTACAATAAACCAGGCACACTGCTGATGCAGGCAGCTGAGCCCAGCAGAGCCAGGGCAGCACAGTAAAACCCCAGCAAACTCGGCATGGCACAGGATAAACCTTTGCCTTCTGTCTTAGCAGGGGCAAAATAAAAAAACCAAAAACCACATGTACTTAATACAAGCTCTTAAAGTAGTATTAATCCAACTCTTAAGCAATGAAAAGCTATTAAATTACCTCTAACACTGGAAGAAAGAAATGGGGATGGGGAGAACCTTACTGAGTATTTCCCTGCATCACATGTTGTAAATCTTTTTACTTTTCTTTTGCATGGAAAAGGGAATATGCAGTCCATCTCCCTGGTTTGTTTGCCATAAAGACTGCAAACACACAATTATCTATGCATTAGCATTGCAAAATCCACTTTATATTAATGGGCAGAAAATAGACAAAAATATGAAGTCACGTGATTGACACATTTTTTTGGCAAATCTCCAGTGTTAGGAGCACACAGAATTCTTGTGACCATTGCAGGGCTAGGGATTCTTACCTATCTGTACAGGTATTTAAGTTGCTTCTGTCACCATTGGAACAAAAAGCTTTTACAAAGACAGGTTAAGGATGAAGCCCATTTGTCTGTGGAGAGAGGTTTAATGATCTGGCTTGTGCTCAGCATGTTAGTTCTAACTAAATTATTCCATTTTACAACTAGGAAATAAACACACAGAAGGTGATGTTCAAATGTTTATCAACATGGCTACAGTCCTGACATACAATGAGGACCAGTTACCAGAGAATGGATCCCAAGATCCAGAGGTTTACTGAGTCTTATTGCAGATCTATCCAATTTCCTAGGCTTACTCTGAGAACTCTTCATATTCCATTCATTCCTTCACCTAAATTTATATACAAGGAGTTCCGCTTGCCCATCACAGGAATGAAGATGTTCATACACCACGGGAAATTATCTGGCATATTCAGCAAAGGAAGATACATTCCTCTTTCTCATTTTCCTTTTTCTGAAGCCAAAGAACACATCCCACACAAATCCCAGGTACTTGTTTTTTCCAGCTTTGCCTGGTTTAAAAGGAAGAAATATAGCTGTAAGAGACAGCCATTTCTGGCTTGATTCCATTTATACAACTTCACATTCTGGCAATCCCCAGAAAAGCTCACAGACAGCCAATGCAAATTTTGTGTTGCTTCCTTTCATCATTCTTTTGAAGGAAGGATTTAAGCAGAGATATACTTCAAATTCAGAGCACTCACAGCTTTCACAGTAGAATTCCAGAGAGGTTTCCAGAGAGGTAGAGAGATAGGACATGCCAGTGTTTGGCATTTGGTTCTGCCAGCTAATATCCTTCAGATATTATTTCCCAGAGTCAGGTAAAAGACAACCAGGTAATACAGGTCTGTTGTTATACAGCACTATTACTCAATCCTCTGGGAAGCTGCCTCACAAAACTCAATGATCTTGTCACTCCATCTCAGTGACAAAAAAACATGTCCTGCACTAAGCTGTCATCCACGTCAAAAATTAACTGATCCACGCATCTTACGGAATGATACACTGTCGATTTTTGCCAAAGTCCCTCTGGGAAGTCAACTGAATTACTAGGAAACCTAATATACTTCACTTTCCTTCAAGCACATGACAGTTGTAAGGAAGTCATTCATGACTGTGATAACCATCCAAGTATACCACTTATATGCAAGTATATCACAACACTGAAGGACTGACATCATCTCTTTATTTAAAATTTTATGTAGTTTTAGTGTGAATGCTCTTATGAAAATATTAATATTACTTTAAATCTATTAGAGCATTACATTTATAGAGAAATTGCAGCTGTCACGTAAGTTAACACAGCTTGTGTTATGACACCTTACCTACCATATCTTTCCCTTTCCTAAAAAAAGGCATCTAGATAACACTTTGCTTTTATTAAGCAATTCTGAGAAGCTAAGAAAAGCTTCTACTAAATCACATGCCTCAAAAACATTTGTTCCAACCTGTAGTAGCTGAGTAACATCACTGGGCTCGAGGAGCAGCAACACATTTGAAGAATTTAAACCCTTCACCTCACAAGTTGCACCGAACAAAAAGAAGATTTTTTAAAAAGAGAAAAACTTCTTTAGTAACTGAATGCATAACTAGATAATGAATCTCACACTTAATAACGAGGGACTACAGTATAAAACTACATTGGAGTAAAACCACACGGGTGCTCCTGCTAGTCTTTGCTGGGAAACTGGGGTGAGCTTTCATGATGGTGCAGGCAGTGCCCTTAAGATGCTCTACTTCTTACAAGGAGAACAAAGAAATACCACAGCTGTGCCTCTGATGGTCAAAGGATATCACAGTAAGTTCCATATTGCTGTGGTTGCCTATAAAAAAGGCTTAAACTGTTACCAAAACTAGCTCCTTTAGGCCTTTTCTCAGTTACTCAGATGTACCAGGCAGACTCAAAGACCCTCCATTTCCAGAGCAGTACAGACAACACAGCCAGACATGGCTCAAGTGCCATACACCTGCAAAACATAGCACAGGTCTTTTGCAGAATGCAGACTGGAGACAGAAAATTATGCCAGGCTAGCCTTACTTTGCTACAGGGAGAAAATCCAGAGTATAAACGTGTCAGACACAGTTAGAAGTTAAAATTCTTTCATTCACCCTGGTAAAATGTGGTCATTTTACATTTCAAAGGTTATTTATGCATTATTACCAAACAAAACAAATTTATGTCACTGAAGTTTTATTAGGAAGTATAGTGATACGTACACTTCTTGACTTTCCTTCTGTCATCCACACAAAGCTTTATTTCAGTCAGATCAGGAAATGTAAGCAAAAGTCTAGGTCTAATTCAGAAAACAAAACCAGAACTAATGCAGATTTTCAACATGAATCAAAAATCAGAAGAAAAATATTTCTGTCTTTTCAGTTTAATTCACATAATTCCTGGGGTCAGTCCACTGTCAGTATTTCTCCATACAGCTTCCAGTTTTTTACCTTGATTCAGAGAAATACTTTAACAAATCCATATCCCTGCTAAAGAAAGACTGGTTTATTTTCTTGAGTCAGAATCATCCTATGCATTTTCCACACAGTCATGTAAGAGGAAAAACCACCTTTAAAATATGCCTGTAATAATGTAGCACATAAATAGAGAAGTGCAAGTCAGACATAGCTCTCAAGCCCATTCTAAATCTTGGGCCAGAAGTAAGTGGTATTCTCTCTTTTATGGTCTGTCCGCATTTTAAGTTCCTACAATGGATTTTCCTCAGGTCTTCACAATTCCAAAAATCAGGATGCATCAAGACATCTTCAGACTCTGAAATGCAGCTCTCTCTCTCTCTCAGAATATCAGTCAGCCAACTCACAGGGCTATCAGGAAACTTCCCTGGTGGACCACCTATTAGCTACAGAGTTTCCCAGCTGCCTTCTCACACATCAGATACAGACAATTTCCAGATGCAGAACATGGGACTAGATTGTACACGCACTAGACAATTGATTTCATCCACTACTATAACGTTAAAGGTGCCATAAAATGTTTGGCAACCAATTTTGGAATCCAAAATATTATACATAAAAGGTTCACATGCAATCCCCAAAGAAGAAATGGACTGCATGTCCCAGCTAAAACCCTTTCACTACAAACAAGCTGTCCAGCTCAATTCCAAAATAGAATTTGAGATCATATTCAGTATCTGTACTGCAGTGCAGTGCCTTAGAGAGGAAGGTACAAATGCTGCAATCTCAGCCACGCCATCCCTCACATGAGCTGTTAAACAGTGGTCTCTTGTGCCAGTCCCTGGTGTATCTTTAAAAGCCACATACTGACAAGTACAAGAAACACTTTTTAAAATAAACAAAGGATATCCAAAGTGGGTTTCAGCATTCTTTCTTTCTAAAATTGCTTCTAATAACCAGTACTGCTTTTGAGCATTTTCTTCAGTGCATTCTGGCAATCATATGTTTGATGACTGCAGTTACCAGAATCTCACATATTCTGATAAATCCCTTTAAAAGATAAGCAGCACATGAAAAGCATTGAGGGATTTAAAAAAAAAAAAAACAAAAAAACAACAACTTTTCTGTTTCACTGAGAGATTCACGTAATTCTTCTACTGTTTAGTTACTTATCTTACAATAATCTCCAGGTCTGGTTTCTTCTGGTTCCTTTTGTGTCCCCTAATTCCACAGGATGGCAGGTAAGGATATGACTTTTAGTCAGATTTAAAGTGACACTCATTGGCTAAATGCTGCCATAATGAGGAATATCTGAAATAGAACAGACTCTGAAATCACAGAATTGCTGTCCTAGAAATGGGAACACACAACATTCTTCATTTCAAACTTCTCTGCCATAAACTTCATTCTTTTATCATCTCAGGTATAAAAACTGAGTAAATAAAATCTTTTGCATATCAAACATGAATCCTAACTAATGTTTAAATTTATTTCAAACTGCTCTCCCAGTGTTGCAAAGCACACTTATGCTTTCCACTGGCAGTCACACTCTGAACCATTAAACCCGTGTAGAAAATAAAGCAGCACAGAACACGTTCATAGAAGCAAGAGGATCTTCTTTACTGCAAGCTAAAATTAGTTTTAAAATTATTTTTTTAAAAAAATAAAATTAAAAAGACATTAGAAGAGAGTGCAACATGAAACATTAGCATTCAAACCTTAAAAAAAAAGAAAAAAAATAATAAAAAAGATGGTCCAGGGGAACATGTGCTGCTCACACTGATTATGCCTCTGATTCCTGACAGGCATGGTAGTCATCACTGTCTCAGAAGACGGTGAAAAAAAACATCACCCTGACAGCCCTACTTCAGTGTGTCCTGTTGGTGTCTCCTACCATAAACAGCTAAAAGCAGACCTGCCTCTAATTTAAGAAACTCCACAACTCCAGAAAACCGTACACAGCGGCATAAGGAACATCACAAGATCAAATAGCTGAATTACACATTTCTCATCACTTTTAGGTACATAATGCTCCTGAAAGTCAGGAAACCTTTAAAAATATAAGGGACAAATATAGGCAATATATTTTTGAAACCTTGCAATTGGTTTTTATCCTCTCAGCAGCTTGCCACCCCAGTTCTTGCAAAGGCCTTCCCGTACGGGGGTTCTGTGTCACAAAAAACAGTCCTTGTGCATGCATATTAAGGAAAAAGCCTATGCAGTTAGGGGAAAATATTCTATGTTTACTCCTGGTACTTGGAATTATTTTCACTCTAATCAAATAACACAGCCTAATAAAAATAAAAACAAACAAATAAAAACCAGGCGATTTCCGTATCAGCAATAAATATTTTAGACTCTTAACTGTAAAGACTAAACAGTGAAGTCTATTTTTCACATATCCTTGATCTTTTTAGCATTAAAAAATACCCCAAAGTCCCCTACAGGGAAGAGGCCTTCCCTGGACACACAACTAACAAACACACAGCAGGATACTTGTTCCCCTTCACCTCTCCTGCACACTACATGTTAATTCCATGGGAGAAGTCAGGAGAATGAATGTCCAAGCCTAAAAATGGTCACACACAATAAAAGGTCATCTCCACCTGGAGCACTCAAAATCCCTGTTTCCAGAGATGCAAGTAATTCACAGGACTACAGAAGAGTTGCTTGAGAAGAAATGAACAGCACAGAGCTGAGCTCCAGTCTGTCCAAAGTTGACCCAAACAAAGTAAACTCTGCTGCTTCCAGAAATAGAGGGCATTAACAGGTTGTGTCCACATCTCAGAAGTGATGTATCAAAGTCAAATCATTCCCAAAAAAAACAGAAATCCATCCTAGCCCCAGAATACCAGGAGAGAAAAAAAAAAAAAAAAAAAAAAAAAAGAGCAAGAGGAATCACTGATACAGGAAAGTGTGAAGAGGAGAGAAAAATCGAAATTTCCAATCAACACGTGGCAAAAATACAGACTCAATTTAGTAGCTTAATGCAAATAAAAGGGCATTTTTAATTAAATAAAATCTCATGTACAATTTTAAACATTAAAAAAAAGTAGTGTTTACATTCCAGGGTAAACTCTGAAGATTTTAGGAAGTTTATTAGGTCCTACCAAAGAAGAAAATATGAAGAGCACTGTTTACATGTAGCAGGCCTACAGATGCCACCCTGAAAGTACTCAAAGCACAGAATGCTTTTTGCTTCCATACAGTGTTCTTTGAAAAGTTCTCGTTTATCTACAAAACATTTATGAATCCATCTGTCCCTAATTAGTATTTTAAAAATAAATAACTAAAAAGAAAAACTGCAGTAATTACCAGGGTAATATCAAATTTCCAGTGCTTTCTACCAGTGGCATTCAGAAAGTTACACACATCTAATAGCTTTAGAGACCACTAATCCAAGCTTTCTAACAATAGAGAGGTGGAAGACTACATGAAAAAATATGCCTGAAAGCACTGACTTTTCCAAGTAATGCCCGTAACTTGGACAAAGTGGAAGGAGAAGAGTAAAAATCACTGCTTACATACCACTACAGATTATAGACTCAAAACTTCACATGAAACCGGTTCCTCAGGCCTTTTTGATTAAGCTACACGACAAGCCTCCCAAAAGCGTCAGTTTACCATATTCAAGGTCATTTTACCACTGGTGCAACATTCTAAACATTTTTAGGTATTATCTAAGACCGGGTTTGCCAAGTCTGTATTAAGCCTGACACACATTATCAGGAGTGCTGTTTTACATAACATGCTGCTGCTGTCAGGTGCTGGAGTTTAATGTTACTGTAGATGTGCTGAGCTGTATTAGCATGCTCACTGCTTCTCCTTCCCTATTAAGCATTCAGATAACATGAACTAAGCTTAGCACTCAAGCCTGCAGTAAGGCTGCCACTGTACAAGTCTTCCAAAAATCTCTGCCAGTGAGAAGTACTAACAAAAAAGATTCTCATAAATTGAGATGCCTATTGATCTTTCACAGAAGTATTTTTTCTGTTTTGTCTTTAGGTGTTAGGCAGCACTACAATACAAGTCACATAACCCCGATAGGAAAAAAAGTTGCCGATCTTCATGCCAATGTTGCGTAACAGCTGTATTTTCTTTAAAAGCAGATTTTCCAAGAATCCTCAAACAAACAAAAAAAAAAATTAATATTAAGGCATAAATCTACTATTGCATGGTTGCTGACAGAAACAGAAGACAACTGAGAGCCAGGATTCTTAATGCTGCAAACAGCATCTGAATATGTTTCGCATACACTATGCTGCTCTCTTGCCACCCCTCTTTAGATGCATTTTCTTACAAGCCATTGAACGTGAACGTTTTCTAAATCAGACTGTACTACATAAAAGAGAAGTTAAGCTTTATCCTACAGTCTCAGTGTTTCCAGCTCTACTTAACAAATGTCTCAGCAATTTTTCCCCAAACTGTGGCACGGTCTGTACACACCACCATTCTAGATGCAGATGACTATCTGCAAAACTTGCTAGGACTGTGCATATCAACGGCACTTGGGAGACGAAAAGATAAATAAAAGCACTGCTTGAACAAACATAATCCAGATAAGCATTAGATGCAGCGGTCCCGATGTATGAATTAAACGGAAGGAAGAAGAGCTCTAGCGCCTTAACATGCTCTGGACCGAAGTAACGAAAGGATGCGCACGCCAGAGAAAGCCGTAGTAGTCTGTGCCCAGCGAGGAGAACGCCTACAAGTTAGCGGGAATCTCCGTAGGGAGGGGACAGGGTGAGAGAGGTGCTTTTTTATCTCCCCGAGCCTATTTTTGCGAAGGGAGTGTGACTGCAGCTTTCGCGCTGGGGACGGCCGCTCGGTTAGTCTCTGCGGTAGGCGCACACATCGCGGCCGGGAAAGCAGCGCGGAAAGGAGCTGCTGGAGAGGAGCTGCTGGAGAGGAGCTGCTGGAGAGGAGCTGCTGGAGAGGAGCTGCTGGGGAGGTGCCGCTCGCCCCCGCCCGCCCCTCCCGCTCATCCCAGCGGAGCGGGCCGCCCATCGCCCCCCGCCCGGCCCCGGCCCGCACGCTGCCAGGTGGTGCCGGGGCTCCGGAGCCCGCTCCGAGCTGCCCCCGCCCGGCTCCCACCCCGGCAGCTCCGGGCGTCGCCCCCGCAGCCCCCGGCCCGTCCCGCCGCCCCGCCGCGGCGCGGAGGTGAGGGAGGCAAGCGCGGCGCTTACAGTTCGCAGGAACTGGATCTCGTCCTCGCCCTCGCCCCCCTCGGCCATGGCTCCCCCTTGTCTCTCCTTCTGTCCGGCGCTGCTGCCGGTGCCCGGGCGGACGGCGGCAGGAGGTTCGCGGCCGCGCCGCACCGGGCCGGGGCAAGTGCGAGGGCGGCGGAGCCGGCGGCCCCAGCCCGGCCCCGGCTGCGAGCGGGCTGCGGGTGCCCGAGCGCCTGCAGCAGGTTGACAGCGCTGCCCGGCTGGCTGTGCCTGCCGCGGGGAGGGGGATGCGATTAACCGGGGGAGGAGGGGAGGCGGAGCTCCCGGCCCCCCCGCCGCTGCAGGTGATCCGCAGCCCGCTCCCTCCGCACTCCAAAGGCGCCGCCCAGCGCCCCTTGCCGGAGCTCCGCGCAGAGGCGGCTGCCGCCCGGCTCGGCCCGGCTCGGCTCGGCTCGGCTCGGCCCGGCTCGGCTCGGCTCGGCCCGGCTCGGCCCGGCCCGGCCCGGCCCGGCTCGGCTCGGCTCGGCTCGGCTCGGCTCGGCTCGGCCCAGCCCGGCTCGGCTCGGCTCGGCTCGGGGCCGCGCCCGGGGCCCTGCCCGAGGCCCTGCCCGACCCGCCGCTGCCTCCGCTCCTGCGGGAGGCTCCGGGAAGGCCGGGCGGGTGGTGCCTGCCTGGGCACGGCTGTCCCGCAGGAGTTCGGCGTGGTGTGCTGCATTGAGAGGTGCCTCAGGAGAGGGAGAATTAAACGGCTCTGGGCCGGTCATTTGGTCAGCCGACCGTACTGTCGGGGGAAAGAGATGGAAGGTACAACATGGCTTCGCCGGGTGTTGTACTTGAACCATCGTGTGAGTGAGTTTAACTCGGCGTGAATCTTAGGAAGGCTTTAAAATACCATTTCCTTGAAGGATAGCTACCATGCGTTCTCCATAGGGTGAAGTCAAGGGTTGCCACGGAATAGCTCATCTTTCATGAGCATTCCTGCAGGTCGTACCTTCACAATGACACCTATGTCCATCAGGGAGGATGCTTGGCCTCCAGAAAGAAGTGTGGCAAGCCCGAGAGCCACCAGACTCCGAACAGCAGCAGCACTCTGAAACAAGCGTATGGCAGAAAGCCTCTGTTCATGCAATGCAATAGTCCTGAGGGGAACATAACAGGGTATCTCAGGTAAGAGTAAAATTAACACTGTATCACTGACAGAGTGAAGCATACTTCACTCTGCGAGATGTGTAACTGCAGAAGGCTTCTGAAGGACCAAAACTGGTAAACATAATGAAATCACGACTATTTTGGTAAACAGACTGTGTGGCTAGCATAGCAAAATATGTGGAAAGTGTTTCTAGAGCAGCTCTACCCATAATCTGTAACTTTATGCTCAAGGACATAATGAAAAAGTGTGGCACTGTGAGATTTTATCATCACTTCCAGCAGCGGAAAACCTGTTTGTCCGACAGATTGGAAGCTGCAAGTGCAGTCATGACCCATAAGACCTCTAGAGCAAGCAATGTATGAGTGTTTAACACAGAGGTTCTGAAGATGAACTCCAGAGTTATGACAACTTAAGCATTTCCTCTATCATTTCCAGGTTTCAATTACTACTGACTTCAAGTGACTTTTACCTCTCAAGCTTACTACTGACTGAAAATATTTTTTTTTCTAAAAATGATAAAATAAAGACTTTTGATAGTGTTCGTTCATATTTCATTCAAACCTCTTAAGTATCTTTTCTTCAAATTATTTAGACTGAAAGATATTTCTTGGAATAGATCCCAATTATGAAGAAAATTCTTGAATCTGGATAAGTTTAAAAAATTAGGTTTCACCAAAAGGCACTGAACAAATAACTTTTATCATACTATCCTATCCCTTTCTCCTGCTTAATACACAAGTGAGTTCCAGCACAACTATCTGTGAAAGTGTTTCATATGGTTATAAATCTCAGTTCACCTGGTCCAAGGTCTGAATCATAGAACATCCAGGGTACTTTCCATAAGACTATGAAGATGAGTATCAGATTAGATGCCTTTTTTGTTTGGTGCATGAAAAACAAGGACATTACAGAGAAAGGAAAGAAAAAAAACCCACCTATATATAGTTCACTATAACATCAGTGCCTGAAACATTTTGTACAGTTTTCAGTACATTATGACATCATGGAAGTCATTCCAAGAACAGTGGAACTGATCAAACCTGGTTTCTTAAAATTTGGAGCTCATAATTAGATTCCTTGGTGTTTATGAAGAAAAAAACTCCATCTGAAGCTTTCTCTGTGCTAGGGCAGTAATATTCCTCTAACACGCAGCTTTGTTGATGTCTAATGTGAGTGAAATGTATAAGCTGCATGTGTTCAGACACCAAAGAGTGTTATCTGCTATCTTCTTTACCTGTGCATCTGTTCTAATGAAATGGCTAGGAGCATGTATGATACTATTAACCTTCTGTTAAATTGTTGGAATTTTCCACTTAGTTCAAAAAATACTATGCAGTAACAGAGACACATGCACCACATCTGGCCACATCAGATAATTTGCTTAGGAAGCAAAGTTAAAAAGTAGTAAAGATTCTTCCAGAAACTTTCTGAACAGGGTGATGAAGGCCTAATGTAGATGGAAAGTTCTTGTTAAATTATTCATCAAGGACAAATATTCATATGTATAGTACACATAGAATATTATATGTACACATGTATACATATGCAAAATATGTATTAAATATAGTTCCAGCATTTTAGCTGATGTGAGGTTTTAATCAGCAGTTATGGTTAACTGCACTGAATAATTGAAAGCAACTGATTGGTTAAAACAATGGAAGATAATGGTTAAAAATGGAAATAACGTGATTCTTTCTATCATAACAATGTAAAATTCACAGAATTATTTACTGGATGAACTAGTGGGAAAAGTAAAAGAATAAACATCCTCCATGGCTGATATTTACAGGTGGAATTCAGAAGAATTCCATATTTTGTGTCGGTGTGGAAGAAGAGGGCTCCGTGTTCCAGGACTGCCAGCCCCAAGGTTTAAGATGCCAGTCAACCCCATAGCAATTCACTTTGTGTTCCCCACTGTTATTTTATCATTTTCAATCTATATTACATCTCATCATGCCCACTGTTTTCCACAAGTCTGAAGATTTTTATCACCAACAACTGTCCTTTCCAGAAAAAATGCAGAAAAAAAAAGTTTCTACTTTTTCCAAAACAATCCTGTACTGGTTTGTGAATTTAAAGGTTCTAACACAACGTCTGAAGCTTAACAAAAAGTTTTCACAAGAAAACTGTCATTCTCTTCCAGCTCTGGTTTATGTTTTATTAGCCATCTAGTTGTATTTTTGACATGCATGTACTATGTCTACTTCATTTTCGCCTGATCTAGAGTCAGCCTGTCAAATTTCTGGTCCAGTTCTCCCACTTAATACGACCTGCTACTTACTGAAGACCTTTTGTGGTCCTGTTCTTGTTTTATGTTCTTCTTAAAATCTCACTTGAAATCTGCCCATGTCCGTGCCTGTTTGTAATTGTCACTACGACAAATATTTACACATTTTGCGTTTGCACAGTAAGGGCTTCTTGCTCCTGCAAGCCTGGATTATCAAGGCAGCAGTGCTGTGAAGATCCATAATATGCCCTCAGCAATTTTCACAGAAAAACCCAGGGTTTGTTGTGTGATGCAGAGGCAGTACAGCAGCACCAGCGTGACAGCGCTTCTGAGGTATCACAGCAGGATTTGGAACATAAATTGACACTATTATAAGGATTTTAGCACTTTCATAAATTTTAATCACCTAAATTAAGTATTAGAAGATTCATAGGTAATTTTGTGTGCACACACTCAAAGTAATATTCTATGTGAAACAAACAATGTTTGCTGTTTATAATAATAACAAGTGTTGTGAACATTCAGTATTCAGTAACATGAAACGAACTCCCAGGTGCTCCTTTGTTTTTTACAGCAGCATATACTACCACACTATTTTTCTTCTTGGAAGCACAGAGTAAGATAATGCCAATAGGAATTAAACAGGGCAGATACTATCCTTTCTTCCTGGTGCTGCTCTTTCTTACAGCATGTCAGACTGCTCAGCCAAATATCAATCTTGCAAACATGTTATTCCAAATGCTGTAAAACTAGAAAGATTGCATCTCCTATCACATGTCATAAATCAACACGCTGTGGTCAATGAAATTGAGTCAATGTAAAATCTATGCTGGTTTAGGTCCCAAATGTGACTTGGAAATTCCACATAGAATGTAAAAAAATTTATTGCAGATTAGCAGAGTTTAAGTGAGAGTAATTATGTCTAAAACCATGTACTTATATGCTTGCCATGGTCACCCTGGAGTTCAATAATATACTGCATTTTCTTCAATTACTGTTTTTCCTGAATGAATAAAATATAAGAGTTAATATAAGGTATAAGAGTTAATAACATGTCTGTCATTAGGTACATGTTTTGTACTCCACATATAGGCTGTATGCAAGAATTTACACAGGGATACAGTGTTATAATAAAATTTAGACAGCCAAGCTTTTACTTTTATATAAACTTCTGTTCTTCAGGCTCATGTCTGTGTAGTCTGGAACACGGCTGTGCCAAAGTCTGGAAATGACACTTCTTACCTAAGAACAAGAAACCATCACTGTCTGAAGCTTCCTTCCTGACAAAGCTCAAAGCTTTTAATTTCTCTTTTCATTATTTGATTGGGGGGGGGGGGGTGGGGGGGGGTGGTATTATTAACACTAAGTAGGAGCTGTAGATCTTGTGGGTTATATTTTGGGGAAAAATAGTTGGCATGTGTTTTCATGTTCCTGAAGCCTTTAAGTTTCTATTGCTCTTCTAATCTTTTTCTAATGTAGTCACTGACAAATTCACTGGAAGCTGTGGGGAAGCACAAACCCAGAAGAAAAGTTTTTTTGAAGGTGGTGTTTTTCCCCTTTTGGTTATTTTGTGGGGCAATAACATATTAAGTTTCTAAATAATGTTGGTTTACATTAAAAGAGCACATTAAGTAGCATCCTTACCATAGAATTTCCTGGTTTTCTCAGTCTTGTAACAGGTTATGTCATTATGTAACTATTTACATGTACTGTACAACTATAATGTATATAAAGATATATCCATCTCCCGCTTTTATGGATACATGGAGATGTTTCTGGTGCCTTCTGCAGCTTGCATTCTTCAACTGGAATACCATCAGTTTTTAGCCAGTGAAAAGGAATCAATAGGAAGGTAATTCTAATTTTGTTAATAATTTATGTTAACCATACGTCAGTCTGAAAAATCAATGCTTTTGCAAATAGTTGGAGAAATCAGCTCTTCAAGGTTTTTCAAAATCTTTTAAAGTAAGATTCTAGATACTCCATGTTCCTGATTTATTCTGAATTAGTTAATATCTGAGGACTTAAATTGCTCCCTGGAACAAAGACAGGGAAAGCCTTCCTTCTTATTAATATGCAGCAATCCACTGCTGTATAATTGTATATATATATATATATACTGTATCATTTTCCAGTAAACTTATAAAACCAGAAAAATTTCATCCCCTGTCCCTACCATGACAATCTTTGCTGTGAAGTTCAGTTCTGTAACTTGAGTAATGTGAATAATTTATAAGCGATTTGTCTACATAAAAAAAAAACAAAAAAAAACCCAAAAAACCACAGCCTTTTTTGAGAAGGCATAATCACACTTTCATTTTTTTTAAAAAATGAAATTTCAGCAATACAGCAGAGTTGCATTTTTTCTAAAGAAATAAAGAATATTTTTTCCTTGGCTGCTGAGACAACCAACTGTAGGTGGGAGAAGGATGAAGGTAGACAGCACAAACACTAGGAACAAGAAACAACATGGAAATTTCTGCTAGGATGCATTACAGGTTACTAGCTACCTGTCTGATGCATCAATCAGATACTAGCTACCAAATGTCGAAGTTTTTGGCAGGTTCTGGAGAAGCAACTAATTGTTTTGTCTCTAGAGACAATAAAAAGAATATTTTTCCATGGGGAAATATTTACATTACTTAAAACGCTCATTAATTAGTGATAAAAGAATTTTATAATGCAAAACTCAGTTAGACTGACCATTCTTCAACTAGGTATCCTTTATGCCAACAGGTGAAATGTATTTTTCTCATAAATATTATGTGAGGTGATGATGTGGTAGCCTGGAGATGCTGCCAGGATAAAAGGAGGGGGTAAAAGGAAACAAAGAAAGAGAAAGGGAAAACTTTCAAGGTCTTCCAATCACGAATATTGAACCTGTGTACCCACAACATCCTTACAGTAATATCTTAATTTTTACCTTCTGCCTGCCTTTATAGTACACTTCTCCAACTGTATCATAACATAATGCCCAAGATTTGAATATTCACACAAGACACAAAACCATCCAGCACTTAAAACTGGAGCTGGTCATAATGCAAACATCTTATTTGAGTTGTGATTATGACAAGTGCAGGACTACAACTGTTACTAGGCAAACTGTTCACTGTGAACAAATGATTGGAATCACAGAATATGCTGAGTTGTAATGATCATCCAAGTCCAACTCCTGGCCCTGCACAGGACACCCCAAGGGTCACACCCTGTGCCTTTGTCCAAACACTGCTTGAACTCTGTCAGGCTGATGCTATGACCACTTCCCTGGTGAGCCTGCTACAGTGCCCAACCACCCTCTGGGTGAAGAACCCAATTTAGCTATTTTTTTAGTCAAAAATTGTGTGCTAAGTCATTCCCTAATATATTTGTTATTCAGCATTGTTAACTGTCGTGGTTTTAAACCACTAACTAAGAAAATTACTTACTTCTTGCTGTGAGATATGGATTAGAATAAGAGCAAAACAGGCATACAACTTAAAAGGGGAAAAAAAAGAAAGTTTATTGACAAACCACAGTAATAAGAACACCAGAATAAACTTCCAGAAAAACCTTTCCATCCCTTATCTACCCACTATTCCCTTGTACACATGACAACAGAGACAAAAACTCTGGAACTCTGATGGTTAAAACAGTCCTAATTCTTGCTAGTCTTTTTACCAATCTTTATAGAGAAACAGAAGTTTCTTCTTGTTAATTTATGGAGTTTCTCACAAGAAAACTATTTTTTGTTATAGTTTTCTATTGCTCTAATGTTAGCTGTCCAGAGATGCTATTATTAGAGTTCACTCCTCCCATTCTCACATCACTCTGAGGTGTGTATGGGCCATGCGTCTAGAGATAGCATTTTTAAGGATAAGTTATTCAAAGGCAAAAAATAAAGTCTTCTTCATCTGTTTCTGTGAGCTTCACCAGAAAACAGTTTTCTCATGGCCTCTCAGGGCTTCAAATCTCTCAACAGTTTTCTCATGGCCTCTCAAGGCTTTTAATCTCCCAGTACTTCACTATACTATAATTACTCTTTACTCAAATTTACACTTTGAACACTATTCCTCTCTAGATCCTATATCATGAATTAAAGGAGTTCTTTTCAGGACTTCATTGTCCATCTCCATAGTTTTAACAGGGAGATATTTCAGCTTAATTAAAGCATCTTCTTAATTCTCTACCTTCCTTGAAGCTTCTTTTCTTTCCTGTCACTGGTAGTTTATAAAGTCTCTTTTCATGTTGATCTCTCTCTCTCTCTCTGGATATAAAGATTAATCCGCAAGTCTCATCTGGGTAATGAAAGAGTTAAAATCTCGCCCAGGCTTTTGTAGATGGTTTGGGGATCTCTGCTGAACAAGAGCTGGAGCCGTCTGCGATTGAAGGTTCCTCATGGCTGCTCTGGAGCGTGTGGTCGCTGTTCCAACCTGCTGCAAGTCCAAGGCTTCCCTCTTTCTTCACTGGGCAGTTTCTAGTGAATTAGTTACAGCAAAACCTGCAGCCGAGCCAGAGATCGGCTCGGCCCGGGCCCGAGGAAAACCTTCCCCAGGCCCCCCCATCTCCCGGCCGGGAGACGGGGCAGGCCCGGCCCCATCCCCGCCCGGCCGCATGGCCTGGGCAGGGACGGGAGGCCTGGAGCTCCGCCACCCTCCACAGCCAGAAAACAAAGAGAACCCAGAGAGCTCTGGTTTTACATTTTAAGGTAGGGTTCACAAGTTGATCCCACTTTTCAATGGCCTAAACTGCTGTCAATTCTCAGCAATGACCGATAATTGGTCAGGAGAAAAGACTCCAAGCACTTCCCAGCAACTCCAACTCCCTTAAAGGTAAAGTAACTCCATGACATTAACAAAATATAGGGCCAGAATTTCCAGAGGTGTACACTTGGGTTTTGCCTTAGAATACTTCTCACAGCTTCTGTGATGTCTGTGGTGTCACGTAAGTGACAGAATATTGTTTCTGCTGCCTCACTGTGTGACAGAGTCAGACGGATAAGCATTACATACCGTACGTAAGCACAAATAACTCTGTGCACATGCCACTGCAGATAACTGAGGAAGAAAATAGATGTTCCCCACATACTCCTCAGTAAAATCTGTAACAAGGGTACTTTTTCCCACCATTATTTCACAGGCCAGCATAAACACAGGCCCCCAGTGTTCACAGTTAATTATTAATTTCTTGAATATAGGATAATTACACAGGTTAAATAATTTGTTTTTCTTTATAATTATTATGAGTTTATGCCAGCCTTCCTCTAAGTTATTTTAGTGTACTCTGCATGAGCTATTCTGCCTGGAAAGGCATGCATGAGCTATAATTTCCTTTTGACATGAAAAGCCACAAATCTAAACATCATTGCACTATTGCAGAGGAAAAAATGTTTGGCTCTTAACTCAAGATTAGTCTCTGTAGCCATTAAGAAGTGGAAGCTCCATGGAGGTAACAGAACCAAAACCGCTGAGATTACATTCCAGTCACAACAAGCACTTAACTGTTGTAGATAAGGTATCTGGGAAATGATATATAGTAAATAACCGACATTCACTTGTCTGTTTCACTAATATGAGAGAAAATGGTCATTAACACACTTGTAAAGCAGAAACAAATAGATTAATTTATTGAAAAACAATAGTTATTATAAAGGAGTAGCAGAATTCCTGAACTGGAGTCTTATATCACAGTGCAGGAATAAATTAAGACATTAGCAGTACTTACGGCATTCTTGCTAGAGCACAAAACCTGTATTTGCTATGGTTCAGTTACTTCTATAATTAAAAAGAAAACTGTTTTCTGAAGTGAGGAAACTATCTTACATAAATATTTAGTTTAGGTACCCTAGTATCGCATCCCACAGCACTAATGAAATTCCTCATCTCTAGAAACTGGAAACCATCTGTTTGTGACTGTTCACTGAACAAAATAATGCATCTAAAAAAAATCGAAATTAAAATGTATAGAGTATAATGTGCTGAATTCTGAAAAGGAAGGATTTGGGGGTTAATGTTTTTATTTTAAAGACAGATACAGTTTGCTATGCTGAACTGGACCTAAAATCTGTGAGAGCTATTTTCTAGTCAGCTTCTGTGGCAAGCAAGGAACTGATGCAAATGCAAACTGTCTAGTTCTTCCCTCATTTTCTGTCACAAATTTTTGTTCTTGGTTGAATATCTGTTTCATAATCTTTTGTAAAGTTGCTTTTTTAATGTGTTTTCCTATTGTGTACAAAATTCTAAGTTAATCTTGCTTAAAACACAATTACTCTTGTTGGGTTCAAAAATACACAAATCATTGACTGTTTCAAAAATATTTTCTACCTCTTGATTGGATCAATTTGTACCATCACTAAAATCTTAGATGTGACTATTTGGCATTTGTTAGAACTGCTCCCATAATTTTCAGGAATACTACTTCCATCCAGACTTTATTCATCCTGCTCAGTTCTCCCTCCCAGTTCATGGATTCTGCTGTATTTCTTGTAGTTCAGATTCCATAGGGAAAGTTCCATTACATTTCCCAGAACATGGCATTTTAAAAAACAACTCTATCATCTTTGTCAGTTGCATGGGTATCTCACCAAGCGACCCATGAAAACAAGCTGAACTGTTTCCTTTTTGCATCATCTCAAATTCTTAACTAAGGTGCTTCTGCTCTCCAGACACCAGAGACTAATTTTGTAGTCACTGAAAGACAATATTAGGTATTTTCCATCTTTATTATTGACTTTCTCTCTTTGATCTCAATAGTATGTAATATTAATCAATATTATATCAGTCATAGTCTGATCACATAGGCTGATTATATCAGTCATAGTCTAAAAGTCATTTCACTCCTTTTAGTGCACAGCTCTTTTTCAATAAACACTGTGCAGCCTGTAAAGTATGTTTATTTGACACTGCATTGTGTGCCTTATGATACAGCAAAATAATCACCTAAAAACTGTATCCATGAAGTAATGATTGAAAAGTGGTGTTAGTGAGTCACTCCGAGCAGTAAGATTTTACTTCATTAAAAGCAAGAGAATCACTCTTACTCCACTTAGATGATCCACCTAAGATCATCTTGTCTTTGAGGTTACTGAGGCCATTTCAATAGCTTTGGAGATTTTATAACTCTAGTTCAGCTGGGCTAAGCTCCTGGTAATCACAGTGTGAAAAGGGCAGCTCAGGGCAGGATGATTTGGTCTGAGTAAAGCGAGTGTTCTCACACCAAGGGATGACTGAAGCATCATTCAGTTCCAACATTTCTAACAGGCCAGCATATCCCTCAGCAAGGAAGGAAAACTGTACTGCAGTGTCACCCACCTAGAAATTAGAGAAATCCATAAATATACAGATATTTATAAACCATATGTAAATAAATTTCCACGCATCATTTCAAGGCAGACATGGTTTCAGTCGAAAAATGCAGCTTTACATTAAAGCAGAACCCCCAGGCTTTTCTGCATATCGTAAATGGGGATTTTAATTGTCCAATTAACATTTTCTTTTTTAGCGATACATCATGATTTCCAGCATTAACAGCAGCACTGCAGCTCAGGTTTCTCTGACAACTCTGCCTAATCTGTGTATTACATGTTTTTTAAAGGCTTGGTTCCATGCTTGCCTCTTAGTTTATATAGTCACCAGCAAAAAAGTGGGTGTAAAGCTCTCCCACAACAGACTGATAACATTTTACACACACATTATCCAGATGTATATCACTACAAAGCAGCAGAGAATAAGGATTTTATGTTTCGGATTTTATGTTTCACAATATTGGTAGATTTTGAGCTTACTGTTACAGGAAACTATTAGAAGGAGCTCATAAACAATTAACAATGGGACACTCATGTTTCTGCTGATTTAGCAGAAGGCAACAATTTGCTGGTGATTCACTGCTTGTCTCCTAACCAAAACACATAATTTGCTAATCCATTTCAGTCCCTGCCTAGTGATCCTAAAGGATAATGTTAACATTCTTCACCTGTCTCAGCATACAGAATAGGCATAATGAGACCATACATATATACACAGATAAGACTGTAGGTATACCCATCAACATTAAGTGAGAATGGAGCTCTCAGAGTAAATAAAGCAGCACCAACTGCAACATCCATTCTGAATTAGACTTTAAGAGTGACAGAGCTAAGACTGCTTTTCTCCTGTTGCAGAAATATGCTTTTATTACTGGTCAAGGAGACAGGCTTCTGTTTTGGTCATGTAGCAGTTCTTTCCTACTGACAGCTGAACTTATTTTAATTAAATCCGAGTAAGACCATAAGGGAGGGAAGTGTTTTAACAATTTTTGTCCAAATCAAGTGATACTAGCTTAAGGATCAGTATTTTCTGCAGTGATGTTGCTACTGCTCACAGTCCCTCCACCCCACCTTGTATGATCAGTAGCTGGTTTTTGGGTTCTTCAGCTGTATTTTGATGTCATTGCCTACAGGGAAAAGAACTGTGACTTTTGCACTTTGGACCTGCTCTCAGAGTTCATAAATATAATTTTTCACAGACAAACATTCAAATGAAACATTAGTCCTGGCCATGGAAAAAGGAGGGCATTTAATGAATCTTGACATAAAGTTTTGTCATTCAAATAGTCACACTGGTAGTTCCTCTCTCATTATGATTCCTTATTGTCCTTTCAATGTTATTTTTGCAAGATATCACAGTTCTGTTTCAATTGCAGGTTGCCACAGTCCCTGAAACTCATTATCCTTCACTACTGGTGAAAGAAAGAAACAACCTAAGAGCGAAATATATACTGGATTTCAAGGAGGTAGTGATATTTCCACTCATTTCTTTTCCTTTGCGGCGCTTTCTTAACCACCCCTTCTGAGCTCTGCCTATTCCAGGTGCAAGTGGAGCTGAAAAATACTGTTTAGTCCACTTGAACAGGCACAGAAAACTAGCTGTATCAACAGAGCTGAGTTTATTTCTTTCACTGCATATGGCAACATGCACAGCTTTAATTTTTGCCAAACTAAAAGCAAAATCCCTCAAGTTTATGTGGCATACTTATATCCCATGCTCCAAATAGTGGAGAGCAAAATCTTGGATCATGCTTTCTGTTTGCTGCACTTAAAAACATGAATGTTAGAGTAGATTCCTGCATATGGAAAACATCTTGGTCTCTGATTAGGGCTGAGAGAAAATTACTTTAAGCACATTTGACTAAGATTGTGCAACGTTTTTTGGTATTGAATAAAATTTATCTTGCCAGTCAGAGGTACAAAGTAAGTTTTATGAAGAATCCAGGGTAAGATACTAATCAGCCAGATGTCCAAGTGGTTTGGTCATTCCCCAAACACCCCATGTGGTTTTTTTCTGTCAAATGGTCAGGGAAGTATATTGATAGAAAAAGAGGGACAAAAGTCTTTATTTAAATATGACAGTCTGTAACATCTGGACTAAGAGTTCCAAACTATCCACTTAATTTTACAGTGAAAATTGAAATCTTCTTCTTAACTAGGGAAAAAAACCCATAATAAAACACATTGAGCACAACAGTGAAGGATTTTCTATTGCCTTTCCCCATAGTCTTTAGGTTTTTATAAGGGAAATTTTTACTTTGTGTGAAAGAGAGCACCAAAGTTACAGTTAGTTGAAATCAGGACTATTAAATTAGTACTACCTTGTAGCAAACCAGACCCACACAGCAAAGGGGAGAAAAGCATGGGAATTAGAAGGGAAAAATAACTTCTATTTCAACTCACTTGCACTTGGAAGAAGACAGACCCAGCACATGGTCTTATCAGCCACTCCAAAGCCTGGCAAACTCCAAGCAGCATCTGATGACTACAATGCTGCTTTTAGCTGCCCTTTTAGTCATGGGTTCACAGCAGGGAAACGAGACATGCCACAGCCTTAATCAGCTAAGTCACACCTCCTAGGAAAACACCCACACACAAAGGTCACAAAAAGACCTCTAAGAGGAGGGTAGAAAAGAAAATGAGATAGGAGGTGATGGTGAAACCCAACTGCTGTACATTATGTAGGTTCCATTTGGTGTCATGGATTTAGCTTAACTCAGGGCAACGATAACACCCTTTAGTCTCTCCTCAGTGGAGGTGGGCAGAAGATCTGTCAGAATTAGATGACAACTGTCCATCAGCCTCATCTGTCCCTTCATTTCAATAGTTGCAGGCTCAGACAACCAATGGCATGGGGAAAGATGGTGGATTTGCTACAATGTTTAATTATTTTAGAAAATTCAGTCACTGATGTATTTTGGTTTGTTTCTACACAATGGAATATTTTACATATTTTGCTCCCTATTATTGAAAAGACTTAATCAGACATGGCAAAAGGAAGCAGATCATTGGAATTGTACTACAGGAAATATTTCAGCACAAGCTGAGATAATCATGTCGTTTCCTTAAACCCTGCAACACTCAGTAACTGCATTTTTCAAAGTACAAAAAAGCCTATTTTTTCTCAGTTTTCTTAGGTTATCAGGTTTGCCCTTGAGCATACAAAAGTCACTAGTTTAAAGTCCAATTGGATTTTCCTTTGATTTGTTCTTGATCCCACACAATCTTGACATAATAAAGATTAGATCTAGAGATAATAAAGATTTTCAGCCCTCCCAGTATTATTGCCAGTTGCAGTTTCCTTAGCACTTTGCTGAGATTTATTTGCATCTATCAGCTTTCTTCAGGATATTACTTCATGTCACAAAAACCATACTGCAAATTTTAAAAATTAGCCATCGATCCAAAATTATCTTTATTAATTTTTTGTTATTAGTTTTTCTTAGTATGCTAAAAAAATCCTTTTAAGCAGAGATAATTTAGGATGTTATTACTAAGGGCTCTGTAGAATGTATTTTAGAATTTTGTTTGCATATACAGGGCCTGTTCCTACAACTCTTGTTCTTCTTGGTGACTTTGTTATGATAAAACTGCAAAGATGAGACTTTTTTAATGTAACTAATCAAAAGATATGTGAACAAGGTTTTGACTCATATGCAACTGAAAGTATACCAGGATCAATTCATGTGCAGAAACAATAGCCCAGCAACTGAACATATGTCAAGGATAGACAAGTCATTTGACTTTAAAAAACTATAGAAATACATGAGTCCCATCTTTTTGATCAGAATATAAATCACACAAACTACATACTCCTGAAAAAGCCCTCTCTCACTGCATTTCGTGGAATACATCCAATGCAGATTTCTCAGGGAGCCTGTGCTCCCATCTGTGGTGACATTAGCAGCAAAAAAATCTCTTCATGTGCTTGCTACCCATTTTGTAAAGTGAAACAGAAGTCACTCCACGATGAAAGGCAGTACGACAGCCACAAGCAGGTATGGAGCAGCAGGTTACATCGGTGGGATGAAGGGCTGTGCTCTGTGGGAAAATGAAGCAAGGGGGCTTGCTCTGGGCTGCTTAGAACTTCACTGAGCAGGAGCACCACACCTGCCAGGTCTGTGTCTCCTGGTGAGCTCAGTGTGGCTGCAGGAAGTTCCTGCAGGTGCTTTCACAGAAATCCTTTCCACAGAGAAATCTACAGTGACAAAGAAAGGAGTTCTAGCCCTGGATATTCAGTAGTGGGATTTGTTTTCACATGCCATCCCAAACATATGGTTCCTGGACAGCAAAATTTTGTTACAGGTAATTTAATTGCACATTCAGTGTAAGTTGGAAGTACATAAATACACAGGACTGGTACAGAACCATTGCCACTGAAGACAACCAATACCATAAGGGAAACATCTGGTACAGGAGCATCCATGAGAACAATGTTGCATAAAAACACTTAATCCCATTATAACAAACAAGGCTTTCATCACAAGATGAGAATTTCAAATTCTGCACTGTCATGGGATGAAGACCAAGAGACCCAAGAGGATATCAGCAATGCATTACTGATCAAATATCAACTTACAAAACAGCTTATATAGGTGAAGTAATTATGTAATGCTTAACGATCAGGCCAGAAGGAAGTTCCTTGCCCCAACAAACTCTAAGGATTGTTCTTAGTGTGTGCATCATAGGAAGCAAGAGTAGAGCCTGATGCTTAGAGTAGTTTTTGAAGTAAAAGATATTTGACAGCGGGAAAGAGTGAAACCATGACTCATTTGACCATGGAGCTGTACAACATGTGCCAGAGGAGGAGCAGTAGGGCCAGAGAGACATCAGAACAATGACAGAGATAAAAGCACATAAGAGAAGGTTTGATAATTTCAAAGGGTGAGGAAATTACGGAAGCTTAGATCTGAACACATATTTTGCTTGCTGGATGAGTTTCATTGTACAGATGGTTACTATTTCATCTCAAAGTAAAGGCCATTACACTGTATGTGCTGGCTTCTGCTCAACAAATACGTTCTTGTTTCTTTCCTACCCCCATGAATTTCCCATTTTTCTTTAATCTGAATTTTAAAGACACTGGAGCTTAGACAGTCCCAGCCACAGACAGAAAAGCTGGAGATGAAATGTAGCTCCAAGCAGTTCTCTGGTCCTCTTCTAACCAGGGAGAGCCCTGGCTAAGTACAGAGTTATAAAATTTCCTCTAGGTGACCAGAAGGCTTGTATATTTGTGTGCCTCCTGACTGATAATCTTCTCCAGACACTCATACATACAGGTATTTAGGGATGGCAGTAGACATAAAACTGAAGAGCTGAAATCTAAAAGTCTGCTACGTAACTGGCAGTGTTTCCTTCTCTCTTCTGGTCTTTTCTTTACCTGTCAGTGTTACATAAAACAACCTTACAGGCTTGATTCCCTTTAGTTGTCAGCTGTAGTGGATATTTTTAGTACAGAACTTTCAACACTATCTTGAAACAGTGTTAAGGTTGAAACTGGCTAAGGACAGCCAGTGACATGGACAAGTGTAACAATGCCATTTTTCTAAACAATAGACATACTGAAACAGTTAATCTCTCATGCTTTAGCTATGTTTTCAAACTAAAACTGCCAAGAGGAAAGGAATGCAGTAAACATCTTTGAGTATACAAATACTGTAGAGATGATGGCAGATGACAAGTTTATTGAAAGATTTTAAGAAATGCAGACGTGGAAAATTATCATTTCCTAAATTATCTCCTTATCTGTGACTACTTCTGTGTCTCAAGTAGCATTCACCTTCTCATATGCACATGCAATTTGCTAACTTTTGCTAAGAGAGAAGTTATTTCATGTCGAGCCTGTAACAGAAAGACACAGAAGAGAATCACAATAAATACACTACTGCTATTTAGACCTCTGGCAAGATTTACAAAGATGCTGGAAGCCAGATAGGTGCATCCTGTGTAACAGTGATGCCTGCACAAACATTTGAATTTCTGATAAAATTTAAGCAATGTGAAAAAACCCCCCTCAGTTCTACACTGCCCTTCACAGTCACCTCAGCCAAAGTAGCACCCTGAGAACAAGCTGCAGGAGATAAAGAGATCCTTTCTTTTTAAGAACTCCCCACAATTAGGTGACTGACAACAGTTTTTCTTTGTAGCCTGAGAATGGAAGAAGACTGACAGAGAAAATCTTAATTTCTAAGAAGAT
Organism: Cyanistes caeruleus; assembly: GCF_971803275.1. NCBI lineage: Eukaryota > Metazoa > Chordata > Aves > Passeriformes > Paridae > Cyanistes > Cyanistes caeruleus. The sequence continues at coordinate 68,946,456 of NC_141702.1, forward strand.
ACACTCTTTTCTTTTGCTTTAATGGAAGAAAATTTAGTCCTGTTAGAAGAAAACTTTTCAATACAAAGCAGACTTACTTCCTTCAGTAATATTATTCAGTATTTAAATAACTAGTTTAACAAGAACACAAAGACCTAATTTCAGAACTGGGTATCAGGTGGATATGCAATTAACAGCCCAAAAGGAATTACAGTCTGAGCCTATTTAAATGACTGTTGTGATTAAGATGTTTGACTGTCCTGTTTCTTTCCTATTTGGACTTATTAATAGCCCCATATGGCAGTGATTCTATCTAGGTAAAGGGACTTTCAAAGTGTTCCTTTCCATTTTCAAAAGGTACTTCCTAGTGTTGTCACTCTGAAGCTTCATATAACCATGTAAAATTGTTGCTTACATATCTTTAGTGTTTTTGCACCCATTGCTGTTTCAGATTGCCTGTTTTGTTCTCTCACTCAATATAAATATTTATTCATTATCCAAGATTTCATTCTACCCACAAAGGTAATTGATTTTTAGCTTTTATCACCTTTTGTTTTGTTTCTGAATTGTCAGTGGTACACATAGATATATCTGTCACCACATGCTAAAAAACTGATTGTTATACTCTGTTTATAATAAAGAATTGCATCTAGTTGAACAGATATTTTCTTGTGACTTATTTCAAAATTATACTTATCATTTTAATTATCATTATAATTATAATAATAATATACTTATCATTAAATTATCATTTTGATTAGAAATAGTAACTTGTCACATCCTGAAGCAAGAATCATGTTTGTCTGTAATTGTGAAGGTGGCTGGCTATATATCCAATTTTGATATGAAATCCTGTCTAGTTAGCCTTCAGAGTAATTTTCCTAAACTTGAAGGGCTATATGAGAAGAGGAATACCAAGCTTCCCAGGCAGAATATTCAGCACTTTTAGGCTATTATGTTTTGACTTCTATAAGATTTTTTTTTGCTAATAACTGGCCAAAGTGAGGACTCTTGATTTGATTTGATCTTGAGTTTGATTTACTGTTAGCCAGTTTAAATATATAGAACTGTAGAGACAGATTTGAACAGTAAAGATGCCTAGTCTTCAAAATTTGTTAAAGACAACACAATTATGGCCATGCACTCACCAAGACAGAACTTGATTTGTTTGGATTTTATGCCCTGTCTTTCAAACTACTGATAAATAATTGCATAGTGTGAAGCCCCTTAAAATCGAAATTCTTAAGGAAAAATCTCATTGCTTTAGCTCTAAAAAGCTAACCTTAGCATATTAAGTTTTGCCTCCTAGTAAACTTATGTGAAACCTCCTTCTAACTCTATGAATCTAAGAGTTTCTCCTCTTATATCTGTAAATATTATTCAGAGATCTGAGTGGCCATGAACAGATTCTGATGACTGAGCAGTTATCAAGAAATGCCTGTAGTGTTTTCCCTGATCCTGCCTTTCTAACAGAGCACAACTCTGCAGGAATATATTAAAGAGTAGAATTGCAAAATTTGGGAAGGGAAAACGATAGCCAGAGGTTTCCCCCTGTGTCATTATCTGCAAGCACATGAGAAGATGCATACTATCTATAAATAACAGGTATTTCTGAAACAAAATCAAGCACCAACTAAAGGCAGATATTTCAATCCTACAGTCTACATGGCTTTCTAAGAAAGATGAAATTTAAATCAGAGGTAAAGGTATTATGCAGAATTAACTGATAAGGTCCTCTAATAAGGATAAGGTCTGATAAGATCCTCTGTAAAACAGATTAGAGTAACTGATGATTTTAATAGTCTCTTCTGAGCTTAAAAACCATGAAAGCCTTGCTCTTCTTTTTTTTATTTATTTTTATTATTATTATTATTTTTTCCCAAAGTTGATCATCAAGAGTGCAGTGCCTCAACATTTTTGGACATGTCCCAAGACAATACAGATATTGCACAGATTATCAAAACTTAGAACATTCCCTGAAACTTTTGAGAAAAAGAAAATGTTGAAAAACTAACCACACAGAAAGTTTAGGTAAGAGGATGTGTGTATTAAGATTTTTCATGCACAACGTTTGTCTGTTCTTACTGCACTTGCTGTTTTGCTCGCTCTTAGTGAGTTCTTCAGGCTGGCAATGTTCATGTAAACTTGTTTTGCAGCAGCTCAGTTTTTTATCTGGTCTTTGCAGCTTGGGGGGCTGGGAATGCTTCTCTATTTACTTCTCTTCTACAAAGCCACGGAGCCCCTTCCAGTACATAGAAACTATTAAAGTGATGAATTATCCATTCCCTCTGCTCCCAGATGTAACCATCTCAGTTACTTGTACAACTGAATATTTGTTGTCATCTCACATTTGTAAGTATTCTACCGTGGCCAAAGTAGGAAAGAAGCAACACATAAATCAAAAGTTTTAATTTTCCATTCCATATGCCACAGTCTGCTAGAAGATTCAAAACAGACTGAAGTAGCTGTAAAGAAACACAAACCTTACAGCTGTGTGTACAAGAGAGCAAATGTAGTCTTTCACCAGACCAGTTAATGTTGTGTAGACCTTTTTTAACAATTATTTGCTTAGAGCTTTTAGTGTCTCAGTTTTATTGTGCTGAATGGAAAAGCAGTTCAGCTGCTGTTCTGAATCTACCTCCAAATAAGTATTTTTCTTTCCATAGTCCATACAGGGAACAGAGCAGAGCTACATTCCTAAATTGGTGCCCATAGGCAACGTGACTGCCCTGCGCTCAGCATAGCACACACTGCCATCCACAGCCAAGGCAGCCTTTTGCCATTTGAAGCAGACAGCAAAGCACACTCTCCCAGCAGGCTTCTCTCGTGCCCTGGCAGAGTTTAATCCAGCAGAAACCTGTGAGAACCACATGGATCTGCCAGAAAGTGCTCTATGGCTTTTGCCTTACATGGCCAGCTGGGAGCCCAAGTAAACTTCATCTCTCAGGATGATACAAGTCCAGGTGCTGCAGTAGGCTTAGGGACCATCAAAGCAAGGGGCCTGCACTTACCTATTTTTCCTAACGCAGAAGAATGGAGAATGTCTGGGATAATGTCACTGTGCTGTAACACCACTCTTCTCCCAGCCCTCAGCTCTGCCAGCAGCACATGATGATGTACAAGGGGAAGCTTCAGGCTGGAGAACAACAGACAGCACCCACACCAGACAGCAGCATGAACAAAGTGAAAGTACAGGAAAGGGTATAACAGGATTTAGGACCAAGGACTAATATTTTAGATTTAGGGATCTGTTTTGCTGGGCTGCACTTTCAGCAGTAGACCTGTGAGCAGTTGTAGAGCTCTACTCTAGGCTCTGTCTATATTCTAATTTCAACTCCACAGTCTTCCCTTGGTTCGTCTCTGTGGTGAAGAAGTCCCTAAAAGGGAGACAGTCCATGCTTCAGGCAACCTCTGGAGGAGAGTAGGATGATAGGGTGTGGGGCATGGGGATCAGTTTGGATACAGCCCCCCTGTCACCTCTCTTCTCCTGAGCCTGCCTTCAGCCTGTCCTCCTCAGTGTCTCCTACCTGTCTCTGTGTATGACAAGGAAGGAGCCCTGCTCTTTGCATGACCCATGGAGTAAGCACACAAACCCACTGAGAATCATCCTCCCAGCCCTCAAAAGTATCCAGAAGAGAAGCAGATGCTGGCTGGGGAAGGGAATCCCCTAGCAGCAGCTCACACATTCTCCACTGTCCACAAGTTAAGCCTGAGATGGCCCTCCCTGTCCATTTAAACTCTGTCTCCTGCTCTAAGAATTTCCTTCCTTCCCACACAGTAAGTTTGATGGACTCTTTTTCCATATGCCAAAAGGACACTTTTCTTCTTTTTAAATGAACAAATTAAAATTTCAGTGACCTGGACTTGCATGAGAGATTTAGTTATCTTGCCCTTTTATTTAGGTGCCATTTGTGCCTTTCTCCATTTGCTACTGTTGGGGAAGGGGTCAGGGAAGCGATGTGAAATGGCTGGCTTTCTACTATGCTCCAAAGTACAATCTAAGGTTCCTTCAAATTGTTTCTAGAAAGTTATTCTGCATCTTAAACTCTTATGGTTTGTCTTCATGCCTGGGAGTTCTGGATTGGTGAGCAGAGAGACATTTTGGGGCAGTAGTCCTTTCGTCTGGCCAAAAATAAGTAGAATTAAGATAAAATAAGGAAAAAAAGGGACAATCTTTTGCCTAAAAGTAGGTGTTGACCAAGCCACCACAAGGTACTATCTTGGTTACAACTTTCAGATTTTGACCAAATTATGTCACTTCTCTATAGCACAACAGAGATTTCACTATTTGACTCTTGCAGAGCAAATGCAGATAAAAAGACTGGTATCTTTCACTAGGATTTTCACTTTTAGTTGTGCTAGAAAATCCTTAGTATGTCAGGACTTGTTGATTAGGTAGTTAAGGGAGTGTAAAAAATTAAAGGTCTTTCATTTCCTGTTTGATCTACAGGCTCCTACCAGCCTAGTTCTGCAAGATGGGGAGGAGGAGGCAGATTCCTCCTTGACACAGCCTGAGAGACAAACCCCTGACTGCAGCCATAGTTGCACCAGGAAAGCAGCACTTGTCTTGGCAAAGCTTCTTTGTGCCATACAGAGCAATTTTCTTATGCTCTTGTGCAAAGCAGAGCCCTCCACAGCTGATGTTTGCTAACTCACAAAAACATGATACAGCTATTTAAGACAAGGGTTACAGAGTCATGTGCTGAATGTGGGAAGGATGTAGCTGTCCCCATTGAAATATGGCTGGTGCTGACATTCCAGCTCTTGTGAGAATCACCGTGCTCCTACACTCTTCTATGACCACATTTGGGCAGGACTTCATTTTAGATCTTATCAAGCCTTCCCACAAGAAGAGATTTTGCAAAATTGTCAAGACTTTTGTTTCTACATTTACTCCTTCAAATACTTCAGATATTCTGAAGGTTTCAATTATTTTAGAATAAGTGCAATGCAACAAAGTTTTGACAGTCCAAAATATTTATTTGCACAGTACTTCTTGCTGTTATAATTTATAGCCCTGCATGGGTGTTTTCACTCTGCTTAATTCATAGTAATGCCATAACTTGAAACACAATCTTTGGATGTCAGTGTTTCAATAAGAATAAACAAACTTGAGCAATAAGAATGCAAATCAATTACCCTTTTAGTCAAAGAAAAGTGCATGTCTGAACTGTGGACTTTTCAGCCAGATCTCATTATCACACTTTTCAAGTAAGCACTTCAGGATAGTTTAAACACCACCAGCAAACCGAGAACATGAACACTGGCAGGGTAAGCTAGGTGTCCTGTCAGTAGCATTATACTTTCCAGCTTAAAACATGATGGCTTCTTTTGCCCTTTCTCCCACATTTCTAACCTTAATTGCTGTGGAGTCAGGGCTGCCATTTAGCAAACCACTTGAGCTCTGCATTAACATGTATTTAAGGCGACACTCACTCCTACCAAATAAAAGTAGTCCTCACACCCTGCCCACCTTTGTCTCTGCATCTCTTGGACATTCACAGTGAGCAGCTGGATAGTGAAACAAGACAGTGTTATTTAGGTGCTTTGGCTTCTCAGGCAGCATGGGGAGAGGGTCAGAGCTGCAGCCACTGAGGTGGCTGAGGCACCTTCCTGCAGCCACGAGCACTGGAGCCAGCAGGGATGAGTGCGGAGGCTGGGGACGGGGCCAGGCAATGACAGCACCAGCTCCCAGGCACAAACACCACCAGTAGGTCACTGGCAGGATTCCACTTCCAACAGCCCACTGTGCATTAGTGCAGTCTAAATAGGCACTTGGCAAGCCTCACACCACCTCATACAAGAGCATCTCACTCCTTAATGTCATCATTAAATCTGCACTAAGCACATCCCTTTTCAAGGAGGAAACAATAAAGAAAGGCAAAATTCTTGAGGCAACAGTGCAGAGAAGCCTCAAGAGCTGTGGTTCCAGAGGACAGACCTTGCTGACAACTCCAGTGCTTTCTACAAGATTACTACAATGCAGTGAAAATCAGAAAAAATGGGAGTAGAAGTAGTCAAATATAGAAGTCTGAAAACAATCTGATCCAACTCAGTACCATGTTAGGTATTAGAAGTAAATCAAGAAATCTTGAAACTCCTAGCAGTTTGTCTTCACTATTCAAGAATAAAATTTCAGGTCAATCTTTCACATTGTAAGTCATGGTGTTGCAGGAGACATGTATATGCCCATTTTTAAGAAAGAGAAAATATAAGTGATTTTAAACTGTGTGCAAAGAACCTACTAAACTACTATGGTAATGACATGCATGGGAATTAAAATATGCAGTCTCAAAACCAGGTTTAGAAACGAACTCCAATTGCATTTCTCTGAAGTAACTACTAAAATTATATAAAGAAAGAGGTACAGATAACACAATTCAAAGGATATTTGTGAAAGCATGTTTAAAAGGTGCTTCTCTTCACAATTTGTCTATGGATATCTCAAAATCTTTACTTCTAGTCGGCTAGGAGGAGGTTCAAACTGTTACCTGACTTCCACATGCATGGTACATGCATTCATTTTATTGCTTACCCTCTGATGTGTTGATGCCCAGCAGCTTCTCAAACGTGTACCTGGTAACACAGTGCTTCCTATAAGTTTGTAATATTTATTACATCAAGAATGATGAAAGAAAAAGGAATACAGTTGCTGTCAGCACAAAGCAAATCTATTTGGTTGATGGATGATAAGAATTCCTCAGTAAGAACCTTGATAAAACGTTTATATTGTTCTTCCCATGTGAAAAGCATCTCTTGGTAATTATCCATTCCTATATGGCACTTGGATCCTTTACATAATCAAAAGTTGTAAGACTAAGCTCCCACTCCAGTAGACAAATTAATCACTCCACTTTACATTTCTGTGGCAGAAGAGGCTGGTATTCTCCATTGCACATGCAACAAAGAACACAATTGCCCACAAAGCATGTGAAGAACTGTGCTTTGCTTTACTCAAAAGCCATATTGTATAAAAGCTGTAAACTCTCAAGCTGAATATAGAATTCTCACTCTTTCTAAAGACTCATGCTGATCCACACAAGCCTTGATGATTAACTACACTGTGCTCCTCTAGCTCTCCTTTGTGGAGCATAAGGCTGTGCTTGTAGGATGGCACACACCTGCTAAATACATATTTATGGAACAAAATCCACTCTGTGTGTTCACTGTCCTTACCTCATCTGCTTACGTATATACTATCCACTTATCTCTCTGAAAGAATGAAATATTTTATGCTTATATGTAATTTTTTTCCAGCAAAATGTTATTTCTTAAAACTATTGTGCCTTTGAAAATATAACAAGCTCAGCAATATTGTTTGTCTAATAATCTAAAATCCACTGCTCACGCATTCTAGAATTAAAAAAGGTATTTAGCAGATTCCAGTTTTTGGGATCAGTAAGAATTTTGATGGCTAATAAAGCACAACCTTGAGTACAGTGTATTTGGCTTCTACAGAGTAACTGGGTAACTGTATTCAGCAACCTTTCATTTTACTGGGAAAAGGCATCACGCTTGCTCTCTACCAACAGAATATATTTTAAAGTCAGGCTAATTGCATTCTAAGATGGATCAGGTTTATATTATAAATCAGACTTCAGCCAATCCTTGAGTTTTGACAGGAGGATCAAAAGATTACAAGGATTACATTATCTACAGTTTTTCATTAAGGAGTCATATCCATTGGTTTAAAAAAAAACCATCTTGGGCCTCAAATTGGAACACAAATTACAGGCTGCTAAGTCATATCTCAAGTGCTCTGTCACATGGTTATCCAGCTGTCAATTCTGCAATCCTATAAGCAGTGGTATCTTCCACACTGTGCTGCACCAGTTGCTTCTACAGGCAATACTTTCATGCACTGTTGGAGCTACTCTGTGGCAAGAGCTGGTCAAGAATCCCAGGAATTGAAAATAAAATTCACACAGAAAGCAATCTGCTTTGTGTGCTGACAATTTTCCACAGTAGCTTTGTAGTAAATCAAGAGGTGACATATGGGAACTGGACTTCACTGATCCCTAGCCATCAGACAGGATGAGTCTACATCATTCTCCAAGTGCACACTTGGCTCTCCTCCCTGCATACATTTGGGCATAGGGCCATGCTGAAGCTGACTGCACCAGAAACTTGATTCATCCTGCAGTCTACACTCAGCCCATCTCCCCCTGCAGCAGTGTTGCAGGGCAAATGCTGACCAATTTGCACTCACCAGGCTGTTAACAAAGTCTTGTTGGTGGTGGGTTCTTTTGCTTGTTTGCAGTTTTTTAACTGGCTGAAAACAGAAGTGCTGAGGTACAAAACCAGGCTGAGTCCTGCTCTTACCTCTGCCATCAGAGTGGTACCAAAGAATGTTAATCAATATAGGTATTGGTATTTTATATAGGTAAATACTGGCTTGTCATTACCAGCAGCTGTCTAGAAATGATTTATTTGAAATATTGCCTTGCAAAGACAACTATTACAGTTCCATGTATACTACCTAAGTGCAGGTGAAGAGTGTACCAGTTAATACTAACTGGACTCAAGTACCACAGACTAGCCTGGAGTTTAGCATTTACATTTATAGTTGTTTGCTGTTGGGTTCTTTGTGTTTGCTTTCATTGGTTTGTTTGAGTTTTTTAATCCAAGACTCACTAACATTTAAATATGTAGAAATAGAGGCCCTAGGGACTGCAGTCTTCAAGAAATTAATTAAAAACATATCAGAACTGTCCACCATATTGTGCAGAACTGAACCCAGAATGTGGCTGTTGTGGCTATGAAAGATGGAAATGTATCTCCCAGTCACAAATCCAGTGACAGATTACGCTTCTTAATCCAAAACATTTCCCCACCTACATGGCTGTTTCCAGGGACTGACTGAATATGACTAGAGGACCAGTCAGCTGTACTGGGTAGAGCTAGCAGACAATCAAAACAAATATACTTAAATAAAGTGCCCAAAAGTTCAGTACCAGTTTTGGACAACTCTCACTTTGGATAACATGGAATTTTCAGCCTTTGAACAGTAATCTGTGTAGGTACCTGCTATCCTCCAGTCATAGCTGTCACAGCATCAAGGCTGAGAAAGTTCAAGTGTCTGGACAATGCTCTCACGCATATGGTGTGATTCTTGGGGTGTCCTGCACAGGCTCAGGAGCTGGACTCAAAGATCCTGATGGGTCCCTTCCAACGCAGTATATTTTATGATTCTATGATTTAACAGAATAGGTACACAATAAGTGTACTTACAGCAAGGGAAAATATCTTCCACCACAGATACTAAAAACCTTGTAATGTTTGTGACATAAATATATGAAGTGCTACAGTTTCTGCTTCAGAGGAAATAGCCATGCAGCCACACCCACAAAATGTCTTTACAGAAAACTTATTTCAGAGACAAAACCAAACCCACTCATGTTTCTTCTTAAGCTAATTTAGAGCTTTTTCAGTGAAATTAATGCAAAGAAATACATTTAACTTCAGCAGAAGTCTCATGGTTAATTTCCTCAAATCCTGTCATTGTTATCAGCTTTGTAGTAAATAAAGTGATCCTTACACTGGTCGTTTCAGAGACAGAAGCACAGTTCAGACAGTCATTTTTCCTAAACAATCAGCGAATACATTGTTACAAGCTTTGGAATATCAGGACTCCTTTTGTAAAAAAGAAATCCTGGTAACCCAGCTGCACAGAGATAAACATTTACAGCGTTCACACAGTTACGAGGTCTGCCTAACTTTCCAGCACCCTCCTCAGTCAGTTCTGTGGGCACTTGGCTTAGGAAGATTCCCAGTGACAATAAAGCTGAGTGCAAAGCATGGACTCTTCGAAAATGATGGCATTTCCTACAGAAGACATAAAAACAGTTAAGTATGACTTATTGCCAAGATATTCTGCAAATACGCATGAAAGAGAATTGTAATGGTCTAGAAGACAAGTCAAAACTCCAGTGGTAAGACTGGAAGAAGCAGCAGCAGAAATACAATGAATTAAAAAAGAAGTTCCACAGATGTATAGAACCAATAGAAGTACCACAAGTAAATGAAAAAGCTCTCTCAGTTTACTTATAATCAAGGAATATTTTACTGACAGATCAAGAGACCACATGATAAGATGGCTTATATAACATTAAGAATTTTACAGCATTACAGGGTTCATTTGAGCTACAAAAGCAAGAGATTTTGTATACTTCATGCTGACAATTCTGGGGAGAAACTGCAATAAAATTCTCAAATTTATTCAGATTGATTAGCAATAACCATATTACAGCAGCTGCCTCACCATTGCTCAGCACTTTGTGTGCACAAACAGCACGAAAGATGTGACAGTACTGTGATTTTCCTGATATTTGTAGAATTATGGAACACAAAACATATATTTAAGGAGGAAGTTTAGCTAAAAGGCAGCTCTTCTTTAAAAAATGGCCAAGTCAAATTCCAACAGTATATACAAAGTTAGCACAATGTATATTCATGATTATCAAAGACTCTGAAGCTCAAACTCTCATTAAACAGTATTTGTTTAAAAATCACAAGCGCTTGAAAACACAAAAATATTTTTGGACCATTTGCTAATCTTCATCTGCTGAGCTAAGGCACTCTTAACACCTTCCATCGTTCAGAACACAGAACAGAATCAATGCCCACGCTGCTGGTTCTATTCAGCAATCTCCCTCAAGCATTCCTGAGATGGATAGTTACCATTAATCACACTGAACTGCAAAGTTCATCTCTTCCTGGCTTGATAGGGTAGCACTTTCTCTCAGGTAAGTGCTTCAGAATGAGAGTAAAAATTACTTTCATAGCCCCAGCCATCTATTTCAATGAAGCTGAGCACTGAAGTAGGTTTAACAGCACATCCTGTTAGTCCTCAAGTATTTTCGACAGGACTCAAACACCGAATTTCTTTCCAGATTACTGCATCAGGACTGATCAAACTGGTGTTTCAGAGAGGTAGTAATTTCTCCAGACACCTTAACAGCAGCTGGATCAGCACTAGAAAACCTGCTAAGAGGTGTTCTAGTTCACTTCAGCTCTCAAGCAATGAATGTGACAGCAGAAAGATAATGCTGATCAAGAACTGAGAATAAAACAGCACCACAAAAAGTCCTTTCACTGATATGCACTCCCTCCTCCAGCAGACTTGTAGCCTTGAGGAAATGCAGGCTATTTGGTTCTGTTCATTAAGTAATAAAAAATGTATTACTACCTGGGGACTTTTTGAGGAAAAACAAGTATTTTATGGTTCAAGAACTTGAACAGTTTATCCACACTGTGGTACTTTAAGCTCTTTTGGAAAAAATAATCTTGCAAATACACATAAAAATCTTCAACAAAACCCAGTCAAACCCTTCTTGTGGAACAATCAGGAATCTGGATGCAGTAGGAGGTTCAGTTGTGGGAGACAGTGACACAGAAAGAGGCAAAGCATGCACTATAATGCCTAATGAAATACTACTGATCCAACACCTGAAAGTCTAAAACCTTCATGTACCCCTAGCTGACTGCTGACTCCTGTCTTACAGCATTTTCAGCTAATGCTTAACTTTAGAGACAAGATGATATTTGATAATTACCCTGTACACTCCTACATCAGGTTAAGTTTTGAATGTCAAGCTTTAGTACTCCAGACCGTATGTGTGTATATCTGATACTGTAACAATTTAATCAAAATTTTTATTCCTTTAGCTGCCCTGAGAGGTGAGGAACAATACTTGGAAGAAAGTAAAAGCAATAAACATAAGTGTTTACATTTATTTCCTAAATTAAGCACAAACAAGGTCCTGCTTTCATAAGCAGAAATCCTTGACCACCTGAGTAAAGATGTTAGGTCAAGTGTTGATAGTAAAATTTTATCAGCCTTAGAGAAACAATGTGTTTATTTGCTCTGCATTATTATTCTGAAGAAAGCCATCTATGTGGTTACAGAAAAATTAAACAAGGCCAAAACTGTACCAGCAGATATTTACTGTGAAGCCATCCATCACAAATGGCTGATTACGCAAAGAGGGCCTCGTGCAGTGAGATCTCACGAGCAGCAGCTTCCTGAAATAAAAGCAGCTGAGTACGGACGAGCTTGAGACAGCAGCTGAGAACACGCGCTGGCCAGGCAGGCAGGAGCACACGTTGTACCGATGCACCTGCAAAGAACATTCTGCTAAATAAGTCCTTTGGGCAGTGTTTTATCTCCCTTACTTGCTGTCCCAGCGCCACCCTCCTCAACAGAGAGATACAAACACATTTGTTCTCACAAGGTCACAGCAGGAACAGAAGTACGGAAGGAGTCCACCAACCACAGAGAACTGACACCTTTTTTAGACCTCATATTTGCACTTCACTTCTGAACCTCAACCTAGATTTCCAACTGATGGCTGGATTAAAAGGAATAAAGTTGTCCATTTCCTGGGAAGAAGCTATTTGGCAAGAACCTTGATGAAATTCAACAAAACCTGAAAATAATACATATTTTTAGTTAAAAACAAAAACATATGGTGCTCACAGGCCATTAGAGAATCTCAGTCACATCTCCACATCTGTACTGTGAAGCCAGAGAAGAGGAAATAAATATAGATCAAGTATATAAAGAAGTAAAGTAAGAACAAAACATCTCCTAGAAATTGCACTCTCATAGAGAGGAAAAATTGATCTTTTCAACACCTTGAGTAAGGGAAAAAAGTCTATTACACCTATACACCCAGAGCTATTCTATCTGCTAGACTGAAGGAATTCTTGGGTCAAAATTGCACTGACACCTATGTGGAGATACAGAGCTGATGCAGAGTTTTAACTTTTGAAAACTGTGGAAAAAAATGGCTATTTTATTTTCATTTCTCACAATATTTTTCCAGAGTCAGGGAATGCCAGTGTCACTGAAAATCCTTTCAGAAACAATCATGTAAGTAATGAATGCAATGACTTCAAAATGGGGGGAGGATGTCGTGACATGGGCTATCCTCTTTTTTTCAACAGCTTCCTACTTAACCCTAGAACAAGTTCACGACTTAATAATTATTTCCTCCTCCTTCACCCACTTCTAAATATGCAAATACAACTCACCAATCCCAAGTATGCATAAACTTATGAAAGCTCTTTAAAAATTATTCTCAAATAGCATTTCCTATACTTTGACACATACATAAGAGAAACATTTTTATTTTCATTTACTGCAATTACTAATATTGTGAATATCTGGGTTTTAAGAGACTTATATTTGCCATAACTTAATCTTTCATCTCTTCCCTGAAGAACTGCCTGTTCTTCTGCAATTAAGTTACCCTCTGTGAATCCCACACTACTCTAGCTTCTTTTGTTACGTGTAGTACATGCACAGAAATTTCTGCAGGTAGTGCAGCAAACTTGCATAAATCATTTTTATCAGCTATTTATAGAAAGCTATTTTATTTCTTTAAATCAAATTATTAGTGTTTTGTAACCTGAGCTTGTACTCAAATATTTTATGAAGCAGAATTTATCTTGAGTCATCAGCTACCTAAAGAATTTTAAAAGTATTTGTTATATCAGACACAGAAGGCACAGATAAATTCTTTACTTCTTCTTAGTAGTTCATACCATTAAAATACTTTAGTTGAAAATTACATTAGTTTTATTTAGTTTTAGTACCAGCTCATTATTAATTGTGGGCTTAAAACAGTACACTGACAAAGGATGCAATTAATACACATTTTGGTTTTGCTATCTAGATGAAAACCACCATGTAACTAAAGATGCAATTAAAACACGGGGAATAGTTTATCACGTTGTGTGGCCTTCTCTGCGATTTTTTTTAGGAATGACTGACACACACGGTATAAAGCTCCTATAGGCAGGGCTATGAACACATTTATTAATATTGTCCAATGCTTGCCTGGTGAAAAATCTCCTTCTGGAACAGACATAAAAGAAACTTCTTTTTAAAAAGACTCCTACAGCTTCATTTTGGCAGAACCTACAGAGAACCCTGTCATGCAGCTAAGGAGGAGGACTGCTGAAAAGGAAGAAGAGGAGGCCAATTTGACAGGGAGAGGGGACAGGAAAGACCATGAGCTAAGAACTAACATGGTCTCAGTTTGAGTTTCAACAGTCCCCCCACGTATTTCATTTTTGTAGGAAGGAATGGCAGAGACACTGACCCTGGCCTGGGATCACTCCCCTTTGCCTGATCAGGAGCTGTAGGCACAACTTTAGGTGCCTTGGTGCTTTAGGGCACTGAGGAAGAAAACAAGGCCTTTCATCCCACAGTCATCACAGCAGCTTCAGGCCAGCGAGGATAATTACTAGATTGCTTTTGCCATCCTGGCTGAAGTTGACTCACAAACCCAAAAGACCAAGTTTGGTAATCTCAGCTGAGGTCTCCTTTGCATGGCTATTTATATCAGGCATGTGGCATGGTCAGAAACTCGCGATATTCAGCCAGGGTGGTATTATTAGAACAAACATGGGGGCGAACTCCACTGGTTTTTCAGTTCTGCCTTTAGCTGTACAGTTTACAAATGCTGAGTGAAAGCAGGGTGGATGTGTTTGCATTCTGTTCACAGTGCATGTTCATTTGAAAACTGGCACCTACAGAAGCCTGACAATCAAATGAAAGAACTTTGTAGGAGGGCTTAACAGGCTGTGCCCTGACAAGGCCATGATAAACTGAGGGCACAGGAATCCGTTTCTCCAAGTGACTGAGAACACGTGCTACCGTTTCTGTAAGGAAACCACGCTCCTCAACTAATTAATGGAGTTATTTCTTCTCTTGTTCCTCATTTTAAGACCTTGAATCCACTTTTTCAAGGCACACTCAGGTATCCAGACAAAGATTTAAAAAGCAAAATTAATGAAACCCAGTCACAGTTACTAGTAAACAAATCCTTTCAGAAAAGGCATGGTCTCAAAGGCCTCTCACTATTCCCCTCATTTTCTGAACATGACTTGTGTTTTAAGAAGCAGAAATTAATTGAAAGGGTGTATAACTTTCACATTGTTAAACAAGAAAGCAGAAGATTCACAAAATATGCAGAAATACCTAAAAAAAAAAAAAAAAAAAGTGAGTTTTAAGGGTTTTTTTTGAGAAATGACCTGACCTTGATAGCACCCTAATGACAAAATAAGCTGCACTAGATTCTTCCCAGGAGTAACAGCAGCACTGAAACAGACCTGGTAATGAAGGGGCAGGCTTAAGAGTAGTATTCCCTCCTGACAGCCATAAAATACATGTGCCTCAAAACTTAATCTCCAGGCTGCTGGCCTGACTTAGAAGAAAAAAATCAGTAACCAAAGTAAATTACTCACAAGAACTAAACCAAGAATTGTTTGCAAAGCATTTACATTTTCCATCATCTCTTACATCTAGAACCTGTGGTAATAATATTTAGAAAAGCACTGCAAAAAATATTTTATGCATTCTAAACTTGTCAGTCTTTCAAGTAAAATAGCCTTCCGTGGTACAATTATGAAATTCTTTTGCTTCACAATTTATCTTAGCTCTGGAGACAAGAATAAAAATTTGTCTTACCCAAAATGTCAACTGAAAATTTAAAATAACAAAGCTTTAAAGGAATTGTGCTTGATAGAACATTTGCATAATAACAAGTAGTAATTATTCCAAACAGATTCTCCCAAAGACAAGTTTTGCAGGCAAATGTGAAGATTTTCTCAGTGTGTGATGCCATGTGTGAAGGGCTAAAGCAACAGCACAACTTTTGAACCCCTCTGGTTGTAAATAAGGTAACACCACCACTGTTAGACAGCAGAGACCTCCTGCTGTCAGCTGCATTCACTGAACTGGTTTCCACTGACTTCAGGAAAATATATCAATAAACAAACCAAGCTGAGCAAGTCAAACTTTGACCCCATTCACACAATCAAATTTTCAGACTAATAAGGCACTCTGATTCCAAATATAAGAATATGGAAGAGTGCCAGAGAGGAGAGATTCCAAGCATTAAATTGATCAGGAGAAGTGCAATTACCAAAAACAAAGCAGAGAGGATTTCAAATTCCACATATTTCAGGAACAAATAATCCTGTATATTAAGAACATTTTACTCTATTTTTTGGCAATCTAAATGAGTGTTCTACTGAGAAACCGTTCCCACTACAAAAATCAGCTGCTCAGCAAGGACATGTCACAAGTCCCTTGACATGGAGAGAGGCAGGGGGAAGGGAGATCCATTTAGAAATTATTTTTGTAAGTCATTAAAGGATGAGCCATTCTAAAAGATTCAGTTAAGAACACACTTATGCAACTACTTTAAAAACCCCATAGCAGCTTCTAAAATTTCAGGTTCATGGTACAAGTGCATATAAATTTTGACATTATCTTCTCAGATTATTGCACACATTTTATTGTTGCCATTTAAAGGATTCTAATAGGATAACACCATCTTTATTAAACTGTTGATACAAGATGATTCTTTTATCATAAATTCAGATGAAGACATTACAAAAAGTACATAGCTATTAATAGATTGCAACAAACTATTAAAAGAATATCTTCCTTACAATACTGGTCTTTTGTTTATAATTAGAGACTTAAAAAGGAGGGGTTCTGTAATAATATTTTACTAAATTAGCATTTAAATAATACTTGAGGCACTTTTCAGAAATTATGAAAGCTATGAACAATTAGCATATTCAGTTAAATCTGAAGAATATGTCTACAATATTAACTGTTATGTATGACAGTACTATTTGCTTTTAAAATCCAATTTTCTAGAAGGTTAAAAACTCTCAAAGTCAGATCCAAGCTTTCTGGCTGTCTGTAGCAGCAAATATGCTGCCATCACAATTTTCATGTACAAATGATTGTTTATGTATAAATTAAGCTTCACAACATTTACTGTAAGGTAGGAAGTGCCAATAGCCTTTATACAGAATATACAGACTGTGACTTGCTGAAAGGAAGAGGAAGCATGAAGCAGACAGCTCCATGGGCTCTGTCATCCCATTTCACAATACATATCTCTGATGCTACTCCAGAAGATTCTGTTATTCTGATAGTTCTACCACTGAGAACAATGTGTGTTCCCAAGCACAAGACTAAACACTCAGCAGATGATTTTTAAAAAGGAGATCTGTTATACTTCAGTTGTTCTTGATCACTCAGTATAAAACATTTTGCGACTTTGCAGAAAAATCCCATATTCCTGTCCCTGGACTTGCCAGAACACACTAAAATAACAGAAGCTAAATTCTGTTCTATGCATATCCACAGCCATGGGAAATTCTTGCCCCTGATTTCAAAATCTTCCAGAGAACAGGAAAGCTTTGCAGTTTCCCTGTCTCACCCTACACCTAGCTTCTCTGCTAGAGTCTTTGTGAAAAAATAAAAAGAAATAAAAGTATGCTGCTGTGACTGAGAAACTAAATACATTTATGGTCCCAAGCCAAGGGTACCAGGCAGATTTGATTTGAAATATTAAGTTCCTTGATTAAAAATTTAAGACAATCAGACAAGCTATTGGGGTGGATGGAAGAAAGCTGTTTCCAGTGGGAAGAATTTTCTTGTTCCTTCTGGCAATGGACCATCAAAAAAGGAAGTTCACCCACAAATATCACAGTTGTTCAGTATCATATCCCAAAATGGGTTCCAGCCACTTCTCCACCTCTGCCACAGACAAATTTTTTCTCAGTGCATAATCTTCTACCTGCAAAGGGACCACAAAATGTGATGCAGATCTTTAAACTCCAGGTTTATATGTTTACAAAATTTTGAGACATCTGCTCATAAGATGATTTTGAATGCTCTAACATTACTATAATTGACAGTGTAAGTTACCTGATCTTTACATATCTTGCCAACAGCAAAGTATTTGGAATTAGGACTGGAAAAGTAGAGTCCAGAAACTGCAGAAGCAGGTATCATTGCCAGTGATTCTGTGAGACCAATTCCTGGAAAAGAGAATGAGGATTTTCTTATTCTTTGAATTAAGAATACGCCCAAATTCAGAACCTTTTTTTATGCTGGACAGCTTCAAGCAAACTCAAAAAAACCAAGCAGCCTTCAGATGAGCTAAAACCAAACCCTTTTTCCACTTGATAACCATTAAGAAAACCTCAGACATACTGCACTTTCATTACAATTACAGTAGAGTAGCTCTGCCGTTTGAAGGAAAAAACTTGGACATTTTGGCAAATGAAGTTTTGAAGCACAGAAAGGTATTTTTGGAATTATGGAAGTACCAGTGAAACTCCTGACATGCAAAATATCAGAGAAAAAGAAATTTAACAAATCCCTTTTTAAGAATTACTATCTCAAGGTTCCTGTGGACGAGGAAATATTTTGCTGAATTGGCTTTTTTTCTGTTTCTATCTGGAATGCCTTCTTAAAACGATAAGGATGCCGTAATTTTTTCTGTGCAGCAGAACCCTGTTTGCATGTGATCTTCTAATTAGGGACTCGACTCCTCCACCAAAAGCACTGGCAACATTTTGCAAATTCTTCACTGAATGAGGCAAAATAAGTGGGAATAAAAAAGGGAAGACAAAAATTCCCAGAAGCACTTCAGTTTAGTGTTTTATGTAGTTCTGCAGCACTCAGTTTTTTCTTTGGTTGGAATTTTGATTTCACATAACAAGCAGTTTAAGAATCTTAGTAAAGCAGAGTTACCTGTTGTTTCCTCAATGTTTGCAAGTTTCCACATGGTGAGTTTTTCTGTATGGTCAGGCTGGCTGGGATATCCAGGGGCAGGGCGAATTCCCTCATATTTAATTTTGCGCAGGCTAGAGAGATCCAGCTGCTCACTACTACTGTAGGCCCAGAATTCCCTTCGAACTCTTTCATGAAGCTCTTCAGCAAATGCCTTGGAATTAAAAGATTTTTTTTAATTTTCACTTTGTACAGACTGATGGAACAGCTGTTTGATTAAGATGAACAATGATAGATGCTTTCTCACATTTCCCTTTTTAAGAGAGCTCTTAACATAGGTGAGACACTTGAAAGACTTAAAATTCACACAAAACATTTATTTTGCTAATTTAAGTATTTTAGTTACTTCTCTTATTGGTAGAGAGTGTTTTTTTGACTGTCATGCTTTAAAGAGGTAAAGATGTGGACAATTAACCCAAAAAGACAAAATTCAATAACATATGGTAGCAACACTTCACTGTAGCACTAAAGTCATTCAGTCTTGACAATCTGGGTGTCTCACCCAGGTCTAGCTATGGAAGGCCACATCATTCTTGCCTCCATGCTAAGATCAGATGCAAGCATGAGCTGCTGCTCCTTTTAGCAGAGGACCTTTCCCCTAGCTCAAAGTCAGCAACAGCTTTTCGGAACTGCTCCTGCAGCTTACATGATTTTCTCAGCAACAGTTGCCCTTCAGGAACAATTTCCATTTCAGTAAATATCTTCAGATAATAGTAATACCAACAACAACAACAACTACTACTAATAATAATAATTTCTGAAACCCCGCTATAGCTTGAAATCCCCAGCTAGAGCTACCCCCACTTGCATTGAACCCAAGTGGCTCTAAGTGCTGAAAGTTGCAAGGAAAGACACAATGAAACCTCATACCTCTGCCAGCCGATCACCGAGAGCCTTCACCATTATGATGTTGTATTCATCATCCTGTTTCCTAAATTCACTGCATAAATCATCTACACCAAAGCAGGCCACAGCAAACAGGCCTAAGTAGTCACAAATGCCAGAATCCAGTGGTGCTATGAAGTCAGAGAGGCAGTAATATGGATCTGTGCAGGCAGAGTCCTTTTCAGCCTAAAGTAACATAATCAATGAGATACATCAGAACATTTTAAAATACAGCATTAGTGCACTATTAAACTATAGACCAGTATTTTTAAGACTAAAGGGCTTAGGGCATTTCTAACAAACACCTAACTAGTCTTTGAGCCATGGTATTTTTGCTATAGTTAAAGAAAGTTTTAGAAGAAAACCACCTCTCTTACTCTTGAGGGTGTTTGGACCACTGAAGAACAAAACACCAAAGAAGAGAAATGCAGCACTGAACACACATTCTGCTTCTATTTACAGCTACTAAGATTTAACAGCTTATACTGCAAAAAATTATTACAGAGTAAAGAACACTCTTATGCCAACAACTGGGTAAGAGGAGGAATATTTCATCTCTACCCCTAACAGATTTCACATTTGTTAACAAAACTGATGGTTGATGTGCAAACTGAAGAATTCTTCAGCAACTCCCACTGTAGAATGGTTATGAGTTTATAAACACTCCTAGTTTCTTATGTTACAAACGATGTTATCAAGTAATCCAGACAAAACAGCGCCCATGATACATACTTTCTACTAATCACACATAAACAAAATGTATGTGTTGCTACTAGAAAGTTGAATCCTAAGCAAAGTTCAAGTGGGTTTATATAAGAGGAAGTGGCCCAGTGGAAAAAGACCTCGAGGTGCTGATCAATACCCAGCTGAACACAAACCAGCAGAGCGCCCAGGTGGCCAATAAGGCTAGCGGCTCCCTTGCCTGCGTCAGAAACAGTGTGGCCAGCAGGACTAGAGAAGTGATTCTTCCCCTGTACTTGCCACCAGTGAGGCTGCATTTAAATACTGTGTTCAGTTTTGGATCCCAAACTGAACACTCAGTTGCAGGAGCAAGTCCAGAGATGGGCAATGAAGCTGGTAATGTTTCTGGAGCACTCATCCTATGAGAAGTGGCTGAGGGAGATGAGGAAAACGAGAGAGATTGCTCTCTACAACTACCTCAAGAGAGGTTGTTGCCAGGTGGGAGGCTGGTCTCTTCTCCCAGGTAACAACTGACAGAACAAGATGACACAGTCTTAAGCTGTGCTAGGGGAGGTGTAGGTTGGACATCTGGAGGAAATTCTTCACAGAAAGTGTGATTAGATACTGTAACAGACTGCCCAAGGAGGTGGTGGAGTCACTATCCCCAGAGGTATTTGAGGAACAACTGGACATGACACTCAGTGCCATGGTCTAGTTGACATGGAGTTGTTCAATCACAGGTTGGACTCAATCTCAGAGGTCTTTTCCAACCTAATTGATTCTGTGAAATAGGGAATTATACTGCTCATTGGATCCTTTTCCAAAATGGAAGAAAGGTAACAGAAAGAGGTGACTGAGCATCCAAAAAGAAATCTCGAATCCTATCAGTATATTCATTGTGGAAGCATGATTGCTATTTAAGAGGTGGCACAGTACTTGCAAATCTACCCAACTTACAGAGAGAGGAAAGTTATTTAACGTCTATCACTTAGCTGAAGATTCATTTTCTTTATCCTATGACAATATTTTAGCAATGCATTTCACCCATTCCCAACTGCATCTTAAAAGCAAATAAAACACTCCCACCCGTGAAAAACAAAGAAAAATTGTCTATTAACCTACAAGGTCACAGGAAGTACCACAAAAGTAAAGAAATATCCTTTTTCTCCACAGGTGAAACTTACGTTAATTTTAAAGTTCATTTGCGATTATTAGAGCTAAAGAAAA
Source organism: Cyanistes caeruleus (assembly GCF_971803275.1). NCBI lineage: Eukaryota > Metazoa > Chordata > Aves > Passeriformes > Paridae > Cyanistes > Cyanistes caeruleus. The sequence continues at coordinate 68,967,841 of NC_141702.1, forward strand.
TATTACATGCATCTCTAACTTTTAGATTTATATCACATCCTTAATTACTGTCAATGTCATGGAGAGAACACTGTCTATTGAAAGGAACATTTTATATAAGAAACAGAAGACAGTTATTCTCTTCTACTTTTGCTCTGCTGAAAACTCTCCTGAGTTACTGTATACATCAGATGAAGAGATGCAGCTAAAATACATGGAGTCCAGAAGAACAGTATGCACAGAGTTTCATGACCTTAACCTTTCAGAGAGGCCTGAATAACTGGGATAAAGAGGGTAAAAAAGGTTAAGGAAAATAACAGTATTCCAATAATAAAAAGCATTACAGTAACAACATCAAATCAGATATTTTCCTGGGGAAAATCCTGGGGACAAGCCAGGAAAAGGAAGAGTGGTAAAACTGATTTACATGGGATATCAAAATGTTTAACTAAGCCATAAGTCTCTGAAACATCTGTGACTGTGTGCTTGTTGAGAGCATTTTATATTAACACCTGCCATGGACTGTCAAGATGTACTAGAACCATCTCAGGGAACTGCAACAGATAAATTTAAGAGCCAGGTACTTTTTAGTACAGTTCTGCAATATTGGCACACGACTGCCCTCACAGAGTATTGTACTCCAGAAATGTAGATAGTTTCATTTTTTTTCTGCCAGTATTTGAAGACTCTGAATATATGAACTATGAAGAAGCCAAATCAGAAGACAGGGAATAAGGAGAGACAGAGTGTCTTGCAAATTCAATCTACCAAATTTAATGCAAATCTAAGTATGATTCTCTCCATCAAAATTAGCTGCAACTAATTCTAAATGGACCCTTCATATAGTGAATTTTACCAAAAAAATTAAAGCTATTAGAAGCACTTATCTCCATTGAGCTTTATTTTCCAGTTTTTTTAAATTCTAACTGGGTTTAAACATTAACACATTCAAGTAGAATTTTTCATCTAAAGTAGAATCCAGGGATATTAGAGAACTAAGGTTCATTAGGTTCTAGTTTAGCAACACAAGAGTCACGTGATTAATTTGCACAACACACTGCTTTAGAACATCATAAAACTGAGACCTAAAATGCATATCATATCTGAAGATGTCAAATCTATAAAGCATTTTGTACAATTATTACAATGCAAAATACTACAAATACTATACAATACAAAGACCTAACAGTTCACTAACAGGATCTTGTCATTACTGTAAGAAATGACAAGACAACTGCTGCAGAGAGATTACAACAACCATTTTCTACAGATTTTAATAGGGCACTTCTACTACATTCCTGAAATACAGAGGGGAAAAAAAGTCACTTAACAAATGTGCTGTCACTGTACCTGTTGCCTCAATCCATAAAATTTTGCTACTGGTTCTGAAGATCCCACTGCCTCTTCTACAGCATACAAGTAGATATCATCTTGAACACTTCGAGCTGGCCAGAACCCAACCACACCTCTGGCTTGTAATTTCTTTTCATTTATCAATGTTTTCAGTAGATCTTGAGCATCATTATAAACTCTCTTTGCTTCTTCACCTATTAAAAACAAAGAAACTGCCTTAGAGAAGGCATGTTTTCATGATTGGCTAAATAGGTTTAAGAATTGTTTGAATATTGATTCTTTTTTCACATAATTGTCCAATGACTGCAACGATTTGTCGCTACAGCAAATAGGAATACTGCAGTGTGATCATAGGTCTGTAACAACATATATTTTAGGGAAAAAAAACCCAAACAAAGCACAAAATGTTTCAGCCAGCACCTAGTAGAGACAGAGAACACAGAATAAAATGAGCAAGAGACCCAGTGTGCACACCTCCATTCCCACAGTGCAGCAGACCCAGAACATTGCTCTCAGTGTCACCCTTGCCGTTTTATCACATATTTCAAAGCCTACTGAACAGCTTCAAAAGGAGCTTGCCATCTTCACCCACAACAGGAACACAGATACATTAAGTGCTCTGTTGCCATTTTTTGTTAATAAAATACCTCCCTGTGCTTTGGCAGGTGAATGCTAAATAAGATGGCTGAGCATTTTTCCACACTTAATTTTCAGCCTCACATAGCAACACTTGGCTCACTAAGCGCTGCTTCGAACAAATTATTTCAGTGACATTCTTTGCACTGCAGCATATTGGGCCCATTAGGATTAGTTATATGAAGTAAATGCAGTTTCAATACCCACCTACAGTTTTATCATTAAAGATCTTAGGGAAACTCCGGTTGGGATACTTTCCTCTAAGTTGCCAGACGTCAAAGAAGGGTTTCCAGTCAATGTACTCTACCAGCCTCCCCAGGTCATAATCCTCAAAGACTTTTGTGCCGATGAATTTTGGTTTAACTGTAGCAATCAGAAGCATAATCCAACATGATGAAAATAATTTAAAATTGCTTTAACATTCACAATATAACTGATGTTCAGCAGCCTCCACCCCTGCAAATGACCTCTTCCAAACTAACTATCCTAAAATTCTCAGACATATTTTCCTAAGTCACACCATACTCCACAGTTACAATTTAACAAAAGAAGAAAAAAAGCATAAAAGGCCTATAAAGCTGAAATAGAAAAATTAAGGTCATTTGTTCTTCCACATAAATCAATAGGTTTTAGCTGTTGGACTTTGGAATTTATTTAATTGATCAGAATATTGGCTTAGACACAAGACCAAAAAAACTTACACAGCTTATCAATCCCTAACATACTTGATGGGTACACACCTTCCATATTTACCAATTCCTTTCTATACACAAACATGTACTATGACACTGCAGAATACTTCTGTAAATTTTTATGTAATTGCTAAGAACTTTTGCAGCAATCACACATGTTCAGACACATACACACAAGTGAAAAAGCAAGATGGATCTGTGTAAAGCCAAAAGCTTTGCACTTGTTTTGTCCGTTCAATATTCATAACACATTAAGATAAGTTATTGAAAATTAGTATCTTGTTGAGTCTTGTAAATGGAAGGACAGAAAGCAGTTTAATGTCACTGCAGGATGCAACCTGAATGCTGTTTATACTTCTAGTATAATTTAAAAAAAAAAACAAACAGTACAAAAACTGATGGGGGAAGGGTAGGAAAGAGTGTAAGGAAGAATTTGATAAAAATGCCATGTTACAGCATGTACAGTAAGGTGTGCAATGCAATGAGCCAGGCAGACACTGTTTTTAAAAGACGTCATTAGTGTTTTCTTTGTTTATATGTTGTGATGGGTAACTCATTGTTTTGGGATTTTTTTTTCAGTTATCTTTATAAATATTAATTATTTTTTAAATTGGCTGCAAAAAAGCAGAAGCAGAATGTTCAAATTAATGCAAAAAATCATTGTTGAGACAGGTACCAACTGACTTAAGCTTCTATATTCTGAGGTTTAAAGTATAATTTAATTTAAAAATATACGTAAAATAAACATACAAAATAAAATAAAGGCATAGAAACCACAAACAACAACATATAGCTGACCTGGTATATTGCCTGATAACCAATCATTATGGAAACCTTTTCTTCTAGCTTGCTGTAGAGATAAGTATCTTCTTTCCTATATAGACATAAAGGTTAATTTCAGAACACCACATTTCAGACACATAAACTGTAACTGTGGACTTCATGGTAGAGTTTTACTCAAAATACTCTTCAGGATAAATCTAACAACAGATAATTTCAGTCTCAACAACTTCCAGTTCCCAAGTGTAAAGTAAGATTACATCACAAGCAGATCATAATTTTTGCCTGTAGAATTCTAATGAAACTGGCCTACAAGATTTCTGGCTCCTCTCAACTACACCAGAAGTTCCTTTATTACTTCAAAATACACTAAAATACAGGCAGAGAAAGACATTCTCCTACTGCTCTGATCACTCACCTAAACGAGACTAAGACATTAGCAAAGTATAGTGGTTTAAAATTCTCTATTAGTAGAGTGTGGCTCAGTACCAGCAAAAGCTACCAGTACCATTTTCACTACCCCAGCTGAAGCTCCACATATCCTGCTACTGCACCAGGAGAACACTGGTCTCCTGTAGGTTAAGATGACATGACTGCCAGCTCCATGGAGGTTCTAGATACCACAGATCAGCCATTGAGGACAATGTAGAATTTGCCAAGCATGTGTCAAGACTACTGCAAGAAGGCCTTTAGGCTAGAAAACTTGATTTCATAAGGACTTCTGGAAGTTTTCAATCCATCTTACTGCAAGTTTTAAATCAAAACAAATATACCTGAAGGTCTTCATAAAGAGCTGAACAGAAAGAGTAATATCAAGTTATTAATAATAGCTGAGAAGCAAGTGCCAACCACTTCAAACAAGAAGATAATAAATTACATTTGTACCTTGAGAGACTCATAGTGCTCTTGTCTAATTTCTTCATATTCCTCTAATATTTCCTCAAAGAAATCATCCTTTATACTATCGTCTAAGAGCTGGGAGCACTGAAAAAAGGAAGAAAAAAGCACTAAGTACATAGTGTAACACACTATGGAAAGGACAAAGTGTGAATTTCAGACTAGGCAACCAGTCTTTTGGACTCTCTTGGCAACACTAAACTAAGCCTTACCAATAATCTAAAACCTACATTCAAACTGGACATGTTTATTACTGAGATCTCTGACCAATAATCTACAACCTACATTCAAACTGGACATGTTTATTACTGAGATCTCTGCCCTACTACACATGTAACATTAGCAGTGCCAAGTCTAGCTCTGGAAAGAGGATAATACTCCCAAACTTCAGAGACTGAAGAGTCACAGAAGCAACACACACCTTGGCCTACTCTTTACCACCACATATTTGCCAGTTAAGACCACCCATTTCTCTGAAAGAGAATCCATCCCAAAAAACTCCAGACACACGTTTCTCAGTACAAATGTTGCTAACTAACTTCAGAAATATATCCAAATTAGCCATAATAGCAGTTCACACAACTCCATCAGTCTTCACTACAAAACTACAGTCAAGGACTCACAGTGAATGTCACTCTCACTAGACTAATGGACATTTAAATATAAGTGCCCAGTGACAATAACTGTCAAAAGCCAATTGAGAACCACGTGGCAGCACAAAACAGCTGAAGCAAGTGTAATTTAGAAACTTGTCTCTGATGTGCCCCTTTTAATTTTCTGCCACAACATTAAGCCTCAGAGGAAAGGATGGAAGGGACAACAGAAAAACAGGGCATGGACAAGAAACTATAATTTAGAACTTACAACCACAACACTCTTGGATGCATCCAGGACATGAACTACAGGTGCGCTATATCGTGGGGCAATTTTAACAGCTGTGTGTGTTCTTCAATGAAAAAGAAAAAGAGTGAGCATTTTACAACTAAAGCAAAAATACAACAAAACAAAAAAACCAAGCAACCCACCAACAAAAAAAGCAGACAAAATCCCCAGTGAAATAAATCCTAACTTAATGCATAGAACTTCAAAAGAAGAAATTCATTCAGCCATCTGCTATCTATGAATCATTAAACACAGATTTCAATAACAGGTATATAACCACTTTTCTTCAAAGTGTATCAGAACACTTCATAAATAATGTGCCAACTCACAATCCCTCAATGTCTTACCAGCTGAATGAAAATCAGCAGCTCATTAGTTTTAAGCCTCAGAAATCAGTAAGAATTTTCCAAACTAAGCCTACCAAGAACTAACAATTTCTTTAATCCTTTTTGCTCATCTTACATTTTTCGCTCCTACATGCTAATTTCTGGGTCTGTGGATTAGCATTAACCTAATTCAGTGATGATTATTCCATTTCTCAAAATCAGAGGCCTAAGTCCTCTATACAGCTGAGGAACAAATTCTGCCAGTGGTCAATAAATATTACAAACTTGCACCCTGAAGATGCAGTGAATTTTGCATTGTAACTACAGGTGCAATGAGGACAGAACCTTCTCTTCACAGTCTGTCAAACTATGAGACCACTTGCTGAAACCACGGACTCTAATAGGTCTACTACAATATATGCTGCTCTGATAAAGAAAGCAACACTGCTAACAGTTTCTAGTGATGCAAGAATGAGCTCTGCTCAGAGTCCTACCAAAACTCTGCAAGCAAGTGTAGGAACAAAGATCTTATAGGCCTTATAATTTGCTTTCTTGTAATGCTAAGGTCAAACAACATTTCTAAAATTAAATTTAATTAGAGCCCAGGATGCACTCTTCCCTAACAAAAGTAAGATCTCTTTTTCTTCAGGTTCTGTCAAATATTTAAAGCACTTGGACATGGAGGTTTACTTATGACTGTGCAACACAGGTGTGTAAATAACTGTCCAGCATCCCCCTGAATTTGCTTCTAGGAGATGCATTTTTACCTTAGCAGCTCTGTTTTTTACAAAAAGCTATCTCTACTGTTTTGATAGGAACAGGCAAAGGAAACAAAAGCAGACATGATTCTAAAATGGCACTATATCAACCACTACATGATAACTCTTGTGTTTTTTTTAAAGTAAATTTTATGGCAATGAGAATACCACCATTATTTCTCAGCACCTTAATTTACCAAAGTAGCATAATAAGAATGCAAAAATCATCACTACTGCAAATTATGAAGAAACTGTATTGTATGGATGTCACTCTGAAACTTAAAGCCTTCTGATAATGCTTCCATAGTTTTAGTTACTTTCCCATGAAAGTCCTATAAACATAAGTTGTTTATCACATTCCTTCTAAGAAACATCTTTTGATGGACATTTCTCATGACCAGTGTGCTTGGGAAGGTGGTAACTTAATTATCCAATCCCTGGTCATTGTTGAGAATTTATAAATTCTAGAGTCAGAGAATAAAAGATGTTTTTTCTATTCTGACACTGAGAGTGTTCATGTGAATCATTCTGTGTCTCTTAGCGACATCTGGATTCTGGAGACTAAATCCAGCCTCTCTCTTTCAAACTAACCTCACTATACATTCTTCCAAGTACTCATGATCTCCTTATTCCAAATAATAATGCCTATTTATTACAGTGAAAAAAAAATGCAGATGGTTCTTCATCAGCAACATCTGACATATACACAACCTTAAAGAATACACATAGGAGGTTAAATTTAAGACTAGGAAGGCAATGTTAAATATATATTAAAAATCCAATCTTCCATAAAGAGCACCTTTACTGGACATATATTTTATAGACACTGCATAGTTTTTGGGCATATGTATATATTTACATATAGTTCACATGAATAAAATCAATTTTTGCACTCAAAAGTATACATATATTCTTTAGTAATTTCCATATTAAAGGAAAAAAACTAGTGCTGCTTCCCTGATAGTGACATTCCTCTCTGTGAATAAATTCTGCAGAATTGTTTGATGCTGGTTATCTGGCCACAATGCCCTGAGTGAAAACACTGAGAAGATCTGAAAAGGCTCTCTGAAGATCTCCACTTAGAATAAAGCCTTCCCTCGACAACCTGTGTTTTATGTTTTTCTTACTAAGAAAAACCCTCCATGTTTGTTGTCAGTATCAAAGCAATAAGAAGAGGCTCATATGGACAAGGAGAAAAGGCATACAGCGAACTTTGCATTATACATGCAGGAACAATAAAGGCAGATAGTGACCCTACTCTCCATTGTCTGTCAAATTATGAGATGATTTGCTAAAGCCAAAAATACAGAATACAGTATGTGTTGCTCTGATAAAGAAACCAATACTGCTCACAGCTTTTAGTTACACAAAAATGACCTCTAGAGTCTTCTGAGCTGTCACCTCCTCGAGTATATTGTACACAAACCAGTTAGCAAAGCGTGACCCACGGCTGTTATACGTGCCCAGAACACATCTGCGGTAATGCTAATACTAGGTGTCACTGAGCTGTCAACATGGTCTTCAGAAAATCACAGCAGCTGTATTATTTCATTTGGACAGACCTGAGAGAACAAGATTTTAACAGCTCAGTCTATCAAAATCAACACAGTAAATACTTTAAGGCAAGCAGTGGGGCTTTATCCCCTACCAGCCTGCTTGAGCAGCACTGGAGGCTCAACGCAGTCATCACCACATTGAACAGTGATCCAGGAAAACACAGTAACGTCCTTAAAGATAATAGCTCCCTGATGTCAACATGGCCATTTCTAGTCTCAAAATCCTGCATTTTTAGAGTGCTTTGGTGAATCAAAATAGATCATTCAACCCCTTAAAAGAACAGAACTACTTTTATTTGCATATGTACGAGAACATTTAGAGAAAAAACGGTATTTCCACATATACACTTTAAAAATTAAACGTTTAAGAAGTCTATTATTTGTTATGTAACTAACTACATTTTACCTCGATAATCTAGGACTTCTGAAAAAAGAAATAAGTCAATCTTAGGGTGAATACATATCAGTATGTGTGTTGCAGAAAAATGAGAGAAAGGGGGAAAGAAATGGCTACACAATTTCTTTTTCACTAATTAACACTGTTTGCATGTAAGTTGCCCATCTTCCCAACTGAGATATCTTACTTAGAAGTAGTTGCTCCTCCAATGAGCAAAGGAATCTTTATTGCCAATCTCTCCATTTCCTTGGCGACAAAAATCATCTCATCCAAAGATGGGGTGATGAGACCAGACAGGCCAATTATATCTATTGCAAATTTACAAACACACATGCACAAAACTTTTAGCCAATCCATTCTAGAAAGGCACAGAAATTAGTACAGAAAAGTTTATTTCATACATCAAATAGCTTCATGCATCAGACAGAAAATAATGAGACAAAAAGCAAGACAGTCACTAATCTAGAATGGAAGTTTGACCCAATTAGAAAGTGGAAGCTCTCCAAGAATGATAATGATTCCAAATCCCTGGTTTAAGATATTTCTCAGTTTTCACAGTTGCTGAACACCTACTGCTCTATGTTCAGCAATAAATAAACAGCACTTTTGATTAGCAAGCTCCAAGTCTCGGAAGCTCAGCACTGAGGAGGAAAATGAGACAAAACAATTATAAATTCTGCTCCTAGAAACAGCAAATGCTTTCAAACTTCACCACCTGTGTTCCACACAATTTGTCTTTTCCAAGATACAGTAGACTGTTCCAAAGCAACTGCAAGTTGTTTCAGAAAGTTCATGATTTATTAGAACAATTCACTCCTGATCTCACACTCACTGATCTAGCAGGCTGAATGCCAAGTTCTTTTACTGATTTAAGACCCAACAAGAAGTTACTTAAACCTTTTCAAGGCTCCATTCATCCATCTGTAAAACAAATACTACAACACCTCTCCTGCAGTTGTCCTTTTGATACAGGGTTTCAGCTCCTCAAACTAAGTTTCACAGAAGTGACAAATGCTAAATAATTAATATGGTTAAAGCAGAAGTTCTGATTTCTCTGAAGATAATCTGATCAAATCATAGACAGTATAGGAATGCAATAAATAGCAATAAAAAATGTGATTTAAAAATCAAACAATTCAGAAGTACTAATGAAGTCTCTATACCTGCTTTGTTCTCAACAGCAGCTCTTAATATCTTATCACATGGAGTCATGACTCCTAAATCAATAACTCTGTGAAAAGAAAGGAGATGACACAAGATCCTTTAAATAACAAATCAAATTTTTGCTACAGGGCAAATACATTCCTCTTGCTGTAAATAACTGACCTAAAAATTGAAGTTAAGACTGAGAGATTTTTGCTTGTTTCTCAAGACCATTTGGGAATTTTTATATAGGAAATACCTCTAGGTCTGGTAAAATTTTCAGTAAGAGTTCCAGATGGCATAATAGTTAAGAAAATGCAAGTGGAAAGAGGAGCCTTTTCTTTAAAATAAATTTCTGTGGTTGTACTAAGTCTGGCTGAGATGAGTTAATTCTCTTCTCAGCAGCTGGTATGGTTTTAGATCTGTGGCCAAAACAATACTGCAAATTAAAGTTTAACTATTGATGAGCAATGCTTTCACAGAATCAGGGCTTTTTCTGTTTCTCACTCTAGCCCCTCAAGGAACAGACTGCGAGTAGACACAACTAGGCAGATGACCCAAACTAACCAAAGAAATTTTCCATGGCAAATGAAGTCCAGCTCAGAAACAAAAAGGGAGAGTAAGGGACTTAGCAGGAGTTAGCTATATTTTGCTCAGTAACTAAACTTGCCTCCACCATCTATCTTCCTTTCCTTTCCTTTCCCTTTCCCTTTCCCTTTCCCTTTCCCTTTCCCTTTCCCTTTCCCTTTCCCTTTCCCTTTCCCTTTCCCTTTCCCTTTCCCTTTCCCTTTCCCTTTCCCTTTCCCTTTCCCTTTCCCTTTCCCTTTCCTTTCCCTTTCCTTTCCCTTTCCTTTCCCTTTCCTTTCCCTTTCCTTTCCCTTTCCTTTCCCTTTCCCTTTCCTTTCCTTTTCCTTTCCTTTTCCTTTCCTTTTCCTTTCCTTTTCCTTTCCTTTTCCTTTCCTTTTCCTTTCCTTTTCCTTCCTTCCCTCCCTCCCTCCTTCCTTCCCTCCTTCCTTCCCTCCTTCCTTCCCTCCTTCCTTCCTTCCCATCTCACTGAGGTTGACTGAGTGGAAGTGAGTGAATGGCTATGTGGTGCTGAGCCACCTACCAGCCTAGCCACTGCAGTGGCATTTCTGAAGGTATCTGGATAATACAAAAATGTTTTGTGGACATCTTATCTTACATCAGGAATCTAAGACGATTCACATCAAGCTTGTTTGCCTCATTAAAGCATACATTTTATGAAATGGGACATTGAACTTCCCTCTGTTAACATTTTATTCCTATTAACCCTAAAAATTGCCAAGGTTTTTATTTTTTCAAGTAAACCACCCCAGCATGCTGATTTCATTTAGCCTCACTCATACTCATGGTGACAGAGAACACTATGGCTTCCTTTCAGTAAGTCTAAATAAAGCTCAGAAAGCCTGAATCAAATCAACAGAATTTCGAGAGGAAATTAAATTGAATATATTGCATATATACAGCACTGCTACTGACTTCAACACTTTGTGTTTTAAAATAAAGGGATAATTTTGGCTCTTTTTAGAGCAAATGACAACCCAAAGTCAAAACTAAAGAAATGAACATAAAGACAGAGTTCCAAAACCAATTCAGCTTTGCACAATGTCTGACCCTTGAAAAGAACACTGATGGAAACATGACCATTCATTCCAACACTTGCAAACTCTTCTCCACGTACACAGGCCACGAAAGACCTGACTTTTCTTGAAGTTCTAAATTTTGAAGTTCAGAGACAATGAGAATCTCATCTCTTATTTAAGAAAACATACCTCAGCAAGTTTTTAAAACCCCATAGTTAACAAACAACATGAACAACACACTACAATTTGAATCTTACAAGACTATTTTTTTCCAACACAACCCACATATAGTATTGCCTACTGCAACTGTCATATCTGATCTCTTCAGACATTATAAAAAAAATCACAGTTATTATATGTAACTGATATAAAACAAATACAAAAATTCATGTTCTCATCTATATTCCAGTTGATGTTAAACTGCAGAATCACCTCAGATGTCAACAGGAAAAGCAGTATTCAAGGAGGAAGCCACACTTCCTCTTGCCTCCCCATTTAGTAAATAGCTGCTATGATCTGTGTTCCCAACCACAACCTGGGGAACAGAGGACAATTCCCAAGAAATGTCCAGCTCTGTTATCACCACAGCTGCAGCTAGAGGTACCAATTACTGACCCTTCTACAGCTGTAGTGTTCCCAGCTACTTAGTCTCTCTTTACCTGAAGTTGTTGCAGCCCAGAACAACTCCCACAATGTTCTTGCCAATATCATGTACATCTCCCTTCACAGTTGCCAGTACTATTGTACCCTGGTAGGGATCCTGGAGGTTGAAGAAGCAGCAAGAGTTAAATTACTCAGAAGCCTTGGTATGTTTGAACGCATCCTTCAACAGCGCAATCCTAATCCATGATCCAGACTTCTATTATAGTACAAGTGACTGCAAAGTGTAGCACAGATAACAGAGTAAGTATTAAAAACCATTTTAAAAGATCCTGGTAATGGAAACTTGTACATGAATTATTCTTACAAAATGCATGGATGCTACTCCAAAACCTGTGTTTGAAAAAACAAAATAGCAGATAAAACCATTTCCAATCAGGATAGCATTTTTTGCAGTGCAATAACTGAGCTCCTAAGGTACTTCTGCTCCAAATATACACCTTGCCAATAAAGAGATTTAATATTTAGAACAAAAGGGTATGAATACTTATAATTACATGTCTGTTTTTGCATCAAGATCAACCTTTTGATGCAATGCTGAGAAGAATGGGATATTAGTAAACTTAGAAGCTAAATTAGAGGAATTAGCAAAAGCAGAAAAGGCTTATTTTTATGCAACACAAATAACAAGGGAGTTTTCAGTGTAGTGATCAGGCTGCTTCAGACTACCCAAGCTGAACAAACAGGCTGCAGAAGGATCAACTTGAAGAAAGGAAGCTGTTCTGTCACAAGCAGGTCCTAGGCTAGATGGCATTCAGTCTGACAAAGGGTGCTGCCACCACGACAACAGTGCAACTTCCCACAGCAGCTCTCCACCAGGACACAGGACTTGGCAATACCTTTTTAGTTGTATAATCACTGCCGTCATTTGGAACAGCTCCAGGCTATAACAGTAGTATGTCTGAGTTACTGCAGCATCAGATGCCAGTAAGCAACTACATAAATTGCACAGAATTTAAACAAAGCGGAAACCTGAGCATATTCTACATGAAACTACAAAATATTTTTTCAGACAGTATCTCATCTCCTTTGCACATGGCAGAACTGGATGACTGAATCCTTCTATGAAGGATGTTATATTTCTGGACATATAGAGTAGCTCTCTATTTCATGAGCCTACATTACTTTTGTAGTTGCAATATTACAATTTTAAAAATCTTGATATATTACCAAGAGCAATACTAGTATTTCCTGTGGTTCTAACACACTTGTTGAATAAAATCCCTAGGTGCCCACCAATGTTGCTGTTTACTAAAATCTAGTATCTCCCCAGTGTTTCTGTTTTACAGAAGGCCAGAGAGCAGAGGAGGCAAAATGGAGGTCTGTAAGTCAGCCATCTCAGTACATCAACAGAAAATTTTGCAGCTGAAAATATACTGCTGGAATGAAAGAGAAAAATAGGGAAAGAGATTAATCAAGGACTGGGAGAAGAACAAAACATGCTTCCCCACATTAGGTATCATACCTAATCATACCTAGTAATTAATGTTTTAATTAGTGATTGATACAAAAAAAACCCCTGGATTTGTACATAAGAAAAATCTGCTGGGTAGCAAACAACATGGGCAACAACACATACCACTTTAAATAAACCCTATTTAAGGCACACTTATTTCAATCGTCTTAGGCGAGGAGGTCCTCAAGTTCTGGGCATACATCCAAAGGCCTTTCTTTTTTCATTTTTGATAGAGATCTACAGCCACAGTTATTTATCCTCAAATGTAACTATCAACACTTTGCATTTCCTGGCAGTCTGTGACTAAAACTGTCCAGGAGGGTACAGTGGCCTGGGTAACATCAGACAGATCAGTTACCAGAGCCTATAAATTGTTTTCCTTCAAGCCAATGTACTTTGGGAATAGATGCAGCTCTTTTATCTCTTTCACTGATTGTCTATACAGTGGCATGTCTTTTTAAGAGGAAGGAACTACATCCCTTGCCCAGTAGAAGGTAGAGAAACCAGGATCACAGAAGCCCTGCCTTTTCCCTCCTGCTCTCCTCAGCCACACAGAACATCTCACTCACTGTCTTAGAGTGTTTGCTATCTTTTTTAGAACCTCTCAAATTCCACTTCACTTCTTTTTAGCCAGAGAATTAAGTGCCAGAGGGTTCACAGAAGATTCTAATCCAATGCTCATGGAATCAATGGGGTAGTGATTTTAAACAATCAGAACAAAACAGAGGGTATCAAATACCAGCAGTGTTATCTGAATTAAAAGAGAACAGCATGAGCTGGAGAGAGATGATGAAAGGTGATTCGTGACAGCCAGAGAACAGATTCACTTGAGATACAGGAGAGAAGACACCTTCACATCCAGAAAAAGTAAGGGAGAAGAGACAAGGCATCCTCCTCCTCTCATTAAGATCAATCAGGTTTAATTATCAGGCCATTTTTCTTTCCAAATTATTTGCTGTATTTGTTACATTTATGCTGGACAATCACACAACAGATGCACAGCAAATATATTGTAAGATTTCAAGGGAAGAATTAGGAACCATTAAAAATTTTAAAGGAGAGTTAGAGAGTTCACCAAGGGCAGAAGTATTAGAAACGAGTAGCAAAATCCGTCATAAAGTTAGAATAAATCAGAATTAAATGCATGTAAAAATACAAGAAATTGGTAACATTGACATAGAAGGCCTACAAAGGCTCATTGGCATCATTCAGAAAACTTTGTGAGCTTAGGCACACACAAAGAAGATTTCCACAAAATCTCTACTTTATGAACTTCAAACCTACTTCAAATTATGCCAAGATGGTCAGTTTCCATATGACTGCATCAACTTTCCAGCATAATAAATGTAAATAGCAATAAATAATTTCTGTATTTGTCATAGCATTCTAGGAAAGAACTACAGCACAAAGGCCTGTATCTTGCCTCTTCTTCTCTGCTGCCTTGCTCGGCTCTCCTTTCCTCTCTTTCTTTTTCCATATAGGGAATAAGGTGGCCAACTGCTTTCTTCATAACTCGAGCAGACTTTATCACCTGCACAGATAAAGGTAGGGGCAGAATAAACAATGAAGACAAGGTATAGGAATAACCTCAGTTTTCTTTTAGCTTTCTCATTCAGGCAATAAATGAAACTTCATTTGCAGCACCGGGTGCCAGTAATCAGATCATTCTGTGGCAGCAGGCTGCACACCTTACTGGGCTAAGGTTCCACACACAACACTTCCTTCCACAGTGCAGCCTCCCAGGCCACTCACAACAGAACCAAAAGCCACAGATGAGCCCAGACTTGGAAGGTACTTAACACAGCAAATTTTATTTGGGCTTTTTTTCTCTCTTGCGCGTTTTCATGGGGTCAGACTTAAAACTGCATTTCAAATAAAGAAAAACACTCAGGAAGAACAGAAACAAACATCCAGGACATTCATACACAAAGAAAGTCAAGTTCCAAAGTAAAAAAAAGAAAATGGCTGCTTCTCAGCAGTACCTGAATTTTTACAATTCCTGTGCTGTATCTGAAAAAACAGCCAGTACAGAAAGTTTTGGCTACATTTTACAATGCTAGGTTTTGTAAAGTAGGAAAATATACGACATTATTTTCTCATTACCTGAGGCAGAAACATCTTTCCAGCACCAAAAAGATCACCAACAATTTTCATGCCATTCATCAAAGGCCCTTCAATTACATTTAGAGGTCTAGGATATTTTTCCTGATTTAATCTTGCTTCTTCTGTATCTGCAGTGACATACTTCTCAATGCCCTGAGGGAAAAAAAAGAAGTTTTTAAACTTTCATTTAGTTGCCTCATCCCCAGAAAAATCCCACAATGAAAGTACAAATAGATACTGTAGATACTGACAGTCTTTAAAAACACCTCATTGAAATACCTGCATTGAAAACAAGGCTTGCTTAGGAATCAAAACACCACAGCTGTTAGGCAGATAAAGTTATTCACAGCATGTTCCTATTATCAGATTTGTTCATTTTTCTTAACTATGTCATCAGAGAAACCCAACACTCAAAGGTTGCTTCCACAGTGCAAGTGTCACTCAGTGCAGTACTACTAATGGATCAAAAAAGGGATTTACTAGGGAGTAAAAGGAGTGTGCTCCAAAGTAAAAGCTGTATGTTTCTACCAACATCAGTGGGATAAAATATTAAGGGTCAAAGACTTCAACTTCTGAAGCTTAAAGACACACCTCTACAGTTTTCTCTGTTATTGAAGTTAAATAGATCACTTGATTTATTATTCATTGTTAATCAATGGCTTGTGAAAAAATGGTAGCCGAAGAACTTTTAAAACCAAATATGTCCCTTAAGGTCTGAGCTGGGATCATGCCTTTGAGCACTGATGGGTAGGACAGGACAGTTTTCTGCACAGATTCACCTTTATGAGAGCGTATTCCAGCCTTTCCTCCACAGAGCCTTTACGCCACTCATCAGTCTGTACAACTTTTTTTCCTCCTTGGGCATGATTCTGAAAAGACAAGACATCCATAGGAGCTTGCAAGCATAAGAAGTACAATTATGGACTTCACTTTCAGAAAAAAAAGGACAGTTCCAAGTACTGACTCATAAAATAATTTTAGACTATTCAAAAGGTTTATATACATGCAAATCATGTTGCAAAGACCTGTGATGTAATACAGGCACCCAGGGAGTCTACATCCCAGTAGGTACACACCTCAGTGAAAAGGTAAACAAAATAATATTTTTTAAAACAGAGAGAGCAGTTTGACAATTTTTATGCTCATAAAAATGATGACATGACTAATCCTAAGGGATTTACTTCTGGGAACATGTTTTAAATTGATTCCTGGCCCACACATTACATTTAATTTTAAAATTCTAATTAATTTGGCACTAATTCAGTTTCTGCTGGAAAAGGTTATGTTATTCTGTACCACAGATGTGTTTTCAATCAGTCAGCCTACAAAACTACTGTTTGTCACACACACAGACTGCCCCAAACTACCACATATCCTCTTTGTCTCACACTCATACTCCCATTGGCTATGAACACAGAAGCTAAAAGGGCTTCATAGTGCAAGAAAGTTCACAAGCACAACCCCAGGAAGGCTTGTAGAAGAGCACCTTATCCATTAATTCAGCCAACACACTTCAGGCAAGTAATTTCTTTTCCTAACTCAGTTATTAGACATAATCTGACATCTCTCAGGCCTTATGAACTTCCTATACACTTGAGTGCCCAACAGCAAGTTTTTTAAGATAACGCCACAGAAACAAGACCTCACTCATGGGAACAGAAAACAGAACAAGCTTTCAATCATGTTTATACAAATATTAGCTAATTTCACAGCTTCTTGTTGCCTAATTGTATTCCTCTCATATGTCTAGATTGTAAAGGGAATGAAAGAAGGAATAAAATGTTGCCTGGAGACAAGGTAGAGATGCATTGATTTTTAATTATATTAAAAAACTGACTGGACATGTCCCTGAGCAGCCTGGTCTTGGTTGGCCCCTGATTTGAGTAGGAGGCTTGTAGTAGATGATCTCCAGAAGTCTCTATCCACCTCAGGAATCACTTTATGTGATTCACTGAAAAGACACCAAGTGCTTTTCAACCTCTGGCCAGACAGTTTAACAAGGGAACCACACCAGCCTAAAAATAACCCATGACACTGTAAGGTGGACATGCAGGAATAACAGTGTTTGATAATGTCTGCAATTATGTCATGGCAAATGGTTTTTAATCTCAAACTTCAAATGAAGACTGATTCCCTAAATCTGCAAGGATTAAGTTCCTCTTTTTTGCCACTAGACTGTTTTACTCCCTCAGTAAAACTACCACCATGAATAAAAGCAGATTTTCCAACAATGGTTTCCCAAACCTGTAGACCTAGTACTCATCATCCACTTTCATTTCTACTTTTAAGGCTTCACTTAAATTCACATTCTTCTGCAGGAACACTGCTCAAGTATCCCCTTTCTAACTCTCCCTTTATTTTCCTTCATCTTTATGCAATCTTGAATTCCCCAATGATGCAACTTAGCTTAAACAGACAAGATCACTCCCACGTAAATTGCTTGGACACCAAGCACAAGGGATAGTCTTCCTGTACTAGTTTTTAACATGTTGTCACTGTTACTATAAAGTATTCACTACCACAGGGCAAAATACAAACAAAATGAAGCACAAAAATATTGCTTCCAGGAGCTACAAAACAGGCATGCAAATCTTGTGCACTTGAATCTAAGAGCCACCTAACTCAGAGAGATTTTTGCTGTATCTTCCATTCAGAAAAGAATTTCACCAGTTACCCTATGGACAATGTGTAATCTTTGTCCTTTACCACCACCATCACTAAAACATCTCAAAACACTAAACAGCTGGTTCTCGACCTTGAAGTTACATGAATTGGAAGTCTATGGCACAGCCACAAATCACAAGCAACTATTTCACCTTTTTTATATACTCCATGCAAACCATTACCACCAGAGAGAGAGAGGTTTACTCTTTGTCTCCCACAGTGCACTTGTCAATTAAGTTCCAGCACCAAGATCAGCTCGCTTACGGGATGGCCTTTTTTTCCGGTTTCAGTTTGTTTTTGTTGGTTTGTGAGGGTTTTCTTTGGGGCAAAGTTTGTTTGAGATTTTTACTTCTTATTTTTTGAGGGGTTGGTTTTTTTCTTTAGAGAATGCCTATGCAGCTTGGTCTCCTGAATCACGTTAAGAACTCTGGCACAGGCTCTTCCATGGCATGAAACTGGAGAGGTTTGATCTATCACAGGATACTCATTTTATTCTGTGTTAATAACTGAACCACTTGTAGTATCATTAGCAAATTCTTACACCCACAGTTATACTGACACATGCAGTTTATAGGCTGTTTTGCCTACTGCCTGTAGGGAGGTGGTGAGGCTCAGGTACTACACTAACTACTGTTCAAAGCTTAAAACTGGAAGTTACCTGAGCATAATGTAGAAGTTTTTCTGTCGCATCAGGATCTTTGTTCCAGATTAGATTCTCACACAGCTGTAGCAATTCCTTGTGGATATCATCATACACAGGCAGATTCCCAGCATTCACAATTCCCATGTCCATGCCATACTGGAAAAAAAACCATACAGAATCCCCCAGACAAGGCTGTCAGACATAGCACTGCACATCTGCCAAGTGCAAACATATGGAAGCCAAAAGCACATCATACCTTAATCGCGTGGTAAAGGAACACTCCATGCATTGCTTCTCGAATGGCATCCATTCCTCGAAAGGAGAAGGACAGATTGGAAAGACCTCCACTTATCCTGGCTCCTGGCAGTGTTTCCTACACGAATTGCACACAGATTTTTAGGAGAGTGCTTTCCAAAAAGGAAATCTAAGTAAAGCATTCAGTTCATAAAACAGCTGGTCCCTGAGCTCAGCGCATTGGCTATGCACCCTTTCTCTTTTCCCTGTTCCAGATCCTTCTAGTTACTCAAATTCATAAAAATCAATTCAAATCTGCAGAAAAATTTACAAGTAAAGGAAAGATCTAGCAGCTACTGTAGTTTCCACTGCCACAGGTGGTATTCTGAACACACCAGTCCTCCCACTGCAGCATTCCATATTTTCTCCATGCAAACCTACTTTTGGTTCTTCCAGTCCCCACTCTGCTGGAAACAGGAGCAGCCAGTCTGCCTGCCTGCATGTCTCAGAAGCAGGCTGCAGCTGAGCAGCTAAACTCAATCAAGGGTGCAGCCCCACTTCTGTGATGACAAAGCAGTCTGTGGGGTATTCAGCCCCCAACTGCTTCTGACAGAGCATCTCCACATCAGGGTGCCTTGAAAAACACAACGGTGCAGTTCCCTTGGCTGTATGCAGGTGATGTCCTTCACTGCTATACTTCTTTACACATATTTTGGCTACATAAAAAGTCAGGTCACTGAACAAATCCCTTCCACAGAAAAAGGAATTTTACTAATAAAAAGCAGTTTTATCATACCTTCAAAGGGGTCCTTTTAGCTTGCATTGAAATGTGGTCCTGACTACAGTACAAAAAATGGACTGAAATATATTTATAGAACCATCTAAAGTTGTTCTGCTGGAAATACAGCAATAGTGGGGAATGTCTGGACCTCAGAAGAGCAGACCTCCTCACCAGGCTAAAATGTGTAAAATTTTTCAGTAGTGTTTTGTTGTTGTTTGAAGGGGGGATGGGGTGTTTTTCTGTTTTATGGGAGTTTAGGGTTAAGTAAGCTCAGCAATATACTTCAAGTTAAAATAACCTTACAACTCACTTTAATGGTTTTAGTAGCATTGATAAAATTTATGGCATAAAGGTTATGTTCTTCCATTCCAGTTCCTATGGTCAAAATATTAGGGTCGAATATTATATCATTTGGGTTGAAATGCACTTTTTCCACAAGGAGATGATAAGCTCTGGAACAGACTGCAATCTTCGTTTCTGTTTCTGTTGCCTAGTGAAGAAAAATAATTCTGACATGAAACGTACAGACCACACAAAAAATAAACTCTCCAGAAATCATTTACAGCTCCAATGACTCAGGACTCAGAATGTGCACATGACAAATATTAGAAAAGGATTCTATATAACAATACTGTATTTAAAATTCACCACCCCTATACCTGGAGTTTTCACTCTGCTTACAAAAGCAATCTCACTGCCCAATGTTTCATCATCCTATGCAAAGCTTAATATGCGGTTTTCAACACAACTAAATTAATTCACAAAGATTTCACTCTCATGAGAAACAGTTTCTGAACTAAAAATATCATTTATAAAGGAAGAGTTCAGCATGTCTGAATAGCAAGAGACACTCTTGAACTAAAAGAGTTCCACTTAGTGGAACACGGATACTTCAAACATTTGAGCAGCATAAGAAATGCTTAAAAATCAGGGTCAAAACTACTGCTAAGGTTATATAGAACTTCTCTAAATCAACTGCGACACTGAAACAAAACAACTTTGTCTTGAAAATGAGGAAGAAAGCCTTACACTTCGGAAGAAAAACCCCCTCTCCTTTAAAGTGACACTCACCTGCCCCACTTCATCAAAAGCCATAACAACCACAGCTGCTCCATATAATTTAATTTTCCTCGCTTTCTCCAGAAAGTCTTCCTCACCTTCCTTTAGACTGATACTGTTTACAATGCATTTCCCTTGGCAACATTTCAAACCTGCCTCAATCACTGAAAAATTTGAGGAGTCTATGCATAATGGCACCTGGAAATAATAGAGAAGTAAGCCAGGAGAGCACACAGAAGTTAGGAATTACAGTTCTATGTGATGTTTGTCCATTTGGACATAAAAATGCACACAACATTAATCAACATTTATGAATAAAAGTTTTCACAAGATATTCAGAGATGCATTTTGCTTTAAATGGAAATCTCAGAGCAAACTTATTTCCAGAGCTTCCATGGCAGTTCCATTACATATCATACAGAGATCTCTACTTCTCCCTGTAATATCTTGTGTTTCTGATTTAGCTACTCATCTTTAGAGAAAGCACATTGAAGAACTATATTTTAAAGCCATTCTATATCCATAGCAACTTTAAGTTCTGTGGTAGGCATTATGCACTGCCAACATATACATTATGGCTCATAACTGTTCCAGCATGAACCTGCATCCAGCCTTTCTAGCCAGAGAAAAGGACTGGCATGTATTTATGTGAAAGCAGGCAGGAAAGCCTCTGCTTCATCCAAAGGCCTTCTCTATTACAGTATCACTTCCTCTCAGGAGACAACTACATCTGCCTAAACACATAAACTGGTTATTAAATGAAACTGTATCAAGATCTTCTGCATGCAATTTACAAGTCAGTAACATGTTCTTTATTGTGACAATTACAACCTTTGCAATATCAGGTTCTGAAGAAATCAAGTTACAAAATCTGGTCATTGCAGTAGGGCCATCCAACATCCCATCATCCATATTTATGTCTAGAATCTGGGCACCCATCTCAACTTGCAATTTGGCAACACTTAGGGCTTCCTAAAGAAGAAAATAAAAAACCAAAACAACATTGAGAAGAAAAAAATCCTAGTTATTCTCAGGATAACATTTCACTTCTCCAAGCTAAGCATGCAGTCAAAAATTTATAAGACATCCTATAAGAAAATAAGGAAATGGTCTATGATGCACAATAATACAAAACAGTTGCTAATATGGAACAACTCATAATTAATTTGTTTACAAAACATGACATCAGAGACTTGATGTGCTGGTAGCATCACCACCTGTAGAGAGTTGGTCATATGCCTAATTGAATAATTTAAGATTTGCTTGGTAAGAAGGACTTGTGACTGCACAAGATTACAGGAAAATACAGTCTCTGTGATGGTATGAAATAAGGGCCTTGTATCACAAGCTCAGGTGTTTTGTAACACAGGATACCTAATTTGTAAAGGCTGTTCAACACTTTTGCCAGCTGCAGAATAATCACAAGCGCTAAGAATGAAAACTAAAGCTCTTCCCCCAGCCTGTTTAAATATCTGAACCTGTTTAAATATCTATTCACTTTCTCTTTCCTGTCATTCTGCAGAGTCCCTAACAACTTGTATTTAAAGATCTCTCCATTTAATAGGCCTAACCTGCTTCGTGACTTCTATGAGCCTAAGAGTCAGACTTCCAAAAATATAAACTAAGGCTTTCACTTTGATTTGATATAACATCAGAGACTCTGGGGCAGAGTCTCAGCTCTCAAGAAAATCACTCTATTTGTTTCAATGTTACAGTATCAATTCACACCAGTAAAGGAGCCTTCCAGCCTCTTCATTTCTGCCCTGCAGTAGTTTCAAGAACGCAATTACTTTCTAAGTATCTTTTTCTGGACCAATGCTTATGTAGCATGTTGGAGTCAGAAATCAAAGCAGCAATTAGAAGTAATCATAATGCTGAGCAGAAATGGGGAAGCGTGGAAGGGAGAGAGAGCAAGAGCTGCACAGTGCCACAATCTAACCCAAGTCAGATGTACCTCCCATCTTAAAAGAGGGGAATACACCCACCTTCCTTCCCCTGTTCTCTGTAAATAAACCTTTAGATACAGCACAGACCAGGACATTTTCTAAACCATTACCAGCTGTATAACTAAATTAAAAATTAAAAGTTTCCTGTAATACTTGTCAAAAAAAAAAAAATTTTTTGTAAAGCTCTTCTCACAAAGTTATTAGCAGCTGGCAAGCAGAGAAACAAAGAACAGCGAAAAATATAAATCCTCCATATTTTCTTACTCTTGTAACTGGTATAGAATAGTGCTTTGTGCCAGCAAAACAAACAATAATAGGATAATGGAGCAATGGAAAATCAGAGCATCAGCTATAAAGACTATTATTCATATAAGACTACTGTTAACATGTATACTTCATAGTTGCCTGCCATGATGAGTTTAGCAAACTTCCGTGATCCTGCAACATTGCAGCGTTCACCAATATTAACGAAGTTGGTGTATGGCCCAATCCTGAATGGCTCCAGACCTTAAAAAGATATTTTTGAACATACTTGTTAAAACAGAAAAGAAAAAACTGCATAAGAAAGACAAAATCTCTTTTCTGAACTGTAAAATAAAGGTCTCTCTCCTCGAATAGTGATTTCTCAGCACATCAGTGCTCTAATGAGTAACTATCAGAGCAATGCAATGAAACAACTGTCAATAAATACACCAAATCTTTCTATTCTTCCTCAATGACAATCAATAATTTACCTGACCCACAAAAAATAACAGCAAACCTTTCCAATACAGAAGTGCTTTGGACATCTGTGTGTATGTTCTTTCAACTACGTTACCTCATGCATGACACTGAGAGAAGCAGCAGCCACTGAACTGACTGACCAACAAGGGTAGCTCGTAACCACATACCCTAGTTCAGAGAAACAAGGCCAGTTGGGCTCTTGGGTAGCAGGCAGTGCAGAGGCAAACAAACTACAGAACCAAATAAGCTAAGGCATCACAGGCCAACCGTGATATACTTTATGCTAAACTGATTTTACCTGAGGTTAAAATACCAGACTGAAAAAATGGTACTGTTCTACTCAGATACAAAGGCTCAAAGGCTTAAAAGAATGCCCAAAGTATGGAACACTCAGATTTGTTAAAACAAAACATGTTCTAGACACAGATGTATTGCTGAAACACAGTCCCAGTACAACTGACTCAGCATCTGAGGTGAGACAGGGCAGCCCTTTCACAGCTGGTGTACGAGGATCTCATCCCAGCTCTGCCAATAACTGTAGCCAAATTACCTGGTCTATCTCTGCTTGACCCTCCCAGTTGTAAAGTGAAGACAAAGATACTCATTCACCATTACAACATGTCTGAGACTTGCAGAGTAAATATGCTTGCTTGATTATATTATACAAGATGGCAGTGAAAATGTTCTACTACTCCTTTAGCCAAAACAGGAAGACTTAGATCTGGTTACACATCCATAATTTTGCTGGATTCAGGTAGAAACCACACATTCACAGCACTGCTCTGATCAGGAGAAAATAGCCAATAAATTTATAAAGGAAACTTGCATTACTAAGAAATTTAAACTATTACACACTTTACCTGACAGCAGCATGTATCCTTGAGAGAGAGAAGGTGGAACTCGAGGCTTACAGAATTTCACAGCTTCGGCAATTTTTCTGAGTTACAGAAATAAGAACATTTTCAATAAAATTAAATTACTCCAGAAAAGACTTAAACAGAATATATTAGACATACAGCTACATTTCTAATTTAGCCCTGTAGAGACAAGACTAATTAGGCAGTTTCACTTTGTGAGGCCAAAGGCAAAAATACACTCCCAGAAGATCCTAACATAGCTATGTGCAGGAAATGTACAAGGCTGAAGGTTTTTCAAATACAGAATGAGATACAATGGGACACTTGAAGGATTTCAGAATCAGTCCTCAAGTACACTGACTCTTACCATATTCATGATTTGCTGAGCTGTGCAACTGCTAATGACTGAAAAACCAAAGCAAATCAACCAAAAAAAAAAGCCCTCAAAACACCAAGCAAATAAAAAAAACCAAAACAAAACAAAAAAAATCCAAACAAAAACCGACCAACCAAACAAAAACCAAAACCAAACCCAAACAAACAAAAACTAACAATCATATCCACTCCCCCCAATAAAAAACAAACAAACCCCAAGGGACAAACATTGTTCTGTACTGTGACACATTTCTCAGATGCCAGAATGACTCACGCTGTTCACATTCACTTTCTGTGCACTCTAGTCAGGATTGACACACATTCTCCTCTACATGTTTACATGTCACCGCTGCCCAGTTTATATCAGGGTAAAAATTAATCACAAAGGCACTTTTTCTTTTCGAGTTTAAGTGAAAAAAGGAGGCTTTCCCACTGACCTACTTGCAGTGAGAAAGACATCAAATGCTCCTTATTCGCCAGGAACAGCACCAGCTGTATAGCATTCATAAAACTTCTCTTAAGCAATTTCCCCAACAAACACACAAACACCTCCCTTCCTCCCCTCTAACATCAAAGGAAACCTTAAGTTTCACCTTGTGGCTAGGACTGCAAAAAAAGACAAAGAAAATACAAAACAAAGCAGAGAATGGGAAGTCTACTCTATCTACCAATGAAGAGGGAGAATTCCAGAGCAGTTTCAGATGATAAAACCAAAGAGGTTTAATTCTTGTTTGAACCACCCCTCTACTCATTCTTCATGATGTGCACAGCTATGAAAGCCAGGTTGTTCCCACTTCATATATTGCTGCAATTCGCATTCAAGTGATCCATCTTTTCAGGAAACTCTAAGACAAGCCATGGAATATTGTGCCACAGAAGCAACACTTAAATTTACTTTGTAGTCCACCAGAGCTGTAGCACATGAAGTACCTGATATGTGCTGGTGTGGTACCACAGCAGCCTCCAACTATGTTGACCAAACCATCCAAAGCAAAATTCTGTAAGAGGACGGAACATTTTTTCAAAGTTATTAAAGGAACAATTTCAAAGTTATTAAAGCTATATTACAGAAATATTTATTTATTTCTTTTTCTCCACATGTGAAGCAATTCAGGGAGCTCACAAGAAAAACACTAAATTAAAAAAAGCAATTAGCACTACATTGTCTCTTTATGATTTGAGATTGGATTCCCAAGGCTAACCAGAAATTTCAACAGGTAATCTCAAAAGACTACATTTGAAACTGGCCTATTTTATACCATGTTCTTGCTGACACTGCAGCTTTAGACACACAGCTCTGTCTTGCACAGATCCAGTGGCATGGGGAAGGACACCCTGTACTAGAACATCCCCAACATTGGCAGTTCCTGTACACACAACTCTGTAAAACTGTGCCAAGCTAATAAACACCACTCAGAATTTTTGAACAATTCCCAAACATAACAGTAAGAACACAGGAGTGCAATGAGTAACGTGCACACATCAAGCGGCAGGAAACCTTTGCTTAGTACATAGAAGTAATTAAGGTTTTCAGTTTCCTACGTAGTTTTCCTAGTGTGATACTTCAAATCACTATCATTCAGCAAATTGTCTATAAACAATCCAAATGACAGGCAGGAAAAAAAATCCAACCCCAATACTGTAACAAGTATGCACAGGACACAAGCAGAGTTCTTGTCTACTAGTACATCAGATGTGACATAATCAGAAGAAGAATTTTATACCTTTATATGCTTGGCAGTCACTTCTGGAGTTTCATCATAACCACCAAAAGTATTGGGAAGACCTTAAAACATAATTTTTTTTAGTACTGCCATTTGTTTAAAGTCCTAAAGAACAGAAGTAAATTCCATAAAAGGCCCATTTAAAGCAGCTACAATTGTATGAGGACTAAAATGCCTCATCACCCTTGCAATCACTACTCAGCAGATTATTAATTATGCAAGAAATCATTCTGGATTCGTTGTCAAAGAACTAACAACAGTTACTTTCAGCAGTTTAAAATATTCTTACTCCCTTTTTAATAAATCATCTTTTCAAGTTATTTCAACTGTATTACTGCTAACAAGATGGAACAGGTTAGCTACATTTCATGGGCCTGTAAGCATAGGAACATGTGCACCAACACACCTGCGTTGGGGTAACAGATGATGTAGGCGGTTGTACATTTTCCAATTGTTTCAATGAATGGACGCATTTCAACTGCCCCTAAAGCACAATTTAAGCCAATACTGGAAAATAAATTTTCAAAAATTATATTGAAGTAAAAACACCTTTTACACATACAACAGATGAATGTTAGTGCTGGCAACTGCTAACTCCCACAATCATCTAGAACAAAACCAACCTGATCTCCAATTTCTTTAATCACCATCATCAATACAGCATGACTGTGCAAAAGGAGAACCCTCAGGTGGAAGAAAAGCACAAGAGGGAAGGGGGCTGGACTGAATTGAACTGGGAACAATAAATCAAGATTTCATTTCAAAATCCAGGAGGAAAGTGGCAGCATTTTGACAGCAACTGCAGCAACACGACGGCTCTGTATTTTCTAGGTAAGAGAGAGAACAGTGGAATGAGAATGGCAGATTGGAAAGGAGTCTAATGTACAGGAAGAAGTATGAAAAAAGGTTGAAAAAGCAAGACCTGCTTCAAGCTGCTAACTCATCATTTTCTTTACAAATTATATATAAATTATGTCAGCTTTGGAGGAGAGCAAGTGCCTCCCCCAAGAAGCCTCATGGCAGCACAAAGCTTGGGCAACTGAATCTGCTACATCTTACTAATCAAGACAGCACTACAGCAGAAGAATTTTTGCATTAGTAATTTTCTAAACAATTTTACTAGTATATGAGAAAAAATCATTTTCTTTCATTCAATAACTGATACATAAATGAGACTTGCACTCAAAACATCTCCATTTGTATTAAATACAGAAATGTATCTTGCAGATAGTGTGAAAGATATTTTTACATATTTCCTGATCTTTCTGCACCACTCTAGAAACCCCCTGAGCACTGCAGAACTTGGAAGGTGTTCACAGAGCTGCTGGAAGAGGAAGACGTAAAAAAGCTTTCTCTTTTCCTGGAATAACAGCCTCAGAGAAGATGCAAGCTAACCCACTGAATCAGCAACGTGTAACAGCCACATCTCCCAGCTGACTGAGCTCCACAGGCAGCTGAGCTAATTAAGTGCCTGTATGCCCACTTAGTTTCACAGAGGTCAAAAGCAGAAAAGCCCTGCACAGGACTGGGAGCATAAAATGGTTTTTGACTTTTCTTCTGTTTCCAAGGACTAGGCAGAGTGCTGGTAACATCATAAGTAGTAGCAATAAATGCTTGAATTCAGATTTACTTGTTGAACAGAATGAAAACTGTTGAAATCTGAGGGGCTTACACCAACAGCCAAACCAAGCATTTTGAATATCACAGTCAAAGATAGATATCAAATAATGCACAAACCCCTTCTTCCAATAACTTAGGGATGAGACAGTAAGGGTTTGGCTGTATTTTTGTTTTGGTTTGGTGTTTGAAGAGGGAGGGTATATGTTTTTTTAAACAGCAAGCTCTACCTTCAAAATGCTTTCTCTAATACATTTTATACGAGCCAGAAAAATTTGAAAATAACCTTTTTTTTATCATTTCAAGATTTGGTGTTTACATATCTTTAAATCCATCATACAGATTGCCTGGATACAAACAGCAAGCCCAAGGAATACACAATTTATTACAGCAATGAGGTTCTGGAATTTATTTCCAAGTGTGGGCTCCCCCACACTCAAGATTTTCAAAGCAAGTCAAGAACGGTTAGCAAGATTACCCTTATCAAATGCAGACAAATGCAGTGTATTTCCTACTCTTAAATCATTCAATTTACAAACTTCCAGTTCATACTCCCCACACATCAAACTGCCTGAATTATTACCCATTACAGGGGTTGCTGACAAGTATATTTATGAGCATGACACAATCCAAGCATTACTTGTCTCAGAACTGCAGCACAGACACGCACATTCGTTCAGAAACAAAAAGCATCTTCTGTGGCCATTATCATCTCCTCACAGCACACATCATGCAAGAAATCATTTGAGAAAAGCAAACTGTTAAGCACACCTCAAAAGCCAGCAGCCTTGAGCCAGATAGCTAATATTCTGTCACTGCTACCCTAATGTAATAACCATCACACACCCATCTTAAACATCACCTCCCTCTCTTGCTCACTTCTCCACAGCAGTCATACATAAAGTCCTGTGAAAGGTAAGGCTGCAGAGTGCCCTTGGGATCAGAACAAAATCCACATTATGGCCCAAAACTCAGTGTATGCCTTCTCAATGCTGCCACAGTAGTATCATAGGATTTGAAACAACGCATCAGAGCATTTCTCATGGCAAGCAGCTTGACACATGTCTTTCAGCACTTGCTAAGTACAGTTCATGAGTTTCTCAGCTACCACCTCCATTGCCAGACACAAAGCACACACTTTTAAGGGTGGGCTCCAAACTAAACTGAATTAAGGATGACACATCACCCTAATCAGGGCATATACAACCCAAACAGAAACACATGAATATGTGTAACACGATTCCTAGGATACTACTACTAATAAGCTTTTTCACAACCCTAAAGCCACTCTGCACCAATTTGGCCACAGAAACAACATTAAATGCAATCTGTTCCAACCACTAAAACCCTTCTGCTACAGTGCTGTACAGTAGCCTTTTCACAAACGAGAAACAGGCCCTAAACATTGAGACCCATAAGACAGCTTTTATGAAATATGCTTTAATAAATTATTGATTTCTGCTCCAGTGCCCTTTGTTCTTCTTCAGAAGCAAAAGAGTTAGAGCAAAATCATCTGAGAAAGACTCATGCCAAATATGGATCATGAGGCCATGATGCTGAGAGAAGAAGTCAACTACCACCCTGTTCCAAGATGCTCCATATGTTACTTCTGGAACACCGTCTGGTCTGGGAAAGTGGAGCCTCAAGGGCAGTCAGGAAAACTGTGAACGCAGTCTTCTGCTTCTGCATCACTGAGATGACAGATTGCATGGTTTAGCTGAAATTTTGTTGTAAAAACAAACAATGGCTCATCATAATGTGCATGGTGTGCACTAGTAATAGTGAACTAAATGCTTTCAGTTAGAATATTCTAAGAAAAAAACATCTATTTCTGGTGTAAGTTTTTGTGTGAAGAGAACCAACCTGAGAGTGAAAAAAGGCAACGAGGAAAGAGAAGACAAGGAGGTAGAACAGGGTAAATAAACACAGAAGAAGAGATAACCAGTGAAGGCATTCAAATGAATATGCAAAACCTTGCACAATGACACATTATCCATTTGCACAGCTCTTAACCTCATATTTATTTGAACTTTTCTACCTGGATAAAAAAGAATTAAAAGCAAATGGAGGCATCAGGAGCCCTCAAAACAACCATGCCTATCCTTGAAAAAAACACTGAGGGCACATTTTTCTACAAGTTCAGTAAAAAGAACACTGCAATAGTATCTTATGCTTTGTTCTTTCAAGAAACCCTAAAACACTCTCAGCTGGCACTGCTTCCCTCTAAGAAAGAGATACAAGTCCTGTCTGTACCAGGGATTGGCTCCTTGCACAGCCCAAGACAGTAGGAGATGGCAAACTAGTTTCAGATTTTGACCTAATTGTGATTTCAGTGTAAACACAAAGCCTCAGATTATTTAAAGCAATGAATTAAAAATTCAGCTTTCTTTGGAAACATAATTTCTGAGAGGGAACAACAGAAAAACATGTTAGTAATGCACGTGATTAGGATGATCACAGTTTATATCATTTCCAGTTAGCTGTAAGTAAGGGTTAAAATAGAAAAGAAGTTCAATCTACAAATAATCAGCTAAGATAATGAATGATACATTTCCTTACCAAAGTGGCTTACTGTGGGAAACACTAATGACAAATGCCTCTCCTGTCTGGCCAGAGAGGGTACGCCCACTCTTATCCACAATAGTTCCAGAAACCTAAATATCAATTGAACACAGAGAGAGAAGAATTAAAAGCACGACAAAATGGAAAATTAAAATGGATGAACTGCTGTAACTCAAAGTAGAGAGACCTGTGTTCCACTTAAGGTGATGAGGCACAACTCAAACAGAAAAATGAAATCCTTTTCATTGTATAAATGTTAAACTATTTTTCTAGGAGAAAGAAGACTGGTTTTTTGTCTTTCCTTCTCTCCCCACTCCTCAGGGAAAAGAGAAAGAGGGAGAGGAGAAAACTAATCTGAGCCACCCAGCAACCAGGCAGCATGAGTACCATGGCATCATTCTGATGACAGCCTCTGAACCAATCCACAGGGGTTTTTTGTTCAGGCAGCTATCAGCACTCACCTTCTCCTCATCTCCCCATTTAAGTTATTTCAGGTCTCAGGACTCCTATTAAGTTCTTTGGTGGCGGTTGGTGGAAAGGTGGGAGAGGTGGGTCTCCTTTCACCACAAAAGAACATCAAATGTTGCAACTTAGTAGTGGAAGTATAAGTTTTAACCTGTATAATCACACTTCTTTAGCAGTACACAGAAAGAGATGTGCAAATAATAAATAACGTTTTGACCCCGACTAACAACTGTGAAGTTGAGAATTTGGGAGGCATCTGGATAAAGCAGGAAAGGCTCCTCAAATGTGCTGATTCTGGTCAGGATAATGTTAATTCTTGCAGTAGCCAGGAGGGGGCATGGCTAGGACAAAGGAGGTTACACCGTATCATTGCCAGGTGTGGGAGAAGGAAGACTCTCCAGGGAAGGGGTTCCTTCCAGTGGCTCAGAGCAGTGGGGTAACACCAGCTCTGAGCCAGTTCTGAGCCAGAGGTAGCAGTTTGGGAGACGCCGGTTCCAATCCAGGGAAAGAAAGATGGGAAGAAAGTGGGGGGAACAAAAAACCAGTGCATGGTTTGGAGAATCTCAGTGAGGGCACTAATTTGCAGACTACCATTCACAACAGCAGGCCTAAAAGCCTTTTTCTAACAGAACATGGAATGGGTTTATAAGACTCCATGCGAAAGTAAATCCACTATTTACTCCAAAGCATGTTTTAATATTGATGCCACTTCCCATGTTCAAAGTACTCAGTTAGGGTAGGGATCAGTAGAATCTCAGAGAGCTGTGCTAAGGGTCGTAGCTTCTCAACATAACTGAACTGAAAAGGAAACAAAGAATGAAGAACCAGGCTAAAGGACCACTCTGTACAGGGCAATGAAGACAAAAAGTCAACCCAGAAAACTCTCTGTGCTAACTGACCAAGTACAAAGTTGTGAACACAAAAGTTCTACAAAACGACACCTCCAAACCAGTTTTTATTGTTCTAGAAGCTAAACTAAGTAACAAAAGAGACTTTTATTAATGCAATTTCCAAGCTCACTAGCAATGAAGCAAAACATCAGAAACTACAAAAAAGAAATGGAAAAGGCAGAGAACATCACTAGGCTATCACACAATCCCTGATGTCTGCACTTTGAATGCTGTTTTGTATTATCATTCCACTCTGACTTGAGGAAGTGGAAAACAAAAATGGGACAATAATGAATGAACCAAATGGAACAGCTAAATGGAAGAGGACTCATCAGGCTGAAAAAAAGATGACTAAAGGAGGCTGTCACAAAGGACTACAAATGCCATGACTATACAGCAAAGGGAACATAGAACAGCTGCTCATTATCACTTTCAAGAGATAAATGGCAAGACACAATAGAAGTTATCAGGTGGACTGCCCAGAAGTAAGCAAACTTTCAAACCAGCATATTCATAAGCTGACAAAGTTACTGGCAGATTATTCTGTAGATGCCTGGGTCCCACACAGGTTTGAACACAGATGCAAGGAAGGAATAAACACATTCAACAAAAGACTACAAAAAGACACCAACTACAAATCAGAAAGCCTGGACTGAAAACTGTAGAAAACTGGAAGAATACATCAGAACTTCCAAAATAATCTTATTCTTTTTCTGTATTTCTTCCAATGCATTCATGAGCGACAACTATCAGAAAAAGACAGAGAAAGAATATGGAGTAAGACAGATTTTTCTGACTTCAAATGGCCATTCATTCTACTTGAAAATGTCCGAATTTGCTTAATTTCATCCTTGAAGCACTAGTTCCTATTGCCCTCAAGACTGCAAGCCTGAAAAAAACACATCATTAGACCTTTTCTCGTGGAAATACACAGAATAAATACACAATGGAATAAAGTCATTCCTTAGTCTATGGCTTGATCTGCTGAACAGAGCTATACAAGGCTGATTTCAGAAAACTGTAAGAGGTTTTACTTTCACAATCATGTGGAAAAAAGTAAATTTCCAATAAACTCATTTTCTTCATTTCAAAGCACTTTAATCAACTGTCATCTCAGCTAGTTCACAAATGTAGCTTAAGGATATGTAAAATATTGAAATATACTTACAAATATGGGTCGGGAAGCATACTCTTTCTCAAACAACTTCTGGAGTGCAAAAAGAGCAGCCTACAGAAGAATATGTTGCAAAACATAAATGATGTTTTGAGAGTTGTTCAGATTGTTAATTTATTTTTTTTTCTACAGGTTTGATGCCCTCTTTTATTTATTTATTTATTCTATGGCTGTCAGAACTTACTACATTCAGGAAGTTTTACCCTTAACCCCCAACATCTTCCAGATGTTCCAAAACACATTTTGGTAACAAGTAGAAAGAAAGTACCACAGGGAAACCTTGTAAGACCAAGACTACTCTGAAACCTAAATCACATCAGCACATACTTCTCCCTCATATCTCTAGCACAATTCGCAGCCCAAATGTGGTTGTATGTACTCTTCCCAGTACACATTCATTGCCCCTGAGGCTGTTTAGACATGTAGTTTCCAGAGGTTTCCAACCCTTCTACAAAGTTTTACAGTAAGAACTGCAAATGACTCCTGTGAAAGTCCTGAAAATGTCCTCTCTCCTTAGGGTAAGCAAGCTACCTGTGAACATGCCTTTAGCATTACGTTAAGCCCATAGGCTCCTTGCCAAACCTCCATGATGACTGGTCAGGTCTGCAATGGGCAAGTGATGTCACTGCACACTTTATTCAGCCTGTGGCAAAAGCCCAGAGAAACACTGTGTACATATCCAGACAGACTTTTGCACATAAAATCACAGGACAATTGCAAGTACCCTAACAACTGCATCCCCTGTGCTGAGAAGTTATTAGATAAAGAAGGAGGTGTTAAAATCCCATGAATTGTAGCACATTTCAACATTTTATTCCTTCCATTTTACCTTTCTAATCTTCTGTTCTAAATTGTTCTTTCTTAAAACTGATGGCAGAGTTTCCCCCAAAAAACACCTTTTAATAGAACAGCTTTACAAGCCTTCCCATGCCTGAAACCAGATTCACTGGACATTCCCTCCCCAGTAGGCATCACAAGCATCCTTTGGACAGACATGCTTATTGTGAAAAATAAAATCAGAAGCATTTGGAGATGTTAAGCAATACAGCACAGCTTCTGGGAAAAGGACAGCTGGCACAGACAGCCAGAAAGATACAAATGGCACATATTAAAGAGAAACCTCCTGGAAAAGGCTGATTAAAAACCATCTCCTCACATTCTACCCACTTGCTATCAACTGAAGAGTCTTCTCATGTATCTAGTAAAGAGTAGCTGATAGCTGAAAAAATATTTTGAATTTCCTTAGGTAGTACACCAAATATTTACATTAGTGTGATGAGGTTTTTACCACAAAAGTCTCACCTTAGCATTGGCAGTATCAAATATGGTTTCCACCAGTAAGATGTCAACTCCTCCATCCAAAAGTCCTTTGGCTTGTTCTGTATAGGCTTCAACCAGTTCATCAAAAGCTGTAAAACAGGAATGATGTTAACTTCATCTGGAGAAACATCTTTCAAGACTTCTGCCTGAGTCAAATAACTTGATGGTTATAAACACTTACTTATGTTCCTGTAATCTGGTCTCTCCACAGATGGAGACACAGAGAGTGTCCTGTTTGTTGGACCCATGGCTCCAGCAACATATCTCCTAATTCCTAGACCAAGACACAGTCAGTGTAAAATACCTCCAACACCACCAAGACATACATGTCATTCAAGGATGAAGAAATATAAAACATGAAACTCTTGTCTCAAATCTAGAGTTTAATAAGCACAGGATCACCCAGCACAGCCGACTTTTTTATTTTAATCCAACAGGAGGTTCAATGTATACTCACAGTACAGAAGAACATTTCTGAAAAGGTCAGCTGTCTCAATTAATTTTTCTTCTAAGACTCATTCGTCTCTTAACACAAGAAACTTCATTTAATCACTCTAAACACACAGTATAGAACTGTCCTGGCACTTTTCACTACATAGCCTTATTTGAATATTCTGGCATGTGTCATAAAACCCCCACTTTTTAAAAGCATATTCCAAATTGCATTTTTTTATTGCATACTATGAATGACATCAGTAAAGTGCTATCTGAACAGAAGCAGCACTGTAAGCCTGAAATACAGTTTGATTGTAGAATACAAGCAGAAATAAGCCTTTGAAAGACAGCAGTGTCACCAGAAGTGTAAAGAAGCTCTAACCCCTCTCACATAATGCCTGGAAGGCACCTGTAGAAATGAAATCAAAATACTAAGATGATTCCACTAGTTGCTGAATAAAGTTAAACCACTAGACAAACACTAGGATTAACTGGTAATCCACATTTACCTACAATCAGCTATCCTAGTTCTGGGGTACAAAGACTTGTGTCGTACAGTCCCTGCTGAATATATTTTCTCTAAAACACATCTGAAAATGTGGATCACCTGCAGTCTAAACCAGGTGGGCACAGGATAGCTGTGCTGAAGAAGGACTAGATCCTTCCAAACACAATGAAATCAGTGTGATATGAACAGGGATATGAAATTGCTGTTACTGTGCCTAACTTAAAAACATGCACAGCATCATTCTACATCCCCAGCATCATTCTACATCCCCATAATGTAAACCATCAAGATATTCTCTAGTTAGCAACATTTCAAAGATTGCAGCATCATCAAAACCACAAACAAGTAAAAAGTTCAAATAATACTAACCTGTCTGAGTAGTTACAGTGTCTGCTGCTTTTCTGGCCACCTGTGCAGAGACTCTGTTTAATCGATATGCCTGGAACAATTACAGAAAAATACTTTAGTTCAGTCCAGGTTACTCATCCTCAAAGAAACCCAACACCTGAATCCAGCAGCTTGCCCTACACTCTGAAGGTTCCCCAAGTCATAGAAGTATGTATCAACACCATCACCAGGCTTCAAAAGGAACAGCTCGATAGATCTCAGCAACCAAGTTACATGGCAGGTTCATCCCGTGCATGCCCCAGCCTAGAGCTGCTAATCATAAAATTTCATTCTTTGAGATAGTAAATGAATCCTGCTGATCTCAACAGAAGCTGAAGGACAGGACTTTGACGACAAAATTAGCCTACTCTTAAGTTCACTTTTTATTCAAGTAGTATATTTCCAAGTATTTACTTTCACATATTTCCCAAAACCCTCAAAAAAATATTTAACAAAGAATTGGCACAATAAATTCAAACTAGAAAGGACTTCTACATACACCAGCACAAACAACACATAAGCAATACCCAGGAAAAAAGCAGTTCCATTGTGGCATTTGGTAAGTTGGAAGAACTGAAGCAAAACATCCCTGTTCACAGAACTGAGAGATCCCAGGAATGCTCAGAAAAACCTGGGACTAAGTATTATTGCCTGTACCTCTGTCAACAAGAAGCACACTATGTCTGTGACACAGCAAGTGCAACTGTCCACAGCAGCAGAAATGATCCCATCACATAGCTCGAGAGGCAGCATGCAGCCGATAAGCACAATACCAATCAACCTAATCTTGGTTGCTAGGACATGATTAATATTTTAATGTGTAAATATTTTAGCATTCTTACCAAATGCTCAAGGCCGTAGTCAGCCTGTGCAACTCGGGTGCTGCTGAAAGTGTTGGTTTCAATGATGTCAGCGCCTGACAGCAAATATTCCTGCAAGACATGAAACAAAAAAAGCCTGAGGGATGGAATTCAAGTAACCCCACTACTTTGCCTCATCCAGTTGACCAAAAGTCACTAATCATTTCCCAGTTCGAAGCTGATCAAACTCTAAAGGCTTTATTCAAACGCACAGCGCCAAAGCAATAGCAGTATTCCATGTAACCAATTTTCAGAATTTCAATGTCAGCCTCACTTTCTATTAACAAGTGACAATTATAGAAGTCACCTCTGACACCAGAGCACATTTTAGATTTCTGCACAGGGATATAGTCAGACACAGTCCAATCACCATCAGAGCAAGAAAGGGCTGCTGTGGGCAGTCTCAGAAAAGGCCCAAATTAAACAACAGAAAAGATTAGAAAATTTAAATGTTCTGAAGGGATTTGTACAGCACAAGAGCACAGTGGGACAGAATACAAGCTTAGGAGAATTATGTTTTGTGCAGATCTCATTTAAAGTTTAACTAATGACCGAGATTCACATAACATTTAAGACTTCTGCTCCATTTTGGTTGTCTAATTCCCACAGAAGTAAACTGCAATCAATGCAAACGTAAACTTTTTTGCAGATTCTAGCCTGCATTTGTATAACCTCTATCAGTTTCTCTCCTCCCTAACTCATTTTTTTTGATCCCTTTGAACCCTGGCATGATCATACTCAAGGAAACTAAAACACTTTAAGTGCTAGTTAATCAAAAATACTGATGCTACTGTTGAACATAAATCCCTCAGATTTTCCTACAAGAAGCATCTGAACTCATTGAGTTCAACAGTGCAAATAAAATCTTGATCCAAATGACAGCTAAAAATAAATTTGTTTTAAAACACGTTTTGCTGCAAACAAATATGCTTTCTCTCAACTCCTCTTGAAAATATATGAAAATATCTACAAATAGATACATGAAAATATACAAACTCTTATATACAAACTCATACCAATAACATTAACTTTCTGAAAATTATCTAAACATGTTTAATGTATAAAAGCCCTCCCAACTTTACTGTCTACCACCATAGAAGGAAATAATATACTCAAAGCAGGAAGTTAATTTTTGCCTTTGAAAATAAATCACATCTCTTAGCTCTGAATCTGACTTTGCCAGCCAAGGTATGGCTAACATTTGGTTTTTAAGCTACCTGTATCTGTGAGATCTAACTCACTGGGTCATTCATAAAACAAAACAAAAACAAAACACTTCTTTGTACAAATATTTTCATCTATTATTGCAAGTTCCTTCTGTCCAGTTCTCAGAAGAAATAACCCCTGGTAGCTGTAAAATATGAAGTCACCACCCATTGCTCAGAAAGCCTCTGACACAATAGTTGCTACAGGGATGGGGATCACAAAAGACAGTTCTTTTTTCACTCTTCCTAAAGCACCTATAACTGGCCATTACAGAGATAACAGCAGGTTACTTTGTTTGAGTCAATACATACGTTCTCAAGTCACATCACTATTGCTCTGCTAAACCTGCCAAATTCAACTGTTAAAGCAGCTTACCCTATTAAAACCAAAGCTATTATAAATTCCAAGGTTCATGAGCACTATTGCTCAGTTGAACTCAATCTACAAATACTTCCTTCTAAAATTTTTATAGGTCAAAGACTGATTCCTTCATCACTCTTAAAATACAAACAATAGTAGTTAAAACTTAATTAAAAAATACAGATTACCTTCCAAGTTTAACCAACATAAGCCAAATATATAACCCATCAATGGAATACAGATTTTGTCAATAAATAATTGGAAAAGCCCAGAACAGATATGAGGCTTCAACTGAATAACAAATAGCTGCAACACTATTCAAGCATTCCAATTATTACAGTAAGACCTATGAATACCTGCAGCTCAATAAATATAAGACTTAGGGAGCTGTTTTTTAAAGTCTAACTGAAGACAGGAAAACAATGAAATCTGTTTGCAAATTCCTAATCATCAGCAGATTAGACTGTTAGACTCTGAGACACACATTAATATTCTAGGGAAAAAACAAGACTGTGGAAGCACATATACTCATTAACTACAGAGGCCTGCTTCAGGCTGCCACATTTAACAGCCCTTTAATACACAATTATAGAAACACATCTAGAATTCAGATATGTCCTACTTAGATGCATTTCAAGTGCTAGCTGATAATAAGAAGAGGAAATAAAGATGAAATAAAACAGAACCTACAATTAATAGAAATACATCAGGGACTTAAGTCAAAAAGGGATTTAAAAATAGCACTGCCTGGGTGACATCAGGAACCAAGACAAAAATGCTGTGCCCACACAACCAGAAGAGTCAAATCTGCTCATTCTTTTTCACATGGTTACCTAGCACTCTCTTCCCTAACCCCAAAAGACAGTGGAGAGCCAGGAGCCTATGGTATGGAAAAGGGGAGTGCAGAGACCAAGGTCTCCCTCTTCTTCTTGTCGAGAGACAGAAAGCAGAACCACCTACCTTGTGTATGTCACAGATTATATCAGGCTGAGTTATACTGAGAAGGTCATTATTGCCTTTCAAAGGCCTGGAATGATCTTTAAATTCATGCCCTCGGAAATGCTCTTCTGTCAGCGCATGTTGCTGGATCATGGTCCCCATGCCCCCATCCAAAACCATTATCCGCTCCTGTAGAATAGCCTCAATTTCATCTTCCACACTTTTCTTGGGATCTGCTGGAAAAAGATAAACCAAATATTAAGTAGCTCTGAAATTCCCTATCTATACACATGGCCAACCTGAGCTCTTTCCACTCAAGAACAAAGTAACCAATCCTCTGCTGAAATCAGACAGTAACTGGTTCACTTCACCTGCAGTTCCTATTACCTGATGTAAGGTAACAGCTACATCTGTCTAAATACAATTAGGCTCAATTGGTCCTTTACCTAAGGACAGTCACCCACAAGCAGTCAACCAAAGTTCACAAGGGCATACATGAAAATCTCTATGTAAACTAGTTTCCAAAACTGAGAAGTGTGATAATTTCCCCACCAATGTTTGAATGGCAATGCAGAGCTGCCTCTTGGTAGCAGACACAACACTCTAAGTGGTACACAAGTGCAAAACAGAAATAGTAAACTTCATTAAAAACAAACAACAAATACCCACATCTATTCTTCTAATTGCTTATATCATAATGATACAGAGAAATAAACTGAGCAAACAAAACAATTTTTCAACTGAATCCTAAATTCCCTTAGGATTACAGTAGTAAATGACAACTTGACAAACACCAAGATATGCTAACAGATAATAGCCAGGCTTTACTTTCTTTTGCATAAATGTAACAAGATACCCTTTTCCTCCACAATGCCAGAGGAAAATAGATCAGGCAAATCACACGGTTATTTATAAGATAATGAGCAGGGTAAATCCAACCATGACTAAAACAAAATACTGTA
This sequence comes from Cyanistes caeruleus, assembly GCF_971803275.1. NCBI lineage: Eukaryota > Metazoa > Chordata > Aves > Passeriformes > Paridae > Cyanistes > Cyanistes caeruleus. The sequence goes on from NC_141702.1 coordinate 69,007,754, forward strand.
GACACTTCAGCACTATCATTAGAAATAAAGATGTAGAACTGCTTCAAGATTCCAAACACAGCTCATCCCAAACATTAAGCAAAAAGTTTCATCTGAGGCATTAAAAAAACAAACAAACAAAATCCCCAAACAAACAAAAAAAATTCCATAAAACCCCAATAAAATCCCCAAGACCACACCAACAGTAATTCTTCTTTTCCCCTTTAGAACATACACTGAATTATTTCAGAATGCAAACACACATACAGAATCAGAATGGGCCAGGTTGGAAGGGACTGCAGGGGATCATCTGGTGCAACCTCCCTACTCAGGCAGGGTCAGCCTAGAGCACCTGGCACAGGATTGAGACCAGGGAGTTCTTAAGTATCTCCAGAGAGGAAGAGTCCACAACCTGTCTGGATAACCTGTTCCAGTGCTCAGTCACCCTCACAGTGAAGTTCTTCCTCATATTCAGGTGGAATTCCTGCACATCAGTTTCTGCCCATTGCCTCTTCTCCTGTTGGTTAGCACCTTTGAGAAGTGCCTGGATCCATCCTCTTGGCACCCTCCCTTTAGATACTTATAGGCATTACATACATATAGGTACATATACATCTATATATACATATATAGATGTACACATATATATACATATATGTAGGTATTACAATAGGTAAGATTGTATATATAGCAAAATAATCGAACAACCTCTTTACCAAAAATCCAAATTACAAGAGTAGGACCCCACTGATGTTTCACGAATATGTGAATGCTCTGCTATTCTACATCTGTTTCCTTCATTCAGCTTCATCCTACTCTTCAAGACTTGTTTTGTTTTTAGGTTATGAACTATCAAAGCCCTTTTAAAAAAATTAATTCTTTCCAAGGCACAAAAATATCCTCATCTCTCATTACAACATAACTTACTACTACACACAATACTACTTAAAAATCACTGGCAACTGTTGATTTATTTCCTTCTGCATCTGTACAATGAATCTTCTCTTTTGACATTAGTACTGTTAAAAAGCAATGTACTGGAGAGAAGCTGAGGCCATGAGGAAAGCATTGCAAAGCTACATTTATACCAACACTCTGGAAAAACAGCTCTAAATCAGAAGTAGTCTCAGCATGAAGAGAAGTCAAAGAAAATGTGCTCTCTAGTAAGTATGAAGCATCTGAGAGCAGATTAAAATACCACAAAGTAAGGCACCCTTGCTTCAAGTTGAAAGTTTTAACACCACACAGGCAGGCTCAGCAGGTTCTTACATAAGAGCTTAAATCTACTCAAGTTAAACCATCAAATTATTCATGAGAATAGTATCAATCCTTGAGCTAAAGGCTTTTAGAAGCAAGACACGAAAAACTGTATCTAAAAGTAGGTCTGCAGCACAGACTCCCAATGGAGTGTAATCCATGTGCTTCCAAGAGCCACAGCCCAGTGAGACACGCAGGCACTGAAGCTCACTGGTGCTTTAGCGAGCCTCCTACGCCAACTCCTTGGCCCTGAGAGCTGCAGCCCAGACAGCTGAGACGGGCTGTTGGAGCCCTCCCAAAACCAGTCCTGCTTTCTATAGGCTTTAAACTATGTGCTTCCCAACTATCTCCTCATCCACACTGGGAAGCAAAGATTTACCCATTGGTTGTAATCCTGTACTTCGCATGGTCCATTCTGGTTTCTCTACTGCTCGCTTCACTGAACAGAAACAATGAGCAGTCTTTGGTTTTCTGCTCGTAGGAGCACAGATCCCTGTCTCACTGCAACAGCCTTACTGAATTTTTCAAAATCTGTGCTTCTTCAGCAGCATCTCAAAAAGCTGCAGGAAACAGGGTAGGAATCATGAGGGTGGCCATCAGTGCCACAGGTATGCAGACTCTGTTTTACACAGGGATGCAACAGCTCCAGGCCTACCAAAACCCAATTTACCTGTCCTTGCTATGAATAACATCTGACTCTTCTTCTATCAGGAGCATGCACTACTTGAAGTCATGTCCTGCCATATTGATGGTACAATTTAAAGTTGAAAACAAAGTCTGCAAACAGGTCCAAAAACACTACAGAAATCAAAGACTGATTCAAAAAGCCATGCTAGGAAGTGCTGAACTCTGTCCTTGGAACAAAAGCAGGGAGGAGGCTCAGAGTCCATTCTACTAACAAGTACCATCATCTTAATTCAGCATTCAGCCCATGCAATTCCCCTCTCCAGCACAAAATGGGTACAGAATATTACAGAACAAAACAAAAAAATGTTTGGACAAATTCCTAAGCAAGGAAAAATCAGGTCAGCCTTTCCTTTTTTGTTGTTTTACAAACCCTGCTCCTACCTCTGCTCAGCCAGGAGCTGATGAAAATTTGGTTTAATAAAGGTCACTGGTGAGCTTTGGGAAATGGATATCCTTCTCCATTCAGAAGTGTCCAGGAGAACAAACTGCTTCTATAGCTATAACAGAAATAGTAGCAAACCAGCAGTGGTAACAGGACCTAGGACCAATTACCTTGATTTTACACTCTACTGAAACTTAAAACATAGAGCCCATTACCACAGAGTGTTGTAGGGCTGGAATTAGTTTAGAAGACTATATCAAATGAAAAAAAATAATGGCACTGGCCTAAAAGGCAATGGGATACAGAATGCAAAATAAAAAAATCCTAATACCCTGCTTTACTTCCCCAAGGTAAAAACTCTGTCTTGAAATCACATGAACAAGGGAATTACTTGTCCACAACAGAGAAATTATCTGAGTTACAAGAACTTTTACTATACTTTTACCCTATAAGGATAGGGTAGCTGTTCACCCCTATAGTCATTCGCTGACAATTAGAAACTTCTCCCAACTGTAACCTTTCAGTTTTCACAATGGAAGCAACTAAACAGTCAGGGAATAAGTCAAGATGATGTTCCTTTATCTCCTTATCCCAATCCAACCACATACAGGCCATATGAGCAGAATTGAAGGGATGTGTGTTTTCCACAAGAAACAGGAGTCCAAAGGTTGCAATTTGCTCTAAACCAAACTTCTGTGATGCCTGCAATGATTCTCAAAAGGTATTGTTTTTTACTGTTGATGCACTTCCACTACAAATTTATTTTCAGTATAAAATAGTCTAGTATACAACTACTTGGAAGGGAATAAAGGATTACAAGTTGTTCCCAAAGCTTTTATAAAGGAGCAACCCAACTGTGACAATATTGAAGTATTTTTATCACATTAATGTGCCAGAACACAAGCAGAAGAACCACGCAGAGAGGCACTCACAGGACCCGCAGTTTCCTAGACTGACCAGCTCCTCTCTTGACTGGAAACAGGGCCCCCTCCATATTTGCACATCCAAATTCAACAAATCAGCATTCCCGCCCCAACAGCTCCAAGCACAAGTCCCCTCATCGTTCAAAAAATTACTGTGCAGCATGCAGAATTTACAGTATTAGTACCTAGAAAGGATGCTCTTGCTATCAGCCTGCCACAGACAGCTCATGATAACTTCAGCAATATTTGCTGCTCAATTAATTAAACTGTCTTCAACTGGATGCCCTCTGGCAATTATAGGAGCTTCATGAACTGTAGCAACAGATGTAACACAGGTCCTCTGCAACAGTGGGCAGCAGCACCCTGTTGCTATGTTATTTATTACTCAGCTTGTCCAAAGAGAGAAGTATTAGACCTTACCACTTCACCTTGGGCTCCTATGTGCACCTCACTAACATTTCCATGGAGGCACCTGTCTTATGAACCATTCAGTTCTTACACAGCAAACAGACAAGATACTTATGTAGCCCATGCACTTCCAAAGTTAGCTTGAGAGGCAATCAATCACTACAGGTGTCACTAAATTTTCAGGATAGCAGCATCTTGTCAGCTGTGCCCATTATCTCTAGCTAAACACACAAATCCCAGGTTTATAAAGCTCCCTGCGGTATAACTACAACTATTCATCTCCTGACATTAAACTGTTCACAACAGATAATCATTTCAGGCAAGACTCACAGGGAAACAGGCCTGCATGGTCTCACTTTGTGGGATGCCCTGCGCCTCAAAGGCTAGGGAGAAACTTTGTGCTCAGCTTCTTCCTAGCCCACTCCTGAACCCAGGTCCTCTACCCCACTGCCAGAGGGACACACCACCACCTACTGCCTCGTGCCTGCTCCCTGGGGCTCCACAAATATCCCCGCCATGCAATTTTTGCTTCTATCTATGTAGAACATCTCTCCCACTGCCACCACTTCTCAAGCCGCTGCCACAACACCTTCACGCTTCCCATTTCAGCCAAACCCATTCGGTTCTGCAGCAGGGCAATCGCTAGACCATGGCTTGGCCCCAAATTCACGGCGGAAAGGGCAGGGCAGGTCACGTCAACATCCTCTTTGCCAGAGGAACCTGGAGAAATCTCAGGCAGAGAAGCTGGCTATGGAGTCGGTGCCGAGCAGGACTGCTGGCCTGTTCTGACATGCCGAGGGATGCAAGCCCGAGCTGAGGCACAGGCTCACCATCAGGCACTCCCTCACGGGTATTAAAAGGGGAAATGCTTGGGATCTCTGATGGAGGCAGCACCACTGAAAGCATCCGCTAACAGACCAGTCCATTTTAAAACACCAACGCCAAATAGGAGCTGTAATTTTACTTATCGTCCCCATCCAACGACTTCTGTTTAACCCGTGAAATAGCACTTTTGAATTATAGCCCCGAGCAGCTAGAGCACACCCAGCCCCTCTCACCGAGCCCCAGTTTTCACTTTCCCGCCATAACTGTGTCGCCGGACGGGTCGGTGCGGGTACCCTGGAGATCCCTCCCGACCCCTCCCTGGCAGGATGCAGCTGCTTCAAGGGGCCAGCGCCAAAAAGCGCCCTCCTTCACTCCTTCACTCCTTCACTCCCTCACTCCCTCACTCCTTCACTCATGACACGCCACACATGGCTTCTGCAAAAAAGTTACACGCGGTGCGAAAGTGACAACCCCCCTGCACCGTGCCGCAGGCAGCACCAGGGAATCGGAGGGGAGGGCGCGGCCGCCGTCCCCTCACAGCCCGCCCGGCCACCCCCGCCGCGGTCTCCCCGCGCCCCCGGCGCTCGCGCTCGTTACCCGGCGGCCCCGTGGGCGCCATCGCTGCCGAGACGTCACCGCCCGCGGCCGGGGGCGCGCGCAGCCCGTGACGCGCGAGCTCCGCCCCGAGCGCGGGCTGGAGGCGCGCGCTGCTCTCGGCCTGAGGGGAGGGGGAGCCTTCTGTCCCATGCTGGCAGACAGACAGACGGACGGACAGATAGACAGACAGACGGACCCACAGACCCAAACGACAGCTCGGCCTTCGAACTAACCCACCTAACGTTAAATGCCCCGGGGGGAGGGGTGATTTTGGAGCCAGGCAGAGCGCAATAGAACTGGGTTGTCTCTCATCGCGGGGAGAAGCGGGCGCGGATGCGGTGCAGGGGGATGATTCTTTCAAACTAATGACAAATGTGCTGCAGTTAGAGACAAATGTAGCGTTGAGAGGAGGAATGTAAAGATGTCTTACATCTTTGGAAGTCGGACTTGCCTGTGATGTTTGGATGCACGTTGCTGTCGTGTAAACCTGGAAACAAGATTATACTAAGGGAATCAAATTTAAGTCACAGTTAGCGTGACAGTCAAACAAAACAAATAAAATGTGGCATAATTTGATGCAAGAGTTTCACTTCTGCTGGTAGATCCTTTCAACTGCTTGTATGAGGACTCACCTTTTAAAATAAATAAATATTCGCAGAGCAGCCCTGCAATCACCACGCTGTGTAAAGAATGTGCTGCCAAGAGTTGAAGCACCTCAAAGGAATAACCAGTCCTCTCATTTCATGCTAGTAATTTTAAGTGCCTGAGCATGGGGAGCACTTTCATTTAAACTGGTTCAATGGTCAAAATACGAAAAGAAGGAAGCCTGTAAAATAGATCATTGGCCAGCCCTTCCTGTTTGGCCTGCATGTTGCAATAAGTTAAGCAAGCAAGGCAGATGCAGCAGATGAAGATGCAGGGACCACTTGTTCTCTGTTAACAGGAGCAAACTGAGGTGCCTTCCCTCCTTTAGGTGCCTGGGCCTCAGCCATGGGCAGCAACATAGTCTTCTATCAGCTCAGAGTATGGCTTGCTTCTTAATAGTGGCTTCTGCATTTTCCCTGGAAAGTCCATAAGAGATTCAAAATTAGTTAAAAGCTGCTAGTGTAGGCAATTCCTGGAAGCTAAATATTTAACCCTGAACTTTCTTTTGAACAGAAACGGTGGTTACAAACTCTTTTTGAGTCCAGTGTGATGTAGGAACTTTCCTAATCAACTGTCACTTTGGTCAATGGTAAATCAAGTATATATATATATATAAAAAAATTAGCCGTATGTTTAAATAACTTATATATCTCATTCATTTTCAGAAGAAATGCAGGCAGCCCACAAATCAGCTAGGTAGTAGCCCAACTTCAGTTGTAGAGGCCATGCTCCAGTTTTGAATGCCAGGAGACATTGTTGGAGAGTAGACCTTACCTGTCAGCAAACCATTGCAGTGGTTAGCCTGAGCTCCTAGTGCAAAATTTGTCCCAAAATTCCAGTGTAAGCTATGATTGTCAAGGAACCCATACTCTTCAAAAACCCAGCAACAGAAGGGGAATACACTAAACAGAAGCAGAAGTTAGGTATTCCAAATGAGTGCCTAATTTGAATCCTAATACACACAATTTGCATATATTACAGAGATGGGAAATGCTTTGAGAACTGCTCATTATGAGATATTAGGGAGTGCATTTCTTTGCTTGACTTTGACAGCTTCCATCCTTTTTGTCATGTCACATAACACTCTGAAAATTTCCTCTGGCAGCAATGCAGGTTAAAAAGCTCACTGTCTACACAGTTGCTTTGTGGTGACAGATCTTTGTACCACAGCTCAGCAGGTCCTTGCATGTGCTGATGCAGTTGTTTGTGTAACTGCTGCAAAGTAGGTCAGTGGGGCAAAAGAAAAAAAAAAAAAAAAAAAAAGAAGCTGCGGATCTGAAGGTGATTTTGAAAAGGATCATTTCACGTATCCCAGTTCTTTTGCAGTTTCACAGTCAAATTAAGCCAGTTTGACTGCGTGATGCTGTGAAAGGTCAGTCCCAAATTCCACCCTGCGCCATCCTCCTGTTTCCATCCGTTTCCTTGTGCAGGTGCTAGCCCTTAAAGAGAGCTCTTCTGTATAAGTAAGTTATCAGTGGTAACAGATTTCTGATCCAATTCATCTGCAGCAGAATGATCTCCAGGGTTGATGTAGGATCACCACCAGGAAGAGAGGGCAGCAACCCTCCAGACTGCAACCCTCAGAGTGTGTTCATTCTGCTTGAACAACTGGAGTTGTAGAAGCAACCCAAGGAGCACAACTGAAGCAAGATACACTTCAGAGGGTGAAGGGAAGAGAAATGAGTGGATGAGTGGTAAAGGTAGCATTCATCCAACAAAGAAATAACACCACCAAACCACACAAGCCTTAATGTGTTTTGCAGTATTAGAATCTCAGGTCCCTTTTCTTGGTTTAGTTTCAATGCTGACGGTATTGCACAATGCTGGGGTGTCCTGATGAGTGTCCCTATCCCAGGGCTGACATACACCTGCTATTAGCAATATTTCTGAGCTGCTTTTTTGAGATGATCTAAAACAGGGTGTGTTTGGAGGTAGCATTCAAGGATTTGCAGTAACATGCTTTTAAGCTTGAAAACTGGGTTTTTGGTTGGTTTTTTGGGTTTTTTTTTGTCTTACAGAGCATTGTTTTTATTTTGCTAAATTAGCCTGTCAAAATACTGTTCCCTTTAATACACTTAGAGCAATAACAGGAGACGCTTAGAGTTGCAGAGCAGTGAGTAGAGCAGGGGAGAACACAAAGGTGGAATAATTCCTGTGTGTGAGAAACCTGACCTTAGCACTGTTGGGAATTAGCCCTATTTAAACATCAGGTGCAGACACGGAGTCACTCACAGCATCATGATGAGAATCCAGGTTTCTGAAGGGAGTTATAAGTGGTAGTTTAGTGAAGCTAGTGCCTTCCTAATTGCAGCAAAACTAAATCCAAATTAATATCTTTAGCTAAAGGAGTCAAAAAACTGTAAGTCAGATCAAGTTCTGATGTTTATTCCAAGTATTTGAAGGTGTTTTCAAACCACTGCTTCCCCAGCTCCTCCCACACATAGAAATAAGCTCTCACTAAAAGATCTCCTAAAACCAGGCAGCGTTTGAAGCAAACAAAGCCATCCTCATATTTTGATTATTTTTTTCAGTGCCAAGGATCTGTTCACCAGCTTATTACTCTATTGGCACGACCATGCATTCAAATAACACACTCACCTTCCACGTGTGTAAGATCCAGCACAGGTCTTTAGCCCACTCTTAGTTTTTGGGGTTGTGTTTTAAATACCTCTGCAATATTAATTACAAAAATAAACCTCTTCTTCCCACATTATCTGCCTTTATTTCTGAGGATGCAGTTCCTAATGGGTTATTCACATAATAATCCTTATTTAAACAGTAACAGTAGAATTATTCATGTTACTACGGAACAGTTGCATTTCAGAGAAATATATCCAAGCAAAGCATTCACAGCTCCATGCAGAAGTCTGAAGGGGAAAACAGATTAATTTGATTTCAGAGCACAGCTCTTGGCACTCTCTTCTGTGAAGTTACCACTTGTGCTGTTTTGCTGCAGCCCTATTTTGGATGACTTTTGGATTATTTTATTCTTGCCCTATTTTGGATGCCTAAGTAGCACTACTTGTTTCTTATTTTCAGAATTTCCTCTGAGCTTAAGAATTACTATTTATTTTTAATAATTTTGTAGACCAGCAACTTAGAGGGTGATTTTTTAGTGATCCAAACACAAATTATCTGTATGTTCTGTATAAGGCAAATTATGATCTTAACATTTTTCTTTCAGGGCCAAAATATTACCTGAAGGCAAGAGAAAGCTGAGTGCTTCAAGATCAATTCTAGGCATACTCCAAATGTCAGAGTAGCGTATTAAAGATCTGCAGTTCAGGGAAATACCAACAAATTTATGGTATGTATTTACCATAGATTTTGTACTTCACTATTTTAAAAAACCCAGAGTCCTCATGAAAGTGAAATCAAACACACTAGAGTGAACTGAATATAAGCTTTTCCATCACTTTAGAGAATATTCGGTGATGAAACTGTATAAATGCGTGCAAGGACTAAAATGCAGGCATGAGAGGACTGGGAATTCAATAGGGGGTGTAGTCTTACAGCTTATTCATTCTGCTGGCAACTCTGTCAACTACTTTCAACTAGTTACAGGTTTATACCTGTAAATATTTTATATTTATTTCATTATGAAATTTTGCAGCATTTTTAAAACTCTAAGTATGCACCTTTCAGGCATCCACATCAAAATCATAGGAGAGAGGCTGATGGTGTTCTCAGGGCCGTACCAGTTGATAGACAAGCTCAGAGATATAAACTCCAGCAGCTGAAGGGAGCTGTCGGAGCACAAGCCCTAGGCATACTTTTGCTGCCTGTGCGCTGCGGATGGGATTACACTCCTCCTGACAAGCACATTGGTTTGTGTTCGACACAGCTTGAGATCCACAAAAATGTGACAACTGAGGAGGATTATAGAAAGGTTTGAGCTGCTTTGAATGGTGGACAATAAAAGACAAAGCCAAGTAGCCAAACCATCTGCATCCTGGTAGTGCAAGCTTGGCACAATGAGGCAGAGAAAAGGGACATGTACAGGTCATGTCAGCTCTCACACTGGGGAGCTCCCAGCAGTGCATCCAGCTGTCAGGCATGGCTCCATCCCTGGGAGAGAGCGGCCTCAATTCCATCACGTTCTTTCATTAAACAGAAAACCTTGTAAGATTTCTTTGCAAGGGCAGAGGGAATCTTTCTGTGTAAAGTACCTTGAAAGACCAGTGCCCTACTTGGCTTTCTCTAACTTACACATAGAAACAGTCCAGTATGTTGTCAACAATCTCTTAAAAATAATGTTTTATAGGCAGTTCTCTTCTCTTTAAAGGGCTTTGAAACCACATGGTTCATTCAGTTTGTTTTCTAGTCTAACACATTAGGCTTCAAAACTTTGTGGAATCTGCTTATGATCACAGACATAGCAGTGACATTTTCCCTGCCCTTGCTATAGGCAGACACCATCTCCCTTACTTTGAGAGGGATTTGAGCAATGCTATCCCTTCCTATGCATACAATTCATTCTAGCAGAGCAGAAACAGAGAGGGAAGAAGGAAGCCGATGAGGTCAGGAGCAAGGAAAGAGCAGCATGGATTGAAGTCCCAAACATGAGGTAGAAAACAAGTTTTAGGAACCTCTTCCAGAAATACAAACCCTTCAACAAAACTTCTTTTGCTGGAGATGAGTAAAGAACTAACTATAACTAAAGAAAATTGTTTTCAAATCAACATATTAAATGAAAGAAAAATGCAAGTGGTACAACAATATAGAATTATCAGACAAAAAAAGAACCTTAATGCTGAAAGTCTTGTGTATGAATGAAGAAATGAAGAAATATGAAAAAATACTTGGAGGTGATGTTGGTTCTAAATCTTGCCTAAGCTTCAGAAATAAAATTTTGAGGAAGAAGCAGCCTCTTACACCAGCAATAGAATGGGCAAGACACACTGACAGGGAACGCTCCTCTAGGGCAGAGTCTTTCTTTAGTTATCAGTAATACATGTTTACATTAAAAAAAAAATTCCCATACTAAGGGAAAAAAAATTGTCATACTAAGGGACAAATATTTCCACCCTCTTGATTACTGATACCTTCCAGGTCTTACTCTTTGGCAAGTTTTCAACATAGAAGTGAAAAGTTTATTTTCTTAGGCTGTGGTCTACAATGATTCTCTTCCAGTTTTTCTTTTCCTTTAATCTCTTTTTTTGTCTTGTCAGACTAAAGTACTTCATTTTGGGCCTTAACACTTGTTAAGCCTAAAATGTATTAAGCAATCTAAGATTAAGCAAACTCAAATGACTTGAGCTTGGAGGTAACATAGGAGAGCTGCAAGGGAAAGTAATCCAAGTCTCCCTGTATATTCTGGCATGTGAAAATAATGTTTTATCCTTCCCTTCTCTCCTATTTGCTCTCCCACATGCAGATAGGACAGGTACACTGGGAGCTGGCAAAGCCTCCAGAAGGGTATGACGAAGGTAGAGGGGTGTAGGTTAATCACACTTAAGTCTCCCATCCCCTCTTTACTATGTAGAGCAAAATTCACTGCAAGCACGTGGACTTCGATGCCAGCAGGTGCTGGTGGAATAATCTGTAGTTTATATCTTAGGTTTTCATGTGGTACACAAACATCTTTCCATATAGACCTGATGACTGGAAAGCATTGAAGGGTCTAATAAACACTTCAGGAGTAGCAGGTAAAGCTAAAGATACTAAATAAAAACAAAGGGAAGAACACTCTATTGCCTTAGTACAAATCAAGAATAACTGCATTCTGATCAAGTAGAAATAAAGTTTCTCCCTTTAAAATCCAGTTCAAGGGTGCCTTGAAATCATTAAACTAGATTTGAGTCAACATTTCCAGTCAGAAACATTTAAGCTCTAAGGGACAGTTGTTAAAAGCAGGAAAAGGGCAGTGGCAGACAGAGGCTGGTGTCTGAGTTAGAAAGGAAAGTGATATTCCAAGAGACAGGAATGCTGGCAGGAAGGGCGGTGCCTCCTCAGAAAAGGCAAATTAATGGCCACTGCTAAAGGCAATCCTGTCTGCAGAGCAGCACTTCAGTTAAAGGCCACCACTACAAGAAGGGGTAATGACCCTGACCAGGATGTTGCCTTATTGAGCATTTCCAAAAGGCAGAATGCTCATTTCACTCTAGCTGTTCCAGTTGTCCCTTGCAAATAAGGCCAGCCAGGCCATCTGGGTTCATGGCTTGGCTTGAAGAAACAATGAGTCTTACAGAAAATCTACTTAAGCTCCCAGAAGAGGGAGAGTGTTCGAGCAGTCAGGTGGGGTCATAATTGAATGATTTCGGTTTTTCCTGCTGAAAGAAAATGCAAAACTAGTTATTAATTCTTGATGGATGGAAGGTGTTTGCACAACCATAATCAAAACATTTAGTATGTAGTGTTTATAGATTGTAGTGCTATACTTCTTAAGTATAGGCAGCTGATAGAAATGTATTTTTTGTTTGCTAAGAAGAATGAAAAATGTTAAAAAATGTGTCTTTTTTTTATATAAGGTTTACATTTTTCTTTTTGCCACAAGCATAATTTCCACTTCTTTCAAGTGCATATGCACTTAAAATGAAAAATGGAAAAAAATCAAATATAATTCAACAGCTAAAGAATGTAATAATAGTTTTACATTTTTATTTACATACTAAAATACTGATATTTCAGCCCCTCAAGCCCACAAGTCACTTCAGATAATGAGAGAGATATTACTTCCAAGTGCCAAAAGTGTTTACTGGACAGTATGAATGTTTGCCAGCTTGCTGTGGCAGATCAGGCCTTGTCACCTTCCATTAGCAAATAACAAAGGTAAAAGTTAGAGCTGCCATGGAGTGTTGTCCCTAGACACTGCACAAATAACAGCAAGACCACCCACTGTTAGATTCTGTGCCTTTGGTTTAATGACAGCAGCAACAGACAAGGCGTCAGGGATGTTGTGCTTGACCATGTCATGTCTGCTCTACATGTTCATCACACTCACTGGGCACCCCCCAAACATTACTGGGTGTCTGATTTTCATTTAAATAGGTTTGCTAAAGAGTTTTTAAAAACTGTTACTGGGGTTTTGTTTCCTGGGAGGTAACACTTCCTCTCTCTCTTGTTCCCTGTGTTTTGCAAACATCCTTCAGAAAGCTGGCATCATGTCCATATTAATTCTGGTAGGTTAAGAGAAAATAAAGGGATAACCAGAGCAACCAAAAAGACTTTGGGAAACAGTATAGAAAAGATAAAGGCATAAAAAGTAAAACTGTTTTTCAACTATAACCAATAGGCTAGTGGAGGGTTTATAGATGCAGCAGGTCCTACTGAAAGGAATAAAGAAGGAGCTCTCAAAACAAATATATTACTTTGGCAGAAAAACAGACTAAAATTTGGCATCAGTGTGCAGAGTTCTACAAATTCGTGACTCACAAATTACTGTCAGCTTGGAGACTCTTTTGGTCACACATGACTACTTGCCATCTCCTGTTAGACTTTTCCATTTTTCCTTCTGTTCGTAATGGTTGGAGCCAGGATACAAGTCTGAACAAGATGTTTGATACAGCGATTCTTTGCTTTTCTGTGGTGCCTTTTTTAAAATTATAATAATTTGCTGTGCCTGTATTGACAGTTCCATTCAAATCAAGGCCAGATTTGCTGGCAACTTGTGCAAACATTTCTTCTCTTTCAGTCTTATCAGTAGAACAGCTGAAACCTGAAACAGGACCTTCAGTGTCTGAGCCAGAAGAGCTGTTCTATACCTGGGCTTCTGCCACAAGTATCCCTTATGCAGCTGGAGGGCTCCAGCTCAGGAGAGCACACGGGATAACCACTCTTCCCAAGGACAGCGCTCAAGGTCATTTTTCACTCAAAGCATTAACAGGACTCCTGAAAGGAAGAAAGTTTCCATGTGTTGGGGCCAAATAAAACAGCCAGGTTTTGAAACAAAACAGCCAGGTGCAAGTAGATGAGGAATGGGTGGGTGCTAAAGTAGCCTTGGGACATTTATTGTCTCTGGATATTCATCCAATATATTTGATTTCCAAGTAATTAAAGCAATATGCTGATAAACAAATTGTGAAAAGCAGTATTACAAATGCCAATGAAATTTCCCAAAACCTAGAAAATTAGCAGAGGAATTTCTTTTGAAGATTAGAATACAAAATCCGAGTCAAGCTCATATATGGAAAAGATTTGGCTTATTGTTTAACATAGCTGCCTTAATTAATGAAGGAAATGGAGGCACTCCTAGTACTGGCTCAAGGTTTGTTGTCTGCACATAAATGTTCTTTTGTTGGGAATAATAAAAGACTTTCAGTGAAAGTGGGTGGTGGGTGGCTGGGCCCCTAATTCCAGTTATACAATCACTTTAAGGTAATGTAAATACAGGCTGCTGCTCCAGGGGATAATCTACAGTTCTAAGCACTCTAGATATGTATTCCCAGCCAGCATGGTAATCAGACCAGGGAACTTTTCTATTTATAAATTAATGGGATCATGGAAAAAGTAGAGATAGACTTGTCCTTTGTGGTGGCAGCCCACACCTTGGGTTAAAATTAGAAAGGAATTACACATTTTAAAAAGAGACTAATGTGAAATAAAATCCAGCTTAGAACAGTCAGTTTTTCTATATAAAAAAAATTGATCTAAAACAGGTAGAATCTCACCAGAACATGCTGTCATTAATCCAGGTTTGATGCTGCTGAAGTGGCTCCCCAAGTAAAATGCCCTCTGAACACAAGCAGAAGGTAGACTGATGCACAAGTAAATAAGTGCCCAGGTTGTTAACCATGAAACTTGGGGAAAAGTGGCACAGGTAATGAATAGGTATTATTTTCTCATTAAATATTACTGGGACTATTTGTAGAAGCCCACCGAAAATATTGGTACCATTACAGTGATGAAAGCACACTCCAAAGCGCCTGTTCATTTACTAGTGATGATCAAACAATTTCTTCCTTACAGAATTAGTCTCAATCACAAGCTATTTCAGCCAAGAAAAGATCTGCTTACCATCCAAATCCAGCTGCTAACAGGAACTATTTTCCTCCTTCAGTGAGACCACTTGTGTCTGGAATAACCTTTACATACACCATGAACAACCTGAAGAAAAGAATATGATCTCCTCCAAGAATTCAGAAACAGAACAACAGGGTGTTCTGATGAAAATACAAGCCCCTAGCAGTGGCTCTGACCCAAGCATTTTGTGGTCAGCCAAAGAAAACGGTGGTGGAAACTGTGTACAAAGAAGGGAGGTGTGTAGGTACCATACAGCTGACAGCAGACCTGTATCAGCACCTTTTAAAAAATCAGTGTCTGAAAATTAATACTATGAAATCAAAATTATCTTGGCAGAAAATTTTCCAAGGAACTGTTGTTTTCATGTAAAGTCAAAGAAGACATCTGCATTATGGTTATTAAAGCAACTTAAAGCCTTACTAACTTTTGTGAATTGTAATTTATTCTACAATTATTCTACAACTTTAATTCTCATGTTCATCAAAATAATGCTGTTCCTCCAGCTACTGAACCTTGATTTGGGCCCTGTGATTGACACATTCATTACCCTCGACTCAGCTACTGTACTCCTTTAATAATAAAACTAGTTTTCTGACTGAATTATGTGGACAGAAAACATTGCTGCATTGATTCACAGTGTGAAAAGTGATCCTGCAGAAATACACAAATGCCACCTACTAAAAACAGAGCCTTAGAGGAAAAGAAAATGCATAAACCCACAGGCCCTGAATTCCATTTAGAGTTTTCTCCCAAATTTGCCCTAAACTGTGATCACAGAATATTTTAAAGGACCTTGAGGATTACCCTCTTTAGGGTAAAATAACACAGTTTACTTATATTGATCCTAGGAGAAACAATTTTGTGTTATATCTTCATTTTACATGTAAGACGTATCAAAGTAATAGTTATGGTATAACATTTTTAGGCAAGTGTGAATGGATAATTAATCCCTGCAGTTCTCAGCTACTGGTTCTGTTCATTCTACTTTAGAAATCAGAAACCTGATATAAGATTGGAAAAATTACTTTACAAAAGTTTTATTCTCTTGCTGGTGATAACATTATCTCTCACATGCTTTGATCAACAGAGCACAGATGAAGGAGGAGCTTAGAAGCCCCTTCCATACTATCAAAACCAGTTAATAATATGACAATATAAAAATTAGTGGGTAGAGAACACAAACAACACCTGACAGAGGTGTTAGATACAAACTTTGTGGCAATTCTTTTGCATAATCCTGCCTGTAGCACTAACATTTTGCTTTTGTGCCACATTCAGAAGCTCAATGTTTTATTCTTCCCGTTGCATTAAACTGTGACAATGAGAGATGTACAGATTTATTTTTCAATAGGATTCAGCCTGACCAGCAGTCATTTAGCTGGAAATGTCTTTGCTTTAAGGCAGAGCTTCCTGACTTAGCTTGCACAGGCACTGTATTCACAGAAGGAGACTGCACTGCACCGTGTCATTATCAGCAGTGGCAGTAGCAGCTTCTTTCTGTGTGCAAGGCTGCACATGCACTGTAGGAGATGAGATCCTAGCCCTGGCAAGTCCCCTGCTGGTCTTTGTACAGAAGGGAGAAGGAAGAGGTATTTGGTCATCATCTGTCTCTCTGGGATTGTTTTGAAATTGCTCCCACTCCACCCACCTTAACCTGCTTTAGGATTGACATCACACACAGATTTTTAATACTTGCCATCCATAGATTTCCAAACAATGGCCAGTGAAAGCACTACTGCATACTTAACATCTGCTTTTTTGCACAGGTGGAAAAAGTGACATACAGAAAAGTTAAGGCCAATGTCCTCAAAAGCAGTAGTGCCTAAGTCCCACTGAAATCAATCTAAGCTTGGAGTCTAACAAGCTGTAGACATCTGTGCTCAGGTGACCTAAATGGAAACTCTCCTACTCATTCTCAGCTCCATCTCTCTTCATGAAACCAGACCTGTCCCTCCAGCACACAGAGACTGTTGTTCATGAAGACACAATGTACTGAAATGTGTGACAGACTTTGAATTTTTAGCGTCTGAAAACTCCTTTGATGTTCAGAAATGTTTCCAGTTCCTAGAGGGAGCCACTAGGTTAATTGCCCACCACAGAGTCTCATAAGGTTTTGAAAAGCAGACTTTATTTAATAGGCACATCATTGCTTTAATAGCACTGGGCTGCACAGCTCACTCCACCATTTGTAAATGGTTTTGTTTGATTACATTGCATTTCCTCAGTGTCGGTAGGATTCAAGTAAAAAAGTTACTGCTTTTATTCTCTGTCATTTCTCAAGATGGAAAGAAACAGTAAACGTGTAGCGCACAGGAGCAGGGTACAGACAGAACTGCCTGCAACGCAGCACAAGTCAAGACAAACTGAATTTTGAGCACTGAACAGTTAAAGCTGCAAGACAACCATACTACATATGCTCAGATGGGAGTTTGCTTTATGCAGGATAGAGATGAATGCTGCCCCCTAATACATACAATAATGCATTGTTATACTGAGAAACAAAGACTGTCCAACATAGACAAGAATGAGGGTTTCATAACAAAATAGTTCACATGAAATTAGCTTCCGTGTTATTTCTGATTATAAAAGTTGTATTCCCTCAGCTGCAAAAGGCCTAAAAGAAAAGAACTGCTTACAGAACTCTAAAACTGCACTTTAATCAGCTTTTCCCCCTTATATTACAACTCTTTGTGACGAAAGCATAGCATTCTGGATTATTTTTGTAATTAAGTACTTTACGTGGTTGTTGTACTTCTTCCCTGAAAATCTGCATTTTAGTATTTTATTAAATTCCACCAATAGAAGCATACAAAATCAGAAATCATGAGAGGAAAGTAATATTGCTCTATGAAAGAAAAAAAGCATGACATCTAATGTAGTTTCATGAACATCGTAAAAGAAGCGCATATGGCATTGAAACATTTCGAAAATGGAGAAATATTTTGCGAGTTTCAAAGTTTTTAGATTTTACATTCTGTTTTCTGAATGTACATTTCCAAAGTTAATATCTTGCAGTATTTTTAATATATTTTCTAGTATTGCATAGGACAGACAACCTAAAACCAACAAGGCAGGTATCTAGCGTGCTGCACACTTTAATATACACCTGTTACTTCAGTTACTAGCACTTTACACTGACAGTACCTACTGTATTTGTAAAACTTGTTTTTAAATCAGCTTGTCAAAGCTTTTGAGAAGCAATCTGGGCAATAAGGTGGGTATTTTTAGTGTCTACCACGAATACAGCCAATTACTGAATCAGAGGTCGCTCTCTCCATACAGTGCTGATGAAAAAGAGGTGTAATCCAGCGCCCCAGGAACGGAGCCCGGGCCGGTGTACGGAGGCATTCTCTTGATGCAGTACTGAGCCTGCTCAGGAGGCAGCTCTCGACGCAACTCATCTGCCAGGATATAAGGCTGGGAGGGGGAAAAGGATTGACAAGTTCAGCGTGTGTTCTCCAAAAACACAAAATATATTTATTTTCTCTGGCTGTGACTAATGAATTTGGACATCTTGCCTATTTTTCTGAGACCAAATATTTTCCTCAGTAAATTCCATCACAAATTATGAGTTGAAGGGGACAATTTCACCAACAAACTGATTAGGTCAAAATGCAGTCTCAGGGTATGTGACTATGTACGTTAGCTACCAAGCACTGTGCAGCCGTGGGCAGACTGCTACAGATACAGCTTATCCCTGGATAGTCAGCATGTCTGCAGTGCACTACTGCCCCTTCTGCAGTGACAGGACAGATGCAGGTAATTCCCATTAGTTTCAAGGTTCTAAATATGTGTAAAGAAAGATGCACTATTGTTCTTAATGGTTTGCATTTATGACATGAGGGATACCCTCTGTTAACAGACTTGACATTGCTTAAAATAGCACTCTAATGAAAACCGCTTTTTCCTGAGACCATCTTCCACATGAATTGCTACTGAGGACATGTCTGGAATTTAAAATGTGGTCCACATTAACTGAGATCACAAAATCGATACAAGCAGCTAGAATGAGGAAAATCAATCGAGCAAGCTTGGGCAAATAGACCTGTACTGCTGTGATCTCTTCTTTCTCCACAGCAAAAGATTGGTTTTGTGGCAGCACTGTTTATGGCCCTGACTCCTCCAGACGCTCTTGTGTTGCCATTATACTCCCTTGCATCTTAAAACACCACTCTGTCACAAGTGCATCTGGCAGTGGGGACGAAAGTATGCCAAATTCAGGAGCTTCCTCTACAAACCCAGTAACTAGAGGAGGCCTCCTCCTGCTGCTTCTGCTAGGATATGGATACACCACATTGCATCGCTCTGTTGAGTGAGCTGTCCAGTCACAACATGGATCACAGTCAGGTGTAGTCTTGTGCACCTGATCTAGGCTATGTTCCAGAGGGCCATACTCTGCACTGAAACATCCAGACAACAGCATGAAAGGCGGGATGAGTTCCCCACTAATTTAGGCTGTTGTGTGGAAATAACCTGATGTACAATATATCCATTATACAGACCGGCCATCTAAGTCTTGTCTAAGATGCCTAATTTTATGTTGGCTCTCTGTGATATGAGGATACACAGACCAAGCCCTGTGTTCTGCACTCATTTCAGGTAAGAGTCTTGGCTCCAAACAAGAAGAAAAGGCACATGCTTTCTGTGAAAGTCTGACAAACTGCAAACAAAGCTTCACTGTTACTGAAGGGCTTGTAACAAGAAGGGCTAAACAGGAGGGCGATTGAATCCTTACAGCAGCAGCACGGTGACTGACCTTATCTGAAGCCAGGATTCTGAAGGAAGCTATCACTTGCTCAGCCGTGTCTGTGTCTGCTGTTTCTCTGGTCATGAAGTCAATGAAGGACTGGAAAGTGACAGTTCCTTGCCCATTGGGGTCAACCAGAGACATGATTCGGGCAAACTCAGCTTCACCCTTTCACAAAATCCAAAACAAAGAAAATGGTCACCATAATACCGGTCTCCAGCAGCCCAAGCCTCTGGTGAACCAGTCAGAACCACTTACAGTTACAGAGCTTATAAAGCATCTTCCTGACACAGGAGCATCAGCATCAGAGCTGTACCTTAAATGCCCACCCCATTTCTGTAAAAATGACTGTGCTTTTGGAAGGTGTATCCTTTGTCCTAAATACATAAAATATGTACCTTTCAATTAACTGTTGCCATCTTCTCTCCCTCCCACCCTCCCACAATGCCTGTTTAACTTATTCTAATTTAACACTTCATTTTCCATCTCAACTTAAACCACTGTAATTTAGGTACCATGTAGGGAAGTGAAACAATAGACCAACAACAGATTCACAGAACTAAGAAGGGAAACAATTCTGAAAACTTCATGCCAAATGCAGGACACCTTAACTAAGGATAATCTCTTTCTTTTCCATTTAAAAGGTGAATATTGGAGGAAATTCTTAGAATAAATAATTGAAGCAAGAAAAATGCAACCCTCAAGGCAAGTTTATGAAAATTAAACAGTAGCAAACTCATTCTTCATCATGCAGGTAGAAAAGGAGAAATTTACAAAAACATTAGCTTAATAAAAGTTAATTTCAACTTTTAAAGTTTCCTTAATTCAAAGAGCAATGCAGTGCACCATAGAATATGGTTTTCAAGTGTCTTGTTTCACTTTTAACTTCCCTTTTAATCATTTGAAAATAAAGCAAAAGCAAAGAAAGTACTATCTCTAGTGTAAATGACATTAGTATCCTCTCTATTTAGATAAGCTTTAGTATTGCTGTGGTTAATGTTTTAGCTGTGAGCAGAATCAGTTGACATTTTTTCTTAAAGTTCGTACCAAATCATAACCCATTGAAATTAAGCAAGCTCTGAAATCATCATG